>NC_141685.1:669466866-670666866 GCF_964263255.1 Lissotriton vulgaris | reverse complement strand
TGTCTGTAAATCTTACCGTTTGTTTCGAATTGTGTCCTGAATTGTGAACTTCTAACCTGAATTTATGTCCTGAATTATGACCTTTTGTCCTGAATTTTTACACTCACCATCCTGAATTTGCACCCATGCCAGTTGGTCACCCCAGTGGCATTCCAGACTGCTGAGATGTTAAATAGAAAAAAAGAAATCCTCGTGGCTACTCCAGCCTTTAGCAGAGTAATACCGTAAAAGCTGTGTCTTACGCAAAAGAAGTAATGTAGGCTCTGCATTGTTTCTTCCTGTGTTAGGGCCTTCCAATGATCAAAAGACGCCTTGGTGCAGTGAGCACCCTTCCTACTTGGTGCAGCAGAGGAGCAGCTGACCAACTTCTCCTCTGCTGTGTCTAGGGGTTTTGAAGTTTGAAAGTGTGCTAGAGGAGGGGAGTCACAGGGCACAAGAGAGCTTGATTTGGTTTTTAGGTCGAGGTAATGACCAGAAGTCCGAGATTTATTGTCAGTAAGAGGGCTGCTTTATCCCTCCCTCTTTTTGGCTCTCCCTCCATTGGCTGGCTTCCTAAACGGAGGCCAGCCATTGGAGGAGAGAGCCGTCCCTCCGAATAGTATCCGTCGTTTTCGGATTTGGGGGCGTAAGTTTTGCTGTTCTTTAAACAGTGACGTTGTCTGTCACTCAAACTGCAAAACCCCGCCCTTAATTCCGAAAAAATCGGATGCTTGCGGCCGCCATTTTGTTTCACCGCAGTGACGGTGAGCATCGAGCCTCTGCCCCCGTTTGTTCCGTTTTTAGTGCTCCTGCACCCCTGTTTGATGCTCTCTATCTCTTATGCTGCCCCCACAGTCCCCCAGCCCCCTCTCTGCTTGATGCGCGTGTTCCCCTCCCCTCTACGTACTGCATCTTCGGCTTTCTCCTCCCTTCCCCCTCCTGAATGCTCCACGCTCGTCCATCACCCCGTCTCGTCTCTGTGCCTTGTTCTTGTTTCAGTCCGCTCCATCTGTGCTGCTGTAGGGTCAGGAGCAACCTTGCCTTTCCATTCCTTGACCGATGTTTCATGTGATTTAATAGCTGCGTCTTGGTGTCTGACTCTCTCGTTTGGAGTTTGTTGAAATGAAGGCAAGGATGGTGTGTCTTCTCGTCTGTTTGGGATCTTAGCGATTGGCAAGTTTCAAGCGCATTTATTTGTGCCTTGGCTCTACGATGGAAGCTTATTTTCCGGATGCCCCCGTGTGCATTAGCTGTATGACGGAAGCTGGCACGTGCATTTGCTGTATTCCGGAGGGGTAAGATGTGGCGGAGGAATAGAAACGTTCACAATCAGATGCCATCCTCACTCGTAGCCCTGCATGGGAGCCGTGGAATATGGGGAACGGATGAAAGGGTTTTACCCGAGCCTGTGGGAGACATAGTAGGGACCAGTGACTTTAAAAAGATTCAGCTATTCCCTTCCGAAGTTGTAACCGGCTTGTTGTGATCTTCTGATTGTGTTGTGCATTGCCATTAAATGCTAAGGGAACCATCGTAAACGGCGCTATCTAGTATAATTTGCCATTCTCATAAACGTCTCCGGATTTTTAAAGAGTGTAGTATTTATACGACAATTTTAACACCTTTGATCACATTCTCTCAACTTGATCGCTTGGCGTTTGAAGTAACGTGCCCTACCCTGGTCGTTTATTTTATCACACGTTGTGTTGAAATTTGACACAGTTTGAATCCTTATATTCTGTTCATTTAAGTGGTTTGTAGAAGGTGCACGGGGTGACGCATCTTGTCATCCGGACTTGACCCTCAGAGCACACTTTTTCTCATACGTGTGGCACACTCCATCCTGCTACAGTGTCTGAACAAAGCCGGGGTCATCCAGGAAGCATTGGGCTGGTTGAAAGCCTTTCTCACCAATCGCTGCTTCCAGGTTCAGAGAGGCTCTTTTCTCTCTGAAAGCATTCCCTTAGAACAGGGGTTACCTCAGGGCTCTGCCCTGAGCCCTACCCTGTTCAACCTGTACATGGTCCCTTTGGCTGAAGTGGTTCAATCGTTCGGCATTGAGTTAGTCTCATATGCCGACGATACCCAACTTCTCATCTCCCTATCCCAAGCCCCCTCCGTTTCTGCAAGTAACTTTAAATCTTGCATGCAGGCTCTGGCAGGTTGGATGACCCAACACTGCCTGAAGCTCAATGGCTCGAAAACAGAGGTTCTGGTAATGGGAGGCAGGGATACGAGCTGGACCAAGGAGTGGTGGCCTTCTTGTCTGGGGCCGTTACCCACCCCCTGTGAAGCGGCCAAGAACCTGGGGATTTGGGTTGACCCCAAACTCTCCTATGACTGTCACGTGAACAAGGTGGTCGGAAAATGCTATGGGGTCATGAAGACTCTGAACCGCACCCTTGATCTCCTTCCTCTTGAAGCCAGGCGCACTATGACACAAGCTCTAGTGACCTCTAGATTAGATTATGGGAATGTGCTTCTGCTTGGAACAACGCAAAACAACATCAGGAGACTTCAAGTCCTCCAAAACACAGCAGCACGTCTAGTCCTTAGACTTCCCAAGAGAGCACCATCCAAACCTGCTCTAGACACCCTTCACTGGCTACCTATAAAAAAAAGAGTTCTCTTTAAAGCACTCTTAATGTGCTATAGGATCATTTCCCAAAAAGCTCCTCCTTACATGAATGACCTAGCTATTCCCTATGAGCCCAATAGAACTCTTCGCTCTGGGGGAACTGGCTTGCTCAAAATACCCCGTATCAGGAAAGCCAGAATGGGTGGTCGTTCCTTCCGGGTTAAGGCCGCCAGGGAATGGAACGCTCTCCCTATGGGGATCAGACTAGCGGACTCGGAGACCACCTTCAGGAAAAGCTTAAAAACCCATCTGTTTTCCCTGTAATACCCTACATTGGTCTTGACTTTTCTCCATAGCGCGGGGACACGCCGTGATGGCGTCACCATGCGCTTTACAAGCTCCTTTGTTGTTGTTGTTGTATGTGTTCTAGAAGTATTTTTATTTTCTAACTCGACTGATTATGTATTCCGGAGGTCCCGTGTGCATAAGCTGTATGACGGAAGCTGGCACGCGCATTAGCTGTATTCCGGAGGCCCCGTGTGCATTAGCTCTAGGATCGAAGCTTCCGGGTGTAGGAGCTCTCTCACAAAGCAGGCACCAGTGTAAGCACTATAATGAAGGGTCCTATGTGTATTGGCTTTAGAATGAAGGTACCATGTTTAGTAATCCGATAATAAAATCGCCCATGGGCCTTGTGTATTATGTGTTTTTAAAAAGGCGCCCGTTCATCAGTGCTATAAACACGTGTTCTTGTGTGGAATTTACAGATATCCCCGAGCTTGATTAACTCTTAAGAAATGCATTAATACGTTAATAAATAATGCAGAGCTTCAAGCATTTCAGCTCCGAAATGATGGGGCATTGAGTACCAGCCCTGTGGCTCACAGTACTCTGGTGTATTAACCCCACATGTGATAACCGTAGGTACTGTCTCATTGTAAGTGGTACCCCTTGTATCTGCTCAAAAGTGATGTGATTGCTACAGCCATGTGAACAATACGGTTTCGTCTTGGCATTAGTGGTAATGCACGGCTCATGGTCCACTTAAGTCTCTAAGGAACGCAGAGTGCTCAAGACATATTTGTTGATGCTAGTTGGAAGGGCCATGTTGTCATTTGGGGCAGCAGGAGCATCGTTACTAATGGTGCAGCAGGTTCTGTGGCACCAGGGACCAGAGGTCTGAGGGACCCCTCACCCATGTTTTTTATTATTCAAACAGCAGCAAGGGGGGCCATCTCCTTGCTTGCCCTAGGGTGCACGACACACTGGCTACTCTACTGTGGGGCAGTTGTCTTTTGAGATGTATTGATGGCAAGCTCATGAATCCTCAATATCCGGGATTGACTGGCTAACGTCTTCTGTCGCACTGGGTAAAATAATAAGTTACAGATTACAGTGGTCTTGAGCCTCATGCTTAAGCATAGCTCCAAAATATGTGCTGATGACATTTGCTTGTGGCTTCTCTGGAGCTGGTACCCTAGGCTATCTGTTCCTGGATAGAGAAATCTGTCTCTCCTAGGCGGTTCAGAGCGAGAGCAAAGGGGAAGGTTCACATATTAACGCAACCTTAACTTTAATTCTATCTTTATGCCGTTATCAAGTTGCTTAGGCCCCTCCTTGTGAAAAACATATTGGACATCTTTGAAAAATTTCCATCCTTACAATGGAAGTTTAAAAGTGTAAATGCTGTCTGTCAAAGTATCTATTTTCTATTGAGCAGAGCCATTAAATGTACTGCCCATCAGCTGAGAAGTGGAGTTATTTTGTACCTGTCGTCACCTGCCCATTTATAGCACCGATTCGTGCCTCCTATGCTGGATAACAGAGGTGTGATAACCTTGAATGGTTCAGTTTCCCCTAAGTAAGCTTCCTTTATGCACAGACCCTGAGATCCAGAGCTGCAAACTCTAGTCTTTTAAGTTCTAGTTCGGACCCGTATGGGGTTAATCATCTGTTGTATTGGCGGATGTTTCTACAACCCGACCTCAGACGGGTGAAAGTGCGAGTAGGATCTGCTACTAGTCAAACTGTCCTTTACAGATTTCTGAGGTGGCCTGTAAATTGCGCAGCTACTTTATCTGCGAAAGGTGAGAGCCTCTGCTAACTCAGTCTGGTCAGCTACATCCTGGTTTCCAACTTTCCCTTGCACTAATGTTTACACACTCGCATGGTGCTTTCAAGCACCCTGAAGGACTTAACCACTTCATGGTGGCTTCTTTCATCAGCTTGTGCAGAATCCCTCAGTAACCACACAGTGGCACATCTATTTTAACTGTACTACCATCTTTTTTTCTTTCCCAAAAGTTTGCTTCTTTTTAGCATCTTTTTTAAGGTGAAGTTAATGCAATTTCCTCCAGATCAAAATTAGTCAATTTTTGCATTTAATTTTTATTGCCTTTTTCTTAATACAAAGTGAAACACCCATGTCATAGCAGTCTGGCACTAGTGGGCACAGACTGAGTAGGAGTCCTTTTTAGGTTGAGTGGTTCTATAGGAATGAGGTGTTAACTCGCGCTGCACTTTCCTGAATAGTTCGGGTACGCTGGGGGAGGAGCTGACACATTCGCAGTTTAGAATGTTAGGACCCAGAGCTCTCAGTCCATAACCAGTACCAAAGTGCCTCAAGGCGATCCCCCCACCGACCCTGGTTATGGAAACCGATAGTCCTTTCCACACATGAGGCATCTGATTAAACCAACTCCGTGTGTGTAGTTTGGACTGAACCCGACCCACTCCTGCCACCCATGGCCAGCTTTTCTCTGTTAGATCTGTGTTTACAAAGGGCATCAGCAGAGCCAGGACAACGGCGATCGCCGTGGTGCAAACAACATGTCCACTGTGATATCACAAGTTACGTCAAGAAGCAGAGGATTGGTCTCAGGGGGTCATGCAAACAACCATGGAATTGTGACGTCAGAGAAGTAGGTAAACATTTGGACATTGTCAGGTAAGAGAAGTACATCCCTGTAGCTTATTACGTTAGAGGGTTATGTAACCAACCAGGACATTGTGGCGTCAGAAAAATAAGTAAACCAGCAGGACATTGGGAAGTCGGGGTTTATGTACACACTTTGGGCACTGTAACCTCAGAAGAGTAAATAAGCCAGCAGGGCCTCTGTGTGCGTGGCTCTGTCTGTGTGTGTGCGTGGCTCTGTCTGTGTGTGTGCGTGGCTCTGTCTGTGTGTGTGCGTGGCTCTGTCTGTGTGTGTGCGTGGCTCTGTCTGTGTGTGTGCGTGGCTCTGTCTGTGTGTGTGCGGCTCTGTCTGTGTGTGTGCGGCTCTGTCTGTGTGTGTGTGTGTGTGTGTGTGTCTCTCTGTCCGCAAATACTCTCTACTACTCTCTAATGCTCACCTATTGCCATTGTAAATGACAATACCATTTATTTATGTTTTTAAAAAAAAAATTTAAAAAATTCATGAGCAATGCCAATAGCTCTACCTTTAATAATGCCGAGACCATTGCATTGTAAATGCTTATAGCCTGAGAATCCTAGCAGACGTTGGGACAAGCTTGACATCTGGGTCGACCCAGGCTCAAGCCTTTACTGATTTCTAGCTCATTCTTTGTTCGACCCATAGTTTTCTGCTTGTTGTAACTTTAGACCACACAAGTTCAATTCATTTTCATTTAGATCTTTCCCCATAGAGAAACAATAACAGAAGTTATTCAAGTGCTCTGATGCATTACATTCATGCACACAGAAATAAGAAATTGGTACATTTCGGAAGCCGTAAATATTTATAAATTTGTGTACACCCAAGAAGCTATGACTGTGGCTGCTTCTAAGAAGCCCCCCAAGAATTCCAAGACATTCAGAAATGTATAAGAATGTCAGTCTGTCTTCCTGAACCATAAAACCTTGTCTAAAAAATAAGTAACATTGCTCTGTGTGCAGGGCCTCTGCTTCGATAAGACATGGTAAGGAAGCAAACAGCCTTAGACCGTCACCTAATAGTGACACCAGATTACAGAGGAGGACCACAGAAAATTGCGTTTTTCCAGGAGTACAGGTAAACCTCTCCCCGTTTTTGGCTGTAAAGAACAATCTGATAAAGCGACTGAGTAGTTATAGTTCGGTCAGAGTTTCTTTTGAAAAGGCATTTTTTCGGTTGTAACTTTGCACTAAAGAAGCTAATTCCTCCTTGGTTTTGATATCACAAGTTTATGTTTTAGTTTTATAAAGCAAGGGAGTGCAATAAGGTGTCCTAGTGCTCAGCTGAGAAACATTGAGGAGTGGAATTGAATTACATGCAGAAGAAGTTTGTTTTAAGGGCCCTGCGGAAGCGAATAGGGTCAGATTTAGTACGGTGGTTGAGTTGCAGACTGCTCCAAATCTGTGCCGTGATAACTGAGAAAGATCAGCCCCAGAACCCTTTCGGTGGAACCTCGGAACATGCACCACCAGCACAGATGAGGAGCAAGGTTGTCTAGCAGGCAGCAATTGAAAAATAGGGCAGACCTAATTTGATCATCTTGCTCTGTGTACCACTTCATGGCCATAACATAGAGAGCCTTTAAGGCTACATTTACTAACCAGAAGCTAGTGCAAATTAACCCTATGTTGAGATATTCTGGCTGATCTGGGGAGTCCTGGTATAAGCTAGGCTGATGTGTTTTGTACTAATGCGGGCACTGTGTAAGATCTACTAGAAGACGCAGACAGCTAGTAATCCGTGCCTGCACCAAGGTTTTTACATAGGCACAAAAAAGGCATGATTTTCCCCGACATTTTGAGCAATCCAAAACGAGTTGTCACTAGATTATAAATATGGGCCTCCAATGGGAACATGGAGTTAAAAGTCACACCCAAGTTGCATTCACTGTCCCTGGGCATTGGACCAGTTCCTAAACAGTGCAGCCACCCAGATGGAGAGGTTCAGAGAGACTATGACTTCATTCATCCAGCAGGCCACCGATGCGAGGGAACATTTTAATTGGTCTTGAATCGATATTTGACAATCCTCTAACCGTAGATTAATGTGGGAATCCATCGGTGTAAGAGTAGAGTGAAGCACATAGGAGACGATGAGGTTAGCCAGAGGTTCCAGGTGAGGCATAGTGAGGAACCATGGGGCACTCTACATTTTCAATTGCTAGACCGCAGAAGAACCAACCGAGACCTCATTTGCAGAAATGATTTCATCCAAATCAGCACCTTTGCATGTAAGCCTGGAATATTAAGCCTGTGTAGGAGAATCGTATGTGAGACCCTGTCAAACACAGATGAGAGATCAAAGAGAAGGAAGGCCATTCCCGCATTATCCAGGATCATCCGGATGTCCTCGCAGGCAAACAGCAACCCGGTCTTAGTACTAAGAGATGGGCAATTATCCGACTGGATTTGGTTGTGTGTACCCCTGTCCTCTATATAGCCTGGTAGACGGTAATTTGCATGGCTTTCCATTATTTTGGCCAACACAGTCAGTATAGGGATTTGACAATAATTGTCCTGTCTTTGTGAGTAAAGGTGAAGCTTCTTTTCTAATACTGCAGCGGTATTACAGAAATCAGGAACCACTGCTTTGGCAAATTGATTGTTACAAAGTGAGGTAAGTACAGAGGCCACAGCCGGTGCCAAAATCCTGACCTATTTCGCCAGACAGAGGTCTGAATGAGAGCCTGACTTTCTAAACTTTAGTTTAGCACCCATAGTCTCCTTTGAGATCGGCCATATCTGAGAACATGTTGTTACAATAGCAGCATGGAGCGAACACCTTGTATTGTTTAAGGTATCGTCGTTAATGGCAGCGGGAAAAAACTTTTGAGTAGCACAAGTAGACAAAGTAACTAGTTCCGGGCTCGTCAAGCTTCATGCATATACATCACAGGGAGGGGTAAAAATAGGGATGTCACAAATATGACTGTTCCCCTTTCAATTCCCAGTGGAGTTCTTGCTCCCTAAAACAGGGAAAAATACCCTATAGCAGAATTACACAAAACTTGGTAAGAAAGTGGTGCTTTACTTAAAAAAACGAGCTTAGCTTGGTTTGGTGGTAATCCATTTGGTAGTTTTGAGAAAGTAGCCTTTAAATTTATTTTTAGGTTGGCTTGAAAGGGTTAAAATGTTGGAGCTGTCCGGACCTTTAGTCTGCATAGGTCTTTGAACCCTTTTCTGAAGGCCAGGCCATGCAACCAACCATCACCTTTGGCCTTTGCTATGCAAGTTACAGGTTGCATGGCTGTTTTGTCAGTTAGAGATTGCAGAACTAGCAATAACTGGTGCATTTTCAGTGGTTTTTCATCTTTAATTCACAAACATAACTGGACTGTAATTATGTTTTTTAAGTGAATTTTTGTTTTATTTTTTTGTACATATTTTTGAGACAGGATATATAACAGGGAACTGTGTAATATAGGCAGTACATCATTCAGGGGTTCTGGAGACTCCTGTTTTTACATGTATGAATATATATCTATCTTATATCTCAGAAAAAATGAAATGCAATTCTCCAAACTACGAAGGGATGTCCATAGAGCCTGGCAGAAATGGTCTTATCAATGGTAAATGCATATCTGTCAACCTTTTCACTGAAAATTACAGGTCATGTGAAATCTTCAAGAGGGTGATCCAGTTAAGGTGAATAGTGTACAAAGTCTTTTTTGGTGTGTGTTCAAGGTTTAAAAGGGGTGACAACATCAAAGTCTATGGAGGCAGTATGTTTGTTAGGCGGGTGAATACAAGTAAAAAAGCAAAGCTCACATCCACCAAATGTGGGTGACTTGACGCATCTTAAATGGGTGACTTGACAGATATGCTGTGTCTCCAGCATGTAGTCAAACGTTATGTCCATTATCACGACTGGTAGTAGAAAATCGGCCGCTGTCCCAATGACTGAATAATGATGTAATTTGCGATGTCAAGAGTCATAGAATATGTGAGGTCATAAGCAGTGCATGGCAGAGGTGCAAGTTAAAGTTGGTTCAGTCAACTACTTTTTAATTTTAGTATTTTTTGTTTTTAAATGTACATTTTTATCTAATTTCAACACCTAACTATACAGTCACTTTAGATATGCGATTTTTTGTGTGTGTGGATTTCAGTTAAAAAGAAATTATATTCAAAGTTGAGGATGCTTCCAGCCCCCCCTGGGAATCTGCGGCCAACGCCCCTGCTGCTCGAGACTTTTGGCCGTAGCCAACAGGGCCTGGGCCACACGTGTATCCAACCCCACCACGGGTGGCAGTGAGTTGGCTAGGGACTGGCTAAACCCAGCACCCAACCCTGCACCCAACTGTTGCTGCTCACAGCCTTTTCCCAGGCCCTGTATCCAACCCTGACCCCTGCTACACATGGCCTAATGCCTCGACAATGACGGCTGCAGGATATGGTCTATGACCTGACCCCATATATTTTTTAGGTCTGGCATTAGCCAAGTCATTTTGATATTACTAAAATAATATACTTACTTAAAACTTTCAGCTACCTATCATCACCCGTTGGTCTACAGCATGAGACAGTGGGTGAGCCTACTTAAGCCTTTGGTTAACTTCATTTTGAGGGACTGCATTTTGCTCTTTCACAAACTGCACATCTCCACTCAAGGAGTTCCATTTAGTCCCAATGCTTCCTAGTGTGGTAGCAGAACACATTTAAAGTGAGCACAGGGCACATTGCAGGTTTATCAGTTCCTGTCTCGTTCCAATGGGGTTGTAAATTCCTTTTGAAGTGTACTGCTGCTATTTCACAGCATACCATATTGTGCTCCTGGACTCTGTTTCACCAGTGGTTCTTTGATAACCTTTGCCCAGTTAAAAAAAACGTTATGTTGTTTAATTTGCAGCACTCCTATAAGAAGTTTTTAAGCATAGGTGTGATGTAATTTAGGTTCTAGATGGCAATATGTTTTATATTCCGAACCCTCTTTCCTTCCTTCTTTCTTCTTTTTTTTGCCTTCTTTTTTGCATTCCCTTCTTTTGTCTTTCCATTATTCTTTCCTTTTTTCTTTTTCTTTTGTTCCTTCTCTCTTCTTCCCTCTTCCTTTCGTTCTTTTTTCATTCATTCTTTCTTGTTCCTTCTGTCTTTCTCTTTTGCCTCCTTTCATTCTTTATTTCTGCAGTCTGGCCCTCCACCCAACCCCTCATAAGCAGCCAACCCCATGCCATGCACAGCCTCCTGGCATGCACCACGTGCGGTTGGTCTTGCAGGTCTTGACTGCCCTCAGGTAGATTTACTGATTTTGCCAAAGAGTTACAACACCAAAATAAAAAGTTACCCTATTGTCATCTTTCGCAAAAAATCACCAATATTTTTAACCTAGTGCATATTTCAGGCATTCACACAATGCAATGTTTAACAATAGTGAATATTATAAAAATGTTTAATTAAGGTTTAATAAAAAAAAATGTCTGAGTCTTTCTTTTAACATAGTTTTTATTATTCTTTAAATAAAACATGTCTGCGTCTTTATCTTAAAATTTTTCAGCCCATAAAATGCAATCATAAAAACAATCACAAAAGGGCCATGCACTCCAGCTGAAGTTCACAGAGGTCCAGTTATGATTGCTTTTTAGGTCTCGGCTAGAGTAAGACTGCGCCCATGCGCAGTTGAGCTGGCGAGATTTAATGAGATTCAGTAAGTTTCACTAGCGAGGTTAAGCCCCGCCCCTCTTTTCCATGGGCTGGCATTACCGTTCATGCTAAACGGTGGCTAGCCATTGGAGAAGAGGTTCTAGTGACGTTCTTCTTTGTCTTTAAGCCCCGTCCTTTTCAGACTGGCTTCCTTGACTTACGTGTGTGGTAAAAGCTTTCTTATCTTTTTTATGGGGCGAAACAGATGGCCCCATAAAGGAGATAAGAAAGCTTTTACCACAGCAGTAAGTCAGACTCAGGCCGTCCGAGCGGGACAGCTCTGAAAGAGAAATTTATTTCTTTTTAGTATGAATGCGGCACCCGCGGTTTACTTTTAAAATTTTACAAGTAAAGCGCGGGTGCCGCGCTTATACCAAAATGAAAGAAATAGAAAAAACATCTATTTCTTTCATTTTGGTGTAATCGCGGCACCTGCGATTTACTTGTAACATTTTAAAAGTAAACCGCGGGTGCCGCAATTATACCAAAATGAAAGAAATAATGTTTTTTCTATTTCTTTCATTTTGGTATAATCGCGGCACCCGCGTATTACTTTTAAAATGTTACAAGTAAAGCGCGGGTGCCGCGATTATACCAAAATGAAAGAAATAGAAAAAACATCTATTTCTTTCATTTTAGTATAATCGCGGAACCAGCGCTTTACTTAATAACACTTTAAAAGTGATGCGCGGGTGCCGCAAATGGATAATGTCCCCGTTTGTTTAATTTTAAATCGTCACACCCCCCTATTAATGGGCCTTTTCCGTGGCTAAGTTTTACATGCATTCAAATATTTTGAAGCAGATACGAGGGAGATAGTAAAAAAACAATCGGGGAATGTATTTACCCCATTGAATAACAGTGACACAAATTTGGGGGAAAGACAGCTAAAATAACACAATTTTTAGGCTTTGAAAATCGGAAGTCTTAAACCTCACTCCGGTCATGTATAAATGTTGGCCTTTGATGAAGTCCCTAACTGCATTTGACCTTTGTGAGGTGCAATGCTTGAGGTCCCTCGATGCTGTGAAAGCAATGAATTGGGACTACAAAACAGAGGCTTGTGGGTAGTCGTGATCGGAATTGTCCTGTCCCAGCAAGGGATGACGGTAATGCGATCAGTATCTGTGTGCATGCGGAGGAACGAGAAATCAAGAGAAAAGCAGCATGACAGACAAAGGTGGCCCGTGGCAGTAACTCCTCCTGGAGAGACCTTGCCTTGGTGAGAGTGAACCTGTGCTCCTTCCCAGTAATACTTATGTGTAGGCCTTCCCTTGTGGGGCGAAAAACGGGGAGGGTGGTTTGGAGAGTGACAGCCCTCTGAGGTGAGTGCTTTGGCTGCCTGAAGAGTAACAACCCGGGAAATAATTTACCCTCGGAGGTGAGAGTGTCAACGACCAAGAGATAGCCCGCCTCCTCATGGATTTAGAGCCTTGTAGTGGGGAGAGGGCTGAGGCCGCCCCTGACGTGAGAACCTTAGAGAGGGACCTGGGGAGTGACATTTCGCCCCCCAGAGACACGTTCCCTTGAGCGGTGAACCAAAGGGGTTCTGCAGAGGGATCCCCACCTCCCCCAACAGCTGTGCCGTGAACGTGTGGCTTGGAGGTCTTGAAACATTTTTTTTCGGGTCCGCACCCCCACCCAACCCGAAATGTTTTAAGTCTATGGCCACCTTCCTACACTTGCGCCAGTACAGCAGTCCTCCTTACCAATTCTCTAGCCCTGCACTAGATGGGCTTTAAATGTACCAGGACACCAGGCCTCTTTCATAACTCTGTACCAGTATTTTGGCCTTCCTTTATATGCCTGACCCCGATTCAGCAATTTATGGCAGCCCTGTACCATTACTTCAAACCCCTTACTATCACTTTACTACTGAACCAGGTCCCCATCCCATCCCATCCCTATACCCCCCAACTAGTACATAATTCGCACTTACTATTCCTGTACCCTCACTTAAGTATTGTCATATCTCCCTTACCTGTAGGCCAAATCTCCTCATGCTATCGCTGTACTACTGGCCCGATCGTCCCACACCTGTACCCGCTAATTAGGACATTCTTCACTAATTACCCTTTCTATTTGCGTACCTGTACATAAGTATTGCCATCTCTCCTACACCTGTACCAGTACACAAAGCACCTCAATCCAAAAATACTGGTAAATCCCTAAAAAAGGCAAAATGGGTTACTAGCCTTCATAACCTTTCTGGAGCTTTTAAAACATGCCCATAAACAATTGAGAAATGTGCCAGGAATATCACACACTGCTCTCTGGAGCTTGTTCTGCAGCCTTCTTTGCAGTATGAGCTTTGTGGTAATGGTTGGTGAAACATTGTTTCAACGAGTTGTTTCCCAAAAGTCCTGAGAAGTTCAAAATAATTCAGATATTGATTTTGGTAACTTTATTATCAATACCAGACCTGCTTTGGCCCAGTATTTTCCAGAGGGTGTGGCTTTGGAGCCAACCCCTCCTTTTTGATATCACTCTAGCACTTGATAGGCCACCCTTTCGATCCTCTACCAGTACATACTCGTTCATCTATTTCTCATCCAGTACCCCACTCATCTTTTCTCTGTTAGTCCCAGGCCAACAAAGATCATTCATGCACCAGCATAGTACAAACTCATGTACCAGTGCATACGTCATCCTTACTATGTCTGCATTAGTGCATCACTGACCTGTTCTAACCCTTCCTCTGTGGATTGGTGTCACTACAACGCATGCTTTTACATCGCATGCCTTTACAACGCGGTTTTTACCACGCAGTCCATTACAACGCATAATGCTTTTAGGCGCTGGATAGTGAATTATTTAATTTACTATTCCAACTCCAGTCCCCGTGGATAGCAGGGAAGGTGTTGGATAGTAAATTAAATATATTCCCTATCCTAGAGCGCCCCCCAGCGCAATGCGTTGTAATGGTATGCGTTGTAATGGTTGCGATGTAATGGTAGTGCGTTGTAAAAAATGCGTTGTAAGTGATGTTCCCCTTCCTCTGTACATCACGCCACCGGTCTATCACTATAACGTCATCTCTCCTCCCTATACCTGCACCAGAGCATCATTCTGCCTCATAAATGTCCGTATATCTATCCTTTCTAACACACAACACAGTACTTATTACCGTAAACCTCTGTAAACATTAGCCCTGCCTATCTTCGTACATTATCCCACTTTGTGTCTGTAAGCCAATTAGTACCTCCGTTGCCTGCTGCAAATCATCCCTTTTCAGCACATACCCTTTGTAAGGAGAGACGTAGGAAGCCTCAGTGTACTACATTGGTTTTTTGATTTTCTGTCATTTTGTTGTGTGAAACTGTTTATCTTTGGCTTTATGCACAACATTTTTTAATATTCTTGTACCCTTTCCCCTTTCTTCTTACCTGTCTCTCCTCCATTCCGCTGCCCCTCTACTGTGTCCCTTCACCACACATTGTGATGTATATATGTGTTTGCCTGCCGAGCTCAGACTCGTCGCCACCTGTAGTTTTTTTAGGTCTCTGGCGGCCTCGTGACGTAGGGTGTTTACCTCAGCACCCAGAGATGGAGCTGCAGGCGTGCGTAAGCAAATGAGCTGTTGGCACCCCACGTTGCCCCGGATGCTTCTTCCCAAGTAATTTTTTAACTACAGTGGCTCTTGGAATTATGCTGTGTGTGTGTGTGTGTGTGGCTCTGTGTGTGTGTCTCTGTGGGTGTGTGTGGCTCTGTGTGTGTGTGTGCGTGGCTTTGTGTGGCCCTGTGTATGTGTGTTTGTGGCTCTGTGTGTGTGTGTGTGTGTGTGTGTGTTTGTGTCTCTGTGTGTGTGTGTGTGTGTGGCTCTGTGTGTGTGGCTCTGTGTGTGTGTGTGTGTGTGTGTGTGTGTGTGTGTGTGTGTGTGTGGCTCTGTGTGTGTGGCTCTGTGTGTGTGGCTCTGTGTGTGTGTGGCTGTGGGTGTGTGTGGCTCGCAGTGTGTGTGGCTGTGTGTGTGTGGCTGTGTGTGTGGCTCTGTGTGTGTGGCTCTGTGTGTGTGGCTCTTTGTGTGTGTGTGGCTGTGTGTGTGTATGTGGGGCTCTGTGTATGTGGGGCTGTGTGTGGGGGGGCTCTGTGTGTGTGTGGGTCTGTGTGTTTGTGTGTGGCATTTGCGAGAGATTAAGCTATTGGCATTGTAAATGACAATGGCATTTATTTATCTATTTTCAAAACCAACACATGTGTATGTGTGTGTGTGTCTCTGTGTGTTTGTGTGGCTCTGTGTGTGTGTGTGGCTCTGTGTGTGTGTATGTGTGGCTCTGTGTGTGTGTGTGTCTGTGTGTAAGTGTGTGTGCCTGCGTATGTGTGGCTCTGTGTGTGTGGGGCTCTGTGTGTGTGTGTGTGGGGCTCTGTGTGTGTGTGTGTGTGTGGGGGGCTCTGTGTGTGGGTCTGTGTGTTTGTGTGTGGCTTTTGCAAGACATTAACCTGTTGGCATTTTAAATGGCATTTATTTATCTGTTTTCAAAACCAACACATAAGTAAGAAATGTGCTTGTTTTATTTGGGTGTCCCTCTGCCCATATGTTTTTTTTTTAGGTTTTGCAGACCTAGCGCATGCGCTCCTTGCTCTGCAAGGGGTAATTGTTATCAATAGCTTTCCTAAGGGGACTTGAAGCCCCGCCCCTTATTCCGCTTGGCTTGCGCCATAGGTTAGGCTAAACTCTGGCTTTCTATTGTGAAGGAGGCTTTTTAGTCCCTCCTTGTTACTGCCCTGTCCACTTTTGGCTCCGCCCACTCGGACTGCATCCTTTCCTTGCGGCATGATACTCTCTCCTTACTTAGTGGGAGAGAACTTTTTTTCTGTCATTCCGGCTGTGAAGGGTGTTGTTCTAAGTTGTATGTGGACATCGTGCTTAGTTTATTT
Source organism: Lissotriton vulgaris (assembly GCF_964263255.1). Lineage (NCBI taxonomy): Eukaryota > Metazoa > Chordata > Amphibia > Caudata > Salamandridae > Lissotriton > Lissotriton vulgaris. The sequence goes on along the minus strand of NC_141685.1, from coordinate 670,650,865 downwards.
ATTTTTTTTTTTACTTTCCTTCGGAGCACGGCGCCCAAATTAGTGGGTAATCACTTTTTTGTGTTATTATTCTCGTAACTCCTCATGGGGTGTGTTTCATTTGCATTTAGTAACCGCGCCACAGTGATTTTGGCCTCAACTTGTCTGTGTTTTTGCCCCGCCATTTCCTCCTCATGCGTTGCCTTTTGCAAACATTAATTTGTACTTTTCAACAGGGCACACACCGCGCTTTCGCGTTTTCGCTTTTGAAAGGTAAGAATTCAAGTTTGCAAGCGTCACGGCAGTGAAAGCGCGGTGTGTGCGCTGTTGAAAAGTAAGAATCAATGTTTGCAAACGTCACAGCAGTGAAAGCGCTGTGTGTGCGCTGTTGAAAAGTAAGAATTAATGTTTGCAAACGTCACGGCAGTGAAACTGCGGTGTGGGCACTGTTAAAAAGTAAGAATTAATGTTTGCACACACCACGCCTCCACTGTTGTGACGTTTGCAAACATTTATTTCGTACTTTCGGACAGCTCACATACCGCTCTTTCACTTTCATAGGAGGGGAGTGGACGCGCTGGGTACTTAAAATGGCGGCTGCGTTTTTGTTTTCTGCACAGCTCACCACAAACTACTTTACTGTACTTTATTTGTTACATTTAAAAGGGCGACCTACAGCTCTTTTACTGTCCCTTGACTCACATTACACCCCCTCTCCCGCCCCACTACTCAGCAGGGAAGGCAGAGCAGCTGTGCCAACCGGTCTCAAACGCCATCCTGCATAAGAGTGGTCGGCTAGGGCAAAAACCGTTTATGGTGCGGGAGTAGGAGGTTCGCAGTAGGAGGTCCGCATGAGGACTGCACGTTTGTAACTCCCGTTGCACAGTGAAAACCAACATAGCTGTTACCACCGACTTTGGGGATGAGTGCACAGCTGTCGGGTTCCTTTTATCCATGGGGAAATGGCGCCTATTGAGACGGCACACCACATGGGGCTCATATATTATGGATTTTGTCCAGTGCTTTTGTCTAGTACGTGAAAGTGAGTTTTATCAAATTTATACTAACATTTTGTCAACCCCGTATTCGAACCAGCGCCCTCCGTTTACTTTTAATAACAAAGCCACTAAAAAATTCTCCCTAACCAGATTACTCTTAAAGCTTTGAAGCTTGTTGAATGGCAGAATCATGATATTGTGTTCAAGAACGTGCCGGGAAAAAGAGTGAGAGGAGGTGAGTGTAGCATGGAAAGAGATAACAAGCATTTACAATGCAACAATCTCGCCTTCGAAAAAGTTAGAGCTATTGGCATTGTAAATTGCAAACTTTTTATTTATGTGTGGGTTTTGAAAACAGATAAATAAATGGCATTGTAATTTACAATCCCAATAGCTGAATCTCTCGTAAATATGAGACCTATTGCATTTGTACCACACCCACACACAGAGAACCACACACACACAGAGCCACACAAACAGAGCCACACTCACACACACACACACACAGAGCCACACACACACACAGAGCCACACACACACACAGAGACACACACTCTCAAAGCCACAGAGACACACACACACACACAAACACACACACACACACACACAGAGCCACACACACACACACACAGAGCCGCATACACAGAGAGCCACACACAGAGCCACACACACACTGAGCCCCACACACACACACACACACACACAAAGGTGCACACACAGGGGCACACACACAGAGGCACACACACACAGAGCCCCACACACACACACAGCCCCCCACACACACACAGCCCCACACCACACACACAGCCCCACACCACACACACAGATCCCCACACACACAGAGCCCCACTCACACACAGAGCCCCACTCACACACAGAGCCCCACTCACACACACGGAGCCCCCACACACACACGGAGCCCCCACACACACACGGAGCCCCACACACACACACGGAGCCCCACACACACACACGGAGCCCCCCCCCCACACACAAGGAGCCCCCCAAACACACACGGAGCCCCACACACACACACGGAGCCCCACACACACACACGGAGCCCCACACACACACACGGAGCCCCACACACACACACGGAGCCCCACATACACACACGGAGCCCCACATACACACACGGAGCCCCACACGCACCCGGAGCCCCACACGCACACGGAGCCCCAATCACACATAGCCCCAATCACACATAGCCACACACACACAGAGCCACACACACACACAGAGCCACGCGCACACAGAGCCACACACACAGCCACACACACACACAGCCCCACACACACACACAGCCACACACACACAACCACACATACACACACAGCCACACACACACCCAGCCACACACACACACACACACAGCCACACACACACACACAGAGCCCGACACACACACACAGAGCCCGACACACACACACAGAGCCCAACACACACAGAAACACACACACACAGAGCGAGCCACACACAGAGCCAGAAACACACACACACAGAGCCAGATTGTGATAGAGATAGACCCCTAGGTGACAGGTCACCTGAGTATGCTAACTGGGGAGGGTGTCGCCAAGATGTTTGCTGTTGATTGGGGCTTAGTGTCTCAGAGTGGTGTAAGGTTGGCCGCTATGTCTAGTACGTATAGGAGCAGGTCTAGCATGTCTAGGAGCAGGTCATCTGCATATAAAGATACCGCTTGCGTCCTGCCCATGAGCGGGATGTCCTACTCCAGACTCTCCCCTCGCAGCTGCATGGTGAGGGGCTCCACTGCGAGCACAAATAGTAAGGGAGAAAGTGGGCGGATCTGGGAGGTCGACTTGGAGTACAGTAGTCTGGTGTAGGCTAAAACTCTTGGCCTGATCCCGATACGGATGAGTACTGTGAATAGGATGTGCCACGTTAGGCCTTTGAATGCCTTCTTTGGGTTGAGAATGAGAGAGGCTGCCTGCAAGAACTGTCCCCTCACTTGGACCTGCACATAGAAGAGATGATTAATATTCTGGGAGTTGCTATGACCATGGACAAACCCGTTTTGGTCTGAGTGTACTAGTTGCGGGAGGATCTGGGCGTACCTGTCAGCTAGGATTTTGCCCAAGATTTTATAATTGCCCTGAGAATGGCTATGGGCTTTTAAGATGTCAGTTGTATGGGGTCTCTGTTAGGAGGGAGACCAAGAGGGAGTCTCAGTGAGAGTCCAAGAGTGCCAGTGTCTGATGCCGTTCCGTCCATAACTGCAAGGCGTGGTGCCAAGAATAATGAGACGGTGCTGTTGTATTCCAGAGGCAGACTGTCTAATCCCAGTGTTTTGTTCCAGGCGAGATCCTGGATCGCCTTTGCCATATCCGTTGAAGTGATCGCCGTGTTCAGGGGTAGTCTAGTGGAGGCCGTGATTCAAAGGAGGGTAATGCCTGTCAGGAACACATTGAAATAATTTGCCGCAGCGTCGGGTAGTGCCCTGTAGATGGATGAGTAGTAGTCTTAGAAGGCCTGCAGTATTTCAGCTTGTGTGTGGGCAGTGTTGCCACAAGGTCGACCACTTCGGTAATGGTGCGAGCTAGCCAGATTTGCCAAGGCAAGAGTCTGCCAGATTTGTCACCTTCTCTGTGGACTTTAGCTGCATGGGCTGTGAAATTGTAGCGCTGTATATTTTCTGGGAGGGCGACTTAAAAGGTTTTTTCCTCCATGAGTTGCTGAGAGAGTGTGGGGTTAGTATCAGCTGCTTTGCTCAGGTCAGCTAGGTTCTGTTCAGCTGTCCTTATGTCCTTATGTCCTTATCCAGGGTCCTGCAGACTCCTGCTATCTGTTGGATACAACATTACCACATTAAATGCATCCCACGGCAGCGTCCTGGAGGAGGCTGTGTTGAGTTTTGTGGTCAAATAAAGTCGGATGTGGTCTCCCTGCGCTTCCTCGAACACCAGGTCTTTTAAGCAATTTCATGGGAACTTTCACATAGGGTTCGGGGACGGGAAATACCCATTTGCGGTCCATGCTGTGTGCGTCGTAAACGGAGACAGTGCACCCTAGTTTATCTGTGTGTTGAACCAGGGGTACCAGTGGGGCAGAGAAAAGGAAGTTGTTGAGCTGTCCATGCAAATTGAGAAGTATTAAGTGGAAAGAGTAGAGGAGGGATCCAGGGTGTCGGGATCGCCACGCATCCGTAAGTGACTAGTGATGTGCCCAGTTCCGAAAGCTGCCTGCCTGCGCGTGGGGGTGGGAGTGAGGCTTGATGGGATGGGACCTATCCAGCGCTAGGTCGAGCATGCAATGGTAGTCTCCACCCAACACTCATGCCAACGTGGTCTTATGGGCGAGTGTCGTGGAGAGGGCATGCCAGAAGGCCCCCTGCCCGTTGTTGGGTGCATAGATGCTCACTAGGAGTAGTGGCCGGCCTTCTAGCCAGTCTTCAAGGAGTGTATAGCGGCCTTCCCTGTGGATGATCATGCTTGTTTCCTGGAAGAGGACACCAGGGCATACCCATACCAAGGTGCTTTGTGCATACGCTGAGTAGGTGGTGGAACAAATGAGGCCTCTCCAATGCACGCACAAGTGCTCTAGTTCACCCACAGTGACATGAGTCTCCTGCAAAAAGACGATTTGTGCTTGATGCCTGAATCTGAAAGAAACATGTTTGTGTTAGATTCCTTACCTTAGAATATCCCCAGGCATCAGACTGGATCTGGAAAGTTTTTGTCAGCAGTACCCCTGTGCATCAGTAGGCGCCGTCCCGTCGCCGGAATGACGTCACTGGAGTACTTAGACGCCGCCTTCGTGCGCTGACGTCAGTTCTTTTTTTTTCCGCGCCAGCAAGCGCAGATCCGGGAAGACCGTACCCTTAGTCATTTTTGACTAACTTTTTGGAAATTTTTGTTTATCTTTTTCGAGTCGACTCGACTCCTGATGCCGGTAGGGATGCCCGGTTTCAAGCCATGTGATGCCTGTCACCGACTGATCTGGGTAACCAACCCCCACTGCCGTTGTTTCTACTGTTTGGGGGCCGACCACGATGATAAGTCATGCCCTGACTGCCGGGCCTTGACATCGAAGGCTAGGCAGGAGTGTTCCCGTTAGCTCCTCGAGATCTGGCAGTCGGCTCCGTGCCGCAGGTCCTGGTCGAGGAGGAAGTTGAGGGACTGGTCGCGGAGCCGCAGTCATCATCGATCGTCTGGATCCAAGTCCTCGCACTCCGGTAAGTCGAGGCATGGCAAAAAGAAGTCGAATAAATATAATCGTTCTTCGACCTTCCCTCGCCGGTCGTGCGACTCGGCCGAGGGTTCAGGTGGCGCTGCACACAAGGCTCCGACGGGGCCCACACAGTCTCATCCAGCCCCACACCCTCCGGTCCCTGGGCTAAATGCGACTCCGGAGCCGACTGGAGAGCTTTTAACCTATGCCCTGGCTCCGTCATTTTTGCCTGTTTATCAGGACACTGATGAAGGGGAGAACTGGGAGGGGTGTGAGGACCATCTGGCACAGCAGTGCCAGTTAAGTCAGGACTGGGCAGATGAGCTAGGGGAGACCAGTGGTCTAGACACTTCACTTGACACTGGTTTTCTCACTCCTCCTTCCATGACTACGGAGAAGGGAGCAACTTATGCTGTGGTGCTGCGCAAGGCGGACAAGGACATGCCTTTTGATGGCCGTCGCCTCTTTGACGACAAGGCAGATATCGCGCTGGAGCGCTTTAAGGACTCCAGGCCTACGGCTAAGTCCTTGGACCTGTCGGCCCAGCGCCAGCAAACGCCTGCTTTTCGCTCCTTTCGTGGCCACAGAAGGGGCACCCCCGCGCGTTCGTCCAGCCACAGGCCGCAGAACCAACCTCAACGCGGTCGCGATGTGCATTCTGCCGTGGCGGAGCAGGGGGCCAGAGAGCCGGTCAGTCCACACCCACTACCGCAGCATCTGCCTCAAAGCCTTCCTAGTCCGAGCTTTCAGGCCCATTGCACACCAGTGGGAGGCAGAGTTCACCATCACCTGCTCCACTGGCGTAGCATCACTTTGGACAGGTGGGTGCTGCAAATCGCCCGAAGGGGCTACTCCCTACCCTTCGAGACGACCCCTCCAGCCATGCCACCTCAGTACCACCTCATGTCGTGGGATCACTTGCAACTTCTGCAGGAGGAAGTTACGGCCCTCTTGGCCAAGGGGGCCATCGAGCGCGTTCCTGGCCCAGAAGTAGGACGGGTTGTTACTCCCACTACTTTCTGGTTCCCAAGAAGAGCAAAGGTGGCCTGCGCCCTATCTTGGACCTCAGGAGCGTCAACATCTTCCTCCGGAAGAAGAAGTTCAAGATGCTGATGTTAGCTCAGGTTCTGGCTGCCCTAAACCCTGGAGACTGGATGGTACCGTTGGACTAGCAGGACGCTTATTTCCATATTCCAGTCCTGCCGGCCCATCGGCGTTACCTACGGTTCACGGTGGGCCACGAACACTTTCAGTTTACCCTGCTCCCCTTCGGCCTCACCAGTGCCCCTCAGGTGTTCACAAAAGTGATGGCGGTGGTCGCAGCTCATCTGCGCAGATCAGGGGTTCCAGCCTTCCCCTATCTCGATGACTAGTTGTTGAAGGCGGGCTCGCCCCAAACGGTCGTCTTCCACCTCCAGTCTATGGCCGATCTCCTGCATTCGCATGGGTTCTCCGTCAACGTGCTGAAGTCTCAACTGAGTCCCTTCCAGAAGCTCCTCTTCATCGGAGCGGTTCTGGACTCGGCGCAGTTTCGGGTTTATCCTCCCGAGCAACGGGTTCAGGATATTCAGGCTCTGATTCCGATCTTTCAGCCCTTATTCCGAGTTTCGGTCAGGTTGACCCTACGGCTTCTGGAACTGATGGCCTCCTGCATCCTGCTGGTACATCACACCAGGTGGCGGAAGCGGGCTCTGCAGTGGGACCTGAAGTTCCAGTGGGCACAACATCAGGGCAACCTGTCCGACCACGTCCTGATCTCGGAGGGCACTGTGAGACAGTTGCTGTGGTGGCTCACGGACCGCAATTGGGTCAGTGGCAGATCCCGCTCCTTTCCCCAACCGGAGCACACAGTGGTGACGGATGCGTTTTTCCAGGGTTGGGAGGGCCACATGGGAGAGGCGGAGATCAGAGGCCTCTGGTCTCCGGCAGAGTCCCGGCTCCATATCAACCTTCTGGAGCTGCGGGCAATCCGGCTTGCACTGAAGGCATTCCTCCCCTCTGTTTGGGGAAGTGTAGTGCAGTTGTTCACGGACAACACCACCGCCATGTGGTATTGCAACAAACAGGGCGGGCTGGGGTCGTGGACCCTATGTCAGGAGGCTCTGCCCCTCTGGACATGACTGGAACATCAGGGCATCAACCCGGTGGCTCAACACCTTGCAGGTTCCCTGAACTCCAGGGAGGACAAACTCAGCCCTCGGTGCATGATGGATCACGAGAGGTGTCTGAACTCGGACATGGCGCAAGGTCTCTTTCAGCAGTGGGGAGAGCCTTGGTTTTTTTGTGTTTTATTTTTTTTTATTGTAAAAGATATTACCAGGTTACACAGCTGTATGCCAACAATCCTAGGGCCGGCAGCATGTCAGTTTAAGGCATTCAACACAGCATCTTAGCCCACATCTACGAGGCAGGGCAGCGTCACGATTAAGGATTGTAGTTCTCATCAATGTGCCAAAAGCGTACACTGCGCACCCAAAAAAGTTCGAAATATTACACAAATTTGATAACAAAGAGATGTCAACTCCGCCTTCCGCTATCAGGACCTATGTTGCTAGCCACAACTAATGGCCAGGGGAGAGCCTTGGTTAGATCTATTCGCCACCGAAGAGAACGCGCAATGCCATCAGTTCTGCTCTTTGGAATTTCCAAAACGGGACTCGCTCGGAGACGCTTTTCGTCGCGAGTCGCGTTGCGGTCTGTTGTATGCCTTTCCGCCTATACCTCTTCTGCCCAGAGTGCTAAAGAAGATCAGGCGCGACCGGGCCAAAGTCATCCTTGTGGCTCCGGATTGGGCACGAAGATACTGGTATCCCGAGCTACTCAGTTTGTCAATCGATCCCCCGATTTGACTGCCTCTTCAGGAGGACCTACTGTCGCAGCAACAGGGGACGGTCCTCCACCCGAACCTGTCCAGCCTTCACCTACATGCGTGGAGATTGAGCGGGCACAGTTGATGCCATTTGACTTGTCTCCTGAAGTCTGTGATGTCATTCTGGCAGCCAGGCGTCCCTCCGCAAAAACTGTATATGCCTGCAGATGGAACACATTTGTGGCATGGTGCACAGCAAAGGCTGTGGATACCCCTCTCTGCTCCTCTTTCAGAGGGTCTCCTCTTTCTTTCCCTGGCCCAGCAGGGCTCTGCTCTGGGCACTGGCAGGGGGATATCTTTTGGCTGTTTCGGCCTTCATCAGCCTTCTCTTTTCAAGTCCCATGTTGTGAATAGATTCTTGAAAGGCATTACTCACATGTTTCCTCCTGTTCCCTTTGTAATGCTTCAGTGGGACTTGAATCTGGTGTTAACCTATCTAATGTGTGCTCCCTTTGAGCCACTCCATAACTGTTCTTTACGTCTTCTGACTCTAAATACGGCTTTCCTAGTTGCCATCACCTCTGCTAGAACAGTGAGTGAGCTCTATGCTCTTTCTGCTAAGCCTCCTTTCCTCTTTGTCCATCCGGACAAAGTTGTTCTGAGGACTCGTCCTTCTTTTCTACCCAAGGTGGTTACTAGCTTTCACATCGCCAGACCGTTACCTTGCCCACCTTTTTTCCGCCTCCGCATCCCTCGAAAGAGGAAGAGAGGCTCCACCGTCTGGACCCAAAACGTGTGCTCTCTTTTTACCTGAACCGCACACAACAGTTCCGGGTGGACGACCAACTCTTTCTTGGCTACGTGGGCGCTAAGAAGGGATGGGCAGTGCACAAGTAGACCATCTCTCGTGGGTTGTTTTGTGCATCAAGATCTGTTATTTCTTAGCTAAAAGGGAACCTCCTATGGGGCTGCGCGACCATTCCACTCGGGCCACGGCGGCTACTACTGTCTTGGGACAGGCAGTCCCTTAGCAAGACATTTTCCAGGCAGCTACGTGGGCCTCGCTGCACAAGTTTGCCAAGTATTACTGCCTGGACAGCCAAGTCCGGAGAGACGACTTCTTTGACCGTTCTGTTCTCCAGGACTTTCTGGTGTGATTTGGTTCGCAGACCCACCACCGGGGTTGGTATTGCTGGGGTAAGGTAAGGAATCTAACACTAACGTGTTTCTTTCAGATGCACAAGTTACTTACCTTCGGTAACGATATATCTGTAAGAAACATTAGTTAGAGTTAATTCCTTACCACTCCACCTATCCTCCCCGTTCCGCGAACCGATATCTAGGGTCAGGGCCCTAGTTTCATGGCACCAGTGTCGGTTTCTTGCATGGCTCTGCCTTTCTGGCACGGAAAGCTATGTACAGAACTGACGTCAGCGAGCGAGAGCGGCGTCTAAATACTCCAGCGATGTCATTCCGGCGACCACGATGCTGAAGACAGACACGGAGCCACGGGACTACTCCCACCGACGCGCAAGGGTACTGCTGACGAAAACTTTCCCGATCCAGTTGGACGCCTGGGGATATTCCAAGGTAAGGAATCTAACACTAACTAATGTTTCTTACAGATATATCGTTACCGAAGGTAAGTAACTTGTGCTATAGGAATAAACTGTGTAGCGCTGTCTGGCGGTGTGCATGTTTAGGATGTTCAAAGTGACACGAATTTCAGCTGAGAGGGCTATGACGATGTGTGGGTGGAAGGAGTGGCATGTGAGGGGAGGCTACCATGGGGCAGTGTTGCCTCGCTGTACTGCGCTGCCCATGCCCAAGGAACCACAGGGGGTCCTCCCACCATGGTGGAGCAAGAGTAAGTGGGTTCAGTGATTGGGTTAACTGTGCCAACTTGGGGATTACATGTATGATATGCCCTAGTGTTTCATGGGAGTAAGGCTAGTTGTTGGTATATAACTGTGTTGCCAAGTTACCCTTAGGGAGTCAAGGGGTGAAGCATGCTGATGTTGGTGATGGGTCGCTGCCTGTCCTTGGGCCCAACGCCAGGGTCTTGCACAGGGTGAGCGCCGGGAGACGGAAAATGTGTAGAGTGGGGAGCTCAAGTTAGGTGGACAGGCAAGGGGGGCTCTTCATCAGTGGTGGCACGCACAATGCTGGACTGTACATCATGAAATGTTCCTTCTATGAGATGCTAGTCTGATTTTGCTAGAGATAACATTATGTCTCATATCAAATTCTAACAGTACTCAATAATAGGCTTATAATTTCTAGACTTGCTCATTTACTTTCAGATAAGAGATCATGTTCTCATTTTTATTTTTACAATTACAGGTGTCTTTCTGCATATTGTTGCCGATACCCTTGGCAGCATAGGAGTTATTGTGTCTGCAATTCTGATGCAGAACTATGGGTGGATGATAGCAGACCCAATCTGTTCGATGCTGATATCAATACTTATTGGAGTTAGGTAAGTGGGGATACTATTCTTTACATAAAGCAAAAAGAAATCTTGATCAAAAATGGGTTTAATATTGAAGACTGAAGATATTTGTAGCTTTTGATCCTTGCTTGTTTTTCTTTCAGTAATGCCTCTGCTAATGCCTTTTGTTGCTCCTGTTTGCCTTGGTGTGTGACAAATGTTATTTAGAATTTCAAATGATAAGCGCTGCTCTGAGATCCGCACTTACCTTATCTTGGTGGTGCCTTTAAAGATTATAAGGACGACCCAACCCCCCGTTCTCCACCTTGCCTAATCTTAGTATAGAGAACAGGCTAGGTGATGATAAAGGCTGATGTCAACTGCTGACCAGACAAAATACGACACAAGGACAAGAGCAAAGGAAGCTGACACCTAGAAGAGTGGAGATACTCCAGCATTTCGAGGGATAAAGCCTAATAAGGCAAAAAAAACTCAAACAATCAGTTCATATATAAATCACAAGAAACATAAGCCCTAGCCAAAATATATGTCAAGAAATGCCCGCCACATGGAAAGGGCTCAACCCTGACTGAGCCACCGGGAACAAGCAAGTCTTCACTGAATTCACCCCCAGCCCTGATAACCCGCCAAAAGCATGCAGCAACTGCCTCGCACCCTCCAAAGCTATATCCATATTTGCCGGCATATAAGGAGATAAACTGAGTGTCCGCATGGAGGTCTAACCAAGGGTAGTGCCTTCCCAGTCTGGCATGGGCAGCCAAAGGCTCAATGGCTAAGGCAAACAGCAGCGCAGATAGCGGTCATCCCTGACGCCTTCCTTGTCCTATCAGATAAGATGGGGAAATTGTCACTCCTGTCCGTAGGCAAGCCGTCGTCGATCGATAAAGGATCTCTGTCCACCCCACAAAGGATTCCCCGAGACCGAGCTCGCGAAGGCCCCGGAACAAATATTGCCACTCAAGGCTGTCAAATGCCTTTTCAATGTCTACAGATAGAACAGCTGCAGTGGGGGTCTCACTGTGATCTTCCCCCAGAATACGGAGAAGGCGTCTCACATTAGTCACCATAGTGCGTTTAGGGATTAAGCCTGCCTGGTCGCTATGGACCAACTGCTCCATTTAGGGTAGGAGCCGACTCGCAAGAATCCTACTTAATATTTTATAGTCTGTTGTTAGCATTGTTAACGGGCGGTAGGCCGACCCAGCCAGGGGGTCTTTTCCCGGTTTCAACAGCGGGATAATGATATCCTCCCGAGTGGAGGCAGGCAGCCTCTCCAAGTCCCGGGCTTCCTGATATACTGCCAGCAGTCTGGGGCCAAGATATCAGCGAACGTCGAGTAAAATTCTATCAGTAGCCTGTCAGTACCTGGGGTTTTCTTGTGCGCCATATGTTTTATCGAACTACGTATTTCCCCTACTGTGAGCTCCCGTCCTAATATATCCGCCTGGTCCTCCTCAAGGTGCAGCAGCTGTACCTCGGCTTTAAAGACCTCCAGCCCATCTCCCATGTCTTGTAGCTTACTCTAAATAGGTCTGCGTAGTATATCAAGAATAACCCATTAATCCCCTGCTGGGTATACTCCGGTGCTCCCGTGGATGAGGCCAAGGCCAAGATAGGCGTCCACATCTGGGCCGGGTTGGCCAACCGTGCCAGTAGTGTGCCCGCCTTATCCCTCTCCTCAGGCGCCCTCGTCAAGTACGCCTTATAGTCAAAGCAGCGCAACCTCTCCACTTGCGTCGCTACCCTCTCTCTCGCAGGCTAGACCTCGGCCTGCTCCCCCGCATTCTCTGGGCGGGCTTTCTCTGCCTGACGCAGCCGCAGTTCCTCCTTTTCTATATCCTGCAACAGCGTTCTCCGCACACCCACCATTTTGGTGATACATAAGCCCCGCACCACCACCACCTTAAAAGCATCCCACTCGAGCGCTAAAGTCGGAGCTGTACCCTCCTGCACCTCCGCACGGAATACTGGATTCTCCAAGGCCTCCTGGCGTAATCGTCAGGTAGGAATTGCAGGCCTCCGCCGAGTCCAGTGTAATGCCTGCAACAATGGATTATGATCCGAAATGTTCCTCGCTAGGTATTCGCTGCTTCTTACCATCGCATGAATGTCCGGGGTGCACAATATGGCGTCCAACCGTACATGCAAGTCATGCAGAGCATAGAAGTAAGAATAATCTCGCTCCCTTAAATGTTGCGCACGCCATGTGTCTATCAACCCCCACTCATCTTGCCAATACAGTCGGAGTTTCTAGAGCCTGTGTATAGGCGCCTCAGGTAGTGGTGGGTGAGACCTATCCATCTCAGTATCTGTCACAGAGTTGAAATCACTCCCCAATATCACTCAACCGGTCAAGTAGGGCGCCAATTTCCCTGATAGTCTAGCAAAATAGGTCGCCTGTTCCACATTAGGGGCATACACACTGCATAACGTGACATCTTTCCCAGCAAACCTCCCCTCTGGATCCACTAGCCACTGTATTGGCTGGAAGGGAACCCCCGCCCTAACCCATATTAGCGCGCCCCTAGCAAAAGCAGAGCATGTTGTATAAAAGAGCTGCCCTCTCCACCTGCGCTGCAACGCCTGGCCTTCAGCTCGGTCAACATGGGTTTCTTGGAGGAGAGCAATGTGCACTCCCCAACGCACCAAATAAGCATGAACCCTGTGTCGTCTCAACATCGTATGCATCCCCGCACATTCCATTGAATGCATTTTAAGTCAGGTGATGTCCCCATTGTGTTGAATATTCCTCATCCGCAATTGCACTCCCTTTTGTGGCACACATGGTAGTTCTAACAATTCCAAAAACAACCCTCAAACTCTCTCAACAACCCCTCCCCAGAACAGGCCCTAAACAGCTAGTACCCATCCAAACTATCCACTAACATTCCCTCTGGTATCTACCAGGGATTCACTCAAAGAGCGAAACTAAGGGGGAGCCCTAGCACCGGAGGATCCGATCCACAACCCCATTGTGTCCTAACGCCATACCCCACTATGAAAGAGTCTTCAATTCCTCAAAAGGGCCCCAGGCAGAGGCATCTGCACATTACCACCCCCCCTGCCTCAGCTATCCTACTTGGGTTAACCCCTGATTACCCTCCCAGGAGAAAAAGGCCAGAGCCATCAAACCTCTCTTACTGGTCTCAGGAATTCCTGCATAAGTTCAGCCATCAACCAGCCTGTCTGCTGTCCCCGGTGTGACAGGAGGCAGAGGGACATTTCCCGTGTCTGTCCCGTCAGTATCAGTTCCGGTCGACCCTTTTTCTAAGTCCGTCGCTCCCATCGACGCCGCTCCGTTCGCTGGGGATATCTCCGTCACAGCCTGTAGTGCTTCTGATCTCTCCTTCTCCGTCTGAGACGTAGTGAGTTTCTGCGCTCCATGGCGACGGCGTCTGGTGTGCCTTGAGCGGCGAGGTTGCGGTGCCTCCATCCGCTGTCCCCGGCCGCCTCCTGCTTTGCCCAACCCTGCGCGGTAGGATTCCAGCCAACTCCATGCCTCCTCAGGCTCATTATGAAAAAACGTTTTGTCATCCAGTGTCACTCTCAGGTGTGCCGGGAACATCAGTGAGTACTGATTGCCTTCCTTTCGGAGAGCCTTCTTAACCGCCAGAAACGAGGCTCGGTGACGCAGTGTAAAACCAGTAATGACAATTTTATGGGCAACTTATAAAAAAATATTGTGGGCCCCATTCTTAAAGAAAGTCCCAAAAGTGCATGTGAGTTTGTAAGTGTGCACAAACTCTGAGGGCATTCCAGGCCGGGAACTACCCTTTCCAACTCATTCCATCACCTGTGAGTTGATTTGCACATGTGAGAATCTTCATGTGTATAAACCCTTTTAACATTGCAGAACTAACCTTTGCACCACAACTAACCCAAGCTTACGTGTGTAAATAAGTTTCAGCTCCAGGCCCATAAAAGTTTGCCTCTAACCTTGAGAGTTCATTAGGCTTGAAATTGAAAAGCGTGTGTGATCTAGCTCCTGGTCCACGCTCACAGCTATGGCAAACAAGGCACCTGAGTCACAGTGAGATGGAGTGATTTGCCAAAGAATTACACAATGTGCCCAAATGCAGAAGAGCAGAGAGGAAACGGTTTCGTTGAACCCCGCTTGCACCCTAGGTAGTGGACAGCAAATATGATCTTGGGTTATTTATAGTTGAATGTTGTGAAATAGGGTGCCATCATCTGTTATCTCACTGCTTGGCAGCAAATGGGGCAAGAAGATGTTTACACGGGGAAGTATATTTCTGAAGCATTCTGTCCATTGGACAAGTAAATCTTGTATAACATTTCCTGCGGCTCTGACTCTCACAAAACAATGTTCCTGCCTATGGGATAAAGAAGTTCAGAGGCTCATGCTTGTCAAATGCCATATGAAAGCCTGGAAAGTTCTGGCTAGAAATAGTCACGCACCTTTTTGTCTTTAACGACAGCCCTCTGGAGGACATCTGGATGTGCCTTCAGAAATTAAACCCTTTAGTGACCTGCATGTTTGAAGAGTCAAAACTGAAATCTGGATAGTTCTTTGTAACAAAAAAATCTCCCAATGTGTATGTTTAGTCCATACATACCCCAAGCTCTCTCAGTGGATTACTCGTTTAACCTGCAAATAGCTAGCTTTCTGAAACAAATGTTCTTTTACTGGCCATTGTCTACTGCTGCTTTATATCTACCACTCCTGTCCTTGCTATCTAAAAGCATTACCTGTTCCCAGGTCATACTGTTCGCCTTTCCTTGTCACAGTCCATTCCTATTCTTTGATATCCCCCTTCCTGGAAATATTTTCTGTGCATCTCTTTTCACTCCCAGTTCTTACCGGGAGATATTGGTCTGAAAATAATATGAAGACTTCCTTTTCTGACTTTTCTGAACTTCTTACATGTCGCATTTAATCCGTTCTCAGAAAATCGAACCGCCATGTGTCAATTTGCAAGACGTTGAATGCTGTCTCCACCCTGACACCAGCCTCCGCATGCATAAGATACATTCCCACCTCTCCAGGCACAAAGCTGGTTATACTTTATGACTTTTCTCCTCACCTTTGTTGGGCTTAATCCGAATTCACATTATATATTGTATAAGATATCCCTGAAGTGCAGTTGTTTGTTTATGCTACCATTTTACAGACAAGACACAATAGTGCTTCAGGCACTGGGAACAAGCATTGGCAGATTCAAAACGATTAACACTTGCACTAGAGTATTGACTAAATTAGTAAAAAGTGCCTGCTGCAGTGTAAAAAATAAAAAATGTTTTTTTTTGTGTATGCAATGCATGGATGAGATAAAGAATTGAATATTATGAGACTCTACTTTTTGGATGTAAAATAGCCTTTCATGCTTTCCAGAGGAGGTGGAAGGATTCACTCAAACACCCAGTAAAAAGTGGGTAAGACTAAAGTACCCCTGGAAGGTGATCCAAGATCTAATTGACCTTGTCCTAGCAAATTACTAAATGGTCCTGAGCCAAACAAGCCAATGGCCTAAGGAGGCTGAGACAACACTCCTTCAATTAGGTATTGAAAACATTAGCTTTGAATGGCACAAGTACCTTTATACTTCAAACCTTGCACAAAAAAGCCAGTAAAAGAATGAAATGTGAGCCTTTCAGTGATCTTCCGTGTGAGCCCATCAGTTAGACATTCTCACCCAGTGCCTGATACTGAGTCTTAAGCGTCTTTTTAGAATCTTG
This sequence comes from Lissotriton vulgaris, assembly GCF_964263255.1. NCBI lineage: Eukaryota > Metazoa > Chordata > Amphibia > Caudata > Salamandridae > Lissotriton > Lissotriton vulgaris. The sequence continues at coordinate 670,634,742 of NC_141685.1, read as the reverse complement.
GATAATAGACTGCTGGAGCCGTATTGCTCCAATGCCCCGAAGGCGCAACAGGCCTTTGCACCCCCTTTGCGCACCCCAGGGACACTTTGGTATTACAGAAGGGGGCGCAGATGCTTGTGCAACCCCTTCTGTAATACTGAAAGCGCTAGCGCACATACAGCACCAGCGTTTCCTCAAGAGGGTGTTCTCTCATTTGCATGGGGTGGCCCCATGCAAACGAGGAACTCCATTTGCCTCTGTGCCCTTGTCGTATTAAAAACATCGGCGCTGAGGCAAAGGAGTTCTTAGGAGGGACACTGACAGTGCACCCGCTGTTTGCAGCCCTCTGGCAGTCCCATTGACCCCCCAGACATCCCTTTAAAAGTGCATGTGAGTTCCACCTGCACTGTGAAAACACAGAGCGGCTTTAAAGCAGCCTCTGGGGGCAGCGCGAGTTCGTAGCTGCCCTGGGGGCAGCGCATTCTATGTAATAGGGTACACTTTCCCTGTTTGTGCCTGGCGCACCTGTTTTAAGGTGCGCCGGGATTAAACAGTTAAAGGGCGCCCTTTACATATTAGTGCCCCTGGAAGCTCTGACAGTGGAGGAGGTCCTAAGCTATCTTTAGTAGTACTGGCTATGGTGCTCACATGCATATCAACCTAAGAAGTGTGACTCGGAACCTACTTTTATGAATCTATTATTGACACAATTTTACAGGATTTTCTGATCCGAGGAGGTGATATTTGTGGCAGTGGCTTGTTGCTTAATCAAGAACATTCGATTGATGATTTATAATGCACTCTTACAAAATTATTTCACTTCAGAGTGAGGAGGAAAAAAAGAGGAAGGAAGCGGGAGAGCAGTTAGGGGTGAAAAAGGAGGGTATAGGTATGGACAATGCTGCATGTAATGCTTAAAATCTGAAGGTGTGGCAGGAGTTCAGAATTCAAAACTGACAAGATGGTGTTTTAGGTTTTGGTGGAAGCATCTTCTTCCGCCTTCAGAATTAAGCTGAGTGGGAAAGAAGTGAATTGTAGTCATAGGGTATTTGTTTTCGGCTGCGGGTGAATAGAAATGAGTAGGGCATCTAACAATGTCAAGGTGCTTTGATAAGAAAGGTAGAATGCATCCATAGCATGAAGGTATTGTAAGCCAGAGTCATTGCTTTGAACTTGAAGTGCAAAATAATTAATAGCCAATTTGGCAGGCTTAAGAACTGTGAATTTATGATTGTGATGCCTTAATTTGGGAATGAGCAGTTCTGCCTTATTTTGGATATATTCAAATTTGTCTGGAGAGGTGTGAGACACAAAAGATAGAGATCTGGCATAATGAAGCCCATGAGAATAATGGTCTGTATATGAGGTATATGAGGAAAGGGTAATATTAAATCCTAGCTTGTTCTTGAATGTTATTCTTGTTATCCGCATAGAACTACTGAACTCAATAATGTTGCACCAGTTAAAGGGCAAACCAAGATCTGCATAGTGTCTACGGGAGGATTTGGGGATTGTCATCATTTGGGACAAGTTAGCTGTCATCATCCTGCTTTCATCAGTTTTCAGACAGTGAGGTAGAGAGTCCAGGCAGTAGAGATTAGATACTTATTGCTGAGAATTTGCTTGCTTCCCTATGCATAACAACAACATGAATTCCATTGACATACATTTAGAACTCAATGTGTTGCCTCCTTGATGATCTCAGTTAGTTAGTGCAAGTATTGAAAATTGAGAGGCAGCCATTGCCCAGGGTGTAATTCTGCTATGAAATAACTTGAGATAGCTGGTTAGAATCAGCAGTAGTAAATATTCTAACCAGTCAAGTGTGACACCAAACAGACTGCGCCAATCCCTTGTAGTTGACGAAGAATCATGTGGTCCACAAAACTGAATGTAGCTTGCAGGTTTCAGGGGTGAAAAACAGCCCGTTTGATATCTTTCAGCAGCCATTCCTTCACACCGGTATGACAGATTTAGCCCATGCATGTGTGTAGTCCTGATTGATGCATGCTAAGCAGGAGGCGAGCATCTACCTGGCTAAGAATTCGCTTTATCTCTGTCTTCTCCATGAAGTTTATAGATTGGACAGAATAGCTCAATTTCTCTATCTACAGAATTGTTTTCAGAATCTGCTTAGCATGCTTGATGCAGTGAGCAAACAATTCCACTTGGAAGAAATTGTTGGTAGTAAGAGGTCAGGTTTGAGAATATCAACAAAAGGGTCAGGAAATGGTAAAATAGTTATTTTGCCTCTTGCAAAGAAGTAAAGCCGGTATGAGCAGTTTGGTATTTCTACCAAACATAGTATTAGAGTAACCTTTTATGGCAGTGATTAATTGGAATTGTTTTTTGAGACTTTATATCTAAACGATATCTTTGTTGAGGTTAAAAATTGCTTCCATATATTAAGGTAGACACCCAGAATGCAAACAACACCTTATCTGAGACTGAACTGAATAGAGCTATACACGTGTTAGTGGGCTACTTGCAGTCAAGCGTGGAAGTTGCATCTAACCCAGCCAAGGACGACTTCTGTCTGTGCAAGTTAATACAGATGATAGTTCTGTTTATTTTCCCCGCACAAGAGCAAAACACTGACCTTCAGTCCAATGTTGGGCAGCTCTACTCGCTCAGCCGCATACCTGACCTTCCTCTTAAGAAGGAGGGACACATGCAAAACACTGCTCTTGCTAGCAAACTGAGAGCCTGGCATCTTAGAATCGAAAGGGAAGTTATGTTATGTTACATATGTTATGTTACATGCATTTGTATTGCGCACAGCTGCCCCAGCTAAGGGGCGTCCTGGCGCATGGCAGGTAATATGCAACACCTACAGAGAACACAACAGAAAGAAAGAACAGAGGCGATTTATTAAAACAGAAACGTTTTTAAAGCTTTGCGAAAGACTAAAAGATCATCTAGCAACCGCATCTCTACTGGGAGAGAGTTCCAGAGCTCGGCTGCTCTGACCCGTAAAGATCGGCCACCGACCCGACACAGCCTGTATCGGGGGATCACGGTAAGTGCTTGGCCCAAAGATCTCAGGGGCCGGGTAGGCACATACCAGGACAGAAGATCCGCAAGAATTTGAGGACCCCCACCCCTCAAAATCTTGAACGCCAAACACAGCACTTTAAACTGGATTCTTGCCCTGATCGGCAACCAATGCAGTGATCTCAATGTGCCGGAGACGGAACATGTTCGGGGTAAGCCAACAATGGCTCTCGCCGCGGCGTTCTGAACGCGTTGAAGGCGGGTAACCTCTGCCAGATTGGTCCCTACCAAAAGAGAGCTGGCATAGTCCAGGCGTGATAACACTGTAGCCTGGACTATCAGCTGCCTGGTGCGATGGTCAAAAAACTTCAGGACGGGACACAGCGACCGTAGGATACCGAAGCAACAGGCCTCGGTTTTCTTCGTATGGCCCACAAAACTGAGGGAGGGATCCATCCATACTCCTAGGTTCTTTAATTCTGTGACCGGAAGGGGGGCCGGCCCAGCTCCGACGGCCACCACCTGTCCCCCCATAATTCCGACCTCCTACCGACGATCATGATCTCCGTTTTCTTTGCGTTGAGCTGGAGACAGTTGCTCTTCATCCGGCTCGCCACCGCCCTAAGTCCACTCTGAAACCTGGGGGCATCCAAGTCCACATCCCCGCTGATCGTAACCGCTAGCTGAGTGTCGTCGGCATATGAGACCATGGTCATGCCCCATTGCTTGACGACCTCAGCCAGTGGTCTCACGTATAGATTAAACAACGTGGGACTCAGCGAGGAGCCTTGCGGCACCCCCTGTTTCAAAAGATGGAATTGGGACTGGAACGGTGGAACGGCAACGCTGAAGAAACGATCGTCTAGGAAAGACCGGAACCACTGGAGGGCAGGGCCACCCAGCCCAATCTCCTCCAGGCGATGCAACAGGATGGGATGCGAGACAGTATCAAACGCGGCGCTCAGATCTAATAAAACGAGCGCCGCTGTCTGCCCCGCATCCATCACCGTGCGAAGATGTTCAGCCTACTAAGTCTCTCATGTTTGGCTATATTACACTTTGGAAGTTTCTGGTATTATACAATTTAAGGAAAGCATAGGCTCCTATGCCCCGGAACTTTAGAAATTGCACGAGTAAGCTTAGTGCTTTTGCAAATAAAATACCTTTCTGTGCCCACATTCTTGGCTTAAGGCAGTTTTTCATAGAATCCCAAGTCTATACACAAGAAAACTTAAATGTGAGAATTAGACACGCCGTTTTCCTTATTTTCTCGTAGGATCAGAGTTCTAGTCTTGTTGTTCTACAGTCCAGACAGAACGGGCTTAAGTGACCAGTGATTGACACTCCTGGTAACCGATAGCGTGGCTTCAGCAAGCTCTGTATATGACCGGGTACCATGAACCTAGAGGTTTCCAATTGATATGAAATGTTGTAAAATTTCAAATGATGGTTTTGAGTGTCTATTGTACAACCCATCGCTAATGCATAGTACCTTCTGCAATAATTGAAATGTTTTGTCAGCCCATCAGTATGCTGTGAGAAGCACCAGCACTGGTCTGGGAAAGAGAAATGATTGTGGCTTCCCTGCGATTTCTCCCTATTCTGAGCTGCTGTCCTCTCCACAATCCTGCTGCAAGCTGCCTCAAGCTGCTACTATGCTGTGGAGTCCACTGTCTTTATGATTGTTATCCCTCTTCTGTGGTGGGAGTTGTGCTCCAGCACGTGCAGAAAAGAAGCTACAGAGGGAAACTGCCAGGAGCATCCAGTAAGCTTGCATTGTTCAGTGGCCACCAAGAAGCATCTTCTGCAACTTGGTTTGTTGGTCTTGGCATTCTGAGAGAAATCTTTGTGAACGGTTCTTTCAACTGGTAGAGATGGAACTTGCATGAGAAAGAAACTCCTACCACTGTCTGACTATTCATACTTGCGAGTTACCCTGCCTCTAGCTCATGTCTTACTGAAAATATTTTCCTCATTTTTTAAAATAATTATTCAATGGGCCAACGTTGTGTGCGCATGTTAACAATCTATTTTCTCCTTCCTTAATCAATCGTTTTACCAATGACCTTCTTCTTTTGGTAGTTGTTCGAGGTTTCCGTTGTTTTATCCTCACGTGTCCCTGGCATATACTACTAGTGTATACCACAAGAATATTATAAGGTCCTTGGGTTGACTCTAACGTCCACCTGGCAAGCATGTGATAGAAGCATTACCAAAACATGTATCAAAGTCCTTGGCCACCCACCTCAGCGGTGTTTTTATATATCTTTTTATTACTTTTAAACAAGATAAATCAAAAACACAGGCAATTCCAAGAGGACATCAGCCAACGGCGAGATAGTTGTAGTGATTGCACATGTGCTGTGTCATTAGAGGGATACATCATATCAGACGTGTTGTACATAATTGTTATACCACTAAACCGAAGACTAGCATATTAATCGCAGCACAGATTTTGCCAAGAACAGCATGAACTGTAATCCACTTACAGAATGTACGGTGATCTGGTATCTGTCGGTAGATCAATCTGATGCATTCTTTCCAGCATGGTCACCTCATCCTATAATTTATTGGCTATTCTGTACACACTCGCCCAAATTTCTTCAGCAGTTGCTCATTCTTCTGGACCTTTAACAAACATATCAGATGATCAGTCTGTTGCTGTTTGATACTTTGCCAGCTGTAATGTAGGACGAGTGCACGCATTTTCTTGATCGGGTTGCTCAGCGGAGAATGTGTAATACCCAATAGGTGCATTTCGGGTTCTAATACAAATCACAGCAGTACTCTCTCGATATCTGCCCAACACTGCCCCCAATAATGGTCCAGTTTTGGGCACGTCCAATTGAACTCAAGTAAGGGTTAGCTTTGGTAACAATGACAACATTGCACATGTTCTAGAGTCTAGACAGTATGTTAAAATAAATTAACCTAAACCTAGCATTGCTAGTTACTGTCTGTATTAAAGAGACTACAACATCCCAATCTTTAGGGTGCAGTTCAGTGCCATAGTCTGCCCCTCCCTTCTGCATGATTGGCATTTCCATTGTGTCACTCCTTATTGCAGTGTATAGCCTGGTTATCCTTTCCCAGCTTTGTCTGCAGACACCAGGACCACCAGTGTACATGATGTAGGCCGGAGTTTGGTCATAGTGTCATGCCAAGTGTTCCGCATTGCCCTACGTAACCTGTAATATTGCAAAATCCTTTTTTGGGGGTTTTCTTTGAGCTTCTTCCATACTGAGGAACCTATCTTTAAAAAAACAGGTTTCCCATGCTTTTGCAAGTTTCTGTTTCCCTGGAGACGTACCCATGTCTATTTCAGTCTAAGTCCAGGAAGCGCCTGTAGAGGGGCCTGGGGTGCATAAGGAATTTTGAGTTTATATTTTTTCCATGTCCATTTCCTGCAACTAGTGCCATTATAACCTGCGTTGGTATCTGCTTCCACTATCGGCTCTCTGGAAAAGTTTATTTTGAAAGCCTATTCGTCCGTTTCCTTTGTCAGCAATTCTGACTCAAAGCTAGAACTTTGATTGAACTACTTTGTAATATTTTGCATCTGCGCTGCCCAGTAATTGCCGTGTAGGCTAGGGCTCCCACCCTTCCTTCTCCCTGGTGGTTATGTTTTGATGTAAAAATAAATAACGGGGCTATGTTTTGCTGCTTTGTTGTTTTGTGCAAATGTTGTTTGCCAGTTAATTTTGTTGTGACTATGAAAGTAGGATTTGGAAACCGCTATATAAAGAATCATTGAACTGTTTCGCAGATGTTTTCCCCCTATGTTTCTATATAGCATTATTAAATTGTATTGTGGTGTAAATGCATTTATATAGCGATTTGTACGCAGGACGAGGCACGAAGGACGCAATTTAATAGTTAATCCAATGGTTAGTAATTATTGTTATAGATTTGTTGGTTATTGGGTTAGTCTCGTGCTCAAATGAAACTGAAGAGTGGCCTCCCTTTTCAAGTGGGCATGTATTAAGTGTATTAAGGTAATAGGAGTTTGGTGTAATTATTAGAGTGAGTTGACGCAACTGGCAAAAAGAGGGGTGGGAAATACGTTGGAGGAGGTTAGATTTTGTGAGATAGCCAGAAGAGGTTTTACAGAATGAGAAATTAGGATTTATGGGAGGGGGATTAGGGGGGTAGGTTATAGATTTGTTGGTTATTGGGTTAGTCTCGTGCTCAAATGAAACTGAAGAGTGGCCTCCCTTTTCAAGTGGGCATGTATTAAGTGTATTAAGGTAATAGGAGTTTGGTGTAATTATTAGAGTGAGTTGACGCAACTGGCAAAAAGAGGGGTGGGAAATACGTTGGAGGAGGTTAGATTTTGTGAGATAGCCAGAAGAGGTTTTACAGAATGAGAAATTAGGATTTATGGGAGGGGGATTAGGGGGGTAGGTTAGAAAGATGTTGGTTTTGCATGAATGGTTACTCTTGAAAGAGAATATTGAGCGGTGATCATACCAGAAAGAACATTTTGTTGTGGACATATTAGACTTTTGCGTTTATTAAAATATCAAACCGTGACTTCACTGCTAAAGACAGTCCTGTGACAGAGGCCGAAAAATGACGGCTATACCTCAGGCAGACGTTACTAAAAATGCTTCCACACATGTTGCTGCGCAGTGACCTGTAACCTTTCATTTGATGATTGCTATTTCTTAACATGATATTAATGAGGTGAAATCTTCCCCATACAGTGTTAACGTATAAAAATTACAAAATATTGAAGTAATACTACTTCAAAATTTGCCGCATGACGCTGTATAATTTGCCTTGTCTTGCAGCATAATTTCATCAAGCCTGCCACATAACTTGGTCCTCCCTTGACGCATAATTCCAGTGGCCCTAACTGTAATACTCCATCAGAACCCTGGAATGGTGGGGCGCTCCAATGAATAGTATAGCTTGGCTGGTGTCTTTTCTTCTGCTTCTACATTTCAATGTTCCTCTTCTGTTTCTTACTTTATGATTTAGGACATGTATTTTCTCTGAGTAGAATGTTCTTAAAGAATTGTATCCCTTCTGTCTCTGGCTCACTCTGTTGGTCGTCATATGCCATCTCTATCATTCTAGGACCCCCCCTGCGGCTCGCGAGTTGTGACTGTCACTCGGGGAGAGAGTGTTTCATGATCCGGGTATTGCTCTACAGCCGGCTGTAAGGCGATATGATGGTTGTATTCACTGACTTCTTTTTGCAGGAGTGATGTTTCCTCAGCGATGTTGCATCAACAACAAATCTCTACCATGTGACTGCTGAGAAAATTTTAACACACGTTTCCTTCCGTGGTTTATTTCTTAGGCAACACCCAGTTAGCTGTCGGATTCTGCTCAAATTGTATCTTCTTATACTTTATCCTTCTTAGAACTGCTTATAGGTAAGTTTTAAAAAAAATAGGAGACTTAATTTAAGTTGATGATTTTTTTTAGTAAGGGCAGACAATGCAGGCTTCAATAAAAAATAAATTGTGCTTTGGTTGAGAAGGATAGCAAGAAGTTTTTGAGCGCATTTTTCTTCCACAGGCCTTAAGGTAGCTAATTTTCCCCCATGCATTTGAAGCAAATGGATAATTTTTGCGAATTTCACGCTCATCTGTCTCAGCTTTTCAAAAAGCAGGTCTTGTGTTCAAAGTTGCAGTTTAGTCCTGGTGGACACAGAGTAATGCATACAAAAAGCAATGTGTGCGTTTATTGATTATTCACAGAGGAGATTTGCTGTCTGTTTGCCACCAGAAAACTGATCTTCCGTTATCTTTAGAAATAGTTTACTATGAATACATTTTCTGAAATTGTTCTTCGCTTCGGTGGCGTGAAAGAAGCAAGTGCATGAGTTGGGCTTTTGGGATTTGGAGTTGTACATTACAGGGTAGGGCAGATAATCTTGGACTTGCAGCATTTCAGGATTCTTTGTTCCTCTTCATGTCTCTTTCGATAAAAATATTCCACAGTTGATGTAAAAATAACAGTGTGAGATCTCACAGCCGTGGTATGACACACATCCCGAAAGGCAGAAAACTTACAAACACAGTTTAAGAGAACTCTTTATTCCAGCCCACAATTTTGACCCATATCCGCCCTGCTGATATCTACTGAGGTATGGAATAGTGGTGTGAAAAGTTGAAAACAATCTATGTGACCTTGTTATGCTGAGCAAAGGTCTCAAGTTCAGTAATACAGACCTCTCTATCCTATGATACAGTCCAAAATAAAGCCTACCTGACAGATCCTACATATCCCCAATTTTCTGAAATGAATGGGGGGGATTGGAGCATGGAAACAAACGTAGAGTACATTTCTACCAAGCATACCTGAAGGAAATTGGAGGGATTTAAAAAAGGATTGAGCTTGAAGACTTTTCATGTGGCATTGAAAGAGTGTAAACAGTTTGCCTCCTGGATTTTGCAACCCACCAAATATCTTCAAGATGTAAGAATGCATTAGCTATAGAATAACTCCACAGTTTCGCCACATTATGTCCTGATTATTAGACATGTCTAAATAGGTATTCATTACATAGTTGAAGTTACCACACTTAAACAATGGTTCTTCCATCCTCCTAGATCTAATACCAGTTCAAGAAAAAAGTTAGTCATGTCTATGTTAGACCCATACATCCAGCACAGGGTAAGAATAGATTGTCCGCTGGTGATCCCTACAATTGACAGTCACACACTAGTGCCTGCTGCTGATTTAACTACCTTTATTTGTGGTTTTAAATTGACAATGGTACTCACCTTATAGAGACCGATTTGGAGGTTACAGTGTAATTGAAAAAGCCCATGGTTTCAAGATATCTCTGTATTTCATGTGCCATTTTTTATAGTTTGTCCTTACTTTGCATACCCATGACACTCCTAAAGACCACATTCAGCCATTCTGCTATACATACTGAAACAATGGCTTCAAAAAGTTTACTACAAAGTGTCGTGTTTCTTAGTCTTTCTGGTGCCCCCACCACCAATGACCTAGCATCTTCAATGTCTACAACCACGACCTACTCCAATCCTGATGGATTCTCACCTGAGTCCACATGGTACATTGCATCCGTGCCTCCTGTATTGCCAATATGTAGCTGCGTTTTCATACCCTAACCGTACCTGCTTTCTTTTGAAACACAGTCGTTGAATGGAAAAGTGGCACAGATTTTTTTTAAAAATGGAGAACTGACGCAAAGAAAGGGAAGAAGCAGGAGACACTGAAAGCAAGTATTTGTGGCCTTACCCAAATAAGTAAGCCACACCCTTGATTAAGTATGAAGTTTCATTCCGAATATTAGAGGTTGCTCATGCCTTTTTGGTAAGAAATCTAGACCCAATGTAGCATACAGTATGTACCTCTGTGCATCTTTCTTTTTCAATCTAGATACTGCAATATAAACATTCATAGGTGACAATGAGGTGCCCCTACTGTATTTGCACTTCCTCCATCTAATTTTCTACTGGGCAGCATTGGGCAAGCATTTACTGTTCAGTCTTCCGGGCAAGGCAACTTCCCTGCTCAGTGTAAATGTCAACAAGAGTTCAAGCTTCCTCAATATATTTATCTTTCAGTAACCGCGCTGGGGATTATGATTGTGAGGGGGCTACTGCATCCCAATTATGCCTTTAGTTTTCTCTAGCAAACTAGAGGGAAGTGGCCTATTTCTCTTGATTTCATTTGGGCTCACTGCACTTTTGGAATTGCCACCATTGTCTTGCAATGCATTTTAGCTTTGGATTATATTTACAAACTGGGCCTTTCTGCTTGTAGCCCCAGTCGGCATCTTACAAATATAGATTTCAATGCTCTGGTGGGTGTTCATCTAAAAAGTGGACCCGTACTTGGCATTAATCCACATGGGTTGGCCAGAAAACCGATTGTAAAGAAGGAACTGCAGTCATGACCATTGATGTTATAAGCTTCTTCCAGATTTTCGGCTGAAAGCATATATTCCCAGCCCTCTACATCCTACAAAGTGATCCATCTCCCTCTGTTCTCTTCTTCTGGAGTCTTCTAATTTCCCCACAACTTGTATTCCCCACCTTCACTCTACACAGTCACCTCACCCACTTTTAGCATGCCACCATGTCGTCATCATTTATTTAAATACTAAAAAACCTTTTTTTTTTTTTGTTTTTTTGTTTTTTTAGCACTGGCCTTAAATGTAGCTGCCTAGCTGCACCGTAGGCACCCTTGCACCATAGTTGCAGGGAATGATTGTTTAAGTGCAGAAAAGTGCACCTTCCTGTTCATAAACAATCACTAATGGTGATTTGTTACTTTTATTTTTTTTTTTTTTTTTTATTTTTTATTAGAGATAAGGCAGTTAAAATTACAGAATCAGTACATATCCAGAGAAATAGATACAATATATATTATAAAATGTAAAAAAAAGAAATTTCATAATATGCAGTACATTAATCAGAGCTTTACAAAAGTTAATAGCATTCAGTCAAGATTCTTAAAAAATAGAACAAAGGAGCCAAATCCCAACCAATCTCATGAATCAGGGTTTCTCCAGATCTTAACCGGTGCCCAAATATTCCTACCAAACTCCTGCTTCTTTCTACCCTTTAATTCATACAGGCAGGCTTCCAGATTGTGGATACCCAGCAGCCTAGACATCCACATCTGAAATGTAGGGGCGTTGGAATCTTTCCACCCAGCAGAGATTAGCATACGGAGTACCGCTGCGGCAATAAATAACAATGCTTGTGCGTGTTTCACAACCTTAAGTTTAGAGTCCACTCCTAAAAGAACTAGAGTGGGGGATAGGTTGATATTGTTACCTAGCAGCCCCCTCAAAAAAGGTTGTTATCTCACCACAAATTGGGGCCAGACTAGAGCAGCCGTAAAACATATGTATCAAATCTGCTGGGCCTGTGTTACATCTTGGGCACTTATCGTCTTCCCTTAACCCCCACCCAAACAGCTTTGCAGGGGTGTAATAAAGGTTAAACACCGTCTTGTAATGTTGGGCCCTTAAGTTTGAAGCTCGAAATACTTTACTACTTAAAAGTAAGGCCAGATCTATATCTACGTCTGGGTCCCCTAACTTACGTGACCAAGCCACCTCAGTTTTATCCAGATCATCTGGGAGCCCGGACACCAGAAAATTATAGACCGTACCAATCTTCCTTCCCCCTCTTTTTATATACTCAATCAGTTGGCAGTTTGGTGTCATCACTAGTTTTGGTCTTATTGCTGAGATAGTTTGAATGACTTGCCAGTATAGCAGCCAGTGATTCCCAGGGATCCCAAACTTCCGCTGTATTTCGATAAAACTATATATATTCTCTCCCAACATAACATCACCCAAGCATCTTATCCCTTGTGCCCTCCAAATTAAACTATTCTCGTTCTGTCCAAGATGGGTAAATAGACATGATTTCCACAGATCAGTATTAGCATTTATTTTCGGGATTCCTAGGATTTTACTTATGGATTTCCACGTCCACCAAACCCCTTTGATGATCCTATATCTCGTCTTGTTGTAGAATCTCAGTTCCACTTCACACTGTAATAACCCATACGCTTTTCTACCTAGCAATAGCTCATAGATGGAGGGAGGATCTTGATTTCCATTATAGCCTACTGCTGGCAAGGGTTCAGATTGAATCAATATATTCATTTGTGTGAACAGGCATGCCAAATGGTAAAGTTTAAGGTTTGGAAATGACAGACCGCCCCTATCCACCGGTAAAGATAGATAGTTTATAGATCGTCTGATTTTACCGTACTGCCACACAAATCTGACAAACGTGGATTCAATTTTTCTGATCATTGTCTCCCCTATAAATAGGGGAATAGCCCTAAAAAGATATAATATTTTGGGAAACATGGTCATCTTTAGGGCATTCACCCTACCTATAAGGGATAGATGCAGGACATCAATTCTTCTAAGCTCTGTTTCAATTGAGCCCAGCAGCGGAAGATAGTTCTCCTCAACCATCTTCTCAACTGATGAATTAATCTTAACCCCAAGATACGTCGCACACTCTACATACCTATGATCACTTTTCCTAATATTCTTGGTACAGATGATCTGGGTTTTCCCCTCATTCAACTTATACCCAGAGCAATTGCCAAATTCTTTGGCCAATTGTACAATTTCCGGCATAGCTTGGTGGGGGTCCACAGTGATTATGGCCAGATCGTCTGCATAAGCCAATAATTTGGTTGTGAATCCATTGACCACTACTGGGCTTATTTGTCCTGAGGCCAGGATTCTTTGTATAAGGGGGTCTATATACATAGAGAATAGAATTGGAGAGCAGGGGCACCCCTGACGCGTCCCTCTCTTGATTATTATTTTATCAGATTGAAGCCCCATGACTGAGACCCTAGCCACTGGGTTACAATACATGGCTTTAATTGCCCTCAAAAAAACCTAGTTGTAGGAAAATAACAATTTTTATATTTTTTAGAAAATTTGGATCGGTTTTTACGATTCACTCATTTGTACAGGAAATAAAATAAATCAAAGGCATCACAAATGCAAAATGAACGTTTGAAAAAGTATTTTCCGAGGTCAAATATCAATATTTTCATAATGTTTATAGATTAGGCAGAGTAAAAAAAACAAAAAACTGGAGCAACCATGTAAAAACAGGTGTAGAAAGTAAAAACCGCCTATTGGTGAACTTCCATATGCATGAGCTTGGGGGTATTGAATCTGTGTTTCAAAGGAAAGCCCATCAATCTTACATGTACAAGGGCAATTACCACTACTATTCTAGAATTGTAAAAGAGCCTCATCCACAAGAATTGTTGCAGAAAGAGCTGCAGATGAGGAGCTGGAATTACTTATACTGTGAACTCGCTTTCAACATAACTACATAGACCGCTTTTTCCCTTCTTCCCCGTGCCACCATTGTGCACTTCTACTAAATACTGGCTCTACAATTGGTAGCTGATGAGTTGCACAAAGTAATGTGGAGCTCAAAATAGACCCCATTGTTGATCCCTGATCCATTGGAGTTCTTTTCCATTTAAACGTTCTATCTCCTGGCTATAGTTTCAGCTTCTATATAGCTGTTACTCTAGAATATTTTCTAATTAAGTCCTTCAGATTAGTCCTTCTCAAAATATAGCATTTCCCTAACCATATCTTGCCGTAATCTGTGAGTCTAGATGCCTGTCATTCTAGCCCATGCACCATGTTCATCAAAGAATGTAGCTCTGTGCTTGTGAGTCATGGTGCACGTCATGTACACCATATCCGTCAAAGTTTAGATTGTGTTGGACATGATTGTTATGGTAACACCGAAAGGCAGCATAACTTACCATCTCTCTTTAATTACTTCCCTGCACAGGAAAAAAAATCAATTGAATATTTATGTCCAGTGTACATGGTTCCACTGGTCCACGCGTGTTGGTTGTGCAGCAGAGGGCTGATGTGTTGAACTAAGGTACTTGAGAGGTTCCAGTTCATCTATAACTCTTCACTTAGGTGGCCACCTTTTGGCAATTTTGCACTTTGATTAGCGTCTTTGTGGAATGCATCATGATTGTAACCCTTCATCATGAGGACCTTCATTGTGATCAATGAAACGATCTGGTAAAATAGAAAATCGAAGTATAAACCAAAAATAGATGATTAGCTGGAAAATTTGTGTTACTAATTGGGTGTGGGGAAATCTGTTGGAGATATATGTGACACCATTTTGATCCAGTATAGAAAACCTTTGAAAGCAGTAGGTTTAATACAAAGCTTAAAACCTCAGCTTTTTTTTTTTATAACTGATATGGTGAGATAGATCCACTTCATCCACCCTCTCTTCTTGTGGGTTCCTGATTTGTTGCAGTTGCACAGCCTTGCTTGTTGTATTTTTGTGCACGTTGAGGTGGGTTACATTTTGCATGGCTTTTCCTCTGTGGCTTTAAGGAGGAAGTCAGTGCTGATGTTATGTGGAAATCAGATTTTTTAGCTTTGATGAGTGATGTTTTGATTGTGTTTGCAAAACATTTGTTGGGCTTAGAATTATTTTTTTCTTGAAGACATATTTGGATTTTTTTCTATAAGCTTCCTTAATGTTTAAATATATCCAAAACAATCTTCTATGTCTCTTTGGGGACCAGCAATAAATCAGATTGTCAATAAAGAATAAAAATCAGTTGATGGCTCTCCGTTATGAACACAAAGGATGTGTTTGCACTCCTCAACCCACCACAGGGCAGAAGTGATACGGCTCTAGTGAATCATTAAAGAATATATACTCACCAGTCAATAGGTACATTTCCCAAGAGATAGTGAGTTAATAAGTAAAGTAAATGGAACTTGTAGGCTCCCAACAAGCTTAATATAAGGCTAAAATAGACTGCGGTGAAAACCTCAACTCATTGAAATGCATTGCAGAAGGAGATTATACAATGCTTTGATGATAGGGTTTTAAATCTGAAGACGTTAATCATGTGCAGATACTCCAGTTGATGTTAAAGATAACTTTCTTTTCCTCTCCTCAGCAGAAAGGTAGTTTATATTTTGCATTTGGACAGAGTTCTGTGGTTAATGGTATCTCTGCTGAAAGTAACCCTGGAATGTTTACCTTTGGGAGTCATTTATTATTAACTCCCTCTATGGTGATAGATGCTTAAAAATAGTACCCAAGAAATAGTGTTTAGAAAACATGTTATTGCTATTTGCAGATTCCAAGGCAGATTACCCTGTTGTATTATGGCACGTGCTGGGTGTGACATCTGTGTTGCATCTGTATGATGTTGCGCAATCAAAAACAGATGATCTAAGAACTAGACTCCGCCATCCAAACATGCGAGCTGAGAGAAGCAGAAAGTGGGGAGGAAGTGGTGTATAGAGATATTCATTTGTAGTAGTGAGGAATCAAACTAGGGGAATTATAGATGAATACATTTTAGAATTATTTTATTAAAGATCGAATCCAAACCTTCTCCTTGTGCCTCAACTCCGAGGTGAAATACTAGTTTGTTGATAAAAGACTTGCATGGGTATGCTTGCTTGCTATCTAGGTTAAGGGCAAACATTGAATATAGAGTAAGTATTACCCTTCAATTGCTGTGTCTGTCTGTAATGGATTTGACCAATTACATGCTCCTCTGTGGGGTGAGTTCTGGTTATTCAGGTTTGATCTTTTAATTTACCATTTGTACTTAGAAATATATTCATCATCAAAAGAGATATGGTGTTACTTGAAATTCTTTTTTATCAAAGGGTGTAACATGAGAAGGCATCTCTTTAATAGGTTTGTTAGCTGTGCTGCCAGGAGATGCTTGATTGGTGACTGTGTTTCTCGTTGAGTTAGAGGCTGGTGCTTGAGTTAGAAACTGATAGGTTCTTCATGCAGAAGGAAATAAGCTCTACTGCCACCCCATCAGCAGCTGTAGCAGTTTTGTAAACTGCCTGTGCTTTTTATGTTTTCCCACATTTTTTGGTCAGTTGTTGCTTAAAGCCAGGGCCACTGGAATTATGCAATTGTGCTGCTTCTGCTATTTTCGCATAATTATAGGTTTGCAGCATAATCCATCATCTGCTGCATAATCTGCAGATTTCTATCCCCCAAAAAGGTTTCTTGCTTAAACGATTCAAAAGTTACAAAATATGAGCAACACTTGTTGCCACGAAGTGGAAGGCCTTTTGTAAAGGTTGACTGTTCACCTTTCTGCAGCTTATTGCTATAATTGGGTGTTAAACTGGTGCTAATGAGGTGCAATCAATGCCAGGCTGTCTTACCAAGTTTTAAACCTGCCCAAGAGGACACACATCACACAGCACCTGAAGGACCTCCACTGGCTCCCCGTCCAATCTTGTTGAGTCACGCCTACAAAGTCCGCCACGACCAAGGCCCAGCATACATGAACCACGTCCTGCACTTCCACTGACTGACCAGGAATCTCTGCTCCGCACACCTCGCCCTCGCATAGATACCACGTATCTGCTGCCGCTGCCATTCCAGAAGACGATCCTTTTCCCTTCTCGCCACCAAAGCCTGGAACGACTACCCCTACACCTCAGCTCTGCGCCCTCACTGACCCCCTTCAGGAAGGTACTCAAGACCTGGCTCTTCCATGATTCTTTCAGCACAGCACCTGGATACCCTCTAGGGTGATAAGCTGCGCTATACAATTACTACTTGACTGATTCATTAAAGTAATAAAGTTATACTATCACAAAAACTAGCAAACATGAATGTGTCTGTCTGTAACGCCACTCGTGCTCATATAAAGTGCTCTGATACCTTCGGGTCGAGCTTGCGCTACATAAAACTCAAATAAAAAAAATGCTCCACATTATGCCACATATTTTGCCTTTTCTTGCCACATAATTTACTCAACCCTGCCACACAATTTGCCCCTCTCCTGCTGCATAATTCCAGTGGCCCTGCTTATAGCCTTCTTATTCCACTGGTCAGTTATTGTGTCATTCACATTTTTTTTCCATCGTCTATAGCATACAGCACAGGGTCAGCCCCCTTCACCCACTGGTTATCTTCAGTGGCAAGTAGTTTCCTTTGGTGCCAGGCTCTGTTATGGCATTGTGTGCTTTACAAGACCACAAAAATATTTTTGCATGTAGCCAATTGATTTTTTTTCCTTTGATTGGGCCTGCCAGCTTCCCCAAGAAACAAGTTTTGCAGCAACCATTATGAAACAAAGCAAGGACCCACAAATTCAAAACCGGGGCTGCCCTCGCCATACTTGTTGGCTTTACCAATGCTTGTTCTCATTGGTTGCTCTGATATGCAGGAAGATGCGAGGTCAGTGGCTTTCCTCTTGCAGAGCCATACTGTTTTGTAACTATCCCTGTTAATGTGAATATATCACAAACCCTGGGCGGGTTTCAAAATCAGTCTATGCTGTCATGTATCATGATACATGCTGTCATGTATCTCACAAATTATTCATTTTGTAACACTTACAGGTTCTCCATGTTTGCTACTGTATTTTGTCATAGCATTTGTTAACCTCAGACTGTGATCCAAGCGCCTGGATAGCATACTAAATGCACTAAACCGGTTGCCATTATCAAGCCTGGTTTCCTATTTTAAGATCTAGTAATTCGAGACTTTCAGTCGTGTAAGCTAGTTGTCTTTCAACGCAGAGTGCAGTTGAAGGGCTCCAGGTAAAGAAGGGGGGAGTGGTCCAGTGAGGTAAAAGTTAATGAGCTATCCCGTGATATGTAGGTCGCGAGTTTTGACACAGCTTTCTCACCATTGAAGTGAGCTTGGGGATTGGCTGTTATTTATTGCCCATAGAATTCATAAAAATGTTGTATGAGCCGTATATATAAAACGCACAATTGTATCGTTATTTTTAAGTGTTTCCTTATCGTCTCGCCACTTGCCAACCTATTCACTGTGATTTCATTCATGTTTATTTATTGCTAGGAGTGCAGCTATTTGGCGCATTGTCCAATGTTGATTTTTTTTCTGCAAGTTATCCTTTAGAGCATGGGTACTCACAAACTTTCTCTAAGGGGCCAAATTTACAGTGTAGTTTGTGGCCGAGGGCCGCACCGGTGGGGGCGTGGTCAGTGAGAGAGGGGGCGGGGCTAGAGACAAAAAAAAAACTGTGACCATGAGGTTGAACACAGGCCCTGGCAGCGGATGTCTTTGTCCACTGAGCCACCAGACCGAGCATACACACATATCTCTCTCTCTGTCTCCCTCCCTCTCTCTCTTTCTCTTCCTCCCACCCTCTCTCTATTTCTCTACCTCCCTCTCACTCTCTCTCTCCGTCCCTCCCTCTCTCGTCTCCCTCACTCCCTCTGTCTCCCTCAATCTCTCTGTCTCCCTCACTCTCTCTGTCTCCCTCACTCTCTCTGTCTCCCTCACTCTCTCTGTCTCCCTCCCTCTCTGTCTCCCTCCCTCTCTGTCTCCCTCCCTCCCTCTGTCTCCCTCCTTCTCTCTGTCTCCTTCCCTCTCTCTGTCTTCCTCCCTCCCTCTGTCTCCCTCCCTCCCTCTCTGTCTCCCTCCCTCCCTCTCTGTCTCCCTCCCTATCTCGGTCTCCCTCCCTCCCTATCTCTGTCTCCCTCCCTCCCTCTCTGTCTTCCTCCCTCTCTTTCTCTACCTCCCCTTTCTGTCTCCATCCCTCTCTTTCTCTCCATCCCTCTCTTTTTCTCCCTCCCTCTCTTTCCGTCTCCCTCACTCCCTCCCACTTCCTCCCTCCCTCCCTCCCTCCATCCCCCTCCCTCTCTCTGTCTCCCTCCCTCTCTCTGTATCCCTCCCTCTCTTGGTCTCCCTCCCTTTCTTTGTCTCCCTCCCTCTCTCTGTCTCCCTTTCTCTCCCTTTCTCTGTCTCCCTCCCTTTCTCTAACTGTCTCCCTCCCTCTCTCTCCCTGTCCTCCTCTCTCTCTCCCTCTCACCCTCTTTCTCCCTCCCTCCCTCCCTTTGTCTCCCTCCCTCCTTATGCCTCTGCCTCCCTCCCCTCCCCTGTCTCTCCCTCTCTCTCCCTCCCCGACTCTCTTTCCCTCCCTCGCCTTCCCCTGACTCACCCTCTCTCCCTCTCTCCCTTGCCCTCACCTGACTCTCTCTCTCCCTCCGTCTCCCTCCCCTGACTCTCTTCCTCCCTCCCCTCACACTCCTGCCCTCCCCTCACACTCCCTCCCTCTGTCTCTCCCTCCCTCGCCCTCCCCTCACACTCCCTCCCTCTGTCTCTCCCTCCCTCTCCCTCCCCGCACTCTCCCTCCCTCTGTCTCTCCCTCCCTCGCCCTCCCCTGACTCTCACTCTCCCTCTCCCTCACCCTGCCCTGGCTCTCCCTCCCTCCCTCAATCTCCCCTGACTCTCCCTCTCTCTCCCTCCCCTGACTCTCCCTCTCTCTACCTCTCTCCCCTCACTCTCCCTCCCTCCCCTCACACTCCCTCCCTCTGTCCCTCCCTCTCCCTCCCTCGCCCTCCCCTCACTCTCCCTCCCTCTGTCTCTCCCTCCCTCGCCCTCCCCTCACTCTCCCTCCCTCTGTCTCTCCCTCCCTCGCCCTCCTCTGACTCTCACTCTCCCTCTCCCTCACCCTGCCCTGGCTCTCCCTCCCTCTCCCCGACTCTCCCTCTCTCTCCCTCCCCTGACTCTCCCTCTCTCTACTTCCCTCCCCTCACTCTCCCTCCCTCTCTCCCCTCACTCTCCCTCCCTCCCCTCACACTCCCTCCCTCTGTCCCTCCCTCTCCCTCCCTCGCCCTCCCCTCACTCTCCCTCCCTCTGTCTCTCCCTCCCTCGCCCTCCCCTCACTCTCCCTCCCTCTGTCTCTCCCTCCCTCGCCCTCCCCTGACTCTCACTCTCCCTCACCCTGCCCTGGCTCTCCCTCCCTCCCTCTCCTGTGACTCTCCCTCTCTCTCCCTCCCCTGACTCTCCCTCTCTCTACCTCCCTCACCCCCCTGGCTCTCCCTCTGTCTCCCTTCCCTGACTCTCCCTCTCTCGCCCTCACTCTCCCTTCCTCAACCTCCCCTGACTCTCCCTCCCTCTGTCTCTCCCTCCCTCTGTCTCACCCTCCCCTGACTCTCCCCCTCCCTCTCTCACTCCCTCCCTCGCCCTCCCCTAACTCTCTCACTCCCTCAACCTCCCCTGACTCTCCCTCCCTCTGTCTCTCCCTCCCTCGCCCTCTCTCTCCATCTCTGTCTCCCTATCTCTGTCTAGGCAAGGTGTATTAATTCTATTAGAAATATCTCGAAAAGCAAGAGCTATTTGCTGCACACATCGAACCACCTTCCCCAGCCTTCCCAAAATCTGCAGCACATTATTAGTGACTCCCTAATGTAGAGGGTGCACGAGAGCTGGCTGGACCACTGCAGCAGAGATCAGGTGTAATCCGGAGGGCAGAGATTCCAAATAAGGCTGGGCTGACTCAGACTTTCATCCCTTCAGTGTCGATAAAACAAATGCTATTCGAGGCTGCGCAGAGTGATCTCCTAGTGGCTCGGTTCAATCAGTCACAGGGTTTGTCCTGATCACTGTAATTGTCCAACAATATGCCCCCCCCGGAGCACTTCACAGGTCTTTAAAAGACCATTAAATCGTTAATGAGGCTTTGTTCTGTTTCACCTCTTCTGAGGCCCCTGCAGCTCCACTCTATGGCTGGAATTTCCCAGCCCCCCTAGAGCAGAGCCTCTCCGAGTCAGGCTGCATCAACCGCCGGTGTTTACTAAAACTCTTGAATTTTTTTTTTTAAATTGGTACATGTCTGCAAGGTCCGGCGGGCCGCCAAGGAAGGCTTGCCGGGCCGCCACCGGCCCGCGGGCCGTACTATGAGTACCCCTGCTTTAGAGTGTACTGTAGAGTCTATTCTTTACTGTTTTCTTTGATCTTTTGTAATTTTTTTATATTAGTAAGAGGGGTTTATCACAGGATTTTTTTTGTTTTATTTTTTGTTTTACCATATATTATTGTAAAACTGTTATTTTATTTTTTTCATTATCATCTCGTTGACATTTTTAAAGCGCTAAAAAAGATAACTAGGCACTTCTGCCGCAGCGGTGCACTTTTCATCCGTTTAATACATACAATGTATGGTTTTTCTTCTCCTTTGTTGTTATCAATCGAGTTTAGTGAAAGATTTATGTAAAAATGACCCCGAATATTAAGAGCGCTGTTGTGAGGCGAGTAATGTGAATGCAGTGCTTAATTTGAGCAGGTGGTTTCCGGTGCTTGGCACGGCACTTCATTGTCAACACCGGCACTTATTACAGTCTGACACATGGTGGCATTGTTTGACTAATTTAGAGATGAGCAGACAAACAGTGGTTTATTAATTCTATATACGTTTGACTGACTGATACCTTCCTCACAAGCCACTCTTGTAACTTTGAGGGCCTACAATAGTCTGAATTGTCACACTTGTAGGAGTGTGATGGTTAGTAGTTGGGCTGTAACCGTCACTGGCAGGTAAGTGAATGGTACAAGCTGCAATGGCCTCCTGACGAGGGCCCTGGCACTTAATGTTTTACAAATTAAGCACTGCACATTATAGCTGGAAAGCATAACTACCGATTTAGGAAATTTTACAGTATTTGTAGAAGAGAACACGTTCCCTTTGTGTTTGCAGGTGGCGCTAGCGATAGAGTACTGCACTTTCTCGATTGTGCAGTACTTAGCCGTTTAGTGGCGTAGCATGTGGTAACATTCCCATCAGACAGCGCATTCACTGTGCAGGCTGCGAGCTTACATTTCCTGTTCACAGGGAAGCTGCCACCTCAGGCGACAGGTGTGATAGATACCCTGCTGGCTCAAACAGCGACAGAAATGTTAAAAGGTGTTTACTCTGGCGTCCCTGTGTTTGCAGAGGCTCTTATGTACCACACATCACAGAGTGGAGGCTTTAACCCGAGCCCAGCTCAAAACCAACTTCAATGCTTCCTCAGGTCGTCAGTACCTTTTAACTCTTTCCTCCCAGGTTCCCCTTATAAATGGTCCATTTGTGACCCAACTTATTAGACTTGTAAAATAATGAAGTGATTGTTTAAACAAAAATTTGTAAAAAAAAAAAAAAATCTTCAGGTTACAGTTTGCTAATCGAAATCGTAAGTCATATCTCCCTCCCCCACCCGCCAGCATACATTGTAGGATATAGATATTTCTCAGTGTTGCCATTCATGGAAAATTTGGTCTATTCTTCTGTCCTCCTTTCTAGGGCTTCATGAATGTTTATGTGCATACTTCGAGTTAAATGTGCATTTACATACTGCTCACGTTCAAATATGTTGAAATTAAATGTTGTCGCGAAACGTGCCGAGTGTGGTGACTTCTTCTCCTACTTGTTGGGATATCCGCATGCCTCATAAACCCCATGGGTCAGAATGCACACCGTGTGTTAAAACACCAAAAAGTGTTGTTTTTTGCCATAAAGGGTGCCATACTGTCCTCAAAAGACATGGAGGATTAAAAATCGAGAGATTGTCAACTAATGTAATCCTCTGGCAGCCAGAGTCTATTTTACCGTGCTTTAGAAAGACACTGGAATAAAACCAAACTATCATCCTGTTGCAAGGCTTGTCAGGCCAGTTCCAGAGGGTATAAAAGAACCTTTGCCAGGGTAGACAAAAAATACTTCCAGCCTGCCTTGCTGATCCTCCGAACACTGCCAAAGTATTGCTCTGTACGCAGATTACATCTTCATTTTCTCGACTAGCATGCTAACTATCTCATCAGAAAGTGACTTATTTTGGGCTTGGAGTGCCCCTATGATGCCCCAGACCATGGGACCTTGTCCTCACTCTCCTATTCCGTCATTTGAAAACCTTTTCTGATACTTTATGCCCAACTCCAAATCTCGACATAATGAATCTGTGTCTTTCAAAAGCTCCTCTCCTCCTTGGGACATCAGCAGTGCTACGTCCATCAACCTTGGCCTCCAAGCACTTACACTGATCATCATCAAACTAATGAATACTTACATATCCAATAGAATCCTACCATGGGCCTTTAAAAACGTACTGAAAAATGTATCCACTTAACCGCGATCAGCAGAATAGCATTGTCATGGTTTGCTTCTTTCCTGCAGACCTGTACTCATCAAGTCAAAATAAGCTCATTCCTCTCTGGGATATTCAATATTAAAAATGGTGTATCTAAAACCTGTACCCTACTACTGCCTTATCACTAGAACTTCAAGCTTGAAGATGTCGCTGGCAACCTTCCCAATCTATGTCTCTACCTCTTCTCAAGTTCATCGATAAGTGCAAAGGAACTGGCTCTGCCTAAGCACCGAAAATAACTTAAATCCTACTCCTAAGCCCTGTTAATCCAGCTGCCTTCCCTTTTGGGAATGATCCTTGGTTGTTCATGTACTCGCCATAAAAATGAGGTAATCAAAAGCAGCATTGGATCATCTGTGCTCCTGAATGTGGACCAGCCATCACACCACTGCTCGCAGAACATTGCCGTATGCCTCAATATGGTCATAGCAAGCCTGTAATATTGTAACTGACAGTACGCTGGTCTCTCCAAAACATCTTAGTCAAAACTTCAGAGTTCAGTAAAAGAAAATGTGTCCTTTAAAACACTTTACCTGCCACACATCGTACTCCACAGCCATGCTCCAAACACTCATGCTCATTTGTTTGTAACCAGAAATCATAGGTCTGCCAGTTAGTATATGATGTCAATCTTACTATTCGGGTTTAGGAGGTCGGTCTCTCCACATCGATGGTTCCCCCTGTAGAATCCCTTATTTCTTCAAATGAGATTTGAAAGTGACTGCATCAGTTTCAGAAGATCATAAGTAACTCCTCTTTTGAATTTGTTGTTTAGATACCGGCTCAAATACCATGACTGGCATTCCTTGGTGTATATTAAGTCCAGCCTCATTAGGCGCCTAAGGTTGGCTCGTCCCTTCACCCAGGCACTCACATCCCTTGTTCTCGCAAGTCTTTGCCGAGTTTGATGGTGGGTTATCTCCAAGCACTGTCCATTGCTGTGAGATTATTGATTGGTTCTGCAACACCAGTTCCTCTCCGCCCCCTCCTAAATGGGCAATCACTCCCAAAGCCTTTTAAGGCCAAGTGCTTTGCAAACCCACCAAAAGAAACACAATATACCATTATGCACAATGATTTTTACTACGAAAAGAAAAGACTTTGAAAGAAAAATATTTCACCAGTCGAAATCAGTATTGTCCACCAATCAAGTCACAGCAAGCTTTGCCCTCTACTTCCGTTCCATTCGTCTTTTTTTTCCTACAATTTTCTTTACCCAAACAAACCACCCTGGAACTGAAATTGCATTATAAATACTCAAAAATTAATATCTTGCAGGCCATAAAGCGCCCCTAAAGGGTTATGGAATTTCAGACAATTATCCTATATCTATTTATTTTGCTTTATGGAATTCTTGCACCCTGTATTGTAGTCATTGGAATTCCTTAAGATCATCATTACACCCTCATTCACAAGTGTCTTCAAATATCAGGATGCTATTGTCTTAATCAACAAGTTATTGAGTGCACATTTAGTGTAATATATACATTTATTCCATTGATAATTGCCCATTATTTTATGTTCACTGTGTACTAATTTTTTTTTTTTACTAATCAGTCAAGACAAATGCAGTAACATTTATTCTTTCATAATATTTTCAAATACCTACGATATTCGATAATTTTGTTTATAAGTGTGTTTTGTACGGATGCACAAGGACGCCATCCACTCATTCCTTATTACATATACAGAAGTATACAGGAAGCTCAAATTAAATATCAAGCATCCAGAGTTTTCTACTAGAGTGAATTGTAACCTACTGCAATACTGAAGGCATACTGTCGACATGTTTCAGCTTTACATTACTAGACAAAACATACCTCGAGCCCCAAATATATTTAAAGCAATTTTCAAACATACATTATCTATGCTGTCACATTATGGTGATCTGTCAAGTATTCAACCTACTCAGCGGTCCTAAATTCCAACCTTAGTGAAGACTTCTTGCACAGGCGTACTACTACTTGTTTACACCTTCCAGGAAAACTTACTTCAATTTGCATAATAGACAATCTTTTGGTGATGTTTAGATTCTTCATTGACATATTTTAATTTTATATTTTTTATTCCTATAAATTGACCGTTTGTCTCTATGTTCAAGTGCTCGAATAGATATTGTGGCAAATTCCTACAATTCTTTATTGATTCATAGACTTGTCCAATCATACACCTTTTTGGCACAGTCTCTAAGAAGGTTTTTAAGACCGTGCTTGGTACAGAAGGCATAATATAGCAAATGCACTACCTGTCTCTTATTTGTTAGCAGTAAGTATTCCTCTTGCTGAAAGTCCCTTGGCCTAAAGTTATTCCATAAAAAGAACAGCCTGCATGTCATAGCCATACTTGAGTTTTAGACTTTTCTTCAACAAGGAAGTAAAAGGAGTAGCCGAGCCTGGAAGATAATGGAATACTGTTATTTTGCATAGATCAATTGAGAGTATAACTCGTGGGAAAGATTGAGGCTTTCCTTAACCGGATCTTCCACAGATTCACGTTCTTCCTATTGCAGGCAGGAACAACATCTCTTTGCTCTTTCTGCATTCTCTGTCTGCAGCCATTGACACAGTGGAGCACAGCATTCTCCTAGTTCGTTTGGAATTGGTTGGGGCCCTCCCAAAATCCTATTGCTAGTTTTTAACCATTGGAGTCACCCTTAGGATCTTTGTTGGCCAAGTCAGAGAGTTTAGGATTAATCCTCTTAAGTTTGGCCTTTCTACTCTCTGCCGAAAGGCCAGCGTTAGCGTTGCCCAAAAGACATAGGGTGCGTTGACTCCCTCCAGACACTGAGTAGGTCGACATCTACATGTGTGCCCTTTAGTGAAGCTTCTTCTGCCAGATCCAAATTTCTTGAAAGAGGTCCCAAAATATCTAAGACCTTGTCCTGGTATTGTTTGAGGCAACGCTCTAAGCCTTTTCTTGGGTCTTTGCCAGTTTTAAATAAGAAGGCTATCAATTTGGGGTCCAAACTTGGTGTCATCTCTTCTTCATTATCTAGGAAGGGTCTAGGGTAATCTGCCCTCATCAAATTTTGCGGTTCCTTTTCAAGAGAACTGTGAATCCAGTGTCTAATAAATTTTGATACGTGGTCCATGGGCCACCAGTATGACCCCCTTGGGTGAGTGATCTGATTAGGGTTAAACATTTCCACCCTTGTTGGATCTTTAATGGCTTTAGAGCTGGAGGCTTGCTCAAGGTCTTCATTGAGGAGATCGTTCTCGTCTTCTAGGAGGTCAAAGACTTATTCATCTTCTTCGTCCTCTGGATAAGGACAATTCTCAGCTCTCGTTACAGTGGACAGTTACTTGGAGCAATACCGGCAAAAAAACGCATGCTTCTCCAAGATTTAGAATTTTATTAAGTTCAGATGATTATTGTTGAATGGCATAACAACAGAGGCTCTTCTCTTTGGGTCTCAGTAGTGACCTTCATAAACTTCTCTTAGGAACCCCTGCAACTCCTGTTTAGAAAGACAGTCCCAATTTAGAATGAAGTCAGTAACCTGATGATTGTTTTGCTTGCAAGCCTGCCCGTTGTGACATACTCAAGCTGCTGCGCAGGTGGTATATTTCGACCTTCATCAGCTAAGACATTTTTTTGCTCCATATTCCCAACAATTAGTTAGGGCCGTTGTGTTTTGAGCTATAACTTATCATAAATTAAACAGGCACAGTACTGGGGCCTCAAGGCTCACTAAATATAATTAAAAAGGCAAATGGTGTCCAAAATAACAATGCAAAGCGATCAGCGGACTTAAGCAGTTTACAATGCTGAAGATTGCTCAATGGCACCTGATAACAAGTGCATCAAGTTCAAATTTTCATGTACCACTACATACACAACTTTGAATGGTCCGTGCCCAAGGTGCTACACACTTGATAGTATATGAAGGGTGCTGAGATCTATGAATCAAGGTATAGATTAGTCAGCTGATGTAAAGAAGTTCACGGATGTAGGTTGCTTCAAATTTCTCTACATTTTGTAAATCTGAATGAAGTGTTTCATTTTGCTCTCTAGACCATTGGCTATCGCTTCATCCAGTGGAGTGATGCACTGCAAATGCGGTCTGCCATTTATTTATCTGTGCTATACAAATATTTACTCACGTAATTATCAGTGGTTTTCAGTAATGATCTTGAAACATTTTAAATCGAGTTCTTAAGTATGTAGCAGACATTTGATGTTATTGGGCACTAGACTTTCTAGTATACTTCAAGACATCACAGCCGGTACACTTCTCCCACCACCGCTGGCTTGTGTTGTAATTTAAAGTGAATGCTTCTCAGTTTCATGCATTTTTTCCAGCAATGATGATTGCCCTCGATGTTTGTTGCCACCTTCTAATAAATACCTTATTTTCCAGTAAAAATATATATATATATTTACCTATTTTTCTTGAGGAAAACTTAGAATATATATGTGTATATATATACACGTATATATATATATTCTAAGTTTTCCTCAGGACCCTTTCAAGCCCTGAGCCTGCAGCAGTGTAGTAAAGATAACAGTCCTGCCTGTTTGCCAGCAGTGTTTTAGCAGGTATGTGGCCTGTAAGACTTGAAGCCATAAACCTTGGGAATAAGGATAATAAAGTAACACAGTACAGATACTAGATGCGCGTTCCACTACAGTGATCAGGTCCACAGGTGTGGTGAGAATTACAGACTCATAACTGTAATAATCTTAGGACATAATGGTTAGCAATCCACGGTGTTAACATTACGTAAATATGGAATGTTGAGTATTATTTCGTTTTTTTTTTTAAATTCTTGAGATTTATTTTTATAGAATACTACGTGCCTCCTTACAGTTAACTCAGCCTGCTAGCTGTAATTCTGAAAATGAGATTGAGAAGGGTGAGCTCAAGTCCTATTGATGACAGGAGTTTTCTGGTCCGATATTCTTAAAACGCCTCACCTGGAGTGGGATGTGGGGTTTAGTTGAAAGTATACTGGAACAGTCCAGTTTTCAGGCCTTATCTGAAACAGGTAGTTTTGTTCTACCCTGAGGCATGGGTTCAATGTGTTCTGCAGTATGGGTCTGAGAACTCCCATAGACCTTACTCCTTGCCCATTGGAAAACTCTTTGCGATACAAGATTGGTAGTATCAGAATGCAAGGTTCTGTTGGAAACATAGTGGCCAGTTTCTGCAGGTATCCAAATTTTTTACCCCATAAGGGTGGTGCATGTGCAAAGAAATTGAACTCGTTTCTTCTAAATATTTGAAAGCAGTCAATAGATTTTAAACCTGGTTTTATGTCTGTGTGCTCCTATAAGTTGAGTGCAAAAAAACGATGGATTTAGGCCCAGATCTCTGTACTGAGGTGAATGTATGACATTGTTCTGCATTCTGTCCATCAACTGTGGTTTTTGCATTTGTCACCCCGAGTGGGATGGGTATGCTCAGACGTGAGTCCCATGCTCTCCACACCACTGGATTCAAGCAAGCCGGGCTGAAGACGGCTGGAATGCCAGAAACCGGTCCTCGGGCGCTAGTTTCCAGTCCAGGGAAGGCATGGCTTGGCAGTTCGGGCTGGACTGTTCGCATGAGGCACAGGGTCAGACTGATTTGCATATGGCCATGTCTGAACTGGGGTGGTGTGGAGTGCAAAAAAACGATAGATTTAGGCCCAGATCTCTGAACTGGGGTGAATGTATGACATTGTTCTGCATTCTGTCCATCAACTGTGGTTTTTGCATTTGTCACCCCGAGTGGGATGGGTATGCTCAGACGTAAGTCCCATGCTCTCCACACCACTGGATTCAAGCAAGCCGGGCTGAAGACGGCTGGAATGCCAGAAACCGGCCCTACGAAGCTTGTTTCCGGTCCAGGGAAGGCATGGCTTGGCAGTATGGGCTGGACTGTTCCCATGAGGCACAGGGTCAGACTGATTTGTATATGGCCATGTCTGAACTGGGGTGGTGTGGAGTGAAAAAAAACGATGGATTTAGGCCCAGATCTCTGTACTGGGGTGAATGTATGACATTGTTCTACATTCTGTCCATCAACTGTGGTTTTTGCATTTGTCACCCCGAGTGGGATGGGTATGCTCGGACGTGAGTACCATGCTCTCCACACCACTGGATTCAAGCAAACCGGGCTGAAGACGGCTGGAATGCCAGAAACCGGTCCTCGAAGCTTGTTTCTGGCCCAGGGAAGGCATGGCTTGGCAGTTCGGGCTGGACTGTTCCCATGAGGCACAGGGTCAGACTGATTTGCATATGGCCATGTCTGAACTGGGGTGGTGTGGAGTGCAAAAAAACGATGGATTTAGGTCCAGATCTCTGTACTGGGGTGAATGTATGACATTGTTCTGCATTCTGTCCATCAACTGTGGTTTTTGCACCTATAAGTTGAGGCGCCTTCTCATCCCTTGATTCTGGATGCTTTGACGGCCATCATGAGTTTCTTTAGGACCACAATGCAAACAATGTTACAGTAATCAAGGTGAGCCATCACAATGGCTCTAGTAGGCTCCATCTGGTGGTCTTATTGAAGCAGTGGAAGTGTGCTGTGGAGAGCCACAAGTCGATGCTCTTGACTTCTTTACCGGAGGACCAAAAGAGGGTTCAATGTCCAGTATCAGGACAAACAAGATTCCTAACTTTTAGTTTGGTGAAAGAGAAGAAAGATGACAGTTGAACCAATCAATCCTGAACATAAATTATGGACCACTCCCCCCTCAACCTACTTGGGACCCCTGTTCTAGTGTATTGCGGACCGCAGTGATTGACTGCCTATTCCTAGTTCTAAAAATGCATGACATTAGATGAATACGTAGACTGTGAGTGATGACACTTCTATTTTACGCAGATCTGTTGTTTAACATAGGCTTTGAACTTGCCTCAATAATTGGGAAATAAAATTAATAAATTAGGATGTGATGTTTTAAGCATTAAGAATTTAAAATGTTGTTATTTAAGACCCCTAACAACGAAACTTTATATGGAGGAGTATAGGATTAGAACGTGTTCACTAACATAGCTTTAATAATTTGAGCCAATCAATCAAACAATCATGTCACTTGTAAAGTCCACTACTTACCCGTGAGGGTCTCAAGGCGCTGGGGGGGAGGGGGTGCTGCTATTGCTCGAAGAGCCAGGTCGTGAGGAGTCTACTGAAGGTCAGCAGGTCTTGGGTATGCCATAGGTGGGTGGGGAAGGTGTTCTAGGTCTTGGCGGAGAGGTGGGAGAAGGATCTGCCGCCAGCTGTCATTCTTTGGATGCGGGGGACTGCGGCACGGGCGAGGCCGTCGGAGCGGAGTTGGCAGGTGGGGGTGTAGAAGCTGGGGTGTAGAAGCTGAGTCGTCTGTTGAGGTATGCTGGTCTGGTGTTGTGAAGTGCTTTGTGTGCATGGATGAGGAGCTTGAAGGTTATCCTCTTGTTGACGGGGAGCCAGTGCAGGTCTCTCAGGTGGTGGGTGATGTGGCTGCGGCGGGGGATGTCGAGGATCAGACGAGCAGAGGCGTTCTGGATGCGTTGGAGCTGTCTCAGGAGTTTGGCCGAAGCTCCTGCGTAGAGGGAGTTTCCGTAGTCCAACCTACTGGTGATGAGGCCCTGAGTGACCGTTCTTCTCGTTAAGGTGGGGATCCCCTTGTAGATCCTGTGGAGCATGCAGAGGATGTTGAAGCAGCAGGAGGAGGAGACGGCGTTGACCTGCTTAGTCATGGAGAGGGTGGGGTCGAGGATGACCCCTAGGTTGCATGCTTGGTCAGTGGGTGTCGGGGCTGTTCCCAGTGTGGTCGGCCACCAGGAATCATCCCAAGCTTAAGGGGTGGATCTGAGGATGAGGACCTCTGTCTTGTCCGAGTTCAGCTTCAGTCGGCTGTTCCTCGTCCATTGGACGACGTCCTTCATTCCTTCGTGGAGGTTGGTCATGGCGGTGTGAGGGTCTTTGGTGAGGAAGAGGATCAGTTGGATGTCATCGGCATAGGAGATGATGTTGAGGTCGTGCTGTTGGGCAATGTGGGCGAGGTGTGCCATGTAGATGTTGAACAGCGTCAGGCTGAGGGATAAGCCCTGGGGTATGCCGCAGATGATCGTGGTATTTACAACAAGGGGTGGTGAGGGACAGAGTCTCTGAATTAAACAGAAACCTCTCACCCAGTCAAGAGATCAGGGCTAGATCCAACACCGTTTTTTAGCTCACTGCACCATCCCAGTTTCAGAACCTGGCTGTATGCAAATTAGTCTGTTCCTGTCCCAGTGCATGATGGGAACAGGGCAAACCAAACTACATAAGCCAATTCTTACACTGGGAAGGAAACAAGCTCCCGGGGACCGGTTTCTGGCATTACAGCCGTCTTCGGCCCGGTTTGCTTGAATCCTGATGGTGCAATGAGCAAGGGTCTCACATCTGAGAATACCCTTCCACGCTTAGGGTGGACAAAAATATTTACAACAAGGGGTGGTGAGGGACAGAGTCTCTGAATTAAACAGAAAGCTCTCACCCAGTCAAGAGATCAGGGCTAGATCCAACACCGGTTTTTAGCTCACTGCACCATCCCAGTTTCAGAACCTGGCTGTATGCAAATTAGTCTGTTCCTGTCCCAGTGCATGATGGGAACAGGGCAAACCAAACTACATAAGCCAATTCTTACACTGGGAAGGAAACAAGCTCCCGGGGACCGGTTTCTGGCATTACAGCCGTCTCCGGCCCGGTTTGCTTGAATCCTGATGGTGCAATGAGCAAGGGTCTCACATCTGAGAATACCCTTCCACGCTTAGGGTGGACAAAAATATTTACAACAAGGGGTGGTGAGGGACAGAGTCTCTGAATTAAACAGAAAGCTCTCACCCAGTCAAGAGATCAGGGCTAGATCCAACACCGTTTTTTAGCTCACTGCACCATCCCAGTTTCAGAACCTGGCTGTATGCAAATTAGTCTGTTCCTGTCCCAGTGCATGATGGGAACAGGGCAAACCAAACTACATAAGCCAATTCTTACACTGGGAAGGAAACAAGCTCCCGGGGACCGGTTTCTGGCATTACAGCCGTCTTCGGCCCGGTTTGCTTGAATCCTGATGGTGCAATGAGCAAGGGTCTCACATCTGAGAATACCCTTCCACGCTTAGGGTGGACAAAAATATTTACAACAAGGGGTGGTGAGGGACAGAGTCTCTGAATTAAACAGAAAGCTCTCACCCAGTCAAGAGATCAGGGCTAGATCCAACACCGTTTTTTAGCTCACTGCACCATCCCAGTTTCAGAACCTGGCTGTATGCAAATTAGTCTGTTCCTGTCCCAGTGCATGATGGGAACAGGGCAAACCAAATTACATAAGCCAATTCTTACACTGGGAAGGAAACAAGCTCCCGGGGACCGGTTTCTGGCATTACAGCCGTCTTCGGCCCGGTTTGCTTGAATCCTGATGGTGCAATGAGCAAGGGTCTCACATCTGAGAATACCCTTCCACGCTTAGGGTGGACAAAATGATGATCGTGGTGGCATTGGAGCGGAAGGGGGGAGGCGGACGCTCTGTGTTCTGCCGGAGAGGAAGGATGTGGTCCAGTCCATGGCCTTCTCTTGGATCCGGGCGTCGTGTAGGCGTGTTCATAGTGTGCGGTGGCAGACCGTGTCGAAGGCGGCTGACCGGTCCAGGATGATGAGTGCTTCTGTTTCTCCGTTGTCTAGCAGGGTCCTGATGTCATCGGTGGCAGCGATGAGGGCGGTTTCGGTGCAATGGTTGCTGCGGAATCCGGACTGGGATGGGTCCAGGATGCTGTTCTCCTCGAGGTAGTGGGTCAGTTGTTTGTTGACGGCTTTCTCGATTACCTTCGCCAGGAAAGGGAGCAGGGAGTTGGGCCGGAAGTTCTTGAGGTCCTTGTGTTCCGCCTTGGGCTTCTTGAGTAAAGCGTTAATCTCGGCGTTCTTCCAGCTTTCCGGGAAGGTTGCTGTCTCGAAGGAGATGTTGATTACTTTCCGGAGGTGTGTGCGATGGCTGTGCTGGCTTTGTTGAAGATGATGTGTGGACATGGGTCTAACGGTGATCCGAAGTGGATAGTGTTCATGATCTTGTTGGTGTCCTCGTCGTTGATGCAGGTCCAGGAGAGCAGGCGTTTGATGCAGGTGGTGGTCGTGGGGGAAGGTCTCAATGGTTGTCGGGCGGTCGTAACGTTGAAGCTGTCATGGATGTCTGCGATCTTGCGGTGGAAGAAGGTGGCCAGCGAGTTGCACAGGTCTTGCGAAGGTGGGATGTCGTTGGAGTTGGAGTTGGAGTTGGAGCTGGGGTTGGAGAGTTACTTCACGATGTTGAAGAGCCCTTTGCTGTTGTGTGCATTGTTGTCTAGGCGATCTTTGATTGAGGCCCTCTTGGCGGATCTGATGAGGTGATGGTGTCAGCGGGTGATGCTCTTGTGGGCTGCGTAGCTGTCCAATGTTTGTTCGCAGAGCCAGTTCTTCTCCAGTTTTCAGCATGTTCGTTTGGAGGTCTTCAGTGAACCAGGTGGCTTTCTTGCTGGTGTGGCTGTTGGAGGGTTTCTTAAGTGGGGCGATGGTGTTAGCACAGTCGCCGATCCACTGAGGTTGCGGGTGTCTGTGTGTTCGGCGGTGAGTTCTGGGCGAGGGTGGTGGTTAGCTGGTCTTTGTTGACTTTGCCCCAGCTGTGACGAGGCATCTGTTTGGTACGTTGATGCATGGTGGCTTCCTGAAGGTGAAATGGATGCAGTGATGGTCGGTCCAGTGGGATTCGGTGGTGTGGTTGAAGGAGACATGGGGGCTTGCGGAGAAGATGGGGGTCAAGCGTGTGACCGGCGGCGTGGGTGGGTGTTGTCACGAGTTGTCTGAGTACGAGGTTGGCAAGGTTGTTGATCAGGGTGGTGGAGTTGGTGGCGTTATTGTTCGCGAGGTGGAAGTTCAGGTCCCCGAGGAGTATGTAGTCCATGAAGGCGAGGGCGTGTGTGCTGATGAAGTCGGCGATGGAGTCGCTGAACTGTGGTCAGGGTCTGGGGGGTATGTAGATGAGGGTTCCTCTGGGGGTGGTGTTGAGGTTGGTGTGGATCTGGAAGTGCAGGTGTGAGGCGGTGTGAGGGTGTCATCGGTGTTGGTCGAGAATCTGAGGGTGATCTTGTGGACAATGATGATTCCTCCTCCTATTCCGTTGGTGTGGTCCCTGTGGGAGAACTTGTAGCCTTCCGGGATGGCTATGGCGATGCCGTGTGCTGAGGCGGTGTTCAGCCAGGTCTCCATCAGGAATGCGACATCAGGCGAAGTTTAGTCGAGGAGGACCCAGAGTTTAATGGTGTGTTTGCGGGCGGAGCGGGTGTTGAGGAGGATGCATCTGAGGTAGTTGGGTTCTCTGGTTGGTGGACTGGCGGACCGTATGCTCATGAAGCTGCAGTTCCGGCAGGTGAAGGGTCCTTGGGTGTGCTTTGGGGTGGCCTGGTAGCAGGTGTGTTCTCGTCCGAAGTTGAGTGCGTGGAGGGTGCTGGCACCGTAGCGGAGTCGGGCGTCATGGCATTCGCGGGGGCCAGGGGTTCTGGTGCTGGGCGTGGTCCAGGCACGGACGGGCACAGGCGGGCTTGCCTTGGGCGCGCCTTCGGGGTGCCAGCGGCGCGGCCACCCAGCGGCTGCCATAAGAAGGGGAGGTGGGGGGGAGGAGCAGCTGGGAGAGGGGGGAATAATGACTGGGCAAGTGGGGGCTCAGGGGACGCAGCGGCGGCAAGGCGGGAAGAAGGGACCGCGAATGGAGAGAGGGGCAAAAGGGCAGATAAAACAAGGGAAAGAAAACAGTCACAGAAAGCAGATGAGACAAAATACAATACAAGCAATAAGAGGGGTCACAGAAAACAGATTAAACCAAATACAATACAGGCAATAAAAACCGTCACAGAAGCAAATAGAGCACAATACCAAATACAATGCCTATGACAGAAAACAAATCTAGGGCCTACCACTGGCGACCAGGGATGAGGCGCAGGTGGTAGCCTGCGGAAGGAGGCGGGCCTAGAACTCGCCTAGCAGCAGCAGCAGCTGGGCAGGGACACGGGCGCAGTCAGGTGGAGCTGTGCGGCGTGGGGAGCGACCAGCCTGGAGGCAGGGTCAAGGGTCGCTCTCACTGCCGCGCAGGGGCCACCATAAGAAGGGGGGGTGGGAGGGAGGAGCAGCTGGGAGAGGGGAACGACTAATGGGCGAGCGGGGGGCAGGGCCGCAGGGGACGCAGCAGCGGGAAGAAGGGACGGCGAAGGGAGAGTGCGGCGAAAACAAGAGGAAGAAAACGGTCACAGAAAGCAGATGAGACAAAATACAATACAAGCAGTAAGAGCGGTCACAGAAAACAGATGAGACAAAATACAATACAAGCAATGAGAACGGTCACAGAAACCAGTGGGACAAAATACAATACAGGCAATAAAAACGGTCACAGAAGCAAATAGAGCACAATACCAAATACAATGCCTATGACAGAAAACAAACCTAGGGCCTACCACAGCCACCAGGGATGAGGCGCAGGTGGTAGCCTGTGGGTGGAGGCGGGCCTCGAACTCCCTCAGCAGCAGCAGGAGCTGGGCAGGGACTCGGGCGCAGTCAGGTGGAGCTGTGTGCCTGGAGGCAGGGTCAAGGGTCGCTCTCACTGCCACGCAGCGGCCGCCATAAGAAGGGGAGGCATTATTATTAAACTTACAGTAGGGCTCTGTAAGTTTGATAATTTTTAGGTGAATGCTTTTACGCACCTAGCACATAAGTGTGGCGGGACGGGTTAGGTTCAGACGCATTATTTTCCAGTGTATTGATCTATTGACGCTGAGAAATTACATGCTCAGCAGATGCTATTTCCTGGATTAATATTAAAGGTTTTGTTTCTTTATTTCTTTAATAAAATGAAGATTTAGAAACATAAACACTAAGGACAGTAAATAACATGAACAGTTGTAGAAAAGATTGAAAAAAAAGCTTATTTCATGCTCCCCACATATATGTGCAATGGGTGTCGTATCTCTTATACAAGTAACTGCAACTGTGCGAGTCACATGCTTAAATGTATGTTGCTGAATTTCAGTCCGTGCCCTTGACTCTTCTACAAAGTGCCAGCGCAGTAGCACACTGCTCAAATTAATTCCATCATCAGGGGTAGCAAGCTCTATATAAATGCAAACCTTTCCCTCTTCTTCTATTCCTCCACTATCCTTTTCAATTCAAATAACAGACTAACATATCCACTGCTCAAATTAATTTCATATTTCACTATACTAATTCGCCATTAATGCTTTTGTGTTCTGGAGTAGCTCGCTACTTGCCGAAAAAGCGCTTTGATGCCTCATCAGGGGCTGTAAGTGCTTTATAAATGCTATATAAATGCAACTGCAAAACAATTTATTACAATATTATCTTAATTTAAACTGCATTTACCATAAAATACCCAAATTCCATTTACTTCCTGGGATAATCTGAACCAAGGCGCAGTACTCTCCAGTTTCTTAATGCATTTTCCCTGTCCACATACATGCTCTCTACGTGCCCTTTTCACCAGAAATTCATATTAGTATTAACAGAAACATAACTTCCATTTGTCTAGGAATGTTCCCAAAATGAATGACTTCCACCGCCACAGAGCTAAGTGGAACACCGTGCAGCTTTTTTGGCCGTGCGTACAAAATTTGCAAAAATCTGAGTGCCCGCGAGCTTAACCGCATAAGTGTAGTTGGCTATGAGCAGCACCCTCCAGTACAGCTCACTGGTTGGAAGCTAATACACTTCACTCCCTGGCCACAAGCAATCTAAAACTGCAAACATATGAACACTCTGCAAGACCGAAATAAGAAGAAGGTCAGACTTTCATCTAAATACACTTTTTCATTTTTAGTTATAATGCTCTATTTCTACCCGCTGCACAAACTTTGTCCGCATTGGAGCTGGTTACCTCTTATTGTAATGCTTATGTGCAGCACACTTGCTTATTTGACCTTGGCAGAAGAAGGAACGCCAGGTTTTCTGCTTGGAACTCCTGCATGTTTTTAATAATTTCCAAATGCTTGTTCTCGAGGCTTCGAGGAGGCACTGGAATCTGTCTCTGTTCAATAATATGCAGAGCTTGCTCTTTTAATATCCTACCTTGTCATCATGGTTAGGTTTGGCTGCAGTAAATGTTGGTTTTTGCCTCCCCCACGGCCCCCCACCGTTCTTCATCAGAAAAGCATGTTCCTACACTAATTAATTATTCCAAATGCAGAGACGAAAACCAAAATTTGTTGATTTTCTTTGCAGCAGAACCTTATACAAAATGACATTTTGTAATTTATAAAATAAAATTGCCATCTTTTTCAGTGTAAACACTTTGCAATCTTCGAGTTTTTTTTTAAACAACTTTAGTTCGCTGGAGACCTCGTGGTATCAATTCTTTAAGAAAGAAGAGAAATATTAAGCTTTGAGCCATCCCCGTCCAGTCATTGAGTTATCTGCTTTTTTGGAAGTTATCTATTTATTGACTGGGTTTTCTACACTCCCCTACCCCCCCCCCCTCCCCCCCCCCAACCCCAACCCCCAAAGTGGGTGGTGTTTGTTTTCAAGATTATCAGGGGCAAAAGTGGTCCTACAACAATCATGACTAGCTGGTTGTCTGTCCTCTGTCTCCAGGATGTAGACCTTGCAGTTGACCCCCACTGGGATCCATTAGGTCCATCAGGAACCTAACCAATGTGGTCATGAAACTGCCTGGACCGTTGCTGCCCTGGAACAACCGAACCCTAAGACCGTTTCTGATTGTTACTATAGCAAAGCTGACAATTGATTCTGCATCAAATCTGCTTTCTCCACTAGAACAGAAATGATCCCTTGGGCAGCCTGAAATGGTCTTTATGCAATAGAGCCACCACTAGAAAACTCTTAGAGATGAGAAGAGGCAAGAAAGGAGCACGATTAAGCCTAGTTTTCTTGCCCCGATTCAAAGTAAAGAATCCACATTTCGCCTGAAATCTATCCATAGTATTTATTTGGACATGAATGTGGGAAACCCATTCCTGTCAAAATCTTTCCACTTTTTTGTAAGGAAAGCACAGTTGCGTTGTATGCCATTGTTTCTTTCCACCCTCAACAAAGGCTGTCATTCAAGGGCATCTACCCTAGTCATAATTCTTTGGTGTCTAGAGAGCAAATAATCAGTGGTGCATAGTTGTAGAGCTCTACTAACAGTCTCAGCTTCTACAATTTGCCAACCAAGTATTTGTGTTTGACTCAAGGGGCCTCTAATAACTGCTTAGGTTACTCTGGCTCCCTAAAGCAGGTAGGTGGGTCTGGCTTAAGGTACTGTAGCCTGGTACTGAAAGGATTTGGGTCTGACTCCAGAGACATCTAGTGATAGTCTAAGGTATTGCAGCCTGCTTCAGGAAACGGGTGGTTGCAGCTTTTCAAAACATTGAGGACACCTGACTACCACATTTGAGTATGGTCTTTTTGTGCATTTCCTGCTCGTTTCAATGTTGAGTCTCTGTCAAGTATAAAATGGTAAATAATGGGATTCAGTGTGCAGTATGAACAAGCATTGCCAAAGCTTATATGTTTGACTGGCATTTTCAGCTGCAAGCCAGCTCCACTGACTTAAAAAAGTGAGATCCATTGGCATTCCCAGGGCTTGTTCCGCATGTCAGTTGCCCCTCGGACAGCCCAGCACTCTTCGTTTGCTCTCAATTGGCAGGAGTAACACATCTGAAAGCTCTTCCAACAAACCAGTTCAGTTCTTTTTAACAGCATCAAAAGAGCACACCCGACATATCTCTTTTTGGGTTTATTAATGTAGGTTCTTCTTTTAATTTACAAAATATGGCTCACCACTTTTATCCATTTTCTCCTTGTCAAACTACTTCCCTTATTACAATTTATATTTTCATTTTTATGTCTACTTGGAAGTCTGTATTCATTTTACAGGATTACAGGTAATTATAGTTTCTCATGATATGCTTCTAAGCTTGTCCTTTTCTGGGTGGTTTGGAAATTAAATGCTGTGCAGTCAAACATGTTCTCTTCACTACCGAGCTCAATGTAATTGAACTGTCTCCTATTCTTCTGCATGAGTTTATACAGTGGTGTACCTCTGCTTGTTAAGTGAGAGATCTTTATGTTGTCCATTGTGTCTTCTTTTGTTAGTGTGGTACCTCTGCTGAAACAGTCAATTGGAATACTGATGCAGCGGACGCCTCCCTCACTGGACAATGCTCTGCCTCAGTGTTACCAAAGGGTTAGTGCTCTCTCTGGAAATGTAATTCCCTGGTTTGTGAATTTGTTTTGTTATATGCCTATTTCAGTGGCGCCGACATCGCCTGGCCTGTAAGCATTGTCCAGTAAGCTTCTGATGGAAATCAAATGATAAGTTCCCATAGCTACTTTCCAGGCAGTTTATAATAATTCTAACATACACCCCACAACAAAACCTTTAATCCACAAAAATGTTTTTGAAAATAGATCAAAATACCTGCAGGACTTCTCAAGGTCATTTATTAAAACTCTGATGCAACATCACCAAAGGCCTAGCGTGCCAATTTATGGATGATGTAAAGTGTGGTTATTGCTTAGTACATTAATGAATATGCTATATTTTTTTCTATTTTAGGTACAACAGTTACAAGGAGTTTACAGTCTACATGATCCTCACTTTTGGACGCTATGTACAGATGTTTACATTGGAACGTTAAAGCTTCTTGTAGCTCCCGATGCAGATGCCAGGTGGATTTTAAGCCAGACTCACAATATTTTTACTCAGGTACGTTTCCATTCATGCCTATGAGAAGTTCTCTATGTTATTATGAACTGATTAATTGCAGAATTTGATATTTTATATATCCTGGCCCCTTGATTATCATCTGTACCTTTATGAAACCGATCACAATTGATATAGAAGATTCTTGATCCAGGTGTTTAAAGGGAGGCAGTTACAACCTATTCCTCTAGGTTTTCCCATTGCCGACAAGAACCCGCCTCGCAGAATATTAGGCTATTAGGATAGAGCCACTAAAACCAGTAAGATAACACAATTCATAATGTCTCCTCTTCTAGAAAGTGATCAAATTTACGTATTTAAATCAACTGAAGGTGAATAGTCCT
Source organism: Lissotriton vulgaris (assembly GCF_964263255.1). Taxonomy (NCBI): domain Eukaryota; kingdom Metazoa; phylum Chordata; class Amphibia; order Caudata; family Salamandridae; genus Lissotriton; species Lissotriton vulgaris. Next base: position 670,594,319 of record NC_141685.1, on the reverse strand, counting down.
AATCTTTCGCTGGAAGACATTGGGGATTATCAACAATACCTTAGAAGCACTTTTATTCACCTGCCAATCATATATGGTTTCAGCAATATTAGACTTACCCAAAGTTATTCCTATGTCTGAAGGAGGTTCCTCAATCTTGTTGAAAAATACAATGCGATACTGGACAAAAAGTGAGAACTTAGGGATGCAAGTTGAAATGACTCTCGCCCGGTTACATGCATATGTATGTACTTATGATATTGCAATTGAGTGCACCCCTTTTCTGAATTGTTTTAGGTGTAGATTGTTCTGTATTACCCACCAGAGAAAAATCCTGAAAGTAAAAAATAAAATAAAAAAATAACGTTTACAGTCACACCTTCACTGACAAAATCCAAAACTTTTGTGTGGCATCAGCATTTTTTTACAAACAAAAGGCGTCTGTTTAATCAGGAGGATGTCCTCCAGCGTTGCATTTATATTATTAGTTAGGGAGCCATTAATAGAGGCTACATTTTAGATGAAATATTTACCAATTCTATATCTTCCTTTTATAAGTCAATCCTTTCATCAGGCACCCTTGTGCAGAACTTTAAGCAAATCACATTCGGCTTGGGATGTAAACTTTGGAAATGCTATGTTCCTAGCCTTTGAAAACATCGCACACAACTTATGTTGTTACAAGCTTTATACTTCAGCTCCCCTATGATTTACGGGAAGAAATTTCAGCCTCAGAGACGTTACTCTGTTAAACCTTCTACCTCCCAACCCCAAGCAAGGTACAGTGAGAATGAATTGTTAGTGCAGTCCAAATAAGCAGGATCCTTCAAAAGGATTGTATTTTTTCTGCATAATTAATATAATTTATACATGTACTGTACAAGCTTTTCAGGACTTCCACAGCCATAGAACACTTATATGTTGCACACATAGGAACGTGCAAGAGAATTTTAGGAGATACTAGAAATGGAAGAGAGGGACCTGGGGTCTTTCCTGTGAAAGGCGACTTGATCTGGGTCAGGTTTGCTTCATGCTGCAACCTCACCTTTGAGTGTTTCTCATGCCAGGCACATATATGAAAGGCATGAAGTCTAAGGTAGGGCCAGTCCACAAGTATGCTCCATCCAACCTCACCTATCGCGATTGATGTCCCCTCCCCAAACTCAATAGTCATAATTAACGGCATATTACAATGTCGACATCATATATATATTGCATGCTTTGATGTAATTTCACAGATCAATCAATCAATCAATCAGTGACACTTATAAAGCGCGCTACATACCCGTAGGGTCTCAAGGCGCTGGGGGGGGGGGTGCCGCTACTGCTCGAACAGCCAGGTCTTCAGCTTCTTCCTGAAGGAGAGGTGGTCTTGGGTCAGGCGCAGGTCGGACGGGAGGGAGTTCCAGGTCTTGGCGGCCAGGTAGGAGAAGGACCTTCCTCCTGTAGTCGCTCTTCGGATGCGGGGGACGGCGGCGAGGGCGTGGTTGGCTGATCGGAGGTGGCGTTTGGGAGCGTAGAAGTTGACTCGGCTGTTGAGGTAGCTCGGGCCTTGGTCGTGTAGGGCTTTGTGTGCGTGGGTGAGGAGGCGGAAGGTGATTCTCTTGTTGACGGGGAGCCAGTGAAGGTCTCTCAGATGTCCGGAGATGTGGCTGGATCGTGGGATGTCGAGGATGAGTCTGGCTGAGGCGTTTTGGATCCGCTGGAGTCTCTTCTGGAGCTTGGCGGTGGTCCCGGCGTAGAGGGCGTTGCCGTAGTCCAGTCGGCTGGTGACGAGGGCCTGGGTGACGGTCTTCCTGGTCTCTGTGGGGATCCACCAGAAGATCTTCCGTAGCATGCGTAGGATGGTGAAGCACGCCGAGGAGACGCTGTTGACTTGCCTGGTCATGGAGAGGGAGGAGTCCAGGATGAAGCCCAGGTTTCGTGCATGGTCTGTCGGTTTGGGTGCGGTGCCCAGGGCGGGAGGCCACCAGCAGTCGTCCCAGGCGGAGGGTGAGGAGCCCAGGATGAGGACCTCCGTCTTGTCCGAGTTCAGTTTCAGGCGGCTGGTCGTCATCCACTCGGCTACCTCTTTCATCCCTTCGTGCAGGTTGGCTCTGGCGGCGGCGGGGTCGTTGGTCAGGGAGAGGATCAGCTGGGTGTCGTCGGCGTAGGAGATTATGCTGAGGTGGTGTTTGCGTACGATGGCCGCGAGGGGGCTCATGTAGACGTTGAAGAGGGTGGGGCTCAGGGATGATCCTTGGGGGACGCCGCAGATGACTTCGGAGGCCTCTGACTTGTACGGTGGTAGGCGGACTCGCTGTGTTCTTCCGTCGAGGAAGGAGATGATCCATTCCAGCGCCTTGTCCTGGATTCCGATGTTGCTGAGGCGCCGTACTAGGGTGCGGTGGCAGACCGTGTCGAATGCCGCGGAGAGGTCTAGGAGGATGAGGGCCGCTGTTTCTCCATTGTCCATCAGGGCTCGGATGTCATCGCTGGCGGCGATGAGGGCGGTCTCGGTGCTGTGTTTGGCTCGGAAGCCGGACTGTGAGGGGTCGAGGGATCCGTTCGTCTCGAGGAAGGCGGCCATCTGCTTGTTGACGGTCTTCTCGATGACTTTGGCTGGAAACGGGAGAAGCGAGATGGGGCGGTAATTCTTGAGGTCGGTGGGGTCCGCTGTTGGTTTCTTGAGTAGAGCGCTGAGTTCGGCGTGTTTCCAGCTTTCAGGGAAGATGGCGGTGTCGAAGGAGGTGTTGATGATGTCTCGCAGGTGGGGTGCGATGACAGCGTCGGCCTTGTTGAAGACGTGGTGAGGGCAGGGGTCGGTCGGTGATCCGGAGTGGATGGAGTTCATCGTGCGGATGGTGTCTTCGGTGCTGATCGGGGTCCAGGCGTGGAGGGTGGTGGTGGGGGGGGGTGGCTGGTCGGTCGTGGTGTGCGTTGGTTGGTTGTTGAAACTGCTGTGTATGTCCGTGATCTTGTTGTGGAAGTATGAGGCGAGGGAGTTGCAGAGGTCTTGCGATGGGCTGATGTCGTTGTTTCCTGCGCTGGGGTTGGAAAGCTCTTTCACGATGTTGAAGAGTTCCTTGCAGTTGTGTGCGTTGTTGTCCAACCGGTCCTTGAATGCTGTTTTCTTGGCGTCGCGGATCAGCTGGTGGTGTTTCCGGGTGGCAAGTTTGTAGGAGGTCCTGTTGTCCGGTGTCGGTTCCCTTTTCCAGACTTTCTCGAGGGCTCGGCAGTTCTTCTTGGAGCTCTTGAGTTCGTCGGTGAACCATGGGGCCTTCTTGCTGCCGGGTCTGCTAGGCGGGGTCCTCAGCGGGGCGAGTTCGTCCGCGCAGTTGCTGATCCACTTCGTGAGGTTGTCGGCGGCCTGGCTGGGGTTCGCTGAGCTGGCAGGAGGGTGTTGGCTCAGGGAGGTGGCGAGCTGGTCTGCTGTGATCTTGTTCCAGCTTCTGCGGGCGGTCTGTTGCTGGTGTTGGTGGGTCGTCGTTCTCTTGAAGGTGAAGTGGACGCAGCTGTGGTCCGTCCATTGAAGCTCTGTGGCGTGGCTGAAGTCGATGTCTGTGCTGGATGAGAAGACGGCGTCAAGTGTGTGTCCGGCGAGGTGGGTGGGGGTGGACACCAGTTGCTTGAGTCCCAGGTTGGCGAGGTTGTCGAGCAGGGTGCTGGTGTTGTGGTCGTTGTTGTTCTCCAGATGGAAGTTGAGGTCTCCCAGGAGGATGTAGTCAGCGGAGGGGAGGGCATGCGGGCTGATGAAGTCGGCGATGTCCTCGCTGAATTGCGTGCGTGGTCCAGGGGGTCGGTAGATCAGGGTGCCTCTGAGGGTGGTGTTCGGGTTGGTGTGGATCTGGAAATGCAGGTGTTCGGCGCTGGTCAGGGTGTTGTCGGTGCTGGTCGTGAGACGGATGGTGTTCCTGTGGATGATGGCGATGCCTCCTCCCATCTGGTTGGCGTTTCGGTCCCTCCGGACGATCTTGTAGCCCTCTGGGATAGCGATGGCGATGTCGGGAGCTGAAGAGGCGTTCATCCAGGTCTCCGTGAGGAAGGCAACGTCAGGGGCTGTGGCGTCTAGGAGGTTCCAGAGTTCGATGGCGTGTCTGTGGACGGAGCGGGTGTTGAGCAGGATGCACTTGAGGTGGGTGCTGCTGGAGTTCGCCTTGGCGGGTGCTGGTGCGGGGCTGGTCCGGATGCAGGAGAACTTGCAGGCGTGGCAGCTGAAAGGTCCGTGGGTGCGTCTTGGAGTGGCTTGGTGGCATTTTGGGAGTCGGCCGGTGTTGAGAGCGATGAGGGTGGCGGCTGAGTACGTCAGGCGGGTAGGTCGAGATCTTCGAGGTCCAGGGGTCCTGGCGCTGGTCGCGATCCGGTCGCGGACGGGCGCAGACGGGCTTACCTTTGGCGCGCCTTCGGCGCACAATCGGCGCGCCCGCTGCGCGTGACCGCTGCGCGTTCGCACGGTCGCCATTTAAGGCGAAGTGCGCGGGTGGGCGGAGCAGCTGGGAGGCGGGAGCGGGGAGGGTTACAGAAGACAAAAAAGGGGCGGGGACAAGCGGCGGTGGCGGGAAGGGAGGGCGGGGGGCGGCGCGGTAGGCGGACAACAAGGAAGGAGAGCAAACACGGGAAAAATGCAAAAACAATCAAACAGGCACAAATTAACGCAAAAACAGGGGAAAAAGAGAGTTAAACCAAGTTAAACAAAGCAAGCACAAAAAACCGTCAAAACAAGGGCAAAAACACTCGCAGCGGCGGCAGCCGGCAAACGAGGCAGCAGCGAGGCAGAGGGCAGGCAAGGGGCACACGCAGCAGCTGGTGGCCGTGCGGCGCGGGGGTGTCCCACAAGTGGGTCACACTCACCTGCGTCGCACGGTCGCCATTTAAGGCCAAGTGCGCGGGTGGGCGGAGCAGCTGGGAGGCGGGAGCGGGGAGGGTTACAGAAGACAAAAAAGGGGCGGGGACAAGCGGCGGTGGCGGGAAGGGAGGGCGAGGGGCGGCGCGGTAGGCGGACAACAAGGAAGGAGAGCAAACACGGGAAAAATGCAAAAACAATCAAACAGGCACAAATTAACGCAAAAACAGGGGAAAAAGAGAGTTAAACCAAGTTAAACAAAGCAAGCACAAAAAACCGTCAAAACAAGGGCAAAAACACTCGCAGCGGCGGCAGCCGGCAAACGAGGCAGCAGCGAGGCAGAGGGCAGGCAAGGGGCGCACGCAGCAGCTGGTGGCCGTGCGGCGCGGGGGTGTCCCACCAGTGGGTCACACTCACCTGCGTCGCACGGTCGCCATTTAAGGCCAAGTGCGCGGGTCGGCGGAGCAGCTGGGAGGCGGGAGCGGGGAGGGTTACAGAAGACAAAAAAGGGGCGGGGACAAGCGGCGGTGGCGGGAAGGGAGGGCGGGGGGCGGCGCGGTAGGCGGACAACAAGGAAGGAGAGCAAACACGGGAAAAATGCAAAAACAATCAAACAGGCACAAATTAACGCAAAAACAGGGGAAAAAGAGAGTTAAACCAAGTTAAACAAAGCAAGCACAAAAAACCGTCAAAACAAGGGCAAAAACACTCGCAGCGGCGGCAGCCGGCAAACGAGGCAGCAGCAAAGCAGAGGGCAGGCAAGGGGCACACGCAGCAGCTGGTGGCCGTGCGGCGCGGGGGTGTCCCACAGATGCTTCTGAAATAATGATTTTGCCCCCAGGGGAGGCCTAGATGCAGTCTGAATTCCGTTGCTTCAACTAATTAGCTTCCAAGCATGAACGTTACGTCACAGACCACTCTGTATAGCTTCACCATTGCCTAGACCTGCCAACTTTAACGACAATGTCACAGTGTGAGGAGGGGCAGGGCCTTGAAAGGGGCGGGACCTCGTGCTGAGAAGTACCTACGGAGGCACATTTGAACCCCACACTGCCCCCAAGCTCCCTTCTCTCCCCCCCCCCCCCCAAATAAAAAACAAGTTTGCTAGGCTGATGCCGATGTCCTGGGGTGTTTTCACACCCCTTAATGGATGTCGACAATTAAAAGCCTCTCGAAAACGAGCTGGAAAACCACTACTTACAGTGGTTTTCAGCTCGTTTTCCCTGCCACAGTGTGATATCGGCTCCTTACCAGTAGCCCATGTGCTGGGAACCGATATCGTACAATTTGAGAATTGCCTTTCAATAGAACCCTCAATGTTAGCGTTTTTATTCATACCACTGGGACCCTTTCAATAAAATAAAACCTTTGGGTATACCTTGAGGTATTTTTAATATATCACTTTTCTGGGTCCCTGCATTTCCTGTTTTGCTTTATCTAAGAACGTCCATTTCCATCTATGGTTGAGTCCGCCCTGGTAGTTTTATCTTACCAGGGTGTGGATAGGCACCAATAATGAAGCATGTCACGATAAGTGAATGAGGTGTCTACCCCAAAATCTTTGGATACCCCCTTGGAAGTAAAATAAACAAGCAGAGAGTACACCTGACACCCTGTTATGAAGAGAGAACCGGATATATTTCCAGAGAACCCTTGTTGAATCATTTGCCTGGGTGATTGTAATGTTCGACAGTCGGAGAGTGTAACTGATTTCACTATCTCTCACTCTCCATTAGTGATTACAACCGATATCGTGTGTCACACTGTGGCACCATGTGAGTTGGCAGGTATGATTGACCTTTGTTTAATTAGTGTTAGCTTCATGAAAGCTAAGCTAAGCCTGGCTACATTAATTACAGTCAGGGACCATTGCTAGCTTAATATTGCAGGAGCAACTTCAAAAATATCTTGAGTTTAACCATTCCCTATTGTACAATTAGCAGTCATGAAAAACTACCATTCCTATTGCATCCAGGCCCTTCTTGCTGGCAGCAGCTTAACAAATGTCTAACTTCAACAGCATGGATATTCTGTTTAATACATAAAACAAAGCCTGCTTTCTCTAAATGCTGTATTCTTCACTTCATAATTACATAATTTAGTTTTCATTTCGCTACAAACAGTATAATCCATTATTTAACTTCTCGTTTTCAGTTAAAAAAGAAAGAATTCCCTGTTTAAAAAAAATATTGGTTTATAAATGCACCAAACTAAGCACGTGACCCACAATAGGTAACATTTACAAACCATAATCCTTGATGGCAATATAGGACTGGTTTGTAAGCTCTCATAATAAAATATCACTTTTCTGTCTGAGTGTGAATGAACGTTTGAAAGAAACATGCTCAACATTTTCTTCAACAGGTCCTGTCTGTCTAGGCCACTTTAATTTATGTTGAGGGATTTGAGTAAACCAAGCATAGTTTAATATTTAACTGTGAAGTCAGACTTTACCTTTTAAAAATCAAGCACCACGCATCATCCATTTAATCTAAACTGGAGCCTAAAAAATATAAATACATTGTTTCACCACAGACTAATTAAGGTAACAAATTGTTGCTTTCTTTGCATGAATATTTCTAAATTACACATGTTTATAGTACAGTTAAACTCATTACAACAAGTAAGTAAAAAAGACAAGCTATTTAAACTATGGATTTAAAAATCTTATTCGTCCACTTAATAACTTTGGGTGTATGCAGAGTAGGTGAAAAGGCGTCCCATCCCTGTCCCCGCAGAGATTACTATATATGAATTTAAACTGTTTTTCAATCTTCCATACTAGCCTGAGCTCGGCTATTGGCTTAACACCATCGATGCTAGTGTTATTTTCCTCCTGTGCTGGTTTATTGAGTTTCCCATTGTTCATGACGAGCTGAGCTTGTCATGAGCGTCCAAGAAGTTAAGGATCAAGTGGAACCTCAAATACTTTTATCCAATGATTATTTTTTACAGGATTAGTTAGGTACCATTTTGTCCAAAGATTTATCAAATGACTAAAGTATATGGTGAGTTTTCATTGTCATATATCTTGATATATCTAAAAGGTAAGAAAAGTTTGTGGCATTTCTCTTTGGTCAATTTAAAGCCAGCGTTTGAGAAAGAGTTGTTCTAAATCCTCTCTGTCCCCAACCGGTCAATGATCAAGGTCAAGTGCGTCGCCCAGGTGGCGTGGGTATCGCTTTGATCTCTCTTCTATCTCCAGCCAGAGAACCATCAATAGCTTATGTAGGGCAAAATCAATAGTCATTATAATAGGAGTGTTGCATTCAGTAAAATAAAGATGATGGGTCCTCGTTGTAATGTTTAAGTAGTATATTTATTCTTGGGATTAGATGGTCAGGTAGAGCAATAAAGTAGAAATGTAGTCTGGTAAGAAACCCCACCAGGAGCAGATAACCTCCTGCTCAGCCTCCAGGTAACTGAAAAATCCCTTGAACAGCAACAGGTAGGTAGAATCATGGATGGCATCACAGAGACATGACATAGACAAGCAGACACTAACACTAAGGAGGGACAAAGAGGGAGGAAGAGCAGGATGTAACAAGGAGTCAAACATAAAGGTCATACTCACTAGTCCAAAGTCTGAGTTGTATCCTGGAACACACATTTAGTCCAATTAAGACACACTGAAGAGACTTGGCATCAAACCTGTGTGCCAAGGTGTCTGCAAAACACATCATACTGTAATACAAAGAAAGGACATACTTGGTCTTAGGTTTATGCCTGATGTCAGCATCTACTCAATGGCTTGTGATCATAACTATGATTGCAAAACATCAATACATTTCATTGGCAGCTCTGAGAACTTTGAAAGTACTCTCCCACTTTAAAAAACAGCTGAAAACATGGCTATTTAAAATCTAAGCCGCTTTGAATGTGCACTTGTTAATTGTTAGCGCCAGGACACTCTCAAAGGAGTAGTGGTGCGCTATACAAATACGGGTCATGCATTCATTCATTGTGAATCCCATTGAAGAGAATGATACTGCATGCCCGAGAGACATTTCTAATTTACAAAATACTTTTAGTAAATTGCTTTCTCTTCATTTGTGGTTGCAAAACCTCTAATTTTGCAGATGGCAGGCTTTGCCAATGTAAATGAGTTTTTGTACATCAGACGCTTCGGGCCAGATGTATGAAAACGTGTTAGTGGTAGCACAACCTTTGATTTGCTAAACTGTGCTAAATATAATTAATCTATGCACTAAACCAATATTAGGAGTCAGTAAAAAGTTGAGTTTATTGATGGTTTACCACTCTCTATTTTGGAGGGTCCATTGTCCTTTCCAAATTGGTGTCTGATGTATCAATTGTTTGTGACCGGAATTCCAGACTGAAAGCCACTGATAAGTTACAGACTCTCAAGTTGGGGTAGTAACTTATTTGCAAAAGGAAAGAGGTAGCCTTTGAACTCCAACCCATTAGCGAATTTAGCTACAAATTTCAGAGGGGTACGAAGTGGTCCACTTTTTTCACAAATAGCCTAGTCAGTCAGTCAGTCAAAAATTTACTTTATTTGTCACAACCATAAAGCATACATGTACAAAAATTTAATTTAAAATAGCAACAGGTTAAAAGTTAATTTGGTTAAAATATCTTTTCGCTTTCTTTGATTAGACACTTTATCCCAGACCTTATCTGTGGTCTGTTTCTACTTTTTGAAGCTGAGTCTCTACAAAGTTCATGAATTTTTTACCCCGCGGCATATTAGGATGTTTGAACCTGCTCCCATCCAGCTGGTCACAGCTTGCCTGCAGGTACGAATCTGTAGCATATTAAAAATTGATTTCAATAAAGTTTTCCTCTTTTCTTTGGAGGACTCACATGTGCACAGGATGTGGCACAAGGTCTCACTGTGGTAATCACATAGTCTACATCTTGGCCCCTGGTGTGTGTCCTTCCATGACGGGATCAAGTCTTTGGAGAAATGGTCACCCATCCTGAGGGCCATAAATTTTGATTTTAAGGATAGCCGGAAATGCGCCATAAGGTAGGCTTGAGGTTTTAATCGTTTGTACGAGTTTATAATGGTCCATGCATGTCACCGCTTGGCCAAAGTCTTTTTATCTTCTACCAAAGATAGGGCTTTTGCATTTAGCTTGCAAATCTTTTTAAAGGATGATTCTTCTGGTGTTTTGAGGGTTTCTAATGATGCTCGCAGATCATTGCCCCATGAATTGGATTCCTGTCGGTCATATTGTTTTTTAATTTCTTGCCAACATAAGTTGTTTAAAGATCCTGTTTCCGCCGATCTCAGTTTCCAGCACCATTTCACTAGGGCTGCTTTCCTTTGGTATATTTGATTTTGCAAACCAAATTCCAGCCTTATTTGGGCCGGGGCTGATCCTTTGTATAGGTGAAACACAGATTTGTATATTTTTGTCTGGAGGGTGTTTAAAATGGCTGCTTCTTTCCCATGCCATATTTCCAGTCCATATGAGAGGGATGGTAAGACTTGGGCTGCCATTACTTTTAGCAGGTGGTCGTATGATGGACATTGCAGTTTCTTTTGGAGAACTTTATACGCAAAGCTCAGCGATTGTGCTTTTACAGCGATAATTCTTTTTTGGTCTGAAAGGGACATGTTTTTACTTATTGTGACCCCCAGATATTTGTAAGCAGTTGTTTCCTCGATGTGTTTGCCTTTGTGTACCACTTGAAAGATCTTCTGCTGGTGCCCGCCAATCTCACCACTTTTGTTTTTTTGATGTTTAATTCCAGGCCTTCTCTCTCGAAATAGACTGTTAACTCGGATATTGTTCTTTGAAGGCCTATTGGTGTTTGGCTTAAGACTACAATATCGTCCGCATATTGAAGGAACTGGATGCTTTCATTAGCCAATTTTGGCGGGTGTCCGTTCACATTCTTGAGTTGGTCTTTCAAATCGGCCAGATATATATTGAAAAGGCTAGGGGGAGAGCACGCAGCCCTGTTTAAGGCCATTAGTTATTTTTAATTCTGCGGGTATTCTTCTTCCGTCTCCCAGTTTTACTTTTGCCCATGTTCCGCTATATAGTGCCATTATTGTTTCCATTAATGCAGGCGGAAGACCCCAAAGCTCCAGTTTTTTCCATAGGCGTTTTCTGGGAACTCGGTCGAAGGCGGATTTCAGGTCTATGTAGCAGGCTATTAAACCGGTCTTCCTTTTTCCTGCTCCTTCGATTAAAAAAGACAGAGCTGACAGATTGGTTAAGCAGCCCATGCCTTCCCTGAAACCGGTTTGGAATTTGGGTATTATTTTATTTTCCTTTATCCATTGTTGTAGTAGCAACAATATACAGGATGAAAAAAGCTTTGCCTCCACGTCGATTAAAGCTATTAATCTATAATTCCCGGGTTCCATTCTGCATCCACTTTTGTGTATTGGGTGGAAGATGTTTCCTTGCCAGGACAGTGGAATCTTTTTTTCTTTATGAATGTGATTAAATAGTGGAGTCAGGTATTTTGCCCAGAAGTCGGTGTCATATTTGAATAGGACATTTGGCATTCCATTTGGGCCAGCTGCTCCTTCCGCTTTCATTTTCCTTATTAGGGCGGTTAGATGTTTGATAGTTGTCAAAGGTGCTTGTTCCTCTTGGGCATTGTCTTCCTGCTGGATGTTTTTCCTTTGTCCAAGAACTGTTTCTTTTTGTTCTTGACCTTTTTTTTAGGTTTTTAGTTGTTTCTATGTTGATTGGGCAACTCTGGATGTTATACAGATTGTCGATATAAGTGGCCCATGTTGTTTCACTTATTCCTATATTGGGTTGACCGCCGGCTCCTTTCGATAATTTATTTATTATATTCCAAAATTCTCCACTATTTGGTAGTTTACTTGTTCTTAAAAGATCTTCCCAGATTTCCTCTGTGTAAGATTTTTTTGCTTTTCTGCAATCCTCTTTATATTCTTTCCTCATTTTTTGTATGTCGCTGTTATCTACTTCTTTTCCTGATCTTTTTTCTGCGGCCTTTAGTCTTAGTTTTTTCGCAATTTCCCTTTTCTTATCTCTTAGTTTGGTGTTATACCACGGCTCTTTATTTGCTTTGTGACCATAAATTACTGGTGTATTAACTGCGAATTTTCCTAGCACAAATTTATGTAAATTCTCCCATTTTGTTATGGGTGATTGATTTTCAATGGCCTCCGTATGAGTTCCCTATTCCAGTACTGAGTCCATTATCTCTTTTTTTACTGGGCCCTTGCTTTTGATTTTCTTCAATTTGTATATTTCCAGAATTGCAGTAAGAAATTCTAATTGTGTTTTCTCTTTGATATTTTTCCTCATTGTTGTCTCTTGTGGGAAGTGGTCACTCTCTGGTCGAATTTGTATTCCAAAATAGTCTATGTTCTTTTTTTAATTCGTTACTTGTTATTGTGAAATCAATTTTGGAGTTCTTTTTACCACTGGTGAAAGTGGTTTTGGCGGGTATGTCTCCCTCCATATTTCCATTTAGAATTGTTAAACCTAGGGGTTCCAGATCGTTCCAAATATTATGGATTTTATCCTTGTTCCGATTGGCTTTTATTAGGTTACAGTTGAAGTCCCCAGAGATGAATATCTCGTGCGATTGATAAGTTCTATGTAAGACTTTTGTCAAATTTATTAGAGTTAGAGCTTTTTTCTTTTTTGTGGCTTTGTCTGGGTGAATATATAGGTTTATAATTAGTAAATTCCATCCGGGGCTCTTTTTGCTTACTTTTGGCTCTACTTTGATCACTTGTATCCAATTCTCCCCTGAGTCGAGCAGTTCAGTTTTCCAGTCTAAATTATTTGTAATAAAGGTGGACAGACCTCCCCTTGGGTGTCCATACTTTGCAAATTTTTCTGCCTTTATGTGGTGTTCCTCGTATCCCATGATTTGCCTCAGGGTTACATTCCAGGTTTGCTGGAGTAGTATTATTTCGAATTTACTCAGGTAGTCTATTGTCTCTTGGTCTTGGGACATTTCTTTAAAACCGTGTACGTTCCATGAGCAGATCCTTATTTTTGTTTCTGGTTTTGAGGTTAAATTGGTGTTTTGTCCTTGGGTTTTTTTGTGCTAATTTACCTACATCAGGATCGATGGGAATTTAGTGCCTGTGCCAACCAAGACCAGTCTTTGTGTTCCTTCGGACCCTGGTATAGCTGCTTTGCTTTAGTACTACTCAGATCTTGTTCTGAAATTGATTTGTTTCTTGCTCCCTTCAAGATTGTTTGAGTTTTTTCCTTTACGTTGTTAGGTTGCGGGATCTTATTGTTTAATAAGGGGAATGGATATTTTATTGGGGTGTGACGCTCTAAAGTTATTCCCCATTCTGTAAAGTGTGTCCTAGTTGAGAAAATAAGCTCTACTATTTCTTTAGATGCCCAGGTGGTACTGCTTATTACCGTGTCCTTATCTTTGTTTCCTTGGATGAATTCGACTGCTTTCAGGTCGCTTGTTGTTATTGCCCTTAGTTTTGGTATCTCTTCGATTAATCGCAGGATATTTCCCCTGTTCAGCGTGTCTGAATTTCCTTTTGTTTGAAATTCCGGTTTGAACAGTAATTTACATTCTGTTTCCGTACTTGCTGTTTCGAGATGTCGGGTTTGATAAACTCTCCTTTTTCCCTCAGTTGTATCAAATCGAATGTGAGTTATGTTAGCATTCTGGCAGATCGTGGTTGTTAAATCCGGTCGAATATAATCTACCGTGGGTGCTTCTTTTAAGAGGTGCATTTCTTCTCGACCTATTTGTATATTACTTGGGTTTTGTCCTGTTTTATCATTTGACTCAGTTTCATGGTAGTCTCTGCAAGTTCTTCCTTCAATTCCTGCCGTGATAATCAGACCAATATTTGATTCCCACGCTTGGTCTGCCTGTATATTTTGGCTTTGCACTTTTTCCATTTTTTCCTGAGTAAGTGGTGAATTTCCTCCAGTGTGCCAATTTAATCCTTTGTGAGCCAGTGTTTCGCATTCCCTTTTTGTCTTATTTTCCTGTGTTTTTTGTTTTTCTGTGGCCTCTCTATAGTTTGGTTTTAGTGTTTCACTTTTGTCATTGACTTTGTTTGTGATTGGCTTTTCCTCGTCTTTTGATTTTTCTTGTATACTTGCTGTTATTTTGATCTGATCTGGAAATTTTGTTTATTCTTCTGCTTCGTCTGTGTTTTTTTCTTTGTTTCCGTCTTCTTTGGTAGAGGTGTCTGTGATATGGTTAATTCGGGCCTCTTTTGTTCGAAAATGGCAAAGAGTTGTTTTGCCTGTTTACTTTTAGTAGCGTTTTTTCTTGCCTTCCTTACCCGTTTCCTCTGTCTTTTGGTTAGGGTTTCTGACATACCCGATGAACCCATTGTTTTGTTTTCTTCCAGACCGCTCTTTAATGGTTCGTTTTCATGTGTGTCATTTAGAGTTTTTTCTTCTTCGATAATGTGGATAGTTCTATTTTGATTTCCAATTTTATTGGCCTCTATGTTGGGATTATCGCCTTTGTTGGTTTTCCCGCATGTTACTGCTAGTATTTCTTTCAAGATGTCTGGTAGGGTTGCTAATTTATCTATTATGTCCTTGCAGACGCAATTTTGTTCTTTTAATTTCTCTTTCCATTGTTTTTCTTCCTCCTTTTCTTTTGCGAGGTATAACGACATTTTGTCCAGTTTCAAATTTATTCCCGATATATGAGATGCAATTAGGTTCATCAGATCTACCTGCACGTCGAGTTTGTTTGATTGAAAGTTCAGCGCATTAATTGCTTGTTGTAAACTTTTTAGGAGCACATCCCCCCAGAGTGTAGATTTTCCTTCAGTTTGTTGCAACAGTGCCCCTGTTGACCTATTTAAGCTTTCTGATGAAGAGATAGTTATAGGGTGTTCTTCTTTTGTTGTATTCTTTGCTGTGTTAGAGACCTGGCTCTTATTAGCAGGTTGTCTAATTGGGCTTGATGTAAGGATTATTGGAGAGGATGTTGGCTTCCTTTTTTGTCCATTTGCATTTCTTTTGCCAGTGTTTTCGGGATATTCCAATTTTCTCAAATTTTCGAGACTCAGTTGCATTGGGTCTGCGTCCTTATGTGTATTTTCTTCGAGCATTCTCCGTAGTTCTGTTTCTTCGAAGATCGAGAATGATTTGGGCCACTCATTCTTTTGTGCGCTTTTCTGCAGATTTGTTTGGGATCCTAAGTTACTCTGATTAATGAGTACTGGGCTATTTTCGTTAACCTCATCTGATGTTTTATTTGGTGTTAACTTTGTTTGATTGCAGGGTGCATGAACTTGTGCCGTGGTTTTTATCAGCCAATTTTTTATTGTCGATTTTTCTTTGAAATTAGGACTCATACTTATTTCCGAGTCATTTCTCATCTTGCGTTTTTTACGTGATGAAGTCAAGCAGGTTAGTTTTTTTGGACTTTTTTGAGATTTTACGCCATTGCTATTACTTAATGTTATTGCCCCCTGCTCTTTTGAGAACTGAAAATCGTATTTCACTTTTTCACCCCCAAACTTGAAAGGTTTCGGCCATGGGGATATGTGCCTGGTCAGATTGTTTGTTCCCGATTGGCTCTTCTGAATTGCTTTTATTCCCTTGTTCTTTTTTCCCTTTTACTGCCAACCTTCTTTTTGCTTTCTGTATTCGAGACTGTCGGATATTTCCTGACCGCATCTTCAAAACTGCAATTTTCCGGAATGTTTTCCCTTCCCGCTCCTATCCTGCGTTGTCTTTTCCCAGAACTCCCCAAGCCCGTCTGACGCCTAAGCGATAGCTGCCGTCAGGGGAGTACACTTGGAAGTATGAACAGGGATTGGATGGTTGGGTAGATAGCTTTTTGGCAAGAATGATGAAAATATGGTTCTATATTACAGCATAATGGACTCAGTTTGAATGGATGATTCCGCTATCTCAACCCCCCTTTATGTCTTATTATGTCTTATTGGTCCATCAAAAAGTGCCTTTCTCATAGGTACCACTCTCCAGCCCCTTTGCTCTGGTACCGAGACTAGGTCGACTGGACTAGTACCAGACGAATACCGGTACTTTCTGCTACCCCTGTCGTTTCTGCTGTCCCCTTAGACCCTTGGGCCCTTGGACCCTGTTCCTTTGCTACTCCTTACTTGTTTCTTGCTGAGTGCGTCGATCTCTGCCTCTTACGCTGGCTCTGGCTTGTCCCAGCTCTCAAATCGTTCAAGGTTTCTCAAGGTTCCTCCGGGTCGATGCTTTAGTGTTTCGGGATCCCGCGTGGCTCCTCCAACTCCTTCGGCCCCTTGCTCACAAGACCCAGCTCATGACCCAAGATTGTGCCTTACTGCTCCACCTTGTGGAATGGGGGAAGTCAGGTCCTTGATATTACTGCCCCCTTTTCCGCGAACTTCAGGCTTCAAATGATTTAGTGATATAGCGGCTGCAGAGTCGCCCGGAGCCTTTATCCTGGGGTCCACCTACTCCCGTGGCGTCTCAGTCTCAGTAGGTCTTGAAACAAACCTTAAGGATCACTTCTCGGCTCCCCCGGCTTGACGTCCTCAGCGCCCTAAGCCTCTTGGATGATGCTTGTTTGCTATGGAGTTTGTCTTTCTCAATGCGAGCGCCTGGAGCCGCTTAGCTGGTGCGGCACCAGTCCACTGCTCCATTAAAACCCCCTCTTGGACTCAAAGGGCTCAGAGGGCTTCCCGGTATCCAAAATCCTCTGCCACTTTCGTTGTCATAGTAGGTCACCGCCGCTACCGCTGCTGTCCCTTGCAGCTCCACAACACCAGCGGCACCAGCTCACACAGCTCGCACTACCCAAACTACCCAAACGCCTTGCCTCGGCTCTCGAGTCTCCTCAGCTGGAGACCGCTGGTGACTGTCGGCGGCTTAGCGGTTTTGGCGGCTTTGCGGCTTTCGCTTCAGCGGTATCGTGATGCCGCGGTGCTCCGCGGCGCTCCGTGGCGCGGCTCGCACTATGGCTTGAATGCGGCTTGTAATCAGCTTCGGCATTCAACTACGGTTCTCGGTGGAAACGCCGTTGCCGCCGCCGCAGCTCTCGCCTCTCGCCTGCTCCTCTCCTCTGCGAACTCTCTCGTATTGCTCGAGAGAGTCTAATTTCCTTTAAGATTGTTTTTAAATGCAATCACAGGGATGCCCGTTGCAGGCTACCATCCCTGTGATTGTGATGGTGGCCAATCACAGTGAGTCATACAGTGTGACCTCCCGTTGAACGCTTATTACAGAGGATGGTCTGTGACTCACTAAGAGTCCTTATTTTGAGTACAAGATCAGTTTCTGGTCTCGCAATGTAGAAAATTGTGACTCATTTTTGCTACCAGAAAGTAACTACATTGGCCTTTGTCTTTTACATCGTGGTGGCCACAACATTTGGCTGATCCCAGTAGGTTTTGGTCACACTATTTGGTCATTCTCCACCCCCAGTACCGATTAGACATAGTCCGTGGTCATGTGGTTTTGCAATTTGTGTTATCAGTAATCCACTGCAGTAATTTTAGTTAAAAATGTATTGCTACCAATAACTTTCTCCCTCCTTAACAATCTAAATGCAGTTTTCCAAAATGAAACTAGGTGGACGTTTTGTTTTCCGATGGTTTGAAGCAGGCTAGTTATAGTTATTAGTTAGTTGTGAGCATCACTTTTTTAATGACTGCACGCTGATGCTGGAGAATAGGCATTACCTCCTCGCCCCTCTCGCTTATCTCTATTATTCAATGAGATTCCTACATCTCATAGACATAACTCCAACCAACATATCAAAGGCCCAACCTCCCCACACTTCCTGTTCTTTTCTGTCTAAAGACACTGTAAGGTGAGTGCAGCACGCTCACTCCAGCCAGGCTTGATTTGTTCTGTCTTACCAGTTCTTATGGTTTGGCAGCATATCGCACATCTCGTTGGAGGTGAGCGGCTGGGGATTTCTACACGTCATTGGGCAGGCACGATGTGTGTGCTCCAGTCGGGTCAGCAGCTTCTCCATCGCCTGAGGGCGGCTTGATGGCATTGGTCCTGGTGGTAACTGGCAATTAATATGGTGGTGAGTTTCCAGGGAGCGGCGTCTGCATGGAGTGAAGCAGACTTTTCCTTTTCTTAGGTGTAGTTTTTCCATGGCCAGATGTCTCGGGTGCCTTCCTCCAGCCGGGGTGGATGTGGCCAGTTTGTCAAGGTGCCTGTGGGGGGTGCAATAGAGTGATATCTGTAACAATTTTGAAAGCAATAGTCTGGCCTACCCCTGTGTTGCAGCGGTTCCGCATCTTCTGCCTGGTGAGGGCGGTGAGTAGGAGACAAGCGAGTGGGTTTTCCAGAGGGTGGCTATGCGCCTGCAGGGGACACTGATGTAAGCACCATTTCTGGAAGTGAGGGCTGTGAACACTATTTTGGCGATGTACGACGGATGCATGTAAAGAGAAGGCCGGCTGGTAGAGGGGAGTTAGTGCTCATTGGGGCACACGCTTGTCTATGGTTTCATCCTCGTCTTTTGGCCAGAGGTTCAGGTCCGGTCAGTGAGTCTTGCCAGGTCTATTAAATATGACGTTTTTCACATTTTACTTTCTGTTTTTTTTCGGGTTGAACTTGGGCCTTGGGTATTTTTTGGCCATGATGTCCAAAACATTTGTAAAGATGTGTTCTGGTTTTCAGGCTTAACAGACATTTTATATTATGTCTTGGGTAATCATTTCTGTGGCGTTCTGCTTGTATATCCCTGGATTTTCATTCAGAGCTCGGAGTCATTTCTGATACATATGTTTAAATGCATTTTTTCTTCTATTTTCGGGTTGTCATATGTTCTGGTCGGGGGGAACACTGCTGTGTCTGCGTCATTACTCCTGTTTGTGACAGCGGACCCTTTTGTGATTCTGATCGTGCCTGTTGGTAATTGGCCTGCTGACACACTTATCCATGACTGTTGTGTTGGGTGTTAGAAGGTTGATTGGGGCCTGCTCTGAAGATTTAGTTTGGTCTGAGTGCCCTGCCGGAGGTCTGCGATGCTTTACTCCAGCTGGGTTGGGCATGTTGGGGTTCTCGGGTGGCATTGTCACCTCGGTGACCAGCTGATTGGCCTGCGAGGCTTTCTGTGTTATGCCAGAGCGGTGTGATTTCAGCAGCCTAACTGTGTTCTGTATAGTCGCTGTACATCTAGTGCAGCTTCTCCTCAGGCCAGCAAGAGGAGTAGCATCTGCACACGGTGCTGCTGCCTTTTTCTTGCTCTGCTGTTCTGTTTGTCTGGCCAGTGGTCTGCGCTGCCTTTCTCCGTCCATGGGGAGTAAGTTTGGGATGTTGTGGCTTCCTGCTGTTAATTTTGGTTTGTTTGCACACTTTGCTTTCAGCCGGAGGTCTGTGGTGCCTTCCTCCAGCCAGAGTGGGCACATCTAGGTTACATGAGGGGGCAGGGGGTGTATTCTTGGCTAGTAGCTGATTGGCCTACGGGCTCTCTTTGTGGAGCCAAACCAAAGAGTCTGGCTTGTCCTTGCTCCATGGTGCTGTTCGCCCGACTGGTAGTCTGCAATGCCTCTCTCTGGCGGGGGTGAGTATGTTTGGGATGTGGTGGATTCCTGGTGCTTTAGCTCCCATCCCTCCTGATTGGGTCCTTCTTGGCCCATCTTGTTGGCAGTGCTTAATTAATTCAGTGGAGTTGGGGCCTTCGGTTCCTGTGGTGTGCATGATGCAGGTTGTCCTGACAGAGTCTTTCCCGGTCATTAGTTCGGTTCTAAGGGCAGCAACATCTGAGGCATTGACAGGGAAATCCTTGGGGAAGAAGTTTGTAGCTACGACAGGTGCTATTCTGGTGGGGTGCGAGTGTCGGATGTCCAAGTTCATATGGATTGGCAACTTGCCTTCCTGGCTGTTGTGTTGGCAGTTATTGTTACTATTTTCTATGGCGTCTTCCTCTGCTTTCATGTCCTCACGGTTCCTCCGGTTGCGGGACTGGTAGCAGTTCTGGCTTTTTCGTTGCATGCGTTGCCATTGAGGGTGTCTAGAGGTTTGGTGAGCGGTGGGATGATCTGCCCGCTTGGATTGGTTGCACGCCTTATCCTGATGGTCCTTTTCCAGCAATTCTTCTAAGCCTCAGGATCGATTGGCTACCGGGGTGCCCAAGGGTTCCTTCCTTCATGGGTGCTTGGCTTTCTGTCTAGTGGGTTCGGAGCCTCATTTGGAGCTTCTGTTTTATGAACTTCATCTTCCTTCCTCTGGCTATGAGGTGCCTCTCTGCTCCCGTCCCAGTGCGGGTCACCCTGGTCTCGCTAGTGTGGGTCGGTCGAGGGGGGTATACTGTCCTTTGCCTGGTGCTGAAGGTTTTGTGGGTATTTCAGCAAGTACTGTGTCTGTGGCACCTCATCTACTGTGTGCTTTCATTCCATTCAGATGCTATCCCTCCAGTCACTACTTCCTCAGAGGTCTCCATGGGTCTTCGTGACTGCGATCGTTCTGCAAGTTGCTTTCCTAAACGTTCAGGTTTGTCTGTGTCTTCCGAGGTTCCTGGTGTCTGCTTTGGGGTTTGAGGCTTCTCCTGTTCCTGCCGTTTGGGCTGTTTGACGATCTGCTATTTTTTTCCCGTAGTGTTGGCATTTTAGTGTTTGTTATCCAGTTGTTTATATGGGCTCAGTTGACCGTAGGTTCATCATGCCTTCTTGCACGGGGAGTTCTGGATTGTCCGGCAGGGTGTTTCGTCCTATTGAGACTTTTGTCTTTCTCCTTCCGTGTTTGCCAGAGTGTGTCGGTTGTGGGGTTCCCTTGGCTGGGCCTGTTTGCGTGCCCTGTTGTTGCAGTACTTCCCCGATTTTGGTTTCAGGAGGACCAGAAGAGTTGGTTTTGAGTGGGGTTCCCTGTCGGATCCTAGACCTGTGGGCCTAATGTTTGCTTCCCTCTGTTTCCCTGCTCCAGAGGTTTCTGGTTCAAAGGTGGTGGGTCTGGAGTGGCGAGTTCCATTGGCTCTGTCTGCCTTGATGTTTCTGGGTCTCCTGGTGCCCTCTCTGGCACTTCCCAGGTGGGCGGCTTGACGATTGAGCAGGGTCACTCGGTTTTGGTCTCTTCGTCTTTGTTGGTGTCCAGCGGGTGTCTGACGGTCTTTTTCTGCTAGACGTTGGAAGTAGTTTGTCTTGGTGTGATCTTCCACTATTGTTCCGATTTCTGTTTTTCTGTTTTGGGTGCTGGCATTCTTCAGGGATGGGCTTTAAGGCATTCTGGTCCCCTTGATGGGGTCTGGTGGTCTCTCTGGTCTGGTCTCCATAAAGTTATGTGATAGAGCGCTACATTCAATAAATCTCACTCTATGCTTTCTTAGATTGTTTTCATATTGTCCATGGACTGTTAACAAGCTCATTAGGTAACTATATAGACTAGCAACTTTCTCCCATTGGCGAATCTCCTCATTCCACCATGATTGTGGAGTTTCCCAACCCTACTCGAGGAAACCTATTTAAGAGTAATGTACCGGAACCTCATGGCAATTTATGGACCTCATGCAACAGTACAAAAATGTCACACTGAGCAAAATAATCAGGTTTGAACAACAATTCGGGTGCTTTCTAATCTGTATACAGTTTGTAAACCTATAAACATAGAAAAGGTTAACCTGAAGTAAATAGATACCGTTTTTGGAGTTCAAATATTGCATATACTAAACTGCAACTACAGTTGCAGCTGTCACTCTTTAATAAACATATACATACATAGAACTAGCAGAGTAGCTGCACCATCCATGCAATTTTTCCCTAGTCCCCATGTTTTCCCGTGGATTTTTGCTTTTTGTGGGTCGCCTCAAATTGCAGAACTGATGCTTCTCAAAGCCACCCTTTGTGTGCCCTTAAAATGGGGAGATTCCTCGTTCATGTAGTCTCAAGAATGTTCTTCCCCTTGATAAAGCCTGGCTAGTGGCTACTGATGGTAGCTTTCGAGGTGCCATGGTGCACCCAGGTGACTTGCCTGCTCATGTTAAATTAAGCTCAGATACTTGGGGCAGATGAGGGCCACTTGAGCGTTATGAAATGTTCAAGAACATTTTATCCACAGACATTGCGAACATTAGTCGGCATGTATTTTTGTTGGGAACCTGCCAGAACATTACTGGTACAACTACTTTTAGCGTTACTAGTAAATTATCTTGTACATTCACTTTAATGTTAGGATGACTTCTGTAAGAGGGAGGCTCTGTGCTGCTCACTTGTGACAAATGCAAAAACAACAGTTGATGGACAGAATGCAGAATGAATAGCTTGACTCCGGTGGTTTGGAGAACATGGGACTCACGTCTGCGCATACCCATCCCACTCGGGGAGACAAATGCAAAAACAACAGTTGATGGACAGAATGCAGAACAATGTCATACATTCACCCCAGTACAGAGATCTGGGCCTAAATCCATCGTCTTTTTGCATTCCACACCACCCCAGTTCAGCCATGGCCATATGCAAATCAGCCTTGACCCTGTGGCTCATGGGAACAGTCCAGCCCGAACTGCCAAGCCATGTCTTTCCAGGACCGTAATCAAGCATCCTAGGACCGGTTTCTGACTAGCAGCCGTCTTCAGCCAGGATAGCTTGACTCCAGTAGTGTGGAGAGCATGGGACTCAAGTCTGAGCATACCCATCCCACTCGGGGTGACAAATGCAAAAACAACAGTTGATGGACAGAATGCAGAACAATGTCATACATTCACCCCAGTACAGAGATCTGGGCCTAAATCCATCGTTTTGTTACACTCCACACCACCCCAGTTCAGACATGGCCATATGCAAATCAGCCTTGACCCTGTGCCTCATGGGAACAGTCCAGCCCGAACTGCCAAGCCAGGTCTTTCCTGGACCGGAAGCAAGCATCCTAGGACCGGTTTCTGGCTATCAGCCGTCTTCAGCCAGGATAGCTTGACTCCAGTGGTGTGGAGAGCACGGGACTAACGTCTTCCCATGAGGCACAGGGTCAAGACTGATTTGCATATTTGAATATTTGCATATGGCCATGTCTGAACTGGGGTGGCTTGGTGAGCAAAATAACGATGGATTAAACCCAGATCTGTGACTGGGGGTGAATGTTTTGCCATTGTGCAACATTCCGTCCATCATCTTGTGTGTTTTGCTGCTCTGAATATGTAGGTTCACATACTAGCATGTGATTAAGAGGATATTTTACAAAATGCCTTCTTTCTTACACTCTGACTAACATTTGGAAAGCACAAATGCAGAGAAATCCAATTGGTAATAAAAAAACATTCTGCTGTTCTGTATTTCCACGTTTCTCACAATAAAATTTGCACCACACTTTTGTGGGCCTAACACCTGCAACCCCATACACCCCAAAGCAGAACCTGAAGACATCATATTTTACCCAGCAGAATCCATGTTTTTTTACCATGTGGGTAGCTGTAGACTTTGGGCCCCAGCACAGCCGCCACCAAGGAAAACCTAACATACCCAGACATTTCTAAAACCTAGACCCTCAGGGGGTGTCCAGGGTGGTTTGGCTTTTAAGGTTCTAATGCAGTGCTTTTATCCAGAAGCCCTTGAAAATCTCTAATTGTGCCAAAAATAACCATTTTTTTTCATATTTCTGCAAGGGAAGTTTCTGAAATCTGCAGGGATGCGCAAATTTCTTACCATGCAATGTTCCCCCTCTTGGTATCTCACATGTGTGAGTGGGCCGTGCACCCACGACAGGACAATGTCCAAAACTCAACATGAACTGATCAAAATTTTCCACCTAAACACCTACACTTTTCTGCGTTGTTGGTGGCTGCAGAATTTGGCCCTAGTTCTGCCGTCACCTTGGGAAACCTACCAAAACTGCACATTTCAGAAAACTAGACACACAGGGAAGTCCAGGATTTCTTTTACCCAAAGGCCCTTGCCAACATCAAACTTCGGCTAAAAACAAACATTTTACTCACATTTCTGTGATGAAAAGTTCTGGAATCTGATAGGAGTCACACATTTACTACTACCCTGTGTTCACTCAAGTCTCCCGATATAAAAAGTGGTATCTCACTTATTTGGGTGGGCCCAGCCTCTGCAACAGGAAAGGGTCCCTGCAATAGTAAAGGGCCCCTGCAACAGTAAAGGGCCCAATACACAACATGGACAAATCAACTTTTTCCATTCACAACTACCCCTTTTTTTGCAACTTGCAAGCTGTGGAATTTGCGCCCTAGTTCAGGCGGAACCGAGAGAAAGGTACCAAACCAACACAGTTCTCAAAACTATGCACCCGGGGGAGTCCAAGTTGGTGTGCCTCGCATTGATCTCACAACAATTTCTTTCCCACAATGCCCTGCAAACCTACAGTACTTTTGCAACATCTACTTACTAGTAGTGCTAAGAATTCCTAGGAGGGTAACTAAAAAGTCCCTACCAATATTGTACAACCAAGTTAGAAAAATTATTTTTTATTCATTTACTAAGCAAAGTAAAGGGAAACTATAATACTGTAGCGAACAGAAAGTTAGTCAAGGCTATTGTCGATGTATGGAAAAATGTTTTGAAAAGTTTATTATATAGCTTGTTCTTCCAAGGGGATGTTCATGTCAATTAGAAGGTTCTCAAAACCACCAAACAAAATGGGGATCTTGGATGTCTTTCACGGATCCAGTAGTGTGATTATTCGCTGATCAGGGACAGGATAATGGATAGGGGATTACAGCGACAACACGTTATAAGAAAAGAGTTGATGATGCTGTACTGCTATATTAAATGTATACCCTGTGTTCAGCGTTGCACATCTACGAGTTGACACCAATTATGCACTCTGGGGCCTATTAGTATGTTGGGCGCGTCTCGAAACACTTTACGGTCGCATGCAGACATTTCCCTAAGGAAGCATGTGTTACGTACGTAAACTGGCCGTAGTACATGCACCCATAGGGAAATGGGAGGTGGTGTTAATCCCTGCACCCCGAGGCAGGCAACTCGGACTTCAAACAGGTGCTGCAAGGGAACGGGGGCACTACAGGGGGCCAAAGATTCTTTCCAACAGGGTTTCCATGTCGGAAATGCCCGGCATGGAAACCCTGCCGGAAACAGTGCATCGTAATCCAGACGGCATAAACCGCAGTCCTTTTGGATTATGTGCTGGTTTGGACTGCCCGCCGAAAGCCAGCCAGAATGACTGACTGGTTTCAGTTCCATTCGGCTGA
Source organism: Lissotriton vulgaris (assembly GCF_964263255.1). NCBI lineage: Eukaryota > Metazoa > Chordata > Amphibia > Caudata > Salamandridae > Lissotriton > Lissotriton vulgaris. Next base: position 670,569,475 of record NC_141685.1, on the reverse strand, counting down.
ATCAAAATCAGCCCTTCGGAATTTAAACCGAAGATGTCGTCAGAACAGGCCACTTATGTTTAATTTCATGATTCCCTGTTTAGGGATTCTCTTGTTGCAACAGAGTGTTTGTATACTGAACAACTACAGTGACATGTTTTTTTAAAGAAAAGAATCATACTACCAGTGTAGAGGTAATTTCTTCGATATCATTTAGAGTATACTTACACTGTATTTGAGACCATATCTTTAGCCTAATGAGGACATGTACAATTGTGACATGGGCTGGCAAAGAATTGAGTTTGAACAGTTTTGAATAACAGGTCCAGACAGAAAATGAATTAGAGGGTGAGACTGACTAGATAGCTCCCTGATATAAACTGTCATTACTGTAAAAAACAGTGATCAAAGTTTAGTTTGAGCTCCGGGTAGGGCCTTGTCTAAATTTGACAATCTTAGAAAGAAAAAAGGTAATGGCATCAAGTTATTAAAAGTAACACTGGTTACAGCTCTTAGAAACTACTGGAATAGAGTAAGAGGTGCTGTACTTAAAAAACAACTTTCTAAAGGGAAAAACATCTGACAAGGAAAGAACATTGTAAGACCGGAATCATAACACTGTTCAAGGATTAATATAAGAGGGAACGGGTGCTGACTGTTTTCAACAGCATGAATATGCATTTTGCTTCTTGAGTCTTAGCATTTTCATTTTTATGCCTGCAATCCTTAAGCCAGGCAAAGCATGTCAATTAATTGTAATTTACAGCTTTTTTCTCCAGTTTATGCCTGTGGTCGTAATGAACCAAAGATCATGATTTTTCAAAGCATCCTAGCAAGTTAAGAATGGGCAAGGATATCGCCAAATCAGATTAGAACATGGGAATGTTGAGTGCTGTATTGAAGAAAGTGTATTAGAATATTGGGATGTTGGAAGCTTCATTGAAAACAATGGAGTGCTCTGGGCTTCTAATGGTTGATAGAAGCCCGGATCTCTAAACATTCCAAATGTTTGTTCACAGCTTTTGCTGTGAACAAAGCCCTCATGGAGCCCGAGAGGATTTTCAATCTCCTCGGGCTCCGTGAGACCTTTGTTTTACAAATTAGAACATTCTGCCCTCTAGGGGCCGGATGTTCTAATAGCCTTTGAGCCTGCCGCAGTGGGCTCTACCTGCCATTAAAGTCCCATTCACTTGTTAAAGGCCCTCGCCTTCGGCATTTAACGCTAGAGCCAGCCTTTAATGCCCGGTAGAGCCCACTACGGCGGGCTTTATGGCTTTAGTGGCTCATGGCAAATAATGGCTGCAAGTGCATTCCAAGGCCTGTGTTACTGTTTCTCTCTTTTTAATTTAGAGCAGTCTACACACAGTGGTTGGAAAGTTCAAATAGCTTTATAACTCTAATGCCTTGGTTGTTAAAATCCCTCCTCCCGGTTATAACTCCGATTCAATGCCTTTAACAATCATTCTAGTTCTCGGTAGAAGGCTGTGATTTACACTGGCAAATGCTCCATGAGGTTTTATCAAGCCTACTTATAGTTTACCTTTCCTTCGTACTATGGCTGGTTAGTCTGTCTGTGACATTATGTGCATATTTATGTTTTCTTTTCCTCCTCTCTTTGTGTTTTTTACAGGCTGGGGTGAAGCAACTTTATGTACAGATTGACTTTGCGGTTATGTAAGAAACATCTTACGTTCTGAATTGTGGACCAAAGTTTCCTGGTACTGTATTGATCTAAAACATTGTGCTCCTCATTTGGAAGCTGAGCCACCATCTACAAAGCATCTGGACTAAGTAGACTCTTCGGCCTTCGAATGTCTACTCATGGAATTTACTTCTGGGGAGTAATCATTAAAAAATGTGTGCTGGACCATTGGTTTTGTCTTTTCTCAACTCACCAACCCTTTTTGTTCCTCTGCTATTGTACTTTATTTTTGATTTGCACAAGAGCATCATTGTGATCTATTCCATTATACTTTGTTTTGCTTAAAGTTCATACCACTTTTTCTTCCCAAAACCAATGTTATCATGTATTGGACATTTGTTTCATGCCGCAATGTCACCCATGTTGACATTCTTCTGCATAGTCATATGTTCATAAATCCTGTTTGTACTTTGCAAACTTAATGATCCAAACCATATTGGGTTTTCAAAGTGCCTTTACATCTTCAATTGTATTTGCCAATGTAGGTAAAAAAAAAAAAGCATCAAATGTTTTTTTTCCTTTTAATGTTTTGTAGTGATATTGGTTTTACAGAGGATTCCTGTCCATGATGTTTTCTTGAGTTGTTTTCATGTATTTAAAAAAAAACGAGAGCATTTAGTTATACTCCATTTTTAATACTGAATTTATATACAATTAGTATTCTCAAGATTATAAAGGAAGATAAGCATTTAGAAATATCTGTGAGTGTACAAATCTGTACTCTTGTTAATAGTTGTAGATGACATCAGACAATTTTTCTCCTCCTATCGCAGGGTCTGACATATACAGTCTTACTTGGAAAGTGGCATCCTTGACCAGTGAATGGAATTTATATACATTTTTCAAAGTTTCTTTTTTTAACTAAAATGAAAGTTGAAGCATAACCATTGTCTTCTTTTCTGAAATATCATGTTCTCAGACTGAAAAATGTACCCTGTAAAATGGTTGCTGCTTTTTTTAAATTTAAATATACCCTGAAAAAGGTGGACTGGGAACATGGGCCAGGAGGGGGCGTGTGACTTTGACGTATTCAAAAACATGCAATATTTATCTGAATTTGTGAATGTTTATCACATTTTGTGGTACCCGAAAAAAGTATTTTACATTTGTCCTTCCGTATAGCCTATGTGTAAGTTTTATACAATAGTAGGGTTTGTTTTGTTTTCTACGAGTTTGAATCATAATGTTGGAATTCAGCTCTTTCCTCTTTTTATGGGGTCGGAGGACAAGCTCCATGTCTCTCTATCATGTACTTGTTTGGTGAGCTTTTAAATTCTATATATGGAAAATTTTCAGTCTGCATTTTAGAATGCAAATCTGTTTACAGGCAGAAGGAAGAGCATGGGCTGTACCGCTCATGATCTACACAGCAGAACAATCCCTTTATGCTTGTTCCCTCCGCAAAAGCAAACTTTTGCTATGCGTGAAAGAGCTGAATTCCTTCTATCAACGGTATGAGTCTATAATGCTATTCAAGGGACTATTAAACACGACCAATGTAGCCCATCCTTCAGTGGTAGAAAAAAATACCAGTACTGCAGTGCAATAGAGTGGTTATGTCCTGATCAGTGAAGTTATTTGAGATACTGAGATTGACATTTGATATTCAAGCACCACGTTCAAAGTATTTTGATTCCAAAATTTAAATTGGTGGTTTGCATTATTAACTGGAACTCATGATGTACCAAATGTATGGTCTGCAGGGCCAACTCTTCTAATTTTACGTATTAAATAAGATTGCCTATGCACATTATACAGAACATGCACATACATGTTCTGGTGCCATTGGTACTTTGACTATTGGAGTTACCATTGTTTTTTTTCCAGAGATTTTAACCAATTTATTTTTTAATGTTGAATAAAATTTAAATGTGGCTCAAGGCACTAATTTAAAGTGTGAAAGTCGGTGCTACTAATATTTTTATCGTCTTGTGCATTTTCTTACTATAAAAAGACATTGGACGAAATTGCTCGGATTTAAGAGAACAAAATCCAGGTCACAGTTTACATACATAAGATTTCCAGCTTGACATATTTGTCATATTTATGATTTTAGAATATTTGTACTAACGTGATACATACATTTATCTTAGTGCTCCTGAACCGGAGTGCAAATTTTAGGTCCAGCACGCCTGTAAAGGAGGGAAGCCAGGATGCAGCATGCCAATTTGTATTCTTTCATTTTATTTCTGCCTGTTATGGAGCAATATCTCTGAGCCTGTGCAGGCTTTATTAGTGTGATCTGATAAAGACATCTAGTCGTAGATTCCTTAACATTTGAATTCTCCCCAGGCATCAGACTAGAGCTGGAAATGTTTTATCAACATTTCCTCTGAGCTCCAGGGGGTTGTGCTGGATGGCTACGTACAACGTTGGTTCCGTATATGACATCAGCTGAGCCATATAAGTCCCCTCTGGCGCACTGACATCAGTTTCTTCTTTTTCTGCACTGCACACGGATTCGAAGTACCGTATCTCTGGCCATTTTTTGCCCCTCTGTGATGAACTTTTCCCATCTGAAACTGTGTGCTAAATACCTCTGCCCTCTGGGTTTAAGTACTGAGGGCCCTGTGCTTGCTAGATGTCGGGTACAGACCCACATTCTATCTGCATGTGGTGCTTGGGCGAGCATCACAATGCCAATGAGTGTGACACCAGCAAGTGGTTGAAGCCAAAGGCACTGCGGTTGTGGTGCATGAAACTTCTGACAGCACGGTTGTCGCGGGCCTCCAGCTCCTCGCAGCGTCAGTCGTCCTCCCAGTCCAGGGGTCATTTCCTTGAGAACCGCTCTTCACCCAGTGGTCAATGGCAGTGGTTCTAGTCTCCGGCTGCATTTCATTGGTAAGCGGCTTCACAAGTGATCGAAGTCCCAGCCCTCTCAGTCTCCTTCGACTCGCAATGTGGATCGTGGACACTCTTCTACCTCCACTCCGGTATCGCTCCCGCGCCTCCCAGCTTTTGCTGGAGCCAGGGAGACCTGGAACCAGATGCTGGAGTACTACAAGGCACGTCATGTTTTCTTTGGGCCCTTGTCTCCCTCAGGAGCACCTACGAGCCCCTAGGAGGTTGTAGGGGCAGTAACTGCATCATCGCCAGCGATTTCACCCTCAATGGCAGTTCCAGTCTCAGACACCGAGGCGTCGGTGCACAGTCCATTGGAGCTTCCACTAGTGACGTCGGTTGACTCTGATGCATCGTCGGTCACCCACCACTGCCTATTTCTGCGGTGCCGAAGGCCTCCCAGCCGGAGTCCATGCATGACACTGTGTGTTTCGTAGGGTCAGCTTCAGCTCGGCTCCTTGCATCTGCACCATTGTTGTCTGACGCCTTTCCTCCTTCCCATGCGGACGTCGATACGGAGCCGTTTCCGGCACCAATGGTTTTGGTGGATGTTTCACAGGACCAGTTTGGGGAAGGACGTTAGGGGATAGCCCCCTTGGAGCAGCCAGTTCTTGTGGCTCCTACTATGTTGGACTGCCGGATTGCCGAGCTGAGTGAAGTGAGCAGGCTAGATTAAACCCCTGCTTCCTCTCTTTTATTGCCTCCTGGTTTTGCCTCGGAAGCCAGTTCTTCTTTGGCAGAAGTTTTGAAAAGAGTGGCTTATGTCTTACATCTAACTCTACCTGTAGTGGAGAAGGCTACTGACTCTCTTATTGAGGTCCTTTTATCCTGACTAGTTGAGCGTTGAACCAGTACTCCCCTTTTGCGAGGCACTGTCTGATTTTTTTTATTGGGGTCGTGGACATAACCTGACGTCAGGTATACCAGTGAAACATACCTTTACCCACAAATATCACTCTGCCCCAGGGGACCCTGATTGCTTTCTTCGACAGCTGACCCGCAGCAGCATCATGCTCCAGGCCATCACGGTGTCCCCTGAGAACCTTCCCCATTCCCCCCTTGACAAAGAGTCCAGGAAGCAAGATTCTTGCGACAAACGTGTTTTTTCCTCCTCTAGTGCAGCGTTGCACTCTACCAACACGATTTGCGTCCTCAGATGCTTTCTCCATGTATGTGGGAGTCCTCGGCACAACTTTTACCTTTCTTCCTAGAGAACAAAAAGGGCGAGTTGTAACAGTTGAATTTAGATGGTCGCCAGGCCGTCAGACTGCTCTTCTGGTGTGGAATGGACTCCACCGATTGCATTGGTCGAGCCTTGGTGTCTGCTGTAGCATGCCTGGCTTCAGGTGTCTGGATTTTCAGAAGCTGTCCAGTCAGCCTTGCTTGACATGCCATTTGATGGGGTTCATCTTTTTGAAGCCCAAGCAGATGCGGTCTTACATAGGTTTTGAGCTAGTCGAGGAGGGTTGCACCGCCCCTCCCCCCCTCCCTTTTTCCTTTGTTATTGCCACGCTGTTATGTGCGTTGTGTGGCATCAGTCGCAAGATCAGTGTTTCTGCCCTGGTCTTCTGGGGCTGCTGGCTGGCAGTCTGTCTTGAGACCCTGCATGGGGTCTTCCCCTACTGGCAGGTGGAGTTAGTTGGATTTGCCTGTTGTGTGAATCCCTAATCAAGTGAAAAAAAACATTGGGCCGATATTGACCATAAAGCACACAAAAAATAAATTCTAAAATTAGTCAATACATGGTAAAAGGACAGATCAATATTTCATATACAATTGACAATACAGATCACTGAACCATCTAAACCGTTTACATAAGCTGTATTTAACAATCTGAGAGTATTAACTCAGAAGACAGGAAGTCTAAACTTTGATGGACCTTTAAAGTGCATTGTTATACAGTACATAGTTTTTATAAAGGAAAGGCCACTATTATAATATGTTAAAATTTCTGAAACCAGCTCAGTGCCTGAAAAATGAGAGATAGATGTATACAGTTCATCTCACTTAAGCTTTAAACAGTTTTTTACTTTGTTTTAGAGCACCTGATAAACTAGCAACACCAAAACAAATCATCATTTGAAAGTATATCAAGGCTGACTTCACCTGTGCAAAATGACAGTGCTTTAAAAGTGGTAAAATATATTGTATTCACCCTATATATTAATAAATTAGGGTCTGCAGTGTCAGCTGCAAGTAAAGATATCCCCAGAGTAGGTTTTAAACCCATCCCGGCTCTCTTCTATGCAGACGATCCGGTTTTGCTTGCCAGGACAGCTATGGGGCTGCAAAGACTTTTAAACACAATTATTGATTTTATGGTCTCACTTGATCTTTCCATACGTTTTTCCAAGTCACATAAAATGACGACAAGTAACATAAAGCTCAACAATCGCAGGTTTGCATGAAGAGGGGGAGAATTGACTAATGTTGCCACATTTCCATACTTGGTGTCTTGTTTGATGAAAGAGGGTCATGGGTGGCTCAGCGAACACTCAAATAAAATACCTTGGCAAAAGCAGTAGGAGCCACTATGGACTTCGCAAGGAGATTGGGGGCCAAACCGTCATGCCCACTACTGAAGGCCTATAATGATAAATGTACACCAATGGCCACATAAGCCAGTGATGTTTGGGGTTATTAGGATGCCTGTGATTTGAAGGTGTCTGAGAATAAATTCCTCCGCAAACTCATAGCAGTACCCCACTGTACCCGTCCTTCATGGTACATGAAGAACTTTGGTAGGGTGACATTTCTGATCTTATAGCTATTGCCTTTTAATACGGTGGTTAAAAATATGGTCTAGTCTCACTCCTACCATGAACCAGTCTGTTCTAAAAGACTGTAATTAGGTTTGAAAGGGCTGTTGACATTACTTGGCTCAATACTTCTCAGAGCAGTTGATGAACTTAGGGCGCCCAGAGCTGTTTATTCACCGTTGGCTGATGCACCCCAACGAGTTGAGAGACATAAAATCACTATTTCTAGCCAGGGAAACTCACCAAGCCCACGGTAAGGAAGGAATATGCTACTTACCAGTATGCATCTGTTCTTGGCATGTAGGGCTGCTGACAGTCATATCTGTGCATAGATCGCCGCCTAGTGTTGGGTCCGGATGATTGCACATTGTTGTCCTGGAAGAGTCTTCGAAGTATCACGAGATAGGTGGCTCCTCCCCTGGACTACAGTGTGCATAGGCATCCTCTCCATCCTTAGATTGTTTTTCGCCATTGTGGCCGAGATGGAGTATGGTACAGTAAGAGATGTCCATGCAAGAAAGAAAGAATGAATGCTACAGCTGCGACAGGGAGGAGGGTGGGCGATATGAATGTCAGCAGCCCTACATGCCAAGAACAGATGCATACTGGTAAGTAGCATATTCCGTTCGAGGCATGTGGGCTGCTGAATTCATATCTGTGCATAGAATGTATAGACCCTTAGTGGTGGCTACCTGTGCCAGCTGCAGCAGTCTGAAACAGAGTTTTTAGAACAGCCTGTCCTACAGCAGCTTGCTGTTTGGAATGTACATCTACACAATAGTGTTTTGTGAAAGTATGTATGGTAGACCATGTGGCTACTCTACATATTTCCTCTAGAGGAATGTTTCCTAGGAAAGCCATGGATGCCCCTAGTTTGCGTGTAGAATGCGCTCTTGGGGGAACTGTTAAAGTGCATTTTGCCTTTAGATAACATATTTGAATGCACTTAACTATCCATCTGGCTAACCCAGCTTTTGAAATGGGGTTGCCTTTGTGTTGTGGTGAAAAAGCAACAAACAACTGTTTAGTTTTCCTAAAATCCTTAGTTCTATCAATGTAGTATAGAAGGGCTCTCTTGACATCTAGTGTGTGTAGCGCCCTTTCAGGTAAAGACTGTGGATTTGGAAAAAACACTGGCAGTTCTATTGTCTGATTGATATGAAAATGGGATACCACTTTGGCATTGCTTGTATTAGCCAGTCCAGGTACGGATAGACTTGAATATGTTGTCTTCTCAAATGTGCAGCTACTGTCGCTAGGCATTTTGTGAACACCCTCGGGGCTGTTGTTACACCAAATGGAAGGACTTTGAATTGGGAATGTGGGCTTGGTGAGTTTCCCTGGATAGAAATAGTGATTTTATGTCTCTCAACTCGTTGGGGTGCATCAGCCTACGGTGAATAAACAGCTCTGGGCGCCCTAAGTTCATCAACTGCTCTGAGAAGTATTCAGCCAAGTAATGTCAACAGCCCTTTCAAACCTCATACAGTCTTTTAGAACAGACTGGTTCATGGTAGGAGTGAGACTAGACCATATATTTTTTTTTCAGAACAAATTTTATTTCGTTGACAACTTGCATATGGAACACTGTCCCTCAAAACACCGAAGGACCAGTGAGCAAATAATACGGCATTGCATACATTTCAGTTCAATCAACGTTTTTAAATTGACAGCCCTCCCAACCCCCACCCCCTACCCTCCACCCCAGTTCCAACCCCCCTCCCCTCGCAGTGTCTATAAAGTTCACATGCAGAGATAATCAAGTCAATAACAGTGTGTACTCCCATTCACCCGGGCTCAACTAAGAATTGTTCGGCATCAACGTCCTGTTGCGCAGGCGGGTCCAGCCATAGCCCTCTGTAGTCTGCCCATCGCTTCCCTATCTTAAAATGTTTCCGGGGGCAGCCCCTGGCCTTAAACACTGGACGCTCCAACCCCATGCAAAAGTCCAAACCCCTCTTCCACACTTCCAGCAAAGGGGCCCTGGGATCCTTCCAGGCCCAGGCAATGTCTCTTTTGGCTACTGTGAGGCCCAGGACCAGTAGATGGCGCTTATATATGTTTCCTCCAACTTGTTCCATGATATGCAACAGGCCCAACTGCAGCGAGCGAGGAAGGTCCCAGTCCAGCACCTCAGACAAGCAATTCCACACTCCCATCCAAAATCTCGACAATTTTTTCGCACAACCACACTGTATGGATAAACGTACCCACCACCCGCTCGCACCTCAAGCACACAGGGGAGGCAATCAATCCAGCTCTCCACAGCCGGTCCCTGGTGTAGTATGCCCTGTGTAGATATTTGAATTGGATGAAACGCAAGCGCACTGCTATTGCCGCTCCTCTCGGGGCTTCTAGGGCCTCACGCCAGTCCTCCTCGAACGCCCCGACGTCACTCTCCCATACGGAATGCAATTTGTCTAGCGAAGAGGAGCAATGAGTGACCAGAGTCTGGTATATGTTGGATATTTTCTTTCCTTCTAGTTTCCCCATAAACACCTTAGCCTCTAGGGGACTAAATTCAGGCAGCGAGTCCAGGCCTACCAGGGAGGGGGACAAGGCGTGTCGCAGCTGTAGGTACTTAAAAAATTGGGTTCGGGGCATGGCATATTCCTCACTCAACGCCTGGAACGACTTAAGTGTCGTGCCTTTCATAACATGCCCCAATGTGGAAATGCCGATGGCATCCCAGCCCCGAAACCCCTCCAAGGATGCCAGGGCCAGTAGTTGTCCATTCTGCCACAGCAGAGTCTCTCTCGTCAATTTGTTCCACCACCCCATGCGGCGTAGAGCTCCCCGCCACACTTGGAAGACCACCTGGGTGACCATGGGAAGCCTCTTTCTGATGGTCGCGGAATATAGGATAGTATGTAGCGAGTTTGGGTCCATTATGTAGCGCTCGAGGGCATAAGCCGGGTCGCCCCGGTCTCCGTACCACCACTCTTTGAGTACCAGCAGGTTAGACGCTTGATAATAGGACAGAATGTCCGAGGTGGCTAGGCCCCCACAATACGTAGAGAAAAAGCAAGTACGAAGGGCCACTCTTGCAGCGCCTCCAGCCCAGAGAAACTGGCTTAACGTCGAGTTCACTTGTCGAAACCACTGCGGCGCTATGGGGTATGGATGGTTTTGCAGCTGATACAGGAGGGCCACCATCTTGAATATTGCCAAACGACCGTAGATGTTCAGGGGCATTCTGGACCATGTCTTAATATCAGATCGTACGCGATCCCAGACAGGTACCACGTTGCGCGCCCAGGCCACACCTGGCACATCAGACAAAAAGACGCCAAGATACTTAATATCGCCAGCCGCCTCCTGCAGCGCGGACGCCCAGGGCCCCTTCTTTTTGCGGCCCCCCCAGCACCCACAGCGTAGATTTCCGCACATTTAAGTATAAGCCTGATACCTCCCCAAAAATATGCATTATCTCAAGAACTCTAGGCCCTGACCTGTCTTATGTCCGTAAGAAAGAAGAGGACGTCGTCAGCGTAGAGTGCGATGCGATCCGACGGACCCGACTCCCACTCGAGTCCTCGCAACTGTGCGTCCATCCGCACCCAAGCCGCAAGCGGCTCCATAGCCAATGCAAATAAATAGGGTGATAGGGGACAACCCTGCCTGGTGCCCCGGCCGATGGAGAAAGGGTCTGACATCACCCCCGCCACTCTCACCGACGCCGTCTTGTCTGAGTACAGTAATTGCAGATATGAAAGGAAACGAGGCCCAAGATTCAGGCGGGACAGAAGCGCTCGAAGGTAGACCCAACTTAGGGAGTCAAAGGCTCTGTCTATGTCGGCCAGCAGGAGTGCTGCCGGGATCCCGGTGGCCCGGGCCGCCTCTACCACCACCTGAGCACGACGAATGTTGTGTCTCGTCGCCCTATGGGGCATAAATTCTGCCTGATCAGGGTGATCTTGGTCCGTTACGTAGGGGAGGAGACGATTGGCCAGGGCTTTCGCCAAGAGTTTTGCTTCGAAATTTAGGAGCGATATCGGTCTATATGAGGAATGATGTTCGGGGGGCCTCCCGGGTTTACAGAAAACCACGATTTCGAAGTGTCGCCAGTCTGCCGGAAGGCGACCACGCTCCCTGGCCGCCTCTAATGCTTTCTTATAACGCGCCCCCAATTGAAGATGAAAGGTTTTCATGAATTCACATGGGAATCCGTTAGGTCCCGGGGCCTTCCCAGTGTTGAGCTCTCCAAGCGCGGTACCCAACTCCTCCAGTGAATAACGGGAGCTCCAGCCAATCGCGACCCTCATCCGAGAGCGCGCGTGGCGGAAGGTCAGCCAAGAATTTATCGACGTCCTCAAAGGGGAGAACTTCCTGAGGGGCATAAAGGGCCACATAATACTGTGCAAAGCTGGCTGCAATATCCTCCGGGGCCGTCACTGGGTTCCCCCCGCTCATCGCGAAGCCCCGGCAGGGACTGCGCATGGAAGGTATTCTGGCAGAGTCTGTAGAGCATGGAACAAGACTTATCCCCTCACTGATAGATTTTACTCTGCGTGGCTAACCACAGTTGGCGCGCCTCGTCTAGCAACAGGGACATATAGGATTGCTGTGCTAATAGCAGCTGCCCTACAGCCTCAGTCGCATCCCCAGTGTTACTCTTCCCCCTCCAACTCTCGGACTCGCCCCGCCGCCTCCTCTATGGCCCTTCTGCGGGTCCTACGGGCTCTCGCACACCAGGCAATGTCGACTCCCCGGATCACGGGTTTTAGAGCCTCCCACAGGGTGGCGGCATCCATGTCGGGCCCATCATTGTTCTCCCAGTAGTGGAAAATGGCCTCTCGAATGTGCGACTGATAGTCATCTTGTTGTAAGTGCCACGTGGACAGGCGCCACCGAAAGGGTTGTCGCTTCTTTTCCAAACATAAGTCTAATGTCACAGGAGAATGATCGGAAAGACCACGCGGAAGAATAGACGTGGAAGCCACCCTCCCTATCCAGGGGGAGGGAGCAAACAAGTAGTCCAACCTAGAAAAGGACCGGTGCACCGCGGAGACGTAGGAGTATTCGCGACCCAGAGTATGTTGGTATCTCCACGAGTCAATCCATCCCATTCCCTGCACCATGCCGCTCAGTTTTGTGGGGGTGTTTGCTGGGGGCCCCCCCTTTGTGCCTGTAGCGATCCATTCGTCCATCCATCACATCATTCCAGTCACCACCCACAATCGCCAGTACATTTGGGATATCAGCCCACACCGCAAACAACTTTTCAATGAGTGCCTCTTGCAACGGGGGCGGGGCATACACGCTACCAAACACCATCGGTTCGTCTCCGACCATACCTTTAACGAACACAAATCTACCATGGGCATCGATCCATTGAGTCTCGTGTACATAGGGGAGTCTGCGATGCACGAGGACTGCTACACCTCGAGACCCCCTCACAAAGCCTGTGAAACACTTGTTGGTAGCCATATCTCTGTAAACGGAGGGTTTTAGTGCCCTGGAGGTGCGTCTCCTGCAGGAGGAGGACATCCGCCCTTTCCCTTTTCCCCAGTTGCAATACCGCCCCTCATTTAATTTTATCCAACATCCCCCGGACATTCCAGCTCACCACTCGCAGCAACGCTTGTGGACTGCCTGTTCCCCGAACGTCAGCCATGATCGATAGGACGGATAAGCAAGATCCCGGGCATCCGGAGCAACACACACACACATATTTGCAATCGAACTCGCGCAGACACTGTGATCGAAAAGGTAACCTCCCCACCCGCCCCCCTACCCCTCAACCTCCCCCCCACCCCACCCAACTGCATCCGCAACACCCTCCCCCTCCCCACCCCCACTCTCAACTGTCCCCGAAACCCCCCCTCCCACCCCATACCTCAGCAACATTGAAGTACCTGTTGCGGTATAGATCGTCACCGGCCCCCAACGGGAGGTCCGAGAACCACTATCCAAATGGATCCCCAAAAAACACTACCCACTCAGTCACAACTACCCCCCACTAACTACCCTTCCGAACTAAGGGCCCATGACCGCCTTCTCTAAGTCGTCCCCCAACCCTCGCCCCAAAACCACAATATTACTTGTCCAGCTGGAGTCTCAAGTAGTGATCTGCAGCAGTTGTGCATGTTCAGGAGGGGTGTAGTCCCCATATCAGGTCTGAATCCGAAGCCCTTCACACCCCTTAGAGGCTATGATGTCGGATTTTGGGAGTCCGCAGCCTCAGCAGCGTCTGCTGCATCGTGTTCAGGGGGAGGATTCTTCTTCGTGCGGGATCTCCAATTGCTCCTGCTTCGTGACCGCCAGTGGGTCCGAGGAGGCCCCGTTGTGGAGGATGTGCCCGAGTCCCAACCCGGGGGAGTATGCACTCTGATCCGGACCGTCTCGTCGGTTCAGGCAAAAACTTCCTCCGGAGTGTTGAAAAATTGGGTCTTGGATTGGAAGACCACCCGCAGGCGGGCCGGGTACAGCAGAGCGTACTGGATGTTTAGGCCCCGCAGTAGCGCCTTGGCTTCAGTGAAGGATTGGCACTGCTGCTGTACCAGCCTGGTGTAATCCGGGAATATAAGGATTTTATGATTGTCAAACAGCAGGGGCTCCTTCATGCGCGCTTGCCTCAGGATCGTGTCACGGTCGTGGTAGTTAAGCAGTTTGGTGATCACTGGTCTGGGACGAGCTCCCGGCGGAGATTTTTGAATCCACGCTCGGTGCGCGCATTCTATAACGAAACAGCGCGAAAGGGAGTCTGGAGGGAGCCACCCCTCTAGCCAGTGGGTCAGGAAGGCCTCCATGTCGCCCTTCTCACAGCCCTCCGGAAATCCCACAAAGCGTAGGTTATTCCTGCGTGCACGTCCTTCAGCGTCCTCGACCCATATGGCTAGGCCCTTCTGTATCCCCTCCATATGGGCTACCTTCTTTTTCAGGGTCACCACGTCGTCTTCCACTTCCGTGATCCTTGTCTCCGCTTCTGTGATGCGAGCCACCGCATTGCGCAAGTCCTGGCGCAGTAGTGTAACATCGGCTCCAACCGCCCCAATTTTTGCGTCTAGCATATCCCTGGACTGAGTTATCGCCGCCAAGAGGGCGGCGTTATCAGGGCCCAATGCTGAGGGGCTCCCGGCCACTCCTGCACTCCCGGTCGGCCCAGTGAATTTGTCTATTGGGCCTTGCTTCGAATTGTGCCCACTGTCGCTACCCCTCGTCATGCTGGTCTGTGGATGTAGGCAACAAGACCAGGGCGTCGCGGGGGCACTGACAGGAGTGTGGGTGTGTGCTCCTAGGCCTGTTGGCTCGGCTGCCTGCGCCGTACCTCCACCTAGCGCCGGTGGCACCGCGTCGTGCCTGCACCTCCTATGACGCCCTGGCCGGCAGGCGTACTATGATGGGCGCCGAAGTAGTGCCGACCTCCCCGTCGTGCAGGACACCGTGAGTGAGGAGCCGTCCAGGTGTTGCGGCCAGTCCCAGCCGATCGTCCTCTGGTATGCAGCGCCAAAGAAATAAGTCCAATAGGAATTGGGGGGAGAGAGAGGGGCGCCCCGCCATGCCCTCCGGCCCGCAGCGTCCCCGTGGTCCGACCCGACCGCCGAGTGGGGCCCGTGCGATCTCTGTCACCACCACACCTCGCCTATAGTGGAAGTTGGGGTATTTCAGCCGTGATGTCAGGCACCGTGACCCTCTCCCGCCGCGTCGTGAATCACACTGCGCAGGCTCAAGCACCTGGGGGGCCAACCGCTCTCTTCCCCTCTGCCACGCCGGCCGCACCCCACTTCCGCCCGGCGGCCCGAAACTCAAGGCCCCAGCTCTTCACGTGCAGCAGGCCGCACCACTTCAGAGCTCGGATCTCTGTCCAGCGGTCGACTCCAGCTTCCAAATTGCAGTCAGGGCACCGCAACCGGTTCAGACTGCCAAATCGTCTGGTTAGGGCGTCTGAGGGTCGGGGAGACACAGGATTTTCTCCGGATAATTGGTCGGTGGGACGGAGCTCACTTAGGCTGCGTCCGCCATGTTCGCCACCGTAGCCACGCCCATTAGACCATATTTTTAACCACTGTATTAAAAGGCAATAGCTATAAGATCAGAAATGTCACCCTACCAAAGTTCTTCATGTACCATGAAGGACATGTACAGTGGGGTACTGCTATGAGTTTGCGGAGGAATTTATTCTCAGACACCTGCAAATCACAGGCATCCTAATAACCCCAAACATCACTAGCTTATGTGGCCATTGGTGTACATTTATCATTATAGGCCTTCAGTAGTGGGCATAGCGGTTTGGCCCCCAATCTCCTTGCCAAGTCCATAGTGGCTCCTACTGTTTTTGCCAAGGTATTTTATTTGAGTGTTCGCTGAGCCACCCATGACCCTCTTTCATCAAACAAGACACCAAGTATGGAAATGTGGCAACATTAGTCAATTCTCCCCCTCTTCATGCAAACCTGCGATTGTTGAGCTTTATGTTACTTGTCATCATTATATGTGACTTGGAAAAACGTATGGAAAGGTCAAGTGAGACCATAAAATCAATAAATGTGTTTAAAAGTCTTTGCAGCCCCAACGCTGTCTTGGCAAGCAAAACCGGATCGTCTGCATAGAAGGGAGAGCCGGGATGGGTTAAAAACCTACTCTGGGGATATCTTTACTCGCAGCTGACACTGCAGACCCTAATTTATTAATATATAGGGTGAATAAAACGGAGGCTAAGATGTATCCCTGTCTTACCCCTTGCTTAAACATTCCATGATGCTGTGAGAGAGCCAGTTTCATTATATATGGCCGATGCAGTCAGATTTAAATATGACCAATGGGAAAAGGCCGCCAGATTGGCGTCCATGCCAATATCTAGTAGCAAGGGCCATAGTTTCGACCTATTAACTCTGTCAAATGTTGACGTTAAGTCCATAAATGCCATGTACATACAACCCTTTTTGGCTACTGTGTATTTGCCAATCATCATAAGCAAATTGATGCATTGGTCCACAGTCCCTCTTCCTTTTCGAAAGCCATTATGCAGGTCTGAGATTACATTGTTATCATCCAGCCATTGTTTTACGGGATCCACAATCACCTTCCCCATAATTTTTGTAGCCGAATCTAGTAAAGAGATCGGGCGATAAAAAGTGGGATCATCCCTAGCCCATTTTAAAAAAATTGGTAAAATAACCACAGTAGACCAAGAGGGCGGTAGGTCACTCGTTCTTGCATTAAAAATCCGGGTCAGAATCTGAGCCCATATCCCGGGATCAGCTTTACAATGGTCCGCGGGAACCCCATCTGGCCCAGGCGCTTTTCTCCCAGCAGTAGCCACAATTGCTTTATGACCCTCGTCTTCCCCAAAAATCAATGGATGCGTGTCTATGCTGGGCTACCACGGATTGTCATTCATCCCTAGGTCCACCCCTCTATAGATTCGCTCAAAATGCTTCACCCATCTATCATCAGGCAAAAAAAGGGCTAACCACTCTCAGTCTAAACAACATTAGGGAAAGTGTTGGGCTTTGGAGGGGTGAATGTGAGGAAACGATTCCCGACCCCCCCCTCCTAATTACCATATATCCAACCGCCGACTCCCGCAGCCGGCTCCTGAATCAGTCACAGGACCTGTAAAAAAAATAGAAAGGACCATTAGAGTAAACAAAACCCCAACACTAACAAAGGACTGTGGTTGTCTTGGGCAGAGGAGAGGAGTGCCTGGTGGCAGCAAGCAATCCCTGGATCCTGGAGGCAGTGAAAAGACATTGTGGCAGGAAGGAAGACGAGTGCAAAAAAGACTGAAGTCATGACAGGAAGAGCGAACGATCCAGATAGCAGGATGAAAGCCCAGTTCGCCTACTGGTGGAAGGAAGACGCTATTTCTGACAATAGCTCAACTCATGGAGTGAAGAGTGGTGGACCTCCACCGAAGGGCGCAGATGAGCGGCTGCAGCTCAAGAGAGTTGCCTTGTTGTGGGTACGTTGAAGGTGGAAGGGTAGGGGTTGTATTGAGGGAGGTTGAGGAGGTAACGGGAACACATTGTTTAATTTCTATTTGTCAAGTCACAGGGGAAAATACCCTGGGCCCCTTGTGGTTCTAAATATCTTTAAAACTCTATTACTGGGTAGAAGTGCTGTTGTGAGTAAAATTATATCATTAATTTTAAGCAGATACCGCAAAACAGACGGGAACTAACACACTTGGGAAAGATTATACCTACATCCTCCCAAACTCAGAAAGGATGAGTTGGGAATAAAAGCGACATAAAAAAGGAAATGGAATGCATGTTTAATTCTCTCAGGCACCCTACTTCATCTGTTAGTATTGGCACATTCCTCTTTCCTTTTTCTCCCTACCAACAAACACCAAACTATAAGGTGTGGTGACGGGTCTGGAAGAAGGTTTTTGCAAAACTCTTACTTACTGTTTCTATTTCTTTTCCTTGAATCGCTAGGTGGTACCCTCTTGATGGACAGAAAATCTGAAGGAATTAATTAAAAAAAGAAAGTCTCATGAGACCATACGGAGTCCTACTAGACCCAGGGGTCACATTACAAAGTAGTTTAGCTCTCATTATGATGTCCGTTGGAGTTGCCTCTGACCGACACAGTTGAGAATAGAGAACCGACCGACCAAATAATGCGGTCGGAAACCTCAATTTTTCAATGGGAGTATGTGCGGCGCGCTGACACTGCCCGCAGCACCAGCTTGATTTGAAAATTGAAGTTTTAAACATCCCTGCACCATGTGACAGACACCTTGTGGTACCTGCCACATGGTACAGGGATGTTTAGGGGGCACCAAAGGTGGCCCCAGGGCCAAATGCGGAGGGCCAAGATAAAGGCACTATGTTAGGAGCCCCCAAAGTCAGTCAGTTTCTGACTCTCAATCCATGTCAGAAAGGCCGACATTGATTGGCTGTCAGAAACCAACATCCTAATCCTGAAGGCGGAACCCCCGTCTTTAAGGGATTATGAGGACTTTCCGACCGGACAACCTTTAGCCCGTTGTAACCACTTCAGATTCCCCGGCCAGTTTAAACTCCAACTGCCGTCATCATAATACAGCAGTCAGACTTTAAACCTACAATGTCGGTCGGAGGCTTTCCGACCTACATTGTAATTAGGCTGTTTGTGTGATAAGAACAATAAAACGTAATCATTAAGAAATATATGAAGCCTCCTCGCCTATTTATCCGCCCAGACCTCCCAAAGCGAAGTTTACTGTTCTCACTCCAAGCTATGCAACAGAAGGGAAAGGGTATTTCAGAAGGGTCAAATTTACTATTCCCTCTTCAAACAGCGCAACAGAAGGGAAAGTATTAAACTATGAAGAGGCTAATTTTGCTATTCCTACTGTTGCCTAAACAAGAGGAAGGAAAGTACTTCACTTCAAACACATTACATATATAAGTAACCCCATGAATGTGTAAAAAATATCACACTTTTAATATAAAGATTATTAATTTACACGATTTATAGATATGTATTTTAAAAGCTAAAACAATCTATTTACATAGCTACTCAATAAAATAATTATCAATTTAATAATTGTCATTCAATTATTAATTAACTTTGCATTCTATATCCCTACAAACCTAGAAGCCTACACCTAAAATATTTTTTTAAAAATAAGTTTCCCCTAATTTACATGTTTCAAATCAATTAAATAATGAACAATAATTATTTTTTATTTAATCATTACTTATTTAACTCCCCAGCCTAGACCACTACAAACCTAGCAACCCACAACTAGAACACAATTAATTTCATAATTTACATAATTAAAACTCTATTTAATAGTTAATTAATAATAAATTGTTAATTATTCGTTAATTAATTTTCCACCCTCGAACCATGCAAACCTAACGACCCACAACTAAAATATAAGTGATATAAATATGTATTTCATGTGTTACAGTTAGAAATCAATTAAATAATTGACTGATAATTATTACTTAATTAACTTCCCACACAACCTAACAGCCCACAAATAATATATGATCAATAACAGGAGTAAAGCCCCTTAACCCAGATACGACCAGGTGCAGATTATAGCAAAACAATGTCTCAACTGGAAAATATTTTTTTTTAAAAGACAATTCAAAACAGTGATGTAAATCGCAATTGGGGAGGAGAAAAAAAGGAAAGGGAGACCACAACGTAATGGTAGGGTGAAGTGAAATAAACTATCATTTTATAAGTAGTTAAATATATAATGACCATAACACACAAGTTAAGCACTGGGTGTTTAAGTGAGAGAGAGTAGGGTGGCGCAGTGATACAGGGGTGTGAAGAACAGCATGAACGGCGAGAAAAATATGGTTAAAGTGGTCAAAATTGCAAGTCATATACAGTGTATTTGTACAAGATATTCAGGTAAATAGATTGACCAGAACAGCGCCTGAGTTCTAGGCTGGGTAGTCGATGGCTTTTCAACCTGAATGATTGCAGGTCATCAGGACAATGGGCATACAGTTTAGGGTAGTGCTCTAACAAAGAGTGGAATGATCGAAAATCAAGCGAATCTGTAGATGCAGAACCGGTCGTGGAGGGTAAGAACAGTGTGTAAGGAGCATGCGAGAGCCGTGTAAATCAAGGCAGACCGCAACCGGGGCAATTGCTGAATTTCAATAGGCAGAAAGTCCGGGGGCCGGGTGGCACGATGGCTGGGCTGGATAGTAGTAGCTGCAGCGGAGGAATGAACCCCCACATGCATCATTGTTTCATTTTGCACTTCCTAATTTGCGATTTTTAGGGAATCGCAAATTAGGAAATGCAAAATGGGATGCATGTACATTTTCGCAAAATATTTGAGAATCGGTAAAAATCGCAATTTTTACCGATTCTCAAATATTATGCGATTAGCAAAGTGCGAATTCGCAATTCCCATTCATTCCTACGGGCTAAAATGCCCATAGGAATGAATGGGAATTGCGAATTCGCAATTTGAAATCGCAATTCAGCAATGCATTTCAAGGGTGGAGAGGGGGTCCAAATGACCCCCCCCCTGCACCCATGAAATGTACATTTCAGTACAAGTTACATACACACATGTCCTTAGTTTTTAAACTGGACAGTTTAAAAAATGCATTTTCAAGCATTTTTAAACAATTTCGCAAATTACCACGAGGTTGAACCTCGTGGTAATTTGCACTTCCAATTTGAATAATCGCAATTTTTTTTAAATGATGCATTGCTTTTAAGGAATCGCAAATTTGCGATTCCTTAAAAGCAATCGCAATTTTAGAAATCGCAAAAATTTTGCGCTTTCTAGAATTGCATGATGCATCCCAAAAAGCACTTTTGGAATCGCAAACGGACGATTTTAAGGAATCGCACCGTTTGCGACTCCAAAAATGCTTGATGCATGTGGGGGGAAGCCTCTACACTGCGAGCGGTGCTGGGATGAATGAAGCGTTCAAGATCACTGTTTTGAAATATTGTCCAGTTGAGACATTGTGTTTTGCCACAAATAATATATAGCAAAAATAAATCAGTATTAGATAACTTACATAATAAATCAGTCATATATTTAAATAAAATGTATTAAATAATTCATATTTAATTATTGCCTAATTAGCTTCCCACTATGTCCCCCTAAAAACTCAACAAACCCCTTTGACTATAAGTTACTTATAAAATATAAATAAAACATTTGAAATTAAAAAATATAAATAAAACATTCTAAATCACTTAAAATTACAAGCCATATTAAAGAAATTGTTAACAATTCTATAAACAGTTGTAATATAAAATTATATCAACTAAAACACATTAAATAATTAAAACATTTCTAACCACAATATTATTGGAAACGATATTAAAACAAGTATTATTTAAAATGAGATTACTTGCCTCAAAAAATTATATGATTGGAAACGATATTAAAACAAATATTATTTAAAATGAGATTGCTTGCCTCAAAAAATTATATTCTTGTCAACGATATTTGAGCATCACAATATTTCGGTGTCACAATATTTATTTTCCGATATTTCTGTCTCCTAATATTTCTAACTGTTTATTTTGTCCAAGCACCATATTTACCACCTCAGTAATGTAGGTTTCATAAATCATTGTAGAGTCCATTGTAGCTTTCAAAAATGTAGAAAATCCAGAATGAAGCAAACCTATGTTTGACTCTTGATTTATCCTTTAACAATATTGACAATCACATTTCAGATTGTATTCTTTAATTTCTTGCCAGGGAAATAATCTTGTAACTTTCTGAAACGGACTTATTTTTCTTTTGTTGTCATTGAGATATACTTTAAATCTAAAAAATCTGCAGATTTGATTTTTTCAATGCTGACTAATTTGACTAGAACATATATTTAATTATAAATGGATAAAATATTGTACCCTAAGATAAACTTATCAATGTCTACGTTAATATAAGGTCTGTACATACTAGCCTCCTACTTCCGATTATGCTAAACAGTACATCCTACCAAGCAGCGGATCCAGGAATACATTAAACAGTTTTATTATGGCTACATGCATTTCTGCTTACAAATCATATCTATCATAGGCAAGGCATTCAGACTTCCTATCAGTATGCCAAGCGTAATTTGTAATTCAGCACTTTAGGTTACATTTGGCTGGAGAAAAAAAAAATCCACCTTTGTACGAAGAAAAACAAATTTGAAATTATGACATAGGCATTGTTTATAAAAGAGGAAATCTGACCTTGCTCCTTGCAGGTATTCTCGACGATGCAATGTCTTATTATGCTGTGCAGTGTCAGGCAGTTAATTTTTGTGCTTCATGAAGTAAAGATGCTGCCTTTTCTGGACATTTTTACTTCTCATCAATTTGGGGTTTTAGTCACTGTTTTCTTTCATTTCATGAAGTTAACATAGTTTTCTTCTTTATTATGCCAAAGTGAGCCTCTTTTCACTTTTGTTCTCATCACCATGTCATCTTTTTGACAAGTATTATTAGGTGGTAAGTCAAGTCCTAGAAGAAAATAAAACTTTTATTATCCGGACTCATTGTGGAATTTGCCATGCACTGATGTTTAGTAGCTCGAAGGATGTTGAGGCCTGTGAGCTCCGTTGAGCCTTACTGGAAAATAGACTGAACTCTGTACCAAAGAGTCCTAGAGCAAGCTTCAAGGCAGTAGTCCTTCCTGTATTTTGGAACTTGAATGGCCCCTCCAACAGCAGCAGCCTTCAGAAGAGTAACCCCATCACCTCAATGCTTAATATTGAGGCACTCAAGAAATTTAATGGCGGTACTCCTCCATTTTAGAACACCGAAGTTCCAAAGCAGAGTTATCAATGACCACATCTACTCAGTCACTACTGCTGATGGCAAGGCAGTTTGTTCTTTTGGAGTTCACCCTTTCAGAGATCTCACTGCCTACAGTTTCCATGCCCATGACCTCTCCAGCACAGATCAAAATGTAGTTCTCTATCCCCAACCCAACTAGTTACAAATCTTTGTCGTGATCAACCAAGGAACCATGTTTCGTAGGGAAAGATATTAAGACCACCTTAATCAAAGGGCAGTATGCATCTTAAAATAACTGCCTCTGTCCCATTTCATGTAGAACAGCTGCTGTAAGTTTGCAATGATAAAATTGGAGCAATCCTGCATACGTCACATACAACACCCAAAGCTTTCACACACACTATACTAAGTACTCTATTAAAAAAACGAGCACAAGAAAGGGATGAACCTCGACTCCAACAATGCAACCACTACGAAAAGGTGTGTGGGGGGGTGCGGTGTTAAGGAGATTTAAGAAGACGGTCTAGGAAGAGATATGGTACTACAAACACACCATGCTAAAGAGTAAGATCACTGCTATTTACACACACTTCTACAGCCCTAAAGGTGTCACAACTGGTGTAAATGGATCCCAGTTCAGCCCTGGAGTAAATCAACCACTCATAGACACCCATGGGTACAGTAACACACTCCCATAGTAAAGATTGGATGCAGGGAAATAAAACAACACCCTTTAGGAACTAATGTTAAAATAATTAAATAGTGGTTGTATATATATATCTATATATCCTCAGGATGCGTACAGCCGACATGCAACTACAAAGCCTGGGGTACTCTTCAATACCCAGGCGAATTCAAATGCAAACTCGATTCCATACCAGGTACTAGTGCTCAGAGGTTTATTACGCTCTCCACCACACCACCACTACGCGTTTCGGCCAAACAAGACCTTGATTACATGACTATATATATATATATATATTTATATATATATTTTTTTTAACTAATAAAAACAAAGGTTACAGGGTCATTATAGTCCGGAAATAGAATTTAAAAAAACGTGGAAATCCACAAAAAAACCAAAGATTATAGGGATGTATACTTAGGCTACGATTTTACTCGTACAAAACCATAGAAATTCAGCAGTTATAGTTACCTGAGCCAACTAGAACTCACGCCCCTGCAATGCATTGCTTATGACTTCACATATTACATCAATCATGACATGGTCAGTGACTACAATATCAATATATTTAGAATTTCCTTGGGGAAGTGGTGTTCCCTAGGGCCTGGGGGGGGTACATGCAGCCCCCATTACACAATATAAGGTGGTGGTCCCGGGGGCATAAAAATGCACAAGGAGGGGGGGCCCCATGCTCCCCTCTCTAAATTTTTTGTAAGCCCACATGCACACCGGCGGCTAAATCACAGAGAAGCATGGGAGCCTGTGCTTTTGTTTTTTCCTTCAGCAGAAGACACTGACTCCTGCTGAGCAAAAAGAAAATATGCTTTTTAAGCCCCAGGTGGGGTCCCGGTGAGACCACTCCAGCAAGCCTAATGAGTTCGGGTATTCCTACCCTGCCCCCTTCTCTTTTTTAAAAGTTTTTTTGGGGGACTCAGCTGAAGCAGAATCCCAAGATGGCTGCCAACACCTGCATGTCAGCCTGTGGACTGTTAGATCCTTTAAGGATCCGCATCCCTTTACACACAAATTTACATTCCCTTTAATATCTCAAAAACTACTGAACGGATTTACACCAAATAACAAAAAGGATTCTTCCGGGATGAAGAGCTACTGGTCTGACAAATGTGGTTTAATTCCGCCCTGTGGTTCCGGCTGTAGTCGCAACTAAAATCTCTACGGAAATTAACACGGGAGACACTCTTTATTTTTGATTTCCTCCCCCCCTTTTTCTTGGCCCCCGCTTGACTGATTGCCCCAAACCTTTCCATGCGCAACAGAAATCACTGAGGGGACTTTTTGGGGAACATTTCGGGAAGATTCGTCAACTGGCACCAACGATATAGGCATGTCAAAAAACATTTTTGCTATTGAAACTAGATCCTAACTATGACTACATACTGGTGACCACAGTTCTAACATTATAGTTAGATATGATACAAAACTTAGAAATTCACAGAAAAATATCAAAGGTTAAAGTAACGTTATAGTTAGGGGACTATGTCGGTGATGCCATTAACTTTTTGAAGTAAACAAAAAGGACACAGTAATTCGCCAGATATAGTTAGCAGGGTTAACTATAACTCACGTCCCTGTCATGCACTTCTTATGACCTTACATATGACATCACTCATGACATGTTCTATGACATTATTTATATCACTCATGGTATCTCAAAGGACTCAAGACATCATTCAAGCTTCATTTTCCTGCATATTGGTCTATACATTACTATGGCATTAGTAAGTGCAAACTAGCTCAGGAGGATATCAGCCATCATTACTGCAAACACAGATACAACTCCCTTAGGTTCGGTAAATTTCTCGGGTAAATACTTAATTACCATACTTAAATGCAACACCTTGCCATGCACTGCCAGGCCTTCTAGTCAACACCCCCATACAGCCAACCCCACGCTGTGCACGGCCAAAGGGGAGGTGGCCATAGGGCCTGGCCCTCGGGACCACATCCCCCCAGTTAATTTTTTCATTTATAAAAGGGGAGGAAGCCCCCCTGTCCCCGAGCAGTTATCATTCTTCATGACCCCATCCCCTAAACCCACTTATTCATATAAAGGGGAGGGGGCCGTGTAATGCCCTCCTCAAGCTTTATTAGGCCCTGGGGAACCCATCCACCAGGGCCACTTTTTTAAATAAAGGGGAGGGGTGTGCATGGCTCTCCTTCCTCGACTGATTTTGGCCCCAGGGACCCTATCCCTCAAAGCCCGGCATCATTTCTATGAGGAAGGAGGCACACGGCTCGCCTACCCAAACCAATTTTGTACATGGGTTCCCTATCCTCCAGGGCCCTGCGCCCTTTGCAGGGAAAGTGGTGCACGCAGCCCCCCTCCTCAGGACGATTTCAGCCCAAGGGACCCGGTCTACCAGGGCCTGGAGAATTTTAGAGGGGAAGGAGGCAATACGCCCCCTTTCCCTGGCCATTATCCGCTCCTTGGACCCCATCCTCCAGGGCTGGCTTTATTATCAGGGGAGGGCATACAGCCCCCTTCCCGATTTCTACCCTGGGGACCCCATCCCCAGGAAGTCCAGCATGCCTGGGGAGAGGGGCCAGAGGGGCGCATGGCCCCTCGGTCCGGCCAATTTCAGGCCCCTGGGACCTCCCCACCTCATGCCTGGCATTATTTTTGGGAAGAGGGGGGTCATGCAGCCCCCTATGTGGGCTGATTTTGGCCCTGGGTTCCCCATCCCCCAAGTCCCTTTTCTAATTTTTATTGGGGGCATGGGCCCCCCTCATTAGTCCAATTCCAGCCAAAGCAAGAGCAAACACAGGTTTCCCTGCCCATGCCGCTGCCGGCAGTGAAAGCACTATGTCCTGGGGGTGGGCTCAACATGACATAGTCCATGAGCCGGCCCAGAGGATGGGGTCCCCAGGGCCATAAAGGGATTAGCCCAGGAGTGGGCTCCCCCTGGCCTTTTGAGTCTTAGGGAGGGGAGCTGAGTGGCCCCCCTCCCCTTTTTGTTTACATTTCGGTTCGGTCTCAGGTGAGCTCCTGGTGGCCTTTTGAGACTCAGGGAGGGGGGAGGTGACGCAACCTCCTCCCCATTTAATCGGAATGCTCTTGCCGGCCCAACCGTCTAAATATCTATGGGCCTCATTTATGAAAAGTGACGCAAAAGTGATGCATCGCTGCGTGAAAAGAGCGATGCGTCACTTTTCATTGCACCCTCCTTGCGACATGCTGGAAGCATCATATTTACAGTATTACGCATCATGACACAAGGAGTTACATATACGTCAGTATTTTTGATGTATCTGTAGGCGCAAAAATTACGCATTTCTGGATTGTGTCACGTAAATCTCATAGATTTCACTGCGTCACTTCTACGAGGTTTACTTGCGTCAAAACACCCACCCTGCATACATTATACCTGGTGCAGATAGAATGTGGCGCAGGGGTTTACAAAGTGAAGCATCTACCTAGATACGTCACTTCGTAAATATGGCACGTTTTCTACCCTGCTGGTGTGTAAAGCAGGAAGGCAATCAACGAACGGAATGACCTTAAGTATTGCCCGGCGATGCCGCCTCTTATCCCACAGAGTATGAATCAATGAAGAGGCAGGCGCTGGAGACCGGAAGGCAGGAAACAAAGGTTTATTCTCTCCGGAGGAGAACACATCAGATCAGACCAACAGGGAATCTTCTCGAGGTGCTCTAACTGCATCTCTGAGGCCTGGCCTCTTATACACGCATTTATGGCAGGAAGACATTCTTTATTATAATAAAGGTACTTTGAAGTATGAAATACATCCCTGGAATCTTCCGCTTCGGATCCGTTCCCACACACCCTTACAGTGAGAATCCCCTCCCCAATCATAATACAGGCTCGTCATCAGACAACAGGAACAGCAGGGCATTCTGCCGATTCCCGGAATGCGTGCGGCGTGACGGATCTCATGGGGTGGGGGCCTTGATCTACTGTAACTCCTTTGAAGAGGGGCGATTCTTTACAGTTGGGGCCATAAACTGCATCCTCAGGGCTAGGTGATAGCCTGGGGCCGGCCTGGACAATCGGGCACGGAGGAAGAGGGGTGTCAGAGGGTGCAATAGTGAATAGGAAGAAAGGGAGGTGTCGGGCAGGCACGGGGTGTGATTCCCAGGGAAGAGCAGCGCAGATGGAGGGGTTTTATGGCCCATGCATGAGGGAGAGAGAGAGCGGGGGTGGCCAGTGCGTGGGGGGGGGGAAGCTTACGAGGGTGGGGAGCCGCGCTGGGGATCGGTGGCGTGCAGAGAGTGGGTCTGACCAAGGCATCTAAAATGGCTGCCGTGTACGACAAAAGTGTGGCATTGGGAAAAAGGCAAGATGGCGCAGACAATGTTTATCAGCACAAATTAATTTTCCACAGTCCTCCCTTTTAACATTTCTCGCCAACTTGTTAATTCGGGTCGATTCCCATAATGCCACGTATTTCTGCATCATACAAAGCTTTCATGTGTTCAGTCTGTAAGTCCAAAGTCTTTGGGCAAATGCAATTCGAAAATAACGAACACAGAGGAGGCAAACATTGGATACCCAAGCAACACCCGCATAGCACCACAATCGGAATTAGAATGAATGTGAACAACCTCCACCCCCAGGCTTTCAGTGAGTCCCAGAACCAGCTCCCAAGCGACCATCCTTCTTGCTCCTGGTGTACTTCAGATGATAGTCTATGGAGGTGTTCGATGGCCTTGTAAACAGAAGGTGAATTGTCTGGCACGTAGGTGCAGCAGCTGGACCCAATGATGCGGCATGCTCCTCCTCGGTCTGCCAGAACCACGTCTAGAACGAGGCGGTTCTGAAGAGCCACCAGGCGGACTGCCTGAAGCTCTGCGGTGTTATTGGTCAAGATGCCGGCTGTGATGTTCATGGTGGTTTCAACTGCCTGGGTCAAATGTCGGATGGCACGGCTGTTCGCCATCGGACCCCAGAATGGAACAAGTCCCTTCGCGGCATCCAAGAACTGTGCCCCTGTAGAGTCGGCCTGGTCGATGTCCCTTGCACGCTTTTGCCGGTGGTGGCTTGCCGGGGCCACATACGTAGGTGGAAGAATGAAGGCAATGTAGCATGTGCCCTTCCAACCTTTGGGGAGCCAGGTGTATGCTTTGGTGCCGCAAACAAAGTACATATTTGGAGAAGTAACAAAGGAGGGAGGGTCGGATGAATCCAGTGTTCTGGTGATGGCGCAGGCGCTGTGGCCCACCAGTTGCGTTCCCAGGCCTTCGATGCACACAAGGCCCGAGACGTTGACGACAGACAAGGCCACAGTCAGAGTGGCGGCTGTTCGTTTCCGGAGGTAGGAGAAAGTGGGTCTGGCTGGGTTATGGAACACCTGCATTTCCACTCGCTCTTTGGCAGGGATGTCCATGTGAATAGAGGCACCAGAGGTCAGAGGGCAAAAAGAAGTAGCGGTTCGCCCAGTCTTATTCAGCCATACCCCGTGGTAGAAATGTGAAACAGTTCTTTCTGAAGTGGCATTGCCTTTAAAGCTCTCTTGCAGAAGGATCAGCCAGGCAAGACAGGAACCGTGGATGGAAAAAGGCGAAGGAATGAATGGGATGGAGTGTCCAGTTGCGTGGGGCAGCAGCCCGCAGATCCAGCAATTTGTGGCATTAGCGGCAAGGTTGTGTTGGTGCAGCAGTTGCACAAAGGAGTTGTTCCAGAACTCCCTGCGCCTTTCTCGGAGCTGTGGTGAAAGGGCAATCAAGAAGTGTTCCTTGGTAGTTGTCGGCAGTTCAGTGGGGAGCAACGTTTTGTGAGCGGGTGTGCTTTCTTCGATGATCCAGAAGGTTGTCATGAGGAGGAGGCAAAAGAGAAGGGTAATGAAAATGGCTACAGTCTTTGAGCTGTGCAGCTTTTCAGTCTTTAGGTTTCGGTAGGTCATCTTCGGATATCCGGTTGCTTCCATCATTGGGGAATCGGGCGCTTCCATCATCTTCAGAGTGCTCGGTAGCGGGCAGAACCACCGACTTCCTCTGACTTCTCTTCGGGCAACCCTGAGTGTGTTAGGCTACCGCTCTGAGATTTTACCTAGTCAGTGGTCTGCTTTGCCGAAGCTCCTCCCTTTTTACGTAGGTTGTACCCTTCTCTGGACGGCACGGTGGGATCGGGAAACTTTGCCAGTTCGAGTGCCTCTGTGTCGGTGTAACAGCTCAATGATGGTTTGTCTTTTGTCAGGAGCTCTTCTTGAGTCGCGATGTCTTCTTCCGTCGTCAGGGTCGATGGGACGCGTTTACAATGGTGCGCATGCACCCAGTGACACTTGCCTTCTACTCGAAGGGCCGTCCGTGTAGTGATTAGGACTTGCCAGGGGCCCGTCCACCGAGGTTCCAAGCTTCTGGCACGCTGGAAGTTGCGGATCAAGACGTGATCCCCTGGGCGAATGTTGTGTCCTGGGCCCCTGGAAGCGTCTGGGATGGCTTGCAGCACCTGCTGATGAATGACAGTTAAGGTTTTAGTGAGGGTGTACAGATAGTCAGACATTAGGACGTCTGGGACGTCATGAATCGAAGTTGGCCTAGGCGCGGCCCAAATGTTCATTGGTCGCCCGAATACTACTTCGTAGGGGGTCAAGTGGTGCTTAGTGGGGGTGGAACGCATTGATAGCAATGCCAATGGGCGGGCATCAGGCCACTTCAGTCCGGTGGAGGCAACAATCTTAGAGATTTTTAGCTTGAGTGTGGCGTTGTGTCGCTCGACCAGGCCTGCAGATTGGGGGTGGAAGACTGTGTGAAATTTCTGTTTTACACCCAACCCTTTTAGGATAAGTTAGATAACTTCAGCTATGAAGTGGGGGCCGTTGTCACTCCATAAAATCCGACAAAGGTCATATCGGGGGAAAAACTCTTTTAACAGGACTTTGGCAGTGGTCATGGTAGTGTTGTCGCGTGTGGGATAGGCCTCCACCCATTTGCTGAAGGCGCCCACGACAACAAGGACGTACTTCAAACCCAGGCAACGTTCTAGCTGAATGTAGTCCATCTGTAGGACTTCAAAGGGATGGTCGGGGACCCCGAACCCACCCCGAGGGACAACAGTTCCTTTCTCTGGGTTGTGTTGCAAGCAGATTAAGCATTGCTGAACTAGGCGTCTAGCAGAGTCGGGAATCTTGTCGTTGTGCCAGACTTGGGTGATGAGTTCAATCATGGGAGCAGATCCTATGTGTGCTGGGGAGTGTGCCATAGTCAGTATGGGGATCAAGTAGGAATTGGGTAGCAGCCATTTGTTCGTGTCTTTTGTCAGCCAGCAGCCTTCATCATCTTTCAGTCCCACCGTGTCCATTCAGTCAGTTCTTGGGGGGAGCAGGCCATCTGTATGTCCCTAATGTGTTCTCTAGCGTCCTTCCATTTCTCCGTCTGTGACCTAGTCACGTACATGCGTGTGGTCGTCCTATTCTCGGCTGTGGTTCGGGCAGTGATGTCAGCTAGTGCGTTCCCTTGTCCAATGAGATCTGTTACCTTCTTGTGCGCCTGGCATTTGATCACCGCTAACCGCTTGGGGAGGAGGACTGCTTCGGTCAGGCCAGAGACTAGATCTCCATGGAGGATGAGTGTGCCATGTGAAGTCAGGAATCCCCTTTCTTTCCATAAGAGTCCAAAATGATGAACCACCCCGAAGGCATACTGGCTGTCAGTGTAAATGTTTGCAACTGTGCCTGCTGCTAGGATGCATGCTCGTGTGAGGGCAATCAGTTCTGCTGCATGTGCGGACCGTTGGGTGATGCGGGCCGTCTCAACTACCGTCCGGGCTGTGGTGACTGCATAGGCAGCCGAGGTCGTGCCGTCGGGGAGCTTAATGCACGAGCCATCTACCCATAGCTCTCCATCAGGGTCTGGGATAGCAGTGTCACAGAGGTCAGCTCTACTTCTAGTTTGTTCATCCCTGAGGGTCACACAGTCATGCATAGGGGACACATTGGGGTCGCCATCAGGGAGAGGCAACAGAGTGGCAGGGTTCAAAGTGGTACATCGTTTCAGTGTGATGTGGGGTGCAAGCAGAGTCAATTCGTAACCAGTCAGTCGTGCACTAGTCAGGTGCTGAGTCTTGGTCTGGTTCAGGAGGGTGTCGACAGCATGGGGGACCAGCACAGTGAGGGAATTCGAAAGTACAATCCCCTCACTTTGTCGGATAGAGACGGCAGCGGCAGCTACCGCTCGAAGGCAGGCGGGCAGAGCTCTGGCTACGGGGTCAAGAGTGGCAGAAAAATAGGCACAAGGGCGTTGTTTGGGACCTGTGGGTTGTGTTAGGACAGACAAAGCGCACCCCTCCCTTTCGTGGGTGAAGAGGGAGAAGGGCTTGGTGTAGTTGGGGGTTCCTAGGACAGGGGCTGAGCAAAGTGCATCTCGTAGTTCTTGAAAGGAGGATTGGCATTCAGGGGTCCAAGGGAGTGGGAAGGGGACATCTTTCGCTAACAAAGAGAGTAGAGGTTTGATTATGAGACTAAAGTTTGGCAACCACTGCCGACAGAAGGACGTGAGGCCTACTAAGGAGCGAACTTGTTTCTGAGTTTTGGGAACAGGGGTCTCTAGGATGGTCCGGATCCGATCGGGTGTGAGCTTCCTCCCGTCTTTGGACAGGAGGTGGCCTAAGTATGTCACCTGGGGTTGGCAGAACTGCAGCTTCTTCTTGGAGACCTTGTGACCGTTCTCCGCGAGGAAGTGCACGAGTTGGATGGTGGCTGTGATGGCAAGTGGAGTAGTATCGGCAGCCAGGAGAATGTCGTCGACATACTGGATTAACACCACTCCGTCCGGGAGCTGCACTGCGTCCAGCTGCCTCTTGAGAGCCTGGCTGTAGATGCTGGGGCTCTCAGTGTAGCCCTGGGGTGCTCTACAGAATCTATATGAACGGGCCTTTAGGGTGAAGCCGAAGAGGTATCGGCTGTCTGGATGGATGGGGATGGAAAATAAAGCATTTTTGAGATCTATGACGGTGAAGACAGTGGCAGTGGAGGGGATCAGGGTCAAGATAGTGGTGATGTCGGAGACTACTGGGTACTGAGGTACAACTACTTTGTTCACCTCTCGGAGGTCAATGATGAAGCGATAAGCCTTCTCATCTCCCTCGCCTTGATTCTTAACAATGGGTAGGATGGGGCTGTTACAGACGTTACTGACTACTTCCTCCACTACTCCTGCATCGACTAAGGACTGAATAATTTCTACCAATGCCTTCTCGCCCTCGGGCGATATCCGATACTGTGGGAGCTTCGGGAGCATAGCGTCTGATCGTACAGTGATGTGCACAGGGTCTATCACCATGCTTCCTACGTCTGAGTCGGTCTTGGCCCAAAGGTACGAGGGTAAAGTGTCTAGTAGGGACAAGTCAGCGTCAGTGATGGAAAACATGCGTCGGGTGGGACAAGGCCTGAACAGATTCTGGTTATCGTATAGTATGACTCGTACTCCGCCTGGGGAACACCGAATGGTGGCTCGAAAGTGTTTCAGAAGGTCAAGACCCATAATGGCGTCGGGGGTGTTGGAGGATAGCAGGAAGGTCGTGTCCGTGATGTTGTTCTCTAAGTCAAAGGGAATCGGTGCAGATAAGGGATTAGTAGAGGGCGTTCCATCAAAGCCTATTGATGTCACGTGTGAGCCAGACAAGGGTGCCCTTGGAATCAGCCGTTTAGATAACGCACTACGTGTTGCCCCAGTGTCCACCAAAAATGGGGACTTCCTACCCAGGGCCTTAGCAGTGACATAAGGACCTTGCTGGTCAACACAAAGCTCGACTGGATCCCTCCCTTGCCCCTGGCTGTCCTATGCGAAGTCGTGGGCATTTTCGCAATCGGACTGCTGATACTGATTCTGTCGTGGGCGGTCAAATGTGTTAGGTCGGCTTGATCTGTCATAGTTAGCGTCATTGGTGTGTCTCCGTCCCTGGCCCCTGTTCCTTTGTCCGTTTGTCCCGTCCCTAGCCTCTCGGTTCTTGTTCGTTTCATGAAGAACCGGGCACTGCGACTTCCAGTGACCGTATCCTTTACAAAACGCGCATTGGTTTTCGTCTAAGTCCCTTCGGCCTGCATAGGGTACAGACGTTCGTTCTCTGGAGGGTGTATTCTTAGGGGCTGTCAACTGGTAGTTTCCTTTGGAGGGTTCCCTACCTATCGTCACCCCCTGCAGTTGAGCTATCATGATCCTCTCTTTTAACTCCTTCTTTTTACGTTCGGATGCCCTGTCGTTCTCATTCTACTGATGCTCATAGTATTGGGCCATCTGGAGGATAGCCGCGGGTTTAGAGGCTGCCCAGCTGCTTTCGCTCGCTTGCAGCTTTTGAGAAACCTCTTGCACCAGACCCTTCACAAAGTTTTGGACGAACAAGTGATGTCCGGTTGCAGTGGTCATATCTTGGCCGCTGTAGTCGGAGAACACCGTTTCAAACCTAGAAAAGTATTCCAAAGCGTCTTCTTGTGGTTTCTGTCTACAGGCCGTCACTATTGACCAGTCTATTTTCTTCTCGGGAATCAGGGTCTTGAGTTTCTGGACGATCTTGTCCGGAAGTTCAAGAATAGCCGTTACGGGTTTCTGTCCGGCTCCTCGTTGCTTGTCGATCTCATCGAGTTGTCTCCAGGTATATCCGAACAGCTCAAGGTGGTCGACCTTGCGGATCTGCTTCCACACATCAGCTGGCAGACATAACCCGAAGAACAAATCGATGTCCGCTAGGGTCATGATAGTGGAACCTAAGGCTGTACCTAGTTCAGTGTAGAAGGCAGTGGGTGTTTTTCGTAAATCGGGCAGAGATTTTCGAAAAGTCAGAATATCCTGCCGATCCCATGGTTGGTAGACCCAGTTGTACACTACCCTCCCTCTTGCATCCGCGTGGTTAACATCATCGTGTGTTCCCTGACCTCGTGGGGGAACCCAGTAGGGGGCAGCCTCTCTTATCGGCATCATGGTGCTAGGTTGTTCTATTCGTGGCTCGGTCGCTACAGGTGTCGTAGGTTTAGCTTCCACCTCTGATTCAGTGAGGTGGCGGAAAACTTCAAGTGTACGCGCAAGGAGGTCTGTCACGTCACACTCGCCCTCATCCCCGATATCAACCTTTCTATACAGAGTCGTTATGCTCTCGGGACCTTTATCTCGATATCGGTCCTCATAAGCATTTAGGACATGATAACACAATCGTACGACAAAGTGTCGTCTGTGGCCTCCCGCATATGAGTTGAATATATCCATGATGTATTCCTCACTCTCCTTTCGTTCTACTAGTGTTCTGACTACCTTGTCAATCCCCGCTCGCTCATCTTTGCCCAACCTGTTCGTTCTCGTGGGTTCTGTCTTTCGGGTCTCATGGTCATCTAACATTGCTGCTTGTTTTGTATCTGGTGCGAGGGGTTCGGCCGGCGCAGAGGCCATGGGGGCCGAGGCCCTGGCGCTACTCTCGCCTGTGCTTGGGGGTAGCGAGTGTTGCGCTGAAGGTTGGGAAGGGGCATATGGAGGGGGCATGTAGATGATCGGAGGACCTAATAAGAGATTATCGTTGGCTCGCTGTTTCGAGGGTAATTCGGGGTAGAGCGCAGAGGGTGTTCTAACAGGACACTGACTCGATGTTTCGGTTTCTCGTTTCCGCTTAGCTTCCTCTCTCTCCTTTATTTCTTCCTCTAGTTTCTTTGCGGCTAGGTGGGCTGCTTTACGTAGCTCCTTGTCTAACCTAGCTTACTCTTTCTTCTTTCGCTGTACAGCTTCTTTGCGCCACAGGCCAACGCTGTCTAGCATGGTCGGTGTCGTTCTACGAGTTTTTAGAACTTCATCTAGTGCATCTAGTTTGCTTTCTTCAAAGGATCCTATCAGTGGCCACTGACTCTGGGGTTCCTTCTTCGTATACCTGTGCCATAATTTGCTATATGCTATAGCGACTAGTCCATGTTTTGTGAACATGTCCTTGTTAGGGGTGCCTTCCAGTGGGACTGGATGATCCACCTCTAACAAACGGTCCGGGCTGAACCAGCTACCACTCAGTGGGGAGAAGATAGGCATGACAGATTACAAAGGGGGACAAAGGTCCGCACTACCTATCCTTCACTACCTGCAAAGACTAGACAGAATATTGCTATTCTACGTTGTTTGCAAACAGTGAATGCTTCAAGAGAACTAGATCCAAATAAACAATCAGTGGGGAGAAGATAGGCACGACAGATTACAAAGGGGGACAAAGGTCCGCGTTACCTATCCTATACTATCTGCAAAGGGAGAGAGACTCTTTCCATCCCTCACCGTTTGCGGACAGGGAATGCCTCAAAAAGGAGCTGCTCTGACAATCAAAGAAAAGGGAGCTACCCTGACAATCAATCAATCAATCAAACAAACAGTGGGGAGAAAAGAGGGGCACGACAGATTACAAAGGGGGACAAAAGTCCGCGTTACCCACCCTTCACTGTTACAAAGGAAGATAGAGTGTTTGTACTCTTCCCCGTTTGTAAGCAGCGAATGTCTCAAAGAACCATCATTGTTTCACAATTTGTCGTTTTTACACGACCTTACCCGGACCGCATGGGCTGTTTCTCGTCTTCCGCGTCCAGCGCCCGACTGTCCTCCAATCTCCGATATTGCCGCAGCATTCCTGATGGTTCCCAGTCAGGACCGTAGATCACTCGAGAGAGGTCGAATTGGAACCAGTGAAGTTCGGATGATCGGCTGTCAGACGAGGGTCTATCGGACAGGAGCTCTCCCGATCGCTGCAGTCGTTCACTCTGTCGTCAGGACCTCTCCCACTGGATCCACGTGTTGCTGATGGGCCCCACGTTTGGGACGCCAATTGTAAAGCAGGAAGGCAATCAACGAACGGAATGACCTTAAGTATTGCCCGGCGATG
Source organism: Lissotriton vulgaris (assembly GCF_964263255.1). Classification (NCBI taxonomy): domain Eukaryota; kingdom Metazoa; phylum Chordata; class Amphibia; order Caudata; family Salamandridae; genus Lissotriton; species Lissotriton vulgaris. The sequence goes on along the minus strand of NC_141685.1, from coordinate 670,533,530 downwards.
TCGCCTCTTATCCCACAGAGTATGAATCAATGAAGAGGCAGGCGCTGGAGACCGGAAGGCAGGAAACAAAGGTTTATTCTCTCCGGAGGAGAACACATCAGATCAGACCAACAGGGAATCTTCTCGAGGTGCTCTAACTGCATCTCTGAGGCCTGGCCTCTTATACACGCATTTATGGCAGGAAGACATTCTTTATTATAATAAAGGTACTTTGAAGTATGAAAGACATCCCTGGAATCTTCTGCTTCGGATCCGTTCCCACACACCCTTACAGTGAGAATCCCCTCCCCAATCATAATACAGGCTCGTCATCAGATAACAGGAACAGCAGGGCATTCCGCCGATTCCCGGAATGCGTGCGGCGTGACGGATCTCATGGGGTGGGGGCCTTGATCTACTGTAACTCCTTTGAAGAGGGGCGATTCTTTACAGTTGGGGCCATAAACTGCATCCTCGGGGCTAGGTGATAGCCTGGGGCCGGCCTGGACAATCGGGCACGGAGGAAGAGGGGTGTCAGAGGGTGCGATAGTGAATAGGAAGAAAGGGAGGTGTCGGGCAGGCACGGGGTGTGATTCCCAGGGAAGAGCAGCGCAGATGGAGGGGTTTTATGGCCCATGCATGAGGGAGAGAGAGAGCGGGGGTGGCCAGTGCGTGGGGGGGGGGGGGAAGCTTACAAGGGTGGGGAGCCGAGCTGGGGATCGGAGGCGTGCAGAGAGTGGGTCTGACCAAGGCATCTAAAATGGCTGCCGTGTACGACAAAAGTGTGGCATTGGGAAAAAGGCAAGATGGCGCAGACAATGCTTATCAGCACAAATTAATTTTCCACAGTTGCATCACAAAAAGTGACGCACCAGCGGCACAAAAGTGACCCAAGTGCTCATAAATAAGCCCCTATATATTTTGTCCCTTAATATCTCAAAAAACGCTGAACAGATTTACACCAAAGCACAAAAAGCCCACTCTGCAGACCAAAATCTACCTTCCTGCAAATTTAGTGTAATTCCGTTCACCGTTTTTTGCGATAGCCAGTCTTAAAGAAGCCTAAACAAAATGCATGGGGATTTAGCATTTGGCGACCCCCTATTTTTTCCCGCCCCTGCTTGGGGGATCACCCCAAAACTTTCCAGGAAGGACCTGAGGTGGAAGATGTGTCAAACGGGGCCAAACTTATTAGCAAACAAAAAAAACACTTTGTCTAGGGAAAACCAGACCTCACTGTAACTACCTAGAATTGAGCTAATCACAAATAGAGGAGGGATCACACTGCCTGACAGATCCGCATACAAGTAGTCCAGATGCATTTTGGTAAATGCTGTGCTTGATAACACTCACTTAAGTTGAAAGTCTTTAGTAGTCACCTCTGTTGGTGCAGCCAGTGCTGTTTATCTCTAGACACATTTCAAGATTGTTGTCCTTCCTCAGTAGAGACTAACAAGTAAAATTTGGGGGTGCTGGCAATGCTGTTTACTGTCTTCTCAGGGTTAAGACCACTCCCAGAGCACCGTCAGCCCAATAACTCCGCAAGAAACCAATCACAAAAAGAGAAGGGAGAACACTGCTTGTGTCTAACTACCTAGAGACGACTGCCAGTGGGTAATATATATATATATATATATATATATATATATATATATATATATACACATATATACACACATAAATGCATATGTGTTTATCACTGAATAAAACAAAGATTAAAGTAACATTATAGTTAGGTGAAATGTTCAGTAACAACGTAATGTTTCAAACTATAAGACCACTGAAATTCACCAGTTTTAGGTATCTCATGTACCTATAACTCCTATCCTACCTATAACGTCCCTTTAACCTTTGTTGTTATTTGGGGGGGCGTGGCTTAGCCGGCTGCAAGATGGCCGCAACTTGAGTGGATTCTGCCGGCCAAGCCTTTAATCCGTCGTCATTCTGCAGACCTCCTGCTAACCGCTGCCTGGAACCCTACCATATCCAATCCAATCAAATCCAAAAATTCTTTATTTATGCCATTTGAGACCATAAAAGATTCATTAAAAACATTAAAACATTAAAAACACATCTACATACAATAAAAACATGACATGGTACATTTCATAGGTAGTTCATTTCCCTGTAGAGTCTCGGCATGAGGAACGATTTCATTGCAATTCATATCAGTTTTTAGTCTTTTGGTATTTTTCCCCTTATCTGCCACATGGCCATTATAAACTTGGCAACTGCAAAGACTATGTGGGGCAGGGTACTTGTCCTCAGTATTCTGTATGAATGTAAATAGTTTCTTATGCCCAAGTTCCTACACAATGGGACTAGCCAGTATTTCCTCGGTCTAGTGTAGGCCGGGCAAAAAAGCAGAACGTGAATTTCTTCCTCATCGTGGTTATTGCACCCAGGACAGATTTTATCATCCTGCATTGTCCATTTGCAAGTGAAGGATTTAAGGGGCAGAGTGCCTAGCCTCCATTGAATGAACAGTTTCCTTGCTAAAATAGGAAATATAATGTCCATAAAACCTTCAAAATGGTAAGAATTTATGGAATCCAGGAATTGTTCAGTCAGGGTGACGATTTTGGGTGCACACACAAGAGAGACTAGACTTTTCTCCTTGAATATTTCAACCAGCCTTTTGCGAGGGACCCTTTGACAGCCTCTTTCCGGAACCTCCCACAACTCATGGAGTCCCAGACGATGTAGTTCTCTCTTGATAAAGGCCAACCACGGGATTCTGTCACGATGGTTAAGATTCATAACATGCTTGAGGTCTTCCCTGTAATGTGCAAGTTCGCCAGTGGACCAGAGCCTGTGCCAGAACCTCAGCGGTTTTAGTTCCAATTCATCCCCTATTGAAGGTAGCCCCAGGTCTAGTCTTAAGGGTAGCAAAGGTGTGCCTTGGGGAAGAACCAAAAGGTGTCTGAGGAAGTTATTTTCTACTCTTACAAGTTCCGTCCCAGCTTTGTGACCCCACAACTCACTACCATAGGATGCGGCCGCTTTAGCTTGAGTTTTATACATCTCCACAGCTGGACTAATGGGTTTAAAGGTTGATGTATTTGCGACCTTCAAAATTGCCCCGACAATTGGGACAGCTTTAACTGGGATCTGGCTATCTGACAGCCCCATGATAAGTTCTCATGTAAAGTTACCCCCAGATACTGGAACGTTTTTACCCTTTCCAGGCTTGCAGAACCCAGTGATGGATTAGGCCTAGTTGTAAAGGAGGGATTAAATATCATGAATTTGTTTTTTTCTGTATTAATCTCCAAACCGTGTTGCCTACAGAAAACGCCAAACCCATCTAATATCCGTTGGATCCCCATCGGGGATTTGGAAAGCAGGAGGGTATCATCGGCAAACATGATGGCCGGTACCCTCCTGCCTGCCAGCAGGGGTGGGTCGTTGTCCCTGACGTTGTCAAGATGGAGTATGACACTGTTAACAAAGAGGCAAAACAGGGTCGGAGCAAGAACGCAACCCTGCCTTACCCCTCTGAGAACTGAGAACCTAGAAGACAACGCTCCATCCCTCCCACACCTGACCTGAGCAAAATTGCCTTTGTGGAGCCTAATTATAGCATGCAGTAGTTGGGAGGGAACGCCCAGCTCCTTTAGAACCTCCCATAGTTTCTTACGGGGAACCAGGTCAAATGCGGACCTCAGGTCCACGAACACCATGTACAGACTCCCCCCCCTCGATCCTCACTGTTTTTCAGTAGAGGAGAACGAGACAGAAAATCTGATCCATGGTGGACGTGTTTTTCCTGAAGCCCGCTTGGAGGGGACTGAGAATCGCGGTATCCTCCATCCAGTCTAGAAGGTGGTCCAGGAGAAGGCGAGAAAATAGTTTTTGGGGTACATCTATGAGGCTGATCGGCCTGTAGTTGGCTGGGAGCAAAGGAGAGCCCTTTTTGAAAATTGGTACTATCTCTGCCCCCAGCCAAGTACAGGGGATCTCCATGCCTCCCCAAGATAGAATTAAAAAGAATTAGGAGATACGGGCCCCAGATCTCTGGGTGATATCTAAACAGATCGCCAGGCAATCTGTAGAGTCCCGGGGCCTTCCCCAACGCCAGTCTCTCTATGGCGCTGACTACCTCACCAAGTGTAAATTCTAGTCCTGCTGCGGGGTCAGATATGATATCAAGGGCCGCCTCATTAGCGAATTCAGGAGTATCTTGATACAATTTGCTAAAATGGGCTTCCCAAACCCGGGCAGTGATGTTTGGCTCCACTGCTGTTTTTGGTTCTCCTGAGCCAGTGTTAACCAGAGACCAGAATTTTCTAGAATCCCTCGTTTCTAGTGCTAGGGAGAGGTCCTGCCATCTATTCCAGTCCCATTCTGACTTTGCTTGTGCCATGGCTTCCCTGTATTTGTGCCTAAGCTCAGCAACCTTGTCCTTATTAGTCCCTGATTTTATTGTGGAGATCAGCTCGGTCTTGATCTTTTTACAGGTGGAGTTATACCAAGCTGAGGTTCGAGTCATTTTCTTCCTTGGCACCACCACCGGGTAAAAAACCTCTCCTAATGTTCCCACTAAATCTGTGTGGATTTGGGCTATTTTCTCATTAAAATCTATGGCTCTAGGTTGATTGATCAATCCGTCTATTTCATCTAGCTTGGGGAGTGCTAGCTCATAGATTTTAATTATGCTCTCTTTTGAATTTACTAATTTCCCCCATCTTACTCTGCGTCTGTTGGTACTAAGAACCAAATTGCCTAGGTCTTCACTGGGGTCAATGGATGACGACCCTGCAACAGGGACGGGGTGAGCCATGTCTAGACAGAGGGCATTATGGTCGCTGTCTGTTCTTTCTACAACCCTAAAATCCTGGACCTTAGACCACAAGCCCGTATCAACAAAAATGTAGTCCAGGCGTGATTCGTGGTCCTTCCTATTAAAGGTGCACGTTGAAGGGGTATCAGATGGGGTGCGCCCGTTACAGGCCCTCAGGGCAAAGTTCAAGGTCAAGGACATAATCTGCACTGCTAGAAGAGACCATGATTTAGGAAGAGGGGATTGGCATGGAGGGATCCCCCAATAATCGTCTTCAGCAGTTAGGGCGCCCTCCTTCAAACCTTCGAGGGGTTCGAAGGGGCAGTTAAAGTCACCATCCATCAATATCTTACAATCAGTGGGGAGTTGACCCAAAAATGATGAAAGATCATCCAAAGTGGGTGATTCCATGGAGGCGCTGACTGGGCGTGAGTACACATTAACAACTGCCAGATTGAAGGCATTCCATCTTGACGACCTGAGTTCTAAAGACACTCTCTCTTTGACGGGCCCTCTCACGGCATGTGGTCTTCTTCAGCTGGTGACCAGCCCTACCCATCTGGCAGGGCACATCCTGGACGGGGTGTTTTCCAACGACCCCAGGCTTTCCTCTGGTCCCCCCTTACCACTGGTCTGGTCTGATCATTTGGCCGTGCCCTTCGAGCTGATTTTCTCTCTAGGACCCCTGACTTCCCAGGTTTCTGCCAACAGAATCCCCAAGAGATGCTTTAGGAATATTACTAATGAGGCACTTGCCCCCCTAATAGGATCCGTGACTGATCTGGCTTACAGAGACGCTGGTGCTGCTGCACAGGAGCTCGACACTTCCATTGCGAGAGCTGTTGATGTTCTAGCTCCAGCCTCCCTTCGCTACTCAGCAAGGGCTAAACCCTCTGCCCCCTGGTTCACAGAGTTCTTGAGACTCCTGAGGCACAAGTGTAGGAGGCAGGAGAGGAAATGGTGGAAATCCTTGGAGTCGACTGATAGAGATTGCCACAAGCGGTTACTGGGAGAGTATAAGGCCTTGATCATCAAGGAAAAACAGGAGTTTTTCTCAAAACGCACTATGTCCCTTTCCTCACCTAGGGAGCTCTTTAAGATTGTCGATTCCCTGTGCTCCTTACAGGACTCTGACCCAGTCGTAGGTTCGCAAGATCTCTGCGACAGGATCTCTGACTTCTTCCACTCTAAAATTGTGGATATTCACATTATGTTAGAAGCACAGAGAAAGACTCTTGATGATAATTCTAGTCTTATCCAAGATAGTATAGAGCCCTGGTCTAGAGAATCGGATAAGACCCTTACGGTCTTTCCCCTCCTTACCTTCGAAGACCTTGACTCCTTGCTGAACAAAACGAAGTGGGGCTCTCCTCTGGACCCCTGCCCTTTAAAGATTCAGAGGGACTGTAAGGATACCTTGTTACCACCATTACTGGAGGTGATGAATGGCGCTATCCTTTAGGGTACCTTTCCGGCAGCTTGGAAAAAGGTGATTGTTAAGCCCCTTCTTAAAAAGCCTACCATGGACCCAGAAAACTTCAAAAACTTTAGGCCTATCTCCCTGCTCTCTGCCCCTGCTAAGATGCTGGAATCTTACCTTAATTCTCATCTCACCACTTTTCTTGATTCCTCTGGCTACCTGGACCAGTCCCAACATGGGTTCAGGAGATCACACAGTACGGAATCAGCACTAACTGTGGTGATGAATAATATCCGAACTAAGGTTGATCAAGGACAGTCCACCTTGCCAGTCCTTTTAGATCTGACGGCAGCATTTGATACCCTGTCTCCCTCGACTTTAACAACTCGTCTGAGGGAGGTAGGGTTGCAGGGCCCAGCGCTGAGTTTGCTATCTTCCTTTTTAGAATTCAGGGAGCAGAGGGTGAAGCTTGGAGAGTTCCTCTCCCCTGCTAAACCGTTGCAATGTGGGGTTCCTCAAGGGTCGGCGTTAAGTCCGACCCTGTTCAATATCTATGTGGCCCCACTTGCTAGGTTAGTTAAATCGCAGGGGATGGAGGTTGTATCATACGCAGATGATACACAGATTATGGTGTCCCTGACCCATTCGGTCAGCACCACTGCATCCAGCTTCAGGAACTGCATGCAAGTAATTGCAGAATGGATGATTCGAAACTCCCTGAAGCTGAATGGAGACAAAACTGAGGTGCTGATCTTTGGTAAGGACCAGGATGTCTGGTCCAATGAGTGGTGGCCTCCCTCTTTGGGAACTTGTCCTACACCATTGCCTTCTGCCAGGAATCTTGGTGTCATCTTTGACACCTCGCTGACTATGAACCTTCAGGTAAATCGAACTGTGGCTACCTGTTGGGGAGTCATCAGGATTCTGAGGAGAATCGTCCACTATCTCTCCCCTCAGGCATGTAAACAGACTGTAGTCGCGTTGGGGTCTTCCCGACTAGATTACTGCAACGCTCTGTATGCAGACATCAATAAGGGCGATATTCAACGCCTTCAGAGCGTGCAGAATGCTGCGGCGAGATTTGTGCTGGACGCCCCCAACTCTTTCTCTGCCACTCTGACCAGGAAGAAGCTCCATTGGCTCCCGATCCAGCAAAGAATTGTGTTTAAAATCCTATGTCTGGTTTTTGGAGCGCTTCTGGCAGGACCCTCAGATGCCTTAGGCTCTCTGCTAATTTCCTACTCCCCTAGCAGGAGCCTTCGTTCTTCCAACATGAATCTTCTGTGCATCCCGCATAGTAAGAAAGTCAGAAGGGGAGGCAGGGCCTTTGCCACCGTGTCCCCCCGTCTGTGGAATGCCCTCCCCTCCGACATAAAGACGCAACCTTCGCTGTCTCTCTTCAGAAAAGCATTAAAAACGTGGTGCTTCATTAAGGCTTATCAATAAGCTTGCTATGTGGACATTTTTTGGGTTAGGCGCCTTGACGCCCTTTGGGCTAAGTAGCGCAATATAAGACGGATTTCATTCATTCATTCATTCATTGGGCCATTTAAGGAGAACACATTGTATGTCCTCCGAGAAAGTAGGAACTATCTCCGCATTACATCCAATATGACTGGCCACCCAGACAGCTAGTCCACACAAAGGCCTCCCTTTACCATTCCACTTAGCGTTGATGTGGAAGGTTGCGTAGCCTGCTCTAAGGAAAGGTTCCCTAGACAAGTCTCCTGGAATAGACAGATGTCGCTGCTGTCTACTAGGGAAGTCCAATCATTTGTGTCTAATTTGTTGGCAATACCTGCCACATTCCAGGAGAAGACCTTCATTTTTCCTACGGGAGTCTTAGGTGCCGTCCCCCTGGACCCCTCAGCGGCAGTACCCTGTTCGGTAAAATTCCCAGATCAGATGGAGCTTCAGATATTAGATTAGGACCGGATGGACTTGGGAGTAAATTAACTAATTGGCCCCGTGAACTGCTGGTAGTTATGCTCTCCGAGGGAGATGCGTGAAGGTCTCGAATGGTGATATCAATTACATCTCTTCCTGTCCCCAACCCAGCGGTTTCAGAAGCTACACCTTGAGTGTCCCCAATAGATGCGCCCTTCTGAAGTCAGTCAACCTGGTCAAGGCAACTGTATCTGTTGGGGTGAGCATAGTTGCCATAGACAGGGGTATCATAGCGAGTGGGCCTATACCTTGAGCCATCAACAGCAAATCCCACCCTGGTCCAGCCGTCGTCCTTCCTCGTAGTCGCATCTCGTACATTGGGGTAGAAAAACAACAGGGGGACCAGTTCTATAGATGTATTCCCTGGACTCCCAAGCCAATTGCAAAAATGTACGTGGCAACCTGAGAACTCCTAAAGCTTACGATTATACAATCTCCCCCATTTTTCTTGACAGTATACCCAACCCATGGGACCCTTCTGACCATCAGTACTTCTCCTTTTAGGTTGGGTGGTAGGGACCTTTGAACATTTAGCCAGCTAATGACTTTGTTGCGTAGGGAGTCATAAGATTCCACCACGTTGCTGGAGAGCTCAGGTACCCCCATCAGAATTACAGTATAGGCCGCCGCCTCAGGGGGCAAGTTAAATGCTTTTCGCCGGTTGAGGGTGTTACCAATTCGATTGCGGCAGTCAGCAATTACATTGGGCGGTCTCTCCTGTCCCAATGTGCTGGCCAAAGTAGGTAACTTCGACCTCCTAACAGGGCCATTTTCAGGCGCTGCAGAGAGGCTGGGCAGGGAAGAGGCTCCAGCTGCGGCGATTGCCTGACCGCTTGGAATGCTGGGCCTCGCTGTCCCGGCCCCGTCCACGATTCCCAGCAGTGATGCTCTTAGCGCTCCTCCGCCTCCCAGTAGCGCCTCAGGTAGCGCTGCTGACGATGCTCCTTTCGAAGGACAAAATCCAAGGATTAAAGGATGAAGAGGGTCCACAGTTCCATAAGACTTGCGAGCGGCTCCCGCGGGCCGCGAGCCGTTTTCAGGCACCGCAGAAGGACGACAGGTCCAAGGAAGAACCAGACCGGCACTTCCGGTCTTTTTCTCTGCCGAGTGACCCAAGGAGGCTTTTACAGACATTAGTCTGTTAAAAGCAAGAGGGAATCCCCCTCTACATATAGACGCACTTTAGGGAGTGCGACACATTTAAAAAACCAACACAAACACTATAATTTAGTATTATTTAAGTGCACTTCTTCACTTATTGGTCCTGAGGAAAGCCAGTTTTTAAGGCCTGGCTGAAACATGTAGACCACACTGGACGTAGAGAATCATAAATTCACCAACACGTCCGACTGCCTTTTTATCCGCTAACAGGGGCCCAGTTAATAAAATTTAACTATCTTACCCTCGGGTACTGGGACCCGCTGTATAGCTTTTAAATCTAACTTTCTCACTCAATTCACTACACACACAGCAAGGATACCAGCTCCGCAGTAACTCTGGCGTTGAAGCACACCCGCGACACGCTAGGTGTCACTGTGGTGGGCCCGATGATGAAGCATGCCACCAACTAGGTTGGTGGGTGAGGCTTTTTAACAAACCCAGTGGTTTTCCAGATAAAAGCGTACATAAAAGAGTCTTGCACCTCTAGCTAGTTCTTATTGATATACCACACAACTCACGTACTCACTGACCCTGATGAACGGTACGTTATTTTGCATGGCTCCCTACTGTCCCAACCTTTATCGATTGCGGCTGTGTATGGCCCTAACACGGACAACCCTGATTTCTTTACTCATATGTGGTACCTTATCTCGTCTTTGGGAACAGCAGCACTTCTCTTGGGGGGGGGGGGGATTTTAACGTTACGTTTTCTGCAGTCCTGAATCGCTCTGGTCCCTACTCCTCCCACCCACGCTTCACGGCCCTCCTTCAGTCCATACAACTCGCTATAAGATTCGTGGCATCACATGTGGCCCGAGGCCCGTGAGGGAAATTTTGTCACCGGGGCCAAGGCTGCTGGTCCCGTATTGATCTTTGGATCACCTCTCCTGACGTCCTCACCTGGCTAACTTCCATTAATAATATGGCGCGCACTCTTTCCAATCACGAGCCAGTCCTGCATAGTCTTCGCCTTCCTCACTTTCCACAGCGGGCCTTCACCTGGCGGCTCCCCCCTGAATGCTCTCTGCGACTCCGTCTTCTGTGACAAGATTAAAACCGCAATCTCTAACTATTTTGACTTAAATGTCGGCTTTGTAGACTCGCCATCCACTTTGTGGGAGAGTTTCAAGGCTGTGATTCGCGGCAAGTGTATTTCTAAACAATCTGGAGTTCTTCGCTCCATCCGCACCACTTTAGATAAACTAGAATCCGAGATTAAGGCTCTTGACTCCGCTCACCCAATCCACCCCAGCTCTGAGACACTCGCTCGCCGGCGTGAAAAACATTCAGAATTCGCTGAGGAGGCTGACAGGGAACTCTTCTTCCTTGGCAGAGAGGCCCGGGCTCGCCGCTTTGGCGAGGGCGATCGGCCTGGCAAGACCCTAGCCGACCTCCTTCGCCCCCGTGCTGCATCGTATGTCGCGGTGCTTCGGGACGGCGGTCCTACTAGAACCAACTCCCCTGAGGAAATTAGGACGTGCTTTATGGATAATTACACACAACTCCACACCGCGGGCTCCACCCCTTCGCGCAAGGACTTCAACGAATATTATTATTATTTTTTTAATTTTTGAAAACCTTTATTTGAAGAAATGGATGCTTACAAATGCGGGCCTACAACCCGGGGGCCGGCCACGGAACAAAACTGGAAAGCACCATTATCAATTAAAGGCACAGAGTGGTTAGACGATATTACCAAACGCTGCAAGTCCATGATACTAACTAACTGGAACCACTCGACATAGGATCAAAGGAGGTTAATTTTTATATATTGAGAGAATAAAGGATCAGCTGTATAGGTAGCAACCTGGTGTACGTGGCGGGGAACAAACCAACTATATCATAGCAGTACAGCCACAAAGCAATAATCGGAAAAGTCCAGAGCATGCAAAACATAGGTTCGCTTACAGTTCCTCATTGGTAATATACATGCGCGACCTCATGTACCCAGAGACAAACTGAACAGTATTTCCGTAATAATAAAAAACCCAACAGGGAGACAGATAAATTGCAATCATTATACAACCCAACCCGAGAAATAAGAAAACAAAAGTACTAAAAAGAGGAAGTGTGGGGACTCCCCGTTACTGTACCCGCCCCACGGTGGCAATGGTGATCAATAATACAAATAGCGAACGTGCTTAGGGGCGGGGCAACTAATTCAGGATAAACAGAGCCATGGGTACCATATTACATATAATACCTATTCCTCCCCCCAGTAACTTACCCCGCGGGACTACGTACAGTCGTGGAGATCCAAGAAAAGGACACAAAAGAGCCATAGAAACAAAGAACTATCTAATAGACCCTAATCCACCCGCCCCACCCTGCACCCCTGCAGAAGGCTACGGCCTACCCCCCCCCCAGCAGCGTGCCTGTCGCCCTAATTATGAACCTGAAATATAGAATGAGATGATATAGATAAAAGGAAGGAGAAGAGAAAAAAGAAAAGCCTGGGGAGAGGAACCATGTGGCAGATTGCGTGGCCCCCGCCCCCGGCCCACTTAAACCATGAGCGTGGCCCAAAACGAAACTGGCAAGTATTCAGTTATACGTAAATATGAAGGAATCAACAAAGTATCACAATTTGGGGCAGTCCATAACTCCGTTCACCGATTAGTAGTCCTCTGAAGTAAGAACCGGACTCATCCTAGTCCTTTCTTAGCTAACGCCACGATGTGCGTCGATGCAGTGGGCATAAAACATGTCGATGAGAAAAGGCCGTGGAAAAGTCGCTGGACGATCAATGGAAGCAACCCTTGGGACCTCCTCTGCCGATGGCAATGCAGGAGCTGTTCACGGCAGTCGTGTATACCAGTGTCAAGGATCACCAGCGGTTCTACCCGCTCACGTATCGGATCATCGCTACCCCAACCAGAAAGCGGGGAACAATCAACGACCACCTCAGGCCCATCCGCATCCTCAAGAGACGACCCGGGAGCATTGGCGGCCATCACATCGTCCTGTACACAAGAGTCCCGGGCCATGGTCAATTTCCAATTCTTCAACGCTTGCAGGACGTCGCCAATCGTGGGTTCGCGCTCACCAGTGCAGGCCAAGGCGGAACACAAGGGCAAGGAATCGGCATCCCGGGACGTTACACAGAACCTGGCATCAGCCGCCATTTTGCGACGATTACGCCGTCTCTTCGGAATCATCTCCAGGGGTGGGCTCACCAGTGGGGCCCCCGCGGGATCCCCCTCAAGCGCTCAAACCGCACCCACGGCGCTAAAATGATGACCACCAAAAGAGGGGGACCCGCCGGCGACACCGCTCCGCTAGAATCACTCTCCGCCACCGAGCGATGGAGTCCGGTACGGCCGGACGGCAACAAAGGGGGGAGCCACCAACACGGCGTCTCCCACACGCAACTTGCCGCACACCACCTCTGGAACACCGGACGGTAGTCCTAGGCGCGTTCATTTGCCTCCGGGCTCTTCGCACATCGGCATCTTCCGGCCGGCCCCAATCCTCCACTCGAGGCCGCCGCCGGCACCGTCTCGCCGGCAACTCGCGAAGGGCGAGGCCCCGGTCTTAACCCCGGAGAGGCCGCACTTTACGGGAGGACGCCGCTGCGGACCCCCTGAGCTCCGGATCCACCAGGATGGATGGTAAGTAACTGCCAAGCTTTGCATATAAGTTGTTGTCCTTTTTGGGCAGGATTAGTGACAGGATATTCGAATTTAGGCAGGTAGGACTGCGGAGCCGAGCTAACGTGCGGCCATCTCGATGTCGAGCTTGGCTCCTCTCTTCAATGAATATTTTGACACCCTCACACTTGTTTGGCTCAAAGACTATCATCATAAATTTCTAGATGAGCCCTTCTCTAAAGAAGAAATACTCGCTGCCATTAATAGTTTGCCTAGTGATAAGGCCCCTGGCTTAGACGGCCTCCCTGCTTCGTTCCTATAAGACTTTTGCTCCGCTCCTGGTGCTGCATCTGGCCGCCATGAACAATGACTCCTTCGAAAATGGCCTCCTCCCGCCATCGCTCCGTGAGGCAATGATAACGCTTCTTCTTATGCTGAACAAACCTTCTGATTGCCGCAACTCCTACCTCCCCTTTCTATAATTAATATGGGCAATACATTTCCGCAAAGTTGATAGCCTCCTGTCTTCTCCTCCTCATGCCCCTCATTGCCCTTCCTGACCAGTCCGGTTTCATTCCAGGCCGCGCCACATCCCATAACCTCTGGACCATGTTTTCTGTCCTTCATCAGATTAATCCTAGCCTCCCTGCAGTGGCTGCTCTTCTCGATGCCACCAAGCCATTCAACACCCTGAAGTGGCCCTTTTTATTCTATATTCTACCGTGCCTCGGCTTCAGCAACATCTTTATTCATAAGATTCTACTCCTATACACTTGCTCTTACGCCCGCCTTCGGATCAATGGACACATTTCAGATCCCATTCTGATTGTACATGGTACCTCGCTGGGGTGTCCGCTCTCCCCTATGCTCTTCGCTATTGCGATGGAGCCTCTCGCAGACAGACTCCGGAAACACCACACTCAGAAGGGCATCGGCTTTTCGACCCATGCCCTCTTGGTCTCCATGTGTGTGGATGATATTGTATTGTATGTACGTCACACACAAGAAAACCCCAGTCCCCTTTGTGTGCAAGATAATACGGTTTGGTGGATTCTCCGGCATACAGGTGAACTGGAGTAAGTCAGTGCTGTTCCCTCTTACTGATGCCACCAAGCCATTCACCCTGGACTTTCCTTTTGTATGGGCTTCTGCGCCGACCCGCTATCTGGGTATTTGGCTGAGCCGGAACTTGGATGATCTTTGGAGGGCCAACTTTGGACGTGCGGTGGACTGGCTCGAGTCCAAAATACCTAATTGGAACCAGCTCCCCCTGTCACTGGCTGGTTGTATAGCAATTGCCAAGATGGTGGTCCCCCCGAAATTTCTTTACCTCTTTTTGAATATCCCCATACCACTAACTGACCATTTTTTTCATAAGATCCGCTCCCTAATCATATTTCTTGTCTGGGCTGCCAAACAACCCAGGATTGCATACGATATCCTTACTCTTCCCATGTTGGTTGGCGGCATGGGCGCCCCTAATTTCAAACTTTGTGCCTTAAGTGCCCAGGCCAGCTTTTTGACATTTCTGGATTCACCCCACCCCTTACCAGCCGCACTTCGCGGTTGAAGCTGACCTTGCTATCCCTTGGCGGCTGAACACCACCCTGCTTGCCCCGGCCAGTCGCCCATGAGCTGAGGTGGACACGGTTGAGACCTAGCGCTGGGCCTGGTTGGGACTGTGTCGTCTTTCTAACGCCCTGATGTTATCGGCTAATACTATGCCGATTGTACGTCACCCTGCCTTCACTCCCCTCCAACCATCCGGCATGTCCAAACATGCCCACCTGGGGCTGGAGACACTGGTGGATCTCTCCCCCGAGAACACCTTCTATTCTCTTCCTGCTACCTCTGGTCCTATGAACACATTGCTATTTTCTCATCTGTGGGCTATCTGTAGGGAGTTACATCCCATGTTGCCCCTACCCCCACCTTCGATGCCCACTCTTGACTTCATATATTACTCCCCCACCCTCGGAAGCTGGTGACCAAATTATACACCCTTACTCTGTCGACCTCCTCCGTCTCCACTGATCGCGCCCGGGTGGCGTGGGTCGAGGATCTTGGTATGGACATATCCCAAGCTGACTGGCTCTATTGCTGCAATCAGACAAAGAAACTGTCTCCAAACTATTCCCTTCGTCTTATACACTTCAAATACTTGCACAAGTTATACCCCACCCCCGTTCAGCTACATAAATTGGGACTCATCCCTAACGATAGGTGCTTGTGTTGCTCTGCCCCTGCCGCAGATTTTTCTCATCTTGCTTGGTTATGCCCAAAGGTGTCGGATTTCTGGCAGGAGGTCTGTGACGCCCTTTCTGAGATCACCTCTGCACCGATCCAGCCCGACTCACCATTATGCCTGCTGGGCTTTGTTAAGTTTTGCCCGGATGCCTCTCACCGATTGGTCGCAATGCCTCTCGTCCTTGCATGCCGTAGGGTGTCCATGTGCGGGGGGGCATAGACCGGCACCTAAGTTCGCTTCAAGTTGGCTAGAAGATGCTTCGAGATGTCAGACCCTACTATCTGAATTCTGGGACCTTATGCCTGCTAGATCTCGCCCACCCGACATATGGGCCCCCCTAGTAATGTACCTTCACACGCGATCACATCCGAGCCAAGCTGCCTCTCCCACGCTCCCCGCTGGCACTCCGGTCACGGCGGCCGCTAATGCTGGTCAGTAGCCCCTTCGTTCCCTGTCCCCATCTCTCCCCGGCCGGACCTGCTCTTTCCTCTGCAGTGCAGTCACCACATTATGCAGCTATGTATTGTTCAATGGTGCTACTGCCGTGTTGTACAAGATAATACTTCTGTCTGATTGGTTTCCCTATTTTTTAAGTACTCCCCAAATGGCCTAATGTGTACGATGCTCTGATTTGATGCAAAATTGTATTTTGGTAATGTTCAGTTTGTCAATAAAGGTTTTTGAAAAAAAAAAAACCTTTGTTGTTTTTTAGTGAATTGCTACGATTTTTTGTATGCAAAGGAATATTTAATTACCATACGTAAATCTAACCTCCTGCTGTGCATGACCTTCGATTGTGCTTAGAGGGGGATTAGCCACAAGGCCTGACCTTGGCCTGGAGATGGAGACCCCCGAGCCATATTAGGCTCAGGGAGGGGTCCTTGTGGCCCAACTCCCCTTTATTAAAATTAAAAAGCCCCTGGGGAATGGGGTCTCCATTGTCTAATAAGGCTCGGGGAGGGGTGCCACATGGCCCCCTCCCCTTTAAAATATATATTGCCCAGGGAAATGGTGTCCCAAGGGCCATATTAGGTCTGGGGAGGCGGTGCTACGGGAGCCCTTCCACTTTAAAATAAAAAAAGCAGGCCCTGGGGGATGGAGCTCTTGGGCCAGGCTCTGTGGTTAACCCCCTCCCATGCATAATTGAATGCATAATTGAAGGGCATGAGCAGCTTGAAGTTAGCTGCCTTTGAAGGGATTGGCCATAGGGCCTGGTTACAGTGATGTCATCAATGATGTCACTGACCATGTCATGAGTGATGTAATATGTGAGGTCATAAGCAGTACATGGCGGGGGCGTAAGTTATATTTAGCTCAGGTAACTATAACTGCTGAATGTCTGTGGTTTTATACAAGTGAAATTGAGCCTAAGTATAATGTCCTTGTAACCTTTGGGGCTTTTAGTGAATTTCTAATTTTTTTAAAAATTCTATTTCCTATCTATAATGTTCCTGTAATGGATTTTTAGGGAATTGATAAGGCTTTTCTTACATTTTATTTCCTAACTATGACGTCCCTGTAACCTTTGGTTTTTGTTCATGAATTCTATGGTTTTTTTAAATTCCATTTCCTAATTGTAACTAGGCCTGGGCGGTAAATTCAGTTCTGCTCACGGAATTTGCGGAATTTGGGTAATTTTGCGTTCCGCGGAGAACGCGGAATTGCCAAAAATTCTGCGATCTGCAGCTTCGTGGAATTTTTTGGGTTGTTCGCGGTTTCAAAATGCATGTTCACCAGATCCTTCTCCCCGAGCACCCCTGAGTGAGTATGTGGGTTTGTGAGAAGGTGTATAGGTGAGTGAGTGGGTGCATAAGTGGCTGTATGGATAACTGAGTAGGTATGTGAGTGGCTAGATGGGTGATTGGGTTCATAAGTGGCTATATAGGTGAGTCAGTGCATGTATGAGTGGCAGTATGGGTGAGTCAGTGGGTATGTGAGTAGCTCTATCAGTAAGTGAGTGGGGGCATAAGTGGCTGTATGCAATGAGTGAGTGGGTGCATAACTGCCTGTATTGGTGAGTGAAAGGAGGCATGAGTGGATGAGTCAATGGGTACATGAGAGGCTGCATGGGTGAGTGAGGGAGTTAGTGTGTCTGTAGCTATGAGTAGATAACTGAGTGTGTGACTAGCTATATGGGTAAGTGAGTGATTGCATCAATGGTATGTGTGTGTGACTGTGTGAGTGGCTGTGGCTGTGGCTACATAGGTTAGTTAGTGTGTGTGATTGCCTGCATTGGTGAGTGACTGTGTTTGTGACTGGCTCTATGAGTGAGTGTGCGAGTAGCGCTATGGGTGAGTGAGTAACTGTGTGAGTGACTATATTATTGAGTGAGTGGGTGTATTAGTGGTTGTATGGATAAGTGAGTGGGTGAATTAGGGGCTATATAGGCAAGTGAGTGCAGGAAGCCCTGCCTGTATTAGTGAATGAAAGTGTCTGTAAGTAGTTGTATGGGTGACTCAGTGGGTGTGTGAGTAGTTGAATGAGTGAGTAATAGAATACATAACTGGCTTAACGGGTGAGTGAGCAGGTATTTCAGTGACTATATGGGTGAGTGAGTTTGTGTGTGAGCGGTGCATGAGTGAGTGGCTGGGTGAGTACCTGTATGGGTGAGTGAAAAGATGCATGAGGGGGTTTATACGTGAGTACATGAGTGGTGTATGGGTGGGTGCATAAATGCCTGCATAGATGAGTGAATGGGTGTGTGAATGGTGTGTTTATGATTGGAACAATAGAACGTTAAGTGCTCCATTGAAGACAATGGAGTGTTCTGGGATACTAATGGCTGGTAGAAGCAAGAATTATCAATATTTCAATGTTCTGCTTTCCCAGCTATTGCTGTGAACAAAGGCCTTACGGAACCTTTCGGGATTTCAACCACCACTGGCTCCATGAGGCCTTTCATTGACTAATTGAAGCATTCTATCCTCTATGGGTGGGATATAGTAATAGCCTTATAGCCCACCTCCCTCAGTGGGCTATAACGGCCATGAAAGGCCTGCTCCCTAGTTTAATGCTGGACTTGGGCCTATATTGGCCAGTATAGCCCACTTCGGCGAGAGAGAGGGAGGGAGGGAGAGAGAGAGCGAGAGAGAGAGAGAGAATATGTGTCAGTGGGTATACTTTTGAATGAGTGTGTGTGTGTTAAGCATGGGCGGAAAATCCGTTTCGCTCGCGGATTTTGCGGATTTTCGGTAAATTCGCAATCCGCGAGATTCGCGAATCTCCCGCAAAATCCGCAAATCCGCGAGCAGCGGATTTTATGGCTTGCTCGCACTGTTCGCGTGAGTTCGCGGCTTCCCAGTACAACTTCGCGCCCCGCGAATAAGCGCAAAATTGCAGAAATACGATCTTAGCAAAACTGAAACTACTTACCAGGTTCAAAAGTTCAGGCTCATCATTAGTAGCCATTTCCTGTAGTGCTTCCTGAGGGGCCCCTCCAGAGTTCAGTTGCCAGTTGCAACTATTATGTGACCCTGCTCTGAACCTCAGAATAGTTACACATATGCCACAAAGGTCCTGAATTACAGCTAAGGGAGACAAGCAGGAGCCAGGCTGGAAGTTCAAATCCATTAATCAGCCCCTAATTCATTATTGTCAGTTGGGGCAGGGCAGGTGTTGTAACTAATTTTGCAACAATGAAAGCACTTAGCAAGTGCAAAAGATCACTAATCAGGAAGCACTAAGGAAGCAGGTGCCAGCTAAAAAAATATTCTGTGACACATTAATCAGCCCCAAATTAATTCAGGTCACTTGAGGCAGGGAAGGTGTGCTTGCTTTGCCACAATAATGTACACTGACTGGACAACCAGAGGGTGCTGTGATGAAACAGAGGGTGGCATGGGTGGGCCAGAGGTTGGCATGAGTAGTCAGAGAGTGGCAGTGGTGACAGAGAGTGGCAGTGATGAAGAAGAGTGTCCCAAACAGGCTGGACACGTAGAAACAACAAGTTCGCGAAACTTGCGACCCGACAGGTAAGTTCGCGTTTGCGAAATTGTACAAAACCCTCGCGAACTGGCAGAAACCCGCGCGAACACACAAAAAAAAAAAATCCGCAAATTCGCGAGAATTCGCGGATTTTGCGAATTGCGAGTTCGCAAATCCGCAAAATTCGCGAACGCGAGATTCGCAAAATTCGCCCATGCTTAGTGTGTGTGGGGCTTCATGAGTATGTTTGTGGATGTGTTAATGGCTGTATGGGCGAGTTAGTGGTTGCATTACTAACTGTATTCGTTACCAAGTGGGTATGTCAGTGGGTATATAGTTGACTGAGAGGCTATCTCAATGGCTCTATCTTTGCTGAAGTAACTGTGTAACTACCTATATAGATCAGTGTGTTTGTCTGTAATTAACTGTATTGGTTTGTTTAGTGAGTGTGTTAGTGACTGTATAGATGAGCAAGTGGGTGTGACTGTATTTACTAGTGTGTGGGAGGGTGTATGAATGGCTGTATCAGTGGGTTGCTTGATGTGTTAGTGGCTGTTTCACTTTCTGCCTTGACATGTACCTTGACAATATAAGTTATAAAAAGAATGAATTAGGATATTACATTACTCCAGTAGATGCTGACATTCACCTCTTCTATAAAAGAAAAAATAAACATAAATAAGTTAGTATAAGATTTTCCTAAATGGCATAAGAAGCTTTTCATTTTTCTAGTGCATAGGTTCATATTATAATCAAAACAGTACAGATTTGTTATGCTGTAATAGTATTTTACATTTCATTAAGGTATTTCATTTTCACTGTTCTCAGCATTCATACTTGTACACCATAAATAATGTACTCTTATAAATATTCCTCTTTGAACAGTGGGTAAAAAATAATTGCATTGATTATAGAAAACAACTCAAAACTGCACAGTATATCACCACAAATAAGTGACACTATGCATTACACTCACTACAATTATTTAATCAATGGTTTTACTTGTAGTTACTCAACTAATCTAAAGAATATTTGATACAAATAACCACCTTATAATAATAACTGGTACAATACTAGTAATAAATAGAAAGCAAACTTCAATTTTGGAGATCCTTTTAAAAACATCACCCCTGGTAGGCCGAATGATGTATTAAACACTGACCATCCATGTTGAAGAAATACTATACACCATTTTTTTCAATGGAAAATACTCCTTAGAACTTTGGTTGATAAAACAACAGATAAGAATTTAAAAGTTTGCAAGGCAGTTTTTGTTTCAATTTAAGGTTGGAGACATTACATTCCGTCCATTCAGTTAAACTCT
The DNA here is from genome assembly GCF_964263255.1 of Lissotriton vulgaris. NCBI lineage: Eukaryota > Metazoa > Chordata > Amphibia > Caudata > Salamandridae > Lissotriton > Lissotriton vulgaris. Next base: position 670,513,154 of record NC_141685.1, on the reverse strand, counting down.
TTAAATAAACAGTATAGTGTCTGGTAAGCATGGGCGGAAAATCCGTTACGCTCGCGGATTTTGCGGATTTTCGGGAAATCCGCAATCCGCGAGATTTGCGAATTTCCCGCAAAATCCGCAAATTCGCATGCAGCGGATTTTTTTTGCGGCGCGCGGCGTTGGTGATACAATTTTTGCGGCGCGCAGCGTTTATCATCGTTTGCCGGGTTGTTTTTCTCGATAGTTTGCGAGTGCTGCGCCATTTTGGATCTTGCTGTGTGATCCCGCGGGAATTGGCGAGCGCGATTACGTCATCGCGGCTTGCGAGCGATAGTTTGTCAACGCGAGTACGGCGAGATCACGTCTCGCGGTACTTTGCAATTGCGAGATTTGAGATGCGGCGAGCAGCAAGAATCTCGCACAAGCGAAAATAGAAAATTTGCAATTCTGCACAAGAAATCCACCAGCAAGCAGCATAAACCTTCTTGAAATGATGATTTTTATCTGAATAACTCCTTAGGTTGACATTTGCCTGCACTTTTTTTAGCGAGGAGTCCATTTTGGGGAGGGGGGGAGGGGGGTGGGAGGAAGGAAGTGCCCCACAGTCTTCAACTTCCTGTTCCTGTTCAGCAGGCTCCTCCCAGTGCTTTGTCCATCTCCTGGTCACTTTTCATTTGGATCTGGAGCTGGAAGGATTACTTTTTGTGGATGCTGCTGGATATTTGGATTTGAGGCCTTTTTACCTTTCTTTGGATCACTGTTGGATTAGAAATTTTACAAGTAAGTTTGTTTGGGGCATTACAGTTGCTGCAACTAAAATTTTGGAATTTTCGATTTTTGGGCTGTTTTGGGGCCTTTTGCCCAGGGGTACTCAGTGGTGGGTGGACTGAGTCTTTCTGTGGGTTGTCTTGAACTTAAATATCATGGAGGCCATGGATGGATTGGGATTGTGCTGATTTTTCAGTGATTTTCGTTTTTTGGGGCTGTACTTGTGGCCTTTTCACCAGGGGTATTTGAGTCTAGCATGGGCCTAGTCTTTCTGTGGGCTAGTTTGAACTTAAACATCATGGAGGGCATGGATGGAATGGGATTGTGCTGATTTTGCAGTGTTTTTCGATTTTTGGGGGTGTTCATGGGGAGGGACAGGCCATGTGGCTGGTGGCCATTTTGAGTGCAGCTACAGGCACTGGCCATGTGCTGGCAGGCAAGTGGCCATTTTGAATGCAGGCTTTGTTGTTAGGCCTGCAACCATTTTGCCTACTTTTCAACCTTTATTTATTTTATGCCCAGGGGTAGTGAGTCTTGCATGGGCCTAGTCTTTCTGTGGGTTGTCTTGAATGTAAACATCATGGAGGGCATGGATGGATTGGGATTGTGCTGATTTTTCAGTGATTTTCGTTTTTTGGGCCTGTACTTGTGGCCTTTTCACCAGGGGTATTTGAGTCTAGCATGGGCCTAGTCTTTCTGTGGGCTAGTTTGAACTTAAACATCATGGAGGGCATGGATGGAATGGGATTGTGCTGATTTTGCAGTGTTTTTCGATTTTTGGGGGTGTTCATGGGGAGGGACAGGCCATGTGGCTGGTGGCCATTTTGAGTGCAGCTACAGGCACTGGCCATGTGCTGGCAGGCAAGTGGCCATTTTGAATGCAGGCTTTGTTGTTAGGCCTGCAACCATTTTGCCTACTTTTCAACCTTTATTTATTTTATGCCCAGGGGTAGTGAGTCTTTGCATGGGCCTAGTCTTTCTGTGGGTTGTCTTGAATGTAAACATCATGGAGGGCATGGATGGATTGGGATTGTGCTGATTTTTCAGTGATTTTCGTTTTTTGGGCCTGTACTTGTGGCCTTTTCACCAGGGGTATTTGAGTCTAGCATGGGCCTAGTCTTTCTGTGGGTTGTCTTGAATTTAAACATCATGGAGGGCATGGATGGATTGGGATTGTGCTGATTTTTCAGTGATTTTCGTTTTTTGGGCCTGTACTTGTGGCCTTTTCACCAGGGGTATTTGAGTCTAGCATGGGCCTAGTCTTTCTGTGGGCTGTCTTTAACTTAAACATCATGGAGGGCACGGATGGAATGGGATTGTGCTGATTTTGCAGTGTTTTTCGATTTTTGGGGGTGTTCATGGGGAGGGACAGGCCATGTGGCTGGTGGCCATTTTGAGTGCAGCTACAGGCACTGGCCATGTGCTGGCAGGCAAGTGGCCATTTTGAATGCAGGCTTTGTTGTTAGGCCTGCAACCATTTTGCCTACTTTTCAACCTTTATTTATGCCCAGGGGTAGTGAGTCTAGCATGGGCCTAGTCTTTCTGTGGGCTGTCTTGAACTTAAACATCATGGAGGGCATGGATGGATTGGGATTGTGCTGATTTTTCAGTGATTTTCGTTTTTTGGGCCTGTACTTGTGGCCTTTTCACCAGGGGTATTTGAGTCTAGCATGGGCCTAGTCTTTCTGTGGGCTGCCTTGAACTTAAACATCATGGAGGGCATGGATGGAATGGGATTGTGCTGATTTTGCAGTGTTTTTCGATTTTTGGGGGTGTTCATGGGGAGGGACAGGCCATGTGGCTGGTGGCCATTTTGAGTGCAGCTACAGGCACTGGCCATGTGCTGGCAGGCAAGTGGCCATTTTGAATGCAGGCTTTGTTGTTAGGCCTGCAACCATTTTGCCTACTTTTCAACCTTTATTTATTTTATGCCCAGGGGTAGTGAGTCTTGCATGGGCCAAGTCTTTCTGTGGGTTGTCTTGAATGTAAACATCATGGAGGGCATGGATGGATTGGGATTGTGCTGATTTTCAGTGATTTTCGTTTTTTGGGCCTGTACTTGTGGCCTTTTCACCAGGGGTATTTGAGTCTAGCATGGGCCTAGTCTTTCTGTGGGCTGTCTTTAACTTAAACATCATGGAGGGCATGGATGGATTGGGATTGTGCTGATTTTTCAGTGATTTTCGTTTTTTGGGCCTGTACTTGTGGCCTTTTCACCAGGGGTATTTGAGTCTAGCATGGGCCTAGTCTTTCTGTGGGCTGTCTTGAACTTAAACATCATGGAGGGCATGGATGGAATGGGATTGTGCTGATTTTGCAGTGTTTTTCGATTTTTTTGTGCTGTATAACTGAACTGATGTTCCTCTGTCTTCCATTGTTTTTAGGTGCACAAAACTCAAGAGAACCACCAGTGCCAGGAAGAAGTCCTGCAGCGGTGTGTGTGCAGCATAACGTCACGCGACGTCACGTCTGGCCTCAGACAACTCTACAATTCGTGCAACTGCGGCCTGCTGCCTGACCTGCTCTGAAGAAGATGGCCCCAAAAAAATTTCTCCGTAGCTCCTCTAGCAAGAAAGTTGCTAGTAAGGAGCAGAAGAAGCAAGTTACCAAGAAGGCTGGTGTGCCACCCGCCACGTTTTTTGGGAGCAAAAAAAGTACTCCTGCAGCAGCAGGATCTGCTGGGGACCAAGCTGGGAGCAGCACCCCTGCTCCATTGGGTTCAGTGCCTCCACCACCACGCCAACTTAAGTCAAAGCCCTTGAGTGCTTCAGAGGCAGTCAGTGTACTTCTCCAATCACCATCGACCAGTGATGTTGGCTCATCGCAAGAAAGTAGCAGCAATGTCCCTGAATCAACACAGGTTGTTGTAACTCATCTGACAAGTGTTGAACAACCACAGCCGCAACAACAACCACATGTGCAAGTACAAGCCCAAGTACATGTGGAAGGAGAAGCAGCAAAAGGAGATGCGCAAGCAAAGGTGCATGGAGGTTCACAAGTGCCCACAATAGTTGTTCCTCCCGAAGTAGGGGCACATCAGGAAATCGACAATGAAGCCGAGGTATTGGAAGCCACTCCTCCTGATGATCATTCATTGTCTTCCACATCCCTAGCAAGGAAAAGATCAAGGGGGGTGTCTACATCTTCTTCAAGCCCACCTCCTTCTGATGCAAGTGATCTGTCTTGGCATCCACAACTGCGGTCTGACAGTGAGGCACACCATGATCTGACAAAGGTATCTAAGCGTAAAAGGAAGGTCGTCGAAAAACTCATAGCTATGGATTGTGATGAGGCTCAACAAGAAGTGACAGATACTGCTGGTGATGAAGCCTCTCACGATGACGACGAGCCAGACATCACAAAGGTCACTGCAGCCCCACCGGGCATGCAGCAAAGAGACATTTTGACCCTATCCCGAGAAGCTGCTGAGCGTGATGATGATGTCGACGAGGAGGCAATGGAAGAAACACCACAATCATTGGAGTTAACTAGTACACCAACACCTACCACTTCCATATTTCTTACTCGCCAGAAGGAACCTCCATCCACCTCGACCTCAATTCGTGGTGGTGAAAGTGCAAAACGTACTGAAGTTCGGCAATCCACATCCTCCACTTCATCTGGCATTAGCAGCAGGACCACCACCACCAGTATCGCCGCCTCCTCCGGCCCCCAAAGACATTTCAAGTCCGCAGTTTGGGACTTCTTTAGTGTTTCCACAAAAAAGGAAAACCTCGCCATTTGTAGCATTTGTAAGTTGGCAGTTAGTCGTGGTAAGTTTGGTTCCAACTATGGTACCGGAGGCCAGAGAGGTCATCTTGAAAGAAAGCACGCTGTCCAATGGTTTGCGCACCTACAGGCGATCAATGAAGGCCGAATTGCACGTAATGATGTTTCATTTGATGATGACGAGGAGGAAGAAGACGTGTCAAACATTTCACTTACACCCAGTACCCCTGTCAGCAGCACACCCCATGTGAGCCACACTAAGAGTGTGGGAGAGAGTGATACACCGTTGCAAAAAAGTTCATCAGCGAGCGTAACTGGGTCGAAGATATCATCATCATCCCGTAAATCTTTGGTCCAGGGCAACATTAAAAAGATGTTGTTTACAGAAGCGCAATATGAACGCAACCACCCACTGACGCGTCTGTATAACACTAAGCTGGCTAAAATGCTAGCTCTGGACCTTCTCCCTTTTTCTTTTGTAGAAGGGGTTGGTTTTCTAGAATTAGTGGCAGCGCTCTGCCCTAAATGGAAGGTTCCTAGCCGGTTCTATTTTGCCCGAGTTGCGGTTCCAGCACTACATGAAGATGTTCTGAAGGTGATTGGGGCAGCTTTGCAGAAGAGTGCTGTTCACACTATACATCTGACAACAGACATGTGGACCAGTGGCGCAGGCGCTGATTACATGTGCATCACTGCACACTGGGTCTCTTTTTCAGGGGCTAAAGCAAAGCTAAACGCAGGTGTTGATGCGGACATTGTTTTTAAAGCTGCTCGGAAACATGCAACACTAGCCATGTTTGGTTTGGAGAAACGTCACACAGCAGAAAACATTTTGGATGTCTTTAACACAAAGGTCCTTAACTGGCTGTCCCCACTAAAACGCCAGGTTGGTTATGTTTCCACGGACAATGGCGCCAATATAGTTAAGGCCATGAGGGACGGTTACTATTTCAGAGTGCCGTGTTTGGCGCACTGTATAAACCTGGTTGTCCAAAAATTCTTGGGTAATAAAGGCAGTGCAGCGTACAGTGTATTGGACACCTGCCGAAAAATGTGCAACCATTTCACCCATTCTTTTAAGGCCCGGAAGCAGCTGAGGAGCCTGCTATATCAACGTAAAATGCCAGTGAAAGCACTCATCCAGGAGGTGGTAACACGTTGGAACTCAACCTTCTACATGCTTGAGCGTCTGTATGAGCAGTATACGGAACTCGATCAATATTTCCTTACAGAGGGTACAGAGGAGCTGAGGATGGGTGCGGCGCAATGGAACATAGTTCAAAGCCTGACACGCATGCTTCGTCCTTTTGAGTTCTTCACGCGTGCAGTCAGCAAGGAGGACTCTAATTTGGGAAAAGCTATCCCATTGTTGTACATGCTGGAGGACCAACTGAAGGAGGTGTGTTCTGTGTTTGAAAAAGATGACAAAAACCAAGACTCTTTGCTTCTGGCTGAGAAATTATTAGAGCTCCTACAAGGTGATGAACGTCTTAAAAAGATCCACTCAGAACAGCATTACATTTGTGCTACTATTCTGGATCCACGCTACAAAAAGGCACTGGCAGGCCAAGCATTCTTTCCTTTTGATGATGAACATGTTCGAAAGTACAAACGTTGGCTAGCCTTGTCAGCCAAGAGGTTTGAAACAGAACGGCTGAAAATTGAAGGAAATGTCAGTACATCAGCAGGCCATCCCCAGTCAAAACAATCCACTTCTGCACCTGTGGCTGTGGCACAAGTGACCTCTCAGCCGTTAAAGACACCGGCAACCGGATCATCTGCACGAGACACAACAGAAACATTGGAGGCTGAAGAGGATTGACTAGCTCTGCGTGGGTTTGGTTCTCAAAAGGTCAGAGGCACAGCAAGAGCTAAGCAAAGTGGAGGAACCTTTGATGAGGACCTTGAGTCGATGGTGAAGGACTATCTGAATGATTCAACAGAGGTCTATGTTAATTCTGACCCATTGGCGTATTGGCATGGGAAAAAAGAATTGTGGCCACAGCTCACCAACCTGGCATTAAACTACTTGTCTTGCCCACTCGCAAGTGTGTCTTCTGAACGGGTTTTCAGTGCTGCTGGTGGCATTGTAACTCCCAAACGGAGCCGCCTCTCGCCCAAAAATGTGGAGAGGTTAACAATGATCAAGATGAATCAGCACCTCATACCACCAGATTTCAGAGTACAAGAAAGCGTGCCGGATGAAGAGGAGGTGGCCAGCAACATAGATGAGGGAATTTCTACTCTGTCAGGTGACACTGAGCTCACCCTGCCTGAATTCGCAGAGTATGATGACGAAGCCTTATTCTTATTCCTGGACCGTGATACCGAGCCCTGAAAATGAGACAACGAATCAATAACTTTCTTTTTCATCCTTATTCACTTTTATTCCTGTGTGTCTGTCTTTCTTTGTTGTGCACAGTTAATATATTTCAAACTTTAATCAGATAATCACAAAATCAAGCCCATCAGCAGAACTGTCTTCACTGGTTTGCTAATTGATTTGAAGTTGCCGCAGTCTGCATTCCTCAGGTTCACAAGTTCAGAAGAACATGCTCCTCTATCCTCCTCCTCCAGACTCCTATTTCCATCAAACCAGAGGGCTGGTTTACGCCCAATGAAGAAAGACTCAGCACTTGTGGGGGTGTTGTTGTACCTCTTTGCAGGTGAGTTGACGGCTCTGGGGCCATTGCTGGGAAGCTCTAATACCGGATAAAAGTGTTTTGGACCAAATCCCAGGCGGAAATTTTTTTGTGTTTTTGATGACTTGCTTGCCTTTGAGGTGCTCTTAGGGGGGGTTCCGTCTGTTTGTGGGTGAGTTTCGGGGTCTGGGAGCACTGCTGGGACACTCTAATCTTGATTGCATTTGCTTTTCAGGAAATCCGTCGTGGCAACCCCGACTTATGGCCTAGCTACGCAGCGCGTTTGGACCGAAGGCCGAGAAATATTGCAAGTATGAGATTTTGCTTTTGGCCTGTTTGGGGGTGTTATGCTTCTTGGCGGGTGGGTTGGCGTGTCTTGGGGCATTCCTGGGAAGGTCTAATACCGGGTAGAAGTGGTTGGGACAAAATCCAGGCCGATTTTTTTTGGCTATTTCTGACATTTTGCTCAATGTAGCGTTTTCGGGGGCCTGTTTGGGGGGCTTCCTGGTGTTTGTGGGTGAGTTTCGTGGTCTGGGAGCACTGCTGGGACACTCTAATCTTGATTGCATTTGCTTTTCAGGAAATCCGTCGTGGCAACCCCGACTTATGGCCTAGCTACGTAGCGCGTTTGGACCGAAGGCCGAGAAATATTGCAAGTATGAGATTTTGCTTTTGGCCTGTTTGGGGGTGTTATGCTTCTTGGCGGGTGGGTTGGCGTGTCTTGGGGCATTCCTGGAAAGGTCTAATACCGGGTAGAAGTGGTTGGGACAAAATCCAGGCCGATTTGTTTTTGGCTATTTCTGACATTTTGCTCAATGTAGCGTTTTCGGGGGCCTGTTTGGGGGGCTTCCTGGTGTTTGTGGGTGGGTTTCGGGGTCTGGGCGCACTGCTGGCTATATATACTTTACTTTGCAAGAGGTTTGAAGCAAATCCATGGTGGCAGAGGGGAGTTAGGGCCTAGCTGCAGAGCGCGCGCAGAGTGATTTGGGAAATTTGTGAAAAATTGACTGTGTCCCCATTTTTGTACTTTTGCTCTTTGGCTGTTTGGGGGTCTTCTACTCGTTTTCTCCTGGTTTGACGGCTCTGGGGCCATTGCTGGGAAGCTCTAATACCGGATAAAAGTGTTTTGGACCAAATCCCAGGCGGAAATTTTTTTGTGTTTTTGATGACTTGCTTGCCTTTGAGGTGCTCTTAGGGGGGGTTCCGTCTGTTTGTGGGTGAGTTTCGTGGTCTGGGAGCACTGCTGGGACACTCTAATCTTGATTGCATTTGCTTTTCAGGAAATCCGCCGTGGCAACCCCGACTTATGGCCTAGCTACGCAGCGCGTTTGGACCGAAGGCCGAGAAATATTGCAAGTATGAGATTTTGCTTTTGGCCTGTTTGGGGGTGTTACGCTTCTTGGCGGGTGGGTTGGCGTGTCTTGGGGCATTCCTGGGAAGGTCTAATACCGGGTAGAAGTGGTTGGGACAAAATCCAGGCCGATTTTTTTTTGGCTATTTCTGACATTTTGCTCAATGTAGCGTTTTCGGGGGCCTGTTTGGGGGACTTCCTGGTGTTTGTGGGTGAGTTTCGTGGTCTGGGAGCACTGCTGGGACACTCTAATCTTGATTGCATTTGCTTTTCAGGAAATCCGTCGTGGCAACCCCGACTTATGGCCTAGCTACGCAGCGCGTTTGGACCGAAGGCCGAGAAATATTGCAAGTATGAGATTTTGCTTTTGGCCTGTTTGGGGGTGTTATGCTTCTTGGCGGGTGGGTTGGGTTGGCGGGTCTTTGCCTTGGGGCATTCCTGGGAAGGTCTAATACCGGGTAGAAGTGGTTGGGACAAAATCCTCGCGGAAAAGCCTTTTGGCACTTTTTGTAACTTAGGGTTCGTTAGGGTTAGCCCTAGCAGCAGGATTGCATGTGTTTCGGGGTGTTCTAGATTTTTGCAACTGAGTTCTGGGATCTTAGAGCACTCGTGAGAATGTGTAATTTTGGTTGCAAGTCATTTGAAGAAAATCCATGGTGGGAAAGGGGGGATTTGGCATAGTTAAAGAAAGCCTTTGCCACTATTCTTAACTTAGGGTTCGTTAGGGTTAGCAGTATTTCTATTGCATGTGTTTGAGTGGGGGGGATTTCGAGTCTTGGAGCGATGCTGGCTATGGCTAATTTTGCTTGGCTGCTTGCAAGTGGTTTGAATGCAATCCACGGTGGGTAAGGGGTAATTAGGAAGGGGGTACTTCGGCCTACTTTTACTTTCAAAGTAAGTTTTGTCCCCAGTTTTCTGCTAGGCCTCGTTTTTTGAGATTTGATTGGGGGTCTTCTACATTTTTGCGACTGGCTTTAGTAAGGGTCTGGGTGGGAGCACTGCTAGGAAGATCTAATTTTGTTCTAAAACACAGTTTACAGTACACCTAGCTTGAGGGGAAAGATCCGCTACATTAATTTGCCCATACTTATTTATCCTTCAAAAGGTGACTCAGACAGAGTACGCACTTTCAAAAATATTGTACTGTCTACTAGGAAAATCAAATTGTGACTTTTTGCACTCCACAGCCTACATACCTTATATTTATTTATCAGTGCTGTTGTAATATTATATCACTTCCTGTTTTTCGTTGAATAATTACAGGCCGGGTTTCAGTCTCTGCAATGGGGAAAAAAGGATGGAGTCAGGCTTCACAGTAGCGAGCCACAATTCAGCATCAGGCAGGCAGTGGACAGGGTGTCTTCTGGTGACCAACATCGATGGATGAAGCGTCGGCTGCAATGGAGGAGTGCCGCTAATAAGAGGATTTTTTTTCTGCAGGCAACTTACTTACCACTTCCAACAGGACAACTACAACCACATAGATACAGTATCCCTTGCCTTTTTCTCTGACTGTGACTGCATTTCTTGGATCTCTCTCTGCTTCTAAATTGATCCCTTAACACATCACTTAGTCCACTCCACTATCACATCTGCACCACACATAGTCATTTGTAAGTGCTCCTACGTAATTCGCAAGTCGCAGCACGCCCCAGGCCGTAGAGGACTGGGATGGCCCCAATGATGAAGCATGTCACCAAGGGGCAACCCTGGTGAGTGAGGGGACACCTAGAAAAAAAGCAATTTCTCCTTTTCTATCTACTATACCTTCCAGACCAACCCCATTGAGTGTTGTTGTGAATGGATTTATAGTGACCAGCAAGGCTCTCGGGTATCTGGCTACAGAGACCTTATGTTGAATATCGTTATCAATAATTCCACACAGGCCCTGTACTGTCGCATTCTTTCTTCCACAGTTGTCGAAAGTACTACTTACTTTTCACTGACATGCATGCAGTAGTGCATGCACTTTCAAAGATTGATGGATAGGTTTGTACCCAAAGAATTGTTTATGTTCAATTGTTTGTCTATGCTGTGCTTTTTTTTACAGGGTGTCTTCTGGTGACCAACATCGATGGACGAAGCGTCGGCTGCAATGGAGGAGTGGCGCTAATAAGAGGATTTTTTTTCTGCAGGCAACTTACTTACCACTTCCAACAGGACCACTACAACCACATAGATACAGTATCCCTTGCCTTTTTCTCTGACTGTGACTGCATTTCTTGGATCTCTCTCTGCTTCTAAATTGATCCCTTAACACATCACTTAGTCCACTCCACTATCACATCTGCACCACACATAGTCATTTGTAAGTGCTCCTACGTAATTCGCAAGTCGCAGCACGCCCCAGGCCGTAGAGGACTGGGATGGCCCCAATGATGAAGCATGTCACCAAGGGGCAACCCTGGTGAGTGAGGGGACACCTAGAAAAAAAGCAATTTCTCCTTTTCTATCTACTATACCTTCCAGACTAACCCCACTGAGTGTTGTTGTGAATGGATTTATAGTGACCAGCAAGGCTCTCGGGTATCTGGCTACAGAGACCTTATGTTGAATATCGTTATCAATAATTCCACACAGGCCCTGTACTATCGCATTCTTTCTTCCACAGTTGTCGAAAGTACTACTTACTTTTCACTGACATGCATGCAGTAGTGCATGCCCTTTCAAAGATTGATGGATAGGTTTGTACCCAAAGATTTGTTTATGTTCACAATTGTTTGTCTATGCTGTGCTATTTTTTCTTGTCTCCCAAAACCTTTCCCAAAAACCCCCGTACCCATCCATTTTTCAAACCCTAACCCTCTTCCCCCGGGCTGTGTGGTTTTGATTGATGTGTGACTAAATTACAGCAATAAATCCACACACTTGCTGGAGAGGATAAGGTGATAGCAACAGGCTGGTGAAGAAATCCGAGGATATATTCTTACTATGCTTGACAAAGAACCATTGCTAATGTGAAAGAACTTCAACCGAATTAGTAGTTATACTTTACCATTTGTTAGGCTACAATGTGGCACTGTTCTACTGTACTTCTGTCACCTGCTATATTCTCAGTTGTACCTTTGAATTGCTCAGGAGGACAAACCAGATTTCATTTTCTTTTTTTTCATAGGCATGCAACTGCCACTGTGTCACACCACTAGTACCACCGCTATGAGGAAATTTTATCCGACCAAGATTGCCAACCTTATTCGCTGTTTCCAGTGGAGCCAGCCCTGGGTCTAGCCCTACTTTCAAACACAAATTACAGGTAAGATAAGCGTTTGGTGGTTTGGGGGTATAATGGAGTATTAGTAGGAGAGACGAGAGACTGAAGGTAGTACTACTAAAGTCCTAGGACTATTGGATTCACTTCACTTAGTCTGTGAGAGGCACTTAGTGTTGAAAACATTTGGGCATTTACACTTAAAGGAAGAAAATGGAACTAAACTTTCAGGAAAACAAAGTCACTGTTAAACCCCCACCCACCAGGCAAGCAGTAAGAAACGGGTATGCTCAGATAAAGTTTGAAAAAGTATATTTATATCCCTAACAAAATAATCTCCCGCAAGACCCTCCCTAACCCTAACGATTGTCCTTCAAAAGTCCCCAAAAACCCAACTCCCAATTCCCACCCCCCAAAAGTCTCTAAAAAAGGGGCAAGGGACACTATGGGTGGATGCTGTCAACTTTTCGGGCCAGGGCATCATGCTCCTGGCGGAGCAAGGCGTGCTCTACGCGGAGCCCCTCCAACTCCTTTGAAAAGTGGTGGAGCTCCTGCTGGAGGCGGGACACCATCAGGGTACTGCGGCGCAGGCGTGCCTTCAATGCCTTGTAGGTGCAACGGCTGTGAGAGGAAGCTGTTGTCCTTGCTACTCGGCGGTGGCGTTTGGCTTTGGCAGCCCGGCTCAGTCTGGGTGGACCACTGTGCTGGGTGGCACTGGCAGCCAGTGGGGGAATGGAGGCCGATGCAGACGACGTAGTTGTTGTGGTCGACTGCACACTTTCTTCATCCTCCAGGGCCACCAGGCGCCGATATTCGGCCACAGTGGCATCGATCCTCCGTTGCCGGGCCGCTCTAGCCAGCTCCTTCCTCCTTGTTCGTTTGGAAGGAGAACCTATTTGAAGAAAGAAAGACATAGTCTGTAACCAATGCTCTTTAAGATTAACTCAATCATTCAGCAGAAATTTGTGTTGCACTACAACTTGCAACTTGCAAGCACATTACATAACTATTGAGGCCAGTATCTATCTAACCTCACACTTCTTCATCCTTGCTCTAACATTAGTGGGAGTTTAAGGAACAAATTCTACGAGCACTATGGACTTCCATTGGAGTCGACTATGAAAGTACACCAGTCTTATTCTTCTTCTTGTCTCTTGTTTAGGAAAATTGGTACGTTATCTTCTGCAAGCCGGCATAATGCCAGCGCAGTAAACTTGCACCCGAGAAAAAGAGACGCACGCCATGAGGAGTGACCTAGACTTGCGTTGCGTTACTGTACCCGTCCAGTACATGCAGGTGGTGAAGCTCTTACTTTTCTATTACGGGTGGCACTGAGAATACTCTGTTACAACTCAAGGGCTACTGCTTAATTAATTTAACTTTCACCCTACAGTGGAAATCAGTACTAGAAATGGAAAATTGAAGAAGATAAATAATCTGATTATCTATCACTTCACATGGGATGTTTTTGCTTATATATGGGATGACTTTAGGTGCTTTGATTTTTATTGAGTGACCAGTGATACATCCACACATGAATGACTGAGTACTACTAAACTTATTAAGAGAGGTAGGGAGTGGCCACCGTAATAACCGGATCTATGCTGTGCTTGCAATACAAACTACTGCTACTATTGATGGTAGTATTTGGACAAAATTAAAACTTCTTTTCCTTGCCTTTCCTACACTGGAACGGACGTGCGGGTGCAGTGTTACATGCTCTTCAAAGTTACACTTAGTTCATCCACTGACCACTGTGTGTGTGTCTATCTGTGTCAGCCTTCAGCCCGGGTTGAGACCGCTTCCTCAACGCGCACACACAGACAACAACACCAAAGTACTTAACAGGTCTTTAAAAGACCATTAACATATTATTGAGGCTTTGTTTGTTGTAGCGCCCCTGCTTCTCCACCCTGACAATCACTGCTTGCCCGGCCCCACAGAGCAGAGGCTTTGTTCTATTTCACCTCTTTGTGGCCTTGCATCTCCACTCTGCTCTGTGGGGGCCGGGGGAGCAGTGATTGTCAGAGTGGAGATGCAGGGGCGCTAACAAGTGAAATACAAAAAAGCCTCTGCTCTGTGGGGGCCGGGGGAGCAGTGATTGTCTGCAAGGTCTGCGCACCGCCAAGGAAGGCTTGCCGGGCCACCACCGGCCCGCGGGCCGCACTATGAGTACCCCTGCTCTAGATACACATATGCTATCTAAGAGTCAGATAGTAGCATGATCCAGGTATATGGACACATACAGTTTCTGTGTCACCCACCCAGGCTGTTGTCCTTCCACCCATCATTGCTTCATCATTCACCCAGCCATGCATCTCATATTCTTGCCTTCCCAGCTAGTCTTCAATCTCAATAAGTAAGGAATATATAAGAGCTTACCTCTGGCCGCCACCACCACCGTCTCAACTCTCACAGCCGCCGCCTCCTCCCCTGAAGAATCGCCCTCCGCCTCCGTGTCGAGCACCACCACCTCCACACTGGCCCCGCCACCAGATGTTCCACCTACAAAGTACATTTAAGAATGTTAGAATAAAGCACTCACTAGTCTTTGGTCTAGGAATGAAGACATGTGAAAACAATGTAATTTGTGACTGTCTACTTTAAAGTTAAAAAAAATGTCCCTTTTTCCAGGGAAGGTTGTCTTGCTTCACTTTTTGGCACAACTGATGAAGGCTGTTTTTTTAACACGCACCATTTTTCTCCACACAGACAGAAGATGGACTTCTAACAACAAGATCAAGTTGAAACCAGGTGAGAGCTCGGCTCGACCACAAATAATGTCTTCAATTAATCGTCAGCACTAACCCCTTTTCCATTATCAGTTAAACGTTTAGTTTTATTATGACTTCATTTTAATAAATGTGTTTACTTTTAATAAAGCTTTTAAACTTAAATACAATCTGTGTTTTTTGGTCCAGACTAGAGTGACTGAGCGAAAGGGTTTGCAATTTTTGCAAGCATGAGTCCAGATAGAACACTTCAAAAGACATTATGGACAATCCCAGAGGACTGCACTAAGTTGATAGAGCTATTGCTGACTAGAATCATGGGAGTTTCGCCAACCGTGCAATCTTAGTTAGCTACACAGACAGACTAATAAGAATAATCTAGTAATACCACAGGGAGTCATAGTAGAGGCAGGATAAGAATTTAGATACAGTCTACAAGAAGATCAAAGACAATTTTGAAAAAATTCAAATGAGGAACGCTAGGAAAAATAGGTACTAGTCTAAAATGAAAACTTACTGGGGCCAGCAGAGGAGCCCTCGCCTGCCCGATCCTGGCCCTGTTGAACAGCATCCGCCGCCTGCTGCTCCTGTGTCCTCCTCTCGCCCCTGGGGGGAGCTGACGTACAACATGAAAGAAAGAACAGAAAACATGGATGATTGTTGCTTGTCAATGTCAACGAAATCAAACATTTCAAAATAACAATAACAAAATATTTCCGCGAAATTATATTGATTAGGGTTAGTTTTCATTTATTTGCGGACCTGTGACTTCGAAAGTCACGTAACTCACTAAACAAAGTACTGAAACGTTCACCTAGGACTGGCAGGCAGCAGTCCGCAGGCAAGACGCAAAGTGACAGACAAACTCCATTGTGATTTCAGTCAGATCAGTGACAACACTAACAGTTGCCTGCTACATTACCAGTCATTTAAATAGTCAAACTATCAATCCACCGCCACTATTTTTCTTATTGTCAGGGGTACAAAGGAAGGGGCAGATTTAAGCCCCTTGCGGCTATTTTGCGCCGTTCTTGCGTCACTTTTGTGACGCAGCAGCTAAACAAAAAAGGGCGCCATGGTGCGGCGTATAATATTATAACAACGTGACGCATTTGGGAGATGCATCCCGTTATAAAGCCCTGCGCCATCAGGGGGCGTTCCGGCGCAAGGGAGGGCATTCCTGCGCTGGAACACATCCTAAAAGTGGCTGAGGGAAATCTACAAAATTTCAATCAGTCACCTTTAGGACAATGATGCGTCACACAAACCCTGCACCTGCTTGAAGCAGACGTACGGCTTGACCCAGCATTGGGGAGATAGGGTACCCCAGAGCATTGCTGGAGCTGCGCCATCGTTGCGACGCAACTCCAGCAGTAAAGCTTCGGTGACGTTTTGGGCCCATGGTGCGCCGCATTGCAAATACGGCGCACCATGTTTGGTGGTGGTAGCGGGCCGCACAATTAATGGCGCATCCCTGCTACTTTGCAGGGATGCGACGGTAATTGCAATTCTGCCCCTTAGGGGCATACTTACTTACGCGTTCTGGCGCATCTCCAGAGATGCGCCAGATCAAATGCGTCACGCAAAACTACCCTTGCGACACGGCAGATGCGCCTCATTTACAATGCGGCGCACCCTGGCGCAAGGGTAGGCACTTGCGTGACGCATCTCGTCACGTAAGAGCGGCGCATCGCTGGAGTCACGTCGCCAACGCAATGCAACTCCAGTAATGCTCAGGGCCACCCAATACTTAACATGCTGTGTCAGTCCTTTCGCCTGCTTCGAGCAGACATAAGGAATTGAATTGACGTGGCAGCGTCGCAGAAGTGCCTGCGTTAAATCTTGTAGATTTCACGCAGGCAATTTTGCGAGGCGCCAGCCGCCGGACCGCCCACCCTGCGTACTAGGAATGCACCCATTGTGGTGCAGGCCCATGGCTTTATAACGTGACGCATCTCCCTAGATGCGTCATGCTGTAAATGACTCGCAGGGATGCGGCACGTTTACGCCGCTGTTGCGTCACGCAAGGCAACGTAAACGTGGCGCAAGGGGCTTGTAAATGTAATCTGCCCCCTAGTGTCTAGCATTACGCAGTTCTGTAAAGTACACTCATACATAATAGTTACTCAGGCCAATGAGACCACGAAATAGAAAACAAATAAGCATAGTAGCAACGCCACTGAGAAGGAGAGCAGTGCACCTGAAATGCACAGAAGATTCTGAAATATAATTTAACTACAATGTAATCGTCATCAGCGGCATTATTGGCTTGCTCCATGTAAAAAACAAATATTTGCAATACAACAACACAGAGCAGGAGAAAACATCATAGTAGTGAGTGATTAAATGGCTACTACTACTCACCAAGCCCGGGGATCTCCAAGCCGAGCTGGTCCAGCAGGTCGCGCTTGCGGTCCAGGAGGTCCGTCCAGCGATGGGTGACCTGGCTGTAGGTGCGCTGGACCCCGTAGAGGTGGGATATGGCCCAGCACACCTTATCCCACCGCTTCCGGCGCTCCCGCATGTTGTAGCCGCCGGCCGCGATCCTGCCGCCTCCCGCGATGGTCCTGGGCAGGCGGCGCTGGACGAAGTAGACCAGCGCGCCCACTTCCTCCGGGCTGAATATCTCCCGTCGCGTCACCTGCTCCCCCCTCAATCTCCTGCATGCTGTCCTGGCACTGGGTCCAGCACTACTCCCCGCCGCTGCTGCGGCCCTCAAGTGCCTGGGCAGCTTCACGGCGCCTGGCTTGACCATGGCGGGGCAGGTAAGGTAGGAAGAAGTAGAAAATTAAGAAAGAATAGGATAGGGAAGAAGAAAAGAAAAGAGTTTAAAAAAGTAGTTTAAAAATAAAGAAAAATAGCAGAAAAGACAAAAATATACAGCTAGGAAAAGAGAGGGATAGATAAGAAGCAAAATCGTAAAAAAAAATTGAAAACAAGCAAAGGATGGCAAAGATACCAAGAGGATTAAACACCATGCCCAGACACAGGAAATGAATGAAAAACAAGATGGCCGGCGCCCGTTCACGAGCGCGAAAGTAAGTTCGCGCGAGATTTTCCTCGCGATCTCGTGCGAACCTCTAGATTTCCCGCGCGATCTCGTGCGAACCTCTACTCGCAATGCGCTTACTGCACGAGATTATACATAGCGGGCGGAAACGGAAATACGTCACGCAAACAAAATGGCCGCGCCCGTACTCGACCTTGGGGTAAATTCGCGTGTTGCGCTGCAAGCGGCTCGCGAATACTGCAAAAAAACTCGCGAAACAACAAGCCGCAAAAAAATAAAATGCTCATTCGCACAAATTGGCGGCTTCCGCGGTCGGTTTCGCACGACGCCGCGCCCCACGAATAGCGCGAAAAAACCGAAAAACGATTTTAACAAAAGCAAAAGCAATGAGCAGGTGCAAAAGGTCAACCTCATGATTTGTAACGATTCTCTGTAGCGCTTCCTGAGGAGGCCCTCCAGAATTCGGTTGCCTGCTTGCAACTATTGTGTGACCCTGCTCTGACCTTAACTGTATGCCACAAAGGTCCTGATTTACAGCTAAAGGAGCAGACAAGCAGGTGCCAGGCTGGAACTTGAAATTCATTCAGTGACACATTAATTAGCCCCTAATTCATTATTGTCAGTTGGGGCAGGGCAGGTGTTGTTAATAAACTAACCCCAAATTAATTCATGTCAGTTCAAGCAGGGCAGGTGGGCTTGCTTTTCCCCCCCATCTTCTACAGTGATGATGAACCAGAGGGTGGCATTGATGTAACAGAGGGTGGCATGGGTCAAAGAGAGGGTGCCAGTGGTGAAACAGAGGGTGCTGGGGGGCTGTGATGATGAACCAGACGTAGAAACAACATAGTCGCGACCGTTGCGAGCCGACAAGTAAGTTCGCAATTGCGAACTAGTACCAAATCCTCGCGAACTGGCAGAAACACTTGCGAACACACAAAAAAAAATCCGCAAATTCGCGAGAATTCGCGGATTTTGCGGATTGCGAATTCGCAAATCCGCAAAATTCGCGAATGCGAGATTCGCAAAATTCGCCCATGCTTAGTGTCTGGATGTTACATTAAGTCCTTTGTGAAAGATGATAGCCAAAGTGGTATACGTTCTTCCAGAAATGTATGCTTTTCCTGCTTTCAAGTTTGTAATTCCAGTTTCCAATACAGATCCATCTGTTCTGCACCGTGATAGCATTAATATAAGGTATAGCAAGAACATCTGATCTACTATTTGGGCAGGTCATATTTTGGTTAGCCGTTTTGATCAATTTCTCAAAAGATTCAGTTTTGCAATCTGGTAATGTTAAGTACTAACATCACTCAGAATTTATTTGAGTTGTAGACGTAAAAGAGCAATCTTCACAATCATAGATCCATGTGTAACTGAGTACAAAAAAGTAAATAATTCTTATTTCTTCTTCTTCTATAACGTCAAGGATGGCCATTATAAATTTGTGTGCATCTTGTTGAGCATTCTGAGTAAATAGTACTGATACATTACATATACCTACTAGATCTTGAATGCTTGAAGCACAATGTATTACAGTACTATCAGCATGTAAATTTTGTAGCGAAGCACACAGTGCAGAACATAATCTCTACTGTGGTTTCTGTTCTATTGCATTTCTAATATGTGGAAATGAAACAGTACATTGAGAACAACATTTTTATAGTAGTTGACATCAGAAGTGTTTGTCAACTGGTAACCCACAATGCCTCCTTCATTCTCCAGATATTTGTCTCTTTTTTTTTGGTGACATCTGTATATTCTTTTGTGGTCTTCAACTTTGCACATATGATCTGTTTTTAATAACTGGGTTACTGCTCTAAATGAGGAGCCTATACACTTCTCAACCGATTGCACTCTCGGACACAACTTGCATTAGCACTAGCTTTCCTGTCATCAAAATAAACCAAAAATAAACCAGACAATGTTTTTTTTCAAGACAATGCAACATATGACATGCCTTCTTTAAATACAGTATTACCAATATTAATAAAAGCTGTGTGTCTATACTTAAACCTTGAGATTTATGGATCGTTACAGTGAATGCAAGAGACACTGAGAACTGTGCTGGCCCACTTAAAATGTCTTTCACAAGCAAAAATCGTACAATACATACAACCTGCTTCACTCCATCAATCTGGTCACATTTCATGGCTAATTATTCAACGTCATCCCTATTTGGAAAATGTATGAAATCAATTTTTTTACCCAACGTACCATTTACTAATCCTTCTTCAACATTTAAGTCATGCTGCAAAATTACTCTGCAGTTTTTGCACATGCGTAAACATTTTTCTAGTCCTGCAGTCCTGGATACAGATGTTTTTAAATTAATCCAATGATGGTTGTAGTTTTCCACTTAGCAGTACTGTCACCCCCTGGTGCTCCATTTTGTTGATTGCTGTCATTCCCAAAATGTCTTCCTTCTCCAGTTTTAGTAATTGTTCATTAAAATTGTAGCTCTCTTGAAGTGTAGGCATTAAACAGACAATGGAGTTCCCTTCTTCAATGATATTGAACATTAGCTTTTCTGCTGTGTTCTTAGAGGAAAATAGTTTCCTGATAAGTTGAATTTCCCTCTGTAGGTAAGCAGTGAGAACTTTAATTAAAAAGCTTTTCCCGATGCCAGGTTGACCACTGATCTATAACATTATTGGCTTAGATGATAAGCATTTGCATTCTTTCTTTTCCTGAAGGAATCTGTGCTATATTTTCTCTTTTATTCTAAATAAATGTCATCCTGTTTGTCGTTCAGTTGTCCTAAAAGCTGTTCGACATCAAGTTTCCAGTCTTGCTTGTTCCAATGCAGTTTCCAGCTCATTCTTGGCTATCGGGGCTTCATTTTTAATAATGGGTTGATCAAGAGGATCTGAACTTTGAAGGCTTTGGTAATTCTCCTCAGCTACCTCAGAAGCAATTGTTTCTTCCTGTTCAATCTCATTATTTAACATTTGCAAATAGTTTGGTAAGACTGAATGCTCTATTTCACAGCATTATAAGAATCTTCATAGCAGTCATAGTGCCCGAGTAATTCTGATTCAGCACACCAATGCTTGAAGAGATGTAAAAGTGCCAAAAAGAAAAACTCTTTTCTGTCTGGAGTTTGGCAGCTAAGATTTCTGTTGTTAATTAGATTTCCTTTTACATGTCTGACCAAACAACTGTCACATCCAACTGCTGCACATTTCCCTTCTTCTGTGTTTTCAGTTACATTGTTCTTGTATCTGTTGTGTTGTAGTACTGCATATTGGTACCTATTTTCTAGATGTGGACTTCTTCTATGTGTCGAAAATATTGGATTTTACAATGTCTGTACTTTCTGGGTCGACTGTAACACTTTATTTAACGTACTTGCTAGGCCTAGACTTACCCAAACAATTCCCCTTGACTTCATGAACAAACTGGCTGAGCTCAGCCGGTCACAGGACTCATAGGACCCCATTGCACTACGGGATGCCATTTTCAAGTTGAAGCAGTACAATTTTTTTATTTAGAGTATTTTCAGCCAACAACTTCTCCCTCATCTCTTTCATCTCTGATTTTGTAATATCTAAAGTGACATACCAAGCAATAGTGATGGAGTTGTCTGCAACAAATTGTAGATCCATATTTGCATTCCACATTTTGAGAATCACAGGTTTGTAGTCTTTAATATACTTGGAGGCCTCTGTTCTTCTCAAGTTGTGTTTTTTTTGGTGATTTCCGTGTCCGTGTATGTCTGACTGCAGATGAATAGCTGTTCGATCGTCCTTGGGAAATGACAGATTGTGGGAATCCAAATCGGCATCTTGTGTAAAAATTTCATTTGCATCTGTATTTTTGACTGCAGTACTTCTCACATCTATGTGTTTCAAACCGCACAACTTGCTGTTGCAGGTCTTTTGGGATGGCACATATCATATATTGTTCTATGGAAGAGAGAACAGACTCATCACTGTCTGTTCCAAATTTCAGTGCTTCTTTTAAACATAACAGCATGTGAATATGGGGAGCACATCTTGCTTGGTACTCGGTATGCGAAAAGAAATCAGTTACTTCACAAAGAGGAGGATTTCTTTTGTTGCAAATGAAAGACAGCATACCTTGGAACCTGTGGTTAAATTATCTACAAACATTAGCGGGAACCAAAGAACAAAGTTCTCCTGCTGTCTTCACAATAATGATCTTAATCTGTGAGTTTGCTTCTCCCAAAAAGCAGGTCATCCCAAGATACCAAGTAGGTGATCTTAGGTTTCTCAACATAGATTTGACATCTCCAGGACGACAATACCAATACTAGTTGGTATACCATCAAATTAATCAAATTGTATTCTAACTTCATCTTTTCCATGAGTGTTTCCAACAAATTTGTTTGCAGAGAAATTTTGAAGATTAACTCTTGTCTTTAGCATGAGGTTTACAGCATATGAAAGTTCGGACAAGTCACTTGCAAACATAGGATGGCAAATGTATGGAATGCACTGGTGAAATCTTGGACTCAGAATATAATCTAGTTGACCAGTATACAGCTGCTGGTATCTGAACATCATAGCGGCCACCTGCTCCAGTGCGAAACAGCTGTGAAAAAAAAGTGAGCCTCTAAAATTTTCTCTCACACACTCCTGGGAGCTCATTTTGCTTGTTTCAATTAACAGAGATCAATACCATTACCTATGACTTTTTTAGAATGCAGGGGATGGATGCTATACTGTTCATAATTTCTTTCTGATCTGGATCGATCCACTTTTTCAGTCTATCCACTTGATGGTAAAGTTTTGTCCTCCATATACGTTATATCTTGAATGACATCCACATTTTCATAATACATATTATTTTGTACTTTATTAACATTCACTAATTCTTGCCAGATTTCTTTACTCTTGGTCAGCACACCATTCACTTTCATACATAATCCTCCTCCTAAAAATGAAAGAAAATGAGACTAACCTTTCCCAAAAGAATCTACATCTTCTAAGTAAAAACACCTGGAAAGGCCATCTGCATTGGTATGGTCAGTCCCAGGTCTGTGTCCCATTGTAAAGTATCGTATAGGGAAATGGACCACCTCAACAGTTTGGGATTTTCACCTTTCATTTGCATCAGCTATCTGAGAGGTCGTGGGCAGTTTAAACAAGGAAGTGAGTTTCAAACAAGTATGGCCTCAACTTCTTCAAGGATCAAAGCACAGCAAAGGCTTCCCTCTCAATGGGATTCCAACACTGCTTTCTGGGGAGTAACATCCTGCTTATGAAAGCTACAGGTTGGTCATGGCTATCATCATTGATTTGGGATAGGACCCCTCCTATCCCATGTTCAGAGGCATTTGTCTGCACTATGAACTGATTTGAATAATCGGAAGCCTTTAGAATAGGTGCTGAACACATTGCTTCCTACGGAGTGTCAAAAGCCTTTTGATAGCTCACTCTCCAGTTCACTTACTTACGTCAATTCTGTGAGGAGGGGCTCAATGGTCCCATACTCCTTCACAAACCTCCTGTAGTACATGTCAAGCCAAGTAATGACAGGGCATATTATCAAGACAGGAGATAAAATGATCGCCACTTTATCGGCAGAAAACTGCCGATAAAGCGGCGATAATAGGCTTGATAATATGCTCTATGGAATTCCAATTGAAGTCCATGTTAGATGTGAAGGCATCTAACATGGGCTTCCATTGGAATTCCATAAAGCATATTATCAAGCCCATTATCGCCGCTCTATCAGCAGTTTTCTGCCGATAAAGCAGCGATAATATTATCTCCTATCTTGATAATATGCCCCGACCTGACCTGAGTCTGGGTGGTAGGAGCTACGCAGGTCATAATTGTCTGGATCTTGGGTTGTCAGGATTGAACCTGGCCTCCATCTACAAAGGGGTCCAACTATACATCAGATCACTACTCTATCTGGCACTTTCTTACCTTGTTGTTAAGGATTGCACTTCACAGAGCCTCTAGGACCTTTCCAAGGTGGATTATATGATCCTGCCAGGTGGAACTATAGACAACAGTATTATCAAGATATGAGACACTAAAGGTTTTTAACCCAGCAAGAACTTTGTTCATCAACCGTCGAAAGCTCTCTGGGGCATTCTTTAGTCTAAAGGACGTAACTGTGAACTGATAATGCCCATCTAGAGTTGAGAATGCAGATTTTTCTTTTGCTCCTGGGTCAGACCAATCTGCCAGTACCCTAAAGTCAAACCAAAGTACTAAGGATGTTGGCTGTCCCTAGCCTGTCAATTCCTACACCTGCCCTTGGCATAGGGCGTGCATCTGGCTTTGTGACAGTATTGAGACACATATAGTCCACACAAAACCTCAGTTCTTTCTTTCCACCCTGGGAGTGAGGTATGGGGACTAAGACCACTGGGCTGTTCCAGGGACTTTCAAAGGGTTTAATTACCCCTAACTCCAGCATCTTGCTGACTTCAGCTCTGATGCTTTCCCTCACTTGGTCAGACTGTCTATACAGTTTACTTTTCGCAGGCAGGCTGTCATCAGTGTCCACATCATGGACACACCAACTAGTCTGATCCAGCGATAAGGGAAGAGAGCTCAGCATGCAGATCTAGGACATGCCTGCAGTCAGCTTGCTGTTGGACAGAGAGGGTGTCTGACAAAATCACTTAATTCACTGATCCATCTTTAGGACTTTTTCAAGACGAGTTTAGGGAGAAGCTCTCTCTTTTCCTAATACTCATCAGTGACCATCGGCACAGACACATCAGCCTGGTTTAAGGCGGTTCACATGGATGACCATTTTGGGGTTCCTGCAAGTGCCAAGGTCTACCAAATAGGTGACCTCCCCTTTTCTCTCTAGGATAGGGTCTACTCTATTTGTCCTGAAGGCACCAGGCTCCAAAACCCACACCTTCTGTCCTGGTTGGAACTCCACCAGTGCGCCCTTTTGGTCATACCAGAGCTTCTGGAGCTCTTGGCTGGCCTCAGGGTTTTGGATGCTTTCTCCATGTACAAAGCCATCCTGGAGCAGAAGCCAAGCACACATCCACAATGTCCTGTTTAGGCTTTGTGAGAGCTCTCTCCAAGCCTTCCTTCATAATACACAATGATCCCCTAAGAGGATGACCAAACACAAGATCAAAGTGGAAACCTCGACTCTTTTCTGTGGCACTTCCCTGTAGGCAAAAAGCAAGCATGGTAGTAAGACATCCCATCTCCTTCTGAGCTTTTCAGAGAGTCTGCCATTCATGCCTATCATTGCTTTGTTGAAACTCTCAACAAGAACATTGGTTTGTGGGTGTTATGAGGTAGCGGACTTAGAGGTCACTCCACATTCTTCCCACATATGTTTCAGGTAGCCAAACATGAAGTTTGTACCTCTGTCTGACACCAACTCCTTAGGAAACCCAACTCTGGTAAAGATACCAAAGAGGGCCCTAGTGACTACAGGAGCAGTGGTAGTCTTGAGGGAAATTGCTTCAGGGTACCTGGTAGCATGTGCTACTACCACCAGTATGAATCTGTTCCATGATGCAGTTGAAGGATCTAGCGGACCAAAAATGCCAATCCCTACCCTTTCAAAGGGAACCCCAACCACTGGGAGTAGAATTAGGAAAGGTCCTTAGGAGGCCACCTGTCCTAACAGTGGCTAGGCAGGTGGAACATGAGTTACAACACGTCTTCACCTTCTGGGACATACCTGGCCAGCAGAACTGGGTGACTAACCTGCTCCACGTTTTTGCCTAGCCATGATGCCCAGCTAGGCGATGTCATAAGCCAATGTGAGTAGGAACTCTCTATACTTCTGAGGCTCTACGACTCCTTGTGATGCCAGGTTTGGGGTCTCTGGCGCAGTGTTCTGGAGTCCCTCTTCCAACTTCTGTGGGATACATTGACATATCCCTTCTCCTGTTCAGCAGTTTGCTGTCTCAGACTTTCAAGCGCAGGACAGGTCTTCTGCCCCTAGCATAGATTTTCCCTAGAGGGTCCCTCTGGGCCCAGGAGCTCTACTATGTAAGGCCAGAGTTCCTGGGGCTCAGTTCCCTCTGGGGCAGACAGATCTTCTCCCTGAGGAGGAGGAGAGGGAGCCTGGGATGGTGTCTGTTCAGAAGTTGGTTTCCCAGACTTCTTGTCATTTCTCTTGCAGGGCTGGGCCATTATTCCAGGCTCCAACTCCTCTTTTTCACCCTGGGATACGCATTGTGCTCTTGGTTTTACACACACACATTTACGAATACCCAGCATAGCTGCATGGGTCTTTCTTTCAACCTTAGCCCATGCTGAGGACTCCAGATCATTGCCTAGCAGACATTCTACGAGTATTGCAGAGGATACCACCACCTTCTTATAGTCAGTAACCCCTCCCCATTCTAAGAACACCATTGGCATGGGATGTACATTAGCCTAATTATCAGCATGGAGGACTGTGAATGTCTCACCAGTCTGGTATTACCCAAGGGACATCAGTTTTTCAGTCACTGTAGTGACACTTTCACCTTTATTCTTCAGTGCTGCAACTTTAACTATATTAATATATGGCTGTTGTCTGTACTTCTCCAGGTTGCCGGGTCTGACTGCAAGGGCAGCTATATCCACTTCACCATCTGAGACTAAAGTTGCTTCAGTGAGCTCTCGAACATGGTCTGGACCCACCTGGGGTCCCATCTGGAGACTTACTATTGCATTTACTGCTGGTACACTAGTTGGATTCCCCTTGTTGGGATAGCTAGGGTCTCCAGTTCAGTACCCATTGTCTTTGCAATTAAAGCACCAGGATCTCTTGGGATCCCAGTTTTTACCCTGATCCCCACCCTTAGATGGTGTATTGGCTCAGGGCCCACCCTCCTGAACAGGTTTTTTGGGGCCAAGAGAAGACTCCCTTTCTTTATTTTTTATGATTAGGTGGGGTCGCGCCAGGGCCGCAAATTAGTCCGAATTTTTTTTTAAAACTCACATGTTTTTGCTGTCAGCATGGAATCTAAGGAAGTGTTTTCAAAAGTAAATTATATTTTATTTTTACCAACATTGCGGGAGCATTGAAAGTGTTTTTTTTTTTTTTACAATATTGGGAAAGGTTCAGTAATATCACATTTTTTATCTACCTTTCGATATGCACGGGGGCACCGTCCCGGTATGATTTCCTTTTAACATGACCTGGTTATTACACGATTATTCTACAAAGCTAGATGCAAGCTTCTGTCATTTCACACACTTAGTTGGACTTGTTTGTATTTCTCCGTTATGAACCTAGCTGGGCCACATTTCGAAGTTGTGCTGTCAGCATTTGTATTACGCACTTCCGCCATTTGCATAGCACTGTAGCCCTTGCGGCGGACCAGTGAAGCCTGTAAGCATTACTGTGCGCTTTGAGGCCAAGCGGGGTCACTAGTGGGGTACCTGTTGTGCAGCACCAAAATCAGAGCCGCTCTTGGAGTTACAACAGACTGGCGGTCCTTCAGACAACATCAGAGTGCTGTTTAAATCAAACAGGCCATAGACCGCGGAGTCGCGCAGTTCTGTAAGAGAGGCCCAGGTAGGTGCAGAGTCACAGGTACGTCACAGAGTCCAGTGAGAATGAATTACAGTGTCATTGCTTTTTTTAGGGTCATGGAAGAGAAAAGTTATCCTGTATGCTTCTGTGGTACTGTAGGCAAAGATGTGTGTGGGGGGTTGGGGTTCTGAGTTCTATCGCACTCCAAAATACACTCTAGAGCAGCTATAAAGAGCAGGGCGATCACTGGATCTTTTGCAGCAGGGAGGGTACTCCACAGCACCGGCCAAACTGTGTTTTGTACTCTCCATAAGGCCAGCAGTGTACTCATTCAGCACTACCCTCAGACTACAGAATTGATGCAACATGGTTCATCAATCAACCTCTCAGGCTTGAAGAGCACAGTGCTGCCAGCTGGCTGCCCACTGCACTCACTTTTATCCTTATTTATTTTTTGCACTTTTAAATACCACAAACTTAACCCTAAGGTATTGTAGCACTTTACAGCAGCACCTGTTACAGTACAGACGGACACGTTCATTTTGGTTTTTATTCATGGGGAGATCAAGTGATTTGCCCAGAATCACAGAATGTTGAGCTGACGCCAAGATTCAAACCTGGTTCCCCTGGTTCAAAGGTGGCACTGGACTTGAAATAGGCACCTCAGGGCTGCTTATATCACACAGCGCAACCACGTAGCACCGGGATCAGCTGGACAACCCAGCATCCTGTAAGCTGCAGATCTCCTGATGTTAGTCCCTCGGCCATTTGACTGAGAGAGTCTCGGTGTTTGGGCTCCCAACCCCACATACCCGTCACCCCCTATGAATTTCCGTCCCTAGACAGTAAAACGCCACCCTTAAATGATGGATTACTTCCCAACCTGGCATGGGAAGCCTTTTCCTCATTACCAGCCCTTCAAATACTTCCTGGGCCGCTGGTAATTCTGTGAGAATCAGAACCACCCATAGTGAGTCCGTGATTGCCTCACTGAAGACTCTATCTGGCCAGGGATGGGATTACCAGATGGAGGGAAGAGGACCAAAGTGTGAGCTGTGGGATACAAAAGAAGCCACACCCGACAGAGCCAGGGGCAGCTGCTGCATGTTACTGTTAGATGTTGTGATAAGTATGCACGTGTGTGTGTGTCTTGCGGGTCGTGGCCCCTCCCTACACTTTACAATGGTAATCAACTGCAGCAACTACTTGTATGGTGTGAATATATATACATATATGAGCAATGAGCACACAGGGGACTGTGGGGATGCTATTAATTTCCGGTTACTCACTACGGCTTCTGATGAAAAAGAAGAGTTTCTTTGAAATGCGTAAGGCCACAAGGATGTGATGACGGGATGGAAAGCTGACTGCCTGTGTAAATAAAGGATGTTTCCTTTTACTGAAGCGGAGTGCGGCCTCAAATTGCTGGGTAATGTTGGGGACCCTGTGGGGCCTTGGGGTTCCACAGGGACCCCCAGGCCCCAAAAGAGCATTTTCGTTTTTTGGGCGGGGCCGCGCCGGGTGCGCGTATCCGTCCAAAATTTTTAAAATACTAAGGTGGTCTCACACACTTTGTTTTCAAAGCCTCCTGGTGGCAATTTCTTTATGTAGTGGGGGCCGGCGGGAGCCCCCGAAGCCCTGAGGACCACCACCTCCCCTGGGCTTGTTTTTTAATTTGTGGGGGCCCTCAAGGCCCCCCCAAGCCCAGGGGATCGCCATCACCCAGGGCTTTTCTTAAATATGTGCGGCCCTAGTGACCACCACCCCCGGGGCTTTTGTTAAATATGCGCAGGGCACACAGCCCCCTTGCAGCCACAGGAACCGCCACCTCCGGGGGCTCTATTTTCTTTTTTTTATATAAATAAAACCTGTGTGGGGGGCTCAAGGTTATGTGGCTGTGCATGTACCGTGGTACATTTTGCTTCGCTTAAAATACCAGTGCCACTGTGGATTAAGGCAGCACACTCCTTCATATTACCAGAGCTCAGGCACTAGCTCAAGCCACCGCAGGCATTCTGGTATTTGTAATTTATACAACTTCGCAATCCGATACTGTTGAACAAAGGTGTTGGGCTTAGAATTCACAATGACTGCCATGCAGTCATTGTGAATTCTAAGTTCAGAGTCCTGATAATGCACAGCTCATACTGGATTTCATACTTATTTAATGCTCTTTAGCAACTGCCAGAAGTAAATATTACAAACCTTTTCAGTGAGAAGGTGCTGGCATGTGATACCAATTATGGTACAAATCCTTCAGAAAATGAGCTTCTCCTTCAGCGACATGCCAATATGTTGGAACATTACAGAGTCTGGTAGCACATTCCATTGACTTAAGGAAAGACCGCATATACTAGAATTAGCATTAGTAATAAAGGACAAGTCTCTATTATACGTGCTATACATGCTATGAATTGATCTTCCCCCCTTTACCTTCCACCCACCCTTCCTCTTACTCCCCAGTGACCCCCCAATCTACCCCACCACCTACCTCACAATCCACCCCCCCCACCGTGCACCTCCCCTACTATAGAGGCCTTGGGGCTAATCTCCCTTGTGATGCTCTGTGAATAGCCCACCTGGTGCTCACCCATCCCTAAATATTCACATACTGGCGAGTTCTCTATCTTAACTCCCGCTATCGAACATTCCATTCCATTAACAACAGCCACTACCTAGTCATCTATCCGATCATAAAGACTGAAGATATTCCTTTACTGCAATATCCGAAGTAAAAAAATGTGTCTGCCCCTTGTTAACAACCTTTAAAGTAGCTGGACTCAATAAGCATACTTGTGTGCCTTTTGCTTGGAACGGGTTCATCAATTGACGCATCTGCCATCTTTTTTCCACTGTAAAATGGCAGTAGTCTGGTCTAACAAAAAATTAGGTCCCCTTCCCGATTCTTTTCCTGCCCGGCCGTGCCAGATCGTATGCTGCCTGTCGGGCCCAGAACTTATTTAGTGAGATGAGGATTGCTCAAGGTTGCTGTGCCGGTTGGCCATTTTTAACTGTCCATTGTCGAAAGGGGAATCTGTGCGCCGTTTGCACTTCTGTTGACCAATTCCACTCTTTAAGTTCGGGGAACACTTCCTCAAACATTTCAACCACAAATTCACGGACATCATGTCCCTCCACCTCTTCTGGCAAGTTCAGAATTCTAAGGTTATTGCAGCGTAATCGGTTTTCCATAACGACGAGTTTATTTTGTACATCATCTTTGTTAGCTTTCATATCTTCTGCGAGTGCCTTTTGTGTCTCCCTCTGATACTCCAGCACTAAGATACATGTCTCCGCCTCAGTCATTCTCTCTGTAAAATCGTAGCATGTCTTAGCAAGCCTTCTGACTGTATTCTGTTGCTTCCTGCAAGCTGTATGTGTTTTTGAATTCTCTGATCGTGTTTCCATTCTGTGCTCTGATATACATCTGTAGTTTGCCTACAGCAATATTTCACCCTGTATTTCCTCCACCTTGCCCCCACCTGCTTGATCAGAGAGGTTCATTCCATCAGGCGTCATCTCTCCAGTGGAGAAATCCCACTCAGGAAGCACCATCCAGTCAATACTAGGCCCTCCTTCCTTAATCAGCTTCCGTACTGTGAGTGTTTCTGTACTTGCTATTCCTAGAGGCACGTTCTCTGACTCATTGCCAATATTGATTGGAGACCTTCTTGAGGACTCATTCTCCTGCAACTGGAGATCCTCCTTCTCTGACTCATCTGAATGTTCAGAAAGAGAGTAAAATTTGCTTTCCTTACTACTGATAACTTCAGTCCTTTCATCACTTATCGCGTCAGTTCCCTCTGTTAACACCGAGTTTTCTTTTCCTGTGGTGTTTGCAATGATAGTCTGATCAGCCTTCTGTACATACATAGATATATCTTATTATATCATTCCTGATTCATGGATAATTTCCCCAGGAATCGTTGCACACCCCTCTGCTCTTATGCTTTGTCTCTCAATTGCTAGGGAAGTCTTTTGTGGTGCTATCGTCTTCTTTCTAGCCGCCACTTGAAAAATCTGCTTGATCTTGCCAGTTGTCTGATTGTGACCCTTGCTTTGTGTATTACACTCCCACTCCTCTTCTCCTCCAAGGTCTTTAGAGCCTTTCCCAGCTAGTGCCGCTGTCGGTTCCCCACTTGCTCTTGTCTTCCCGCCACGAGCCATTTTTGGTGACATTGTTGGCTCTCTATTTCCAGATATATCTGTGATGCGTCTTGTTCCTGCCAAGAAGACTCACCAACCATTTCCTAGAATCTATGGTATCCCCCACACCAGCAATTATGTATAAACAGTACTAGCAGTCAGCCAGACCGTTGTGAATCGCCCGTTCGCCGCGCGCCAGCTCATCAAAGATTTCACCGCCTTCAATGCTTGCTACTGGACTCTAGCGCCCCTGGTAAACAGCCGCTGAAGTCGCTACCCCCGCCGGTTGTTACTGTCACTTTGATGTGTTAAATCCTCCCTTGGGGCGTATTCTCGCGAGTTTCTTGCCGACTTCAATCACTCATCTGAGCCTCGACTCCTGGTCCCGGTTTCGATAGTTCCGGAGATTATGCATCCATGCTGTCGACACTCTGTCTCCCCACCTGCATCTACCTCTCCACTAGCAGCAAGAAGCACCTCCACCTCCACTCGAATACGGCAAATCCATCTCCACTGCGAGCTCCGTATGCAGTACTCCGCCCACGCCAGCGTCCCGCGCAGGTGAGCTAACTTCCTACTGACTGCAGTCTCTATGCAGCATCTTACACTCCTGCCACGAGCATCGACTTTCCACCGCAAACAATGTTCTCGGGAGTTGAAACCAACAGTGTTTACGCCTTATTCTCGCACTTCTCGCCGCATAAGTACTCCCATTCCCGCCTTCATTGAGCCACAATTATGAGGGATAGGTGAGCTGTTCGGGGGACACAGACACACACCCCCCCCGTGGAGGCCATCTTGAGCCGTATAGAGAAAACACGACTTACGCAGAGATATTCATGGTGATGAGATACAATGGGGAAAACCTTGGTATAAATGGCAGGTAAGGGGAATGCTAGGAATCTGCGCATAAGTACATTTAATGTATGTGGTCTGAATAATGCTCATAAAAGCAAACTAGTAGCGGCTGATGTAAGGATGATAAATCCTGACATCTTGTGTATACAAGAGACAAATGTGCCCTGGACTGTTCGCAAGATACTGAGCGAGCTGGGATTGACATTGATTACAACTTCCAGACAGTCTACTATGAACAGGGGTGTCGCGATCCTAGGTAGACCAGGAATATCTGGGACGGGAAGAGAGACGGTAGACAATCTAGGGAGGTGGGCCATAACAGAGTGTAGTGTAAGGAATAATAAGATAGTTACCTGTACGGTATATGGATCGAATATGGATGAGGCAGAAACACTGGAATTTCTGAACGTTGAATTGGCTATGTGGGACACCACGCTGATACTGTGCGGGGACTTTAACATTCATGGGGAAGGGAAGATGTGGGATGCGGAGTATGAGAACTACACAGGGCATAAACCCAAAGTCTATAGGGCCGTGCAACAGCTTCTGCAGAGTCATGGGCTAGTCGATGTGTGGGTGATAGTAAACCATGGAGATCCAGGATACATGTTTTATTCATTTCCCCATAATAAATTAGTTTGGTTGGATTATGTTTTTATGTCTAGGTCACTCACAGAAGGTGCAAAGATGCAGGTATGGCCCCAAATCACATCGGACCATGGCCCCGTGGTATTAGATCTCATCAGTATAAGTTAAACAAGGAAACACAGGTCATTCACTTTTAATAAGAAGCTATTAGGAGACAGTCGCTATAATGACCATATTAAAACGTGGGCAAAACTATTTTTGGAGAGCAATAGAGGCTCAACTGCTCAGTCAATGGTATGGGATTGGCTGATAGCGGGGCTGAGAGGTGAAACACCTAGTTATGGATAGGCCAAGCAAAGGCAACAGAAGGAGTATATGCTGGGTCTCTTTGAGGAGTTAAAGGCAGCACAGTGATAACTCATGCAAGTGGTGAGAGACAAAGAAGACACTAAGGAGACCCAAATTAAGATAGCATGCTGTAAGGCTAAGATTAATAGGATTTGGTGTCATGAAATAGCAGCCCAATATAAAATGTATAAAGAGGAAAGGGTCAATATAGAGAAGCAGCAGGCCGGTGTTTGGCCCAAAGGCTGAGGGGTAGGCAAGCGGCACAGAAAATAGTATCATTGGAAGATGGAAAGGGAAGTGTGGTTGAAACTATGGAAGGAATACTGGAGGTGTATCATACCTTTTATAAAGAGCTATATACACAAGGAACAGTGGATAAGGTCAACATAGAGACGTTTCTGCAAACAGTGGATCTAATGGGGCTCGGACAAGAAGTGCGAGAACTCTTAGAAGCCCCGATTACAATGGTAGAGATTGAGGAAGCACTGGGTTCACTATCTGGGGGAAAAGCGGCAAGGCCAGACAATAAAGGAGGATAAGTTGGCTACATTTCTGGAGGCCCCGTCTGGAAACCTACCATCTTCATGAATTAAGCCAATATTGTGGTCTTCAAAAAGAAAGACAAACCAGCAAGTCTCCCAGGCTCGTATAGACCAATATCATTGATAGATGCGGATGGTAAGCTGTACTCAAATATTTTGGCAGG
Organism: Lissotriton vulgaris; assembly: GCF_964263255.1. Classification (NCBI taxonomy): domain Eukaryota; kingdom Metazoa; phylum Chordata; class Amphibia; order Caudata; family Salamandridae; genus Lissotriton; species Lissotriton vulgaris. The sequence continues at coordinate 670,479,660 of NC_141685.1, read as the reverse complement.
TAGACTGGCTCAAGTTATTACTCCGTTGGTCTCTAGGCATCAACACAGTTTTATACCGGGCAGGAGCATGGTTAATCACTTAAATAGAGTGATTGCAACAATTGACGTTGCTAATGTACAGCAAAAGAATTTAGGAATAATTCTCTTAGACGCTGAAAAAGCGTTTGACCGCTTGTCATGACTGTTCTTGTGGGCCGTCATGCTCAAAATGGGGTTTAGGCCCGCTACATTACGTCTATACAAACTATGTATAAAACTCCTCGAACTAAAATATGTACAATGGGTAGAGAGTCATCCCCAGTATATATTAGCAGAGGCACAAGGCAGGGGTGTCCCTGCTCGCCCCTACTATTCACTATCTATATTAAACCCGCTGTTAGTATTGTTGGAAACCATCAACAGGATAAAGTCTATGATTTGTGAACATTATCAAGTGCGAGTCCTAGCATATGCCGATGACATAGCGGTAGTAACATCCGATCCAGAGCAAGCGGTTAGGGAGATTGAGAATTTAACTCAGAAATTTGGGGAAGTGGCTGGGTATAAGTTGAATGCATCCAAAACCCAAATTGTATTTGCTGAAGGACAGGTTACGGATGAAGCTATGTATCTGGGCATAAAAATTAGGATGTCACTTCAAGCTGTAGTAGAAGTAAACTGGAGAGATATTGTGTCTTCAGCTAATCAACAATTGGATAGGGTTGAATGTCTGCGTTTGTCAATGGTAGTTATGTTATGTTATGTTACGTAACACTTATAGAGCGCATGGCTACCCCAACAACGAGGCATCCCAGCGCTTGCAGACAAGTCAAATCACATAACAGCCGGAGGAATGCGGCAGGATATCTATTCACCGCGGAACCCTAAATAGAAGAAAACAGCCAAGTTTTTACTTGTTTTCGAAAATGTAGGTGGTTTGTGATGGAACGTACACCTAAAGGAATAGAGTTCCAGAGTTTTGGGGCCCGAAACCTAAAAGAACGGCCACCAACTCTGCACCTCCGAATCTTGATGGTACAAGCAAGGAAGAGGTCCGCAGACCGGAGTGCACGCTGTGGAACATAGAAGGAACAGATTCCTTGCAAGATTTTAGGACCTAGACAATGTAACATTCTATGCATAACACACAAGGTTTTAAATTGAATGACTGTCAGATTGGACCCAAGCATTAATACATTGCAATAGTCTAGATGGGATAAGACCATAGCCTGGACAATTGTCTGACGGATGGAAGGTTCAAAGAAGCCAAGAATAGGTTTCAGAGAGCGCAGGCGGCCATAGCAAGTACCAGCTATCCTCTTCGCATGGGAATCCAGGGTGAGAGCATCATCTAAGATCACACCCAGATTCTTAACTTCCTTCTTAGGCATAGGCGGTGAGCCCAATGTAGGGGGCCACCACCGCTCGTCCCACTTTTGGGTGTCCGGGCCAACCAGGAGGACTTCAGTCTTAGATGAATTTAACTGAAGACAGTTCTCCGTAAGCCAGCTGGAAATGGCCATGATATCCTCTTGGAATTTGGCTTGATCACCCACGATGTTATTAGAAAAGGTGAAGATCAGCTGTGTATCGTCCGCATAAGATATTAGTTCGATGTTACGTTCCCTGGCCAATGTGGCCAGGGGGCGGACATACACATTAAACAGCGTGGGGCTGAGGGCAGAGCCCTGTGGAACACCACAGCCTAATGGAAAACTGCCAGATGAGTACGGGGGAGCATGAACCTGGAAGGAACGGTCAGATAGAAATGACACGAACCAGTCCAGAGCATCATCTCTGACACCTATCTCCCATAGCCTCCTAACTAGGATCCCATGGGAGACGGTGTCAAACGCCGCACTCAAATCTAGCAGCACCACAGCTGAGGTGTCACCCCTGTCTTGTGCCACCCTTAGATGTTCTGTGACGGCCAATAAGGCTGACTCCGTGCTATGTTTGGCACGGAATCCGTTCTGAGACTCCTCCAAGATCCCATTAGTCTCCAGAAAACCCGTCAGAATAGAATTGACATGTGCCTCCATTACTTTGGCCAAGTAAGGAAGCAACGAGATAGGCCGGAAACTTTCTGGCTTGGAGGGTTCCAGGGTGGGTTTTTTTAACAAGGGGACCACTTTGGCATGTTTCCAAGATTTCGGGATGGTAGCTGATTGCAGAGATTTATTAATCAGTTTTTGCCCTTCCATCAAGATAGATTCCGGAAACAGTCTAAACATCTCAGGTTTGACAGGATCTTCCGGGGACCCCGACTTGATTCTTAAAGTTAGGGGTTCCATGTCTGTCTGAGAGATGAGTGGGAGAGTTAGGAGGGAATAGGGAAGGCTCAATGAGTCAGTAGTAGGTCTGTAAGTCATAGATGGTTCTCCAGAGTTAAATGTGTTATAAATCCCTTGTACTTTATTAATAAAGAAGTGAGCCAGCTCTTCACATTGTGAGTCAGATACTATGGTGCTATTAGTCCCCACGGGAGATGTAGTAAGCTCCTTCACTAACGCAAAGATAGTTTTTGTGCGATTTGTGCTGGCATTGATCAGATCAGTATAATAACTAGCCTTGGTCTTTTTTATAAGCTTATGGTAGGCTTTTGTGGCAATTCTAAAATTGGATTTGGCTACCAAGTCATACGATCTTCTCCAGATACGCTCAAGTACCTTACACTCCTTTTTTTTTAGTACAAGCGCCTCACAGTACCATAACTGGGACTGTTTACGTTTAGGTCTTGACATTTTCCTGGGTATGAAATGATCCAAAGACTCATTGATCCATTCTCTATAGGCTAGATCCGCCTCATCCAGATTAGCAGGCCAGGCAGGTCGGGAATTAGTTAATCTAGCCTCAAATAGTGCCCCATCAAGTTTGTGCCATGCACGTCTCAAAAAAGGAAGAGGAGGCTTTCCCCCAGGGCCAGCTGGAATCCTAACAGCGATCTGTACCAGAAAATGGTCCGTCCAGCTAAGAGGACTAGGAGTGGAAACTGAAATTTCCTGAATGTTCGAAAACACCGGGTCCAGTAAATGGCCTGCTAGATGGGAGGGCCCCACCACCAGCTGACGTAATTGGCAGGCTTCCATATCCCCTAGAAACTTCAGTATTGCTGGGGAGAGACTAGACTCCAGATGTAAATTGAGGTCCCCCAGTACACTAAAGTTAGCTGACTGTAAAATAAAGGCAGAGACATTAGAAACCAATGATTCCTGGAATGTACTCGCTAGCCCGGGAGGCCGATAAATCAGCACGCCCGTAAAAGTGAAGGTATCTGAGACCTTCAACTTAAAAAGTGCGCTCTCACAGTTGGCTATCCCTGTAGGGGAGAGAGTGCAGGAATAGATGTCTTTAAATATCACTGCCAATCCCCCTCCCCTGCCCTTAAATCTATTCTGAGTTAGAATAAGATAGTTAGAAGGGAGGGCTAAAGCAGTGATGGCCAGTGTGTCATTCGTCAGCCATGTCTCTGTTAGGACTAGCAGGTCCGGGGAGTAGTCCGTAAGAAGCTCATAAATATCCTCATGATGTTTAACAAGGGACCTACAGTTAAGGCTTAGTATCTGTAAGCTCGCAATATTGTTAACTTTGTCAGCGGGGGCCGGTGGAATTGGGCCTGCCTCCATAGCCTCAAAACTGCAGTAATTACACCGCAGGTCAAGTGAGCCAGGGTGCAATGAGTGTGGCGCACACGCCGTTTGACAACGAAGAGCAAATAACTCCTCACGGGCAAACGGGACCATGCTGTCAGCTGACACCCAGGGGTCCTGGCCACTGGCAACGGACCGGCGCGGACGGGCGCAGACGGGCTCGCCTTTGGCGACCCGCCGCGCGCGTCCGCTGCGCGGGAAAATGCAGAGGTCCCTAAGTAGGCACCAACCCCGCCTCTGGCGATGGAAACACCCTCAGGGGGCGTGCCAAGGTCGTGAACGCCCTCCACAACAAACGGCACTTGCCGCGGTGGAACGAGGCGCCGACCGTGATAGCAACAGGTAAGGTACAACAGTGAAAAGACGATGTTACAATGTCGTATTTAAAAGCATAAAATTAAAAGGTTTTGCCAGGTAACACAGAGCACCCTACACCGGCAGCACCCCAGCGCCTAGTAATCAAGCGCGTCCGCTGCGCGGGAAAATGCAGAGGTCCCTAAGTAGGCACCAACCCCGCCTCTGGCGATGGAAACACCCTCAGGGGGCGTGCCAAGGTCGGTCGGGTAGGGAGATGTAATGTGCTTAAAATGTGCATACTCCCTAAGGCATTGTACTATTTCAGGGCAGTCCTGCTGGAGTTGACTCGCCTACAACTCTCGAAGTTACAATCTCTCTGTGATAGGTTTACTTGGGGCAAAAAGAAAACTTGTCGAACCTCGAAGTACATGATGTTACCACTAGAGCGAGGGGGATGGGCAGTACCGAATTTAAAATGTTGTTATTTAGCCTGCCTCTTACAAAATATGGGGTATCTTATGACTGGAGAGGAGGGTCAATTAGCAGAAGCACCAAATGTATATCAAATGTTGATGGCAACACAGGCTAGTAAGGCTTTATTTACATTTTTGGAACCTAGCTATTTTAAAAGAACGCGATTCAAAGTCATAAGTACAGCATATAAAGCCTGAAAGACAATATGTAGAATGGTATCAATAACCCGGATAAGCTACTATACACCATTAAATGCTACAGCCATATTCCCCGCCATCTTTTGGGACACAAAGATGGATAGCTGGCGAGATAAGGGGATCAGACATTTAGGGGATATTTATTGTGGCGGGGTAGTTGCTTCTTTCTCTGATTTAACAGAATGGTATAAATTGCCAAAAAAATGACTTCAAATTTCTACAAATACGAGATTTGTTAGGTAAACACTATAAGCAGCTAGCGATAGCTCCCAATACTTTAGTAGAGGCAGTTAAAAAAAGCACCAAGAAAGGGATACTATAGGGAATATTGACTGAAGCTCAACAGGATGATCTAGAGAATCAGGATGGCAAGTGGAGGGTACGATTTGGGACCGCAGACACATACGTGCAACAATCAATCGATACAGCAGCTAAAGTTCATTTGACAGCTAATTTACGGACCTAACATTATAACACTTTGTTTAATTTGTATCATACGCCTGTAATGATGATGAAGTGGGGGGGGACTCACGATGGGAAATGTTTCAGATGTCAGACAGAAAATGCGGATATTTGCACATATTTTATGAATGTGCAGCGCTAATTCAGTTTAAAAATCATATTGCGCTGTTTCCAACGAAGATTACGGGGGCTGATGTATTTATTTCTAAAGAGGTAATGTTAACAGGAGTTGGTGAGGGTATTCAGCCTGCTCAGGCTTTTTATTCATTTAGGTATCTTATATTTATAGCTGCTGCTGTAGCTTGATTATGTGTTGCTTCTGTGTGGTGCCAACCCGAAGCCCCATCGTTCGAGATGTGGTGAGCAAAGTTTTACAATGTATTTAATTTTGAATATAGTTTTTACTCTCTGAAATCATTTAAGAAGAAAAAACTGGGGGTACAGATTTGGGGACCCATGCTACAGCATATAGAGAAGTCGGTGTAAATATAAATAACTTTTGTTAGATTGTGTAATTCAATTTCTGTACTAATAGTTTGAACAACTGATCGTTTATGTATTGCATGCTATGAATCCATACTAATATTATAAAGAGAGAGCCGAAACGTTTGAGGCGGGTAAGCACAGGAACCACAGCGCCAATCACAACACCCAATACAGCATTGGAAAGGACAGTTTCAGCAGATAGACATAGGCTATACAGCAGCCCACCATATACATTAGAAGGGTAATAGCACGTTGTGTGACAAAGTAGTCCGTTGGAACTAGCACCGGCTCTGAGGTGGGCGTGTATGTACGATTGGAGTGTGTGAATAGCGTTCTATCCCTGTGTACGCCGTCGGGTGATGTATGGAGCGTGTGAACAGCGTTCTATCGCGGCGGCTCAGTATGCCGTCGGGTGATGTAGACGCGGCGTGTGGCATCTCAGTGCATCACGCCGTGTTGTGGATGCAGAGCCCAGGCACGAGAGCCCATGCACGATGTGCACGGCAGGACGTCAAGAGGCGCATATCGCTGGGGCAGACTGTGAGGCCAGAACTTCAAAGCAGGTACACACGCGTCGGCACCTGCACATATCGCTGGGCCGCATTCTAATTGCACACATGTCTGTTATTCCCGGACAACGTCGGGACGGGCTGCTAGTTGAAAAATACATTTTTTTTAAAAAGGACAAGTTATGGTAAGCAGAAGATGTGTGTTGCCAGATTCTGAGGAGGCTGCTAATGCCATCGGTATGGTCCAGCCCAGTCTAACCAATGCACCCTAATCCATTGTTATTTTTATAGTTTTGGGAATGCCCTGGATTTCTGAGCTGGGTGACTGCACGTTGTGCTTTTAAGTTTGTAGTTGATGCCAGTTGTAGATCAGTTGCCTACAACATCTCCCACCAACTAATTGCACCAGTTGGGCCACAAGTATGTGGGTTGCCTGCCGGCACTCCGTCTGCTTGTTCAATTGAAAACAAAAGTAGACAGACCAAGAGGTGACCTCTGTGCACAACCTATGCCATAGGTAAAGTTCCATACCTGACCCTTCTAGATTTGAGGGGTGTATTGATTCACATGCTGTTCTCCCTCAAGCCATATTCAGGGTCTTGCATCGAGGAATCACACCCTTCAATCAGGTTGAAACTTGGGTCCTGATGTTTGCAGTCTCAGGCCGAAGTTACTTGATGGCCTTTTTAGTCTGAGATGTTCTTGTGGTCCCCTCTCAGTAAACTAAGAAATAATGCAGTTTGGTCAATGTTAGCATCAAGTGCCTCTCTAGACCCACCTGCGGCCATCAGGATATTATTCAGTTAGTTGAGAGTGTCTCATCTTGTATTGACCAACCACTTTGACAGGATCAGTGTTAGTGTGGTATTGCATCTTACCTCCAATATGTAGGTCTTGTGTTTGAGCCTGCACCTTTGTCACTTTCCGTTTTCATTTTTTACAGTTATGTGAATATATCATCTGTGACCCCCATATCTGAAGAAATTGCACAATCTTAATATGAGAGAAAAAGAGCTTGGATGTCCTTGGATCTGCGGTTTGTGCCGGAAAACCCTTTTTGGGTAGCTGCTGCGCACTATAAATTTAAATAAATAAATTAAATAAATAAATGTAGGCTTCAACGATCTCCTGGAGGAACTATATCCACGGGCTAAATCCCTTTACAGACCACCCAAAAGTTGTGTGATGTTTAATGGAGGTGATGTGAGTGTTGTGTGTGAATCAAAAATTAGCTAGCATTCACGCCAAGAATTTTCAATTCTATTAAGGACACGGAGGCGAGGATTATGCTTCTCTTTCATTTACTGTAAAAACTCACAGCAGCCAATAAACATACAGTTTAGTAAAGTTAAACTACATTAACCATGATGCTTGGCCCAAGCCACGCCTCCTTAGCCCTACAAGAGCCCTGGTAACAGTCCCAGCTTCCTCTTTCTTTGCACGAACATGCAGCATAAGTTCGATATATAAAAGTCTTATAGAAAAACTCCAACATGGAATAACACAGAATCACTTCCAACTTCAGAAAATCTCCAACGTGAGATAGTGGGGAACAGCGTTCCAACTGCAATCTTCAGAAGAAACGTCACTCCTTTTTCTTGTCAGAACCTAGAAGAAAGATAAAGAACCCGTAATGTCTGTATAAACAGAATCAATCATAAAAACGGGTGGGTAAGCATGATCATAGCATGACATAGCCGGGTGGGATAATCCTCGCCTCCGTGTCCTTAATAGAATTGAAAATTCTTGGCTCGAATGCTAGCAAATTTTTGATTCTATTACAGGACCGATGGCTTCAGATTATGCTAGTTTAATGCTGAATCAAAAACAACAGAAGTAATATCTCCCACCGGCTTATAGTAGAATTGTTTGAATTTCAACTCAGACGACCAATCAGCACAATGCATAATATACTGAATATTCGCTCCTAACAAATATGACTTGGAAGCCATAGCACCCCTTACAGAGTGCGCCCCAAACAGTTGAACATCAACACCAGACTCTCTCATGATAAACTTAAGCCATCTGGCAATAGTGGCAGAGGACACAGGCTTAAAAGGTTTCTGTACAGCAATCAAAAGTTGTGTAACCCCAGTCGGTCTTAAGGAACAAGTACACTCCTCGTAGGCTTTCAAGCATTGGACAACACAGAGTTTAGCATTACTATGAAAGGCATTATATTCAATCATTCTAGACATAGTTGTTGTGCGGCCTGAAATAGTAAAGGAAACTCCCTCCGGAGTGAATACTCTACCTGTAATATCCAGTGCCCGCACATCCGAAGATCTCCTGCATGCCGACAAACATAAAAGCATAGCGAGCTTGGCTGACAACTGCTTCCTAGAAAGCAAGTCATTAGAAGGCCAACAATCAAGAAGTTTGATGACCAGAGAAACATCCCACAGCCCTGAATACTTGGGCTTGGGAGGGTTTGCAACACGAATCCCTTTGAGGAGTTTGCACACCAAGGGGTGAACTCCCACTGGCTTCCCATCAATGTGGGAGTGTCCAGCGGAAATAGCAGACCGAAAGTTGTTCACCGATCTATATGCTAAGCCGCTGGCTGCCTTTTCAGACCAAAAATTCATGACATGTGAAAGGCCTGCCCCCACGGGATCCAAGTCCCGTTCCACGCACCAACATAACCATCCCTTCCAGGCTGAAGAATACCTTTTTCTCGTGGAAGGGGCCCAAGCCTGTATGATGAAATCATTAGCTGTTCCTGAAACTCCAGGCAAGTTCCACTGTTGCCTGAAAGCCTCCATGCCATCAACATTAGGCGCTGTGACAGGATCAATGGATGTTGTTCCCGTAGAGGTCCCAGGAGAAGGGACTCTGACCAGGGCAACATCCTGGGAAGGTCGCAGCACATCCCCAACAAAGTCGGGAACCAAGGTTGCGACTTCCACAGAGGTGTCACCAGGATCACCTCCGCTTTCTGCTTGAGAATGTAGGATGCCGCTCGTGGGATGAGAAGAAAGGGGGGAAACGCATAGTTCACCGCCCCCGTTCAGTCCTGGAGAAAGGCATCCGTTGCTGCCGCCGCTGGGTCCGGTCTCCAGCTGAAGAATCTGGGCAGCTGGCTTTTCAGCCTGGATGCAAACAAGTCGATCTGGCAAGGACCCCAGAGGTCCTGTAGCCAGTGAAAGATCTCAGGAAGCAGCTGCCAATCGCTGTAATCCCTCAGGTGTCTCGAGTTCCAGTCCGATACCACATTGGACTGTCCCGGTATGTATTCTGCTATAACCGTGATCTGACGGTTGAGGCAATATTGCCAAAATTCCTTGGCTACCTGCACTAGCATGGACGATCTCGTCCCTCCCAACTTGTTTATATATCGAACCGCCGAGACGTTGTCCATTCTGAGAAGAATGCAGCACGACGTCTGATGCGGTGAGAGGGTTTTGATAGCGAAGGATCCTGCTAGAAGTTCCAAGCAATTTATGTGCAACTCTAGCTCTTGAGGAGACCAGCGTCCTCCTGTTGAAACAGCACCACAGCGCGCTCCCCAGCCCCAACGGCTGGCGTCGGACTCTATGACTACCTCAGGAAGAGAACCGAAAATGGCTCTGCCGTTCCAAGCTTCTACATGGGGCAACCACCATTGCATTTCGTCCCTTACCTCTTGTGACAACGGCACTAGGTCTGAATAGGCCAGCCTCTTTGGAGGTGCTGGATCTTCAATCTCTGCAGGGCCCTGTAGTGAAGTGGCCCCGGAAATATCACTTGAACTGACGACGCCAATAGGCCTACTATCCTGGCGACCGTCCTGAGAGAGACCATCTGATTGCTGAGAAGAGATCTGATCTCCTTCCTTATATCCTTCAGTTTCGATTTCGGAAGGCTCAACTGAGCTGTCTGCGAGCTGATCACAAACCCCAGAAAGTCTGTCATTTGTGACGGAATCAGAGCGGATTTTGTCTAGTTTATTACAAACCCCAGATTCTGGAGCAATTAAGTCGTTGTCTGCAGATGCTGCGACACTAGATCCGGGCTCTGAGCCACGATCAGGATGTCGTCCAGGTAGATTATCAACCGTATGCCCTGTTCTCGGAGTTGGGAGACCACCGGCTTCATCACCTTGGTGAAGCGCCGAGGAAAGCCCGAAAGGAAGGGCCGAGTATTCGAACCATCGTCCGTTCCACTGAAATTGTAGGAATCGGCGATGAGGTGGATAGATGGGAATAGATAGATAGGCATCTTTGAGATCCAAAGGGACCATCCAGTCGCCCTGCCGAAGCAGATCTGCCAACAGATGGATGCCCTCCATCTTGAAATGGTTGTACACTAGGAAGTAATTGAACCCCCTCAAATTTAACACAAGTCTGTGACCTCCTCCCTTCTTCTGAACTAGGAAGATATTGCTGCAAAACCCGTGTGGATCGTGATCGCACACCGCTATATCATGTTTGTGAAGCAATTCTTCTATCTCGCTGTCTATAAAGACTCTCTCTTGTAGGGAAAAATGGAGAGTTCTCGGTCCCGTCCTCTGTGTGGGAGTCTGGTAGAACTCTAGTTGAAAACCCCGTACAGTTTGTAAGACCCACGCATCCTGGGTCAGAAGAGCCCAATTGTGAATGAAATGTCTCGTGCGACCCCCCAGTGGAATGGGAAAAATAATCGATTGCGCTTACCTGTGGAATTCTGGGCGTGGAAGCCTGCTCTGTTGCCACCTCCTTGGAATCTGCCCCTGTTGAATCGGCCTCATGTGGGGTTGAAGGTACCACCTCTGGTCGAGTCCCAGTCACCTCGACCTCTACGGAAATCGCCTCTGGGGGGACCTTGGTTAGCAAAGCGGCCTGGCGAGCGTCCCCGACCTCGTCCGGCCCTGTTGAAAACCTGCTGGTGGAATACCCGCTTGATTCCTGTTTGAGCTTTGTCCAGTGAAGTGAAGGTCCCCACGTATTTGGAGACATCCTTAACAAAGCGATCTCCAAACAAGTTACCCTCAGCTAAGGGACCCTTGTTCCGCCTATGCCAATTCAGTTAGATTAGAGTCCATTCTCATAAGCAGTGATTTGCGTTGCTCCGTGGATAGCGTGCAATTGGCATTCCCCAATAAACAGATGGCCCGTTGGGTCCATCCAGCCAGGATATCCGGGTCCACGGGTACGTTTGATTCCTTGGCCTGAAGGGCCATTTCGAGAATCTTTGCCAAAGGACCAACCACGTCCAGCATTTTATCCTGGAAGCCGCGCCAGGCGCGGTCGATGCCCTTCTTAGGGTCCTTTGCGAATTTTTTCAAAAAGGTTAGAAGGCTAACGTCAATCTCCGGAGTCTCCGCCACCTTGTGGGCGAGGTCGGAACGCACCTCCTTGTCAAATCCTTTCCTAATGTTTTCCTGCAGGTACTCCGCCACAGCTGTGGCTGGGACCCAATCTGACGATGTAGGGTGAACTATCTCCGTAGGGTTGAATGAAAAGGGGGTATTAGGAGCGGGGGCTGATGTCGAAGGGGCAACCTTCTTTGCCTTCTTCATCGGTGGAGGCTCCTCGTCCGTATCAGTGGTATCTGTACCCGTTGTGGTAGTAGTGTCAGTGTCCACATAGTTTTGTTTGCTCTTGGCCTTGCCACCTGTAGAATAGCCATGATCCTGCCCAGAAGCTGGTAAGGAATTTTTAAAGCATCCGAATGTGGCCATTGGTCACTGCTGCCTGCCTGCGTAGCTGGTGGAGCTTTCTTTGCGGACTTATCTTTAGTAAAGCCAAGGCGCTTTGCGAAGTTCTCTAATTGTTTCGTAATAGGCTTAAGAGCCGCTGCCAATGCTTGTTGCACAGTAGTAGGCACTGTGCTCTCAACAGCCTTATTGACCGAGGCTCGAACCGAAGCGTCCAAGGCCTCAACAATCTTATCCTCTACTGCAGCAGCAGGCTGCTCTTCATAGGTTTCTTCCCCTGCCTCCTCATCAAAATACACCCAGTCTTCCATCTTACAACACACAGTGGGGTAGAGAAGTAAAAGAATTGAGGTAGGCACAAGGGGAGTCAAGGGGGGGGGGTCAGCCCCACTGCACACAAAATAAACACAAGTTTTCTGTACTAGACCCCTTCAGCAAAGCTGTATGGATATTATTGCAGCCCCAGGGGCGTCAGAGCCGAGAAAGTTCGATATATGGTGCGTATGCACACTCCCTAGCAAGGCAACTATTGATTGCAGCCAGTTAGGCGTCCTCTCCACCAGCTCAAACTCAAACGCGGTAAAAATATCAGTGGAAACAGCCTAAAAACATCTGGCAGCCCAACCGAGTCCAAAATCCTACTAGGAGTAGCCCAATGGACGTGGCTTGGGCTGCACGCGATCGCCGAGTGGTTTGCGGCTCTGTTGTGGCGTACGGGCGATTAGGGAGAGCCCTGCGCCCTCCTGCGACCTTGAAGGTGCCGGCCGAGGAGCTGAAAACCCGCAGAGCGGGCCGGTACAGATCGCGCGGAGTGAAAGGAGCGAGGCTCCGAGCACGAGCGCTGCAGCGCCCCTCATGCGGTAGCCGCCGCCGACCCGCCGATGGGTGTCAGCGCGAACACGCGCAAATACAAGCAAATACCAACAAACATCGATCTGGCAAATTATCCACAAAGTTGTGCAGAGAGCACAATAGAAGGTAAAAAACCGTTATAAAACACTCATGAATGATATATAATAAGCGTGCTGCTAATCAAGTCAAGAAATGTAAGAGTAATAGAGTAAGGAGCATAGCACTTATCTCTTGCTGTGAGCAGCAAAGAAAGAGGAAGCTGGGACTGTTACCAGGGCTCTTGTAGGGCTAAGGAGGCGTGGCTTGGGCCAAGCATCATGGTTAATGTAGTTTAACTTTACTAAACTGTATGTTTATTGGCTGCTGTGAGTTTTTACAGTAAATGAAAGAGAAGCATAATCTGAAGCCTCCGGTCCTGTAATAGAATTGGGTGTTCAATGCGAAGAAGTTGAAGTTGTTAAGGGGTCCTAGTGGCAGTAGGAGGCGGCCTCGGTAGACTCCTTGCCCCTCCTCCTGTCATGCCTAAAACCCAACTGTCCCGTTTCTCGAAGGCTGGGAGAGAAAGAGTTAATCTCTTCCACTGCCTCTTACTCACAGGGAGGAGTTCCGTCTGAGGAATGCGGGAACCAATGGGCGAACAGAGAGGCAGGACCCGCAGAGTGTTAAAGGATCCCGGGAGAACAACTTGGCGTTCTCGAACCTGAAGGAGTACGGAGCAGCGCTGAAAAGGACCCAACGGAAGACGAGAGCAACCAGGAGAGCAGTAGAAAGGAAAATGTGAGGACCAGCCTCAACGCCTTACACGAACCGGAGGAGGAAGCAGAGTTCAGTACCGAGGAGCGGTGGACGCCCCCGGTGATCGTTGACGAGCCGCCGCAATCCAGGAGGGTTGCGGCTGACACGGTACGTGACTCGGGAGGGAGGCACAAATATGGGAGGGGGTTGAGGGTATTTAGAGGATGGGGCACTTTACATATTGCCCACACAACCGTCTTTCACGTGTCACTCTTTACTGTGTGCCTTCCCACACTCGTGAGCACTTGTGTCCCTCGTAGCAATCCCTCACTGCTTCTGTATTCCTCCATTTCGTATATCTACTTGCTTTGAGACTATATTAGTTTAACCCTTCCCCTTTTAGACACCTCCTCAGAATTTAGGCTGTCACCAGCCAATCCATAGAAACCCATGAATGGTGAATTCTATCTCGGTGAAGGGCTCTCTTTCGGAAGAGACTGAGATTAGTTGACTTACCGCCACTTCTCTCTGTATTTTGTCTTCTGAGGCTGCCGGGGTGCGTGCCCACATCAAGATCACCAGTCTGACGGGGAACCGTCCATGAGAGCATTACAGGAACCCTACAAGGAAGCAATCCTCTGTGTCGTCGTCCAGTGTACTATCTTCCAGGACATTCAGAGACATTCAGAAATCTGACTTGTTATATGTAAATAAACCCTGATACCATTGATCCACGAATTCAGCCTTCTCGCTTCTTCTTTCACCCGTCACTCTCACAGTGGCCTAAGATCCTGGGATGGTATTAAAGTGTAGAAAACACTATACTGTAATTTCTGCTAAGGTTTTGTGGGGTCTGTGGTGAGATGTCGTCGACAGCCCAATGGTGGAAAACACTGCTGCTGCTTTTGTTACAGGGGTTCGATATTGCAGCTATGCTGTAAACCCGTGCCCCAGGTAGCAAAAATGGCCTGCAGGTGTTCAAAACTTGCCCCCAGCCTGGCGGTACACCGGGAAATGCACTGTGCCTGCTACAGCATGTCCAGCCCTGAACCTGGACCATCCGACTCTCTCAGGATTGGTCAGGGATTCCTTTACAACTGGTGACAGTGTCTTGCGTAATAGTAGAGGGAGGTGCTACAATACCTTGGGTTTTTACCAGCCCTAGCCCCCCTTCTGCCTTAGTGCAGTGCCCTGGATCTCTGAAACGCACCATCAGCCCATCCATTCCATTGACAGGAAGAAGTTACGCAGAGTAGCTGCCAGAAATCTGCTAACCAATTGTGTCCGGTGTGCACTTTGCTTTGGCACTCCGCTGGCATATAAAGTGCTGTCTTGGCTGTAGCCACTCGACTACAGATGTGTCACCAGTCCGATGCATCTTTCCTGTTTGGTCGTCTGGCAAGTGACCCCTCCCCCGCCCGCCCGCCTTCCCATAGGAAGAGAGGCCAGGCAGTTCTCTCCGCCTCTCTCTCCGGTGGGGTCTCGTACTCGAGGAGATATCCGGAGTCCAGTTAAAAATAATCCAACCCCACAGACCGCAACATTTTTAAGAAAGCTCAGCAGATGTCAAGAGACGGGTGATACGACTGTCCACATGAGCTGCTCGCTACGCCTCCCACATATGAACAGACCAGAGGGAAGCATGTTTGTCTTTATGTAGTTGGGCCGTTCCAAGAGTGATGTATTCACCTTTTATCATTTCAGTTTATCTGTTTTGAATCGCTGAGTGACAGGGACAATATTATCATTGAATAGTTCAGGCAAGTATTTTAGAAAAAATAACACTCAGATATTTCAAATCCAGTGACTGCAACTTGGTTGGTCATTTCTCCATGTGTTACTAAAGCATTCTTATCAGAGAGAGTGTCATTCATTTTCACCAATTAACTTTGTAATTAGGGGCCATATTTCTGGCAAAGTAATGAGCTGCGTTACAGGGAAAGGGCAGGAATGCTCCGCATTTAAAAGAATATGACGAGATCCCGTCCTTGTCACTGCGCTGGCACCGTGTTGGCAGCCTAACGCCAACGCAGGCACCCTTGCACCATGGGGCAAGGGTGCCTGCGTTGCAGACAGGATTGTTCTTATGCAGGAAGGGACATCTTCCAGCACAAAAACAATCCTGACTGTCAAATTCATCTTTCTGGGTGTGCTGCAGAATGCAGTGCACAGACTAACAAGAAGAAACAAAGATATTTCTCCTCGTTACGCCTCACCTGTGGAGGCATCTATTTTTGGCGTATTGCCAGGATCATGTTTAAATCTTTGACGCTGATGCATAAAGCACTTTTTGGCTCAGGCGCTAGGTATTTGCAACGGAGGCTGTCCTTTTACCGTCCAGCCCGCTCACTGCGGTCAGAATCTCTTTTCATGGCCGTGGTTCCGCGTGTGAGAAAGGCCCGCTCCTTTAGCTTCAAGGCCCCCCAGCTTTGGAATTTGCTTCCGATGGTTTTACGTAGCACCTCTAATTTGCTTCAGTTCAGGAAGAGCCTAAAGACTTGGCTTTTTAACCTCTAGGCCTTCTACTTTCTCCCCTTTTTGCTTTGTGCTCTGTTATTTGTCTGTTGTGTTATTTACACTGAGCTGCATGTGGAAAGCGCCGGGACACTCTTTTAGAGTACCCGTGCGCTATATAAACACAATATAACATAACATAACATGCACAATCTTTCTACAGATAATGTGTTGTGGTCAGCCTAGTTTTGTGCAGGAAGGTGTTCCTTTCTGTTCAAAACTATGCTTTAAGGCAATTCCTGCAGCACACATTCAAAGAACAAAAAACATGGAGAAATAAAAATATTTCTCCTCATTACTCTATCCTCAGGGACATGCAGGATTTTAGAGCAAATCCATGTCTACAGGTCCTTGTAGATTTGGATAAAAAAATGAATGGGTGGAAGCAGGGGAGCGTCTATGCACCACCAACAAATACCCCCTTTAGGCAAAGTAACACAAGGAAGCACATTGTGCTGTGCTGCGTTGCGTTGCGTTACTTCTGAATACAAATACAAATCGTCATTTGTAAATCGCAGCCTGGTAATTCCATCGGGTCGGTGTTAAAAATGTATGCAAACCAGACGCAAAATCTGTGTAAATCTAGACCTCAGTATACACCGACATCTGGGGTTGAGATAATTGCAGGTGAAGTAAATACTGTATTACTTGGTAAATTGATAGTGAAATTTGCATGTGTCGCTTTTTTGGCTGGGCACTTGTCCTAATAAATGTTGTCAAGTTTTGCTGGCGAAGTCTGTCAGCGGAAAAGAGCAAGGATGTCTGAATTATTCCACCACTCAGAATTCTAATTCCTGTGAGAACAAATGTTTGCCATAGATTGGAATTTTCCTCACTACTCGGAATCTGGGCCTTGATCAGGATACACATTTTGTTCATTTTGAACTCGAAACAGGCTCCAAACGATTCATTGTTACATTTTGCAAAGGATCTGTGTGCAGTTTTAAACCTAGCAAAAAATAAAGTACTCAAAATGTACCCATGTAAAGTTGCTATAGTCCTAATCTGCAGCTCGGGAAACAGCCGTTACAACGCAACTTTTACAACGCACTACCATTACAACGCTACTTCTACAACGCAGGATCTATTACATCGCATGCCTTTACAACGCATGACATTACATAGCAGATGCTATTACAACGCATGCCATTACAACGTAAGTATAGGTAAGTATATATTTTTTTTCATATTTTATTTAACATTATTTAATTAATTTAATTAATTTTAAAAATAAATAAATATATTAATTTATGTATTTTTATAAAATAAATTAAGGTTTGGGTTATGGGGTACAGGGGTATTTTTAGGGTTCAGGGCTAGGTTTGGGTTATGGGGTACGGGGTATTTTTAGGGTTCAGGGCTAGGTTTGGGTTTTGGGGTACAGGGGTATTTTTAGGGTTCAGGGCTAGGTTTGGGTTATGGGGTACAGGGGTATTTTTAGGGTTCAGGGCTAGGTTTGGGTTTTGGGGTACAGGGGTATTTTTAGGGTTCAGGGATAGGTTTGGGTTATGAGGTACAGGGGTATTTTTAGGGTTCAGGGCTAGGTTTGGGTTATGGGGTACAGGGATATTTTTAGGGTTCAGGGCTAGGTTTGGGTTATGGGGTACAGGGGTATTTTTAGGGTTCAGGGCTAGATTTGGGTTATGGGGTACAGGGGTATTTTTAGGGTTTAGGGCTAGGTTTGAGTTTTGGGGTACAGGGGTATTTTTAGGGTTCAGGGCTAGGTTTGGGTTATGGGGTACAGGGGTATTTTTAGGGTTCAGGGCTAGGTTTGTGTTTTGGGGTACAGGGGTATTTTTAGGGTTCAGGGCTAGGTTTGCGTTAAGGGTAACTGGTATTTTTAGGGTTCAGTTTTTTTAAAAAACGACTTTAAATAAATTTAATTAATTAAATTAAATTAATTAAATTAAATTGATTACAATTTTAAAATTAATTAAATTAAATTAATTAAATTAAATTAATTAAATTAAATTAATTACAATTAAAAAAAAAGATATACTTACCTATACTTACGTTGTAATGGCATGCGTTGTAATAGCATCTGCTATGTAATGACATGCGTTGTAAAGGCATGCATTGTAAAGGATCCTGCGTTGTAAAAATCGCGTTTTAATGGTATGCGATGTAAAAGTATGCGTTGTAACGTCATACATCCTGCAGCTCTCATTAATACAAAACTTGCAAAGGAAATATTAAAGAGCCATGGATTATTCAGCATTCCATAAGTATAAAACGCGACTAAGCTACTAAAATGCTTTTTAAACTATTATGGTCCAAGAAACCTTTCTTTAACGGTTTTAAAACATCATAAATGGGAAAGTGTTGTCTAACTGTAGGTTCCCAAAACTGACGAGGATGCTGAGTCAGAAGTGTTTTCAGTTCTTTTTTTTCTAATTAATTAAGAATGAAGTCCTTAGCGAGTGTGGGAGGATCTGTTTTTGTAAGGCGGTATCCTAAGAGAAAGTGGTTGCCTCTAGATAAAGTCAATTACTGGGTCTGAGATGTGAGTAAACCATAGTGTTTATATTTATGAGTTAGACATGTTACCTGTACTTAGTAGGTACATTTTATAGTATTTGAATATTTAAAACGATCACGATTCGAAAAAAAACACTGAAAACAATTCATCAATAATAAAACTGATATGATATTTTAAACACACATAAATATAAATACTATAAAAGTCTTTCAGAGACAACATTTTTTTTTTTTTCTAAAACGACCCGAGAAGGTTTAGCAGCCCGGCATAATTTTGACATATTCCCGGTGCTTAACATTTTAGTGCATTGGTACAGTTTGTTCTTCTGTTGGTAAGGAACATCTGTTTACTGTATATTTGCAGTTTTTGTTTAAACCCTGGGCAGCAGTAAAGTAAGTGGAGTATTGACTCTTTTTTTTTAAATCACACAGTCTGCATCTAGCATTGATTCATTTTTATAATCACACAGTCGGCATGTAGCATTAATTCACTTTTATAATCACACATTATGCATCTAGCATTGATTCGATTCACTTTTATAATCACACAGTCTGCATCTAGCATTGATCCACTTTTATAATCACTAGGGGCCAGATGTAGGTAATCCTAATTTACCGATTCTAAAATACCGAATTTTACGAATCAGTATTTTAGAATTGGTAAATGGTATGTAGATAAAAAAATCGGTAAATAATACCGAATCGGTAAAATTCGGAATCGGACAGTCGGTATTTACCGAATCGGTATTCCCCATTCATTCCTATGGGCCTTTTGGCCCATAGGAATGAATGGGAAATACCGATTCGGTAAATACCGATTCGGTAAATACCGAATAGGAAAGTAAACAAAAGTGAAACATAAGTAGGCAGCCAATCAGGTGCTACCACCCTCCCCCTCCCTACCAGGAAGTGGCTACACAGGCAGCTGCAACTAATTAGAAGCTTCTGGAGAGGCAGTTGGAGCAGAGAGTTCCTGAGCAGCAGAAAGAGTTTTGTGCACTTTTAAATCTGAAAAATGGCAAGCAGCAAAGACAAAGAGTAGCCAGAGAGGAGGAGGAAACTGAAATTCAGCAGCATGGAGCTGCAGGTCCTTGCTGAGGAGGTGTTGAAGGTGCACCAAAAACTGTTTGGCAGGCAGTCCCTCACTGTGGCAGAATCTGCCAAAAGGAAACTCTGGCTGGACATACTTGACAAAGTGAATGCAGTTGGAGTGACTACCAGAGACACAGAGGACCTGAAAAAGAGGTTCTACAACCTCAGGAGCCAAACAACAAAAGAATTGGCTGAACACCACAAGCAGGCAACCAAAACTGGTGGAGGGAAGAAGCCAGCACCCCCCCTCACTGACCTGGAGGAGATGGTGGCCTCAACCATAGAACCAGACAGCGTCTGCGGACTGGGAGAAGTAGACAGATCAGACAGAGCGCAAGCAGAAAAGGTAAGACGCATGCACAACATTCCCCCCCATACCATCATCCTTACCTTTACCTTTTGTGGCTAAGTGAACCCCAGTCCAGAACTGCTAGCACTATACAGGAGCAATGCATCATGGGACATGTAGTTAGGAAATTAAAGACCATGTCATACAGCACAGCAACCAGCAAGTTAGGGAAATGATTGCAGACAGAATAAAGCGAAAATGAAAAAGATTTAATTGTAGTGACTGTGAGACAATAGCGCTTAGCTAATGTACTCTCATATGTCCACAGGTGACACATCTCGCAGGCTTTCCCAGGAGACTGAAGGCACAGCACCAGAGAGGGATGAGAGTCAGGAGCCAGGTCCAAGTGCACAGAATGTATCACAGGTCACAGGTGCACCAAGTAGCCATCCTCCTTCACAAGACACAGAAATTGCTCCAGAGTTGCAGCCGTCCCCAGAACGATCACAATCCCCTCTGTAGCTGTCATCCCCAGAAATGCCAGCATCACTGCATGAGACAACACCTGCATCACAACCAAGCAGGAGGCATGTTGTGGCCCCACTATTGGAAATGGAGTCATCAGCAGGTGACATGGAGGGGGAAGACACACACACTTTGCCTGTGGATGGTAGCTCTGCCACACTGCAGTCCAGTGCAGAGGTGGGCCATACTGGCGCTAGACGCCGCAGAGTCCAAGAAAGCAGTGCAGCTGTACGTGTGGAGTGTTCAAGTGTTTTCCGTGGCCTGGAGGGGAGCATGGTAAAAATCCAGAGGATGCAGGGAAAAGCCATCATGTCTTGCCAACGCCAAATGAGGAACCTGAACAACAACATGGGAGACATAGGAAAGGGCATCAGGGAACTAGTAGATGTCAACAAAGAGATGGCTGCAGGTATGTGTGAAATGTCACAATCGGTGCAGCTTCTGTGCACCAAACTAGACAATGAATTTGCATCAAGGCGCAAGGAAAGGCTGCGTGCGCATCAACAAAATAAAGCCATCAACTGCCTGGCCACAGCCACATCCCTGCTATGCAGGAGAAGCATATAAATGCAGGAGGGACTACCCCAAAACAGTAATGAGGTCTCTAGGGGCATGGCCAGTGCTCTTGAGGCGCTGTTAAATGCACAAACAGCACAAACTGCTGCTCTGGATGTGCCAGAGACAAGGAGGAGCAGCAGGCGCCACGCTGAGGCTACAGCCCAAACGCAAAGTAAGCACAGCGAGCACCAAACAACTGGCACTGGTAAGCGTGGGCGCAAGTGAGTATTTTAGTTCATGGGGAAGTGACCTAGGACTCACATCATCGAATGTAAATAATTTGTGTTGCACATTTGTGCTTTAGAAACCTACGTAGTGACACAATTAAACTACGTTGGGTGCATACTCCACCTGTCTGTGTCTCTTTACTTACTTTAAAAAAGTTGCGTGTGATCTCTTCCCGTCTGCGTCTGCCATCAGTTGGTGTCACAACTCCAGCTGTGTGTGGTTCAGGCATTGCTTGCTCATCATCATGGTCCTCATAATCAGAGATATCCACTTTGGTGCCCATATTAACCGCAAGGTTGTGCAACATTGCACAGGCTGCAATCATCTTGCAGCAGGTGACTGGTGTGTACTGGCGGGCCCCTCCACTTTTATGTAGGCAGCAAAACCTGCTCTTCCACAGACCAAAGGTGCGCTCCACAATGTTTCTGGTAGATTTGTGTGCCCTGTTGTATCTCCTCTGGCTGGGTGTTGAAAGGTTGAGGTAGGGTGTGAGGATGAAGGACAGGAGGGCATATGCACTTCCCCTATTTTTAACAAGAAAAAAACATTACTCACAAGCACACAAACACATCCATCTGCAATATGTATCAAGGGAGTTTCACACAGTGTGTTACCTAGCAAGTATCCTTCGCCAAATTCCCCCGCTGTCAGGCGTGCCTAGATCCCACTGTTTTGGAAGATGTAAGAGTCGTGGGTACTCCCGGGAAATTTGGCTACTATGTCCGGGATGATGTATTTGGAATCACAGATCACCTGTACCTTTATGGTGTGGGTGGACTTCCTGTTCCTATAAATGTACTCTGTGGCAGCATGTGGACATATTGGTATGTGGGTGCCATCAATACAGCCAATGACGTTGGGGAAATGCGCCATCTGATAAAAGTCTGTCTTGGTCCTAAGCAGTTCTGCATGCGTTGCAGGGAAGCTGATGTAGTAATGCATTCTCTGCAACATGGCGTCTTGGAATTTCTTAAAGAAACGGGACAGGCAGCCCTGGGACACCCCACCTACCGCAGCAACCACACTCTGGTAACTCCCAGATGCAAGCAGGTGTAGGCTGCACAGCACCTGCACACGGGGTGGGATGGCGTGCGCCCTTGGGGTTGGGTGGTCCAACAGTGGGTGGAGGTCCCTGATAAGGTCCAGGATGGTTTGGGGGTCTAGCCTGTACCTTTGTAGGATCTCTGGCTCAGTTAGCTGGAATAGGGTGATCCTATGCCTATTCACCTGCTTCTCCCTTCTCCAGACCCTCTCTCCTTCTGCCTGTAGCCGTAGCCGCCTCGCAATCACGTAGAATGCCGCCATTCTGGTGAAACTGTTGCATTTTGGGCCCTTTTTTATAGCCTGCACCTGGTTTCAATCCATGGTAAATACTGACTCTTAAATACCGAATTTCATGCAAATTCGGTATTTAAGAGGTTACCTACATCTCAATAGTCATTTTTACCATTTCTTAATTTCCGATTCGGTAAATTTACCGATTCGGAAACTTTACCGATTCGGTAAATTTACCGATTTGGTGAGGTTTCCGAATCTGTAAATTTACTGAATCTGTAAATTTACTGATTCGGATGTTTTTGTGTCCCCTACATCTCGAAAGCCAAATACAGGTCGGTAAAGGCCGAAATTCGGTATTTTCGGACGTTACCGACCGGTATTTGGTTACCTACATCTGGCCCAGAGTCTTCATTTAGCTTTGATTCACTTTTATAATCACACAGGCTGCATCTAGTTTTGATTCACTTTTATAATCACACATGCTGCATCTAGTTTTGATTAACTTTTATAATCACACAGTCTGCATCGAACATTGATTAATTTTTATTTTCACAGTCTGCATCTAGCTTTGATTCACTTTTATAATCACACAGTCTGCATCTAGTTTTGATTCACTTTTATAATCACACAGTCTGCATCTAGTTTTGATTCACTTTTATAATCACACAGTCTGCATCTAGCATTGATTCACGTTTATAATCACACCGTCTTCATTTAGCTTTGATTCACTTTTATAATCACACAGTCTGCATCTAGTTTTGATTCACTATTCCCCCTCTGGATGCTTTTTGTAATATGTGGTATTCTTTGAGGTCTGTACTGTATATACTTAGTCTGTAATTGTCATCTTTATTTTTATATTTTTTTTATATTTTTATATTTTATTTTATGTTTTTTTTCTATGAAATTGAATGAAATGTCTGTATTATTTGTGCTTTTATGGACATGTTTTTTAATGATCCGAATAAAGCTTTATGAAATGAAATGAAATGATTCACTTTTATAATCACAGAGTCTGCATCTAGTTTTGATTCACTTTAATAATCACACAGTCTGCATCGAACATTGATTAATTTTTTATTCACACAGTCTGCATCTAGCTTTGATTCACTTTTATAATCACACAGTCTGCATCTAGTTTTGATTCACTTTTATAATCACACAGTCTGCATCTAGCATTGATTCACTGTTATAATCACACAGTCCGCATCTAGCTTTGATTCACTTTTATAATCACACAGTCCGCGTCTAGCATTGATTCACTTTTATAATCACACAGTCTGCATGTAGCATTGATACACTTTTATACTCACACAGTCCGCATCTAGCTTTGATTCACTTTTATAATCACACAGTCCGCATCTAGCATTGATTCACTTTTATAATCACACAGTCCGCATCTAGCATTGATTCACTTTTATAATCACACAGTCTGCATGTAGCATTGATTCACCTTTATAATCACACAGTCTGCATCTAGTATTGATTCACTGTTATAATCACACAGTCCGCATCTAGCTTTGATTCACTTTTATAATCACACAGTCCGCATGTAGCATTGATTCACTTTTATACTCACACAGTCTGCATGTAGCATTGATTCACTTTTATACTCACACAGTCTGCATGTAGCATTGATTCACTTTTATTATCACACAGTCTGCATCTAGCATTGATTCACTTTTATAATCACACAGTCTGCATGTGGCATTGATTCACTTTTATAATCACACAGTCCGCAGCTAGCTTTGATTCACTTTTATAATCACAGTCTGCATCTAGTTTTGATTCACTTTTATAATCACATAGTCTGTATCGAGTTTTGATTCACTTTTATAATCACACAGTTTGTATCGAGTTTTGATTCACTTTTAATATCACACAGTCTGCATGTAGCATTGATTCACTTTTATACTCACACAGCCTGCATGTATCATTGATTCATTTTTATAATCGCACAGCCTGCATCTAGCACGGATTCACTTTTATACTCACACAGCCTGCATCTAGAATTGATTAAATTCACTTTTATAGTCACACAGTCTGCATCTAGCATTGATTAATTTTTATAATCACACAGTCTGTATCCAGTATTGAATCTCCCAGCCTGCATCTAGCATTGGGTATTTTTATAATCACAGTCTGCATCTAGTTTTGATTCACTTTTATATACACACAGTCGGCATGAAGCATTGATTCATTTTTAAAATCACACAGTCTGTATCCAGTATTGAATCTCCCAGCCTGCATCTAGCATTGGGTATTTTTATAATCACAGCCTGCATCTAGCATTGGTTTATTTTTATAATCACAGTCTGCCTCTAGCATTGATTCATTTATATAACCTCACAGTCTGCATCTAGTTTTGATTCAATTTTATAATCACACAGTCTGCATCTAGCATTGATTCACTTTTATAATCTCACAATCTGCATCTAGCATTGATTCATTTTAATAATCACACAGTCTGCATCTAGCATTGATTGACTTTTATAATCACACAGTCCGCATCTAGCTTTGATTCACTTTTATAATCTCACAATCTGCATCTAGCATTGATTCATTTTAATAATCACACAGTCTGCATCTAGCATTGATTGACTTTTATAATCACACAGTCCGCATCTAGCTTTGATTCACTTTTATAATCTCACAATCTGCATCTAGCATTGATTCACTTTTATAATCACACGGTCTGCATCTAGCATTGATTGACTTTTATAATCACACAGTCCGCATCTAGCTCTGATTCATTTTTATAATCACACAGTCGGCATGAAGCATTGATTCATTTTTAAAATCACACAGTCTGTATCCAGTATTGAATCTCCCAGCCTGCATCTAGCATTGGGTATTTTTATAATCACAGCCTGCATCTAGCATTGGTTTATTTTTATAATCACAGTCTGCCTCTAGCATTGATTCATTTATATAACCTCACAGTCTGCATCTAGTTTTGATTCAATTTTATAATCACACAGTCTGCATCTAGCATTGATTCACTTTTATAATCTCACAATCTGCATCTAGCATTGATTCATTTTAATAATCACACAGTCTGCATCTAGCATTGATTGACTTTTATAATCACACAGTCCGCATCTAGCTTTGATTCACTTTTATAATCTCACAATCTGCATCTAGCATTGATTCATTTTAATAATCACACAGTCTGCATCTAGCATTGATTGACTTTTATAATCACACAGTCCGCATCTAGCTTTGATTCACTTTTATAATCTCACAATCTGCATCTAGCATTGATTCACTTTTATAATCACACGGTCTGCATCTAGCATTGATTGACTTTTATAATCACACAGTCCGCATCTAGCTCTGATTCATTTTTATAATCACACAGTCGGCATGAAGCATTGATTCATTTTTATAATCACACAGTCTGTATCCAGTATTGAATCTCCCATCCTGCATCTAGCATTGGGTATTTTTATAATCCCAGCTTGCATCTAGCATTGGTTTATTTTTATAATCCCAGCCTGCATCTAGCATTGGTTTATTTTTATAATCACAGTCTGTATCTAGCATTGATTCATTTTTTATAATCTCACAGTCTGCATCTAGTATTGATTCACTTTTATAATCACAAAGTCTGCATCCAGTACTGAATCACACAGCCTACATCCTGCGTTGATTTATTTTTATAGTCACACATTATTAAATCAGTGAATGTTTGATTGGACCAAGAACATCTTAAATCTTTCATGGGGAACAGCATAAGGGGCCTTCTTATTATATTTAGTCGCACTGGGTTTTGTATTGACTCTGTTAAATATTATTGAGCTAATATCATGTTGAATGAGTTCATGATGTACCTGGTATTTCGGATTCTTTTAAGTTAGCTCCATAAATTCTACAGAGCAGCTGAGTAGCAAAGCCTGAACTTTTATTTCAGATCTAAAAACAGCTTTGTTGCATTTTTCCTCCAGATGGATTCTGCCTTTGGAACTTGACTTGCTCCTGATAGATAGGCTGACCATCTGGCAGCCGTTCTCAAATATTTGTCTGCTTACATTTTTCAGAGTATCCTCTTCATTCTTAACGCCAAGGTAGCATTTCAGGTAACTGACTTTGCAAACTATATACTGTCTGATTGGGCCAAACAGAAGATATATTTGAGCTCTATATTTTCCTTTTGGGGTGAGAGAAAAAGCTTCCTGAAATTATTACATTGTATTAGATCCAGAGTGGGAGCAAAATGTCCAGGTAATCCTTGATATCCATAAATTAGAGCAGTAGAAGCTTTGCTTTTACTTCCATTAAAATTGCGCTGGGAGATGGACAGAGAAGCACCTCGCTGTTTTATAGTTGTTAATTGATGTCTCACTGGCCCCGTTTTTGTTAACCCCACCCCTAAGTGGCAAAGTCCAAAACAAATTGACCAGACTGTCATTTTCTTCAGCTTTACTAGTTTATTTTCCAAAGATCATCACCTTTGATTTTTGCTGGTTTAGTTGCAGCTGGTGTCAACATATTAAAGTTATATAAATGGGGGCATGGCCAAGCAACATGGCCAACAGGATGTAAACCCCAGTGCTCCCGGCCAACTCGCACCAATATCCTTCACTAATCCTGCAGATCACTACAATTCTGTACCTTCAGAGGCAAGAAGATTGCTTATGGTGCCCAGCAGAGACATCCCCGGGAAAATTTGACCCAATTTTCTGCTTCGGATGCGGTGCCAATCACGGTGGCCCGGAATAGGCCTCCTCTCCATTCGCAGACGAGATTGCCAGGTAAGGAGTCTGGTAGTGCGGGACTGACCATTCGCTGCTGCGGTGGCCCAGCCCAGAGGAGGTGAGTGGCATTCCGCCCCCCTCACTCCGTAGGCTGAGGCGCGTTTCCCAGTGACACCGAAACCATATGCGGGAAGGGGGGACGGGACTGGCGATCATTTGCCCCGGTCCGCAAGGAGGCATCAGCCATGAGATGTGATCCTACTGGACTCTCCAGCGTGGATGCTGGCGAGGCAGTGACGTCCGTCAGTTTGAGGGCCGCGAGGCCAAGGCCCAGAAGGTCTGGGAACAATGCCGAGTGGTGGAGCACCTCCCCTCCTTAAAATCAGCTGCCTGGAGTGTAATGGGAACAGCGAGCCAAGAAGGACCTGCCAGTGTCTGACAGCGCTGTCGGGAAGGGCTAGGCCTGCTGCTCCATTGGAAAAGGTGCCTGCACTTGGCCTTCAACTGTGAAAAAAGCGAAAATTGAGACCTTGCGCTCCTGCAGGCCGTGGGGGACGTCCCATACACCCCTAGGCTCACCATCCAATCAGTAGACAGTCACCACGCAATAGCTGGCCTCCTGTGTACTACCTGAAGACCCCCATCTCGCAATATAACTTGGCTCCGAATGCTGGTGAGCTGCGCTTGAAACATGTGGGGCCCTCTTGAATGCACATAGTGCAGCTTGGTCCCTAAGTGGGGCATATTGGACTAAAGGCACTGGCTGGTACAAGCTCCCACAGCTGCAGTGGCCAGGCTGCAGATTTATTACTGAACAGCTCCCTCGGACCGGAACACAGGTGCTTGACTGACCATAGAGGTGACATGGGAAGGGATCGAGTTCTGCCCCCTCCGCCAACAAACACTATTACCTAGTATACTACCCCTCGGCAACAACCCCACAGACTCATGAGACAAGGGGGTCCAGATTCTGAGTTACAGGTGCCAGGCGCAAGCCCGGTGCTATCTTGGGCCACGATCCTCACCCCAATTCACAGCTCCCACATAGCCATAGAGAACAAAAGAGATGCAGTAGTAATAGACGTTAATCTCTTACTCGCAAACCTGCAAAAAGTTGCTGACAGAGTACAAACAGCAGAAGGAAACATCCTAGCACTTCAGTGAGAAGTATCGCACTAAAACAACAGGTCACCCAGATGTCTGCCTCTGCAGCAGACCTGGAGCGAAGGACGCAGAGGGGCGCTCAAGGAGGATTAACCTCTGCTTTCTGGGTGTCCCCGAAAAATTGGAAGGCAATGCACCTGAGATATTCCTAGAAAAATTGGTACGCAGAGTTCTGCAGCAACAGGGACTCTCAGGATTATTCGTGGTGGAGTGAGCGCACATAGCTCTGGCTCCTCCGCTGCCACTGGCTGCCCCGCCCGAACGCTAATAGCTAAAACCTTTATAAAGACAGAGATTGTATACTCTGAACCACCCAAAAGAGCCCTGCCATCCAGTTTGAAGGTGCCCGAATATCCATCTATCCTGACTACACCAAACTAGTCCAGGATCAACACAAATCCTTCAATGCAGCTAAGTAAAAGCCCTGTGCCTTAAACCTCAACTATATGCTGTTATATCCGGCGAAACTCAAAGTCCTGTTCCAAGGAAATTTGCATTTCTTCAGTAGCCCAGAGGAGGTCTGGATCTGGCTGGACATGACCGATTTAATACTCATGGCCTGCTAGGGATTGGGTTGGAGAAGACATGTGCCCTTCATGAATGGCGGGAAAGGTATGGTTGACAAGAACAGCACTAACAATACCCCTCATGCTGGCTCGATTGGAGAGCCTGTGAGCCCACAGAGAATCACAATCAGTGAAGATGGTGCCATGCACATGCAGGGTGTTCCAGAGACTGCACTGGGGCTGAGGGGACAACCCCAATGACTGAACTCGACCCGGCGGAAGCTGTAGTGGATTTCCTAGTGGACTGTGTACCAGGAGCTGTCATAGAACTGGTCCCAACATTGGAAAGTCCATGAGGTTAAGACCAACGGTATCTTTAATGTTCTTAACATTCGGGAAACAGACATGGGACAACTCAGGTATTAAGGGATCCTTGGGACTGGGTCAATGAGACACCTTGGACCTGGGCCGCCAGGGGGACATGCCGCTGCTACACATACGAAGCAAGATTGGCAGTGGCTGTAGCCATAGGGTGGGTCGGGAGCCCACAACTGGTTTTCTCCCTCTTTGGGAAGATTTGTTTCCCGTCCCAGTTGGACAGTGAGGGTCAATGTGCTAGTCCTGGCACATAAAGTGGGTGGAATCAAATAGTCACATGTTACACTATTCGTGTCCGTGGGAGGGTGGGATTCTTTATGGCAAGTGTTATGGTCCATGGGAGGGTGGGATTCTTTATGGCAAGTGTTATGGTTATTGAGTTGGGAATGCTGTTGTATGGCAGTCAAGACACATGTCCACTTACATGAGAAGGGAGAAAATGACATAACAGCAACCCGCTGATCATTAGCAGTCCCTATAAATTATTGACCTGGAGTATCAGGGGCCAGGGCTCATATAAAAAGTGCTTTAGGGTGCGGTTATTTCTTAAACGTCACAATATAAAGATTATACTCCTTCAACAAACCCACTTAGATGACGCAGGAGCAGCACGCCTTAAGAGGAAATGGAATAGTCAACTCTTTCACTCCTTATATTCCACTTAAGCGAGAGAAACATTGATATGGGTGATGCCTGCCGTTCCATTCTCAATTACCTACTCAGAGGCGGACATAACAGGCCGATTTGTCGTACTGCAGAGCTCCCTTATCGGTAAACCAATCACCCTCCTTATTACCTACACCCCCAATAACGATGACCCAACATTCTTCCAGACGATCCAGGAATTATTTATCCAGGACACAGAGACCCCGTACCATGATGGGAGACTTCAATTGTCTCCTAGATGGAGATTTAGACAGGTTGGGCTGCTTCAGTGTTGCGGGTGCGTGGTTCCCCCTACGTAGTTTGCCGACTGCACTGAGATGCGAGGCGGAGCGGCAGGCGCGTTTGTTGTATGCGCCCGACTAGCTACGGGGGAGCCCCGCGTGTGAGGGAGGACTGTGATTGCCCGCCCTGCCAACATCCTGTGAGCCATACATCGCTGTGTGCTGCAACGCGGCAGGGACCCCCACTGACCGGCTGGAGAGTGACAGCTATTGGGTCCCCCGGGCGGACTGACACCTGGAGCTGGCACTGAAGGAGTATAGGGGACGCTGGGACTTCCCAGATTGTGAATGTCACAACTGTTCCCACCATTTTCTCCAGTGTGGTTTGCCCCCACTGAGGGCTACCTATTGTGATCCACAGCTCCAGACCTGGCCTGGCTATACCCACTGGGGCACCACATGAGGCACTGTAGATGGCGGCGCTGTTACATCAATTTACACCTACAGCTTTACGCTGAAAAGTGCCATGCTGTGGCTACTGTGAGAACTGTGTGGTGGTTGGTAGTGGCGACTTGCGACAGCCCTTCCTAGTGCATGAGAGAGACAGTGATTGTGAGCCATCTGAGATACTGCTGCCTAGCTGCATGGATGCACCTTACTATACTGTACACAGATACCTACACTGACGTGGAGGCGCACACTACTACCCTGGTAGTTGAGAGGTGGGTGACGCAGAGGCGATTCCGAATTGGCGTGCTGTGCCTGCAAGATCCTATGTGAGACGAATTGTTGGTGACCAGAGATGATACTGGCTGGCGCCTGATGATGAATGAGCCATAGATGCACACTGTATCCGCCCAGCCCTGGAATGAACGTCGCCGCTGCCACTGGGTGAAACCTAACCGGCCGTGAGCTACGGCTAGCGACCAAGTGGAGGGGAACATATCTGAGCGAGACGACGGCGCCCTGCCACTGCCATCTTGGCCCGTGAGACAGTTTCTGCTACTGTTCTCGATCTCCATTGGCGTAGACCACAGGAGTGCAACATTGACGACCCATGTTGGGTGGCACCCGGGCGCGGACTGCGATGGGAGGAACACAGGCCCCACAACTGCCACCTAATCCTAAAACATACAAAATGGCGAAGCACAGACATGCAGACCAAACGGAGGATAAATTGGACGCGGTGCTTGCTGTGATGGAACGGCTGGAAGAAAATATTAACCAGACCCGCACCTCCCTGGAATCTAAAATCGATAAGGTGGCAATCAACCTCACCCACCTACACGCTGATCACCAAAAACTGACAGACCGCACTGCTGTCCTGGAAACTGCGCTTGCTGACATCAAACCACAAGAGGCCCAGACAGACCAACATGTACGAGACCTGCTCAACCGAGTGGAGTTTCTGGAGGACAGAGCTGACAACGCTGAAGGGCGGGCGTGGTGAAATAACATGTGCATAGTGGATGTGCCGGAAAGATAGGAAGGAAGAGAACCACGCTACACATGGAAAATTAGCTCAAGGAACCCTCTTGCCTCACTTTGTCATAGAACGCGCACACCGAATCC
Source organism: Lissotriton vulgaris (assembly GCF_964263255.1). NCBI lineage: Eukaryota > Metazoa > Chordata > Amphibia > Caudata > Salamandridae > Lissotriton > Lissotriton vulgaris. The sequence goes on along the minus strand of NC_141685.1, from coordinate 670,448,236 downwards.
CGGCGAGACCCCCCCATGGGGTCGGCCCCACGGCCCATGTTCCTCCAACTTCTCAAATACAGGGATCGAGACTCCATCCTGCGGGAAACCTGGAAGCTGCACAATGTTCAAATAGACAATCACAAAATAATGTTCTTTCCGGACTAAACCATCAAGGTGCAAAGGCAAAGACACTCATTAATGGCAGTAAAGAAACGCCTTCGGCAACATGACCTGAAATATTCTCTGCTCTTCCCGGCACGCTTGAGAGTGGTGGCAATTGACAAGATGCATTTCTTTGCTACATCGGAGGAAGCAGAAGACTGGCTGGACACCTTCATTGCAGCGGGACCTCAGGACGCCTCTGTGTTGACCACCCTGCTTACATTGAGGGGCCCCTTCCGTCGCCGATGGAGATAGAGGAGAATTGACAGGAGCTCGAACACCACCCCCGCCAGCAACAGGGCCACAAACGGACTTAATTCTTAGTGGACAGCGACATGCCCTGCAGGCGGTAGCGGAGATCAGCGGTTCTTTGGGGGCAGAAGACGCATCAAATTGCAGCCAGCGTGACCTACACAGTACAAAACTCGCAGGACTCGACTGAGCAGCCAGACGTCACTCCACAGCCAGCGGACATCATCATATGAACATTACGAGACTCTATCCCTGATTGAACTGCTAACTGAAGTACTGAGATGTATATGTGGAAGTGTGTGGTTGCTACTGCTGAGATTGTATTTAATTACCAATGGTCGATCTCCGGGTCTCATATGGAGTGGTGAGTGGCAGCATGTTGTTTGGGGAGAAGGAAGGTCTTGGTCTGATGCTTAGTAACTGCAGGACAAATAACAGTATGCATTGCACATCTAGCGGGTGTTCCTGAACTGGAGTACGTAGATTGTTCACATTGTATTTATATCATGCCTGTGGACGGGGAGCCTCTAACGCATCGGATACATATTCAGTAAATCACCTATACTTGGTCCGGGGCGCACCCCCCAGGGTCGTTTTGATTGTTGCCTCTATTAAGGGTTTGGACGATTGCTTGTTGCACCATCGCCCTTTTGAAATTCCTTATGTTTATGTCATTGTTTTGATTTATGACGAGATATCCTTTATTGTATGCCGATTTCACACGACACAAAATACCAAGAGTCATCATGTTGAGGAAGCTGTGCATAATGGGGTCAATTCTGCAGTGTATCACTGCTGCGCTGCTATGGGCACATGGTCGCTTAATGCATTTTAGAAAATATGTCTACGCTTAAAATTGGTACATGGAATGTGCGGGGTATGCGTACAACGTCACGTAGGTATCAGATATACTCATTCCTCATGTGACATCACATTCAGATCGTCCTCTTGCAAGAGACACACCTGGCCAAATCAGAACTCCAACGCTTACACCGCCGCTAGCATGGCAAATTATGCGCTACGGGATATTCAGCATAGGCGCGCTAATATGGGTGCGCCCAGGTGTTCCTCTTAAAATCACACAATCATTGACAGATGCAGAGGGCAGATATGTGGTGTTGAGGGGCACTTTGGATGGCCGACAGGTGGTAATTGCATCCCTGTATGCTCCCAGCACCAACCAGGCAGCCTTCTGTGATGTTATGTTGCGAGTCTTAGCGCCATGGCATGACATACCTATGTTTCTGGGGGGAGACTATAACAGCGTACTAGACGCCTCACTGGATCGCTCCTATCCACCCCTTCAGAGTGCAGCCACACACACCGCCATGATGGCACTGATTAACTGGGCAGGACAGTGGCATCTCAGAGACATATGGAGACACCGTAACCCCCACAACAGGGTGTATTCCTCTACTCCAGTGCTCATGACCTGCATGCGCGGTTGGACAGATACATGTTGTCGGAGGAGCTACTTCCACATATATCTGCAGTCTATTATTTAGGAAGGACACACTCGGACCACAACCCGCATATATTAGAGGTATCATGGGAAAGCCCCCGGCCACCAATTCCAACCTGGCGGATGCAACCAGATATATTACTAGATGCACCCTTCCGGAACCTGCTGGCCACAAGCATTACACAATACTTTGAAGAGAATACTGACACAGCCACAACGCCACAAGTAGAATGGGATGCCTTTAAAGGAGTGGTTAAAGGTGAATGTCTTAGTGTGCAGGCGGGTATACGCAGACAGCTGGAAAGTGAACTCACACAAATTGAAAATGATCTGCCCCAAAGAGAGGAAGAGGCAATAGAGAGCGATAATGGGTCTTTGGTGCGAATCAGAGGGGAGCATTCCAGAATACTAGACCGGCTCCGCAATTTGGATTATGCTGCACACTTGGCACGCACCCACCATATGGGAGACAAACCTGGCAGCTACTGTCATGGCTGATATAGCAAGATACAGTTACCACACTGGTGACATCTATACAAAACGCATGTGGCAACAAAGTACATACCCAAAGTGACATCCACAATGCCTTTGTGGAGCACTATTCCATGATGTATAGGTTCTGCTTGAGAGCCACGGACACGGTCATACAGGAGTTCCTCTCTGCTCTGGCACTGCCGCGGCTGACAGAGCATCAACAAGATTACCTGGCAGTTGCTGCCAGTTGAAATACGGGATAGTATTTTTTCTTTGTCGAACGGCAAATCTCCAGGCCCAGACAGATTACCGGCTGAATTTTTTAACGCCTATTCCGACATATTAGTACAGGAGTTGTTGCGGATATAAGCAGCGGCCTTAGAGGTCTCTGCCCTTACACTTACCCAAAGTGAGGCGACACTGATTTCCCTCATGAAACCAGGCAGGGAACCTGAAATCCTCGGTTCCTATCGTCCTTTGGCTCTGTTAAATACGGATTATAAAATCCTTGCCTCTACCCTGGCTAAGCGAAAAGCAAGTCTTCCGGTATATGTTATGGTGAGACTGTTTCAGGAGCTGGAAGGGCAGGTCAGGGGTCTAATATGGAATGCGGGGTGGCCCAGAATAGCGCTGCAGAAATTATATGCGACGCCGGAAAGTGGGGGCTTAGCACTTCCTCATTTAGAATTATATTACTTTAGCTGCACAGCTCCAATGGGTCGCAAAATGGCTAAGTGGCAAGAACCTGGCAGATACTGCAACTGAATCGTATTTCATGGACACAGACACAAATTTACAGTTTATTCCGCCCACTGGCGAAACTTCCCCGCCTGACACAGATACACTTAGAACTGGCCCATCGATGCTACCGGAGAAGCCTCCAACTAACAAAATATACCATTCCTTTGGTCCACATTGATCAAAATGGATTTGTCCTGACTAGGAGCACCTCTCTTAACAGACGCAGGTTATTTAGAGTGCAAAGATACGCAACGAAGAACTGGCCGCGCTCTGAATGCTTAGTGCTAGATCTGGAGAAGGCCTTTGATTCTGTGGAGTGGCCCTACCTTGCAGGTGTTGTACGCAAATACGAGATAGGAGACTATTACCTGCAACTGGTGCAATTACTGTAACAACGACCCATAGTACGGGCCCGCACAGGAAAGCTCATATCTGGCGCAATCAGGGTCAGACATGGAACTAGGCAGGGATGCCCGTTGTCCCCATTGCTTTTTTCCCTCACAGTGGAGCCTCTGAGCGCTATGCTGCGAGAAAGAGGCGCAGACTGGGGCAAAACCCTTGAAGATGGTCTTCACTCGGTGTCCCTATATGCTGACGACCTGGTGCTGTATGTGAGGTACTTGCATGTTATGATGCCAGCCATATCCGAGATATTCCCTAGGTTCGAGGGAGTCTCAGGCCTCAAGGTAAACTGGGCCAAATCGGGCGCATATTCTTTTTGCGAGGATGTGGGTGAGGCTGATATAATAATTAATGGGACAACGCTTACCTGGTATCTGACCAAGTTCAGATACCTGGGCATATACATCTACAGATCCCCAGCAGACACATTGGAAGGCAACCTGGTGCACTCCATATCCTCCATATGGGCACAGGTACAATTCTGGACGACTCTACCGCTCAACGTGATGAGTCGTATCACCCTAACTAAGATGATAATATTACCTAGGCTAATATATTATTTTGCAAGTCTTCCGGTATATGTGTCGGTGAGACTGTTTTGGGAGCTGGAAGGGCTGGTCAGGGGTCTAATATGGAATGCGGGGTGGCCCAGAATAGCGCTGCAGAAATTATATACGCCGCCGGAAAGTGGGGGCTTAGCACTTCCTCATTTAGAATTATATTACTTAGCTGCAGAGCTCCAATGGGTCGCAAAATGGCTAAGTGGCAAGAAACTGGCAGATACTGCAACTGAATCGTATTTCATGGACACAGACACAAATTTACAGTTTATTCCACCCCCTAGCGAAACTTCCCCGCCTGACACAGATACACTTCGAACTGGCCCATCGATGCTACTGGAGAAGCCTCCAACTAACAAACTATACCATTCCTTATACCCCAATACTGCCACTTGTTGGGACGCCCAGGGGCAGAGAATTTGTAACGGACATAGCGCTGACGCCCTGGACTGAGGCAGGAGTAGAGACACTGGGAGATCTATACACGGACGGTGCCCTGTTGCCCTTTGAAACCCTGGCAGCGGATACTGGCCTGCCTGTGGGACAGTTCCTTCTGCATGCAACCGTCATACGAACACTAACACTAAAATGGGGTGATTTGGCGGTAGAGACGCAGACACATCAGTTGTTGCAGTACCTGCATGTGATTGGAGAGGGATCACACGTGATCCTTTGGCTAGTGCAGGCATTGCTCACTCACATTTTAAAACCAACACAGAGACTCCGGGCAAGATGGACTGAGGACATAGGTCAACCCTGGACGGATAAAGACTGGGAACGTGCCTTAGCCAGTGCCACACATATACCAAGCAACTCGCGATTTAAACTTATACAAACATATATATTACATAGAGCGTATCTCTCGCTGGACAAGATCAACAAATATTTTAACATAACCACCTCTGACTGCCCGAGATGTCATTTACTAGACGATGACCTACTACATATGCTGTGGTCCTGCCCCCTGCTCCAGTCCTATTGGCACAAGATAACAGAAACTCTAGCAAGCAGCACCAGCACCGACGTCCCGAACACGTGAGAAGTTTGCATTCTGGGTTAATACAAACAAGCAAACAAAAGCTAACAAAGTAAGCTCTAGATTTTGTGATTTAGGCTTAATCACTGCAAAACGATTGATAACCAAGAGATGGAAACACAAGGACCCTCCGGAAACACCCCACTGGTTGAAATCCATTGAAATTTGGGCACAGGCAGAGAGCACAATTCTTCATAGGGAAGAAACGGCTGGGCTGCGTAAGTTTCCCATCGCGCAGGCTTGGAATGATATTCAGAAGGCCCTTATACAGGCCAATGCGGCATCGCCGGTGCTCCCCATGCAACAGGTGGAAGATATTGCCTGAAGTGTTGCCTGGGTGGAGCGGATGGGTTAAATTCATAAGACATCATAGCCACGTCTGTCCAGTTAGGCAATGGCCCCACATCCCCTCATGACATTCCATGGACACAACAGCAAATGCCAGATACCTTAGTGTCCGTGCAACCGCGCATCAGCCAGGAAAAGCAACTCACTTCCACTACATACACATGACCCTCGACACAACCTCATTTGAATGGCACATACAACATTAGGGACATGTTTCTTTATGTATTGGATATCTCCTTTTCTTTTGCTCTTATTTTATATTTATTAGTTGTGGTTTCAATGTTAAAAAATGTTGATATCTTGCAACAGATGATGATGTACAATTTCTATCACACATGCTTCATTGTCTATTGTTATCCTGCAGTTGAATTGCATATGGACCTTGTACCACTGTAATGTTAGAAAAGATTGAATCTGATTATTCACTATTAGGAGAAGCCACATGGGATGGACAGTTCCTGCCCCCCAATTAGAGGCGAAGGTACGTGTGAGATTTAAATACCCATACTAGTTTACTACAACACGTCCACTCCTGCAATGCAGATGCATATAACGCTATGGTTCCTAAGAGATAATAACTAGAAGGATGTACACAATGACGTAGCGATCTTTTTTCTTTTTTACAGGGCATGTAACCCGTGTTTATGCTTGATTTGTTTGTATCTTGTAAATGATAAAAATGCAATGAAGATATTTAAAAAAAAGGAATCCCCCCAGAAATGATACCACACCTAATTACCCCCTGAGGGCACATGGGTGGACACACAGCAAGGCATAGCAGACATGTTCAAATCTTATTTACAGACCGTATATTCCCGGACCCCAATATCACCCCAGCCAGCTAAATCCCCATTCTAGAGGGCTTAGCCATCCCGCAATTAACAACAGAGGTTACGACAGAGCAGGAAGCTCCCCTGTCACTTGAGGAATAGCGCTCAGCACTGACCTCGCTCCCACTCTCGAGGGCCACATGAGGAGACTGGTTTCTTGCTTAATTTTATCAAACCTGCCAGACGGAGGTGCTCGCTTGCCTACTAGAAGTTATTAACAAGGCCAATGAAATAGGGCTCCTCCCACAAACCATGCGGCAAGGCGAAATATGCATGCTTCTGAAACAGGGGGGAGTGGGTACAAACACTGCAGCATTTTGCCCAATAACAATGATAAATTCAGAAATAGATAGCTAACGCTTTGCTTAAGATTTCAGTCTGGCCTCCCATATGCCAAAACTAGTCCATGAGGACCAATGCAGATTCATCCCAGGTAGACACAGAGGCATGAATATCAGGTGACTAACACACATACTACATGAAACCAGTGGCGAGGCAGCAGAGAAGGCCTTGGTCTCGGTAGATCTGGATAAAGCGTTCAGTACAGTGGATTGGGGATACCTCTTGGAGGTCCTCAGTGTGGCGAGCTTAGGTCCACAATTCCGAGCTTGGATCAAGCGAGTGGAGAAGTGTGGCTCAGGGGTTAGAGGCGGCAGACCCGGAAGCTGAGATCGGCCCTGGACCAGGGTTCAATTCCCCGCCTCGGCGGGTCTTGGGATAAAAAATTCCACGGACTCGATAATTCTCGCGCCGGTGCCTTCTCGACTCATGGGTTCACACTCTGCGACTCTGGGCAATAGCTTGCTTAATCTCCACAACGGCCCTTCGTGGCGGGATGCCTGGCTTTCACCTTGTGGATACCCTGCCGGGGTTATCTCACAGGGGAATACCAGGACGGGTTCCCTAAGCAAGCGCCGGGAAACCCACTGCGGGTAGCTGTGCGCTACACAAGCTCAAAAACATTTACAACATTTACAACAAGCTCCTATATACAAACCCCACTGCCAGAGTCTGGTTGGGTAGTGTCATGGTGCGCTTGTTGCCCCCGTACCTCCTGTCACTGGTATGCCTGTGTTGTATGGGAACTGTGCTCATGCAGAGGTGAGCCTCCTCACTTCCGGGGTTTTTCCTGGCAGTTAGTGGTCCAGCTCTCCTTGCCAGAACCGCTAACCGCGTCACTAGTGCTTCCGGGGGAATCCGCTTACCTGCAGAGGCTTTCCTGCGGATCAGCGCTTTGGATTAACGCCTGTACGACACTTTGCCTTTGCAAACGCCTACGAGGATTCGGAGCTGCGCAGGAGCGTAACCGTACTTCCCTGTTCCCGTGTTCGTCTACTGCATTCTCCGCGCTGGAGCGCCTGTTCCCAGCCGCCGTTGTTAGCGCAGGAGCGCTCGCCTTAGCCTGCTTGCCTGGAGCATTCCACAGCGCTGTGCGCCTGCCCTGCTGTCTGCTTTTCGGTGCGCTGGACCACTTCACTTTCCTGCTTCACTGTGAGTAGCTTCTCAGCGCTGGAGCGCTTGCCTAACATTTTGTACTGCCTATTAGCACTAGTAGTGCCTATTAGACTAGCCTTTGCCACTTGGAGCGCAGGTAGTAGTACTTGTCATTTCCTTGCCTTGCTTTCCGTTCTTTATGGCATTGCCACACGCGCTGTAGCGCTTATGGTTGCGTTCTTATCTTTGACTGCACAGGAGCGCTTATTTCTTTTTTCCATGACTTTGCCATACGCGCTGGAGCGCTTCTTGTTTGGTTCTCACCTTTGATTGGGCAGGAGCGCTTATTCCTGTTTTTTCTGTGACATTGCCATACACACTGGACCGCTTATTGTTTGATTCTTACCTTTGATTTCGCAGGAGCGCTTATTAGTTACACTAGGATGGCTACAGGCTTCAGATGTCCAGATAGGAGGTAAACCCTAAACTTCCGCATGAGTGAATGTTAGTGTCAGAAAAGGGTTGTCTGGGCTGTATGTAATGATCTTCTCTTGTCTCCTTGTCCAGCTGGTGTCCACGGTTATTCAAAACTTAAGGACGTCCTCCACTGGTCTCCCTGACGCCATCCTGTCATTTTTAGCTACCTTCCTCATTCCCATCTTCGTCCTAGTTTATTAAGGGTTCCAGATTGGAATAGGGTGGGCGCGGGGGCAATAGCCCATGTCGTCTCTGCGAGATCTCTCCGCAAGAACCAGGTAACTTGTGGGGTTCGTGACAGAATCCAAAGCCCAAGTTAAAATATCTCGCCCGGACGACATGAGCGAACCCGAGATCACTTTGCAAGACATAGCAGCTATGCTTGCAAATATATAGGCAGAAAACCTCAGCTTGCTCCAAGACATGACGGCCTTACAAGGTCAAGTGGCGGCTGGGGTTACGGGTCCCTGGGATCCTTCTTCTGTTAGAGTTAGGTAGGAGGGTTTGCTCCGTCCTCCCTTATTCACCTATGGGGACACCTCCTCTACTACACAATAAGACAACGCCATACATGTTATAGCACCTGGAGATAGTACCAAATATAGTGTCTTTCTTCACCAATGCCACTTGCACTTCATGGCTAGAGCAATCGCCTTTCCGGATGATGCTTCCAAGATTGCATTCATCCTCTCTTACATGGGTGGCAACGGCGCTCATTGGTCCAGCTCCTTGGTGGATAACGATGATCCCATGCTCTACAACCTGCCGTTTTCAAGGAAGCACTGCGGCGGATGTTCGCCGACACACCTTTGTTCAAGCCGCAGACAATGAACTGCTCAATCTGAAACAAGGCACGCTGATTTGCTCCATTACAATACAACCTTTAATAGACTCATCATTGAAGCCCATTGACCCGAAACAAAGAAAGTATCCGTGTTCTACAGGGGTCTCCGCTATGATTTGAAGGACTTAATTTCACAGATGCCTCATCCTCCAGATGAGATAGGTCCTTTCATCGATCTGGTAGTCAAGGTCAACTACAGGATACAGGGGCGAAGGAATGAGAGAAACACAGGAGGCGACAACCGGTTCCTGACTTTCAAGGATAAAGCAAAGGACGAGCCAACCCCTTCCAGTGACGTGCCTGAACTGATGCAGATAGGCGGTATAAGGGGACCTCTCACTAACGAGGAAAGAGAGAAGAGGAGAAAACAAAACCAATGCCTGTACTGTGGTAAGAACGGGCACTTTGTCAGGGAATGCCCAGTGAAGCCTTCCCGAGCTAAAGGACGAAGACCGTTTGCACTGCCTGTATCCAAGAACGACAAGGCGGGAAACGGGGAAACCCAGTAGGTAGTGGGGTCCAGCTACTAGGTTCTTCGTCTAGCAAGACAACGAACCCTGGCTTCTTTAGTGGCAGCCACCACCTGGGTGTTGAGGGGGCCCTACGAACCTGGACAGGGTAGGTATGGCAGGTAACCGCCCTTCTCGACTCAGGAGCCACCAGCAACTTCATCGACACCCAGTATGTGAGAAACCTGGGAATGGCTACAGTAATGAAGACAAAACCAGAGACAGTAAAGGCAGTGGACGGCACTGATCTCACCTCCGGTCTTATGCGGTACCAAACCGAGGATTTGGTTATGTCATTCGAGAACGAAAATATGGAAACTATTGCCTTCGACGTCATCAACGCTCTTCAGTTTTGAGTTATTTTGGGCCTTCCTTTGCTGGTGCGTTACAACCCACAGATAGACTGGGCATCCGGAATTCTGGTCCTGGATTCAGTCTCCTGCATCACCTCTTGCTATAAGCCTACCGACTCCTCATGTGGACGTGCTATACAGGCCCACACCTTGCCCCTGACAGGAACGGGTATGACAGTACAGGACAAAGTACCAGAAGCATACCAAGACCTGGCTGCAGTATTCGAAAAGAAGGGAGCCAACACCCTTCCTCCTCATCGTTCGTTTGACTGCAGGATCGACCTGATTCCTGGCTCCACGCTTCCTTGTAGCCGGATATACTCCCTCACCGAAAAGGAGAACGAGCACCTCCGCTCCTACCTAGACGAATACCTAAGGAATGGGTTCATTCACCATTCTATATCCCCTGTATCCTCTCCTCTTTTCTTCGTAGCCAAGAAGGAGGGGGATCTTAGGACTTGTATAGACTTCAGGGCGATGAACGCCATCACCTTGAAAAATAGGTATCCTCTGCCTCTGATTTCCAACTTACTGGACCAGGTAGAAAACGCCTCCATTTTCACCAAGCTGGATCTCAGGGGGGCTTACCATCTAGTCAGAGTACGGAAGGGCGATGAATGGAAGACAGCACTCCGGCCAAAAGTCGGCCTCTTTGAATACCAGGTCATGCCTTTCGGACTCTGCAACGACCCCCATGGCGTTCCAGTTTTTCATTGACGAGGCATTGAGGGAATACATCGACGTATTCTGCATAGTATATATCGATGATATACTGATCTATTCGCAGAACATGGCAGACCACGTCCAACATGTATGCGCCGTCCTTCAGCAGCTGGTGCGACATGGTTTGTACGTCAAGCTGGAGAAGAGTATATTTCATACCACGTCTGTCGAATTCCTGGGGCACGTCATTACTCCAGCTAGTATCCAAATGGACAAAAAGAAAGTAGAGGCTATCTTACACTGGCCCTCTCCAACCACCGTAAAGCTCGTCCAGAGATTCCTGGGGTTCGCCAATTACTACCGCCGCTTCATCACAGGCTTCTCCAGGATAGTCACTCCTGCGCAAGGGGGTTCATTTCAGCTGGGGTAAGGAAGCTGAGCAAGTTTTCCAGGAGTTGAAAAGAAGATTCACCACAGCTCCCGTTCTGAGACACCCCAACTCTGAACAACCATTTACTGTGGAAGCCGATGCCTCGCAGGACGCTCTGGGAGGAGTGTTGTTGCAACAGGACAATGAGATGGGGCTCCTACACCCTGTAGCGTTTTATTCTAGGAAACTCCTACCAGCCGAACGCAACTACACCATTTAAGACCGAGAGCTCCTGGCCATCAAGACAGCGTTCGAAGAGTGGCGCCACTACCTGAAAGATGCCAAACATCCTGTAATCATCTATACGGATCACAGAAACCTGCAGTTCCTTCGTTCGGCTTGTGCCCTCATATCCAGACAATTGCGATGGACCCTGTTCTTCAACAAGTAGCACTTCCGCATCACGTACCGTCCAGGTAAAGAGAACGCCAAGGCTGACGCGCTATCCCGTCTTGAAGACACCGACGACTCTGTGTACGCTGCTGAACCTTTGCCCATCATTCCCAAACAGTGTTTTCAGGGTGTTGTTCTGTCTTCTGAAATTCTCAACCATCTCCATGATGACATTGCACGGATCGATCCATCTTCCTTGGTCGAGCACCAAAAAGATGGAATCACACAGAACGGGTTCTTGTACAAAGAAGACAAGTACTGTCTTCCTCTGGTAGCCCACCAACAGCAGGTCTTGTATATGTGTCATGACCATAGTCTGTCCAACCATCCGGAATATCACAAGACCGTGGAACTATTACAGAGACATTTCTGGTGGTCCATGTTGGAGGACGACACCAGGGCCTACATTGCGCCTTGGGCCATGTGTGCCCAGGGAAAGAGTCAATATGGGCCATCCTTTGGGCTATTACATCCCATTCCTGTTCCTCCTCGTCCCTGGCCCACCATTTCCATGGATTTCGTAGTGAAATTGCCAACCACCGCTTCAGGATACACTACTGTCTTTACCATAGTAGACCACCTCACACAAATGGCCCATTTTGTACCACTGAAGAAACTACCCTCGGCAGCCGAACTGGCAGTGGTTTTGTTGCAGAACGTGGTTAGACTGCATGGCATACCATCTGTGGTGATAACAGACCGGGGTTCGCAGCTCGTGTCTCGTTTCTGGAATAAGGTATACACAGCCCTGGATATGGACTTACATTTGTCATCAGCATACCACTCTCAGACCGACGGTCAAGCCGAGAGAACAAACCACACCATGGAGCAGTATCTCCGCTGCTTGCTTCTGTCGGCAGAAAAGGAATGGGCAGAAGTGTTGTGGATGGTGGAATTCGCTTATAACAACAACAAGCATTCCAATTTGGCATGTTTCCCTTCTACTGCCTCCAGGGCAAACATCCCAGAACTATGCCATGGGAAGAACCACAAATCAGTCCCTTGCCCATGGTTCAGGTGTACCATGCCAGGCTCTGCACCCTCTGGCAACAAGCCTGGTTTAAACTAGCCAAAGCCAAAGAGTACTACAAACAATATGCCTACACCTGCAGAAAGGAGGAGCCCGCCTACAAGAAAGGAGGCAAGGTGTGGCTCTCCATTCAGAACCTTAACGTGCACGGCTCCAAGAAACTGCTGCCCTGTTTTGTGGGGCCTTATGTGATTGAGAAGGTGATCAACCGTGTGTCCATGAAGCTCTTGTTGCCTCCTCAGATGAAAATACACCCTGTCTTCCATGTCTCCCTTCTGCGTGCCGTTCACCCCAAATGCAAGGTGTCTTCCCCTCCTTCTCCTGTCCTAAGGGATGATCACATTGAGTACGAGGTCAGGGCTATACTTGACTCCCATCGTACCCGGGGGAGGCTCTTTTTCCTGGTAGACTGGAAGGGTTATGGTTGGGAGGAGAGGTCCTGGGAGCCCCTGTCTCATGTTCGCCAGGCTTCCCGGATGGTTCGTGCCTTCCATGCCCGTCGCCTGCTCTGTCCTCATCCTGCCACCCCTGTGTGAGTCGGGTGGGGGTTCTGTTTTGGGAGGGGGTGCTGCCATAGTGCGCTTGTTGCCCCTGTACCTCCTGTCACCGGTATGCCTGTGTTGTGTGGGAACTGTGCTCATGCGGAGGTGAGCCTCCTCACTTCTGCGGTTTTTCCTGGCAGTTAGCTGTCCAGCTCTCCTTGCCGGAATCGCTAACCGCGTCACTAGTGCTTCCGGGTGAATCCGCTTAACTGCAATGGCTTTCCTCCGGATCGGCGCTTTGGATTAACGCCTGTACGACGCTTTGCCTTTGCAAACGCCTACGAGGATTCCGGAGCTGCGCAGGATCGCAGCTGTACCTTCCTGGTCCCGTGTTCGTCTCCTGCATTCTCCGCGCTTGAGCGCCTGTACCCAACCGCCGTTGTTAGCGCAGGAGCGCTCGACTTAGCCTGCTTGCCTGGGGCATTCCACAGCGCTGTGCGCCTGCCCTGCTGGCTGCTTTTCGGTGCGCTGAAGCACTTCACTCTCCTGCTTCACTGTGAGTAGCTTCTCAGCGTTGGAGCGCCTGCCTAACATTTTGTACTGCCTAATAGCACTAGCACTCTTGCAAGAGTGTTGCCTATTAGACTAGCCTTTGCCACTTGGAGCGCAGGTAGTAATACTTGTCATTTCCTTGCCTCATCGCGCTGGAGCGCTTGCTTTCCGTTCTTTATGATGTTGCCACACGCGCTGGAGCGCTTATGGTTGGGTTCTTGTCTTTGACTGCACAGGAGCGCTTATTTCTTTTTTCCGTGACTTTGCCATACGCACTGGAGCGCTTCTTGTTTGATTATCACCTTTGATTTCACAGAAGTGCGTATTCCTGTTTTTTCCGTGACATTTCCATACGCGCTGGAGCGCTTATTGTTTGATTCATACCTTTGATTGCGCAGGGGCGCTTATTAGTTACACTAGGATGCTACAGGCTTCAGAGGTCCAGATATGAGGTAAACCTTAAACTTCCGCATGAGTGTATGTTAGTGTCAGAAAAGGGTTGTCTGGGCTGTATGTAATGATCTTCTCTTGTATCCCTGTCCAGCTGGTGTCCACGGTTACTCAAAACTGAAGGACATCTTCCACTGGGCTCCCTGATGCCATCCTGTCATTTTTAGCTACCTTTCCCATTCCCATATTCGTCCTAGTTTGTTATAGGTTTCAGATTGAGATAAGGTGGGCGCTGGGCGATAGCTCATCTCGTCTCTGGAAGATCTCTCCACAAGAACCAAGTAACTTGTGGGGTTCGTGACAGGTAGGACCCGCTCGGGCCCTTGAACATTAGGGTGCGGCACCCGACAGGGTTGCGATCTGTCACCATTACTATTCGCCCTCTCAACTGAGCCATTAGCTATCCGAGCCCGAGTATACACTTGGGTAACGCCCACCATGTCATATCACTATATGCAGACCATGCCTTATTTCATGCCTCATCGCACGAGTCGCCATCCTGGAGCTCCCAAACCTTATGTAGGTATTCAGAGATAGATTGGGCCTGCATATTAATCACGCCAAGTCGCTCATATTCCCTCTCGCCTCACTCGTGGGAACATCGCCCACAAGCCTCCCATCCCTGGGCCTGCTCTGGGAATTGACTTCATTCAGATACCTGGGCATTCAGATAGTACAAGACTAGGATCCACAATTGCGACTCAATATGGACAAAGTCATAGAAGCCCTCAAAAAATCAAATTCTTTCTGGAACCCACACCCTCTGTCCCTGATGGGCAGGTTAGCCATCTCGAAAGTGGTTCGCTTGCCGAGATGTTAATACACAGTTCATAATACTATATGCCCCATACCTGCCTCACTGTTCTGCCAGTCAAACTCGCTCCGTATCTCACTCCTATGAGTAGGCAATCGCAGCAGAGTGACGTTAATTACACTATATAGGTCGTATGAGAGGGGAGGCCTGGAGGTTCCTCATCTGGATCTCTATTACTATGCAGTCCATAGCGGCGCTCCGTTCCATAGAGAACTCCCAGTATGGATTGTTAAGACAGATGACACTTGGGATGTCTTCTCGGGAGTGCAGTTGCGATCAATGGGGTGCACTCTACCCTGATAAACCTTTCATTTCTTTTGAGTCCACACGAACAGACTTCAACTTGGCCCAGGATCAATTCTTGCAACACGCAGGCCTGGTAGAGGTGGCTAAGTACACATGGCCAACTTATCCAGCAGCCCTGCTGCCCTCCAACACTCTCGAGATCCTCCTCACATGCGGCATGAGCAGACACTTAATCACACAATTATACAAGGCTATGCTCTCAGACGCAAAAGAAGCTCCTCAATGAGCCCTGGCAGCCTGTAACCTAGACCTAGAAGCCCTGATAGACACACACAGTCTCTGGTAAGGTCCATTTTAGACTCATACACTACAACTTTCTACGGAGAACATATTTAACTCCAGTACACTTTCAAAAGATATACTCAGCTCGCCCGGATACATGCCATGGTGCAATACCGGTGGAGCAGACTTCCTACACCTTGCTTGGAATTGCAGCGCAGTACACTCCTTCTGGCACTCAACAGTCGAGGAATTGAAATGGGTGACTCACTTACATATTGAATTGCCCCCCCCAATATTGCCTACTGGGGCTGTTCAAGTTACTACGGAAACGGAAGAAGGTTTATGAATTTGGACAGTTGACAATGGTCTCAGCCTGACGCAGAGTGGCTATTACATGGCACTCTAAACGTTCCCGAATACTAGACATGTGGCATAAAGATGTAGCAGAATGGGCTCTAGCGGAGGAAACACATATACGGTTAAGCAGGAGGGACGGCAAACTAGAAGACGCCATAAGCACCTGGCGAACATTGACAGACAACCTCCTAGCCCCCCATCCGACGAAGAGTCGGACATGGAATCGGACCCAGGGGCGGGAGAAACCACCCACAATAGCACAGAGAAGGCACAAGGGGGGAGGAAACAATCCCAATAACCTAGATTAGAGACAGGCTAAATGAATTGAAAAGAGGGAACAACGCAAGGAGGGTCGGGGGGAAGGGGAGGGTGTTTACTAATCAGATATTAAAGTATTTTGTGATGTCATGCACTTACTATTACCACACTTGTATTTATCATTGTAATAATTGATATGCGTGACCTGCTTCAAAACTGCCAGTTGTCTTAGTTTATGAATAACAGTGAAAAATAAAGTTAAAAAAAAAAGAGTTATTTGATACATTTGAGGTCAATCATATCAAAGTCATTGGCGCATTGCAGAATTTGAAGTCAGTGGTTTACAATGCTTTGTGGAAAGGATCTGACTTTGTGTGACGAGTTAGACATGGAAATGTAAAGATACTTTATGCTTTCCCATGTCAGATCTTGTTATCTTGTCACAGGACTTCAAGTACAGCCATAACAGGACTTTATTTTTCTTAAATTTTTTTTGATACCTTAAGAAAAATATTTGAGGTAAGTAGGTTTGTAGCATTTTATAATAGGCTGGGCAATAACTGGACTTACTCCCTTCTTCTCTAATTGTGATTCATGTTTGTTGTTACTCCTGACTGTCATTGAAAACATATTTTCTTGTAAATGTCCTGTCAAAGAAGTATTATATACTCGTGTCTTGCACATTTTGTTATCAATCCACAATAAAGTTAAAACTTGCTTCTTAGTCCTTGTTTCACACCAAACCCACCATGAATCATCTGTATGTTGTAATAAGACCGCAGTGTCAGCAGCATTCTATAAAGCAATTTTATGTATTTTTAACTGATGTCTTATATTGATATGGGCCTGTTCCATTAGGGTCACATCAATTTCCACATTATCAGCTATTTGTTCTTTCTTTTTCTGCAACCCTATCTGTCTTCTGAGGACTTCACTGTTGTACGCTCTGCAATAATTTGTTTCTATTATCTCTATAAATATCTCTAGTGCATCCAACAAAGCGGAACTGCACTTTTCATCTTGATATTGTGGAAGACAGTCACTAACCATAATAATTTCTATTCTGAACATCAAACCATAAACTGATTGCTGAATCGATCAAAGAGTTTTTAGGTTCATAACTGAATAGGCTGCATGATTATACAGAGGTGCTGTCATCATAGAGAAATTCATGTATGTGTGACAGGCCATGAAACGGGGTTTCCAGTATTTGGTTTAGTAATCTCTAGGGAGGTCAAAGGCATACAATTCCTGATACGATAATTTATGTCAGAGGTAGGCATCAAGCCAAATAACAGTGGGCATTTTTGCATGAAGATACACTTAGAAAGGACGTAATTGCCTAGCATATTTAATAATAGAAGTGAGAGGCTGCACGCCACTCACTTCTATGTATATGTGTGGCCGAAATATATCGGGCCACACATAGCCATGGATGGACTCTTGTTCTAAATCGTTAGGCAATTCTCAATTTATCATGATGAAATCCTTACTACACAAAACAGCTCACATAACTCCCTGCAGACAAATGGTATCCACAAACAGCACACATTCAGTTAGCAATGGTATGTAAGTGACCCGTATCATACGAACTGGGCAGGGGACAGGGGAGGCCTTGTCACTGGCCAAATTCCCAATATTTTCTACAAACAAATGTCACTTTTAATTTGCCTATCATGAATGAACAGAATGCTCCTGTTTATTACGTGACTGTGTCTCCTTGAGAAAGTTTCCACATTCTGCTTCTGAGTTGTGCTAATCTACAGGTAATTTGTTAATGATAGATTCATATTTATTTTATCAATATTATGTTTAGTTGGGAAATATGAATTTACATCTTTATGTACTGAAGTAGTAGAGTTAGCTTGTCATCTTGATGCTCCTTTACCTTAAACTTTATATATTATTATCATTGTACCCATTAAAAACATTTTATCATTTTGGGAACATAGTCACAAAGTTACTTGTGTTCGTCTTCAAACCAGGAGGAGTAGCTTCCTAAAACAGGATTTATGATTCTAAAGTTACAAATTTTGACTTTGCCCACGAAGGTAAAGATCTTTCTATAGAAAAATATTTGTAAAATGGTTACATTTTATTATTGTTTAAAAAAGATTCATTATTTTAAATGTATAATAGCAATGTTATTTAAATTGAACTATTGACGTAGATCTAATAGAATAAAATATAGCTGCACATTCACCTAAATTAAATGTGTATAAAATAATTAAAATACACCACAATTTCATTTATAAATACGTTTTTAAACAATTTAAAATCCCACCATTACTAACATTTTTATTGTATATAGTATGTTGTCAATTTTGTTAATAGTTGTGCAGAATTCATTTGCATTATTTTTTTCATAAGTTTCATAAATTTTTTAAATTGCATTTATCATTAAACTAAAGCAATACAATAATTGTATATAATATAATTTTAACACACAAAAAATATATCTCTCTCTCTCTCTCTCTATATATATATATATATATATATATATATATATATATATATATATATTCAATGAAAAAACCATAGGTTATAGACCATATATAGTTAGGAATTCGCATTTACAAAACCTTATTTTACTCGCACAAAACCATTGAAATTCCATATATAGTTAGTTGCACTAACTATATATCGCGCACCCGCAATCCACTGCTGATGATGTCACATATTACATCATTCATGACATGGTCAGTGACATCACTGATGACATCACTGATGACATCTCAAATGACATCACTGATGACATCACTGATGACAACATCCAGTGACTGTATGTTTCTGTAAAGTTAAAATATGTCTTACATATTGAAGAATGAGTGGATGTATAAGTGTCTGGATGAAGGATTTAGTAGGTGCATGACTGACTGTATGAGTGAGAAAGAACAAACATTTCAAAAAATATTAAAACATGTATTTAAAAATTAGAAAAGACAAGGGAAAAGGTTCAAAAACAAACAGTTTTTCAACAACTTTAACATTTACAGAAGTCTCTGCTTTTCTACGTCCCCTACACAATCCTAAAGATATATATTCGAAAGAAACTGTATCTTGATGTTGCTGAACTGAGGCCTATTTTGCAACATGATGTTTTTCTTGCACTGCTAATGTCTCACAATAGTGATCCAATAGCAGCGCAAAAAAGGTGTAAAGCCATCATAAAATTGTGTCTAACATTGTAAATGATTGTTTTAGGATGCAAATAAGATGTGTGCTTTCAAGAGCTTTCTTTGTGGTGAGGCCTCTTTTTTTTAAAAAAAAAAAAACACTACCCAGAAGTACAGCACTCTAAGCATTAAAATTGATATTTACAGAACTCAGCTTACCCATATGTACCACACATTTCTAAATGTATATCATAAGGACAAAAAGCATAACATTAATTATACATGTTAAATGGTTTATTTTTGCTGTTCTCAGAATGTATCAAATTTCACTTAAATCAGTGACTTGAAGGTATTCATCATGTAACAGCGGGGAAAAAAAACCACAATCAAAATGACTGTGTTTAAAAAACCCATACAACCTAATAAATCAGATTTCAAAACTTCTTAAAATTAACTTACTTTCAATGACGTCAAACGATCTCCTATAAACAGCATCCACTCTGTTGTGCTTTAAATATTTTCAGCCCACCACTTTCTGAAAGAAAACCTCCATCGATACGTGAAATATGTTACATAGAAAAAAAACTTCTCTCATTATATCACATGTTTCCACTAGGCCAAATCATGTTGCCGCGATTCGCAAGTCTTGTAATTTTTCCAATGAAATCCCGACATTTTCTATTTTCGCAACTTTCAAAAATAAAATATTTGAGATTATTTTCACAATCCTGGACTACTAATATCTTACTCTTCTTTGTCACTCATGTTCTCCTTTTCCTATGACACTGATACTGCTTACTATGAAGCAGACTTACTTGCATCAGGTTTATATAGTTGGATTTTTAATCGAGACAGCATTGCAGACTTACATTCCCTCTACTTAAAATTTTGGTTTTAAAAACACCAGGTAAGAATTTTTAAGGTCAAACGGCAATTTTTTTTTTAAAGTTACAACAGAATCATTACAGAATGACCAGCCGTTTCCAGACTTTAAGTAAGCTGTATAATGTCCTGATGTTGTTGATGGACCATCGTGATAGATAATTGCTACAGTAACAAAAGTCCTCCCTGATATTGACAGCTGAGAAGCCACAAAATTTTTTATTAAAGTTGACAATTTTGATCCATCAGGCCTACATCGTTGCATCATTAAAATGACATACTGGCCATATCTACGTATAAATAATGTTGACATCATATCACATTTACATTGGCTACACTCCATGTTGTGATCCGCTGCATTTACTAGCTTATTAAAGGACACTGATTTACTGTCTGGCAAAGTTAAATATATAAATCTTTCTGAGTCTACACTAGTAGTACTTGATACCATACAGTTCTCGCAGTCATGCTGCCATTGATAAGAAAGCCCAAACAGGTGATCTACATCTACACCCTCATCTTGCAATATATCAAGCATATACATTAAAAACTCCTGACAATCTTGCTGATTATTTTCAGAGAAGTCTGTTTGACCTGAACATTCATCTAACAGATAACGTACTTCAGACACACTTTCTACTTTTGTTCGATCAGTGCTACATTTCTCTAACACAGAATTCAACAAGCAGCATAAACTTTGTTCTGAATTGAACACAATCTGTTCTTTTAAACTCTCTAGTGAAAAGAGAACATTAACAACGACATTTGCATAGCAGTTGACACCAGAACTGTTTTCAAATTGAAAACCAACAATCTCTTCAACAGTATCCACTTTCTTTCTGCTAACAACTTTCGGTTCATTGACTTTTAGTCTTTTTGCAACAACCTCCCTACTATTACTGCTATTTCTACGTTTCCGGCCTACCACACGTTTCTCAAACAAAGGATATTGAGGCAAATGTGGCGCATACTCTCTTCTTAACCTATTGTATTCCTTAACACAATCTAGATCCGCACAAATGTTTGTGACATCACAGTCAATCAAGTACAATCCCGATAAAGTTCTAACTCGAGACAATGCCACATATGCCATACCCTCCTTGAACACTGAACTGCCAATATTCACCAATGCACAGTCTACACTTAAACCTTGCGATTTATGGATTGTCACCGCATATGCCAAGCAAACAGGAAACTGTTTACGGCGAACATATAAGTCTTTAACAAGCAAAAACCTAGCAGAACAACGAGCAATTACCTGTACTTCCTCAATGCCATCAAATTTAATTCTTAAAAATTCAATTCCATCTCTATTTCTGTATTTCTCAAAATCAACAACATTACCCATTGATCCATTTACCAGACCTCTTTCTACATGTAAATTCCGTCTCAAAATGATTCGGCAATTTAAACACACATTCAGAGTCTTTTCAAAACCCGCTGTCTTAGATATAGTCTTCTCTAATGAATCCAATTTTGATTTCAAATTGTCTGACAAAATAATTGTTGATCCCATATGCTCTAATTTGTCGATAGCTTCCAGTTTCACAATCTCTTGCTTTTCTAAATACAACATTTTGTTGTTGAAGATGGCACATTCTGCAAGAGTTGGCATGAGACATATCCCGGATTTCTTCTCAGTAATTTTCTGAAAAATATTCTCAGGCACAATCTCTTGTTTGGGATATAAATTTGACAGTAATCGTGCATTTAAAGCTTCTTTCCCATGCTCGGTCACTTTTCCAATTCTAATATCTTGTAGAATATTCTTGTAATCTTCATCCTTTGCCTGACGCATATTTTGATGCAGTTCTGCATAATTGAAGTTTAACCATATATTGACGTTGCCAATGCTCCCTAGGCACTTCCTGGTATCTTCATGCGTGAGTATTTTGAACACAGGTTGACCTTTTACTGGTGTCAGCTGTAGAAGATCTCCGAAAACAATGATGTGTTTCCCACCAAATAAGACATCATATTCAGTTTTAAGTACTTCTTGCATTCTCAAATGCACAAAGGCAAGCATGACATTGGAAACCATGCTTACTTCGTCAATGATAAGTAGTTTCATTTTCCTCAAAACTCTTGAAACTTCACAGCAAGCATCTCCAGATAACTTGTTGTATTGTAATTTGTTGTCATGCTCCACCGGCAGCATCAGTAGACGATGCAAAGTAATACCTTTAATATTATGTGCTGCCAGTCCAGTAGGAGCGGTGACAACACAAGACAGCGATGACTCAGTCCTTTCCTTCAAATAACAAGAGATTGCTTTAATGAGGAAACTTTTTCCAGTTCCCGCTTCTCCACTCACGTACAGTCGGACAGGCTTCAACGACGTACATGAGCACTCTTTCTTCTCATGACTTAATCCGTGCTCAATTTCCTTGGTAACTTCATCATATATTTTCCTCTGCTCAACGTTGAGTTGTTTTTCCAAGTCTTGTAACTGAATCCTCCTGAGCATGTGCCATGGCTCTTTCTACTTCATTCATAGCAGTGGCAGCTTCATTTTCGATAATAGGTCCTCCAAGTGGATCTTGACTCAATGAAACAGAACTCTGACTGTCCTGAGAACTGTCTCTGGCAATCTCGGCTGCAATCGTTGCTTCCTGCTCAATTTCTAAAGTTAACATTTCTTGATATTTAGAAAAAGCAGGACATTCTATGGACTCCTTGGCTGCATTGAAAGAGTCTTCGTAACAGAGGAAATCTCCAAGCAGTTCCTCTTCTGCACGCCAAGGCTTGAAAAGTTGCAAAAGTGCTAAATAGAAAAACTCCTTTTTTTCTGGAGATTCGCCACTCAATTTTCGATGGTTTACTAATTGGCATTTTCTTTGCTTGACCAGGCATCCCTCACTTCCAATTACAGCATACACTCCTTTCTCAATATCTTCTTTGATGTTCCTCTTGAATATATAATTTTGGAGAACCTCATATAGACAAACATTCTCAAGGTGACTGCTTCGATTTGGATAATATGTATCCAACATGTTGGTCTTCAAAATGTCGGTACTGTTTGGTTCCTTTTCTGCCAAATACTCAATTTCCCGAACAGGTTTTAGAACTCGATTTCGCGTTGCAGCAAGACCAAGACTCGCCCAAACGAGACTCCTGGATTTGGCATAGAGACTTGCTGAAGACAATCGATCAGAACATTCGTAAGCTCCGATTTCTCGATGCGACAACATCTTCAGACTGAAACTGTACAACTTCTTGCTGAGGCTCTTTTCATGGGAAATGTCCTCCCACATATCCTTCAGTTCGGTCTTTTCTTTTTTGGTGATGTAAGATGTCACATACCGAGCCACAGCCATACAGTTGTCAGCCACAAACTGTATATCCATGTTGGCATTCCACATGGACAAAATCACTGGGTTGTAGTCATTGATGTACTTGGACTCTTCGTTCCTTTTCAAATTGTATGTATTCTTGGGTGATTTCCTCGTCACATTATGTCGCAGCGAAGACATCAAACTGTTCACTCTTCCTTTAGAAATCACCGGTCGTGGAAAGTTGAAACGACATTTGGTGTAGAACTTGTCCTTGTTTCTGAATTTACGACGACAGTACTTTCCACAACGATGGCTTTGGAAACGTAGAACTTGTTCTCTTAGACTTTTCTTCTCCGTTGCGTTTGGAACAGCACACGTAGAATACTGTTCGATGAAATTCATCACTAAGTCATCCGGATCTGTTCCAAATTTAGGTGCATCCTTGATCCACAGCAACATATGTATATGAGGGGCACCTCTTGCTTGATACTCCTTTCTCCAGAAGAAATCCAACACCTCTCCAAGAGGTGGATTCTTTTTATTTGTGATGAAAGACATCATAGCTTCAAATCTATGATTGAAGTACCTGCATACATTCACAGGATCCAAAGAACACAGTTCTCCAGGTGTCTTGAATTCAATGTTTTCAATATTTCCATTTGCCTCTCGTAGAAATTCAAGTAAGTCATCCCAGCCATACTCAGCACAGCTCAGAGTGAGGAACCATGTCGGAGTTCCTAAGTTCCTCAGCATACATTTTAAATCACCATGACGACGGTACCAGTACTCATTAGTACCACGCTGACACGCCATGAGATTAATTAAGTGAGAATCCAAAATACTGTCTTGGACATTGACTTTATGCATAAAGTCACTTGCCGAGATGTTTCGCATCTGTATACCACTTTTTAAGATGTGGTTCACTGCATATGAAAGTCCAGACAGATCGCTTTCAAACAGGAGATGAAACAAATAGGGAATGCATTGCCGAAACCTAGGATCTTCTGCATACAATCGTAAAGTCCGGTATTCAGACGCAGGAATTTCACGAGGTCGCTCATCATATCTTCCTCCTTGACCTGTGGGAAATAGCTGTGGGAAACACCGAGCTTCCAAACTTTCCTCCCAAACACTAATGGGACTCCCTTTGGCTTGTTTCATTTGAAACAACTCAATAGCATTCCCCATGACTTCCTTGGAATGCAAAGGATGAACACTATAATGTTCATATATTTCTTCACTTTTAGAGGCCTCTACTTTCTCAATTTGGCCAGCACACAAATCGCTATCCTCTTCATCACTTACTTCCTCTTCTGCAACATATACATTCTTATAGTACTTATTATTTTTCTTCAAATACACTGTTGCCTTTTTGACTTTCCTAACATCCACTAAATCTTGCCATATTTTCTTATTCTTTGTCGGAACCCCATTAACCAAGATAACCAGAGGTTCCTCTTCCACTTTTTCTATTCCAATTGTGTTAATGTTTTTATTCAAATCTAGAGGCAAATAAACAACTCTTCCCTTTAATCCTCTCTGTAAATCTGCTGGAGGCAACTTCCCTGTCTTTGGCTCCATTCTTACAATAGCCTGAAAGGGATGGATACTTTGAATCAAAATAGATTCATAAGTATTTAAATCCTTCAATTCAGAAGGAATCTCAACCAATTCCAGATTATTATGAACTGCCCTAGCAGGCATCTGGTTTTGGTTTAATTTATTACAACAATAAGTACACACACGTTGATCCGATCCCAAATCAAAATAATTTTCTACCATCAAGTATGTGGCTAAATCCTTCCATTCACTATTATTTTCCCTTTCACTTTTTGCATATAAATCCACTACCTTAGTCTGATTCTTATAATAAGTGCGTCGACAACATACACAAGTGAAATTAGGCCTCTCACTTGATTTCATCTGAAACGTGGCAATTTCCTTCTGAAAATTATCTGTACTGGAAACCTGTACATTATCTTCCACATTACCCTCTACTTCAGGGTCAATTTGAACATTCTCATCTTTACTACCAAAGTAACAAAACTCAATTTCTTCACAAAGATTCTTCACATCTATTTCAGAACCATGCAAAAGAGCAGCACATAACTGTTTAAGCATAATTGCTGGACTCTTAGCATAATACAACATTCTCACTAATGTTCTCACTTTATTATGATGCACTGCTAGCATCCTGAAATGATGAAAAACACTCTGGCATACTCTCCTGGAAAGACAAGCCAGTGAATGACCACGCAAACCTGTCATTTGTCTCACTCTGCAAGGATCTAAATCTTGCAACAACTTCATTTTCTGCTTCAAACTTTTCTTATTAAATGTCCGTATAAAATCACAAAGCAAATTGATGGAAACCTGTCGCACACTGCAAATAGAACTACACTTCCAAATGTACACAGGACCCTTAGGACGTCTTCCTAAAACCTCATCACTTAGCGCCTCTTCTGTCTCTGTTGTCACAAGTTGTTCTTTTTCAACTGGACAACCATCCTTCACTTCATAAGCTCGACCACTGATGTCAACTGCATGCACCAAATCATTATCCTGAAAATAACTCTCCTCATTAAAAAATGCCTCAGAGCTTGAACTATGCATCCATTCTCCGGAAAAAACTTCACAAAAGTTAGTACGATTTACTACTCTCTTCCATCTACTTTTTGTTTTGAAATCAGAAATTACCTTGCTTAGTTTCCTAATTCTATTGATTACCAAAATAAACAACTTTCGCTTGATTTCAAAAGCATGATCAATAATTTTCTCTACATTTTTCTTCTTCCTATAAAATGCGGCTTTCTGTTGGCCTTTCTTTTTAATATTTTTCAATAAATTAACTAATATCCTATTACGGAACATTCGTTGTCGAATGTCCCTAAACTGCTGTTTCCTTCTACTATCATGCACAGAGTTATCTCTTCCTCTACCAGTAACATTTGTGATGTGTCTCTCCTTTCCATTTAAATAACTTTTGTTTTTGTGAACAGACACATTTTTTTGAGCAAAATTTTTTTTACTACAAATATTTCTTAAGAATGATTTCGTGCTCTTACCCGGACCTTTCTTGGTGTTTTGACAAGTATTTGGGGAAGAGGACTGCTGCAATAAAACATCATCCTGCTGTCTTTGACGTTTTCTAGCCTTTCGTATTCGACTTCTGGAAGGCATTTTCCAAACTATGAAAGAATCTGCAGTTGAATCTGTGAAAAAATATAATATAAAATGTTATTAACCACTATTACCAAACAGTAAATAAATAACAGTCATCTAAAACTTAATGCCGTACTAATTATTTAACATAGCAAATATTTTCCACCAGCACTGCATCACAAAAATGACACTCAATGGTACAAAACAGGCATACAACACTCATAAATCACTCCCTAATATTTTAAATCATTAATTCAGGATGACGATAAGATGTAGCCTATCTAAAGGTTTGTTTAGGCCCAGATCTTTGGACTGGGGTGAATGTGTGTCATTGATCCACATTCAGTCCATCACCTGTTTTGTTTATTTGAGGTGAGGCCAACACATGGTTGCAGATAAGATTTTCACTGAAAAAAACCAAGGTAAAAAAACATGTGAAGGCCTACCAATGAAGTAAATCATTAAATGAAAACCAATACATTTCTGGAAATATGCACTACTAGTGCTTCATAAGATGTTTTGGGTCATATTTATAAGTTATTTGAGTATCTAGTATGCTATTTTACATTCTTCATGGTGCAAATTTATTGTAAATACGCTCCCACCTGCGGTTGGCAAATTTAGATTTTGATTATGGGAGTTAGATAGGCATGTTAATAATTTCCCAAAAATGGTATATAACCCCAAACAACCTTTGAAGCAAATGCTCTTAGCCATGTTATCCACCTCCCATTGGATAACATGGCTAAGAAGTGCTTGCAAATGTGATAAAAAAAGGCCGCAATGCATGAATATCGCAGAAAAATCAGCGATATTCATGCATTTTCCAACAAATGCTCTTAGCCATGTTATCCACTTCCTATTAAATAACATGGCTAAGAACTGCTCAGGGCACCATGAGGAACGCTTTCCATTTAAAAAGGGAAAAATAACATCAAAGACACTAAAATGCCTTCTAAATATGAACCCAAACAACCTATGAAGCAATGTGGAAAAAACTGCCGCAATGCATGAATATAGCAGAAAAATCAGCGATATTCATGCATTTTCCAGCAAATGCTCTTAGCCATGTTATCCACTTCCAATTAAATAACATGGCTAAGAACTGCTCAGGGCCCCATGAGGAACGCTTTCCATTTAAAAAGGGAAAAATAACATCAAAGACACTAAAATGCCTTCTAAATATGAACCCAAACAACCTATGAAGCAATGTGAAAAAAAACGGCCACAATGCATGAATATAGCAGAAAAATCAGCGATATTCATGCATTTTCCAGCAAATGCTCTTAGCCATGTTATCCACTTCCTATTAAATAACATGGCTAAGAACTGCTCAGGGCCCCATGAGGAACGCTTTCCATTTAAAAAGGGAAAAATAACATCAAAGACACTAAAATGCCTTCTAAATATGAACCCCAAACAACCTAAGAAGCTCTAGCAGTAAATATCCAGAAATGTAATTGATTTCTGAAATCGTTTTTAAAAGCAACATATCTGTTTCACCTTACATAACAGACCATGAAATGGCCTCCATGTATTACAATATCTTGTGTTACTGCATGCCAGAATGTTACACCAAATATACCATTATAATTTCTCTATGAAACTAATTCTATTAGTATATAACTAGAGACAAAACCACATTTTAAAAACACAGCTTTCTTCATCATGTTCTCCTTAAATCATACTATTCTCTATCTAAATTAAATAAATCTTTTCTCACCTTAGCAAATATTTTTTGAGTTTTGAAAACAGTCTCAGAAATACACCAAATTGTCTTCAGCAGAAGAAAAAGGATGCACTCCAAAGGCTGCAGCTATTGAAAGCACAGAAATACAGATATTCTTTTCACATATCTATCATATTAGCCAATCATACCTCTTCCCTCACTTTTTTCAAATCAAAACCCTTCCCCCCTCTGCCCTGTCTGCCTTGTTTCCATAGCAACCACCTCCTGGAAGACCTCTCATGTTTGCAAATTCACACAACAATGTTTCAATTGAACTCTGAACTCTCAGTGCACCTGCGTATCCAGTGCAATCTTTCATTAATTGTTTCTTCCTTGACCATTCAAATTACATCTTTCAAAGAACACATCCATGCACCCTAACTTTCTGTTTTCAGAAATGGAAATGCACCAATCACTGCTAATGAATCATTAGCATTGTAAATCCACAGTTTTTTTTCTTTAGAAACTCCTACTGTTTCAACTGCCCTTTCATTACCACACTTCATCTGACTGCAGAACAACCTTCTTCAACCATGTTTAACGTCTGGATTGTTGGACATAGTTACATCCACTGGGCTCAAAGGTATGCTGAGAGCAGAAATTTACACAACCTCAATTTACAAGATGTGGAAATTAAGTGGTTGGGCCAAAGAGGATTAAAATGTCACCAATTGATACCATTGGTGAAAACCTTTATGCATTTGCCAAAACCTGACCTGTTAATAGTGCACTGTGGAGGTAATGATTTGGGTACTTTGACAGGGGTAGGTCTGGAAATGCTTTTAAAGGACACCTTTGAGCAATTAATGGCACTTTTTCCTCAAACTGCCTTGGTATATTCCAATATATGCCAAAGACAGAAATGGAGGTGGTCCAACCAATTTTGTCCACAAATTGAGAAAGCGAGGAAGCATGTAAACAAATCTGTTTCAGCTTTCATGAGAGACCATGGAATGGGCTCTCTGTACAACAATAACTTGCGTTACTACATGCAAGATATCTACAGAGGAGATGGAGTTCACTTCTCAGATGAGGGCAACAGAATTTTCATTCTGAATTTAAGACTGTGCATTGGTACCTACTTATAAGTACCTAAATGTACCATAAACCCAAAAGCTCTTCTCAGAGCTACCCTACATCTGATCACTCACAATTATTATTTTTCTCTAACTTTTTTCACTAATTTTCCACAAAATTCGCTCCCCGGAGCGCTACCCGGTTCGCTAACCGAAAGCTAACCTCGCGGAATTTTTTAAAAAAAAGTTTTTTTTTCCGCACATATAAGCCTCCTCAGCCACGCTCAGAAAACCTAGGGGGTCAAGATAAGTCTAACATGACCCCTTCTACCCATTCTAAACATTATTTGCCCTCCATCTTGTATCTTAATGCGAACTAAACACAAAATGGTGGACTCCCGTAACGCTTAAGGTTCGCTAACCGGGCAGCTTCCCGGAAAGCGGTCCTAAAAAAAGGCGGGAAAGTAATTTACAGAAAAACGACTAGAGACACTCTCACCAAATATAGATTAGCTCATACTACATAACAATCCCTTCCATTCTCACAAATTTCATTGAAATTCCATTTAGCCATTTAGCCTGTAGACCTCTCCAAGTACCGTGAGGTAAATTACTTCACAAAACACATCTGAATTGTTGGAATTGACAACCAATGAAAATGTTACTTTCATTTTCTACTTTTATTACCTGACATTTGATTGGTTATATACCTGTATATATATAAAGGGAGAGAAGGAAACACAGCCATTTTGACTACTACTTCTTGTTGTACCTCCTATTTCAAAAACTTCAAAAAACTTCAACTTCTTTGTGAAGGTAAGTTATAATTTAATATATTGTGCACTATGACTTAATATAGTAGACTTTTTCTGCTAGATATACACTATCCCTCTGTAGTAGTAATGTATTTAGATAGACTTCTCTGTTATAGTTATCAATGGAGTAAGGCTTGTCTTGGTTAAATCACATACACTTTTTTATAGTCCTATTTCCACTCTCATACTATACACTGCCAAAAGATAAATTCACTGATAAAAACTGCCTATCTAAAATTAATCCCAACAGTGCCCTATCTCTACTAATATATATTTTCTTCTTCAAAATTTCAGGCAAAATGGAAGGCGAACAACAAGTTTCATTTTCGATTGAACTGAAGGAGAGCAGCCAAGACAAACTTGATGACTTTATGGATGACAGTAGAGACCACGAACTTCTACAATGTGTTGAAGCAGTAGACAACTTGCTTCAAAATGAAAAACAATTACACCCTATAATAAATTATGACATTTCTGACAATGAAATGTTAGAAAATTTAATAAAGTATGAAACACAATCATAATAAAAAAAAAAAATAAACAAAGAAAACAAAAAAAAACAAGAAAAACAACAAACAATTAACATACAGTATTAGAAAAGTCTTTCATTCTTTTATCCATAAAGTTCGCTGCCCAGAAAGCTATCCGGTTCGCGAACTTGGCGCTTACCACGCAAAAAAAAATTTTTTTTTTTGGACCCTCCTAGGCCCTTTTAAAACCTCCACATAAAACCTAGGGGGTCAACGAGGATCTACTATGCCCCCTTATGGTAATTTCCCCCTTTGTTTTGGCCTCCTCTTGTCTCTCGATCCTACCGAGAGACAAGATGGCGGCCGCTCCGGACTGTTTAGAATGTTGACAGACACCGGAGGGCCAATCAGCTTCTCATCGCAAAGTTCCGTTACGCGAAAGGTTCGCTAACCGGATAGCTGCCCGGAGCGCTGTTACAGATATATATCTTGATTTAAACGTTAATTTCTCAAAATCCACTGAAGCACATATATTGAGACCTAGCAAAGGCACATCAGGCTAACAGTCCCTACAATTTTGCCAAGTTTCGTGAAAATCCATTCAGCCGTTCGGGCTAAAAGTGAGTCCAACCGCCCTATGGAAATTAACATGGGAAAAAGGCGTTTTGGGACCCCCCTTTTTTCTCGGCCCCCCCTCCACAAAACCCCCCCAAATTTTCAAGGGCTGCTCAGAAACAAAATGTGCCATTTTCCTGAAAATTTCAGCCAATTCCGTCCACAAACGCAAAAGTTATTAGGCATAGAATTTTCAGAAATCCCATAGGGAAAAAATCCTAACTATATATACCTACTGGCGACCGCCAGTAGGTAATATACATACATATATATATATCTTGCTCTGAGGTTTGCCACACACTTAGGAATCACCCGAACAGCTGTGAAGGTTCACCTCTAAACCTTTAATTCATTGTCCGGGTGGTGTATAACATGCAGGAAAGCAGTCACGCGTTTGGAATTTCTTCTTCATCAGAGGTTTTGACGAAAGAATGCATGCCTCTCTCCCATAGCGCAGTTACTGGCTATGACACGCCCCTCGATAGTCACGATGTCTGTGGCATTATGGGAGATAGAGTTCATTTATACCATAGATGGTGCACTGTCGTTACTGCAATTATAATTTAAAGCTCTGTATGAGCACCCACATGCTTCGCCGTCCTCAATCCATCACAGATGCCCTGCAATGAGGTGAGTATATCACGTACCTCACGGTCCCCAGTGTTCATGGGATGGTGCATTCCTTACGGCTAGGCTGCCGCAAATAAATCTTGCTCTGATGTTTACCACACACTTAGGAATCACTCGAACAGCTGTGAAGGTTCACCTCTAAACCTTTAATTCATGGTATAACAATTGAATTTTAATTGAATGGTATAATAATTAGGGCTTTTTCCCAATAAAAGTAAGAGTCATCTGATCAAGGAGCATAACAGGCAGAAAAACAAAACATTTACATGTCAATAATGTTTTCTTTCATTTTTTACATGTGTAGTGTGCACCATCATTCATTAGAGTCTCTAGGACCAAGGTTACACATTCCTTAACCTGCCCTCTTTATTTATACCCAGCGCTTTCCATGCTTCCCGAACTTCGGGAGCTTTTCACCTCCTTTTATGGAATGAGGGAGGGTATTCCAATGTTAGGGCCAGCAATGGACAAGGACCCGCCTCCACATTTTTCCATTTTAATATCGGGGATAGCAAATTCAAGTTTATGCACTGATTTGAGTTAGCTGGTGGTACTTCTGTTGATTTCGGGGTAAAAAAAAGTGGTTTATTACTATAGTATACTTTTGGAATAATGCAGGTCGCATTGCATTTAATACACTTAGTAGCTAACAGCCAATTGCGCTGCTTCCTGTAATCTGCCATTTATTTTTTCCAGTTTGAATAAAGTGCTGTTGACAGCATTTTGAAACTGTTGAAGGCAGTCCATGCTTGTTTTGTTGGAACCTTGTAAATAGAACTGCCAAAATCAAGGTTGGAATGAATATAATCATTGGCAACAGCAGATTTGTAGGAGAATGCGAAAAAGGGAAGATTCTTTTCAAAACCTGATAGAAGCAGGACTTTGTGACAGAAGTAATTTGGGGCTGAAAGGACTTCATAGATTCTAATGTAATGCTCATATTTCAGGCTTACGAGACTGGCATTGGCCCTTGCCCATGGACAGCAACCAAAGAGAATTGCCCATCTAGATATTTTATTTCGGATGAGGAGAATGTAACTTTTGATGGATTTACCACTAAATCATTTGCGGTCAGCAAATATTAGGTTGCAATAGACTCTGAATTAAGCGTGGTTTCAGCATTTTTAGGATTAGAAGGTAGTTTAAATATGAATAGTGTATCATTAGTGTAATAGTATGCCTTGATTTTGCAGCAGAAATGCTAATGGGGAAAGGCTGAGATTAAAAAAAAAACAGAAGCAGCCACAAAATGGATCCTGTAGAACACCCCATAAGTGGTATTTTGGCTGGGAGGTACATTTGTTCAGTGGTGCGTATTAGAGTTGGTGAATCAAGAAGGAGATCTGTTTTAGTGCAGTTTTCCTTTTGGCTGTACTTTCAAATTGTTGTAAGAGAATGGAGAGGGTCAGGACTAATAACTGCAGCTTCATTATAAAGCTTCCTCCCACACTAGATCCAGCTTAGCTTAATTGGTCACTGAGGCTTTTAAAACAGCACAGCAATATTGTGAATGAATTACACAATGGTACGTTCAAAAAATGGGCCAGCAAGGGGTTTTGTTTGAGATTCTCAGTGTCAGCAAGTAAGGGACTCAGGTTGATTGGGTACCCACACTACTACCAGTAAGTGACTGATTATGATTTCTCTAATACAGATCAATAATGTTACCACACTAACACAATGAAATGAAAAAATACAATAACCAGGTTTTTAAGTCAAAAGATTGTTATTTTCTTTGCGACAGAGAAATTCAATCAGTAATAAAAGTAGGGTACAGGGAAATGCATTTGAGACATAAAAGGAGTGTCTTATATGCTCCTATACTATATCACAGAGTAAGTCTACAGTACTAATCAATAATAACACGATGATTTCAGATAAATAAATGAAAATCAATGGTGATTGATGAATAATGAGCAGAGTTCGACTTGATAGTGGACGTTTCGGTCTTTAGGAGATAGTTTCATAAGACCATCATCATGACATGGGCTTTATGCATTATAATTGATGACCCTAGGAAAAATTATATTGAGGTAATGAAACATACACTTACCATGAGGGTCAGTGATGCTCGTTGAGATGAATCAAAAAACAAGAGAACTCTGCCAGTTATAAGGTCAGGAGCTTCAAGGCAACAGCAATGCTTATACCTAAATTTCAAACACGCAGCAGAAGAAGAAGTTCAGGTATCAGAAATGAATATGACTTGAGTGGCAGCTGGTGAAGAGTCATGATTTGTGAAGAAGAAGATACGAAGCAACAAGGTTGACGACGTCGGCAGCGACAGCGCATCTGTTTAAACAGCTGATGGTCTTATGAAACTAACTCCTAAAGACCGAAACGTCGACTATCAAGTCGAACTCTGCTCATTATTCATCAATCACCATTGATTTTCATTTATTTATCTGAAATCATCGTGTTATTATTGATTAGCAGTGTAGACTTACTTTGTGATATAGTTTAGGAGCATATAAGACACTCCTTTTATGTCTCAAATGCATTTCCCTGTATCCTACTTTTATTACTGATTGAATTTCTCTGTCGCAAAGAAAATAACAATCTTTTGACTTAAAAACTTGGTATTGTATTTTTTCATTTCATTGTGTTAGTGTGGTAACATGATTGATCTGTATTAGAGAAATCATATTCAGTCACTAACTGGTAATAGTGTGGGTACCCAATTAACCTGAGTCCCTTACTTGCTGACACTGAGAATCTCAAACAAAACCCCTTGCTGGCCTATTTTTTGAAAGGACTGGAACCAGGCAGAGACAACGGGCAGATCTGTGTTGGGTGAAAGTAGCACGATAGGTCCTTCTACCTTAAGTGCGAACACGTTGACCATCTAGTTCTTAATTGCCCTTGCCCCTCATTATGCACCTTGCCTTTGGCCTATGATTTTCAAGCAGTCATATAATAGCAGCAAATACCCTGAGTTCAAAGCACCCTTATCATTAAACAAAACACTCAGCCCTGGTATCTCTTCATTGGATACTTCATGTGACCAGACCAAGCAATTTACATCTATTTCAGATGTAACTACAGGTCAGTAGGCCACCTGTTCATAAACTGTAAGCATTAAAAAATATTGAACAGCAGTGTGAGAAAATCCCTATTTTTCTGTGATCACCCCCAGTTTGTGATGGCTGGCACACAGCCTCCCCAAGACACTCCTGTGACCTCCGTAACTCCCTCGACACCCACCCCCCACTTGCAAGCCATGGCGGCCGCCCCTGCCGGAATGAACACTACTTTTAAATATTAAGTGACCCCAAAGTAGGCCTTGTATCCCAAAAGATAGGGTGCCTAATATTTAAAAGTAGAACATGTAGGAATGTTATGTTTGCATGTTGCTAAAGTGGCAAACCACCTAAAGCTATTTTCACTGAACAGCAGGGTAGTGGATACTATGAGGTAAACTAAAGTGCAATTAAAATACTATTTTTGTAAGCTCTGGATTTGGATAAGCTACATAAATAATTAAACCACTGTTTTTAAATTTTGTTTTAAATTCAATTCATTGGTGAAGTTGGAATTTCCCCTTATTGATGTGTGAAAACTGCTCTCAGAGCAGAAACTGAATTATACCTTATGACAGGAAGACTTTGGTGTAAGGTATTTTTCCTCTCAGCTCAGGAATGGCAGTTTGGGGGAGTTCAGGAGCTTCATTAACTTGAAAGGGACCAATGTGAGGCCTGTCCATTCATAGTTAGGTGTAAAAGGATGCATGAGAAACAGAAACAGAAACAGAAACATTTGTTCCCTGGAGCAACTGTAGCCAGCTTGTCCCCAGCCCAGTGCTGGTGTCACAACCAGTTTAGAGAGGTTGAGGAGGAGGGGACTGCTCAGTTCCTTAAACACAGCATGCCTTGGACACCAGCCACCTTCAACGGAAGAAGAAACTCTCCATGTTGGATTTTACTCAAAGAAGTGAACTGTAAGATAATTTGAAGTAAGACAAATGGTTTGTGACTGCGATCACAGTTGCAAACCATTGTCCAGTTACTACCCCCAGTAGGTGTGGTAAATGATTTGCAAGGAGAAGCTTTCCCTGTAGGACAGCTTCTCCTTTGGTAATTGCAATGGGTAGCCTCTGATGGAGCAGGCAGTGGTCCAGCACCAACATAGTGACCTGCAGCCTCCAACTAATACATAATGGTAAACTCGCCTCCATAAATGGAATCTTAATTAACAACTCAATTTCACTTGACCTTCATTAAGAAAAATAAAATGAAATACATTTTAGTTCCTTCTTGATTCCTGCTCTGATTTCCTTCTTATAGTGCACCGCCACGTTCTTAATTGCACAGAAAGAATGACTGTCTTTTTAGGTCTCGTGGCGATTACCGCGCGAAAGCCTGGTATCGCCAGAGACCTATAGTCACCGGCTCAGCTTCCCAGGAGACAGGAGATGGCCATGCGCATCTTCAAGAATGGGATCGGAGTGGGCCGTGTGCGCGTGTGCACATCTCCTGTCTCCTGGGAAGCTCCAACACACAGCCATACCTCCCCCTGCTTTCGCACACACATGCGCGCGCACACACACACACACACACACACACGAGCGCACATGCACGCACGCACACATACAGAGACACCCCCCGCCGCCGCACATATACACACACGCGCGCGCACACACACACACACACACACACACACACACACACACAAGCGCACCGAGACACCCCCCGCTGCCCCCCTCCCCTTCATTTGATTTTACACAGCCAATGTTCTGGAAACATTGCGTGCCGATGGTAATGTGTTGATAGCCGTCGACACTGCAAGAACGGTTCTGGAACTGGCACAGCTCCTTGATCAGATCTGGAGAACAAAAGATGCTGGACTCTGTGTTTACTCTCTCACTCTGCTCAACAATGTTAGGTACAATGTAGTGGAGTTCTCCAAATCCCAGGTCTGTCCTTGTATAAACAGTAAATATGTATATACAAATATTTGTGTTTATTTTGTTTGCATGTGATAATGTGTCCAGATTAAATTTTGTATGAAGGCTTATTTAAAAAAAAAAAAAAATGGTGAAGGATTCTTCCTTGATTCGTTACTCCAGAATACTTGCCGAACACTAGGCCTAATCACAGGGATTTTATTTTATATTCCTGTCGCCTTCAGCTTGTTTCATCTTGTAGACATAATTCCAAACAAATAAAACCTTAATTTGGAGGCCGTTAAATGAACACTTTGCTCCTTAAAATGTCAGTGCAGTGTTGGCTTCAAGGACTCTAAGAAGGCTTGTCACCAAGGGGCCACTTTACTTTATATTTTTGCCCATTCCAATCGGAACCCTTGCAGACTAACTCATGCTTACACTGCAAAGGTGGTTATCATAGCTCGTGAGGAGCTCTCTGCTCAGCAATCCATTTAGTGTCTGTTTTTTTCTCCTTTACAGGGCTTCTAATCTTCAGCTGGATTTGACACTTATTAGACCTGTGCGTCCTCTATATTTTCAATGTTAAGATCAGCACCTGAAATTATAGGGGTGGAATTATTAAAGCAGAACCTGAGGAAACCTGTATCTTAGACAAGGGGCTCATGTTTCACATTTTAACCTGCCCAGGAAGTGAAGAATGAGTGATCATCTGTTCCATGTGGTGTCTGATACAGAAACAGGTGACACAATATGATTTAACTAGCAGGAACAATTGCCTATCAATCCAGGGGACCCAGATGAAGACTATGATGGGTGATTTTGAGAAAGCTCAATTTTCGCATAGTGACTTGCAGATTTGAAGTGTAAGACACCATAAGAATTTCAGATTAGATACAGGGATCATTCCTCTTTGGTACAATCCTTTATCCTGCACATATGTAGTTTATGCCACTCATAGCCCCATCGCCATGACCAAATTATAGATAAACGATGAATCGGATCCACCTTTTTCTGCTCCACTCCCTTGCTAACTCCTCAATAGTTGCAGTAGTAAAACACCTTATCTTCAGGTCTTGTAGGGACTGGTATCCATTCTTATTAGGAAAGCTTGAACTTGGGGTGAAAAAGGAATGTTTGTAAGCTGAACTTATTATAAGAGCAACACATGTATATGCTATCCTTGGTAGGTTTGATGGTTCATGGTGCTGGAAAATACAAAAATAGTTTTCATGACCAATGTTTTACTGCAAACTGCTCATTCAGACCCATTCATTTCTAATATTTTGAAATTATCTGATGATTTTTGCTTACTTGGGTGTGTATTAAATGTAATGAAAATAATGTATTTGTGTTCGTTTTCTGTTGAATGACTTGTAAGCAAACCCACCCAATGCAAAGTTAAATATTTAAAACTATTGATATGTTTAGTAACCTAGGTCAACATTTACAATTTCTAGAAAATGTCATATTTGATATTCATCTTATACCATCCCATACCTTTTTTTTGTTTTAAAACAGTCTCAGATGTAGGACAAAAGCAGAGCCAGAGGTGTCAATTTGGAGGACAGAAAGTCATGGGCCCTTTCTTTTCTCTTTTCCCCAGCCACCATTGTGCTTTTGGTCAAAATTGTATCTAGTGGCAATTAAGAACAAGTTTAATACTGCATAACCACAGTTTTCACAGTAAAAGAATTGATAGAAGACGGTCAGTAGATATGCAGTGGTGTGTGTAAATGTTCAAAGCTTGATTGGTTGTTAGTATATGAAACAGATTTGTATATTCTTTTATGCCAGTGCCTAATCTGTGCTCGGTGTTTGGTGGTGCCTGGCACAGGCACTCATTTCAGAACACTGGCACTTACTCATGCCTGTCCATCACGTGGTGGCTCTGTCTGCCTTTTTTTTTAAGCAGAGCTCTTCCACAAATTGTTCAATATAGTAAAAAAAAATACAACCCATGGGTCCAGGTCTTCTTTACAGCTTGAGCTGACAATGGAATAGTCCAAAATGTTGCACTTGTGTGTTAGTTTGTATTTTGCAGTGCTGATGAGGACAGTGGGAAGAGCCGACCACGATATCTTCATGAGAACTATCTTGAGCCCTGGCACTAACAGTTTTTCAAAGTAAGCATATTTATGGACTATGAATTGGAATTTTTTTTTTTACTTGTCTTTATGAATGACATTGCACTGTATCACATAGCAGAATTCGTCATATGCATGTTACAATATGTTAACAGTGTTTACCCTTGACACTTTTCAACAATCTCCACTCACCCACTGGATTACTATACATAGCAATGCACATCCATTATTTTATGGATTAGGAAAAATCAAAGAGTTAAAAGAAACCGTAAACATAAAACCTCAATTGTATTGGAATTTTATCCAAATCAATGTCCACTTTTTATGTGACCTACTTAAGTAGAAAGTTATCTCTGCAAGTCTGACACTTATTTAAAGTAGATTTTTAAAAAGTTGTTATTGTAGTTGGTGTATGTATGTTACCAGGAACATATGGACTAGGATTGCAAACTTTCATCAAGAGGATCAACAAAAATCTCTTTTCTGTGGGTTCCCTATTTGAAATCCATGACGATGATGACATTCAGAAATTGAGGCAGATTGTTCTGTTGGTGTCACAGATCAAAGTCCGTCACAGTTAAAAAAAATACAGTGTTTCCAGCAAGCACATCACTTTCTCGCGAGCGAAAAGCATGCAATGAAGACTAGGGAAACTTATAAATATCAGAAAATACAGCCATTTGAGCAACAAGAAACTCCAATAACTTCTTGAAACTGCTGCAGAGCACCAGACATGGAACAACACTAGTGGCAAAACACGAACCGGCACCCGTAGTCTAAAGATAATACCTCTGCCTCAAGTGAAGTACTCTGGTACCCAAGGATGACTAGCAAACAATATTATTCACAACGTTGCTTACTATTCAGCTACATTTGACAGTTTGCAAATCATCTTTATACACCAATTCAGAGTTTGCTAACAAATTAATGCAACACATTGTCATATACAATGCCAATAGCTCAAACTTTAATGCAGCAAGACCGATTGCATTGTAAATGCTTGTTTTATTAGTATAAGTCGATTACAAGGAATGTTTGATTTAAGTGTCCCAAAATCAACGCAATACCTTTTCCTTCTAAACTAAACAAAAAATGCAAAAAAACTATTCATATTGTAACCAATATCTTGTGCAGGATGTATGATGTACTAGTAACTGCTCCTTGATAAATGATGTAACACATACACTCTCACATGCAATGTTGCTTTCTAATTGGCTGAATGAAGACAGAAAAAAGGCTTTCCCTACTAAACCCAGTAAAACTGGTACATTACACAAGATAGAAATCATCCTTCCCCAATCGCTTTGTTTTAGGCTGATAAAAGCAAACCAATAATCATAAAACGTATTTCTAAACCACAAGATGAAACACAGACAGTGTTATTCGCTCCTCTGTGTCAGAAACTAAATCTAAAGATCTCAACTGACAGAAAAGCAACCACATTCTCAAAGTAGACTGACCATTTTGTTGACCTGTGTCAGAAACGGGACCCCGGCTAGCCAAGACTCGCGTCGAGGTCAGTCAGGGATCACCATTCCCAAAGTCAGAGCAAGGGAGTACACGCCAAGATAACCCCTACTCGCCCTCTAGGTAACGTGGCGCGAGCAGCAAGGCTAAACTTGGAGGCGATATGAGTTAAGTATCCGCGCACGCACCCCAGCAACAACACCCAAGGCCCACCACAAAGGAAACTCCACACAAGGGTATATATAAAAATAGCCTTTGTATTCCAATAAACATACATTAGATAAAACACACACTTTACATTGTGCCATGGGCACGGGCATAATTTACAAGGGATATTTACAAGACAGGGCCACCTGGACCACTGTCAGGAATCAGCACTTTTAGAACACAATACTTGTAGGCCTAGAACTTAAACATAGAGCCTAACGGACAGTACCTCCCGACCTGGTTGCAGGGATAATGCGAGTGACCTCCTTAGTAAACTTGAGCGGGCGGCCCAGCGAAGCGGCACGACTCAGGGGAGAGTGGTGCGGCTCGAGGCTTGAGCGGGCCACCGGCAAGGTACAAGCGTTTCTCTGGGGCGACCAATGTGTGCGGCTCAGAAGAGGAGGGGAAGGCAGGATGCAGGCGACCCAGCGAAGCGGCGCGGCTCAGGGGAGAGCGGTGCCGCTCGAGGCTTGGACGGGCTGCCGTGCACGAGCTGCCGAGGGGAATGAGCGAGGCACATTTCAGCGAGGCCCCAGGGGCCCAAGGGAGATCAGACAAGTCCCAACAATTTGTCAGGGCAGGCACAATAGAGTCCACTGGTCCTGGGACTCTGGTCAGGGGGCGAGCTCGGTACCACGCCCTTGGAATAGCACTTAGAATATAACAGAAAATCACTGTAGCTCAATACAAGTAACTCCTGGTA
This sequence comes from Lissotriton vulgaris, assembly GCF_964263255.1. Taxonomy (NCBI): domain Eukaryota; kingdom Metazoa; phylum Chordata; class Amphibia; order Caudata; family Salamandridae; genus Lissotriton; species Lissotriton vulgaris. The sequence continues at coordinate 670,407,357 of NC_141685.1, read as the reverse complement.
ATCAGGTAAGTACTCCCTACGCAATCCTAACCACCCTAGGAACAGGTCACGCAGGGAACCAGGACCTTACTAGCACCACCTGCACTAGCAAGAACAACCAACTAAATATCAACATACATTTAGGGGTATAGACCTGGGGACAAAACACATGATGTATCAACAACACATTCAGCGGTGTAAGGAACAAGGCACATGATGCATCAACAACACATTCAGAGGTGCAGAACACAGGGTGCGCAAAACATACTACACATTGTACATTTCCTAGCACCCAAAAGCAATAGGACATAGATCATAACAGCATCTAAACCTCAGTTAGCGCATAAATCACCTTTAGCGCAGAACTCACAAAGTCCAGGTTGCGCCACTTGCGCCAGAACCTAAACGTAGCAATAGCAAAATCCACATTAGTCACCAACTGTGACTTTCCCTAGGCCAACTGGCCTTGTTGGGGCTAGGACGCCCTGTGTCTCAGAGTCAGGGCCCTAAACGTGGCAGTTGCCCACAAAGTGCTGGGCAACTGTGAAGTGAGGAGGATGTGGCCACACGCTGGAGCCTCGCAGGCTCTGGCCAAAAGAATTTCCCCTAGAGCCTCTCTGGGCTCTTAAACAACAATAGCGCCAAAATGATGGGGGGAGCCTTGCAGGCTCTACAGAACCAAAATGCCCCCCTGAGCCCCACTGGGCTCTGTTCACAATGCCTGGAGCCTCTTTCAGGGCTCCGAACACGAAAATGGGGGCGTAGTTGGAGTCCCCCTCCTGGGGACTCAGAGAACCAGGTAATGCCCACACGAGCCTCCCTTAGGCTCGAAAACGAAGGAAATGCCACCTGGAGCCTCGGGGTTCCTAAGGACCAATGCGCCCGTTGCTGGAGCCTCTCTTAGGCTCTAAGGAATGCCTTGGGTTGGGGGGAGCCTCGAGAACTGGAGCAGCACTCACCGGGACTTTTGCTGGTGCTGCGCGTCTCTCCTAAGCGGCGGCTCCTTTCCTCAGCTGCGGGCGGCCTCCGGTGATCCTCTGTTCTGTTCACCAGGGGCCAGGCGGGCCCTCCCGTTCCCCGGGGGGGCCCCACTCGATCCAGCGCTGGTGTCTCGGGCTTCCCTGCAGCTTCCCCCAGCTGGGCCAATCCCAGCGCGGCTCAAGGGCGGGACTTCCGGGTTGCTCCAGACCTGGCAACGTCCTGCTGCAGTTTGCCTGGCTTCCTGCCTCGGGTGTCCGCCAATGACAGCGCGGCCCCGAGCAGGGAGGCGGGCACTTCCGGGTCGCACTTGGCAGTGGCCCGGCAACGTTCAAAAACACTCCTGGGCTGCGGCGGTGATTTCAACACGGAGTGGGCTCCCGTGTTAATGAAATATCCAGCGAGGTGGGCACTCGCTGTGGGGGTCAACAAACCCGTGGGCAATATGCCGAAATCGGCAAAAACGGGTCCAATGCCGGGTGGGCACCGGCCTTTACAAATAAAGCGCTCCCCAGCGCTACAGCCAAAATAAAGCGCTCTTAAGCGCTAGAAGCAGAACGAAGCGCTCCCAGGTGCCCTCAGGGAGATAAAGCGCTCCCAGCGCTGGCAGACAGAATAAAGCACTTCCAGGCGCTTCAGGGGAAGCACAAGTTCAGCAAAGTCCAGGCAAAGTCCTCCTAGGCAGGCAGAGGGGCAAAGCTGGGCCCAGAGCCAGCTCACTGGGTCTCCAGGCAGGGAGACAGTCCAAGTGGCGGTCCTCTGGCCCAGCAACAGCAGCAGCAGCCCCCTCAGGCAGGATCCTGGAAGAGAACAATTTCAGTGGGGACACAGCCCCATTTTTATACACCAAATCCTTTGTCTAAGGTGCAGGGTGGGGGATAAACCAGTTGCAGCTGGTTCTTGAGTACCCTTGATGGCCCAACCACCCCTTTCTTTCACTGGCAGGGCTAGGGTCATCAGTCACACCACAGGGGGGCGGAGCCAGCATTGTGTGGGGAAAACCCAGCCCATCCAGGACACAGGTACACTCCTCCCACACATCACTCATGCTAATCTCCCACTCACCACCGGGCAGACCCATCCAGCCTTCCTGGAGCCAGGCTCACCAGCCAGCTCCAGCCAATCGCACGCCAGGCATATTTTACATTAATATGCCAAGTCCTAGAAGTGGCACTTCTACATATGACACACTCATGCAACACACACCATTGCGAAGCATTCACTCTCACGAGTTCGCACATATCAGATTCGAACCTGTACACCCCACGCATCAGGAACTACCAGGGACACATTCATTCCCCATGCATTCCTATGGGAGGGCAGGCCTATCTCATCACATGCACTCAGAGTGCGCACGCACTTTCCACTGGGACACAGTGAAAGTGCGCAGAACCCAAAAATCACCATCACCAGGTCACCATTACAAGCAAAAAGTCTAAGGGTGAACCTGCCATAAGGGCCAAGTCCAACACAACCCCCTTCCAGCCAAAACGCAGGGTAGAACAATCACCACCGTGATGGACTTCCCTGCTTGGGGCGATAGAACACGGACGCGGGCCCGCAACTGCAGGGACACCCTCCTGTTCTACGCCACGGTGAACCCATGGGATTCCTTCTCAACACACTGTCTGGACCAACTGGGCTACCCCACTGGTACTCCCGAGCTGTCCGCGGCCAGGACCAGGCCCTGGGCCACCCAGGTGCCACCGGTCCTTGCCTATTCACAGAGTGGGGGGTAGTAACCCCTGGTACATAGTAGCCATTCTCCACTCTTCCTGCCTGCAAGACAGGACTAGACTGCCACTGGTTCTCCAGCCTAGGGTCTACAACCTCAGGCGGACCAGGAGTCTCGGGGAAGGCTTTCCTCCCCCTACCTCTTCTTCTAGGGTTCCTCCTCCTCCTGCGAGGGGTACCCTTACAACGCCACTCCAACACAGGGTTTAACCCCTCATGTTGCACCGGGGTCAGAGGTGGGCTCTCCCACCCTCTGCACCCCCTTCCAGAGGTCTGCCCTCTCCCAACTGGAGAAGTTCCTCTGGAAGAAGAACCGGTCAGGACACTGGTTACAGTCGTCCTACCCTTCAGGTCAGGCTGATCCTGAACCTGGCCTTCCGACCTCTGGTCTAAAACCTTCGGTGGAACAATTGCCTGGCACTCCAGGACTTCTGGGGATTCACACACCATCCCCCTGAGGCTAACAAATGACACATATGTTGTGTGACTGTCTGCCTGGCGCAGATCTCCCGCCTCCTGTCCACCTGACAGTGCGCAAAGATCCCCCAGCACAGAAGTGGTGTCACCATGGTCACTACACGGGATCCTAGCCCAACTGGGTAGTCCCTGACCCACTGGTTCTTCCACTGGGGAACTCCCCCAATCACTCCTCACGCTGGACTCCTGTACCCTCCCTACCGGAGCGGTACTGCCAGACTCTAGAACCACAGGAGCTCTGGTTACAGACGCTCCAGGTCCTCTATTCACTAGGAGATCTTCCTCAAATGGACTAACAGGACAGCCTAGGTCCCCAACCTGGTGTTCCCTACAGAAACCATCCAAGTCCTGAGGCAGGGCTTCGGGCGTCTGGGGAACCTCGGTCTCCCCCTCACTCCTGCTCCACTGAGCCAGGCAGTGAGCCCCTACACTCTCCTCGCTATCCTGGGACCTAGCTGGGCTACACTGAGCCTCCTCCACCACGCTGGGCTGGAGGATACCTGAACCACTACTTTTGGAGTCACTCACCAATGACTCTAGAGAACCTCTAGCACTCTCCCAGCGGTCTGCTTCCTCTGCAAGCTCGTATGGTTCAGACAATCCACACCCTACTAGGTGTTGGCGCAATCCTGGATAAACAACACTGAGCAACTGCTCTCTGAGAAACATATCAAACAATATGCCCCAATCACATTTCGTGGGCTCCCGTACCCAATCACACAGGGCTCCACAACAGTCATCCACAAAATCTTCCCAAGACTGATGAGACGGTTTCCTAAGGTTCCTAAACCTCAACCTATTCTCCTCCTCTGGGGAAACAGGAACCATACTCGGGGAACTGGGAGTGGGATTTCCTCCACTGAAATCTATGTAGCTGCCACCACTGGACTCAACCCTCCCTGGAGAATCCAGACAAGCAACACTGCGCGCAGGGGATAGTCTACCCTCCAGAGCTACTTTGCCTCTGGTGGAGGCCCTCTCAGCCTCCTCTATCCTTTCCTGCGCTAAGACCCTCTCAGTCTCTAGCTGTTGCTTCTTAACCTCCAGCTGCGCCATAGCCTGGGCATGCTCTAACCTGAGCTTCTCTAAGGCCAGCTGGTGTTCCCTTTCTCTCCTCCTATCTTCCAGCTCCTCTGGGGACAGGGAAAGGGATGAGGCACTGCCTCCTATGCTGGACCCAGCAAGGGACTCCCTATCTATGGGGTCCTCACTATCTGCTGGCGTCCCTGTGCTATCATTTTCTTCCTCCTCTTCTGAATCTTCAGGGCTCCCCACAGACCCACCACCCTCATGGTGTGAGGCCCAGGCCCTTTCCTCACTGCGCTCAAGATCCCATTGATCCTCTTGCCATTTGACCATGCATCTCCTAAGTGCATACCAGCCTGACTGATCCGCCCCTATGCCTCTCTCTTCACAGAACTTTCTCAGCTCCCACACACCGTATGTGGCTAGATCATTGAAATCAAAAACAAGCTCCATTCTGGCAGACGTTCTGGTGAAAAGATTACACAGGGAACCTAGGGGTCTGAGCTAACACAGGAGTACACAATTCACAAAGGTTCAGCAAGTTCCCTCTCCCAGAGAACTCACACTCACTTGCCTAGTGCCACACACCATTCATTCACCCACAACCCCCCCCTCGGACTGGTAAGGCAGTTTCTACCACCCCTGATACCTCAACCTGACCACACGTGACACAGGTACCAAACTCTGGGCGCGGGGCAGGGGAACAAATGTACTGGACACAATTAAACAATGATACCTTCAGGAGAAGAAAATAATGGAACTTCAAGAACAATAATCCCCTAAAATGTGGTCATCTAAAATGCAGAGTTTTGTAGTGTGGCCTGTCGCCACTGTGGTACAACGCAAACACAAATCCTCATCCTCACCGCTGCGTCCAATGTCAGAAACGGGACCCCGGCTAGCCAAGACTCGCGTCGAGGTCAGTCAGGGATCACCATTCCCAAAGTCAGAGCAAGGGAGTACACGCCAAGATAACCCCTACTCGCCCTCTAGGTAACGTGGCGCGAGCAGCAAGGCTAAACTTGGAGGCGATATGAGTTAAGTATCCGCGCACGCACCCCAGCAACAACACCCAAGGCCCACCACAAAGGAAACTCCACACAAGGGTATATATAAAAATAGCCTTTGTATTCCAATAAACATACATTAGATAAAACACACACTTTACATTGTGCCATGGGCACGGGCATAATTTACAAGGGATATTTACAAGACAGGGCCACCTGGACCACTGTCAGGAATCAGCACTTTTAGAACACAATACTTGTAGGCCTAGAACTTAAACATAGAGCCTAACGGACAGTACCTCCCGACCTGGTTGCAGGGATAATGCGAGTGACCTCCTTAGTAAACTTGAGCGGGCGGCCCAGCGAAGCGGCACGACTCAGGGGAGAGTGGTGCGGCTCGAGGCTTGAGCGGGCCACCGGCAAGGTACAAGCGTTTCTCTGGGGCGACCAATGTGTGCGGCTCAGAAGAGGAGGGGAAGGCAGGATGCAGGCGACCCAGCGAAGCGGCGCGGCTCAGGGGAGAGCGGTGCCGCTCGAGGCTTGGACGGGCTGCCGTGCACGAGCTGCCGAGGGGAATGAGCGAGGCACATTTCAGCGAGGCCCCAGGGGCCCAAGGGAGATCAGACAAGTCCCAACAATTTGTCAGGGCAGGCACAATAGAGTCCACTGGTCCTGGGACTCTGGTCAGGGGGCGAGCTCGGTACCACGCCCTTGGAATAGCACTTAGAATATAACAGAAAATCACTGTAGCTCAATACAAGTAACTCCTGGTAATCAGGTAAGTACTCCCTACGCAATCCTAACCACCCTAGGAACAGGTCACGCAGGGAACCAGGACCTTACTAGCACCACCTGCACTAGCAAGAACAACCAACTAAATATCAACATACATTTAGGGGTATAGACCTGGGGACAAAACACATGATGTATCAACAACACATTCAGCGGTGTAAGGAACAAGGCACATGATGCATCAACAACACATTCAGAGGTGCAGAACACAGGGTGCGCAAAACATACTACACATTGTACATTTCCTAGCACCCAAAAGCAATAGGACATAGATCATAACAGCATCTAAACCTCAGTTAGCGCATAAATCACCTTTAGCGCAGAACTCACAAAGTCCAGGTTGCGCCACTTGCGCCAGAACCTAAACGTAGCAATAGCAAAATCCACATTAGTCACCAACTGTGACTTTCCCTAGGCCAACTGGCCTTGTTGGGGCTAGGACGCCCTGTGTCTCAGAGTCAGGGCCCTAAACGTGGCAGTTGCCCACAAAGTGCTGGGCAACTGTGAAGTGAGGAGGATGTGGCCACACGCTGGAGCCTCGCAGGCTCTGGCCAAAAGAATTTCCCCTAGAGCCTCTCTGGGCTCTTAAACAACAATAGCGCCAAAATGATGGGGGGAGCCTTGCAGGCTCTACAGAACCAAAATGCCCCCCTGAGCCCCACTGGGCTCTGTTCACAATGCCTGGAGCCTCTTTCAGGGCTCCGAACACGAAAATGGGGGCGTAGTTGGAGTCCCCCTCCTGGGGACTCAGAGAACCAGGTAATGCCCACACGAGCCTCCCTTAGGCTCGAAAACGAAGGAAATGCCACCTGGAGCCTCGGGGTTCCTAAGGACCAATGCGCCCGTTGCTGGAGCCTCTCTTAGGCTCTAAGGAATGCCTTGGGTTGGGGGGAGCCTCGAGAACTGGAGCAGCACTCACCGGGACTTTTGCTGGTGCTGCGCGTCTCTCCTAAGCGGCGGCTCCTTTCCTCAGCTGCGGGCGGCCTCCGGTGATCCTCTGTTCTGTTCACCAGGGGCCAGGCGGGCCCTCCCGTTCCCCGGGGGGGCCCCACTCGATCCAGCGCTGGTGTCTCGGGCTTCCCTGCAGCTTCCCCCAGCTGGGCCAATCCCAGCGCGGCTCAAGGGCGGGACTTCCGGGTTGCTCCAGACCTGGCAACGTCCTGCTGCAGTTTGCCTGGCTTCCTGCCTCGGGTGTCCGCCAATGACAGCGCGGCCCCGAGCAGGGAGGCGGGCACTTCCGGGTCGCACTTGGCAGTGGCCCGGCAACGTTCAAAAACACTCCTGGGCTGCGGCGGTGATTTCAACACGGAGTGGGCTCCCGTGTTAATGAAATATCCAGCGAGGTGGGCACTCGCTGTGGGGGTCAACAAACCCGTGGGCAATATGCCGAAATCGGCAAAAACGGGTCCAATGCCGGGTGGGCACCGGCCTTTACAAATAAAGCGCTCCCCAGCGCTACAGCCAAAATAAAGCGCTCTTAAGCGCTAGAAGCAGAACGAAGCGCTCCCAGGTGCCCTCAGGGAGATAAAGCGCTCCCAGCGCTGGCAGACAGAATAAAGCACTTCCAGGCGCTTCAGGGGAAGCACAAGTTCAGCAAAGTCCAGGCAAAGTCCTCCTAGGCAGGCAGAGGGGCAAAGCTGGGCCCAGAGCCAGCTCACTGGGTCTCCAGGCAGGGAGACAGTCCAAGTGGCGGTCCTCTGGCCCAGCAACAGCAGCAGCAGCCCCCTCAGGCAGGATCCTGGAAGAGAACAATTTCAGTGGGGACACAGCCCCATTTTTATACACCAAATCCTTTGTCTAAGGTGCAGGGTGGGGGAGAAACCAGTTGCAGCTGGTTCTTGAGTACCCTTGATGGCCCAACCACCCCTTTCTTTCACTGGCAGGGCTAGGGTCATCAGTCACACCACAGGGGGGCGGAGCCAGCATTGTGTGGGGAAAACCCAGCCCATCCAGGACACAGGTACACTCCTCCCACACATCACTCATGCTAATCTCCCACTCACCACCGGGCAGACCCATCCAGCCTTCCTGGAGCCAGGCTCACCAGCCAGCTCCAGCCAATCGCACGCCAGGCATATTTTACATTAATATGCCAAGTCCTAGAAGTGGCACTTCTACATATGACACACTCATGCAACACACACCATTGCGAAGCATTCACTCTCACGAGTTCGCACATATCAGATTCGAACCTGTACACCCCACGCATCAGGAACTACCAGGGACACATACATTCCCCATGCATTCCTATGGGAGGGCAGGCCTATCTCATCACATGCACTCAGAGTGCGCACGCACTTTCCACTGGGACACAGTGAAAGTGCGCAGAACCCAAAAATCACCATCACCAGGTCACCATTACAAGCAAAAAGTCTAAGGGTGAACCTGCCATAAGGGCCAAGTCCAACAACCTGTTAAAAGATGCCTTCTCTCTTTGTATTGACTGTCACCTACATGGCATAACTAGCTGATAAGAGCCAATTTCACTTTCACTTATATTCTTTAAGTATGCCTCCCTAAGTCTACTATTAACTTACTAAATTTCTAGTATCATATAAAACTAGATTAGATATATCATATTATCCTATTCATATTTGTCACTGAGCTCCTTTTTGTGGGTCTGAAAATTAAAGATGTACAATTGTTCTCTGTATATTTTACTTATGAGGTCTGTTTTCTTTGAAATATTGTCTACTTGTGTCTCTGTTCTTTTAGTTCCAATTGCCGACCTGTGCTCACCTAATCTAACTTACATTTCTCTGCTTGTTTCACCCATATACCCAAATTGCAAGGGGGTAATATCAAGTAAATGACAACATCCCTATGTTAGTATTAATTTGTGAAATGTCTCCATCTGAAATGTTGTGCTTTGGAAATATCATTCAATTGGCGATGTACACAGAATCTTTTTTTTACATCAATATATATTAAGACAAGGGTGGTTCATCTTCGAGAGCGCTGGGGCGTTGCCCTCCTATATTTGTGTCCCGACACCTCTTTGTGGCCTCCTCAATAAAGCCTCAACTGACAGAAAAGCAACCACAATAAAGCAATAAAGCAATTTATAAATAAATTCTGACCGTGGCCAGTTGCATAAATTAAAGTTCCTGAGTAAGGGAGCTGGGTGGTGTGTGGCTTCAAAAGCACAGTAAACATGGCTGACAGTCACTGACTCACTCAAGTGTGCATATCGGGCTCACTACAGAAAGACAGCCGTCCACCCCAACATGCATACTTGAGGCATTTTTCATCTACTCAATTAGAGACCGGGGACTCGCTGCTGCAGCCCCCGGTCTCCTAATAAGTGCTAACGTTGCCTGCTCAAGCCAATCCTTGCACTGCTCACATGCTGTGTTGAGCAAGAGAGCAGTGTAGGGATTGGCTCAAGAGATGTGGTTAGTAGGCCTCTCTGGGGCACAAGAGGCAGCGTGGGAGGTTCTTTTAAGCCCACGGAGCTCATTACCAATCACTGTATGGCTTTATTATGAAGGCATGCAGTGATTGGCCCTTTTTCCAGTTGTAGTGTTGGAGTCTAAATCTTCCTGCCATTTGCCTACAGGGCCTGTCTACCAGCAGCAGTACGGCATTGTGGCAGACAGAGTGCAGGCGCAACAAAGATGAATCGAAATTGTGGACAAAGGTAGTTGATGCGAGTAGTGAGGTATATTTTTGCTCTTTCTGACCATCTCGATCATCAACTCAGTGACTCATTCTAAGTTGCATGTGCCACGCTCAGGCCTGTTTCTGACATCTGCGCAAGCCAGCACTTGAAGTCAGCCTCAAAGACGCTGAAGCCAGCAGCAGTGTCAAAAAATAAATAAGGGCCAGACTTGCTGGGGAAATGGTGGGCAAGGGCAGTATGCCGTAATCCCTACGAGAGGGTATGATAACACTCTTGTACAAACAAAAGGGAGAGAGAGAAGACCTCAAGAACTGGAGGCCCATCTCTCTCCTCAATGTGTACGACAAGATTCTCACATAGGTGATGACCAACCGCCTAAGGAAAATGATAGCAAAGATTGATCACCTTGGCCAATCCTGTGGGATACCGGGTCGACAAGTCGGGGTCCGGGACACGATTGAGTACACCAAGGGCCACAAAGTCCTGATAGCCCTAGTCAGCCTGGATCAGGAAAAGGCATTTGACTGCATTTCCCATGAGTTCATGGACCGGACCACTTTCCCCCCTCCTGTTAATCTGCGTGATTGAGCTCCTCGCCAAACGCATCCGGCAGAACAAGAACATCAGCGGAGTGAAGGCACCAGGAAGCAGGGGACAAGGCGAAGTGAAGTGCTCCCTCTTCATGGATGCCGTCTCAGTCTTCTACGCGGATGGACCATCTGTGAAAGAGCTGTAGAGGACCTGTATTGAGTTTGGGAAAGTATCAGGAGCAAAGATCAACAGCGCCAAGTCGAAAACCCAACTCTTCGGACAATAGACCCCCACCGTACAACCTCTGCCATTTCCCATCAAGCAGGACTTCCTGAAGATCCTTGGAGTCTGTTTTGGCGGAGAAGGTGCTGTGGAGAAGACATGGGAAGAGAGACTGGTGAGATGAGGCGGAAGCTGGGACTCTGGATCCTCAGGAAGCTGACTAGTCTTTGGTCCTGCAGAACAAGACCCTGCCAGTGCTCCAGTATGTCCCTCAAGTGTGGTCTGTTCAGACCCCACCACCAAGGCCATCACAAGAATGATCTTTTACTTCATCTGGAGCTTGAATATGGACAGAGTAAAGAGGGTGGTGATGTTCAAGACCCACGACAAGGGAGGGCCAGACATCCTGAGAGAATCTTTGTGTGCCACTGTGTGAGGAACACCCTGAGGACTGAAAATAAGAGCCATGTCTGCCTTTTGAAGGCACGCTTCTTCCTGTTGCCAACGTGGAGATGCCTCGGATGGGCAGAGTGGGTGAGCACTGTCCCGTACAACTGGGAGACCCAGTGGTTCTACAAAGAAGTGGAGAAGTTCGTGAAGGAGTTTGGGTTGGAGGCTGCCGTCCCCTCCACATGGACCCCAAAGTTTGTCCAACACCAGATACAAGCAAAGGATATCAGCGAACTGCACAGGGGCCTTTTTTTCTTTAACCCAGGAACTGTTTGGCGAGAGGAGAAGGCAGAGGAAGAAAGGTGGAGTAAATGTAGTTATTTATTATATGTATTTGACTAAAGTGACCTTTTCCTTTCACAGGTAAAAGGTCAATGGGATAGCTTGCACACTTGTTGCCAAGTTTGTTACCAACGACTGACTAATAAATAGGGAGTTGTGGAAGGTGACGATTGATGTATCTGAACCAGAAACGATGCCCTGAAAAGAGAAAATAAATTAATAAGGTAAAAATAAATTGAAAATAAAAGTACGTTCAGTCTGTGACTGTGAGTTAAGTGTATTTTTTACTATATGGTTGTCGTGGTGGTTCCACTGTTAATAATTTGCCTCAGAGATAGAGATGTATTTTTATACTAAAATAATTGAATTGTTATTTTTCACATATGGAAATTAATTGTTGCACCAAGTTGAGTTGACTTCTCTTACTGAAGTTAGGGGTGCACGTGCCCTCGCCTCGGACCATTCTTGCTTAGATTCAAATGCTTCTCAAACTATGTGCGATAAACCCTGTGCTGTTTGCCTTTTCCATTTCTTTGTTAGGTGTGTTGTAAAGCTAATGTAAGCTCTTGCTGCTCTTGTCAACATCCCCGAAGGGGCTTAGAGCAAATAAAGCGGTTTGCTGCTCGATTTTGCACCAATGAGACCCCAGCTTTGAGCCAGGGTGTAAAAATTCTGGCATCATGGTTTAGCCTAGGGAGATCCTGCATCAGTACTTTTCTTGTGTGCTCTCTGGAATTTCATAAGCAGGTCAGACGTTTGGGGGGCAGGTCCCACATAAAAGATGACAATAAGGACATTATATCATCCTATTCTTCTCCCTTTGAAAAACCAGATAATGGGAAGTTGTTTCCCTGGCTTCTGTCCTCAAGGTGAATGAATGAATGAATGAATGTTGGATTTATAGAGCGCGTGGGTACCCGGAAGCGTCCCAGCACTGTACCACTGGGGAACCTGTCCTGGCTTTCACTGTGAGAGGTCCCTTTGCTGGGCATCCCCAAGGTGCAGCCAGGCATCCCCGGCGGTGAGGGGGCCGGAGTGCAGATTAAGCAAGCTATTGCCCAGGGTTGCAGCGTGGGACCCCATGGTTAGAGTGGCACCAAGGCGAGATTCATCTGGCCCGCTGACATTGGTCCTGCACCCGGCCGCGTCAGGAATTGAACCCTGGTCCCGGGTCGACCTCTGCCTCCGGGTCTGCTGCCTCTAACCGTTGAGCCACACTTCTCCACAGGTGATCTTCCACAGCTTCGACCCTCCTACCTGTTCTGTGCTTGACCTTATTAACAACTTCAACAACAGTTTTTGAAGTTTGGCAATAGTTTTTGAAGTTCTGTCTTTTATAGTCTTTGGCTGTTCTTATTGATGTGAATTCTTTCATCCACACACGTCAATATTGCACAGACCAGGGTGGTCTTTTGTTTACCAGCCTTCCTGTACAGAGACTCTTAAGAAGTGGTGGGGATATGATACCATAGAGTGCTTGGACGTGGAGATGGTGTACAACTGTTAGAAATTGGGTTCTGGTTGGCAGAGGTGTGCAGCCTTGTCAAGCAGGAACCACAATCTTAGTCAGGGTAAACTGATACACACCCTATATTAACCTGTTCTCATCCTCTGGTAACTTGGTGCAGAGCAGTAAGGCTTAAGTTAACCACTTTGATGATGAGGACGGAATGGTTCTGTCCTCAGCCACGGTGATCGTGTGCTGAGGATGGAACGGTTCTGTCCTCTGCGCACGACCACCAAATCCCTCTGCTGTTCAAAGGAGAGATATTTACTTTTTTGTTTTTCATCTTCTGGAGCTGAGGAAGAACTTCCCCAGCCCCCGGAGGCATTTCTTTTTATGTAATAACTATCACGCACCAGGCACGCTGACATCATTACATTGAAAGTAAGAGGGAAATGAGCCGATCGGCTCATTTCACTTTCACTGCATTGATGCTTATGGGGAAATCTCAGACCTGAGCACCGAAGCACAAGGAAGAGGTATCATTAAAAAGTGGAGAATTTCCCCTTTCCAATGGTACTTTTCTCTAGTGGATCACGAAAGGAGAGTGATCCCCAAGCAGGAATCCACCACTAGACATCGAGGGTGGGGTGGCCACTTGGGCAAGGGCTTTTGCTCCCCCAAAATGTTTTTGGCCAATTCAGTCTTTCTGCCCACTGGAGGGCAGATGCGAGCAATAGCCCCTGATCTGCCCCTCCCCCAGGGGGCAGAAAGGCTACTAGGCACCAGGGACTATTTTCATTTCATAGTTTTGGGGTGGGGCTGCCCAGAATGGGCATGCCAATGCCCCCACCTGCTCCCAAAAAATAGACACAGTCTTTTTGCCCCCCGGGGGACTAATATGGGTTACTACCCCCGATCTGCACCCCTGGGGGAAGGAGAAATCCCACTGGGCACCAGGGACAATTATTTTCTTAGTGTACAGTTGGGGGCTGCCCAGAATGGACATGCCAATGCCCCACCCAAGAAAAATAGACATAGTCTTTATGCACACCTTGGGGGGCATATGGTGGCACTAGCCCCTGATGTGGGGACCCACTAGGCACCATGGACTATTTATTTCTTTGTGTGGGGTTGGGGGCTGCCCAGAATGAGCATGCTAGTGTCTCTCCGCTAAAAAAGTGGGCATGGTCTCTCTGCCCCCCCATTGGGGACAGATATGAGCAATAGCCCCTGATCTGCCCCTGGGGGGCGGAAAGTCTACTAGAACATTTTGTTTTCTTAGTGTATGGGGGGGGGGGGGGGGCTGCCCACAATGTCCAGGGCTCTGCGCCATCTAGGGAAATGGTGATTTTTTTTTTAGCTAAATTTGAGGTTTGCAGGGGATTCTTGGTAAGAATACGCTGGGGGATCTATGCAAGCAACACCTCCCTGGACCCCCCTTTCATTTTGAGAAATGCCCTCTAATTCACATGCTTTTATTGGCACCCACAAAATCAGAAATTTGCAAATAAACACTGCTTCTAAACTCCATATCTTGTGCCAATTTAGGAAATACATTGATTTCCTTGATACTTATTTTTCACTCTTTATATTTTCCCATATGAATTGCTGTATACCCAGTACACTATGAACAACCATTGCAAGGTGCAGCTCAGTTATTGGCTCTGGGTACCTTGGGTTTTTGATGAACATACAAGCCCTATATACTGACACAACCAGAAGGGTCTAGCGGACATAACCGTATATTGTTTTCAAAAAAGTTACAGATGAAAACTTACACACAATGGCTGTTTTTTTCAACTCAATTTCAATATTTTTTTATTTCAACTGTAACTTTTTATAGGAACACCTTGAAGAAACTACACAAATGACCTCTTTCTGAATTCAGAATGTTGTCTACTTTTCAAAAATGTATAGCTTTCCGAGATCCACCATTGGGTTCAGATCTGTGTCGAACACTTACTGGACGGAGGTTGAAAGCACAAGAAATAGAAAAAATGGTCTATCTCCCAATAAAATGCCAAAACTGTGTTTTAAAATTTGGTTTTCTCATTCAAGTCTGCCTGTTCCTGAAAGCTGGGAAGATGGTAATTTTAGCACTGCAAACCCCTTGTTGATGCCACTCGCAGGAAAAAAAAATACTTTCCTTTGCAGCACTTTTTCCCATTTTTCCCAAAACAAAATTTAGCTGAATGTTGACTAATTTGTCAGACTCCTCCAGGGGAATCCACAAACCCTAGGTACCTTTAGAATCCCCAGGATGTTGGAAATAAAAAAGGATGCAAATTTGGCGTTGAGATATTATGTGGACAAAAATATATGGAGGCACGAGCTACCCCAAATAGACAAAAAAAGGCTCAGCACAGGGGGCAAAAAGGCATAGCAGCAAAAGAGTTAGGAGACAATGTGTAATGTATTTGTGCAACGCCTCAAATTGTGAAACTGTGAACCACCACAAAAAAATAAACCAAATCTGGGGGCCGATTAGGATTGCGGTGAATCCGCATCCTCCGGGCAGGCGGAAGCCACCGCCGGCCCGGAGGATGCGGATTCACCGCTGCGGTGATTGCAAAGACCCCCCGCCAGATTAGGATGGCAGGGGGGGTCATCTGCGGACGTGAAGACGGTCCGCCACTTTTCCGCCGCGGTCGTGCGGCGGAAATCCTCTAATATGGTGGCGGTGTCTATCAGACACCGCCAGACATATTAGGATTCATGCGGAAACATGCTTTTCCACGGCGGGTTTTCCGCCGTGGAAAAGCATGTGGTCTTTGGTGTTTGGGGGCCCATTGCGGGCCCCCAGTGTGTCGGGGGTGCAACAAGGGGTGTACCTATGGTAGCCCCTACCATTTACATGCACAAAGCGGCAGGCACCGCGCGGTCCCTGCCGCTTTGCGCATGTAAATGTTAAACATGCATTTTTAACCTTGCGGTGGGTGCTGCTTCAAGCAGCACCTGCCGCAAGGTTAATGGAACAGGATGTGACCGCCAGGGTTTCGGTCACATCATAAGTTGCATGGAGGGACCGCCGCTGCCCATGCGGACGGTCCCTCTTCCTCGGGGGGGGCGGATGGACGCAGGTCCGTCCGCCATCCTAATGACCCCCTGGTTAGAAAAATAGAGCTTAATTTAATGAAGATTACTCCCATTTATTTTCATCATATTGGAAGTAAGGACCAAATATCAGCGTGGCATGGAACAAATGTTTGGCAATCTTTGTAAAAGCATATCCTTGGAGTAGGATAAGATGTTAGGTCTGTGGGTTCAGATGATATTGGCAATGGGGTCATATAAAGATTGAACGGTGCAGGGCTGAGGGACAAGCTCGAGGGATGCTGCAGATGATGTTCTTGGGTTCTGAGGTGAAAGGGAGTAGGAAGACTCTGTGTTCTTCTGGTGAGAAAGGAAGTAAGCCATTTGAGGACATTTCCTTGGATTCCAATGTTGTGGAATCTCTTAATGAGGGTGTAGTGGGATACAGAGTCAAAGGCAGCTGTGAGGTCAATGAGGATCAGGGCTGATGTTTCTCCCCAGTCCAGTAGGGTTCTTATGTCATCAGTTGCAGCGGCAGGGCAGTTTCCGTCCTGTGGCTTGTGTGGAATCCAGATAGGGAGGTGTCCAGAAGACTGTTGTAATCCAGGTGTTACTTGAGTTGGCATCTAATGGCCTTTTTGAGGCCTCGGCTCGAAAGCGGAGAAGAGAGATGGGACAGTAGTTCTTGAGGTCGCTAGGGTCAGCGGATGGATTCTTGAGAAGGGTCTTGACCTCAGTGTTTTTCCATTCTTCAGTGGAGATGGACGTGTCAAAAAATGGTGGGAGCTTGTTGCTGATAATTGTCCTCGAGGGGGTTGAAGATGTGGGGACAGAGGTCCAAGGGTGCTCCAGTGTGGATGGAGTTCATGATGGCGGTGGTATCTAGAGGGGTGAGCTGGTCTAGGAAGAGAGCCGGTGGGTGGGGTGAGGACTAGTGGTTGCAAGGCTGTTGAGGATGTAGGGAGTGGTGGGTTGGGGTCTGATGCTCTTGTAGATGGTTATGATCTTGTCATAGAAGAAGTTTGCCAAGGTGTCACAGAGTCGTTGGGGGCGGGGGTGATAATGCATATTTTTAGTGGCTGAGGGGTTGGAGAACTCTCTGATGAGGTTGAAGAGTTCTTTGCTATGGTTGGAGCTGGCTTCGATGCGTTCGGTAAGGGCATTCCTTTTTGTCTTTTTCAGGAGTTGGTGGTATTGGTTGAGGGATGTCTTGAAAGTGGCTCTGTCCATGGGCTCCTTGGAAGTGCGCCATCTTCTTTCAAGATGCTTATGTGTGCGTTTAGTGGTTCTCAGTTCTGCAGTGTACCAGCTGGCTTGTGTGGCGCGTTTCTAGAGTTTGCTTGACTTAACGGGGGTGACTCTGTTGGCATAATCAATGAGCCAGATGGAGAGGTTCTGGACGGCTTGTTCTATTTCTGTGGAGATATCAAGGTGGAAGGTGGTGTTTGTAGGTCCACCGAGTCTCAGCTACTTTGTTCCTCATGTGCTGGTGGATGATGGGCTCTTCATGGCAGAGCCAGGGGATCCTGTGATGGTGAAATGGACGAAGGCTCTTGGAGTCACTTGGTTCTGGGGGTAGAGATGCAGGTCCAGTCCTTCTTACTCGCAGGCACAGCAGAGCAGGAGTCCAGCAAAGTCAAGCAGAGTGACAGTCCTTTCAGCAGCACAGCAGCTCTTCTTCTTGGCAGAGTAGCCTCAGGTCCACAAGAGTACTGAGTTGGTGTCAGCGGTCCAGTACTTATGCCCAGTTGAGCCTTTGCAGTGGGGGAGACTTCAAAGAGAGGCAATTGTGGATCAGCCAATGTTTTAAGTTGACAACACATGCACTTTAGCACTGCTAACTAGTGGTAAAGTGCCCAGAGCCAGAGCTTTGGCGTACCATGATTGTTTGTTTCACTGAATGGATACAGCAGCAAATTGGTCTTTAAGCCAACTGAGACTCAACTATATGATCTCATTGAAGGTATTGAGGGTTTGAGATCCCCAATGCTAGAGATGGAGGCGGAGTAAAAATGAAAGTCAGCAGAGTTGGATAGAGATGGGTTTAAGGGTCTGAGGGTGCATTTGGGGGTACAGTTGGAGACTTCCAATCTGAGTTATACAGCAAGGCCATTGTCTGTCATATTGCAGTTTTAGGGTCTTGTACAGGCATAGCTGGTAGCACATGACCTACCCATCTGGGTGTTATATGGGGTTGCTGGGTTAAGAATGTATTATGGGAGATTAAAAAAAGGCACAATTATCATAATGATCATATTTGAAAAATGTGTAGAAACAGTATTGCTAAAGACCGAGTAGGATGCAATACGGATATACAAACTTAGCAACTATTAAACCTGTTTAACATTTTAGAAGGTGAAAGGCTGCATTACAAATGTGGAGCTGCTTCTTTTTGGTAGTGGTCAGTGCTAAGTCTATGACGATGCAAAATATCAGAGGTTGTGAATGCAGTTGGTAACATGGATTTGATCACAAGAAACAAAACAAATGTGGGTGTCTAAATTTTCAAGGGCCACTTTGACAACTGAAATGAAATGATCTCAGCCTTAGTTAAATGTGAAACAATGAGTGTTCCTGAATTATAAGTGAATGAACCCTAGTGAGCCATTCATATTTGTGGTACTTTTTAGAAGGAGGGACAGGAAAATCTGTCGTATAAAACACACAATTAACTATCAAGCTACTCACTAGACAATCTAGTTAATAATAGGCCAAAATAAGTTAAAATGATCTCTGAAAAAGTATTGCAGAGTGAAACAGGGAGTGGCCATTGACTGAGACTTTTAGAATTCAGAAAAAAAGAGTTTAGAGTTGGACAAGAACTAGGAGTTGGTGTGTCCTGTGTTGTATAAGGTGAAGTAGTAAAGTGAGGTCTATCCGATGCCTCGGGTCTGCAATGGGTTTAGGAATATGGGTTGAGCAGTGTTGTTAATAGTGAATTAGAGTTGAAGATGCATCCGTATAGAAGACACACTGTTGTGGTGGGGAAATGATTATAGCTGGAGCTGTTGGAATGAGGACACCAAGAATAGAAATTGTTGTGAAATCCAAACTAGAGTGACTAAAAAGGCTTATGGTTGAACACTAGCCTATCAAGAGTTTTAGAACAGTAATGAGTAGGGAGAGGATGTAGTTCAAGGTGACTAGATGGGGAGTAGGTCTGCAGAAGGGTTCGGTTCAGAAGGACTATAACCGTGTCAGGGCAAAGGTGGAAAAGGCCAATGCCTCTCTAACATAGTCCATTTTATTTGGCCTTCAAGGTAATCCTCTCTTACTGGTGTAGATGGGGAAACCACAATCAAAAAACAGGGGGAGGTAGAGGTGTTAGTTAGGTTCACCCTCCTTACTTAATTATGAAAGCAAAAACCGGAAATAGAAACTAACCATGGAAGAGAAGTAGGGCTTCCACTCATATGAAGTAGGAAAGTCTCCTATCTAGAAAGAAGTGTTTTTCTCACCAGGGGTTCCCCTTGGTGGCATACTTCATCATAGGGGTCCTCTAAACCGCTGCGTATTGAGACGTGCTGCGACTTGCGAAATTACGTAGGAGCACTTTTGTGGAAAAAATGTGTAGTGTGTAATGTGGAGTAGAAAAGAAAAATGGTTAAAATACCCAACTAGTGGGCCAAAAGTTTATTCCGGCTCCTAGTTGGTATGTTTAAAAACAGGGGTGAATACTGGGGGAAACAACATAACAGTGATGAGTCAGGTGTCCCTAGTGTTAGTCGACATGTTTCCAGCCTCCACTAAAGCTCTTCCTCAGGACCACACAGGGGTCAGCTCTGTGCGTGCCACTGCTAAGTAACCTATAAATAAGGTAACTAGAGAAAATAAAGTGAAAATGCCACACCTATTGTGTGTGCACTGTTTGTTAAATACATACAATTACACAATGGTAGGTAGTATCTGTGGGAAATAAAACAGAACACAGTTAGAGTAACACTGGCCTACCAGGTGATCTGGCAGGCATTATAAATACAGGTGGCGTTCTATCCATATAAATGCTCCTCTATGGTGTGTAGTTTATTAACTGCCTTGTGTTTCCGTCGTGCTTTGTAAGAGAAAAAACATCAAACACGTGTCTCCTAATGGGGAAGGTGGGTAAGTGCTATTTAAAATAAACAGAAGTGACATAAACACCAAGTGACACACAACACCAATTACGAACACATATGTAGATATAAGGTCACATACTTTTTATAAGGCTGAAATGAGCCCCATGCTCTGGAGGGGTTAAGGGGCTCGTAGTCACACTCTGCAATTGTAATGGTAAAAAAGGTTTTTAAATTAGTGACCCTGCAAAAAAACGGGGGGAACCGGGGATTGCCCGATGTCTCCAGAAGACTCAAAAGCCATCAGTCAGAGTCTGTAGAACAATCAGCTGTAAGCATAAAAGGTCAATTGACTTATTTCATCAGAGAGCACCTCACCGGTAATCACCTATTCGCTCCCCTGGAGACCGCATACTAACTTGTCTCTCCCCGGGTGCTTTCTGATATGTACTTGCGTAGCCGCCTAGTCATTGGTGTATTGACTAGACTGTCTACCTTCCAAATTGGCCAACGGAAAACAGCCTTTTCCTCGGCCATGTATAGAGCATGCCTTCGCGGCTTGTCATAGCTCAATTTAAACAGGGCTCATTGTAGTCCGGCATAGATCCTGTTAAGTGAAACTACGGAACAATAAAAATGGGCCGGTTTCTTTGGGAGAGATTGGTGATGTTGGCAAGGTTTTGCAGAATTTCCCAGGATTATCGGTATTACTACAAAGTTAGTTTATTGAATCTAAAAGTGCTGTTATGGAACCAAAAAGAGGTTGCGATTCTAAAGTGAGATATCCTCTGGAGATTGTTAATGCCACAATCAAAAAATGGTTTCATTTTTTATTATTGCGCTATATTCGGAGGGCCAAAAATGTTTTTCGTGCGTTATCAGTTGTTTTTTTACGTATAGGGTTTTTATGAAAGGTGTCCTCTGCATTGGTGTGTTCCTTCTTTAGATTTGGGCGCTACATGCAGAGGGAAGAGTCCCCCTGAAGTGCACTTAGTGTTTTTTCCTGTATTATTCAAAAGAAGGAATGCACACAAAAGATTATCCTGCTCAATTTGTTGACTTTATATGGATTTCGGTGTACATGAAACCCCAAACACTCACTGGCAAAAAAACAAAATAAGACCCAGTGTGCTGACATTGCTAATGACTTAAGTAGGCGAGATAGCAGTCACCTATCAAAAAAGGAGGCCGTCTCCTGTGTGGCAAACTTGGCTATGGCCGGGTGGTATTTGGGCCACGTTGTTACTTGGTGAACTGGCCCCACAGGATGTTGTCATTCAAACCTTGGGTGTCTGTGCGCATTTTGAAAACCCACCGTTGTTCCTTTTCTAGTGGTCTGTGTTCAAGGCTATCAGGGTATTTGATATGTTCTAATACCACCCATGATAGATCATTGGGAGTGTGTTGTTTCACAATGAAATGCGAATTCATTTTTGTGGTAGCCCGTTTGAACCTGATGTTGCTACGGTGTTCCACTATTCTCGTGCTGACCTTCCTAGTGGTGATGCCCACATAATGTAGGTTACATGTACAGGTGATCATGTAGACGACCCCTGTAGTGTTACAATTAGTGAATTCATGCAGTTCCCATGTCATGTTGTTGTTGAATACTACTTTCTTTGGTTGTGGACGTCAGGTGACACACACTGCAGGTGCTACAAGGATGGTGTTCCCCTGGTAGCATGCTTAGTACTTCTTGGGTCATCTCATTGCCCGTTGCTGTTTTGGAGTGGGAATATCTCTAAGGTTCTTCCCCTTCCTATGGGAGAACATAGGTCTTGGTATGTTCAGTTTACCACTGTTCAAGGTGCGCTAGTGTTTCTTTATTATGTTTGTGACACGATCAGATGCTATATTGAAGGTGGTGATACATATAGGTCTTTTGTCTTTTTCAGTCTCCTCTTTGTGGTATGTTTCCAGGAGCGCCTCCCTGTGGTTATGTGAAGGGTATTTCCTAGCAATTGGTTTCTCGGATAGTTCTCTTGCTTAGATTTTGTAATCTTCTTTCTCTGTGCAGTTTCCCCTAAGTCGGAGGAACTGTCTGAATGGAAGGTTCTCCTTTAGTTGTCTTGAGTGGAAACTGTCATATATTAGGAGCCAGTTCTTTGCAGTAGGCTTGAAGTGTGTAGTAGTCTTGAGTAAGCCATCAACTGCCTAGATGTTCATATCCAGAAAAACCAGCTGTGTCTTACTCATGGTATGTGTAAATTTTAAAAACGGATCTTGATGGTTCAGCCAGGTAATGAATTTGTATGCTTCAGACTTCTCGCCTTCCCAGATACACATCATCGACGTATCTCTTCCACAGTTGTATACCACCTGGCCATAGCCAAGTTTACCAAGTTTACCACACAGGAGATGGCCTCCTTTTTTGATAGGTGACTGCTATCTCGCCTACATAAGTCATTAGCAATGTCAGCACACTGAGTCTTATTTTGTTTTTTTGCCGACGAGTATTTGGGGTTTCATGTACACCGAAATTCAAATAAAATCAACAAACTGAGCAGGATAAACTTTTGTGTGTATTCCTTCTTTTGAATAATACAAGAAAAACCACTTAGTGCACTTCAGGGTGACTCTGCCCTCTGCATATAGTGCCCAATTCTAAAGAAGGAACACACCTTTGCAGAGGACACCTTTCATAAAAACCCTATACGTAAATAAAAAAATAATATCAAACATAAAAAATGTTGGGCCCTCCGAATATAGCGGAATGATAAAAAATAAAACCCTTTTTTGATTGAGGCATTAACAATTTACAGAGGAGATCTCAATTTAGAATCGCAATCTCTTTTTGGTTCCATAACACCACGTTTAGATTCCATAAAGCAACTTTGTAGTAATACCGATAATCCCGGGCAATTCTGAAAACCTTGCCAACATAACCAATCACTCCCAAAGAAACCGCCCCCCTTTTTTTTGTTCCATAGTTTCACTTAACAGGATCTATGCCGGACTACAATAAACCCTGTTTAAATTGAGCTATGACAATGGCCATTTTCCGTGGGCCATTTTGGAAGGTAGACGGTCTAGTCAATAAACCAATGACTAGGCGGATCCGGAAGTATATCAGAAAGCACCCGGGGAGAGACATGTTAGTATGCGGTCTCCAAGGGAGGGAATAGGTGACAACTGGTGAGGTGCACTCTGATGAAGTAAGTCAATTGACCTTTTTTGCTTACAGCCGATTGTTGTCTGGACTCTGACTGACAGATTTTGAGTCTTCTGGAGACATCAGGCCATCCCTGGTTTCCCCTCTTTTTTGCAGGGTCACTAACTTAAAAACGTTTGTTACTATTACTATTGCAGAGTGTGACTACGAGCCCCTCAACCCCTCCAGACCATGGGGCTCATTTCAGCCTTATAAAAAAGTATGTGACCTTATATGTACATATATGTTCGTGATGGGTGTTATGTGTCACGTGGTGTTTATGTCACTTCTGTTTATTTTAAATAGCACTTACCCACCTTCTCTATTAGGAGACACGTGTTGGATGTTTTTTCTCTTGCAAAGCACGACGGAAACACAAGGCAGTTAATAAACTACACGCACAATAGAGGAGCATTTATATGGATAGAACGCCGCCTGTATTTATAATGCCTGCCAGATCACCTGGTAGGCCAGTGTTACTCTAACTGTGTTCTGTTTTATTTCCCACAGATACTACCTACCATTGTGTAATCGTATGCATTTAACAAACAGTGCACACACAATAGGTGTGGAATTTTTCACTTTATATTCTCTAGTTACCTTATTTATAAGTTAATTAGCAGTGGCATGCACAGGGCTGACCCTTGTGTGGTCCTGAGGAAGAGCTTTAGAGGAGGCGCGAAACATGTTAACTAATAGTAGGGACACCTGACTCATCACTGTTATGTCGTTTTCCCCAGTATTCACCCCTGTTTTTAAACATACCAACTAGGAGCCGGAATAAAGTTTTGGCCCATTCGTTAGGCATTTTTAACCATTTTTCTTTTCCACTCCACATCACTGCACTACACGTTTTCCCACAAAAGTGCTGCTACGTAATTTCGCAAGTCGTAGCACGCCTTAATCTACAGCGGATTGACAGGGCCCCTATGATGAAGCATGCCACCAAGGGGAAACCCTGGTGGGTGAGGGGACTCTATAAAGAAAAACATTTTTTTCTAGATAGGAGGCTTTCCTACTTCTTATGAGTGGAAGCCCGACTTCTGTACCAAGGTTAGGTTCTTATTCCAGTATTCAGTTTGTTTGCTTTCATGATGGGAGAACCACACCCGGTGTCCCACCACTATTAAAATAAGCCTCCTCTAATGGTGACAGTTTCCTGTCAAAGAGTATTTTCAAAATTGATCTGTAGAGAAAGAAGATCAAGTTAGGAACGTTATACAGTTTAAATTCCTTACTGAGTTCTGTGTACCAATTGAAATCTTAATGCTCCCTCGGCTATTGCAATTTTACAATAGGAATGCTCATCATAAAGGAGCACAAAACAACAAGTGACTTTAATAGGTACCTAAATGTGTTAAATTGGAGGACAAACTTCAGTAAGAGTATGTTCTCCCTATACCTATGCAAAGGACCGCACATTGTTTCAAACTTTTTGATTCTATCTAATGTCTCATGTGTTTTTGTTTATTTTTATAAGCAATGCATACTTCAAGCCAACAATTTTCAAACTTTGGCTGTTTCTCTTTGTGCAGTCTTTGCAATTGTAACTGTACCTTCCACCACACAATAATGATCTCCCAAAGTTTTCAGGGTATAGTTAAAAATAATTTTCCAAGTTGGTGGGTACATCTCAGCGTCTAAGATTCGACAATTGAGTAAACATTTTTCTATAACGCTCTTCAAGAACAGACTATCACACATTGATATAAACCTGCAACCTTACCTAATTGTAGTGGACGCATGACCCTAAGACAGTTGGTCTAAATTTAGAAACACTTGTATATATATTTTATAGTTCAACAAGCCGATCCCATCCTATGACATTTTTGCCATCACATAGATTGTCAATCATTTGTTGCCATGCCTCACTAATATTTGTTCCCTGCTCCCAATATGATTAAAAGAAATGGGAGTACACTTCCTTCTACACTGCTTCCTCCACAGGAGAGTAAAGAAATGGGTATGTGGGAATATGGTCGACCCAGGTACTTCCTGGGATTAGGGACTCAACCTTTGGCCTTTCATAGTAAGAAAAAAAGGGAGACTGGACACTTTCCAGTAAGCTGTGCTATCCTTTAAAATCCCAATTACTTCTAGGTCCTCCCATGCTTTTGATAGTAAATTGATACTTGTATAGCGCACTACTCACCCGCAAGGGTCTCAAGGCGCTTGTACGAATACCGCTGTGGAACCCATCCTGGCTTTCCCAGTGAGGCGTCCACTCCTGGGCACCCCCAAAGTGGAGGCCAGGCATCCTTAGCGTTCTGGGGGCCGTTGTGGAGATTAAGCAAGCTATTGCCCAGAGTTGCAGAGTGGGACTCCATGATTCGAATAGGCACCGAGGCGAGAATTTTCAGGTCCGTGGAATTTTGAGCCCAAGACCCACCGAGGCGGGGAATTGAACCCTGGTCCCGGGCTAGACCTCTGCATCAGGGTCTGCCGCTCTAACCATTGAGCCACACTTCTCCACTGATCTGATCTCTGCTTTCCTTATAATAACTAGTGTCTCCTTATAAAACCAGCTAGCAGCAGTTATTTGTACTCAGAGCATGGGCAGTTACTAAGGGCTAATTTAAGATTTTTGTGATCTGCTGTATATGCACGATTAAACCACCTGTACGGCTGCGTGTTCTTCTGTGGTGTCTGTGGAACTAAAATGGATGAAATAGACAAGAGAAATGAATTAAAGGCTTCTAAAAAAAATGCACAGGCTCCAACCTGGCCTGTGCTTGCTATAATGGCATGCGGATTACCTCCTATACAATAAGGCATGCCTTGTTCTTCATTGAAATTATCCCTCCTACCTCTAATCCCTTTATTCTGTTAATGTTTGCCTGCTTGGCCCTCACTCTGGTCGCTACCCCCTTTTAGATTAAAGTTGATGGGTGCTGTAGGAAGGCTATGATCACGAATATAACTGACTATTAGATTAAACGTCATCCCGAATGGTGCGATATATGATGACAGTAGGATAAACTCAATTGTGCTACAGCTTTCGTTGCCATTGTAGGTGGCAGCTAATTTCTCATTTATTAGCTCTATATCACAGGCACAAATCAAGTTCTTTGACATCAGAATCCTATTTAATCCATCTCCTTATGGGAAATGTCTAAAATGTGTATCCCAGTCCTACCCCCTCATATGCCACAAATGGGAGTGTTGCTTGAGGTGCATAGGAAAATATCAAAATCTCCTGCCCATAGAAACAAAACATCTTTTGTTCTGCTTTTCTAGAAAATTAACCACGAACATCAAGGTCTTCGATTACCGGAGTAGTTCTAACATTTAAAAAATCATGAGACAAATTTATCAACATTACTCCATTAGCTTCAGGTATCCTGAATAACAATAATTGATTACAAAAGTGGTGCATTTGAATTGATCAACACACAAGTTTAGACACCCTAAATGAGATCATCATGACTAACCCTCCTTTTGCTCCGCCTGCAACACGTGCAGTAGCTCGGTTACACAATGTGTAATATCCATTTACAGGGAAGAAAGGGATCTCTGCCCCATGTCTCTTGGCAACAAATAATGTATGTGGTATATTGAAATATCTATTGATACTGTACAGTTTTAGACATACCTTCAAAATCAACGTAATTAAAACTTGGGTGTGAACAATTTGCAAACAATCCCATATGAAAGTTATACATACAAATGCCCTACATTACGTTAAAAACTGTTCATCTGCATCTTCTGCTTCATAATATAATTTGGCTTCATGGTTGGCTGAACATCAGTTACGTTAGGTAGACCCTCCAGCATTTCGCGATTCACGAAAAAAAAATCGCAAAGGGGGGCTTGGGGGAGGGCAGCCGACCACCGGGAGGTCTCCTCCCCCGGGCGGTTTGGGAGATCTGGGTGGGGTATTCTTTCTAGCAGGTTCTTTTTGGGCGTTTTTGGGCTGGTTTAGTAGTGTTGTGCGCTCCCCTATAAATGGGCGGGGCTCCTCGCTCCGGGCACCATTTTAGGCTTGGTGACCTGGTGGCCGGTTGAGCTTAGAATTTTTTGTGTGTTCATACTTTGGTACTTTGTTTAGTTTCCTTGGCTAGTCTGATCCGATATCATGTCTGGTGAAGATTATCGTGTGTTGGAAGCTATTCGCCTGCTTAGCGAGGCGGGGCGTTTGGACCTGGTCATTGGCGACCGGGGTCAGGCCGAGACCCCGCGCCCCCAGCGGGAGGCCTCTGCGAGGGTGTCGGCTGTGGTGGCAGCATGTTACTCCCCGAAACGTCGGAGGCAGGATGGGGTAAGTGAGAGGGGTCGTTCTAGGACCCGTCGGGCGGGTTCCAGGGCACGGCGGGGGAGTGATGCTAGTTCTTCTGACCCGGCCGTTTCTTTGGATTCCTCGTTGTTGGAGGGGGCTGGGGTTGGGGGTTTCCCTCTCGGGGAGGGGGAGGTTTCTGAGATCGGTCTGCGGGAAAGGGCGGCCTCGGCTCCTGTTTTGCGGGGCCGTCGTGCTTCCAGGCAACGTGGTTGCACGCGGCGTTCGGCTTCTGCCTCCGCGGGGGTGGGGACTGACGTCACTCAGGCGGGGCGGGCGGAGGCCATTTTGGATGTGGTTTCTGTGGCGCAGCAACCGTTACGGGGTGCCCAGGATCGGGACATTGAGGAGGTGGTCGCTCCCCTGAGCGTTATACGCCGCCATGTGGTGCAGGCCCCGGTGACGGTTGACGGTGGTGCAGTTGGTGGGCAAATTGCGCGTCCTTTGGTATCTACTGCGGTTGTCGGAGGGCCTGAGGGCCGTGGCGTTCTTGTTCGCTCTGTGGGGAGGGATCTGCAGAGTCCGTTATTGTTTTCCCCATCTGGGTCGGTTGTGGGGGGGGAGGCCGTGTCTGGGGGTTGCAGCTCTTTGGGGGAGGGGGAATGGGCCCAGATGGGTCTGGGAGAGGGTGTGGGGCGGACTGACTTGCTGATCCCTGGTGGGGAGCTGGGCAGCGCGGGCGGGTCGGTGGGAGATTCCCGCCAGTTTCGGGTGGTGGGCGACCTTCCCATCGGAGGGGTGGGGAGTGGTGAGGACGTTGCTCAGCGAGGTGTGGGAGGGGAAGGGGCCTTTTTTAGGTTGTCGGGAGATTTTCAATGTCATAGTGGGTTGGTGGTTTCAGGGCCTGCTTCGCGGGGTGCTGTTTCAGTCGGGGGGGTTCAGGATTGGGACCCTCAGGGGACGGCTTCGAGAATTATTCAGGCTGTGTTGGATGCTAGCTCGGATGAAGAGGTTTGTCCGCCGTCTCCGCGGCTTTGCGATGCGTTAAAGAGAAAGAGTGTTGTTAGTTCTGGAGGTTTTAGGATGTCTGGTAGGGGGGGCGGTGTTAATGTTGGCGGTTTGTCTTCCGCACATAGAGTTGGTTTTTGTGAGGGACCCGGCACACCAGTCCGGCCTTTTTCTTTGCAGGAAGAAGCTCGATCTACGGCAGCAGACTTGGCAGGGCGGCAGGCAGCCCGGGTACGCCGAGGAGAAGTGCGGGTGGAGCCTCGCGCGGCACGTCCCATACCTTCGAGGGATCCCGCCGTGGCCATCACAAGCAGGTTTAATACGACCTCGATGGTCCCAACGAGGGATTTCTACATGGGCGGTGCCTCCGGGTCCAGTACGACCTTCCCGGCCTCGGCGGTGGATCCCAGCATTGCTCATGGGAGCGGGTTACGTACGACCTCTCCCGTGCCACGTGGTGTTTTGACTACTGGTTTATCCTTTTCTGGAAGTCAACAGGTGGTCAGTAGTTCTGGTGGGGGGGTGTATAGACGAGTTCAGTCGTCCTCCCCACCTAGGTCCAGAGTGCGGGCTGGTAAGGCCCATGGTCGTTCAAATACGGTGGAGTCAAGACAGACTTCGGGGGTTGTCCCCCCCCCTCAGTTGGAGGACTCCCTGATCTTAGATTATGATGAAGATAGCCCTGAAGAGGGCGAGGTTCGTGATTTTGTGTCTGGGGGGGGGCATGTTAATGTTTCTCGTGACATGTTACAGGACCAAGTGGTTCGGAGTCGTGTGGAATCGTCACGGCCACGAGTGCTCGGCCCCGCGGTGAGGGCTCCTCGAAGGGCAGATGACGGTGCACGGATGGCATGGAGGACGGAAACCAGTCAACCGCCTCTTTTAAATCCAGGTGAGAATGTGGTTCAGGCCGTGCGGCCCAATATGGTCTCTATTGGTGTTGGTGTCGATTTAATTTCGACGGAAAAGGATGGTAAACTGTATAAAGGACGTGTGGTACGTGATCAAGGTGTTGGTACTAATGGTGATGAGATTAATACAAGTCACATGGTAGATAGTGGCACGTCCACTGGTGGTGTGGGTACTACGACAAGGGTGCTTCACAGCAAGGAACTTAAAATCAAAAAGTTGCCGTACATGGGTGTTACAAAGCCTTTGGGGGCTCATTTGATGCTTAGTACGAAAGAAAAGATATGGAATGGTGAGTATGTGGAGCTGTTAAAATTGCTCCACAGGGAAGTTCGTGCTAAGGAAGGTTCTAAAGAAGAAGAGTTCGAGTTAGCTAAACGCCCTAAAGTTCCCCTGAATATAGAAAATTGGACGGCGGCCTTTTTAATTTTTGCCAGCGTCTATTGTGAGAAATTCCCTGAGCGCTGCGTGTCCCTGTTTAAATACATGGATGTTATCCGTAAGGCTCAGCTAACCAGGAATGATTATGCGTGGGCCCAATATGATGAGGAGTTCAGGGCACGAATGGCTTGGGATCCTGAAGCGAAATGGGGGGAGTTGGACTCTGACCTTTGGCAGCAAACGATGGGCTCGTCTGCCTCTGGTAAAACCATTTTTACGGCCAGTGGTCTTCCTATATTGTATCGTCCCTTTCAGTCCCGTCCCACCCGGGGAGGGGTGGGGGCCGTCTCTTCCGCCCAGTCGCCCATCGGCACATGCTGGGATTTTAATACGGGGACCTGTACCAGACAGTTTTGTAAATTCCGCCATGAATGTTCCCAATGTGGGAGGAAGAGTCATCCGTTGTCCCGCTGCTGGGGTCCTAGGACCCCAGGGCCCCAGGGTTCCCAACAAAGTTCAGGAACTTTCGTGCCACCACAACAACCCCCAGCTCCCAGGGGAGGGAAAGGTTCATCTGGAGCTGGGCCCAAAGGCTCGTACTCCGGTTAACGTAACTAGATTGGCCGCGGCGTTGCGGGACTATGAGCCTGCGGAGCTGCGGTCGGTCTTGTTGTTGGGTTTTCAGGTGGGGTTTCGCTTAGGGTATGAGGGACCGCGTTTAAGGCGTTGGTCCAAGAATTTAAAGTCAGCGAGCGAACACCCAGACATTGTACAGGCGAAATTGGACAAAGAGGTGAGTGAGGGTCGGATGGCGGGCCCGTTTGATGACTGGCCCCTGGCGAACCTTATCGTGTCCCCAATTGGTGTAGTCCCTAAGAAGGAGCCTGGTCAGTTCCGGCTCATTCAACACCTGTCATGGCCGGTCGGTGAGTCCGTAAATGATTTCATTGACCCGGAAGCTGCATCGGTGTCTTATTCCTCTGTGGATGTGGCCATGCAGCTGGTTGTCGTGGCGGGCCCTGACGCCCTGATGGCAAAATGCGACATTAAGTCCGCATTTCGGCTCCTTCCAGTCCATCCTGAGGACTGGTGTCTTCTGGGCATCCATTTCCTTGGGAAATGGTACGTGGACAAGGCGTTGCCAATGGGCTGTTCTATGTCCGGTGCTTTGTTCGAAACTTTCAGCACCTTTCTTCAATGGTGGTTTACTACACAGAGTGGCCATGACCTTGTCACTCATTATTTGGACGATTTCTTTTTTGTAGGTGCTGCCAATTCCTTAGCCTGCCATGCGGCTCTCACATCTTTTCAATCACTGATGAGTTACTTGGGTGTGCCATTGGCTCCAGAGAAGACCATGGGTCCTTGTGCGACCATGTCTTTTTTGGGGATCGAGCTTGACTCTCATGTGATGCAGGCTCGTCTTCCATTGGACAAGAAACAGAAAATGCTTGAGCTGGTTGGAACTATGTTGGGGAAAGAGAAGGTGTTTGTGAGAGAGATACAGGTTTTGCTGGGACACCTGAATTTTGCCTGCAGAGTGGTTCGGGCGGGTAGGACTTTCTGTAGGCGGTTAGGCAGAGCCTTGTCTGGTCATTCCCTTCCACATCATAGAGTGAGACTGTCTGCGGGGGTGAAAGAGGACTTGCGTATGTGGGTCTTCTTTTTACATTCCTTCAATGGTGTGCCTTTGTGTTGGGAGGTGGATTGGTGTTGGGAGGTACAAATCTTCTCTGATGCCGCTGGTAGTGAGGGTTTTGGTCTTTACTGGCAAGGACGGTGGTGTGCTCAACAGTGGCCCATCCAATGGAAGAATGGTGGTAGAAGTATTGCCTTTCTGGAATTTTTTCCTGTGGTTGTGGCGGTCACACTGTGGGGGGCGGAGTTGGCCCACAAGAAGGTCCTCTTTCGGATTGATAATATGGCTGTGGTTCAGGTGATTAACAAACAGTCGGCCAGAGATCCCCAGATTTTGAAACTTCTGAGAGTGTTTGTGTTGGGTTGTCTGAAACATGATATTGGTTTTCGGGCCCTTCACGTGCCTGGCGTGGACAATGACATTGCGGATGCTTTGTCTCGTTCACAGTGGGAGAGATTCCGTGGGCTTGCTTTGGAGGCAGACGAGGAGCCGACTCCCATACCGGAACGCCTTTGGACGATAGGCAACACCGGGTCCTTCACTTGGTTTTAGGTTCCCTGGCCCCTTCCACGAGGACGGCGTATGAGTTAGCCTGGAAGGAGTTTTTGGAGTCAGGCGCTTGTCGGAGGGACCTGGATTGGCAGAGGTCAGAAGATGTGGTACAGTTTATTTTGGTGTTGATGGATAAGAAGTTGTCTAGAATTACTATATCTGGAAAACTAGCTGGAGTTTCTTTCATGGGTAAGCTTTTGTGGGGTTACTCTCCGTCGGCTGGGGATTTGGGTAGGAGAATGTTGGAGGGTTGGTCTAGAGAGAGTGGTGCTATTCGCTCTGTGCGTTCTCCTTTGTCGTGGCAAAAGCTGTTTCAGGTTGTTTCTGTCCTACCGGTTGTGTGTACTGACCGAGTGGAAGCGTGTCTGTTTGCCACGTTGATGGTGTGGATGTTTTTTGGAGCTTTTCGGGTGTCTGAATTGCTTGGCAACAGGTCCTCTCCTGGCCTTTTGTGGGGGGATGTTCAGATCACGGAGCGGGGGGTCCACATCTGGCTCTCACACTCCAAAACGGATCAGAGAAGTTTGGGTAGGGGTGTCTGGTTAGAATCGGTGTCACCTCAGGAAACGTCCCCTTTACATTGGGCTCTTTGTTGGAGGGAACTGTCGGGTGGGTTGGTGGATCTTCGAGTTTTTCAACATGCCAATGGATCTAGTGTGACGAACTATCAACTGCGCATGGTGCTGCGTAAAGCGCTGCGACATATTGGTTTGGATGGGTCTTCATACGGTACTCATTCTTTTCGGATTGGGGCAGCCACAGAGGCCTTCCACAGGGGATGGTCGAGGGAGGACATCATGGGTCTGGGGCGCTGGACTTCTAACTGTTTTCGGCGCTATGTTCGTAATGAGCCTCCTGGAGCGCTGGCGTCCTCCTCTGTTTTGCCTCTCTGACTCTGTTTTCTTTTTCAGGTTCTGTGGCTGGTCCTCGGGCTGCTTTCGTTACAGTTTGGATCGTGGGCCATTCGTTCATTAAGAGAGCCCAAGTGCAAGCCCGACAGAGTTATTTTGGTTCCTCGTTGGGGTTTAATGACAGTTTGTTTAATGTGGTTTGGAAGGGAAAGGGGGGGATGTTGTGGAAAGAACTTATACCTGCCTTGAATTCTTGGTTGGTAGGGGGGGTTTGCCCGGACGTCCTGGTGATTCATTTGGGTGAGAATGACATGGGTTCTGTCAAAGGGGTTGTCCTGCTCCGGGCGATTAAGAAGGACTTGGCTTTATTACACAGTCAGTGGTCGGGTTGTCATGTCATCTGGACGGAAATGGTGCCGCGGAGGGTTTGGAGGTATGCGGTGAAACCGAAGGCGGTGGACAAATCCCGGAGGAAGGTGAATTTGGAGGTTTCCCGTTTTTGTAGAGACCTGGGTTTCGGTCGCATCGTCCATAGTGACATTAAATACGATGCGGTGGAATTCTTTCGGGGGGATGGTGTACACCTGTCACGTATGGGTATGGACCTGTATCTTCTGGAGTTGCGGGAGGTTCTATCTCGCTGTTTGACGGTACGTCAGTTGGCTGGTGAGTAAGTGGTAGTCGGTTTCTGTAGTTTTATTTTTCCTTCCTCTTATTCCCGGGTCTCCCTCGTACCCCCCCCCCTCCCCCCCTCCCCCCCCCGGCTTTAGGCGGTTGGGGGGGCAGAAAGGTGGGGCTCTCTCCGTATCAGTCTTTCACCCCACGGCTTTCTGGTTGGCGGTTTTGCTATGTGATCGTCAGTTTTGGGCCAAGTTGGACCCGTTAGTTGTATCGGTTATTGTTTGGGGATTGTTCAGTTTGATTGACGTGGGGTTCGGAGAATATGGATCGGGGGATATGTTCAGTTGGTTTATAGTCAGAGATGTAAGATTATATTTATTAGGTGATGTTATAATGTTATAATGTTATTGGGGTTTGTATGGTTTTGTGTTGGGTATGTACGGGTGGGGGTGGGTGTGATGGAGGGTGTGGGGTGGGGGCGGGGTTTGGGGTTTGAAATAAAAACGAACAAAAAACTTGGGTTGTGGTTTAGATTGTGAGGCGGTTGCCGAGTTGCGTATTTTTGTAAATGTGCACCTGTTCCAATAAAGCGGCCTTTTTCACACTTGAAGGGTTTTTGAGTCTGCTCACTCTCCCCCCACCCCTCTCTCCCAAGGGGGGCTTGGGGGAGGGCAGCCGACCACCGGGAGGTCTCCTCCCCCGGGCGGTTTGGGAGATCTGGGTGGGGTATTCTTTCTAGCAGGTTCTTTTTGGGCGTTTTTGGGCTGGTTTAGTAGTGTTGTGCGCTCCCCTATAAATGGGCGGGGCTCCTCGCTCCGGGCACCATTTTAGGCTTGGTGACCTGGTGGCCGGTTGAGCTTAGAATTTTTTGTCCCTCCCTCCCTCCCCTTTTATTGGATTTTTTATTTATTTCTTTTTAGTTTGGCTGCTGTTTGAAACATGTGTTCATGGGGTTTTACGTTGTTCTTTGTCGCTTGGGACAGGTGCGTGGCGGTTTTGCTATGTGATCGTCAGTTTTGGGCCAAGTTGGACCCGTTAGTTGTATCGGTTATTGTTTGGGGATTGTTCAGTTTGATTGACGTGGGGTTCGGAGAATATGGATCGGGGGATATGTTCAGTTGGTTTATAGTCAGAGATGTAAGATTATATTTATTAGGTGATGTTATAATGTTATAATGTTATTGGGGTTTGTATGGTTTTGTGTTGGGTATGTACGGGTGGGGGTGGGTGTGATGGAGGGTGTGGGGTGGGGGCGGGGTTTGGGGTTTGAAATAAAAACGAACAAAAAACTTGGGTTGTGGTTTAGATTGTGAGGCGGTTGCCGAGTTGTGTATTTTTGTAAATGTGCACCTGTTCCAATAAAGCTGCCTTTTTCACACTTGAAGGGTTTTTGAGTCTGCTCACTCTCCCCCCACCCCTCTCTCCCAATCAGCTGAGTAGCGCAATGGCTGCGATATTTGCTATTTCGGCCGCAAAAAAAGTCTCCCGGTAGACATGAAAGAAATGGTGGCTTCTTATTGGCTGTACGCAAACACGTCACTACGTGTCTCCGTAAAGCCTTAAAATAGAAAAGCAGCCAGGGCTCATTTCTCACACCTAAACAGCGACTAAAAAACTCAAAATTAATGTGGAGTAATGAGGCTACTGCCTCGGTATTCAAAAACTCACCATTGTCAGAAGGAATCTGACAGACGAAAAAAAGACACAGACTTGGGAGGCTCATTTCTCATGCATTTAGGGACCATGATGCACACTGGCTAGGCTAGGCCCTCCTCAGAAGAGCGCATGCTCCGTAGAACCGAATCGAGAAAGAGTGCAACCGCACTCAGGAATCCCCCGCATGATGCCAGAGCTCGGCAAAGAAAAGTTTTCAATTGTTAACAAGTAGAGCGACAGAAATCACATCTACAGACGCACTAAGGACGACTTGACAGAGCGGCCAGCATTGTATGGGGTTCAAACTACAGGTCTCCTGAGGCGAGACTCAAAGACTGGCCCCTTCTGTTCATAATAATTTATTCACCATTTGAGCACAATTACGTTTGTATTGAATATTGCATTTCTTAAAAGGGGTGATGCGGTTTACTGGACAATACTCGAGGAGAGAAAAATGTAAGGGGCACTGTGCAAGCAATTTGTGAAAATATGACGTACAGTTCAAGTGTAATTTATTTTAAACAAAGACTAAAAAAAACACATTTGATATTTCTTGAAAGGCCCCTGCCTTCCCAGCGGCACCAGAAGCAGACTCCTGTGAATAGAATACTTATAGTGTAACAGGCTCCCCAATGTCATGTCACAAGGTCCAGGGAAACTGCAGAGGGGAGGACTCCACTGCAGTGAAGAGAAAAGGAGGCACCACTGTTGAGGAGGTATATCGAGTAGGGTGGAATCTTCTTTCAGGTTCATCACAGGATCATTTTGCGACAAAATAGTTTGATTTTCTCAATAATTTGCATAAATCGTGCCTTGCCTGCTCCCCTTGTTAAACTGAAACACATGGTAAACTGCAGTTTTGCTGTTTCTCAGCACTGTGAGAAATATTTTGCTATCACAAGAGCTCATTAGACTCACTTTATTTAATTGAAAACGAAGGAAAGCTGAGCTGGCGTGTCTAGACTTGAACCTCTGAATTGAACGCACAACTCTAAAGCAATTGCTTAACCAGCTGAGCTTTCTTGGTGGGTAACATTGTCTCCTTCAAGCGCACCAGAGGTGGTCAGTGCCCTGGAAGCATGGCACTGGGTGAGGGTATGGCACCGGAAGGTCCGCAACCGGTGAGGGTTTGTGTCTCGGGTAGGTGCCAGGTGGGGGGAACAGACCTATAATCAGAGCCCATGCTGTACCGTGTAGGCACGAGGCGGGAACTTCAAAGGAAAGGTGTTCTCTGTCCTCAAGACAGTAGCTGCAATATGGCAGCTGCTCAGTCAGGGGCCTCTCATTGGTTGCACTGGCATGGGGTGACTGCCGTCCCATACAGGTATGACTGTCACCTGGCCTGCACTTTACTCTCCTGCCAATCATTTCTTTTTCAAGACGGGTAAAACAAAATAGAGAAATTGAGGGAAATCAGGTATATTCTTTCTCCCTTGAAATATGAATTGAAACTGCAAATATAAGAGGGACTCGAAAAGTATTTTAGAACAAAAGAAAAACACCTAGTGTTTTATTTTATTTGTTGTTGCCTACAGACAGCTTTAGCAAGACCCCCAGCATTTTGCGATTCACGTAAAAATAGCAAAATCAGCT
The DNA here is from genome assembly GCF_964263255.1 of Lissotriton vulgaris. Lineage (NCBI taxonomy): Eukaryota > Metazoa > Chordata > Amphibia > Caudata > Salamandridae > Lissotriton > Lissotriton vulgaris. The sequence continues at coordinate 670,371,151 of NC_141685.1, read as the reverse complement.
TGGTAGCGCAATAACCGCGATATGTATTATTTCGGTTGTAAAAAAGGTCTCCTGGCAGCCACGAGGTTAGGAATGGAGCTGTGCTTCTGTAGAGCAGCAGAACTTTAAACATGCCTATTTCAAAGTGGAATACTCTGCTAAAACAGTTTCCATTGATTTAAGGCTGAAAAGGAATGATTATGAGTAAAATAAAGTGCCGCAAAAATGCAGCTAAATTTCCATATTTGTGCCGCTAAATTTCCATATTTGTGCCACAAAATTTGCAAATACATGCCGCAATATCCTTGGGGGTCTGGTTAGAGTATTGCTATTTTCTTCCAGTTCCAAGCCATGCAAAGCTCTGGGCTGGGATTCGATCTTGGCGGCCATATTGGGTGTGGGCCAGGCGAATCGCGCGCTCTAGCAGCACTATAAAAAGAACAGCCATGACTCCGCGCAGCAGACGCGTACTGCGGACGCGCCGGATCTGCGCCGGAGTCGTGCCAGAGTCCTGCCCGTTTGCGCCCGTAAGCACTCAGTCGGGCACATGGCCCAGGGCCCCTGTTACACCAGCCTCTCCCCCATTAATATATCCAGGCTCGCCACTCCTTTCCCTAAAAGGGACCCTTCCATTTTCTTGTAGCCACTCTGTGGACCCTGCGCTTGGCTGTCACTCATGCCAACATTGTCCTTTTAGTGCAACTGAGGTGCCTACTAAAACAAGGCAGAGTCCTAAAACAAGAAAAGCGGAGGCCGCTTTAAAAATGGCATTGGTCAACTGCCGCTGCTCACCAAAACATGCCATCGAAATCTCCTTACTAATCGAAGATTTGGACTTGGATATTCTTTTCTTAACAGAAACGTGGCTAGGATCCACTTCTGGCCCCAATACTGTCCGAGCTCTCCCCTCTGGATACCTGATCCAACACAGGGATAGAGGACCTAAGGTTGGAGGAGGGATTTCTATTCTCCATAGGGAACATCTAATTTGCCGTATGACTGACAGTTCTATCCCAGACTGGGAGAGTACACAATTCTCTATTACGCTATTATCAGAACTGTCACTCTCTGGCCTTCTAATTTACCGTCCACCTGGCCCGATAGGACAATTTGTGGAAGGGCTAATCGAAACCACTTTGGAACTAACCAGCACGGTCTCTAACTTCATTATGCTAGGAGACCTGAATCTCCATTTTAATAACCCTTCGGATACTATTGCAATTGAATTAACTAAAGATTTAGCCGCATGTGAACTAAACTTGATAGTTCTGCATCCCACTCATTCCAAAGGGAATCTTTTAGACCCCATATTCTCAAACGTTGTAGAACTGACCTCAGCTGAACCATATTCAATTCCCTGGTCAGACCATATGGTAATCCCTTTTACATGGAAGATAAATAGACCCAGCTCCATTAAACCTTCTTATAAAGCCTTAGACAGGCGCTGGACGAAACTAGAACTGAATGACTGGATAGAAACACTGAAGCAGAACGAGCCTCTGGCCAACCAGAACATCGATAGGGCGAATAAAGACTTTAACCAATGGATTGAACAATCACTGGATAGTGTGCTCCCAAACAAATGTATCACAAATAAAAAAGGTCCTAATAAACAGCCCTGGTTTAATTCAGACCTAAGGTCCCTTAAACAGGAATGCAAACGGGAGTAAAGGCAGTGGCGAAAACACTTTGACGAGGAGAAGAAAAATAAATACAGATCTACTATAAAGAAATATAAATCTGCCCTCAACATAGCTAAATCTACCTTCTATGCAGATAAAATTGAGAATTCTGCTAATGCCCCTAGAGAGATGTTTAAGATAGTAAAAACTCTCGTAAAAGCCCCAGACCCGCCATCATCAGTACTATCCCCCGAGGAATCTGGTATTCGCTGCAATAAACTAGCAAGCTTTTTTTGCCACAAAAATCCAAAACATCCTTCTCTCTCTTCCTCCCCTATCTGTGGCTGAACTAATCCCTTCTCCGGTAGGTGATACGGATTTTATTCCACCTCACCTCTCATTTTTCTCTCCGCTCAGTGCAGAACTTTTACCCCCTCTCTTTAGCTCCATAAAAAGCGGTTCTCCGCTTGATCCTGCCCCAATGACCATTCTAAAACTGTCTCTACCCCATGTCAGCAAGCATATTATCAACTTAGTTAACACCTCGCTGGAATTAGGTATAGTACCGCAGGACTGGAAGTTGGCCATGGTCAGGGCCCTGTTGAAAAAACCAAATCTCGACCCTGACGATTTCTCCAACTACTGCCCCATTTCCCTTCTTCCAGGCATCAGTAAGCTTACCGAAAAATGGGTGAATAAACAGCTGGCATTTTATTTGGAGACCCATGATTTGCTACACCCTACTCAAACGGGATTCCGGAGAGGACAGGAAACCGAGACAGCTCTGTTGAGGGTGGTTGAGGATTCCAGGAGGATTTTGGACGCAGGTGGCAGCGCGGCCATTATCCTCCTGGACCTCAGCGCCGCCTTCGACACGGTTAACCACCGTGTCCTTCTATCTCGCCTTGAAAGGATTGGAGTCACGGGCAAGGCCCTTATGTGGCTCGAGTCTTTCCTCAGCGACAGAGTTTTTAAGGTTTTCTCAGAGACCAGCTGCTCCCTTCCAGTGCCATTACAGTGTGGGGTACCACAGGGTTCTTCCCTTGGCCCCACACTGTTTAATGTGTACATGGCGCCCCTGGCAGAGGTAGTGGCCCCCTTTGGAATCCAGCTAGTAAGTTATGCTGATGACACTCAGCTAGTTGTCTCCCTAAATCAGGTGGAACCCCTTCCGACCAACCTCTGCAGCTGCCTGGAGGCGGTTGCGAAATGGATGGATGCGTCCCATCTGAAGCTGAATGGGGGGAAAACTGAGCTGATGCTACTAGGAAAAAAAGCCACATTTAACAATTCCACACTGTGGCCCTCTTGCATGGGGCTTGGGCCTACCCCAAAATCTGAGATAAAAAGCCTCGGTTTCTGGCTGGATATGGAGTTGTCTTTTAAAACCCAGGCAAGAAAGACCGTGGCCACCTGCTTTGGCCTGCTGAAGACAATTCGTAAAATCCTTCCTCAGCTACCCGAAGCAGCCAAGAAAACCATAGTCCAGTCCCTTATTCTATCTAGGCTGGACTATGGAAATGCGCTCTATCTAGGAGCCCCTGCTTCGGTTACTCGGCAACTCCAGATTGCCCAGAATTCCGCAGCAAGGTTACTTACTGGTACCAGCCGCCGCACATCAGCTGCACCCTCGTTGAGGACCTTGCATTGGCTTCCAATAAGGGAGAGGGTTCACTTCAAAACCCTCTGTCTGGTCCATAAAACTCTTAATGGGATGGGCACCCCCCCATTCTAAATGACATGATCAGGCCATATAAACCACCCAGGAATTTTCGCTCAAACCAGCAAAACCTTTTAACAATTCCCAGGACCAACAGGGCCCGAACTGGGGGCCACCTCTTTTCGCGAAACGCGGCCAAGTTATGGAATGCTCTCCCTCCACCACTCCGCCAAGAGCCTAACCTGCTCGCATTTCGCAAAAAGCTAAAAACTGTACTGTTCCCCAAGATTTAGATAAGTTAGGCCTCTGTTCTTCGGGCGCCTGATATCTATCTTCCTCTGTTTAATATCAAGCGCTGGGATGCTCTCGAGTAGCTAAGCGCTATAGAAGAACCTTTACAATTACAATTACATTAATTTCAGTAGTAAATATGTTTTTGTAAAAAAAAAATTTTTTTTAAAAAGCATTGTGTATTTTGATGCTAATAGGCTGGGAGAAAAATTGCAAAACAAGCAAGTTTCATATTTCCCAGAGAGAATTTACATTTCATGTGAATTCTGCTGAATTCTAAATCCATGATCTTGTCTATTTCTAAAGCAATCAGATTGCTACCGGAGCAAATCACTAGGTGGGCACACTCTTATAAGCTTTAACTTATGCCCTACAAGTCCTAAAATGTTTTCACATTGATAGAGACTTGTTGAGTGGCTATACATAATAGCACCAAGAAGGTCAGACAGAGGGAGCTCTGGTGTGTGCCACAAGTATTCTGGTAATGGATGCCCTTTGACTTCTACTGTATGTTAACATTTCTATACAGGGCTTGGATTATCCAACTGCAGTAACAGAGCTCAAAATACTACCAAGACACCCCATTGAATGCCTTGTGCACATTGAGACTGCTCACTGGCAATATGTTTCGATCCTGGTATACTTCACCCAAAGTTTCGAGAATAGGTATTTTGGCAGACGTTCCCTGCGTGATAGGTTTTTGCACATAACCTTCAATGCTGACTAGTTGAAGTTCCCCAACTGTGTATCTCCCTCAACACACCATGGCTTTGTACATATGCATGTATGTATGTATGCATGCAGTGGTATTTACACAGCGCAAAGCTAGCTGAAAGACAGCGGAATAAGGGCATCTGCCTAGACGTGTTGATTTTGCTCTTTTTGAAGTCTCCTTCATGCAGTATAACAAATACCAAGAGCTTCTCACATGAACCAGCTCACCTAGAAGGGAGAGAGGGCAGGTCGATGAGCAAGCGCTTTAAAAATCAGCAAAAAACAGGGACCGAGGTGTAAACGCTGGGAAAGGAGAGGGCAACTTTGTAAAGAACCAGAATCTCGAAAATCTTACAACTCATCCAAGCAATCATATTTTGAGCAGCCATGTTAAAGTAAAAGGACTAAGAGGTCATTTGGGGGGTGCAGAATGCAGGTTACCTGCCATTAAGCCATGGATGTCCTGCACATTTAGAGATTACCGCTTTCTTTCTGAACGGAGAGACTCAGCTGGTTCTGCCGATAGAATCAACCTAAAGGAGGCACATCCACTATACCACCACTGGTCTGTAAATGCCTGATGGCCAACCTATGGAAGGCTGGTCTTCCCATTATGACTCTTCCTGCCTGGACTCGCAGTGCGGTCCCAGGCAGGAAAACCTCAGCAATGACCACCATGTCCTGGCAGAAAAATCAATACAGACCTGACTGCCATGACCAGGCATTAAAATTTAAGAATGCAAAAGCACTTTCGGTAAATTTTTTCCACCAGGGAGGTGGGGACTCTAACTTTAATTAACAGGCTGTCATGGAAAGGGTAGAGGTGGAGCCTCTGCCACCCTAGCTCTCTGGTGGCCGGTCCAGCAAACGTAAACCACCCCCTGAGTCGAACCCATATCTGCTGCAACAAGTTTTGAAATGGGCGAACTTCAAGTTCGCCTTTGGATTGCTGGTAAATCTGGAGTCATTCTGATGACTCTTGGACCCACGGACTCCGATCACAGGCCACACTTGTCGTTCTACGTTCTTTGCTCACTTTGCTTTCTGCAAATACTTATATTTTCTGACTCCGCTATTTTTATTTGCATTTCTGTTTGTTTACAGCATCTGTGTTTTTATCAAATGTTTGTGTGGTTTTGTTGTTGTATGTACTTTATTCGATAAAATTATCATAAAAGCATGTTTGTGTGGTGCAATATTTCTGTTTGCTACAAAAGATACCTCCGTCTAACGGCCATCCATGTACATTTCACCCTGATTCAAACCATGGTATGGCTCGGGAAATAGGTAATACATTTTTGAGATGCAGGAATAAATATAATTTACGGCTGGCTATAGCCAAGAACTTATGATTTTACCAAAAGTATATATATAGTAATTTTATTTATAGGGGTTTCAGCCAGCCCTCTTCAAGCATGCGCGTATTGTTTCAACATTCACATTTGTCTTTCACCCACTACAGCGTGGGGAACTGGGTCAGCCCACTTCAGCCATTTATCAATGTGAGTGGTGATATTCTCCTCTTTGACAAAGAGCACATCCACGCACAACACAGTTCCAGGGACTACTATGACAAATTGTGTTTTATATGCACAAAAAATATTTTTTGCTTTGAGCCAATTTTTTTTTAATTTATATTGGGGAGGCCTTGGCAGCTCCCCCAACAATAAACTTTACAAAAACAAAGCAAGCATTGCAAAGCCAAAAGGCGTGCATCCAATGCAAGATCTATTGTCTTGGCCAATGCTTGTTCTGTGTTCTGTTGAATGTAGCTAAAGCCTTTCACGCATGTGGTATATGGTTATGTACCGCAAATAGATTTACCAGTTGTCTTTGAAGGAGTTTAACACATTCATATTGTATGTAGTGCAACAATTCACAGGACATTGTATCATGGAAGAAGAAAAAAATAACTCATTTATTTGATGGTTTAATTTACTTTCCAAAACACTTTTATTCTGCATCCCTAATTTTCTGCATAGAATGAATATTTACAAAATGAGGTAAAAAAAGGTAAACAGTGGCCATCGCACTCCTGGTTGCTTTATGCGTTATGAGGAATACGTTGAGCTATCTGACATGGTCAAGTTGTCCAAGCAAGATTCTTCGATGGCAAAGAGCTTCAGCATGTCGATCTCAAGAGGATGCATGCAGCCGGTTATTATCAAGGAATGGAGAGGGCCCCCGAGCTCCGCCGTGCCCATTTGCTGCAAGGTGCCAGCAGCAATTTTCTGGTCTGCGGCGCCCACCCTAGCAAGACCAACACAGATTGTCTTCTCGGTAATGGCTGAAAATGAAATTAAGAAATGTGAAAAAGTTACAGAAGCAAAAAAATCTCAATGTAATAGTTTTCATCTACTTTTGGAGGGCAAGGGCATTATTTAGAGTTTAGCAGATGGAATAGTCCGTGCACAAACATGACGGATGACCTGTCCGCTGTATTACAAGTACACTTGTAATACGGAGGATGAGAGTTCAGTTATATTTGTGATGGGTGTATCCCATCTGCCAAATCCTAAATCAGGCCCATATTTTTGCACAAGCGTACACCCCCATGGTTATCTTGGATATGCACCTCTATTGTTGACATAGTGAACGGCATGGTCAAGTGTGGCAGTCAGTGCAAAAAATCTAATCACCACTGCCTTTAAAATATGCACAAGCAAAAGTGAAAACGGATTTTCTTTTAGGTTTTCAGTTGTCATGAACTATTTCATTTTAAATAGTCAATGGGAGACAGCTTCGAACCATTTCTTTCAAACAGATGCTTCCCCGTGTTCTTGAATGTGTGTCTATGTATGTATGTGTGCATCTTATGCACCGGAACGTTTTGCACTACAATGTTCTGAGGGTGATTAGGATGTTTACTGTGATGCACTGTAATGTGTAACATTACATTTTCTGAGTAGTTTCTGGTATTCAATAAAAACATTGAGATAATTTCAATACATATCACAAACTACATGTCGTTTTCTATAATGACATTTTTCTCATATAATCACGAGTTTTCTGCAAAATTGATAAAACGAAAACCTGACACAACATTCATTTTTATTTGAAGACGTTTTGTTTTATGACCATGCCCATAAAATCACATTCCAATGACAACCTGGTGACTTCAGGAATATTACTTGGTGAATGTGCTTCTAAATTTAGTTTTGGAACCTCAACTCCTGCAAATTTGCCTCCACTTGATTTGTTTTAAATGTAACATACTATATGTGAGGGAACGACGAGTGGGAAGTGCTGCTCCATAACACACACTACCTTTGTCTAATTTCCATCATAGGGGCATAGCTTCCTTTCTCTGGGCCACAACAAGGGAGAAGTTAATTAGCTGATAAGCGCAACTGATCAGGTTTGATCAGTGGCATCAACGGTTGTGCGCCACCAGGTGGCGCTCTGCTGCAGCCTGACCCTACGCCGATGATAAAATAGCAGCTGCAATATTAGTGAAAACATGCTTATTTTACAACGTTGAGGTTCAATACGCCGAGACCACACATGCCTGCATAGAAAGTAGAGAGTAAGACAGAGAAAAGTTGCTTCTTAGAAAATGTGGATACATGTAGAATACTATGGCAGAACTCAGACATATACAATGGATGTGTGTATCCAGGCATGAAGCAAGCAGCTTTCAAGCTGTAGGGAAGTCGAAAGTCAGTTTCTCACCTGGTATTCCATATACATAAAATCACGTGTGTGTTTGCAAGTGTTCATACATTGTGTGGTGTACGATCATAGGTTCTGCTTACAGAAGGGAGAATCAAGCAGTATCCTTTCTTAGCAAATGCAACATTTTATTATTTGTAACGCCAGTCGACACAAATCTAAATGAGGAACACTTTGAAAAGCTGTTTTGGTTGGCACAAGACTGAGATGTTTCGAAACCACCGTGAGAAAGATAACGTAAAACTTGTGTGAAAAGTGGCTGTGTCATTTATAATTATTTGGAGACCGAAGATTTGCAAATTTAGCTGCTATGATATGGCATATCCACACAACTGCAAAAGCGTAGTTAAGTTAGAACATAATACTATACAAAATATACAAATAATGTGAAGTTCCTTGAAAACTACAATGAAAAACTAGGTCGACGCACCGTGGCCTACCCCCTAAATATTAACTTCTGAACACTGCCTCATTTATTCACCCAAATTTACTCATTTCCAGTCCCACACACAGCCAAACAAGAACATTAGGGCATTGGTAATATGATGTGCGCTAACTAGAGCATTATGGAAATTAGTAATAAAGGCCGATTACACTATCTAGATATTCGCACTAACTGCAAGATTTATGGAAACCAATGCAGTTTGGAAACATAATCTTTGTAAAGTAAGTAAAATAGCATGGGCTATGAAATGCTTGTGAGTGATACACATACAATGTCACTCCACAAAATGACACTTCACTCCACTCCACACAATGCCACTCACCACCACACAATCCCACTTCACTCCATGCCACACAATGCCACTCCACTTAAGGGCATGCCACACAATGCCACACCACATAACACAAATGCCACTACATGCCTCTCAATGCCACTCCACAAAACGCCATTCTACTCCCAACAGTCCCACTCCACTCTCCACAATGTCACTCCATGTCACACAATGCCACTACACACAACACAATTCCACTCCACACCACACAATTTCATTCTACTCCTCACAAAGCCACGCCACTCCCCACAATTCCACTCAACTCAATGCCACTCCATACCACACCATGCCACTAAACACAATGCCACACCATTCTACGCTACACAAAGCCATTCCACACCCCACAATGCCACACCCCACAATGCCACTCAACTCTACTTGACATAATGTCACTCCGCAGCACACCACACAATGTCACTCCACTTCATACGACACAATGCCACTCCACTACACCTATTCAGTGCCTCTCCACTCCACACAATGCCAGTCCAGTCCACTCCACACAATGACACTCCACACAATATCACTCCAAGCCACACAATGCCACTCCATGCCACACCATGTCACACACCACCACTCCATGCCTCACAATGCTACTCCATGCCACTCCAATCCACACAATGCCACACACCACTCCACTCCACACAATGCCGCTTCACTCCATATAACGCCACATGCCACTCCACACCATACAATGCTACTTCACGCCATACAATGCCACTCCACATACTGTCACTCCACACCGTATCACACAATGCCACTTCACTCTACACAGTGCCACTACACTCTACACAGTGCCTCTCCACTCCCCACAATGCCACTCCACTTCCCACAATTCCACCTCATGCCACACACTGCCATTCCACTCCCCAAAAAGCCACTTCATGCCACATGTCTCTCAAACCCCATGCCACACAATGCTGCTCCTCACCACACAAAGCCACTCCACACCACACAATGCCACTTCACACCGCACAATGCAACTCCAAGCCACACAATGTCACACAATTACACTCCACACCACACAATGGCACTTTACAGCACTCCACTGCGTGCCACACAATACCACTCCATATCACACAGTGCCACTCCACACCACACAAAACCACTCCACACCACACAAAACCACTCCACACAAAGCCAACTCCACACCACACAAAGCCCACTCCACACAAAGCCCACTCCACACCACACCAAGCCACTCCACACAACACAAAGCCCACTCCACATCACACAATGGCAACAGATGTCACACCTAGACTGGATACACTTACTCCTCACAGGCAGAACATAGAGAATTAGACTCCTGCCCTTCCTCTCAGAACCGATAGCGTCCAGATGCGGAGTACCCCAAGGATCCTTCCTCACCCCCACCCTCTTTAACGTCTACTTGCCTCCATCGCCAGAAACCATGGGCTCAACATCGTCTCCTATGCCGATGATACCAAACTAATCTTCTCCCTCACCAAGGAACCCGACATCACCAGGCACAACTTCCAAGAAGGGATGAAAGATGTCACAACCTGGATGAAGAACAGCAGCCTGAAACTCAACTCAGAGAAAACAGAAGTCCTCATTCTCAGCTCCAACCCCTCTGCATGGGACGACACCTGGTGACCCCCTGCCCTCGGAAATCCACCCACCCCAACAGACCATGCACATAACCTCTGCATCATACTGGACTCATTGCTCACTATGAATCGCCAGATCAACACAGTCTCCTCTGCATGCTTCAACACCCTCCACATACTACATAAAACATTCAAATGGATACCCTCCAACTCCAGAAAAATGCTCACTCACGCCCTCATCACCAGCAGACTGGACTACGGCAATGCCCTCTATGCCAGAATCAACAAAAAACTCCTCCGTAAACTCCAGACCGTCTAGAAAGCTGCAGCCAGACTAATCCTCGATGTCCCAAGGCACAACCACATCACCCAACACCTCAGCAACCTACACTTGCTCCCAGTCAAAAGAAGAATAACTTTCAAGCTGCTCACACACCTACAAGACCCTCCACAACATTGGACCACAATATCTCAACACCCCCCTCTCCTTTCATGCCCCCAAGAGAAACCTGTGCTATGCGGACCTCGCCCTAGCCACTGTCCCACGCTTCTACAGGAACAGAGCGGGTGGAAGGTCCTTCTCCTACCTTGCAGCCAAGACATGGAACGGGCTCCCCCTTCATCTCCGGCGAAGCCCGAACTGCACCAATTTAGGAAAGGCCTCAAGACCTGGCTCTTCGAATTACCCCAACAGAGCTGCACACACCCCCCACCAGCGCCTTGAGACCCTAACGGGTCAGCAGTGCGATTTACAAACCCCTGAATGATTGATTTGTTCATAGGCAAGATCAATTGGTTTTGCCAATGCTTTTTTTCTCATGGCTGTCCTTACTCTCTCCCCCTGCACCTTCCCTGTGCCTCTCGCATTTCCCAATAAGTAGACTCGAGAGAAAAGATTACTCGAAAAACAAACTGACAAAATCAGCCTTTTTCCAGCTTGCCTGTGGAGTGAAATTTGGATTAAAAATGGCCATATCTTTTCAGCAGGAGAACTATTATAAACAAACATTTATTGCAGGAATAAAGGGAAAAAATGGTCTTTATACCACGACTCTCTAGACCATAAAAAGTGGTCCAGTGACGTGTAGCCTGCCACAAGGAACCAGAATCAGCAGCCAATCAGGACTTCCATAAGAGTAATGTCCGCAAATTGCATGTGCTTGTAACTTTTCAAAAGTCTGAGTCTCGATGCTACATTATAACCTGAGGTGGTTGGACCCTTTTTTAGGTAATTGTGCATGATCAAGACCAACCAAAAATAACAGATTTGGACTGTGATTCACATCTGCATAATGCGGAACACAAAATACCACAACACATGAGCAGACTAGGTACAAAACAAACACTAATCGGCGATTATATATGTCAGTGCCTGAAACTACAAATGTATTTTTAGACAAGGGGAAAAAACAAAGGGAGGGAACCAAAGAGAAGTTTAAGCAGCCTAAATATCTGCCAGTTTGTCCCTTTTTCTTTATGAGCATCATTAGAAGTATTCTTTCTCTGGACAGAGTGACTTGGTTCATGAAGTATGTTGGAATCAGTTCAAGAGGCACGGGCACATAGGGGTTGCTGACCACATTTGTGGGATGTGGGTCTGTTTACTTCTGATATCCTGGGGATGACCTGCTATGCAATCCAAAAACTGAGCACCAAGTAAATCTTATCATAAAGAAACCTGCTATGATATCAGGCCATGCTAGAACTATGGGCAAAAGAGAGATAATGCCTCAGTGTTTAGAGTGATTCGATGTGTGCCTATGGCTGTGCCCTTGGGTTGTTTCCTGACAACTGAGCTTTTAGTGCTGTTGGAGAGACTAAACTCTAGTTCAGTATGTGCAAACCAAAAGTATCAAGCCACTATATGATTCACCTTGATTGCTATGCCCAGGACTCTGTTCAAGGGAGTCATGCCACAACTGTAGTAGCCCGGTTGCAGCTTCTTCGCCTGCCCAATTCACCTTCTTTCAGGACACCTCTGTGGTCTCAGACTACAAGCCCAGAGAAGCCCCTGCCCCCAAATGGGATGAAGGTCATTTGAGAAAGGGAGCACCTCTTCAAGCAGGTGAGGTGGGAGCTTGATGGCAAACTACTGTTTTCCCTAGAATCACTCTATAGGATCCCTGGGCCCTGGAATTGTTGAAAGGGAGAACGGCCATAGGGGCAGAGAGTTACAGCACCATGCACAGTGTTGGCAACAGAGCAGGAACCATTGACTGTAGTTTCACTCTTTTCAGTGTGTTGCTTTTAGAGACACTATAAGTAACCCATGATATTATAGGCAGGTCCCACAGTAGCAGGGCTCAACCTCTCTGGGTATGTGGTGCTTCAGTATGCACTGGCACCCCTGCTGAGTTCTCATAGGACAGAAAGGAGGGGCTAGACAATCTTGAGGCCAGGTTACTGGCAGTCCGAGATCTATGACGCCCTAGTCTCTTCCTGGACTTCACAGTGCAGGTGTTGCTCATTGACGTTGTTTAAATCTTACTCTGGTCAGATCCTGTTCTCCCACACAGCTAGGCTCTGTGCTACGCAGTCCCCTTCTGCAAAACCACTTTAATTTCTTCTCTTTCAATCAAGGTGAATATCCTCAGCACATCCAGCAGTATTTCTTGGACCACAGGTGATGTTCACTCATCTTGCTTGGAAGCTGGCTGTTGGAGACACCAGCATTGGATCACAGAGGTTTCTCTAACACCATACAGATGTGCTGCCTCTGCATGGGTCAGTTAGAACACGAGGTATATTAACTTTCGGTGTCAGCTTCATTCTTATACCCAAGCTTCTTGCTTTTTTTATGAACATGGTATTGTTGGCTTTAGGGTTCCTTGCACTTTTTCTCTGCTAACTCGTGGTAGAGCGCTTGTGCTCTTTCCCTAATCATGGTACAACTGACCGGCAACTAATTGGAGCATTTATTTTACTTATAAGTCCATGGTAAATGGTACTACGTGTATCCAGGGCCTGTACATTAAATGCTACTAGAGGGCAGCAGCACTCCTTGTGGTACCCACTAAAGTAGCTTGCAAAATATGTCTCAGATCTGCCACTGCATCCTGTAATGCAATTTTAAGGCATAAGCTTTCCTTTTTAATATGTATAAGTAACCCCTAATAGACCCTAAAGTACCACACTTCAGGGTGCAGGGTATGTAAAAAGTAGACATGTGTTTTACATGTCCAGACAGGGACAAATTTCTAAAGTTGTTTTAGCTGCTGTATTGTCATCTCCTTTGCAGACTAACACTGGGTTACCTTATGACGCTTAATAAGGGATAACTTCAGTTTGGGATCAGATAGTGAAATGCTGTTTCCATTCAAATTAATAGTCATTTAAAACCTTCTTTAATAGCAAAGTTACATTTAGAGTTACTATTCAGAAAATGTCACGTTAAAAAAGATGGCATTTTTCCACCTAAACCAACCATGAAAAAAGTTGGCATTTTTCCACCTAAACCAACCGTGCTTTTCTACCAGTGTCTAGGGTCACATGACTGCAAATGGGTCTTCTATGGTGGGCTGTGTATTATTTTCAGACATGTTGACAAAGGAGGCATATGTGTGAGGGGACTGGGTTTTCCTGTCAGGATAGCCGGGGAGGAACTCTACTCTGCTGACTGCACTTCAAAGGGCCATCCCAGCCGCACACACAAGGAACCTGACACCAAGCATGCCCTTGCGTGTGTCACCCAGAGAGTTTGGAACCAGGACCAGGCAATGAACTAATCAGAACCTGCTGTCTGAAGAAGGAAGATATGACCTGCTTGCCTAGAACCCAGAACCCCACATGTGAATCCAAGGGTCAGACAGCTGACCTCTTGTTTGAGCTACAGGGAATCAACAAGCTACAGGCCTCACTACTCGGCAACTGCCCAGCTGACCAGCACCAACTGGACCGGTCTGGATTTGCCTGAACCGTGCTGCTGACCTCCCATGAAGTGAGATCTGATCCCCAAGAGATGCCCCCAAGTCCTGGACCCTTGGCTGGCATCAGAGTGAAATCCTCCTGAACTCAAGGTGAAGATACAGAAGTTTTGGGCTCCTCATGATCACAAAGTGACCTGTTCGCACCTAGAAATGACTGCCTGCAACAACCGCCAACGCAACCTTCAGCAAGACCTTCTCTTTATGTCAACTGCGACAACACGAAGCTCCAACAACAATAGGCTCTTTGTGCTATAATAACAACCATGTCCGATGCCTGACCTGCTCCTCAAGTCGACAATGACCTCCTATTGGCCCCCACCAACACAAATGGCTGCCCCTCGTGTTTGCTTGAGAAGGTAACTCTTCATCGGAACAAATATGGTCCCTATTTCCAACTTGTTCTCCATCACAGTCAGCCTGAACTTGTGACTTTACCACTTTGAAGTGCAACCAATAACTGAGTGGGCTTTTTAGGCAATATTTTTACCTACATTTTAAAAACGTTTATTTCTGGTAGTACGAAATGGATGCCTGCTGTTTTGGTATCATTTTAGTTATTACATTTGACTAAATTGTTTTTTTCTTGTGGTCAGTCTTTACTTTATTACTGTTTGAGTGTTGCATAAATAATTTACATATTGCCTCTAAATTAAGCCTGATGCTTTTGTGCCAAGCTACCAGAGGGCTAAACACAGGTTAATGTTGTGACTTTTTGGGGTCCACCATGCGAGGACTGTGTTTAATATTTGAGTGGGGATTTCACCCCCCCCCCCATAACTGATAATCCAATATCCTAAAATAACAATGTTCAAATCTTGAATACTGCACTTATTCAGTATCTAGAGTATTCTAAAACACAGCACAACCAAGTTTGCAATATCCAGTAGCAATATGATGAAAGGACTAGGGAAGTCATATTTAAAAGGTAGTGGTGCATTTATGACTAGTAGGGCTAATAGTAGTGATTTGATTTGATTTGATAAAGATTTATAATGCGCAAAACAATAACCCGCAGGTATCAAGGCGCCTAACAATAACATCAAAAAAATGGAAACATCATCCTTACACATAGGCTTGCAGGAAGAGGCGAGTTTTAAGGGCACTTCGGAATTTCTGTAGGGAGGGTAGGGACCTGAGATCCAGAGGGAGATCATTCCACCATTTAGGGGCCAGGGTGGAGAAAGCCCTGCCACCCCACTTGGCTCTTCGTATGCGGGGGACTGTCAGGAGCAGTTTCCTGGAGGAGCGCAAGTCCCTTCCAGGAGTGTAATGGGAGATGATGGAACCAACTCCTGTGTCGCTGTTCTTTGCAATGGCTCTATAGGTCATGCATAGGACTTTAAACCGTACTCGGTGCTCTACCTGTAGCCAATGCAGCGCTTTCCTGGCCAACGTGGCAGAGGAGCGTCTGGGAACATCCAGAACAAATCTGTCTGCAGCATTCTGGACTACCTGCAAGCGCTGCAGCAGGCTCCTGTTTAGCCCCGCATACAGCGCATTACAGTAGTCCAGTCGTGAGCCGATAAGTGCGACAGCTATTTGCTTTCTGGATTGCTGAGAGAGATATTTCCTGATTCTTCGCAGGGTGTGGATTAAGCCCCAACAGGTGGAGATGGTTCTACTAACCTGTCTGCCCATATCCAGGGCAGGGTCTATCATCACCCCAAGATTCTTAGCAGATGTCGTGGGGGAAGGGCACACTCCTAGCGAGTCAGGCCACCAGCTGGCTGACCAGATGTTCTCTTTCCCTCCAAACACCATTACCTCAGTCTTCTCCCCATTCAGTTTGAGTGAGTTCTGGATCATCCACTGACCAACCGCCTCCATGCAAGATCTAAAGTTGGAGGCAGTTGGTACATCTGAATGGGAAAGAGAGACGAGGATTTGAGTGTCATCTGCATAAGAAACTACCTCCATCCCGAAAGTTCTAATTAGTCTGGCTAGTGGGGTCACGTAGATGTTAAATAGGGTCGGACTAAGAGCTGACCCTTGCGGGACCCCACAAAGCACCGGTCGGGATGGAGATAGGAACTCCCCCAGCTTGACTCTTTGTTCCCTTCCGTCAAGGAAAGAGGTCAGTAGATCTGGAGCTGCGTCCTTCACCCCCACTTCCCTCAGACGAGATGTGAGTACTGAGGGGGAGAGGGTATTAAAGGCCGCAGTTAGATCTAACAGGACCAGGAGGGTGGTCTGGCCCCCATCCACTTTCGTGCGGATCTTATCAAGCACAATAGTGAGGGCCGACTCAGTGCTGTGTTCCCTCCTGAATCCGTGCTGGGAAAAGTCCAGACAGCCCGAGTCTTCCACAAAGGCAGCGAGATGCTTGTTTAGATGTGCCTCAAGCATCTTCGCAGGGGCTGGGAGCAGTGAGATCGGATGGAAGTTTTTTAGGACCTCCGGATCAAGGGAGGCCTTCTTTAGCAGGGGTTTCACTACTGCACTCTTCCACTCCGAGGGGAAGACACCGTCTCTCATAGCTAGATTCATAATTTCTAGCAGAGGCGGTAGGAAGGTTTCCCTACACTGCTTAATGATTTTCAGTGGGCAGATATCTAGGGGGGAGCCAGATTTGGTCTTATTAAGCAAGATCTCCAGATCTTGTAAAACCAGCGGGGGAAAGGAGTCCAGGGTGCTCAATGGGGAGATATCTGTGGTGGTCATGTTCATCTCAACCCGAGCAGGGGGCCCCCTGATATATGCTCTTTGTTCCTCAAGAGCCAGGTAGATATCCTGTATTTTGGTGTGAAAGAAGGAAGCAATTTTATCACATAGATCTTGCGAGGGTACAACAGGGTCAGGTGTTTGTAGGTTGACTAAGGAGTCAACGATTCTGAAAAGCTCCTTCGGCGAGGAGAGCGAGGTTGTCATGGCCACAAAGTGATCTTGTTTGGCCTGCACAATCTCAGCCTTGTATTTCCTGACCAGGAGTTTGTGAGCTTCCTTGTTCTTGAGGTCCCAGCCTGAGTGCCAGAGCCTCTCCATCCTCCTCACTTCTTGCCTGAGGAGTCTGAGAGATTCAGAAAACCATGGGGCAGATGGTCTTTTTCTGGCTCGGCGGCGGGTCTGTACTGGGGCCAGTTCATTCAGGGCCTCAGTAATAACCTGTTCAAAATGACCAACCGCGGTCTGAACACTGTCCGTAGCAGTAGTAGAAAGGCTGACAGCCCATGGCGCGAAGGAGTCATTGCTGATATTTCTAAAATTTCTGGCAGTTTCCACTGAGTGTTTCCCTATTTTACTTCTATCCATCCTATGGCATTCCAAAAGGAAAGGGACCGCAAGGTGATCGGACCAAGACAGATACACCGGATCCTTGATGGTCCGACGATGGTCGTTAGAGAAAATACCATCTAGTGTGTGGCCCGCACGATGGGTAACCCCGCTAACTCACTGCGTGAGTCCACAGGACGCCAAGGCCTCAGTAAGACCTGAAGTATCAGATAAATCATGCCATTCTAAATGGTAATTAAAATCACCTAGAATGGAAAAATGTTCTCGACCAAAGTAGGGTTCCAAGGACTGGAGGAAGTTGTGCGTGAAGTCGGTCCTCGGGCCAGGAGGTCGATACAGCAGAATTCCATTGAAAAAAGGGCATTGCACTTCCTTTATGGTGAAATAGAAAGCTTGAAAGCTATCCGGAAAGTCGGGTATAGGTACTGTGTGGCATTGCAGGTGGTCTTTATAGAGGATCGCTATACCCCCTCCCACTCGTCCCTGTCTGTCCAGTCTGGCCAAGCAGTACCCTTCAGGGACCGCTTCGATCAGATCAGGACCAGATGAATCTTTAGCCCAAGTTTCAGTGATAAACACTAGGGCAAGCTTTCTGTCTAGGACCATCTCCCTAAACATTATCTTGTTTTTGACAAGGGAGCGGGCATTGATCAAAATGCCTTCTACTCCCACTGTCCTGGGTCTACTGACGGCGGGGAGGTCAGAGGAGAGGTGACGGGGAACAGGACTAACAGGCCTACGCGTGTGGTAACAGCCACATCGTAAGGGAAAAAGAAATTCGTCAGGTTCATAGGAGTGCGAGCACCACAAACTTCGGGGTTTCAGGCGTAGCATCTCCTGGTGAGAGTATCTACACGAGGAGGCAAAAGCTTCGTCTAAGTCCAGAGTCCAGCCGCCCAGCGCGTCTCAGCGCGGACGGGCGCAGATGGGCGCAGACGGGCTGGACTCTGGCGTGACTCCGGCGTGACTGTGGCGTCCACGATGCGCGTACACGCTGCGCGTCATATCCAGCTAATTAGGTAGGGCTCTATCGAGTCCACGTGTCGGCTCCAGCGAATGGCTGAGGAGTGCTTCTTAGACCCACCCAAGATGGCGCCCCAGGTAAACAGAGCGCAGGGACCGGGCCGCCCAAATGGCGGTGAATGCAGCAGAATTTTAAAGTGCAGGAGATGCGGTCCGGGTCTAAGGACAGAGGTAGGGGTGACTATGAAATTTAGGCAAATCTAAACTAATTATTAAAACCGAGGTATAAGTGAATAAAATTAAAAAGAACAGAAACGACAAAACGGGGCTTTTTTAAAAATTACAACAGGCTTCTAGCGTGTAGCGCTATGTGCGAGGCGATATCCAAACAGTGTGAAAAATTGTAGTGGCAGCAGTAGTATTAACATCGGTAGTTGTTGGAACCCAAAGTGTAGCACTGATGTTAGGCATACACTCCGACGGCTAGTGTTACTAGGTACATTCAGAACTACTTGAAGCAGCAGAAAAACTAGTAGAATTGGTTTTAGTAACTGGAGCTACAGTAAACATAGTTATAGTAGTAGTTACATTGGTAGTATTTGTCCAAGCTTTAGTAGTTGATGCACTAATTCTAGATGCCAGGCATCAACTGGCACTGCCAGTACCAGAGAGGGAAGAAGGAACGTTACCAACATTAATTCTTGGTCTCCTACCATAGCTGTATTACCAGTGGAAGCATAACAAATGAGAGTACTCGGGGTACCAGTTGCCATATGGGTTAGTGTTCTTGTGGAACGTAGCACAACTAGCAGCAATAGAACTGCTAGCAATAAATGTAGTACTATTAGCACTATAGCACTGACCGTTTTAGTGAAGGACTACATTAGGGTAAAACAATATATCCCATTATTCCGTACACCAAATGCACTGTATTTCATTTAGAGCCCATGGATTTATGCGATTTTGTGGGAGCGTTTTTTTTGTTGCATAATTACGAACGTGCTGCATTTGATACATAATTCAGCATATACTGCATAAACTTCAGATTTGTTGTTTCTATCTCAAAAGGATAAAAAGATACTAAAAACGCTGCAAAACACATTGCTGCGAGGTGGAAGGCCCTTAGCAGAGGTTGACGGCTCACTTTTTTGTTGATTATTAACTGCATTTGAGTGTCAGCCAGGTACTAATTTTATGAAACGTTTCCCCAGATAGTGTTAACATGCGAAAAATTACTAAATAATGAGGTAAAACGAAGACAAAATGTGCTACCTAATTTGTCTTTTCTACCTGCATACTGTCACCAACCATGCCGCATAATTTGGGTCTCCCCTGCTGCATAATTCCAGTGGCCCTGATTATATCACATATTCAATGTTTAGAAAGGCGGTGCTATGGAACTCGGCCCGTATGATGAATACGTACTTTCTACGTTAAATTGAGTGTTCGAATAGAATAATTTGGACTACGCAATAATATACCCCAACTCACTGGCAGCGGTTTCCAGAACACAGAAGGGCAGGACACAGCAGACCTAAAAATCTTGCAGGGTCTCAATTTCCACATGCAAATTTAGTGCAGGCCAAGAGCCGCTTGAAGCCCTCGCACAATACATAAATGTAAATTTGCGCTAAATAATGCCGATGTTGAGTGTGGTTTCAAACTTTCTGTGCCTGGTCACTTTGTGCAGTGGTAAATGACACCGCTGATAGTCTGATAAGGAAAGGAATGCCTAGAAATGTGCCCTCTGTATGACAGAAAATATTTTCCAGCTGTAATCTGCTTGGTCAGATTCCTTTCAAGGATGCACAGGGCATAACATCAGGAAACGCTGGAGAATGTACGTCACTCCTTTGAGGAAGCTCGAGTGCTTATTGGACGAGAAGAAAGGAATGCAGCGTGAATACGCTACTCCCATCACCTTAGTAATGTATCCTTCCGATTCGGTCATTAGGCGGAAATGAGTGTGCAGGTCGCCTCTTACTCACATCTAGCAATCAAAGCAACAGGAAGTGCGCAGCACAGAGGGCCACAAATATCAGGAAAAGAAACATTCTTTGAATGAAAGCAGGGCACCCTGCCTCCTTTGTCATGATGAACTTTTTCTCCTTCTCAAGTACAGCGATTTTTGTAATCTGCTACGACTACTAAGAAAACTCGATTAACACAACATATTTAAAAAAAACTCGGATTTAGAAAGAAAAAGTAATTGTGTTTGTCAAGTCGTAGAACCTTTGCATACTAGTTTCCAGATTACCTTTGGGGGCATATGAAATCCTCCGTTCAGTGAGTCCTATGTCTATTATTAGGCCTGGCTAGAGGCAATTCTAGTTATCTGTTGGTGTTGAGCTATGAAAAAGAAAGCGGGGCTTTGGCTCTGTGCACTATTTTGATCTTCGTCTTAATTTTTTTTTTGTGTGGACCACTTGAGTCAGACTTAGTACTTCTATTGCAGTTGCTGTAAGGTGAAGTGTCCATACATTATATAAATAAAGGTGCAACATTTCCCCAATTGGCACCAGAAAAAAACTGCTGCAGTCAGAATGTGCAAAGCGAATAGCAAGCAACAAAAGCATATCGTGTGTCCGCAGCAGCAGTGCCGGTGTAATGATAACGATACGCTAAGTAGTGCTCTAGTTGATCTATATTAATGGGTAGCACAGAGTCTAGGACGCTACATGTTAGTGTAATATTAACCCTAGATACGCTAGGGTTTTTTCCCTCACCCAAGATGGTCGGCATATTGAACCAATGCACTGATGTGCATGCAGGGAGAAACCCACTATGTAGGGGGTACGCACAAAAGCATAGAAGTGCGAGTCTCCTGGTGGGTCAGGTGATTAGTGCCAATATCGGACACACCCACCTGCCCTCCCACAGCAACATACATGTAGCATAAATAAGCAGACAAGACAACTTTTTTGGTGGAGAAAGTCGCTGCAGGTTTATCTATACTACTATTATACAGAGAGAACTTGCACCTTTTGGCCAGGTAAACTCGGGAACCACAGCGCCAATCTACACACCCAATACATCTATGAAAATGCCAGGGTGTGTAGATGGACATAGGCTATATAAATTTAAAAAAAAAGTAAATAAAAAAATTAAGTTTGTAAACAAAGTAGTCCCCTGAAAGTAGCGCCGGCCGGGACCTAGCTCTGGCTGCGACGCGACGTGTGTGATGACGATGAAGGAGGAGCGGCGGTGCAGTGACGAGCGGCTGTGCAGTGAGGAGCGGCGGCACAGGTAAGGAAAGGGAAAGTGAGAATGTGTGATGCAGGGGGAGGCAAGAAGGAGGAAGCAGTAAATGAAAATGTCGGAGCGCGAGTGAGTCAGGGAGGGAGGGGGTTGCGAGTGAGTCGGGCGGGAAGGGGGCAAGAGTGAGTCAGGGCGGGAGGGGGCGCGAGTGAGTCGGGGCGGGAGTGAGTCGGGGCGGGAGGGAGTCGGTGCGGGAGGGGGGTCGGGCGGGAGCGGGTGTACTGCCCCCAGCCCCTTTCTGCCCCAGGCAACGCTGGGGCGGGCTGCTAGTTAGCATACAAATATGCCAACATGGTGGGTTATCTTACAGGTGAGCCTCGCGGCCTACCACCTGATAGGTCAAACTTGCATCGTGGCCTTAGCTAATCGGTGCTTAGCGGTTGTGGTGAGGGGATAGCCACTCCCACTTCCGGTAAACCATCGGTCCACCCTCTTGCTCACGCCCCCCCCCCCTACAAGGGGCGGAGCGTTCAAGCGACCCCCGGTTGTACAGGTTTTCGACCGCCCGTAGGACAGACGGCGCGCAGTCGCACCCCAGGGTCCACCGCACAGACTTCCTGGGGATATTAGGCCTCAGCATCCTTTGGGCTCCTGAAGAGGGTACCCCTGAGTACCTTTCCGCCTCTGGATCGTCCTGTAACTCCGCCTGCAACACAAATAAAAAGATTAGAACATATTTCCCCCCCCACCCTGAAACGCCGGGTAAGGGGTAGGGAGCGAAACGGCGTCAGGGTGAGGGGTCACAGAGGCCGACAGGTGGGCGGCGGAGGAATTTATACTTCTCCCTACCCCCCACCCCCCACCCCGGCCAGAAGTGACGAGCGGGACCCTCCAGGGGTCTCGGAACACTAGGCTGCTCCGTGTGCCATCCTGTGGCACTAATGGGGCCGCCCTCTTATGAGGGTCCCCTGCGGGGACGTGTCGGCCAGCCCCCAGATGTCGGGGGCAGCAACGGCTGCACTTGTGGTGGTGTCAATCTTTTTGCCTTCTGTTGCATTTGATGCACTGCTGCCGAGTCACTGTGCAGCCTACCAGCCTGCTTCTGCACACCGGTGAGAAGGTGGTGCCTGCTGTCGTGAGCTCTGATGCTCGCTGCGACAAGACTCCATATCTGCTGTCAGGAGCATCCCTGTCTGGTGAGGGGGTGCCACCATGCTCAGAACCAAGCAGCCTCAGCACACTAGTGAGGAGGTAGTGCATGTGGTGATGAGCTCTGTTACGCACTGTGAGGAAAATACCTGCCTGCTGTGGTGTGCCACAATGGCCAGTGTGATGATGCTCAGTGGTTGCTGTGCGGTGCAGCTCTTCTCACTCAGTGGAGCCCCAATGGCTGCTTTAGAAGAGGCCTTGTCCTGTGCTTCTGTTGCACTCTCTGTCCTGTTTTTCTGTTCCTGTGTTTCTGTCCACGTCTCCTTGCCCTGTGTTTCTGTCCCAGTCTCTCACACTGTACAAGCAGGGGCCACCGCATTGAGAGCAAGACATTTCCATTCAGGTGCCCCCTCTCCTGCTCCTGTGCTGACTCTGCCATCAAAGATCAGGGCTTGTGCCTGATCATCTGTTCCTGGGCAGCACTGGCTTCAGCTCCACTCCCTGGGCATTAAGCACTTGTCAACCCAAGCACTTGTCACCCCACAGCTCCGCACTTCGGTGGGGCTCACGATCTTCATCCAATGCCTCCAGGAATGTCAGGTCCGCCAAATCCAGCCAACTTTCCTACTCCAACCAAGCCCATCCTGCTAAGATCTCAAATTATCACTATAGTAATGAACCTATATTGTGAATGATTTCTATTTGGCCAAGACAATGTTGACACACTTCCATGCATAAGATATGAATATAGGTGACAGTATGCTGCTCCGCCGACCGCCCGGTGATCTCTTGAATGCAGACTCCACGAAAGATGCACTCTACTTTGCTGATCTAACGAGAGCTATGAAGGGCTGCAAGGTTTGACTTCTAAAACATTAGCAGAGATTTAAATGTAAGCCCCTGTTTGCTCTTAATAAAATGTTACATATTTGCTATCTGTTCATATTTTGAATACTCACATGCACCAACGTTTTACATATTTTAAGTGTCTGTTATGGTCTAGACTAGCGCCAAGTAAAACCTTTTGAGATCTAAAAGTTTCACTGCAAATTTGGTGTTGATAAATCTATCAATGGTATGTGTCGTTCATGCAATCAAGAAGAGGAAACTCCCCATCACTTCGCCTTCTTTTTCAGTGCATATTTGAATGGCTTAAGCCCAGTGGTAGAAGTGGGTGGGTCGGAAGGGCACGGCGTGCCCCTACTTCTAAAAATTATTTCAGTCCGTTCCCCTACTTCTTACTTTCAGAAAGCATCCCGGGACGGCAAGAATAGTCCTACATAAAAACGATAAAAAATGTCTTTACCTTCCAGGGGCTGCTCGCACTTCTCTGTTGAACTCCAGAGGCTGCAGCTACCCCACCCTGAGCTGCAACACACTGTGGGCAGGCCCATTATCATTCCGATTGAGGCAGATTATTCCCTTTCGAATGACAATGCGCTCGCTGTCTGTCTTTAGCATATCAAGTGCCAGTGAGATCAGAGTTAGTGATTACAGAGGAGCTTTCCCCAAACAGAGTACTGTGGGGAACTTGACACCTTGTGTAATTTGTCAATGTTGTACACGGAGTGAACTGGGCAGGAGCAGTGACAGGACAGAGGAGGCGACAGGAAAGGAGAGGTGACCGAGCAGGAGAAGTAACGGGCAGGAGAAGTGACCGGCAGGAGAAGTGACGGGCAGGAGAAGTGACGGGCAGGAGAAGTGACAGGCAGCAGAAGTGACAGGCAGGAGAAGTGACAGGCAGGAGAAGTGACGGGCAGGAGCAGTGACGGGACAGGAGAGGTGACGGGACAGGAGAGGTGACAGTAAAGGAGAGGTGACAGTAAAGGAGAGGTGACAGGAAAGGAGAGGTGATGGGGCAGGAGAAGTGATGGGGCAGGAGAAGTGATGGGGCAGGAGAAGTGAAGGGGCAGGAGCGGTGATTAGGCATGGTCAGGAGCAGTAACCGGCAGGAGCAGTGAACGGATAGGGGCAGTGAACGGGCAGGAGTGCTGACCGGACAGGAGCAGTAACGGGGCAGGAGCAGTGACGGGGCAGGAGAAGTGATGGGGCAGGAGAAGTGACGGGGCAGGAGAGGCAACAGGGCAGGAGAGGTGTCCGGGCACAAGAAGTGACGGGCAGGTGACATGACAGGCAAGTGACATGACAGGAAGGTGATGTGATGGGCAGTAGAGGTGATGGCAGGAGAGGTGATGGGGCAGGAGAAGTAACGAAGCAGTAAAAGTAATGGGGCAGGAGCGGTGATTAGGCATGAGCAGGAGTGGTAACCGGGCAGGAGCAGTGAACGGGGCATGAGCAGTGAACGGGGCATGAGCAGTGAACGGGGCAGGTGCAGTGAACGGGGCATGAGCAGTGACGGGACAGGAGAAGTGACTGGGAAGGAGATGTGACGGGGAAGGAGAAGTGATGGGGAAGGAGAAGTGACGGGGAAGGAGAAGTGACGGGGAAGGAGCGGCGACAGGGCAGGAGAGGTGACAGGCAGGGGAAGTGACCGGGAAGGAGGAGTGACCGGGCAGGAGGAGTGACCGGGCAGGAGAAGTGACGGGCAGGTGACGTGAAGGGCAGGTGACGTGACGGGCAGGTGACGTGACGGGCAGGTGACGTGACGGGCAGGTGACATGACGGGCAGGTGACCGGGCAGGAGAAGTGATGTGGCAGGAGAGGTGATGTAGCAGGAGAGGTGACGGGGCAGGAGAAGTGACGGGGCAGGAGAAGTGACTAAGCAGGAGAAGTGACGGGCTGGAGCGGTGATTAGGCATGAGCAAGAGCGGTAACCAGGCAGGAGGGGTTGAACGGACAGGAGCAGTGAATGGGGCAGGAGCAGTGAACGGGGCAGGAGTAGTGAACGGGGCAGGAGTAGTGAACGGGGCATGAGTAGTGAACGGGGCAGAAGAGGCGGGCAGTAGAAGTGAACAGGGCAGGAGCAGTGAACGGGGCAGAAGTGACGGGGCAGGAGAAGTGACAGGACATGATAAGTGTCGAGACAGGAGAGGCACCAGGGAAGTTGAGGCGCCAGGGAAGGAGAGGGGGAAGGAGAGGCACCAGGGAAGGAGAGGCGACAGGGAAGGAGAGGTGACCAGGCAGGAGAAGTGATGGGCAGGAGAAGTGATGGGGCAGAAGAGGTGATGGGGCAGAAGAGGTGATGGGGCAGGAGAGGTGATGGGGCAGGAGAGATGATGGGGCAGGAGAGGTGATGGGGCAGGAGAGGTGATGGGGCAGGAGAGGTGATGGGGCAGAAGCAGTGATTAGGCATGGGCAGGAGCAGTGACCGGGCAGGAGCGGGGAACAGGACAGGAGCGGTGAACAGGGCAGGAGCAGTGAACAGGGCAGGAGCAGTGCACAGGGCAGGAGCAGTGAACAGGGCAGGAGCAGTGAACAGGGCAGGGGCAGTGAAAAGGCCAGGAGCAGTGAAAAGGCCAGGAGTAGTGACGGGCCAGGAGTAGTGACGGGCCAGGAGTAGTGATGGGCCAGGAGAAGTGACGGGCCAGGAGGAGTGACGGGCCAGGAGAAGGGACGGGCCAGGAGAAGGGACGGGCCAGGAGAAGGGACGGGCCAGGAGAAGGGAGGGGGCCGGGGAATTGACGAAGCAGGAGTGTTGATTGAGCATGAGCAGGAGTACTGACTGGATAGGAGCAGGTAAAGGGCAGGAGCAGGCGTTCCCAGGGTGACTGGAAGGGTAGGGGGGGGCAGTTTAGTTTGGGGAGACCGGTTTTGTACAAGTACAGGAGTTTTAAAAACACTGCAAAGTTATTTGTATATTCAGCAGGTTTCAGTCAACAATACAAGTGCCAAGATAACTTTGGTGATCAATGTCCCTGCTGGAGAGAGATGGGAGCATGTTTTGTCTAGTGGCTGTTTTACTCATCTAAGGTAGCGCAGAGGGGTAATATGCATGCTGCAAAGAACATGTATCATGCATATCAAAGAGCAATATGTTAAGTGCATAGTTCAGTGGGTACTGCTTTGTGTTCACTTCCCAAATGACAGGACACTTGAATACATATGGCCTGGCAGTTCGGTCTGGACTGTTCTCATTGGGTGCAGGATCAAGACTGATTTGCATGTGTCTGGGTCCAAACTGGAATGGAATGGTGAGTAAAGAAACAATGGATTTAGGCCCAGATCTCTGTACTGGGGTGAATGTATAACATTGTTCTGCATTCTGTCCACCAGTTGTTCTTTTTGCTATATTATGATTGAGCAGCTAGCTGGCTGACATGAAAATGAAGGAGCCTTTGTGGGTTTCCGTGAGTCTAGATTCTCCTGAAGAGTCCCTTTCTCTTCATAGTCCTGCTTACCACATGTGTACAGGAGGAACCCTGTATTCATGATCTCAATGTTTGCGACAAAAAATAATCATGGATTTCTGAACAATGAGAGTAAAAGCATTAAGGTAACATGTTGTTCCTGCTTATATTTCACACGCTTTACATAAACCTCTATTCCCCGAGTGTTTGCTTTTTCCTGAATTAAACCTCAAATATAAATAACGTTATAAGATGTAACTGTTCAGTGAAATGCTAAACGTACTAAAAATTGGTATGTTTTTCTATTTCTAGCCACAACCCTCACTCCACCCACTGATTCAATCTTCGGTTATTCCTGCCCCTGATTCTCCACCCACAGTTCCCCTACTTTTTTTCCCACTTCTACCACTGCTTAAGCCACTATGCAAGCTTCTGGGTTTTATGCAGTATACCGCCACACCCAGAGTCCTTTGCACATACACCAGTGAAGTAGGTGTTATCGCAGTATCCAAATGCATTCATGCAGCATGGCTCATACGGGTCCTAAGGGAGCGTGGAAGAGGAGCGCTCACGGATGTCTCTGTGCTCCGGTAAGAAGAGCCCCACTCCTTATGGGCCCTGACCACTGGACCACACTGGGAGCTTTCGCAAGAGGTCATTATGTAATCTCTACTAAGCACTGGCACTTTCTGTCAAGCAGGGACGGCAATGTGGTGTTTTATCTTGAAATGGAAATTATATTTGTTCACTTAGCTTGTTATTTAATCTCCAGTATCATATGCACCTCGATGGTGGTTTATGCTTTTATTCTTGCATTTTACATATTACTTATTCTTTGTTGTTCATATGTGCTTTTATTGCTGTGGTTATTTTTGATGAACATGTAGTGCTCGTTTTATTGTGGTTTTATGGATTTTGTATCCGAAATAAACTAATAATGAATGAATTATATAGAATGCTGTCTGTCTTTGACTTCTGAAAGGAATGCGTTGGCTTCCACCTCCCTGAATGTACCCAGCAGAGACTCTGGTAGGTCTGGGCAGTCTCACTAATGGCCCATTCTTGTGGGCTCTGCCCACAGGAGGGTTGGTGGCTGCACGGACCAGATGCATTGTGAAGGGGATACTGTTATTTCTAATTCTGTGAGGCTAAATTACCTATCAAATAGGATCTATTGCCTCATTGACTGCCTCAGCCAAAGAAAATGTAAACATCTTCTTAAACAAACGGAGTTTATTAGTTTCCTTTTTTCTTCGGATGATTGGGCCAAGGCTTCAGTTTAATTTCCTCGCCATCCACACCTTTTCCAGCGATTCAATCCGTGGTGACTCCTGACAACGAAGATCAGCTGTATGAATTTGAGGCTTCCCAACTCCACTACTTTTAAGGTACCCATTAATTCACCATTTGTCTGTTCAGTGCACCACTATGCGGATTTGATTAAATTCAGCGATGAGTCAACACTAACATTTATTTGTCTCTCAGTACTGTTTGCTTCTTACAATTTTGTCGTAGAGAATTAATTACCAGCATCATAGTAAGATTGAGCTGAAATTTTTTTCTGAGGATTTTCATGACCTTAGATTACGTAGAGGTCATAAACAGTGCAAGTCAGCAGCCTTCATTTCCCCTGATAAACTACACCACAGCATGCTCTTTAGATGGACTGATTTGCCCCCCACCTTCAATTGGATGTAGTTGTGTAAATTTAGTAACCAGACAAAAAACAATTTCCTAACCAATTCCTCCATGCATTATTTGAAGTTATTCCATAAAGTGGTGAAAGGATCCAGAGTTCTATTCTTCTTCACAAAACTCCACATTCTCCTTTTCAACTAGAATTTTGCAGTGAATCGCAATCTACATATTACTCTAAGCACGTTGTGCAGATCCTCTAGTCAAGTGTAGCTAGAGCCCTTTGAAAATGTGTGCCTGTGAGTGAATCTATACAGTGATGACATCTATCAACCTCAGAGTGATAATCTCGACTGCAGCTTCATTTGTGCGTAGGTAGTAGGCTCTCGATGAGGCACTGATGCCAATCACTACTCAGTCTCAATGAGGAAATATTAGTGCCAAGTGGTAAGCTCAGGGGACATATTGCTCATACTGGATTTCAGTTAGATCTTGCAGGTCTCTGCAGACAAATAGAATCCAGTAACTGTTGTTGGGTAAAGTAAATACATCTTGGAAGAATAAAGAATCCCTGTCCCCGTAAAGATGTGGCCAATGTACTACTTGGAAAAGTTGGATCTAAATTGCTGTTGCCTCGGATGCTTACTGGTTGAACCCCATGGTTGCTCTGTGCCTAAAAATGAGACTTGGAACCTAATCTTGTTATGAGGTCCATATAAATCAACAGTCTACTGGGTGTGGGTGTCATCAAATTAGCTTTGCACTCTACACGAGCAGCCCTGGCAATTACAATTTTGATATTTGCTCTGATGTAAGGGTATCAACTTGTAGTAGCAGTATTGCCCTCTAAAATGACACCGAGGGCCTCCCACTGCTTGTTCCATACTGTGATGTAGATGCATGCTTCTTCTACCTCTAGTGAGCAAAGCCAATCCAGGGCTCGACAAATGTACTCGCCCGCTCGCAAATGCGAGTGAATTTCATGAAGGTCGAGTCAGTTTCAAGGCCTACTTGACCAGCCTGGCGAGTGCTATCTGGCACTGCAATATCAGGCAAAGGCTCTAGGGGGCAGCATTACAATGGAAGCAACGACGGCATTAAAGAATCAAGTGCACGTGGTGCGCAGTGAAGGCTCTAGGGAGCAGCATGCACGCACCACCTAACTTAGTGGTGGTGGTGTGGTGCGCTGCCTATTGTTTCTGTGGGTCCCAGGGCCGTCAATCTGGTAGCGCGCGAAAGCTCTACCAATGATGGCCCTGCCCTGCCTCCGCGCGCTGTGCTGCTTAAAGTGCAACAGTGACGCAGCATGCCACAACGTGCTCTCTTCGGCAGAGTCGGGACGGACTACAGGGCGATTTGGAGATGAGTCTTTTTTTTATATATGGTATATTGTAGGCCTTCTTAAATCAGGACTGCTCGGTGTCGTCTAAAATCACACATCCGTGTTAGGCCTAATGCACACGGTGTATAAGGAGTAAAAAGGAGATACCGTTGGGAGCCTGACATTCTGCCCTCACCAAATGTTTGCATTCTGCATGGAAACATTAAGGATTGCAATATTTATTATGTTGCGCTAGATTCGAGTTTTAATACGAGGGAGTTGAGTCATATCAAAAAGTGGGTCACACAACACAGCTTACTGAGTCCTCCGACCTGAGCAGAGGAGGACATTAATGAAAAGAGATGCAGGAAAAAAGAAACGTTAGAGAATTCAAACAAATGAAAACACATCGTTGTGAGAAAGTGGCGATGTAAATGTCGAAAGGAACAACCACAAACACTGTGGATGTTTGTAGTGTCAGGTGTCCTCGAGTTAATCATGCACTTGCTTGGTGTTCAGCTGTGTTAAGATTAAAGGAGGTAAATGAGTAACATACTTGTTCGGAGTGTTATAATTGCTCGGGTTTCCTATACATCATTTGGAGGAAGTTGGTTTCTGTGATTTTGAAGATGTTGTGATTCAATTGTGATTTTAGAAAACATGAGTTACATTACCTGTGATTGTCCAAAGTGTAGAATAGTTTGTCCATTTTCACAGTGATCCCTTTGGAGGTAATCTCGTGGAAGCGTTTCTTCCATTTCATTGCATGTGATCAACTTTTGCCCCCCCTTCACTGATGTTTTTATTGAACCCGCTCTATGACAAGTATCAGACGAATTATGTCTATATCTGGTTCTTAGATACTTTGCGCGGCATCTTGAGGAAGGCTTTGTGAATGAGTATAAAGAGATACTGAAACAGCTTTACTGTTCATAAAATATTGTTGAATCTTTCACGTAAGTGGGTGCACCAATTGCACCAGAAAATAGGATGTCAAAATAGGATGTCATGCATGCCACGCTAGTGGGTGAGGGAGAGCGACTGTCATTTTATTTTTTTTCTGTCTTTATTTCCACAACAATACTGGGTAGATTATATTTTGCTATGGGATCTTGTGCTGAAATGAGGTTTTGGTTGGGGTAACTAAATGTATTTTCTCTGATGCACATCATTTCTGCATCGTTCACAGGGCATGCTTAATAAGGATTGTTGCATTAGTCTGTGCAATTTGTTTACAGTGCGTGCTGCGCCCATATAAACTGTTTAAAAAAGGTTTGCTTGCCTTTTCCCGGATGAAGCGTCAGCATAGTTTGATTTGGCTGTTTGTGTTGCAGCGTAGGGTTTCTATACTTGCACTTTAAACGTCCGGACTTCTGTCAGTGCAAGCCTTCACAAATAAAGTTGAGGACTATAAAAGGTTTGCCATGAGTCCCTGCCTGATCATGGCTTTGGCAGCACTGTCGATTGATGGGTATGGAGTTATTTTACTGGACCAGTGCATGCAGTCAGTATGTTAAATTTGTCAGGGCTCAACTGTCCTAAGATGTCCAGGTTGCATTCTGTGTTGAAAACGTAAATGCAGGGTCAGGGACTGTGAGTCAGCCGAAACCACACTGAAGTGGGTTGTTCAAGTTGTTGGTTGAGATGTAGTGAGCGAGTCATATGAATTCAAGCCTTTCAAGAGTGTTTTTTTTTTTTTATAAGTGTGGTTCAAGAGAGGCGATAAAGTTGAAAGAACAAATCAGCTGGTATGTAAATGTATTTATGTAATATGTAAATGTATTTAGCGCAAACGTTGCCTGAAGAGGTTGGAGCACTTCACAAAAAAATGCATTTGAAAATCCGTCAGCATTAGCGTGATATATCCTTTCATGTGCCACCATAACACAGAATAACATTCATTCTGCGCCTATAACCTCCGTCGTGCAATTTTGAAGCGGCCTAATTACTGGAGTCATACTTTTTGGCAACTTCAAGTGACAGCAATGCAATTACTACCACTCACTGGCCGTAGCTAATTCTGGGACCTTAACCCCTTCCACACTCATGACGAGCTGGGCTCGTCATGGTGTAGCCTCCTCATACACTGATGACGAGCCCAGCTCGTCATAAAACAATAGAAATAACGAATTCCCAGCACAGGAGGGGAATTGCCTTAGCAGCCATGGAGTTAAAGAGAGCCCCTTTCACTTGAATCTGTCAGGAGAATCGGTTATCTGAAGGTACAAAGGAAATAAATTAAATGTCTTCCCAGAGCTTAATACTGCTTATGCAAGTTGTAGTAGAACATTGTGCGGTGAATGTACTATGCTGTAATTTGTGAATATTTGTATGTTTCCCTCACCTTAATTGCTTAATTTTGCTTGCAAGAAAGTGTCACTCTTTAGGTGCGGATTGTGCACATTGTGTGACCGCTAATTACCACACCCACAGTTTCCCTCAAAAAATTAAGTTTAGGCCCAGAGAGTTAGGCTTTGGGAGGGGGGAGTGAGCTTCAGAGACCTGATTGTAGATGTTTCCGTAAAAAGATGGTGTAATTAATTGCAGGGAACACAGTCTCATCTGTGCTGCTAGAACCCACAGGGTAGACCCCGAATGTCACATTAAGAGTATTGGTTTTGACAGTGCCTATTTCTTAATGCCAGGAGTACGTTTTGGGAATGATAAAGGTTGTGTCCAGATCAGAGAGATCTGGAAGCTTTTATTTTTGCTGCGTGCTGGTTATTAGGGAGCAGGATTTTCCATTATGTGACAGTACTGTGCCTGACCGGAGACTTTTTAACTGCTATGTGCGTGCCTGCCTGGCTTGGCAGTGTTGCAGCTGGCCCGCTGGTGGTTGTTGGCGCCGCAAATGTTTTGAAACAAATTCATATGTGATCAGTTTGTGGGTCGAGTGCATTGCTGTTAGGTCGAGTAGAAAAGTCTACTCACTCGACCTGCAGGTCTAGTAAGATTTTTTAGATTTGTCGAGCCCTGCAATCTACACGTGGCACCAGGGGCAGAAGCAGGACATTAGACCTCACTTCTCTTTCTCTAAGGTGAAAATGGATGGGGATAAAATCCCTATCTATTGTGCAGCTTGGGAACTCCTTCTATGATCCTTAGTTAAGAAACCTCTGAATTTGTGCAATTAGGCCTGAAAATGTCCTTGGACATCTTGATACAGATGCTGATGTGATTGTGGGAAGCGGACAATCATTTTCGGCTATGATTAGACCTCATAAATCCAGGATTAGAAGGATCCAATAATGTAAATATGTGCAGTCTTCTCCCTGTACAGGAATCACAATCCATTATTTCAAAACACTGAAGCTACTAGTCCCTCCGACTGGTGTGGGATTGAATTTCGAACAATGCATCTTTTTTTAAAACTATGAACGAGCAAATTATTTGTCTTATATATATATATATATATATATATATATATATATATATATATATATATATATATATATATATATATATATATATATATATAATTTTTTATTTTTAAAGCTTACAAGGGAACCACTTTCAGCTTTTCCAGTCACAATGTAACATAGATTCTATAGATTCTTATGGGGCAAATGAATGTGAACTAAAATCTGAACATTGGTGTCTGAGAAAGGCAGTGAGGTACAGAGAGATAAGATAAGAATTTAAGCATTGAATACATTGGTTACATAAAAAAGTCAGGTTCAGACCCACATCTCCAGGTTTTAAAGACTGACACGAAGACGTTTGATATCTAGGCCTCTGACCCATGAATGCTTAGAGAGATGGAAAGAGGCTAGACTGTTACCAGAAGGAGTATGCATGGTGTTAAGAGATTAACTCGCGTGTTATAGTGCAAAGAGCAATATCTGCTGATGAAGAAAAGAGATGTTTTCCACCAAAGTGCAGGTCAGTGACATTTACCTGCACATTTTAATCCAAAGTAAACGATTCTCCCCACTCGTGTGTTATGAATATTCTGGGAGCTACCAAAACTGACTTAATTATCGAGGACGTGTTCTCTGATACAATTTCATCACTGCTCTCTCCAACAACGAAGAGACGTAATCCAGTTGTGCACGATGCAACACATCTGCCCACCTCGGTCCACGTATACCAACTAGTGCCCACATATCAACCAATTGCCATTGACTAGTATGTGGAATATACTCCATGTACAGCATGGGCCGGATCTCTATCGTCAAGGCCCAAGCTGTAAACAGGAAGCTGGAGTGGGTGTTTGGACTACATAGGGGGCAGCCGAACCAACTATTCTCTATGCTAGTGGATATCCTATCATAAAACAGTCACATTGTCTGGGCACGTCAGACACTTGGGCTTTAAGAGTCTCCATATAATTGACTGTGATATAGATGACTCTCAAATCCATAATGCATTTTCGTGTGCATATATGTGCACCATCAAATGAAGTGGAGAACCTGTGCCTTGTTGCTTTTACACGTCTGCCTCCCTCAAAAAGGATAAGGTGGGAGAACTGGCAACAAGAGTGCTGGCGAGGCTGTACCTAAGGGACCTAAGGAGTTAGTGAAGTAATCAGTCGGCCCTATGCCATCCTTCAACACAAAAAAACACGCTCAAGGGAGCCTACAGCTTGCAAAATTACTTTATATTAGCTTGTGTATGTGGTGAGGTCAAAGTTACTGTAGAAATAGGGTATAGTGCTTTTTTAGGTCAAGCCTAGAGACAGCGTTCATGCGCTGCTCTGCGAGACTTATTGTA
Organism: Lissotriton vulgaris; assembly: GCF_964263255.1. NCBI lineage: Eukaryota > Metazoa > Chordata > Amphibia > Caudata > Salamandridae > Lissotriton > Lissotriton vulgaris. The sequence continues at coordinate 670,336,483 of NC_141685.1, read as the reverse complement.
GAGGAGAAGGATATAGAAGCCCGCCCATATTTGTCATTGGCGTGTGTCATTGCCATCCTAAATGCTGGCTTCTGATTCATCAATAGGCTTGTTAGTCCCTCCTTAGTACCGCCTCCTCTTCATTTGTCACCTCCCATGGCGACTGGGCACTTTACTTAGGTTGTTACATGGTACATGTTATTTAGACTGTGAGCACTATTTTCTTTAACCCCTTGCATGCTGATGACGGCCCCCAGCCGTCATGCACTACAGTGCTCGTGTACCGATGACGGCTGGGGGCCGTCATGAACCCGCCCACTCAATAAAAGTGCCGCACAGGCGCAGAATCGTGGCAGCATGCAAGGGGTTAATAAGGTTCTCCTACTGCAGGCACAACATGCTTTATGCCTCACCCCCCCCTCCTCCCCCACCCTCCCATTGTCCGTACCTTCTCACCCCCGCCAGCCCTCATGTTGTCCATACCTTCTCGCCCCCCTGTCCACCCTCTCGTTGTCCGTGCCTTCTTCCCCCTCCCCGTCCGTTGTTCGTGCTTTCTCCCATTCCCTCCGCACCCGCTCGCCCTCACTTCCTCCCTCCCTCCCGTTGTCCGTGATGCCTAACATTTTCAATGCAATAGGTCTCGCGTAATTGCGAGATCTATTGCATTGGAAATGCTTGTTCTGATTTATTTCCAAAGCGCTGTATGGGTTTCTTGGTAGCTTGCTGAGGCCTGCATAGTTAAGGCCACTGTCCGTAATGGGAGAGAAAGGGACAAAGCTATGGAGGTGCTTCAGTAGAAATGAGTAAGGTTGCAGGAGGCTAAACCAGGGGTTAGAGGCGGCAGACCCGGAAGCTGAGATCGGCCCTGGACCAGGGTTCAATTCCCCGCCCCGACGGGGGTTGGGCTCAATAATTCCACGGACTCGATAATTCTCACTCCGGTGCCTACTCGACTCACGGGTTCACACTCTGCGACTCTGGGCAATAGCTTGCTTAATCTCCACAACGGCCCCTCGCGGCGGGATGCCTGGCTTTCACCTTGTGGATACCCTGCCGGGGTATCTCACAGGGGAATACCAGGACGGGTTGCCTGCGATGTGGGCGATTTGCGCTATATAAATACATGTACATTTACATTGTACATTTACATTTACATAAACCTAATCTTGTGGATTTCCCTTCTCTTTTTAAACTCAGAAGCAGAAACATTGTTGTGGTGTCCCCAGCCCTTTAAATGGAAGCTTTTTCAATATTATATACAAGTCATAGTTGCTGCTTATTCGATTATTTATCTTATGCAACTAGGTATGATGTTACTTGTTGTATCATATATCTGGATGCAATGACAGAAACAGCAAAATACAAGTCGGGCGTCATACTATGCTAAGCACAGATTTTTAGCTTACCTGTTTTTAAACCACACCCTTAATTACATTGGCCATGCCCTTTTGAGAGACCCTCCAGTTTTTTCATCCCGCTTATAGCCCTGGGAACAGGTACTTTAGAATATTGAGTGCCTGCACTTATAAATTTCAAGGTTACAGAACTGAATTTAACGTTCTGTTTTTACCATCTACGTCACACATTACATGGTGTTCAGCAACCCCAATGCGGTAATATTACACCCGGAATTACAGATAAAGCGAGCTAAGGGACTACGGACCCATTATTTGCTTTTTCTCTCAGGAATGAAAAATAACAGTTTGCATCGGGGGTTGTGCACTGATGCCTGCGTGTTTTTGCTCTTACCTATTTTGCTTAGTTTTTCCAGGAAAAATGTGCTTAGTAGAAAATAGTGGAGTTATCCAGGATCTCGTACTGTGGGCTGAGGAGGATGACCAAAGCCATTATTGGCAAGGCCGCCTGATCCACTTACTGGATTCCAGGGCACAAGTCCTAAAAAAAGAAGTGGGGGGATGCTGACGTCACAACAAGAAGTGACGTCCTGAAAGGTGGCTTGCACCATCAGACTCATTGCCTCCCTTCGATCACCCCTTAGATGCAAATGCATCAGAGAAGCCAGCGCATGAGCAGCTTTCTGAATGAGCTCCTATCTCGCCCCAGAGAGGCCAAAGAGTGAATGTGTGGCTCCATTTGCTCCAGTTATCGAGCTCCCAGTAAAATAAGTGGGGGGACGCCGTCCACCTGCGTGGTACCCCGACTCGAGCCTTGCTGGATTCTCCCAATAGTGGGTGAGTTCTATGGGCCTCGTGGTTCTATGAATGAAGTCAGCCTGGAGTGGCCTAACATGGAAGCCTTTTTCAGGGTATTTGAGGTGGGGTGGCAAGCGTCACTTTTTGAGTTTCCCTACTGTAAGCTCCCAAACTGACTTTAGAGAGTAGGTAAACGTTTTTAAAATGGTGCTCGAAGAAAAAGGACACGAGCAGCACAACTGTGCATCAGCCGATTGGAAAGAGAAGGCGGGACTGCCCAAGAAGACAGGGTGGAGGCTTCATGGGTGGCCACAGCAATGCCACCTCCTGTCAGGAAACAGATGTGATGGGCCGGGGGTGCGGCTGCCACAACCGTGGCCCGAATCCAACCACTGCTCCCAGTCATCGGCGTTGTGAATCTCCAAAGCCCCTGAAGAACAACAAGCATTGCTGCTTCAAATCAAGGGCTGCTCCTTGCACCCAAAACCACCGCCAAGGGCGGGAAAAAATACACGCGAGGCGAGAGCGCACAATACATCCAGCAATCGCTGACCAGGGATCTAAAGTATAGTTTAAATTATAGTCTGTCTTCGTTTTTTGACTGTATTTATACAGCGCAGACCACACAGGGAGACTGGCATCAGGGCGCTTTGAAAGTTACTGAAAGCACGGCAGCCGCCCGCCGATTAACAAAACAAAAGAATAATAAAACGTGCTGAAATGCTACGAGGTTTACATTTACGTTAATCAAACCTAACAGAGAAAGGTAATAATGCGGCCCGCCGAGGAAACGGACATTTCAGTATGCATGTCTTTAGCACTACAAATTGAGAAAGGATATGCAAGCCCAGCTTTTTATTGTTTTTCCATGTTCGCTGGGCTGCGCCTATGCTTGTGGTGTTCTGAAATGTGCTTTGCTCCCATGTGATTACAAGCGCTCTACAAACCACAGTAATTGTACTAAGTGATTACCCAGCGAGGCCGTGTACGAGTTCATGGGGATTTCTATCCTACAAGCCCGAGTCTGGGGTGGTACAGCGCTGTGCTAGCACCCACGCCTGTTTTTGACGCGCACGTTTTCCATATGGACATAAAGACATAACAGAAAGAGATAAGCAAGAGAGGCAACATATAAAGAGGACATCTTAAAGCGCGGTGCCCATACACAGAGGACATTAGGGGCTTGGGGCCTCATTAATAGCGGCCTAGAGCGATCTCGTGGAAGGGGCCAGTCCAACGTGCCCTCTAAAGGCCCCGAATTACTGGACCAGGTAATTCCAGGTCTGCAAACACCGAACCGAATACTTATGGGCCCTGAGACACTGAACCCGCTCCGCATACCGCATGCTTGGGAGAAGGCTGCGTCTGACGTCCCCTGACCCGCTCTCACCCAACCGGGGGAACTGCACAGGTTCCGCCTCGCGCTTCCCTGGTCTGCTCGGTCATGCACCACTGGCTAATTTGCCCATCCAGTCTGAAGGGAATTAGGTGTCCAATTTGCATCTGTAATTTGTGGCCTCATCCTGACCAGAGCCTTAATCGTTGGAGACCTCGATCAGAGAGATACATAGTAGAGTGTACCCGTGGGGGTGTTTGTTGCGCTTAATAAATACTATATACATACAGACAGAGTCAAAAGCAGAGACTTGACACACACAGCATGCTCAGACAACACCATAATGGGCAGTTTGGAGTGACTTCAACACCGTGTTATTTCAGCTAAGAAAGTGTAGGGGGTTACTGCACAAGATGCACCTACAATACTTGTGAATGGCAATAGTTGAGTTAAATATCACGTGCAAACAAAATAAAGACATTGACATGGTCAAAGTAAGCATTCTAAGTTAGACAAGCAGCTGAGGGAAGCCACAACAATCTCTAAGAAAAACAAACAAGTACCGAGTTCTTCCCCTCGATCTCTTCTGTTTTTAACAATCTCCAGGAGCTGCTCTGCTGCTTGGTTCACGCTCATGTATCTTGGAGGTTCATAGATCTTCTTCCCTCTGAAAGAAAAGAACCCAGTAGTTGTTATTTAAACGAGCCTCGCGCGCTGACTGCATCTTTCACTAGCCCAGTCATATTTTTCTGAAGAAAAATCCATCTTTCATTCTAGGTAAACAAGTCCTTTGAGAATTTGTTAAAAACTATAAAAACTCAAAATAGTCAACTTAACATGCAATTAAGTCATATCTGAAATGTAGCAGTGTCACTAAAACAATTATTAAAAGGGCTATCAGTTTCAGGGTCAGCAGATGAGCTTCAATTTTACAAAATCGTGAAACCTCGGGTTACTGTCCTGGTTCCCTCATGTTCCAGATTTCTATCATGCCTGCCTTGTTGCAAAGAGAAACTGGTGTCCGTGGTTTTGGTGCCAGTGTTAATATGGCCCTGGAACGGCAACAATATCAGTTTAGTTCCTTCCCTGCCTATATTCAGCATAAACCTATCATGTTCTCTGGGAGCAGGAAGGAATAACAATTCAACATGTGCTACAGACCAACACCATAGCTTACCCTGATGACTTTGGCATTTCCCTGTATACATTTGAGAGCCATTGACTGGTACAACCTCTGGCCAGTTCCCAGACATAACTCCTTTCCCATAAAAGAGGATGAAACCTTGCTCTTCAGTACATCTGCCATCACCACAGAAGACCAAGAAGGGATCAACCATGGGTATAATTTATTGTTGACAGTCTTTAAAATAAATGTTGAGGTATGGATTCTTCCAGATTTCTTAAGCCTGCTTATGGACTTGGTGCTTAACGAGAAGGGCTAGCTTCTATGCATTAGATAAGGCTGGACCTAGCAGACAGATGCCCTTTGGTGTCTCAATGGACATAGTTAAGAATTTTGCTAAAAACAAGAATCACACCTTGGTAGAATGCTAGACCTTATACTCACTGGTACCAACCAGAACCTTTTGCCAGGATTGGCCTGAAGGTAAAGGATCAACTGCAGCCAAAGAAGACCCTGATGATTCTAGTAGGTTCTTCTAGCGCAGCAGCAATGGCACTGGAACAAAACACCACAGTTATGATGACTTGTGGTCTAGTAACTCCTCAGTATGTGCTACAATAGCCTGAAACTTGAGTATTGTGAGCTGCAATAGGCACACTGGGCACTGGAAAGAATCCACTCTTGCAGGGGCCCCCAGAAGACTCGCTAGTCTTCCACTTGGTACTCAAGGCATGCCAAAATGCATCTGAACTAAGATGAGATGTCAGCATGTCTGCAAACATTGAGCTGGAGCAACTGAGAAGTAAGGAAAGTTGGCTCTTGAGTCAGATGCATCCTAAATATCCACCATTAATTCTAAATTCCAAGAGAGCAGGAGAGGTTGCTAAGGATCCTAAGGCAAAGGCATCCTGATAGGATTGATTTCCAGTATAAGCTGTATCTTTATTGGCTGTATCCTTGGACTGCACCGGGGATGGAAAGACTGGCCTGACCACACACAACAGCAGGAAAGGACATATGTCTCTCAATTTGGAGTGCAATTCAATCCGACAGGAAGTAGGACTTGGCCTGGTATTGCAAAGCACTCTATGGACCAGTAAGTATTAGGCTCCTGGATGTTCCCAGGGACTGGGTGTCTCTTAATTGGGCCTTGTTAACACAAGAAGACGGAAGGGAATATTAGAGTGGTATGACAAAATTGGAACGAAATGACAGAGATAGGGGCCCCACCTAGGGCATTCATTACTCGATGTATATGAAACATGTTCTAATCCATACAGATTGGCTTACAAAAGCAGAAGTGGGAAGGGGATGTGAAAGCCTACGATTTATGATTACACAAATGATACCAGACATGCAAAGCTATATATAGCGGCTATAAAAAACTTTCTGGTTTTTCCCACAGTCAAGTCAAGTTTAAATTTGTATAGCACACTACTCACCCAGAGGGTCTCAAGGCGCTTGAGGGAGGGGGGGAGCTTTACTTATCAAATATCCAAGTTTTTAGTTGTTTTCTGAAGGAAAGGTGGTTCTGTGTGAGGCGGAGGTGGGTGGGGAGGGAATTCCAGGTCTTGGCTGCTAAGTAGGAGAAGGATCTTCCTCCCATGGTGGCTCTTTGGATGCGTGGAATTGCAGCGAGGGCTTGATTGGACGATCGAAGTTGGCGGGTGGGGGTGTAGAAGGACAGGCGCGTGTTGAGGTATTCAGGTCCTAGGTCGTAGAGGGCTTTGTGTGCATGGGTGAGGAGGTGGAATGTTATTCTCTTGTTGACAGGGAGCCAGTGAAGGTCTTTCAGGTGACCGGAAATGTGAGCTTGGCGGGGGAGGTCTAGGATGAGTCTGGCTGAGGCGTTTTGGATGCGTTGGAGTTTTTTCTGAAGTTTGGCTGTGGTTCCGGCATAGAGGGTGTTTCTGTAGTCCAGTCGGCTTGTGACCAGTGCATGGGTGACCGTTTTTTTTGTTTCGGTGGGGATCCAACGGAAGATTTTGTTGAGCATACGTAGGATGTTGAAGCATGATGATGAGACGGCGTTGACTTGTCTGGTCATCGAGAGGGAGGAGTCCAGGATGAAGCCCAGGTTACGTGCGTGGTCCATTGGTATGGGTGCGGTTCCCAGGGCCGGTGGCCACCATGAGTCGTCCCAGGCGGAGGGGGATGATCCTAAGATGAGGACTTCCGTTTTGTCCGAGTTTAGTTTTAAACGGCTGTTCTTTATCCACTCGGCTACTTCTTTCATCCCTTCGTGTAGGTTGGTTTTGGCGGTGTTTGGGTCTTTGGTGAGGGATAGGATCAGCTGAGTGTTGTCTGCGTAGGAGATAATGTTGAGGTTGTGTTGGCGCGCAATGGCTGCGAGGGGACTCATGTATACGTTGAAGAGGGTGGGACTGAGTGAAGATCCTTGGGGTACGCCGCAGATGACTTCGGTGGCTTCTGATTTAAAAGGGGGGAGGCGGACTCTCTGGGTTCTTCCGGCGAGGAACGAGATTATCCAGTCCAATGCTTTTCCTTGTATTCCGACGTTGCTGAGGCGTTGTATAAGGGTGTTGTGACAGACCGTGTAGAAGGCTGCGGAGAGGTCGAGTAGGATGAGGGCAGCAGTTTCTCCGTTGTCCAGTAGAGTTCGAATGTCGTCTGTTGCTGCGATGAGGGCGGTCTCTGTGCTGTGTTTGGCTCGGAAGCCGGATTGTGAAGGGTCGAGGGATTTGTTGGATTCGAGGAAGTCGGCAAGTTGACTGTTGACGGCTTTCTCAATGACTTTGGCAGGGAATGGGAGGAGCGAAATGGGGCGGTAGTTCTTAAGTTCAGTGGGGTCTGCTGTAGGTTTCTTCAAGAGGGTGCTGAGTTCGGCGTGTTTCCAGCTTTCCGGGAAGGTGGCAGAGTTGAGGGAGCAGTTGATGACGTCTCGGAGATGGGGTGCGATAATGGAGTCTGCTTTGTTGAAAATGTGGTGGGGACATAGGTCGGTTGGCGAACCTGAGTGAATGGTGTTCATCAGGCGGATGGTGTCTTCAGTGGTGATTGGGTTCCAGGCGTAAAGATTGTTGGAGGGGGGTATTAGTTCGGAGATAGGAGGGGTGGGCTGGTCTCCAAAGCTGTTATGTATTTCAGCGATTTTGTTGTGGAAGAACGAGGCTAGAGAGTCGCAGAGGTCTTGGGATGGAGTGATGTCGTTGGTGTCGGCGGTGGGGTTGGTAAATTCTTTGACGATGTTGAATAGTTCTTTGCTGTTGTGAGCGTTGTTGTCGAGTCGATCCTTGAATGCTGATTTCTTGGTGGATCGGATCAGTTGGTGGTGTTTGCCGGTGGCGTTCTTGAAGGTGGTCAGGTTGTCAGTGGTTGGGTTTTTTCGCCAGGCTTTCTCGAGGGTGCGACAGATCTTCTTGGATTTCTTAAGGTCATCATTAAACCAGGGGGCTTTTTTGCTGCTTTGCTTGGTTTGATAGTTTTTCAAGGGTGCTAATTTGTCAGCGCTGTGGGTAATCCATTGTGTGAGGTTGGTGGCTGCTTGGTTTGGGTTCGATGATTTTGCAGGAAAGTTTTGGTGAAGCGATGTGAAGAGCTGGTCGGTGGTAATTTTATTCCAGTTTCTCCGGGGAATTGGTTGTGGGTGGTTGTGGGACTTAGTCATTTTGTAGTTGAAGCGAACGCAGCTGTGGTCCGTCCAATGAAGAGCTGTGGTGTGATTAAAGGAGATGTGTTTGCTGGAGGTGAAGATTGGGTCGAGCGTGTGCCCGGCACAGTGGATGGGGGTGTCAACAAGTTGTTTGAGTCCGAGATTGGCGAGGTTGTCCAAAAGTGTGGTGGTGTTGCGGTCGTTTTTGTTTTCCAGGTGGAAGTTGAGGTCTCCCAGTAGGATGTAGTCCTCGGAGGGGAGGGCGTGAGGGCTGATGAAGTCGGTGATGTCTTCGCTGAATTGTGTGCGGGGTCCGGGTGGTCTGTAGATGAGGGTTCCTCTGAGTGTGGTCTTAGGGTTGGTGTGAATCTGGAAATGAAGGTGTTCAGCGGTTGTGAGGTGGTCATCGGAGCTGGTCGTGATGCGGATGGTGTTCTTATGAACTATGGCGATTCCTCCTCCTGTTTGGTTGATGCGGTCCTTTCGGATGATCTTGTAGCCGTCCGGGATGGCTATGGCGATGTCGGGTGCTGATGAGGCAGTCATCTAGGTTTCTGTAAGAAAGGCGACGTCCGGCGATGTGGTGTCGAGTAGGTTCCAGAGTTCAATGGTGTGTCTGTGGACCGAGTGGGTGTTGAGCAGGATGCATTTCAGGTGGTTAGTGTCGGTGTTCTGATTGGAGTCAGTGGATTTGATGTGGGTCCTGAAGCAGTAGAACTTGCAGGAGTGGCAGGTGAAGGGTCCATGGGTGTGTCCTGGGGCGGCTTGGTAGCAGTTAGGTGGTCGTCCGGGGTAAGGGCTGAGAGGGTTGTGGCGTCGTACGTAATGCGGGCAGAGTGGATATTGTGGGGGCCAGGTGGTCTGGCGCTGGGCGCGGTCCTTCGGCGCGCATGGGGCGCGTCCGCTGCGCGCAAAAGCATCTGTCATAAATGGATAGTGGAGGGGGGTGGGGCGAGGGAGGAGCAGCTGGGAGGCGGGAGCGGGGTGGAGGGACGGGCTGGGAGGCAAACAAACAATAAAATGGCAGCAGAAACAAAAGCGAAACCAGGCGAATCAATCACTCAGGCAATGCGATATAGCGCTCCGATATAGCGCTCCGATGTGGCACAATTTAAATGCAGCCAATGTAAACAGTTCAGCGCAGCGCTACGATATCAATCTGGCACAATTTGAATGCAGGCAATGTAATAGTCCAGCGCAGCGCTACGAAACCAATCTGCCTCGATATTAAAGCAGGCAATGTAGCAGACCAGCGCTGCGATAACAGGGAGCGTGGGGAGTGACCGCCTCTGCAGGAGTCAGGATGGTCACAGCGCTAGGGCAGGCAGGACGGGATAAAATAACTATTATGCTTTATACTGTGGCACATATCTCAAAGTAACTGCTTGAAATTGTATATTGTTTGTGGCCAGCTCTCATTCTCATAATCTTATGGGGACGCCTATTAGGGATAGAACCTAAAACATATGAGAAATTGATGTATCCTAACTGATCTAGATATATAATGAACAAGGCTGAAATTTAGCATCAGATATGTAATACGTTGTAAACCTTTCCAACTCTTAAAAGGGGTTCTGCAACCCTTTATAAATCTTAAACAGGAAAGGGCATGAAAGAGGTGCTCTCCTCCACTTTGTGACTTGTAGAGGAATCAGTACTTCGGGACCTCAACCGCAGTCCCAAACCAGTGAAACATTACCGTCTGTCAAATTGGGGTAGTAACCAAGGAATAGCTTTCCCTTTGGTAATCATGCAAGATGGCCTCAGAGGAGTTTTAGTCATCTGTGAGGACCACTGCCTACTCCAGTGATGTGTTCCCAAATGGGAAACAGTCTTTTGAATGGACATTGGCTGCTTTGTAAATTACATCCATGTTCACAAACTAGTAAGTGTGCAATTTGCACAACTCTGATTTACAAACAGGGACAGTGCATCACGCCCCCGGTTCTTTCACATTTTTTTTAGCTTTGATATGGCACTTTAAAATGTTATAGGAAAATTAATCTTTGATGATCACCCCTATTGTTTTGGACTGATGCTGTTTTTTACTCTGTGCACTAGGACTCTGCTAACCAGGAACTGGTGCATGTGCTCTAACCCTAAAAAATAAAAGAAATGGCATATTTAACTTACCTGTAAGTCCCTAGTGTATGATATAAAGTGTACCACAGGCGTGTAAGTTAAATGTCACTAGTGTACTTCAGCATGTATTGTGCCACCACTAGAGTGACCGTACAAAATATGGTTGCAGGCCTAATGTTGTAGCAGTTTTAAAACAGCAATTTCAAGCAGTCTACATAACCCCTTTTGACAGGCATAACCCCTCTGTTTAAATATTACCAAGTCACCCTAAGTAGGCCGTAATTCCCTATAAGGCATGGTGCATTGTACATAAAAGTAGGACATGTGAAAGTTTAATGCAAAAGATGTCCTTACAGGGACAAAAGCTATTTTCACTGTAGCAGGGTTAGTTGTTCCATAAGAAAGCATTGGGATACAATAATACAATTAAAGAATGTTCTCTCAAGTCAGGGAAAAACTACAATGTTGATTTTTTGACAATTACATTTTTTACTACACACTCACTTCAATGATAAAGTAAAATTTGTACTAAATATTTTACAAAAGGTACTTTTATAAAGTCACCATTAACCACCTTAAAACCTCTAGAAGCCCATTTGCAAGAGCCTCCAACGGACTCCTAGGAGATGAATGGCTCCCAGAGCTGACACAAAAGCATTGGGTGTGGGGGGATGGTCTGTTCAATCTGGGCAGTGCCAATTGACTTAATTAATTTCAAAGAGGTTTACCCTGTCACAGGCAGATGTAGCTAACACCCAGAGCTGCCCCACCCTTTGTCCCCCTAGTCAACTGGGCCTCAATACCAGTGGGAGAGGAGCTGCCCCAGAACCAGTTATAAGTTACCACAAAGGAGGAGTTGTTCATTTCCCTGGCCACACTTCTAAGGTGGGCATAAGAGCACTGCATAGAGTAAAAGTTTTGCAATGTTGGTTTTAAATATAGACAGACATGGGAGTGTTTGCACGAGGGCACCCAGGAACTGCTGTAAAAGTGGTTAGGATTACCCCAGGGAACCTTCCCCTATAGATTAGTGTTGGACTGGGTCATCTGTCTACATGGTCACCTAAGATTCTTTCCTCCCTTTGCTGAACCTGTTTTTGCTGGCTTTTAGGATGCTGTGCACTTTACTCCTGTTAACTAGTGGTAAAGTGCTTGTGCTCACCCTTGAAAATATGGTACAGTTGACTTACACCTAATTTACTTCCATGCCTCTTTTAAATGGTACTACATGTACCCAGGGCCTGTAAATTAAACGCTATTCGTGGGCTGTGCACTTAATGTGCAACTTACTAAAGTAGCACTGTAAAACATGTCTCGGGCCTGCCACTGCATCCCATCGAGCAGTTTTAAGCTACCATTTCAGCCTGGCAAAATACATCTTTTGCCAGGCCTAAACTTTCCTTTTTAATACTTAAAGTTCACTGTGCCCTACTTACTCATAGGGCAGGATGCATGGTATTTAAGTTTTACACGTCCTGATAGTGGAAAAGTCCTAAAGCTGTTTTTCACTGTTCCAAGGCTATCGCTCCAATTGACTAACACTGGGTTACCTTACTACACCTAATATAGCCTTATAGCCCGCCGTAGAGGGCTATACCGGCTATTAAAGGCCCTCTCCAGCGTTAAAGGCCCCGAGCCGAAGGCGAGGGCCTTTAACAAGGGAGAGGGACTTTAATAGCGGTATAGCCCATCTACGAAGGACTATAAGGCTATTAGAGCATTCTGTCACTAGAGAACAGAATGTTCTAACAAAAAAACAAAGCCTTTTAGAAGTGTGAGGGGATTGGAATTCCCTCAGGCTCCCTGAAGCCTTTGTTCACAGCCAGAGCTGTGAACAAAGAAACATTGGAATGTTGGAGATCCAGGCTTATACCAGCCATTATAAGCCAGGAGCACTACATTGTTTTCAATGGAGCTCCCAACATTCCAATGTTCTAATAAGTGATAACTTCAGTTTAGCACCAGATAGAGAAATGCTGTTTATGCTCAAATTAATTGTGATTTAAAATTATTATTAATTCTAAAGTTGGATTTTAAGTTATTATCTTAAAAAAGGCCCCTTTTAGAAAGTTGGCATTTTTCTGCCTAAACCAAATATGTCTTTCTGCCAGTGTCCAAGGTCACATGGCTGTGTTTTGTGAATTCCTTCCAGACATGGGAAAAAAGGGCCTTGGGTGTGGGGCAGGGGGTTTCTCTACTGACCAGGATGTCCTGGGTGGATTTTATTCCGCCATTCTGATCTTCAAAGGGTGCTGTCAGAGCTATGCCCACCCCCTACCTGACTTCTAAGGGTGATGCATCTCATACCTAGGCCTAAATGCACTTTGTTATCCTAGACAGTTTGGAGCTGATGGACATGGCCTTTCTCAGGGAAGTTAATGGCCCTTCTTAGAGAATTTACCTAACACGTTTTGCTTTTTCTCTTCCTTGTTTTTGCTGATTCTCTTTTCCTGGCTTTAGGACTCTGGGCGCTTTTCCATATCATGCAATTTGAAAGTGTGCATGCCCTTCCTACCCATGCTAGGAAGTGGTGCTTACTTGATTGGCTTAGGTATGAGTGCCCCGTAAAAAGATACACCACATACCCAGGCCAGATACTGCACTGGCCAATGGTGGGACGCAGCACTGATTGTCCCACTCACCAGAAAACCCTTTCAAACAAGAATCAAGCCTGCTATTGCAGGCTTGTGTGTGTGCAATTGAATTTATGTTCAGGTTGGCTTTTCTAAACCACTGGCCAATCCTGAGGGGACCTTTCACTACCACAAGGGAACCCCCTTGGTAGGTGAAAGGCAGATAGGTATACATGAGTATTCCCTGCCCAGGTAGTGAAGAACCCCCATGTGGGTTTTCCCTACCTAGGAAGTCGGCTCTTCCCATGGGACAAAACCAGGGGTTTGCAGATTCTCCTTTCAAACAATATCATTGTTTTATTTTTCATTTGCCGGTTCTCCAGCCCAGCCACATAGAACATCCGGGCTGGAGAAACCCCCCATAGACTCCCTGGTCTGAGCGGAGCATCTTTCCAGCCCGCTCAGACCAATCCTTGCGCTCTCTCACATGAGAGCAGCGCAGGGATTGCAGGGAGTCTGTGATGCGGCCCCAGTGCTTGCTGGGATCAGGAAAGATGAGGCACAATGCAGGAAGCGGGCGGCAGCTCCAGGTACGTGTTTCTCTAAAAATATATATATATTATTAAACCCATCGTGCTCCCCCGCGTCCCCTCCTCCCGCCTCACCACCTCTTTATTGCAAAGGCCGCCACTGAAGCATGGATATTTGCCTTTCTATGAACCAGTGGACATGAACAGTTTTTGGACTTTTGCCTGACTACCCTGTCATCCCTAGTTGAAACAGGCAGCACAATGCAACCTCCCATAAGGAAACATCTCCTACATAAAGAAAAGACAACAGAGTCTTCTGCAGTCCTTTATCATTGGATATGATCCCAGAACTAAGATACAAGTGAAACTTTCAAATATCCACTTGGGAAGACAAAGAGGTAATTTTCATACGATTCGAAGGAAAAGCTAGGAATAACTTAAAATGAAAATGGCAGAAAGCTAAGAATATAATGTGAAAGAATTCTTCGGTCACCCAACAGATGGGCACGTAGATTTATGTACTCAAATGAGAGTGGGCCCTGCTTGTGCTCCTCTTGATTATTCCAGCTTCCCCATCAGAGTGCTCACTTGTGTCTCCATACACAATGCGTCTAACTCGTATACCAGATTGCTTATGTTACTAAAGCCCCTTTTCTCGTTCACCAGCAATATGGCACAAATTCAGCAATTGGGAGGGAGAGAGGGAGGCAAGCACGACCGACTACCATTTTGGGTGTGAAAAAGGCCGCTTTATTGAAACAGGTGCATCACATTATTTCCCAAACTGGCTAATCGCCTTACAAAACGATACCCTCTCTAAACATCGAGTTACCTTCCCCCCTTTTGTTTTTCTCCCTCCACCCCTACGATCCCACATGATAATATCCCTCCATCCTGAGGTAATTGAAATTTTTATGGTCAATTGTGTCCCCTAACGTGTACCCCAACGGCTCCATGTACGAGTTTCAAGTACATGTAATTTCCCTCCACGACCGAATTCGAAGACGCAAATACATTTGCGTCCAACGTTAACATGTCCTCTATCAGATCCACCATGAATGGATTGATAATTCAGTTCCTAAGTATGCCGTGCCACCGTCTTTACATGGTGCACTTTCACGTTTTTCCTGGCTCTGCCGAGCTAGGCCCTGATTTCTGTCTTCAAGCCACGTCTGTCTCTGCCCCTGCCTCTGAAAGCTGCAGCATGGAGATGCATCCCTGACCTCTGCCTTACTTCCTGCCAAGCGAGCGGTGCCCGGCTCGGCCTGGTCTGCCTGCCAAAAACAGTATTTTACCTTCAAGTTATCAGCGTAGCCAGCTCAGCTCCTCGAAAACACATTCCTGTCTAGTGATTTAGGTAAACATATCCCCGGCTACAGAGCAAAGAGCAAGTCTTCCTGTCTCCGTGCAAGTAATTTACAGTTCCCGTTGCCGTAGTAGGCCCATGGCCCCGCACGTAGACACGCAGACACCTATACACGCACTAACATTCAGTATAGAGTAGCCTCTGCCCAAGAGACCTTTTACTCTAGATTAAACATCCTCCAAATATTAGATATCAGATATGTTATAGGGACAGGTCGATCTGACATGCCAGACTTCTGTCTCCTCTACTAGTGCTAAAAGTCAGACCCTTAGCTTCCTCTAGATGTACGTCAATCACACGTCATATTAGCTGCGCGCGCATTCAGGCCACAGGTTTCAGCTGACTCTGCAAGAATTCTCTAAGCATCCACCCACTTGTGATACTTTTCTGTGACGTTTCTAGTACACGCCTATGTGCACACCCTTGTTCACGCCTTTTTGTTACGCACATGTGTTCTTATCATATACATTTCACTTGTCACGCCTACTGTATTCAATGCTACTGTGTCATTTTACTATATATGTCATGTACTGTTAATAAATCGTTGACATCTTTCCTGCCATCATTGCATACCCGAACCCTTGTATTGATGGAATAGATTTCCATGGCTCGAGTCATCATTTATGATTAAAGCCCTTATGACTCAGACACCACGGACTCTGCCTCTCATTTGATTGAGCTATTTCTTTACTTGTCCGAAATTATCTGGCAAACTTGTATACGGTAAAATATTTACCACATAATTTGGCGCCCGAATAGGGAACCCTCCCCCACCCCACGTGCCGGTGATGCGTCGCAGGCTTTGCCCCCGACTACAGCTGTGACGGACCCCATGCGCATCTGCAGGTTTTCCTGTATCTCCCTCAGCCCTACGGAGGTGACGGAGACTGCGGTCTACATCCAGACGAGGCGGTGAGGAGTGCGGAGGATCCCGACCAGAGCCCAGCCGAGAGAGCAGTGTCCGAGGTATCGAGAGGCCCACCAGTAGTGTCGAGGCGCATGCGTAGTGCGCAGCAGCAGTAGTGACGTCATAGCGGTCCAGTCCAGTCGAGTTTCCGAGGCCTTCCGTTCCGTGCTTCCCGGTGAGTACCGTTGCTGGGGACGCATCAAGACGGGTGCATTAATTTGTGTCCGGTCAAGACGGGTTTGGGTACACAGATCCGGTCTGCACTGTTTTAGCAGTGTATCTGTACTGTTTAGCAGTGCACCTAGTATTCAGTTATCCAGTTATTGGTGTTCGTTTCGAAATGTTTCAATGTGTTTTAATGTCGTGGTATGAGTGATTGTTTGCATTTTCTTAATGTGTTTATTGTGTCTAGTTCGAGGTAGCTATGCCTTTATTTTCAAAGGTACGACAGATAGGAACTAGGAAAGGGATACTCGAAGAAGCAGTTCCCATCCCACCCAGGGACACTCCTGGACATTTTATGTACCACAAGCACGGCTTAGATGCCATATTATACCTAGACTTGTGGGTGGATTATACGAAAGACTTAGCAGAGAATCAGAGATGGCCCGTTACAGGGACATGGGATGCCGAGTGCATCATGAGAGTAGAGGAAGCGTTATGGAAAAAGAAAGCCAGACAGTCACAGAAAGATGCCATTGAACTATGGCGTAAAGAATCACATAGACGGACAGAGAAGGCACTCAGAAAAGTAGAGAAAAGTAGAGAGGATTCCGAAAAAGCTAAAGAAAAAGAACTACTAGAAGAAGGACAGCGAGTCAGAATAGAACAACACGAAAGACAGAGCAACGCAATTATGACAGGATTGTATCCAGTCCTGGCCGAGGGCCTGCCCAAGGCGACCCCGGAAATACCGAAAGACCTGCCCCCTCCATTGGTTCCGACTAAATTACGTCATAAGACTGCAGCAGACATTTTCCTTTCTTCCTATTTAGACGACGTAGCTCCCGCATATACCAATGTACCCGTCCATGTACCCGTACCACCTGCTGATCATCTGCCCCCAGGTCCGCAACAGCAGATCCCTCCCGCACCGCTTCCCGCACCTGTTGTCACTTCCCCTATTGTTCTCCCTGGTATTCATCCGCTTAATCCCTTTGGGTCTGGGGCTGCCCAGGGTCCAACCCCGTTACAAATACCGACCCTACAGTCAGGTTATGCTCAAGCCTCCGCCTCGGGAGGTGCTACAGGAGGTTATCGCACCCCGCCACATTTACAACGAATGACAATGAGAGAATTAGCAATGCAGCGTACACCTAAAGCAGCCCCAGCCGAAAAACTTAAAGAACGGCTTACAGATTGCAGATATGATACAGTGCCTGGAAAAACAGGACCCATGTTGTTAGCATCCCTACGTTTAAGACGTGTTACAGATTACTTGGTGTTATTACCAGAAATGCCAGACCATCTAGACAATATATATCGTTATATAAGAACAGGAGAAAGACCGGAGTGTATTAGTGAAGCCATGGCACATCAGAAAGTTGAGACACAAGGTTTAATAATGCGATTTTTGATTAATTGTTTGATAAGGGAACAAGATCAGCCCAGCTTTCCACAAGAAGAGATGGAGGGATTGTCAAAATGGAGTCAGAATATTGCAGAGGGTAAACATGATAGAGAGAAAAGTATACATGCTATGATTAGAAAGATCCGTAAAGAAATAGTAGCAATACATGCCCGACGAGAATCTGAAAGGCATTCTGAGTCAGACGATAAAGAAACCTCAGAGGAGGAAGAACCAGAGAATCCAGCAGCGACTCAAGATACAATAGCGTATGTAGGTAGAACGAAACCTCCTAAACAATACCCATTAGGTAATCCTTTTGACAGACCCATTCGTCTAGAAAGCAAGAAACGATACCTTTCCCCGATACCTGAGCAATGTTCTCTTGAACATATTTTCCAAGTCACTGACAACATCTTGAAAGAAAGAATAGGATATCACGAACTCAATACCTTACGTGATCAGGAACTAGCCCGGTCCGCAGTACAGTGGGCCGGGGATGACAGCATATATAAAGATGATTCAGTAGTGCAAACATTTTTAAGTCTCACCCCAGAAGAACAGCGACTAGCTGGTATATACATGACCCAACACCTTATTATACAGTATGAAAACCAAGCATCTGACCCAGGTTCATTATATAGTTTATTGCAAGACTTGCTCCTGAGAAGATGGAGAGGCCTAGGTACCGATTTAATTGAAATAATCTTAGAACAACGTCATAAATATAGAACTTTCTTGACTCCACATCCCGTTTCTGTTCCACCCCAGTCAGGCAACCATATCACCTAGACAAACAGAATCCTTTACGAGAAGTACACCCAATCCGGAACCCCGATGATACCCTTGAACGCGTGTTTGTATACACGCCCATAACTAAAATGGAATTATTAGAAATGAAGAAAATAGTGCCCAGTCATGATAAAGACCCTGCAGGTTTTCACCGTGAAATAAAAGACATGTTACTCATGGGGGATTACACCTATCCCGACATTATGAAAATACTGAAAGTATTGTTGCCTGCCGGTATTTACGAGAAGCTCAAAGAAAAAGAATGGGAGGTGGGAGATAAAAAGATTAATTGGGCTGAATTAGAAACCGAAGAAACTGGTCGAACCCCAGGTTTAGGTCTTGGGGAGAAAACTAAAGCATTACTAGGATTGTTAGTAGAGGTTCTGCCAAGGTTGTTGGCAACTAAAAAGGAGGATTGGGATGCAATCTCAGCTTGCAAACAGAAACACGACGAAGACACAAGTGATTTTTATTCCCGATTCGAGAAATGTTTTATTATTAATAGTGGCCTGAAAACAAGTAGCGAGTCATACCCACACCTTTTTGTGTCAAAATTAGTCGAGAATTCTCTGCCCCAGGTTAAGAACCGTGTACTGAAAGTCGAGAGCACATGGCAAGCCAATACGCCTTCCCAAATGTTACAAATGTTACAGTACCACCAGAACAGAATTAGGGAAGAACATGATCACGAACAGAGACGTATGAAAGACACGAAAATGAAAGTACTAGTTGCTCAGTCAGTTCCAGCTGATGGTCATAAAAGGGGTACGACACAATCCAATAATTCAAATTCAGCAGCTCCTGTTAAAGGGATATGCAACTATTGTAAACAGCCAGGTCACTATGTAAATAATTGTGCAGTTCTGAAACACAACATAGCCACAGGTAAAACTAAAGAGAGACCGCGTCCTCCTAGACAGGACCAGGTCCAACAACACGTTCCACAGAATATTCAGCCTATGCAGGTTCCACAACAGACCGTAGCAGTACCACAGCCTCAACCCATTGCCGCAACACAACATGTTACACAGCAGATGTACCAGTATGCACAATCTGACTATCCCGATTACCAGCAATACACATGAAACAGCCTAGAGAGGGAGGTTGGCTTGCCCCTTATTGAGGTTCCTGTAGATCAAGAAGGTCCTTATGTACACAGTCAGGTATTAGGGAAGGATAGAACATTTTTGATTGACACAGGGGCAAGCAGAACGACCATCAGTCATGACGAGGTTCCAGGGGCACCCCTCTCAGGCTCACAGAATGTTTCCCTTGGATTTTCAGGAAAGCCTATAGTCAATGAAGTATCGAAACCTGTTCCCCTAGCAGTGGGTCCATTATCTCGTACTACAGACTTATTGCTCACGAAATCATGTCCAGAAAACTTGCTTGGTATTAAGACCCTGAAAGCTCTAGGAGCTGTAATTTGTTGTTCTCCGGAAGGAGTAAGGTTGTTTCTTCGTGATTTCAAAGGACATTATGTATTGAGAGATTTTGACCCCAGGTTACAGAATGTTCCTGCACATTTATGGGCACAAGGCCCCACTGATGTAGGGTGCATGCATATTACTCCATATCGTGTCACACTCAAGCCAGGAGTAGTACTACCACGTATCCGACAATACAAGTTACCACCAGATGCTGTAGTGGCTTTACTGAAAATTATTGACGAGCTCATTGCACAAGGAGTGGTTGTAGAAACCGACTCAAATGTTTGTAATTCCCCTATCATTCCAATTCTTAAACGTACAGATCCAAATGCTCCTCCTGTTTATCGATTAGTCATCGATTTGCGAGAATTGAATAAATGCATTGTACCACAGTATCCCGTGGTCCCAGACATTTCATCCCTATTGACAGCTATTGATTCCGAAGCGACGTTCTTTACTGTAATAGACCTCAAGAACGCCTTCTTTAGTGTCCCCATTGATCCGGAAAGCCAATACCTTTTCGGATTCTGTTTAAATGGCCGAAGCTTCAAATTTGCACGCGCACCTCAAGGATTCACAGAAAGCCCCAGCATCTACAGCCAAGCATTAAAACGACAACTTGACAGTATTCACATGCCTGCCAACACTGCCCTACTCCAATACGTCGATGATCTATTGATCACCGCTCGTAGTGAACCAGAATGTGAACAAGCATCACTGGCAGTTTTGCTTTTCTTGGCGGACAAGGGACACAAGGTGTCTCCTTCGAAGCTACAATTCTGTGCCCAGCAAGTGGTGTACCTTGGGCACTTGCTGTCCAAGAGGGGTAGGCAGCTGACACCTGAACGAATTCAGTTAATTACACGTCTTCCGCAACCCAAGACACAGAAAGAAGTACGAGCCTTTATTGGACTCACTTCCTATTGCAGACAATGGATTCCACAATATGCATTTCTAGCTAAACCACTCATACAGTTGACAACACAGGAGGCAGCGTCTTCGACTGTCCTCCCTTGGACTCAGGAACATACACAAGCTTTTGATGAATTAAAGACAGCCTTATGCCAAGCACCAGTTTTAGCGACACCATGTTACAGCAAACCTTTTACACTTTTTGTCACAGAACGCGATGGCACAGCGTTGTCAGTTCTCACTCAGCTACAAGCAGACAAACACAAACCGTGTGCTTATTTTTCGAGTACATTGGATCCAGTAGCCCAGGCCCTGCCTGCGTGCTTAAAGTCAGTTGCAGCAACAGCTCTAGCAATCAGACAAAGTGATTCCATTGTATTAGGACATCAATTGACAGTACAAGTTCCACATTCTGTAGAGGTTCTCCTAAACAGAACACAGACTCAACACTTGACTGTAGCACGACTGACAGGTTATGAGTTGACATTATTCCAACCACACATAGAAATCAGACGTTGTAATACACTGAATCCTGCTACACTTTTACCATCGAGCACAACAGACCCTGCTCCGCATGATTGCGTAGATGTAGTTGACACAATTACGAAACCCAGACAAGACTTGACAGATGTTGCACTACCTAATCCAGACCTGACACTTTATGTGGATGGTTCATGTTTAAGAACAAGTACAGGAGAGTTGGTGGCCGCATATGCAGTGACCACTGAAACTGAAGTCATAGAAACACATCGTATTGACACCCTGTCAGCCCAAGCGGCAGAGCTTATTGCTCTGACTCAAGCCTGTATACGAGCCAAGAACATGAAAGTAAACATATACACAGATTCACGTTATGCATTCGGAGTCGTTCACGACTTCGGTGTCCTCTGGCAAGAAAGAGGTTTCTTGACCTCTCACGGAGCCAAGATTCAGCATGGTCCCCTCATTCAAGCCCTGTTAGAAGCCATACATTTGCCGACAGCTATAGCTATCATGAAGTGCAAAGCACATACGAAAGTCACAGACACTATTTCACAGGGCAACGATTATGCAGATCGAATAGCGAAACATACAGCACTGACCCATACTCAAACGACTGACATGACAAAGACTGATGTAACCTCACTGACACACTGTATGACAGTCAGGGACCCCACACAAGATGTCATCGACATACAGACACATGCCACTCCAGATGAAATAAAGAAATGGGCTCAACAAGGAGGGGTCCAGACAGACCAAGGATGGATGACGAAGGGAAAGACCACATGGTTTCTCCCCGACTCTATGGTTCAGGTTATCATCAACACAGCACATAGTCCAGCACATTTAGGAGAAAAAGCCATGTTAGACAGCATCCAGAATCTCTGGTTCAACAAACATTTACGAGCAGCAGCCAAACAGAAAGTGCGTACCTGCATGATCTGTTGTCAGTTCAATCCAGGAAAAGGTGTTCCCGTAGAGCAAGGTGGATTTCATCCTCCCGACTATCCTTTTGAAGTCCTCCAGATGGATTATATCCAGATGGAAAGATGCCGAGGATTCAAGTATGTCCTCGTAGTTGTATGTGCCCTATCCCGATGGACTGAAGCATATCCCGTCCCAGATTACACTGCCCCGACCACTGCCAAGCAGTTGGTTCGTGAGTTTTTCCCTCGATACGGTTTGCCCCGTGTCGTGTATTCAGATAACGGTCAGCCATTCTCATCCGAACTAATGAAGCAGGTCTCGCTTCTACTGGGATACCAGTGGAAGTTTCACTGTGTCCGACATCCTGAGGCAGCAGGTCTCGTGGAGCGGCACAATCAGACTCTGAAAACTCGCCTTGCCAAAGTGTGTAAAGAGAAGGGTGTAGATTGGATAGTAGCTTTGCCAGTTGCTCTTTTTTATAAGAGAATGGTAGCCCACTCTAGGACAGGGCTATCCCCGTATGAGGTGGTCTTCGGTAAACCTCCTAATATGTGGGGGACGCCTCTGCCGCGAAAAATCACTGATGTTGATAGTACTATGCTGACAGATTACCTTGCTTCCTTGATGTCTGCACTACAATCATGTCATTCACAGGTCGCGGCAGCCTTCCCAGACAACACCGAGGTGAAGCCACATGAACTGGTCCCGGGAGATGTTGTAGTCGTTCGGAATTTCGACAGGTCCAGCCCTTTGGAGCCCCGCTGGAAAGAACCGAAGATTGTTTTGTTAACAACCAGGACTGCTGTAAAATTGGAGGGGCGGAAGGGTTGGGTGCACTCCAGTCACGTTAAAAGATTCCATGGACTTCCGCCAAAAACTGAATCCCAGAACTCCCACATACCAGTGACTGATACCAAACTCCCCCTTCTAGAGAAAACTCCCCAAGAGGAGTACAGACAGAAATTGAGGTCTAGTAAGTCAGACAGTTTAATTGTTTAAGTCCCCTCCTGGGTGAAGCGGTTAGGCAGTTTCTGACAATGTACAAGTTAGACCCAAATAGAGAGAGAGATAGACAGGAGACCAAGAAACGAAAATATTGTAAAAGTCTCCGGAGCAGATGCGTCTGCACACTACTTATTATGTTTTTTCTGAGTCTTACGATTATTGCTATGAGTTGGATGTTATACATGTATTTTCCTCTTGCACATTCTTTTTCTAATGACACTGTCGAGCACACGTTTAGTGCTCTTCCTCCACACGAATTGTCTTATCGACTTGCGCTGCGCAACAATACATTTATTCGTATGTTACACCATTCTCACCAGATCAATAATGCTACTAATTGTTGGATATGTGGCCGACTCCCTCCTTATCAGAACTACAAGGGAGCTCTGCCTCTCTTTCCTTACCCGTTTACACATAATGGTTCCTGTGGTGCATGGTTTAGTTTAATATCCTCTATAGACACCGACTCTAAGGTTTCCCAAGGTAATTGGATATGGGGAAATCTGAACACAGTCATGAACAAAGCATGTTTCCCAGACGAGGAGGGTCTTCCGCAAAGGACAGGGACAGATCTAGAAAATGAAGTGTATGGATTAGGCAATTTTACACTCAGCATCATGATTCTAAATGTTCAGTCAGAAACCAGTCCAGACTTGCCATCCATATCAGTTTTACCAGCAAAAGGTGTATTATGTGTCAGAAAGAATGGTTCAGTACATCTAGGTCACAGTGACTGTACTACTGTGGTCGAATTCAGTGATAAAGGCAAGTCTACATTCAAAGCTTCCCGACATTCCTATTTCATTTGTGGTCAGACAGCTTATGTTCGTTTACCTCCAGATTGGGATGGTACCTGTTTCATTGCATTCTTATTGCCACCAGTTTTCCTAGCCCCATCTGACTATCACAGGAATTCCCGCCTTACTATTGTTAGACACAAGAGAGACCTCCCAATAGTTGATCAGACTGAAACTACATGGGAACAATATACAGATTTCAATAAAGGATTCTTTCCCTATCTAGGCACTGTCTCCAATAGTAAACTGATACGCAAATTAACCAGAATACTTGAAGCCGTAGTGAATGAGACTACTTCTGCCTTGGGCAACTTAACAGAGGAGCAGTCTGCTATGAGACTTGTCGTTCTTCAGAACCGCCTTGTCCTTGACGTCATCCTGGCCGATAGGGGCGGGGCTTGTAGAGTCATCGGATCCAGTTGCTGCGTGTTTATTCCAAATAACGCGCCATCAGTCTATAAGGCCATTACCCGACTTCACGAAATTGCCCATCTGATACACCAGAATCCAGGCTCCTGGACTTGGTCCGGTTGGCTCTGGAGTGTAATCACAGCTTGGGGATGGAAGCTACTGTCACTCCTAGGAATCATATTGGCCATAGTATTCAGTTGTTGTCTATGTCTGCAATGTGGGCCAGCGATTTGCGGCTTGTGCGCCACAGCTTGTGTTCCCCATTCAAGTTCACGTTCCCATTCCCGAAGAAAGAAAGAAGAGCAAATGATGTTATATGAACAGATTGATGGTCTCATGAACATCGACATATCATGAAGGGTCCGTAGGGGACAAGGAGGGAATGAGGTAATTGAAATTTTTATGGTCAATTGTGTCCCCTAACGTGTACCCCAACGGCTCCATGTACGAGTTTCAAGTACATGTAATTTCCCTCCACGACCGAATTCGAAGACGCAAATACATTTGCGTCCAACGTTAACATGTCCTCTATCAGATCCACCATGAATGGATCGATAATTCAGTTCCTAAGTATGCAGTGCCACCGTCTTTACATGGTGCACTTTCACGTTTTTCCTGGCTCTGCCGAGCTAGGCTCTGATTTCTGTCTTCAAGCCACGTCTGTCTCTGCCCCTGCCTCTGAAAGCTGCAGCATGGAGATGCATCCCTGACCTCTGCCTTACTTCCTGCCAAGCGAGCGGTGCCCGGCTCGGCCTGGTCTGCCTGCCAAAAACAGTATTTTACCTTCAAGTTATCAGCGTAGCCAGCTCAGCTCCTCGAAAACACATTCCTGTCTAGTGATTTAGGTAAACATATCCCCGGCTACAGAGCAAAGAGCAAGTCTTCCTGTCTCCGTGCAAGTAATTTACAGTTCCCGTTGCCGGAGTAGGCCCATGGCCCCGCACGTAGACACGCAGACACCTATACACGCACTAACATTCAGTATAGAGTAGCCTCTGCCCAAGAGACCTTTTACTCTAGATTAAACATCCTTCAAATATTAGATATCAGATATGTTATAGGGACAGGTCGATCTGACATGCCAGACTTCTGTCTCCTCTACTAGTGCTAAAAGTCAGACCCTTAGCTTCCTCTAGATGTACGTCAATCACACGTCATATTAGCTGCGCGCGCATTCAGGCCACAGGTTTCAGCTGACTCTGCAAGAATTCTCTAAGCATCCACCCACTTGTGATACTTTTCTGTGACGTTTCTAGTACACGCCTATGTGCACACCCTTGTTCACGCCTTTTTGTTACGCACATGTGTTCTTATCATATACATTTCACTTGTCACGCCTACTGTATTCAATGCTACTGTGTCATTTTACTATATATGTCATGTACTGTTAATAAATCGTTGACATCTTTCCTGCCATCATTGCATACCCGAACCCTTGTATTGATGGAATAGATTTCCATGGCTCGAGTCATCATTTATGATTAAAGCCCTTATGACTCAGACACCACGGACTCTGCCTCTCATTTGATTGAGCTATTTCTTTACTTGTCCGAAATTATCTGGCAAACTTGTATACGGTAAAATATTTACCACAATCCGCTACATAACAATATATATAACAGCATTACATCCTAAGAGTATCCAAATTTCTCCCCTACCTATTAACTCCAAGCCCTCACAATAGCTACATTCCCGTCTGTCCTCTTGCAACTGTAACCAAACTACCCTCTAATGTAACCCCCAACTATTTTCCCCTTTCCCCGCTCCCGGACCCCAAGTCCCCAAACTGTCGTGTTCTAATCTAGGACCCCGATCAATATTGTGACCTTATGCTCCTATACGGCTATAATCCATCCATACCCCTATAATGGCATAAACGATCAGAGCCATATTTCAGAAACTCGTCTCTGGCATAAACGATCAGAGCCATATTTCAGAACCTCGCCTCTGCAGCTCATTACAGTAGATGACACAGCAGAAGCCACTATCTTAGATTCCTAGATTACACTCCGAGTTCTTCAACAAGATAAAAGCCCCAGCAACCTGGGAAAGCCCCGCTTGCTTTGTTTTTATTAGTAATAGAACTCTAATGAGCACTGTAGGAACAACCAGTTCCGAGTGACATCTTTATTGACGTCTTATGTCCAAAAACGTACGTCAAACAAGGCACCTTTCAGGTATAAATATTACCAACGTTGCCTTAGGCAAATGCGATGGTGTGGTGAATACAGGAGCAGAACAGCTGTCCCTTGCAGAGCCCAGCAGATGCGAGAAGCCCACGGACGCTGCCCCTCCTCCTCCTTGACGC
Source organism: Lissotriton vulgaris (assembly GCF_964263255.1). Taxonomy (NCBI): domain Eukaryota; kingdom Metazoa; phylum Chordata; class Amphibia; order Caudata; family Salamandridae; genus Lissotriton; species Lissotriton vulgaris. The sequence goes on along the minus strand of NC_141685.1, from coordinate 670,310,189 downwards.
GCTGAGAAAGACGCTGTCTTTTCTCCTGCCGAGAAAATCCAGCTCCGGCGTTTCCAGCCTACCCTTGCGGGTGACTGGAATATCGAGTCCTGAAAGGAGATACCAGCCCTCCAACATTCTATTCCAGAGGTATGGTGTTGACTAAACCCTTAGAGAGAATTCTTGAAGCAAACCTTGGCAAAACCAACTTAACTAAAACTGCTACTTACTTACTCCCTCCTAAGTATTAGGCTTAGGTCAGGTACACTGGGGTAGGCGTAGTTAGAAGCACCAGTTGAGTACATTAGTCAAATGTATATATGAATGTATATATTTTATTCATTTAACCATTGTATGGCTAAGAAACCATATCAATGCTTTTACAGTATTATTTCGCAATCCTCCTTTTACTGTACGCACTTTTTATAATAACAAGTCTTGCAATTGTGGCAATTCATTTCTCTTGTATGAGAAGAAAGACTGTTCAATAAATAATACCTTTTATTGAAAACGCCCGTCTCTCTATTCTCTGCATCTTGGTGAAAGTAATCTGCACAACTGAATGAATGAAATAGCTGTCTATTGTTTCACACGACTCTAGAGATTGACTCTTATTCTAAGGAGCAAAGTTGTCATGTTTATGCGGTTGTTGGAAAACTGAATCCCTTCTTGTCTGTACCAGGGAAGCTGATCACTTCCTATTCAGTCAAGAAAGTTTCCAGTGACCTCTGAGCTAGTTGGTACAAACCCAATTAAGTTTAGCATAGTCAGTAGAGACCTGGAAGACCGCACTTCTACGTCTACACTGCTGTTTATGTTATTCCAATGCCCAGGGCCTATAGGGAAAATAGGAAGTACACTACAAAACTTAACGCCAAAATACCGAACTCCAGCCAAACTTGGCCAACATCCCCACCAAACTCCGCCTGCACCTGCTTCCAGCGACGATCGTACAACTTAATCCTGCCCAGTGTACCTGTCCCAATACTGCAGCCTAAAAGGAACCCCAAAATTAGGGTGGGAGGGTGGGCCAAAAAACCTAGCTCCGCTCCAAGCCACCAGGTTCAGATACCTAAAATGGTGGCTGGGTCACGTGGGGAGCCCAATTTATACCTGGGCTACAAAACGGTGGGCTTGGGCTGCTTTTGGGCTATAAACCAAAAGCAGCCCAACGGCAAAATGGCCATGCCCATGCTCCGCTCCCTCCCCCTCCCAAACTGCCCTGGGGGCAGACCTCGCGGCTCGGCTGCCCCCCAAACCCCTCTTGGGAGGGAGAGAGGGAGGCAAGCACGACCGACTACCATTTTGTGTGTGAAAAAGGCCGCTTTATTGAAACAGGTGCACATCACATTATTTCCCAAACTGGCAAACCCGCCTTACAGAACTATAACCTCTCTAAACATCAAGTTACCTGCCCCCCCTTTGTTTTTCTCCCTTCACCCCTACGATCCCACATGATAATATCCCTCCACCCGCTACATAACAATATATATAACAGCATTACATCCTAAGAGTATCCACATTTCTCCCCCACCTATTAACTCCAAGACCTCACAATTAGCTACATTCCTGTCTGTCCTCTTGCAACTGTAACCAAACTACCCTCTAATGTAACCCCCAACTATTTTCCCCTTTCCCCGCTCCCCAAGTCCCCAAACTTAACGCCAAAATACGGAACTCCAGCCAAACTTGGCCAACATCCCCACCAAACTCCGCCACCCAGGGAACGGTGGAGTGCAGGTGAATACACCGCCTCCCCCTATGCCTGTCCCCCCCCCCCTGCCCCCAAAGACCCCCACTCTGACCCGCGCCGCGCAGCAACACCAAAACCTCACCACCGGCTCCTAATCCCGGCGCACACCTAACAGGCGGGCAACACTTCCCGTAATTCCAACAGGTACAAGTCCATCCTCATCCTCGAGAGATGCACCCCGTCACCCCTGAACATTTCCGGTGCGTCATAATGGATATCTCTGTGCCAAATCCTCGCGAACCCCAAATGCCGACAGAAACGTACCATTTCTACGTTTATCTTTTTCCGTGCCTTGTCTACCGCCTGCGGCCGGCTTGCCCCAGGCCAAGCCCTCCGCGGAACCAGCTCTGTCCACACCACCGAACACCCGGCCCAACATCTCCGCAATTCCGCTAGGTCCCGCCGCATCGCCCTCATCAAAACCAAACCAGTCTTTCGAACCATGTCGTTCTCCCCCAAATGGGGAACCAAAACATCTAGGCACCGACCCCCGTGCACCATGCCGTTCAACGTGGACATCAGTTCTTTCCAACGCATGCCCCCCCTCCCCCGCCACACCACCTGAAAATGAGCCGGGTTAAAGCCTAAGTTCTCCCCGAAATAGCTATCCTGGGCCTGTAACTTCGCCCTCTTCACAAAAGAATGGCCCACAATCCAAATCAACATCCCCTGTGCCGCTGAGCCCGCCACCGAACCTGAAACAAAAAACAGATGTAAGTCACATTGTCCCCCCCAAATCCAACGCGCATTTACTCTAACTCAGCGCTACGCACATACCGCCTGTAGCAAGCCGAGGACCACCTACCCAGGCGCATGATGGCCCCTCTCCCGCACCCTTGCCTATGCGCTTCCGCCGCCGCCCCAATTCTGAACGAGTGAGTGCCATACTGTCCGCAATCGACCCCCAGCCTGCCCAGAGCCTTCCTCAACACCCCCAGCAACTGCGCCCCCGTTGCCCGAGCGCCATCCGCATGCTGAAAGACCAACCCGTCCCCCAGCCGAAAGCCTTTCCAGGTCCACCCCCAACGCACTGGGCACGCCAATCCCCCCCCTCCTGCAGCGTCACCCAGGCACCCGCCCCACGCTGGTCCGTTTTTGACCGCAGCAGCCAAATGCGCACAGCCCGGTGCCCCAAACGCACCTCCGTCCAAACCAGTCCCGGGCCCCCTCTACCACCTACAAGCTCCGACACCCGAAAAGCCCCCGCAAACATCCACACCATCAGGGTCGTAAACAAGCACTTCTCCCGTTCGTCCAGGCACACCCCATGTAACACCCCCAGCACTCTCCCCAACAGGTCCTCCGACAACGGCCGCCGCAATGGCCCCGCCTGCCCGCATTCCCGGGCCCAACCTTTCAACATCCGCGACCCGAGCTCTACCGCGGATGGTGCGTAGCCCCAGTACAGCTTCCCCATGAACGCTATCCCTGCCAACTTGCCCGCTATGGTCACCTTCCTGAGGCCCTGGTCTACTACTGCGAGCATAAATCGGAACACATCATCCCGCCTCGCAGCTCCCGGCGGCCTCTAGCGCGCCCCGGATGCCAGAAACTCCCCCCAAGCCGCAACATACATAGCCCTGGTCGAGTACGCCAATGATCCTAGAACTAGCTGTAACATCCGGTGTTGCCCACTCGCCACAGCTGCGCCGGCATGGGTGTCGGGTCCTGCTCCGCGTCCTCGGCCAACCCACGGAATCTCCCCCACTGCGAACGAGACAAGGCATCCGCAATGTCATTGTCGACTCCCGGGACATGCACCGCGCGGAAGGCAATGTCATGACGCAAACAGCCGAGCACAAACATACGCAACAGCTTCAACACCTGCTCGTCCCTGGCCGACTGGCGGTTCACCACCTGTACCACGGCCATATTGTCCACATGAAACGTCACCCGCCGGTGTGCGAGGACCTCTCCCCACACCCAAATCGCCACCACCAAGGGGAAAAGTTCCAGAAAAGCGATGCTCCGGCCCCCACCTCGCCACTCTATGGGCCAACTCTCCGCACACCATTTTCCGTTCCAGTACAAACCGAAACCGTCGCTGCCCGCTGCATCTGAGAAGATCTGGACTTCCCAAACCATGTCCACGTCCCGCTGTAAGGGCACACCGTTGAACTGGTTCAAGAAAAACCGCCACATCCGCAAATCCTCCCGCACGCCCGCCGACAAACGCACGCGGTGGTGTGGTGGCCTATTGCCTGCCAGCGCCCTACCCAAGCGCCTACAGAATGTCCTCCCCACGCGCACCACTCTGCATGCAAAATTCAAGTGACCCAACAGCACCTGAATGTCCAGTACCGCCACCTTGTTCCTGGCCACCATCATTTCCAGCAACCCCAACATCAGCCTCTTTTTGTCCTCAGGCAACCGTGCCTCCATCCGCACTGAGTCGAGCTCAATGCCCAAAAACGACAGCGCCGTGCCTGGTCCCACTGTCTTTTCCGGCGCCAAAGGCACCCCTAGGTCCTCCATGAGCTCCTGCAACCTGTTCAGCGCCACCTGGCAGTCCGTGGAGTCTGGGGCCCCGACCATGAAAAAGTCATCCAGGTAGTGAGTCACTCCCTGGTGACCCGTGCGTTCCATAAAAAACCATTGGAGGAACATGCTAAAACACTCAAAAAGGGCACAAGATATTGAACAGCCCATCGGCAGCGCCTGGTCCACATACCAGCGGCCGCAAAACTGGATCCCCAGTAGGCACCAGTCGTCTGGGTGAACCGGCAACAGCCGGAAAGCCGATTTGATATCGCACTTAGCCATTTGCGTGCCGGGGCCTGCCTGCACTACCAATTCCATCGTTGCCTCCACCGAGGAGTGCGACACCGTGGCCTACTCTTCGGCAATGAAGTCGTTCACCGACCCCCCCTCCGGCCAGGACAAATGTTGTATGAGACGAAACTGCCCTACCTCTTTCTTGGGTTCCAACGGCCACTCTGAAAACGGACCTGCCATGCGGCCCTCCTGCACTTCTTTGTCCAACTTGCCCTGCACCACCTCCGGGTGTTCCTTCGCTGAACGCAGATTGTCCGCCCAACGCCTCTGACGTGGCCCCGCGTAACCTAACCGAAACCCCACCCGGAAACAGTCTTGCAAGCACTCAGCGACCCGCACGTCCAAGTAGATACTCAGGGCCGCCGACAGTTGTTCCACCTTAACCGGAGTACGAGCCCTGGGTCCCAGCGCCCCTACTCCCTCGCCCGCCTGCGGGGCGGGTCCCGGACGCGCGCCTCCTCCTGTTGCCTGGGCTCCCCCACGTGTTGGGCCCCAGCAACGCACCACTGGGTGTCCGTACCTGCCGCCACCCGAGCAGTCGTGCTTAAAGCAGCAATGCTCCCTGGCACACGCCCCCCGGTTAAAGTCCCAGCAGGCGCCTGGCGCTCCGGGTTGGCTCTTGCCCCCAGCCCCCACCCCCACACGGGTGGGGCTCCCCTGAAAGGGCTGGTACACTATTGGCAAACCGCTGGCGGTTAAGATAGCTTTCCCCGACCCCGCCAGCCCCATCGTGTGCTGCCAGAGGTCGCAGTCCAGCTCCCCCCACTTTGCCTCTGGATCCCACGCCATCCAAGCCCGAAACTCCTCGTCGTTCTGAGCCCACGCAAACCCCCCGCCCCGTGATATGCGCCTTCCGTACCACGTCCATGTATTTAAACATGGACACCGACCGCTCCGGGAACGTCTCGCAATAGGCGCTCGCAAAAATCAGAAACGCCGCCGTCCAGTTTTCAATGGTCAAGGGGACCCTTGGTCGCTTCTGCACCTTGGCGCCGATCCACTGCACCAAGCCTGGTCAAGTTTGCAACCCCGCGCTGAGCATCCCTCTGCAATAAAAACGGCACTGCTGATGTGCTGGGTCCCTGCCACTGCGCGGCCCCCCCACCATCCTGCTGCCTGTCCCTTAACCCCCGGGCCTCACCCTCAACCTCCACCCCCTCGTCGCTCCAAGCCAGTCCCCCACCCCGGCCCCCCCTGCCTCCAGGGTTACCTCCCCCCCCGCACCCCGTTCCTCCGCCTGCCCCACCCGGGGCACCCCTGTCCTGGCCCCTACCAACCCCCGGCCCTCCCGCAACCCCTCCTCCCAGGACTCGAAGACATCCAAACCTACCCAGTCCTTCTCTCCCTTCCCTGCTTCTATCAGTAGTGGGGACACACACCCGCTCCCACTCAGCTCCTCCCTCCACCCCCGACCCACCCCTCTCCCCTACCTGCTGCCTGCCTACCCCCCCGCCTCACAACCCCAGGTGCCCCCCTTCCGGTCTCCGGCCCTGCCCCCTGCCTACCCCTCCCACCCACTGTACCTCCCTCGTGTCTGGCTGGTGACGGGCTCCCCCTCCTCCCCCCCCCCCGTTAGGGCTCCCCTACCTGCCCCCTATCAGGAGGGCCTGCTCTCTTCTGTGCCTTTTTCCCTCCTCGCCCCGTGGCTGCCAGACCCGCTGGAACACCCTCCCCCCCTTTTCCCCGCCCCCCCGCTTTCTTCCTCTGTCCTGACTCTGCCCGCCCCTCACCCAGGCCCGATTCCAGCTGGATCTCCCCGCCGCCAGACGACGTGCTTGGGAGATCCCCGTGCAGCTCCCACCCCTTACTCGTGGGCTTTCTCCCTCTCGGCCCGTCCCCCTGGCCCGCCCCTCCCCTCCCGGCACTCCTGCAGCGGCGCGCCCTTCGCCGCCCGCTTACGTACCGACCTCCTGTCACCACGCGGGCCACGCTCCTGGCATCAGCGCGGCCCCCAGCACCCACCTACATTTTCGGTGACTTGCGCAGCGGCGAACATGCAAGGATCGCCGCCGCCACTCCCGCCGCGGCGCTGTGCCTACGAGGAGGTCCATCCGCCCCGCCTCGCCCAGCAGGCGGATGGCCTCCAGCACCCTGTAATCGCCGGTGACAGCCATGCTCGATCCCTGAAAACGCTGCACCGCAATTCCGCTCTATAAAGGACTCCTAAATCTAACCGCCACAACCAACGCCAAAAAACCTAGCTCCTCTCCCAGCCACCAGGTTCAGATACCTAAAATGGTGGCTGGGTCACGTGGGGAGCCCAATTTATACCTGGGCTACGAAACGGTGGGCTTGGGCTGCTTTTGGGCTATAAACCAAAAGCAGCCTAACGGCAAAATGGCCGCACCCATGCTCCGCTCCCTCCCCCTCCCAAACTGCCCGGGGGGCAGACTCTCTCGGCTCGGCTGCCCCCCAAACCCCTCTTCTGTGCTCAACGTGTAAACATTAAATAGAAAACGCAAGACTCAATTTGAATGCGACTATAGTCAAATTCAGACGTTTCACATAGATGCTGAACCATCGGCCTGTCGAGCACTTCAAGGGATCAGGACTCACTATATAAATGCTTTTACACAAACACAGATGAATCATGGTTGTGATGTAGTCATACTATCTTTGTGGTACACATCTTCTTTACGCCACATATAGATACAGTGATCTGGTATTTAAACAATTTGGCATTGGCCTTACAATTTTGTATGGTTGGCCAGCAGTAACATTCCATTCTTAGGCCACACCACATTTAGCGCACACGTCACATTTCAGAAGAGCACACCAAAGCATTCCAGCAACAACACAAGGACGAAGTGGAAACCGTAAGTGCAGTATCATTTCCAAGATCAGATGTTTTTAATGACAGCCTCTGTGAAAGTCAATGAAATTACAAGTCGCTGGGCGATGCAATGAAAAGGCCTAGAAATGCAACGCTGCCATCTAGCAAGCCTCAAATTGGGGCCTGAACTATTTAAAGAGCCAGTAGCGTGGCCGAGTGCCACAGCGGCAGGGCTACAGTGGCAGCTGCTGGTTCAAAGGACACACGCCCCTGCCCTCCCTCTGCGACTACAGAAACTCTGTAACGGGTCACGAATCTCCAGGAAACTAAACTATGGGCATCCAAAGATGGCGCACACACTTGGTTAAAGAATTACTTTATATATTTATCTATACAGGGGGAAAGTAAAGAGCAACATTTAGCCGATTTTGAACTTGGGCCATCTTGATTCAGGCTTTTCGGCGGATCCGTATAGCAAAATATATGTGGCAAGAGAAGCAGGTAGGCAGCGTGAGCTGTGACTGAGCTCCAGATCGACCTATATTGAAGGACCCACAAAATCAAACAGTTGTACCCATAGAGAACCTTGGTTTGCTTTCGGTAGCATTACCCAACCAGTAGGGAATTCCAGGAGAAATGCATTCTCTTGTACAAAAAGACAAGGCCTTCAAATGTTATGAAAAAATATATATATTATTATAGAAATTAAATCCATTGCAAAATAAGAAAAATGATGGAATGGCCAAAGTGTCTTCCTAGGATTTATCTTTACCAAGGCATTCAGTTAGACTGACCCGCAAGGGCATACAATCTGACTGAAGAAAGTGATGATGTTCCAGTCAAGATTTTTGCATATTATGTTAAATTATACAGTAAATATCTGCCCATTGGAACACAGCTGGAGGCCTCATTGGAGTAGGGCAGGGGGAGGTTGAATACGCGATGATGGAGCTTTGGGTGAGCTGCTGAGATGGTGTGCAAAAACCTCAAAGCAGAAAGAAGGAGCCTCGTCGATATTCTTCGAATAAGTGTGGAAAATTCGCGCTGTCATTTTTCCTGCGGAGTTTACAAAGCTCACGTGCTGATATGGTGCTTCCCTAAGTATCACGTTGCATTAGAAAGTCACAGTCTCGGCTGCAGTTTTCAGCGCTCCCAAAAGACAACTTTCTAAAGTTCAATAAAGCGCTACTTAGGACAAAGCACCTCTCCAAGCTGAGGAAACTACATCTTTCGAAGACAAGTGCTACAGAATGCCCACGTTCCTCTGGATGGATTCACACAGGCTAAACACTTCCAAAGGGCAGTAAGCCTAGAACTAAGTGGTCGTTTCAAGCAAAATCAAGGAAACCAGAGCTATCTTGAAGAAGGATGTATTGGACCGGCAGAGTGAGCTCATTTCACATGGAAGAAAATAGAGGGGTCTCTCAAGATTCAACTCAGGTCTCCACAGCCTTTCAGCGAGCAAACCTGTTAACTGGGAAATGTACCAGCAGTAACAACAGTAACAAGTTTTTATTTGGTTTGGTACTCCACTGAGGACCACAAATAATATATAAAATTCGATTATTACAGCTTTTAAAAGTTCTCATGTTAATACATAGATAAAAGAGGTTTTAAAAATGTATAAAGTTTATAACAAACTAGTTCATTAGGGGGAGTTTTGCAAGCGATAATCAATTCCTTGACGGTGGTGATGCGGCATCTGAGATATATAGGATACAGATGTTTTGCTCTCGCCGCTACTACTTTTAAGTTGGGGCATATGAACAGTAGATGCTCTAAGTCCTGCTCCCCGCCGTTACATAGGCTACATATTGGTGACTCGTTTTGATGCCATTTTGATGTTAAAGTTTGGGTGGGTAAAATGCCCAACCGGAGCAGGATGATTAATCTCCTAGCGCCATGAGTGAGATTAAAATCTATATAGTTCTGGGTTTTCTTAAATACCACTGATTCAGCAAAGTTTTTATATATACTTAATTTGGCGCAATGCGATGAGTCAAGGTCAAAGCTTAGTCTTGGGGTATAGCATTTTAAAAAGAGTTTCAGTTGAGGCGGTGTCCAAGTCAGCAACAGATCAGTACTAATATTCGCCAGTTTGAAGGCGAAAGACATGTTTTTATAAAATACGTGCTTCGTAGAATCACTATCAAAGGTCTCTGTTTTAAGCAGGGAGCGAAGTGTACCTTCCTTTGCATGGAGCAGGTTGTATGCCCACCTAATGATGTTTGCGGTACCTCGAGAGTAAGAGCTTGTAAGCGATAGTTCAAGGCGGAGTGCTTGTACTGGGATAGACTGCGCTACTTTTAGCATTTTCCTCAATATTTTTCCTTCTTTTAGGTCCAGGAATGTCCACTGCTTTATAGGAATGTATTCCAAGGCATACGATAAAACTGCAGGGATCTTCACACTGTAGACTTTAAGCAGGGAGGAAAAATTTCTATTTCCAGAGGTCGCGTATAACCTTAGCAGAGCTCCTGCATGCACCTCTGATTTTCTCGACAGGTTTAGAAACTGGCGGTTGTTTCTTAGTGACTTAGTGAAGATCCTACCCAGATAGGTATACTCCTCAACTTCTTCGATTTTTTCGTCACCGAGTCTCCAACAATATTTACTGCTTTTTTTCTTCCCTGAGAAAGAGATTATTTTTGTTTTGGTTAAATTAGGTATTAGAACATTTTCCTTGGTATACTTATACAGGGCATCCATATCGTTTTGCAATCCAAAGGGTGTTTGGTCCAACACTATAATATCGTCAGCGTAAAGTAGGGCATGAATTGTTTGGGCAGCTACCTTTGGTGGGAAGTTTAGTTCTCGCTGTAGATGCTGCGGCAAATCGCTGAGGTATAAGGAGAACAACAATGGGGCAAGGACCACCCTTGCTTGAGTCCGTTGGGGGGTTGGGATCGGGTTAGTCAGGCCCTTTTCCCTCCCCATTTGTACTTGGCACCAGGTGTCTGTATGCAGTGCAATTATAATTCGTAACAACTGCTCAGGGATTCCTTATTTCCTCAGTTTTTTCCATAGGGTCGCTCTATCCACTCGGTCGAACGCTGTGGTAAAGTCGATGAATGCTGCATACACAGGCTGGGATTTAACTACCACGTATTTGTCAAGGATAGTCTGTAACATCGCGATGTTGTCTAAGACGGAGTGCTTTGGCCTAAAGCCTGCTTGGTATAGCGGGATCAGTCCCTGTGTGAAAGCCCATTTTTTTAGTTGATCCAGAACCTCTGCAGCAAAGATCTTTCCCGTAGCATCCAGTAGTGCTATCTGCCGGTAATTGCCAGGCTGTTGTCTCGGTCCCTTTTTATGTATCGGTATGACGATGCTACCCTTCCAAGATTGCGGCAATTTTCCTGTATTGAGGATGAAATTGAAGAGGGGAGATAATATCGTGCTCCATCCCTTTGGGTCTGTCTGAAGGACCTTAATAGGTATTTGATCTGGGCCGGTGGCTCCTGTTGTTCTTGCCTTCCTTATATGCATTTCTGCGGAAAAGGGGGACACAGTACCAATGGGTGAGGTGATTTCTTCGCAGTTGTTTGTGGGAGTTATAGGCCTTTCATAGTTAGTATTTAATTTATACAAGTTGGTCAAATATATCTCCCATTCTTTAGGGGGAACTGGGATAGCTTGTAAGGCCTTTTTTGTGCCTGTTTCTTTAGCGATTAGTGACCAGTAAGTACGTTGGTTGTTCTGTTTTGCCGCTATCCGCAGGTCAACCCAATTTTTATCTTGTGTTATTTTTTTTGCCGTTGTTTCTCCCTCTTGCATTGGTTCTTTAATTTATTAATTTCTGCTTGTCTAGATATCGAGGGCTCCAGGAACTGCGTTCTTATTAATTTATTTAACGTTTTTGCGCTTGTAGATGGCCTACTAGTTTTATTTTTGAGTCTTGCTGGTACTGCTTGTTGCAATTTGTGTTGGAGCGTTTGTTTTAATGTCTCGATTATCGTCTCAAAGTTTGTTATTGGGTTGGAGGAATGGATTGCTTGAAGGAGCTGCTTAGTATTTATTAGAGTGGCGACTTTATTGAGTGTAGAGGAATTCCAATATATCTGCCTTTGGTTTGTCTTTACAGTAACTACACTGTGTTTAAACATGGTGTGGCTTGTTGGGCATGTGGTCGTTGTCCATTGGGTGTGTAAAGCCATGTTGGCATGGTCGCTTCCTTGGACAAAGTGAATCTGAAGCTGTGAAACAGACCCAAACATATCCAAGCTGCAGATCATATAATCCAAAATTGATATGGAGTTCGTTTCCTGTCTCGTATAAGACGCAGGGATGTCACCTTCCACATTTCCATTTAGGATAGTTCCATTTAGTAGAGGTAGTGATTGTAATAATACTTTCCCCCTTTTGTCAGCCTTGCTTCTGGTCGGGAACAATGGCACTGAAATTTCAAGAGCTTCCTCCTTATACCAGCTTGCCCATTTCGATATTACTGTGTTAGATAGTTTTCCATCGAGGTCACCCTTGATTATAAAAGGGAGATAGGCTTGAGTTTCTGTTATTAGCTGGATACCCTCCAAGATTTCAACAAATAGCCCGTCGTTTTTTTGTCCAGGGGGGATATATACGTTGAAAAGCAAAACGTTTTTTTGTAGCTCTAACCCCAGCGTGATCTTAATACATTGAAAGTGGTTAGTTTTTGTAGAGATAATTTCTTGGACCCAGTTGTACTCTTCGCTTAATAGGATTGCTATACCTCCCTTGGCATGGCCTCTGCCAACTTCCTGCGCTGGTATATCGTAGGTGAAATACCCCTCCTGGTAAAAACGTTTTGTTGACCAAGTTTCTTGTATTGCCATTATAGCTGGTTGGCTTTTCGTCAGTTCCATCATCTTTTCTGGTGTTTTCCCTGCTATGTTCCAAGATGATATCAGTAGGCCACTGCTAAACTGAGCGATTCTTATTCTGTGCTTGTTTTTTTTTGTTTAGAGTCTCTGCAATCCATAACCAAGACTGATCTACATTTACTGTATCCTTATCTTTGGAACTTTGGCTCCAGATTTCTCTCTCCCTGTCCTTTACTAAGATAACTAGATGATCTGCAGAGTCGCCTATGTAATTATTTTTTTTGTTTTGCTGATGAAGGGTTTTTTGTAAGATCCCTTAGGCAGATTTCTCGGTTTACCATCTGTAGATTTCTGTATTGAGGTCAAGTCGTAGCCACATTTATGAAGAGTCTCTTTCTTTCAGAATAATTCCCGGGAGCACTGGTGACCAAAATTCTACCACGGCGGTTTTCATTTTTTCTTTGTCCGGGAAGGTTACTAAGTTGATTTCTTTTTGTGTTAAAGTTTGTAGGGGCAAAATACGTTGAAGGAGGTTAATAATACGGCCTCGGTTGAGAGGGGCTTCATCTGTTGGAAAAAGCTCAGTTATTTGCAGGTGCGTCGATATTAAATCTTCTTGTGGTGGGTCTTTTCTCCGGTAGTCTTCGGATCCTTTAAAGTGAACTCTTAGTGCAGGGCTTACTGGGTCATAAAGGAAGTCTTTTGCCCTTGGGTTTAACGAGTTTTGTTGGGGAATTTTATTATTAGATTCTTCCATCAAGTTTTGATTTATTCTCTTTAGTGATATGGGCGACTTTATACTTTCTTCATGATCAAGGTGGGCGTCGGGAGGGGAGGTGGTCTTCTGAAATTTGAGTTTTTGCGGTTTTTTCTTTTTAAATCTTCTTAGCGGCTTTCCCCTTTTTTTCTTTCTTTCCACTTGCTTCTTTTTTATATTTTGTGAATCCTGCGCATCCTCGCCATTTATGCCAGTGCTATCCTTTCTTTCTTGGTCCATGACAGGACTGGCCATGATAAGTTTGTTTTTGGGCTTCCTGAATATAGGATATAGGTTAGACTCGCTATTGGTTTCTTCTTTAAAGAGTTTCTTTAGGGAATATACCGTAGTTTTACACTGGTTACTTATTGGTCCCTTGCGTGATTTATTACCGGTTTGTGTTCCCATTTCTCTTTTCGCCGGCACTAAGTGGCCGGTGCTTTTGATGCCATTTGTTACCTCTTGACAGTTGTCAGATATTCCCTTTACTTTGGTTAACTCGGTTTGTTCTTTTTTCCTTTTTTCTTCCACGAGGAATTTTAGAATTCCTATTTGCACATCAAGTGTTTGGTCTGAGTTCTCCAAGATATTACCTAGATGGGCGAGTACCGAGTCCAGGATTTTTTGCAGTGTGAAAAGAGACTTCGACACTGGAGTATTATTGTTCGTTAAGCTGGTGGACTTGAACATAAAGAGGTCCGGAGAATATTCCAGGAGACCCTCTCGGTCCGAGGGTTTTAGTTATGTGCTATTATGTATGACATCGGGCTCTTCTTGAGGTCCCAGATCTAATTCTCCTTTCTTAACGGTTGATTCAGGACGCATCGAGATATGGTCGGGACTATGTTGAATATTAGATAAGTCCAATGTTATTTGGCCGATTGACTATTTCCGGGGATGAGTCCTCGAAATCTGTTGAGGGGGTTATTTGTCAACCTCAGATGTAATTAAGGTGTGTTCTTTGGGGAGGGCTTGTGCACTTCCCTCTTTGTCTTTTCCATCCTCCATTATTTCAGCTGTTATAGCTAGGATTGACTGATTTTTTACTACTAGCCCGTCCGTGGTAAATGTTGTAAAATACTTTCGTATTCCGGGGGTTCCTGTTATCCTTCCACTTTTCACCGCTTTTGTTAGTGGTCTTCCTAATTGCCTCTTCTGTCCCCATTCTCAGCTGACACTATTCCCGACTGCGAAAGCGCAGCATTCTGTGTGGAATTCAATGCAAACAACTCCTTCACAGGCACCCTGATTTATCGTCCCCCTGAACCTGTAAAACTGTTTCACAGGTCCCTGCCAGAAATCATCGCGGTAAGAACCCTTTCGTCAGCCAACCACACGATTTTAGGGGACCTTAATCTTCATTTTAATTCCCCCGCAGACCACATCGCACAGGAATTACTAGAAGATCTGGAAGCCCTCCAACTCCCCCAGCTGGTGGCTGCTCCGACCCACGAAAAAGGCAACTTGCTAGACCCCATATTCAGTAACTGCCTGGACCTAACGGTCGAGCAACCCATTCCCCTTCCATGGTCAGACCACTTTTTGGTCCCCTTCTCCTGGGCCACTCATAAAACCTCCCACGCACCCCCCCAAGTCACCATCAGGAGGAACTGGTCAAAACTCCCCTTGGAATCCTGGCTACACAAACTGGACTCCACCCGTCCTCCACCTTGTTCGGATCCCAACGTAGGAAATGACACCTACAGAGATTGGATCACTCGCTCATTAGATTCAACTCTACCGCTGCGTAAATCCTCCTCGAAGAGACCACATAAATCTGCCCCCTGGTTTTCTGACTCTTTAAAACAACTTAAACGCACCTGCAGACAACGTGAGAGAGCATGGCGCCTAGATTTCCTCCCAGAAAAGAAGACCTCCTATAAAGAAGCCATCAAGGTATATAAAGAAGGGATTAAAGCAGCCCAGGCCACCTACTTTTCTGAGAAAATAATGGGTGCAAAATCCAAACCCAAGGAAATCTTCCAAATCATAAAACAATGCTCTAGTGCCACTCCGGCTCCTCCCCCCATCAAATCCCAGGAGCAATGCAACGAGCTTGCAGATTTTTTCCATGATAAAGTCTTAAAAATATATTCCACCTTCCCACCTGCAGCCACTCCCCCGGAAGCGATCAAATCACTTCTCCTCAGACCACCTCCCCGTCCAAACCAGCCATCACTCGAGCACTTTCTCCCCCTTGACCTCGACACTTTAAATAAAGTGGCCCGTTCGGTCAAGTCCGGATCTCCCCGCGACCCTGCCCCTCCAGACATCCTGATGCAGGCAAGTAAAGCCACCTTGCCTGTAATCCTGGATCTTCTGAACACATCCATCTCTGCATGCTCTGTCCCTACTGCCTGGAAGCAGGCCATGGTACGGGCGCTGCTAAAAAAACCTAGCCTAGACCCAAACGACCTGTCAAGTTACCGCCCCATTTCACTCCTTCCTTGGACGAGCAAGGTGCTAGAGAAGCACATAAATGCACAGTTGGTGCAGTTCCTGGAGGACCACTCGCTGTTACACACATCCCAGACAGGCTTCAGGCCACAGCACGGGACAGAAACCGCCTTGTTAGCAGTCACCGAGGATACTAGAAGGATCCTGGACCAGGGAGGATCAGTGGCAGTGATCCTCCTTGATCTAAGCGCCGCCTTCGATACGGTCAGCTACTCCACCTTGCTGGACCGTCTCCACAACATCGGAGTCTCAGGTGACGCATTAAGGTGGTTTGAATCCTTTCTGTCTGGGAGGTCGTTTCAGATCTTCGACGGTGTAACAGTATCCACCAGCAAACCTCTGAGTTGTGGAGTGCCACAGGGCTCCTCCCTGAGCCCTGTGCTGTTTAACGTCTACATGAGGCCGCTGGCAGGTGTCGTCGAACCGCATGGCATTAAAATCGTGTCATACGCCGACGACACCCAGTTGGTGGTCTCACTTGCCACCGAGAACAGCAAGCACTCCTCAGTTGATTTGCTACACTGCCTAGAGGATATAAAGAGTTGGATGACCAGCTCCTTCCTCAAATTAAATGGAGACAAGACGGAGCTCATGCTCCTAGGCCCACCCTCCCCAGTCCCATTCACCTCCCTGTGGCCCAATGCACTGGGTCCCCCCCCCACCCCAAAGGAAAGCGTGAAGAGCCTGGGAGTGTGGTTGGATAACAAACTCTCCTTCTCCACCCAGGCCACAAAACTATCCGCCACATGTTTTGGCCTACTGAGAACCCTGAGGAAGGTTCTTCCGCTGCTGCCGCTAGAAGCTAAAAAGGTTGCGGTCCAAGGGCTAATCCAGTCCCGCCTGGACTCGAACAATGCCCTATACATGGGGGCACCTGAGTTTACACTCCGGAAATTACAGGTGGTGCAAAACTGTGCAGCGCGTTCTCTGCTGGAAATCCCGCGCACTCAGTCTGCCAAACCTGCCTTAAAAAGTCTCCACTGGCTGCCAGTGAGGCAGAGAGTAGCCTTCAAAGCACTATGCTTGGCGCATCGCACCTTCTGGAATACAAGCCCGCCAATCAACAGAAATCTTGTCACCCCCTATCATCCCAACAGGAACCTGCGATCAAGGGAGGCCTTCCTTGCTGTCATCCCCAGAGTAAAGCGAGCCAGAGCCGGGGGAAGACTGTTCTCTCTGAACACCGCCAGGCTCTGGAACGACCTTCCCCTTTCACTCCGGTCCAACTCAGATCTTCTTTCATTCCGCAAACACCTAAAAACATGGCTGTTTGACAAACTCCCTGTACTCTAGCACCCCCTCCGCCACTTCTGGTCAGCTCAGCGCTTGGACGCCCACGGGCAGCAATCGCGCTTTACAAATACTGTTACAATTACAACAATTACAATTACATTCTTTTCATGAAGATGGTTCGTGATCTCAGTTTCTTAAAAGCCATTTCCCTGCACCAGGGCTATTGATAGTATTTTTCCGATAGTAGGTTATCAATTGTCGGTTATCGCATTAAGGCTTGCTCCTCCTTTGTGCTCTTGGCGTCCCTGCCACCCAGGCCGACCCTCTGCCACTAGGACGGGGGATCTGTGTTCAGCGCTCTGTGTTCAGCGCTCTGCACTCTGATACTCGTAGCTTGTCGCTCAGCCCTATCAAGCGTGGTAGGGGCTGAATTTTACCATCACACTCGCCGTCTCTGCGATTTTGAGTCGGTAGCAGAGGTGATGCACTAGGTGGGGCAACAGGAGGTAGTTCAGGGGGATTTCGGGGGTAATGGCAATATTGCTGGCTGTTGTTCGCTCCTGTCCCCTTCCCCGTAGCCCCCAATGCCGCTCTCACTGTTGTACTGCTGCTGGAGGTCCAAGCTTCGGTACACGCTTCTTGCCTCTGGATTCCTCTGATTCCTCTGGTTCCTTAGGCACATCGGGCCGCTGCTTGTGGCTGCGGCTTGATTGTTAGCCTGCCAGGGTAGTGCCTCGCTGTGTGCGCCTTGATGCGTGTGGTCCTTTTTAAATATCCTTAGTAGGCTTCTGCCTTACTCCATACTGGTGGTAGTGCTTCGATTTTTCCTGTTTTTTGCCTTTTGGTTTTTGGCGGGAAGCGGGATGCAGACTGGGGGCTGCGGGCTTCGGTCTGCAGGCTGCGGGCTGCGGTCTGTTGGCTGCCACCGAGCCTCCCTGTTCCTCCTCCTGGTCTGCTCCGCTCCGCTCAATACGCTGTGCAGTTCCTGCTCACGGCAGGCTCACGGCGAGTGGGATCCGCGCTGCCACCAAGCCTCCCAGTGCCCGCTCCTGTTCCGCTCCCGATGTACTGTATGCGGGTCCCGCTCACGGCGGGCTCACTGTAGGCGGGCTGCGGGCTCACGATAGGCGGGCTGCTATAGGCAGGCTGCGGGCTGCCGGTTGAGTATCCAGAGTAGGCGGCGGCCCGGTGATCAGGATAGCTTCGGCTTTTAGCTTTGGCTTCGGCTTCTGCTTCGGACAGTCCTCCAAGCCACCAAGCCTCCCTTGCTCCGCTCCCGCTCCGCTCCGCTCAGTACGGCTTACACACACTCTCTGTAGCTGCTTCTGCTCTCTGGCTTCTGCTCTCTGGCGCCCTCTGTGTCTCCTGTCTTTTGGGGGCGTCAATCTCAGTCAATCTAAGATCCGATTATGCAATAGAGAAGAGGGGCTCAACTCATTCGTCCCCTTTCTAAATGCTCCATTGTCTCTATTGACTCCTGCCACCAGCCCTGCTGAAGCCGTTAAAGCTGTTGAAGCTATATTTTGTAGCCTCCTGTAGCTCCTGCCAGTTCCGGCGCTGCAGCAACACTTGCAGCTTCAGCCGAGTTGGTATTGTGGCTCTCGGCTCCCACCGCGTTGAGGTACCCCTTAAAGCTTGGACGGGGCAGCTCGCGGGTGTTGAAGAGCCGGTGCGGGCCCCAATGCAGGGAGTTCGGCGTGTAGGCAGCCGGGCGTTTTCAGAGCGTTTTTTTGGAGCGGAGCGGTTTACTCAGCGTCTCGCGCTCCTGCTCTGCTTCTGCTGCTTCTGGCTACGGTCACGGTTCGTCAATGTACCAGCAGGCCAGTAGATGTTCTATCTTGAAAACAGATCACAGAGACAACCCCTTTGCCATTTTACATTTACCTCGCCATCATTGACCATCAATACAGGTGTATCCCCGGGATCTATATTCTCCGCATATCTGTTCGACGTTTCTATTCTACCTCATGTGCACCTAATTAGAAATTTGGGATGCAGGTTTACACATGTGCGAAAAACACCCAATTAACATTTTACTCAAAGTCGCAACACCCAGTGTGAAAAATTGGATGGATTACAAATGTTGACAATTATATGGGAGTAAGAAATCCTGACAGTGAGTGAGAAAGGACCTTTCTGTTTGGACTCCTAGACTGTGGCTAGTTTATTTAGGCTCCTTTTCCCTAACCGAAGCCTAATGGCATTTAATGGTATTAAATTGGATGCCAATGTTAAAATGGACTCCCACTTCTCTGCCATGGTTTCCTCCTGCACCCTCTGCAGGTGTAAACACAGACCAATTCTCCCCCTTTATTTAATAAAAGGCAGAAGATCAGCAGTAGCAGTTTTATTATGATCTAGATTAGACTACAGTACCTCTCTGTATCTTACTATATTCAAATATTTCCTACAAAGACTTCTAACAAATCAAAATGAAGCATCAAGGTTAGTGTTCTCACCACCTCGTTTCACAAAAGTTAAGCCAATCCTTGACAAACTACTATGGTTGGCAGTCCAAAAGAGAATTCATTTTTAAACATTATGTCTAGTGTATAAAAGTTTATATGGAAGTGCACCAGAACTTCTGAAAGCTAAGCTCATCAAATACTCCCCTACTCACACCATTCACCAGGCCCCAGCTAATTTACTTGTTCAAAAACAATTCAAGAAATCCTCCTGCGAAGAAAAGCTTTCTACAGGTTTGCCCCATGCGCCTGGAACACCTTACCATCTGAATTAAAAAGAATACCTTCACGTTTAATTTTCAGAAAAAACAAACTTCCTCAACAACTGCCTCAGTAAATGCATGCTTATCTTTGTTTAGCGCCACGAGGTCCTTAGGTACATGTTGTCCTTTATAAAGGAAACTCAAACTCTCATATTCCTAGCCATCCAAGCTGTAAGTAGTATGTTCTATGGTAAGCATTTAGGTTGTATCTGGCACACCTGGACATCTCAGAGCATTTTGTCCCCAGAAACTCCCTCCCTCAACATATGCAGCAAGTACTTCAAGGAAGGATTTATGCTTTTCTTGCGTTCCTCCTACAAGCAAATTGGGATTCCTCTCAGTAGCAGATGTTAAAGATTTCTTCTGATGTCTTTTTCAAAGTTTGGTCTGAAGGTCAGGTAGGTTCATCGTGTATTGTTTATAAGGAAAACATAGAAGGCCCACTTTCACAATTTCCAATTAATTCTAAAGTCACTAAATTCCACTTACCACTAATTTGATGTATTTCATGCTCAGGTAAATTGCCTTAGAGTGGAATAAATCTTTGACTGTCCCTAACAAATAGAATCCAACACCACAGAATTCTTTTTCATTTAGGCAAACTCTCCTGTTTCCCAACACCAACACTTACAAACATGTCCAGCCCACCTCACAGTAAAGGCATTCCTCAGGCACCACAGGCTGGGACCCCATCAGACAGGAGACTCAATCTAGTTAGTCACACTTTCATGTGAAGTGGGATCAACCAAGGAAAGTATCTCCTATTAATTTCTTTTCCATTGTAGCATTCTTTAAGCATCGTACAGATCAACCTCCAGCACATGCTAACATGTAACGTCGATAATAATAATAAGTCTGCATAGTACACAGCGAAACTCTACGTCAACTCCCCTGGGTCCGTCAGTGGGGCACCCGCTCCATCAAGTATCCCCGGTAAAGTCTGCGCGTGGAAGGTCCCTTGACAGAGCCGATGCAGCATTTTGCCGGACTTATCCCCCCACTGACATATTCTGCTACGCTTAGCGAGCCAGACCTGTCGCGCCTGGTCCAGTAAAAGGGGCGCATAAGACTGCTGCGCCAGGAGGAGCCGGCTCACCCCCTGATTCCCACCCGCCGCGAATCCCTGGCGCTCCAGCTCCTCAACCTCCACCTCAGCGCGCACCAGGTCCGCCCGACGCTGCTTTCGAGCCGCTGCACACCAGGCAATATCTATCCCCCGAGTGTAGGTTTCAGTGCTTCCCATAGCGTCCCGGCACTAGAAACAAAGCCTACATTCCCGACCAAAAAATCGGCTATTGCCTCACGCATATGCCTCGCGTAATCTTCCTGTTGCAAGTGCCACACTGAGAGGTGCCAACGAAATGGCTGACTCCCCCCGCGCATCTGGAGATCAACCGAAATGGGCGAGTGATCCGAAAGGCCACGCAGGAGGATTCCACTCTTCCCGCCGCTTCTCTGGAGACAAAGATATAATCCAACCTGGAAAAGGATTTGTGTACAGCAGAGAGAAATGTGTACTCCCGTTTATCCCCGTGAAGGCGCTGCCACGTGTCCACCCAGTCCAACCCCACCACCATATCCCGCAGCTTCGTGCAGTGGCCTACACTCGGGCCTCCCCCCGGCCTGTACCTATCCTTGGTAACATCTAGAACATCATTCCAATCTCCCCCACAGCTGAGAGTGCGCCGATATGTCCGCCCAGATCGCAAACAGTTTCTCGACTAGCGACCACTGCAAGGGTGGAGGAGGATAGACGTAGCCGAACACCAGAGGGTCCTCCCCGACCATGCCCTTAACAAAAAAATATCGCCCCCGTTTGTCAGCCCATTGTTTCGAATGAATGAAGGGAATTCTACGATGCACCAGTATGGCCACTCCCCTGGAACCCTTCACCAAACCTGCATGAAAGACTGGCTGAAAGCCATAGCGTTGCAAGCACAGGGCCTTAGTACCTAGTAGGTGAGTTTCTTGTAGCAAAAGTATGTCAGCCCCAGCTCTTTTCGCTTGGCGTAGCATCACTCCCCTCTTGATTTTATCCAAGAATCCACGCACATTCCAGCTGAGAAGACGGAGGGTATTGTGGGGCCCTGAGACCTTATCTGTGCGATTCGCCATCAGAAACCGGCCATGATCACCGCACAAGTACAGAGCTGTGCGGGCGTGCACAAAACAAGTGTAGGGAACGCCTCGTGGCTGTACGACTCATACCAAACAAGAACAAACCCCCTCCCAAACAACTGACCCCCCACCCCATACCTCAAAAACGTTGAAGTACCTGTCGCAGCAAGGTTGGCCCCAAACCCCAACATGGGGCCCATAGTCTCCCATGCCAATGGATCCCCACCCTCCAGCACATAACTCCCAGGCCCACCCCCCACAAGTACCAGACTGAAGGGGAAACAGCCAGTAGCATAGCTCCTTCCCTCCAATGATAGCAGACATAACTATCGGTCCCCTAGGAGGAACAACCTGACATCATTTAAACCTGTAGGAAACAAGAGTCAAGAGTCTGCCATTTGCTGCCCAGGAGCCGGGGACCCCCGGACCGAGGCCCCGCAAGATTCAGAGCGCTGCCGGGATCTGGATC
The DNA here is from genome assembly GCF_964263255.1 of Lissotriton vulgaris. Lineage (NCBI taxonomy): Eukaryota > Metazoa > Chordata > Amphibia > Caudata > Salamandridae > Lissotriton > Lissotriton vulgaris. Next base: position 670,288,345 of record NC_141685.1, on the reverse strand, counting down.
GCCAGTACTCCACTGCAGCAGTCTCGCAGAGCGAGCAGTGTATCTGCGCTGCCGCTAGGCTCGACCAAAAAATGACACAACTCCATTAATAGTACTTACTTTGCCTATACGTTGTGCAGTCTGTTGCTGTACCATTCGGTTTAATCACGCTTTCGGACTGACCACTGCACTCACCAGTGCTGTGTGCTCACCCTTTTCACACTGAGCACATATGCAATTGTTTATTTATTGAATATTTTGTCTATGTCCTATATTATTGCCATATATAAATAAATTTCTTTCGGTTTACATGGTCTTTTCTTCTTTTGTAAAATTCATATATGCTGGTCACATTTGTGCGTGTTGTTACATACTAAGCATATCATCCAATACCTCTCTACCTCTTTCCAAACGATGCCTTGTGGGACAATGTTTTAACTGTTATCTGTACCCACGTCCACACAAGGCTTACAGTTGCTCCTATAGTTGGTCAATATTACCCCCTTTTGCATACCAGGTAGGAAGAGCTTGGTACCATAGCTGCTGCAGGCCTCCCCTCTCTGCCCCAGGACTAGTCCTGAATTTATCCACAATTGCAAATTAACACAGGCCATGAGTTCCACAGAGCACCTACACTCCAAGAAGAATTCTGACCCGCTACAGTACCAGGCCTCTGTGGTCAACACTTACTGTTGACATTTGATACTCAGACAATTTCAGAACTAAAATGTGTAATTGCATATGCACTCTTATAAATCTGGTTTCATCTACAATAGCTTCATCCTTTCCAATTATGCTGTCTTATATGTGCAGCTTTTTTCATTATCATCCAAAATATCTTTCCAATATGATTGATTTCTGGAGATTGCTAAGTAATTTGCAAAACATCTTTACATTTGGAAATGACTAAATCCTCTAATTGGATGATTTGAATCCTTTCTGGCTACCGCTCTCCATCTGCCCTTCCCCTGCTAAGTTTAGTACTCATGTTCCCTTATCTCTGTGCGCGCTGATCTGCAAACAGATACCGAGTAGCCAAAAGGACCTCAAACCTTCCTTAGATATAGCATAGAGGTCATTGTATATGCTGTTTCCAAAGTGCAGCCTGAAGACTGACAATTACTACTTGTACACTATGTGGAAATTAAAGGTAGAGTAATATGCACCTCAACACTTTGATCTGAGTAAACCTCAAATTGACCATTTGTGAACTTTGAGTTCCAGGGAAAGATAAACATCCATCAGGCTTTCTGTGATCCTGACTGCCTTTTAGCAAATAGTGCCCATCAACCCTGGCCATAGGGTTGACGGTGCTCAAAATGTAAGTTTTGCATGGTTTGGGAATTTCCTTAGTCTGATAGTTGAGGCGCTATATATCTTCAAAGATAGAAGATGTCCCAATTTTCAGCAGAGGCAAACAACAAAGAAAGCACTATATTTGATAAGGCTGCAAAGGAACTGAAGTAAAAGTCTACACAAAAGAGTAGAAACAACTATGCAACAATGAACACCATTCTTAACTCCTGGAAGGGTAAAGTAATTGGAAAAATTAACAAGCTTGGCTTAGAACCCTGCGTACAGACAGAACCTAAGAAACTCTCAGACTTGGATTATTTGGGCATACGCCTTTCCAACACCAGCTCTTGGAACAGCCAGGTTGTTAAGAGTAGATTACTTCTTAACCATAGGGCAGCAGCCACGTTGATTTTTTACTAAGAAAACATCTTTCCATCCTATGTCCCCACTGTTGGAAATCTGGAGAGCCCAAGCCGTGGCTGCAGCTACCTACGGCTCTGAACTATGGGGATATAGCGATGTTAACCCATTGGATATTGCCAAATGCAAGTTTATGAGACCAGCACGTAGACTTCCACAAGGCTTACCCCGGGTGTTTTACAAAGTGGTCCTAAATGTTTGCCCCATCAATGCCATGGTAAGACAGAAACCAATCTTAACCTAGCTGAGATTATGGTTGGTCCTAGAGCTGGAATGTTTTAGAAATGGATTGAAGGATATCCTTCTAATCCCAAGGTGTGCCAACACTTTACCATGTCTCGGCTACATCAGGGAATCGCTCACTGCACTGGGGGCATCAGATCTTTGGCTACGCCCAGAGGGCATCTCTGTCTTCTCTGTAAAGTGGATCAGAAAGGCCTTAAGGACAAATGAATGCAGGAAAGTATTGGAAATCGCTGCCAGTGGCAGTTGGGCTTATTCTTTGCTGTATCAAAAAATTGAGCCATGGTTTGACCCGCCATTCACTAGATCCTTGTATATCATATTCAGGCTGGGTACCCTGCCACTTGCATCCTTTACCAGCAAATGGAGATCCTATCCAAGGAGCAGTGCTGTCTGCTCTGTATGTTAGACAACAATGGGGGTTCTGGCTCAAGTGCAGTAAGGCTGCGCCAATATGAAAGTCAACAAACAGGATGCCGGTACTGCGCGTTGGATAAATATTTACAAAAAATTGAGTACAAATCCTCAATTCCAAAGACCACTCTTTCAGTCTAACTTATCCACAATACTTCTTTTTATTTTTGTGTTTTGTTATGTTTCTTATTTTTGTTATTGTAATTTTAACAGAAATTGTTTTGCAAAAGGAGGGACTTAGGGAAATATTTATAATAACATACAAAATGACTTGGAATGTGTCACATATTTTGTCACAGTCAGGTACAATATAATCACATGTCATTATTCAAAACATATAGTGGAAACATGTAACATTGAATGGACAACACAAAGTGCACTTGGGAACATATACACACAAGACTAGACAATTTTGTGAGATGGTAACAAGATGGAAAAAATGAAGATATATAAACCAAGTGTAAATGCCCTGTATTGATAAAGTTTTTTGAAAACAGGTGCAGATACTTCTACTTAATAGGACAATTGCTAATGTGTGTTTTCATACAATAGACCATCAACAAATTGGATTTTGGGTACAATGATGAAAAGATTGGTCTATTGAAAGGTCAGAGGTCGACGCGTTTCGAATCCCATAATGTGCTGGGATTCTCATCAGGACCGTGTAGGCTCAATCTAGAAAAATAAATAACATTCTGTCAGTCATACTATCCAGCAACTCTCAACTTCAATCAGTCACACTCACTCAGGTCATACCTGCACTTCTCTTTGTGGCAGTCGGTCTCCCGAAGGTATAAATGGATTGGCTGTAATGTTAAAGAGGGGTGCCTCATTAATGGTCGTTTCTCAAGAGTTATATGAAACAAGCGATGTGTTAAATCGCAGTACTTACATAGGCGGACAATGTGAAAAAATACTCGGTTGCTGCTTTCCAAGTTACAGTCGGTTTCTGTCGTGTGAGAACGGTTCTATAATAAGAAAAAATGCACGGATTTAAGTATTTGCACATGTCAACCTCGCACACAAGTGAAAAGCGTGGTTAGTGTGCGTTATACGAATTTTAGCGGAGAAAGTCTAAACGGGCTCTAAAGTAGAGTTGAACGCGTGTTTTTTTTAATTTAAACCTGTTGGTTTTGCACACGAATGGAAGCGTGGTTGATACACAAAGCTTCTGGGATGGGATTATATGGGCGAGCTCTGAGATGGAAATATATCCTGAAGCGATACGGTCGGTCGTATATATTGCGACTTCAATTTTTTGCTACATGATGTAAAATATGGGCAATAACTCCTCGATGTTTGCGCTTTTTTTCTATTTAATAAAAGTACTCGTGCAAGTCTTACCGGTACTAGTCGCTCTAGTCTCCTCCACAGACGTCTGATTCCACTGTTCGAACGCGTTGCAATGGTTCTGGTTGACCCGGTTGTTGTAAGGATCAGTTCCTGGTTGGCGGGGTTGTGCGTAATGTAGTTCAGTCATTTCCGTTGCGATCGTAATTCAATGATTCATTCGGAGTACAATTATTGATGGCTGTGATTGACAGAATTGTGGATAATGTAGTTTAAGTCCATTCTGTTATGATCGTGGATTGAACGACCCACATGGTGGGCATATGATTCAAGGACTCATTCAGGGTGCAATTGTAGATGGTAATTGAAGAACCGTTTGTGAAACAGACTCAAAGAATTCATTGTCAAATCGAAGTGTCGCCTGCATACTCAAAGTCATCCACCCAATCGTGTTCGGAGTCACATTGCCAAGCAAACGGGCCCTTCCCAGTCATCGTTTCCCTCTGATGTAGAGGAGGCCGGTCACGGCGGCAGAGCCGGAGCCGGAGAGGGGACAAACGGATTTGGGAATGGTGCCGGGAACTGCGCCGGCCAGGGCAGAACCAGTGTCGGATCCCAATGTGGATCCCAGGTTGAAACAAAATGGTCCAAAAACCACAGCAAGGGTGGGATAAACTGCACCCAGTGCGGGACCAGGGGTGAAGCAGAGGGTGGCACCAGGGCCGTAGCCGGCAACGCCGCACCTCGTGGCGCCGGGGACGGAGCCAGGGGCGCAGGATCCTGTGGTGCCAGGGCTGGAGCCGATGGCAGAGCCGCCGGGCCAACAGGATCTGGACACAGGGCCCGAAGGTGCGCCGGCAGGAGCACGAGGCCTGTAAAGGCGGTCCAAGGCAGCATGGAACTCTTGCACTTGTTCGGGTTGACCCGAGTATCCCATGCTCCAGAGGAGCCGCAGGGGCGAGGCCACTGTCCCCCTCCGAGGAGCGACGGGAATACGTCGGAGAGCGAACACGCTTCTTCGACTTCTTTTTATGACTACGCTTACCGGAATCCAAAGGTGAAGACTTGGAGTCCGAGGAGCGATGGATCCGGTCCCGTGAACGACCCCTAGACCCGGAGCAGCGAAGTGACAAATGCTGGGCCTCCAGCAACTTCCGGAGTCACTCCCGCAAGGCCTTGGGGGCCATGGCACAACAGTCACGGCAGTCCTGGGAGTCGTGAACGGTCTCCAGGCAGTAGAGGCAAACATCGTAGGGATCCACCACTGACAAATTTCGGCGACAGGCTCCACAAGACTTAAAGCCGGGCATTCCTACGTGCACCAAGAGAAAAATTGGGGAGACAAAAGTCTCAAAATAGCAGTCAAAAAGTGACCAAGGTACGTGCTCAATCCGTATCTGCGCTTACTGGTGCGGAAAAAGAAATAACTGACGTCAGTGCACAGGGGTGGCGCCTAGGTACTCTCCATGGCGTCATCTCGGCACTGACGATGCCAGTGACGGACGCGGAGCAGCAGGACGCCACCTACAGACATGCCGGGGTACTGCTAAGCAAAAACTTTCCGGATCCAGTCTGACTCCTTGGGATATTCTAAGGTAAGGAATCTATCACTAACGTGTCTCTTTCAGATACCGCCACCAATGCCGCCACCACCAATACCACCACCACGAATACCAATACCACCACCACCAATACCACCACCACCAATACCACCACCACCATCTCTGCGTCTCTCGCTCACTACTAATAGAAGGGACACTGTACGAGGCCGGAGCTGCAGCCGAGACCATCCCTCCCCTCCCTCCATGCATGCTATAAAGCACAGCCCACCCTGCACCAGGAGCTGAAGCCAGGGCCCTACTACAGCTGGAGGGTTTTTCATTAGACCAAAGATAGCAATGACATTACCCAATGCCACACTGCACGCACAAATCACAGAGAGGGCAGGCAGGAAATACCCCCTCCCGCTCTTCCTTCTGAGCTGCGGCAGTGTAATCACAGAGCAAAAGGTGTTGGAGTGCTTTGTTAGTGTTTATAGCTTGGATCATACGTAACTCACTTCACACTTTGTGTCTGTGTAATTTACAACACTTGCACATCTTCTTCGCAGCACTATTTATCACTAATTTAAAGACGTTGCAGGCCGGTCTCTTCCTCTGATATTTACAATCTAACAAGCGGTCGAGAAGGCCCTTTATTGCAATGCAATAGGTCTTGCATTTGCAAGAGTTTAAGATATTAGTATTGTATATGATAATGCCTTTTATTTTTGTTTTAAAACCTAAAACATAAATAAAAGGCAGTGTCATTCACAATGCCAATAGCTCAAACTTGCGTGAATGCGAGACCTATTGCATTGCAAACGCTTGTTTAGTTTGTACTCAGCAAAAGGAAGATATCCAAGAATAGTCTTTATTGTTGTTATCTTGTTGACTACATTTCAACCCTTAGACCATATTTGACAGGCCATCGCCGGGCCCAAAACAAAGTAAACTGAGCAAACGTGGGAGTCTTAAGACTCTGCATTGATTAAAAGTTATAAAAACCAATCAGGATATGCATGAGATTGTAGCTAAGAAAAATGATACGTGAAAAAAACTGAAAAATCCCATAAACTCCCCTAAAGGTAATGAATATCTGAAAGAAAAAGTGAGGCAATAAAGTGGAGAGATCAAAAAAAAGAAAAAAAAGGAGAACCCATGTATGGGTTAGCACATGTACCAAGGAACGTACGGAACAAGAAAGTTGAGATAACTGTAAAGTCTAAGTGGGGGGGAACTGACCAAGAGATGTAGAAGCATACTCGCAGAGGATATGTAATGGATTAAACAGAAAAACAACCTTAAGACAATCAATGCAGGGAGAAAAAGTGACATATATCTGAAGCAAAAGGCAGAGTAGATCTGCACCAAGGTGATACTACAGGGGAGAAGTCTCAAAAAACTTTTGCCATAAATAACTGATCTTTTCTCTTTAAAATTTTTATAGACCTTTTATATTTGTTGTGTGTTGTGACATATTAATGATATCATGCAATACTACTTTAATTGCAAATGATGCCTTGTTGGACAATGTTTTGGTGGGAAATTAGGGGAACGGACTTTCTTCACATAAGGCCAAACCGAGATGAACTATTTAGCGAGGAGAAAAGCTCAAGATACGATAGAAACCACAGTTCTTGTAGAGCATCTCTCCTTCCTATCTTAGACGTGTACTGTAAGAGACCTGAATAAGAATGGAAGTCTTTATGATCAAGTCATCGAAATACAGTGGGTTGTCTTTCTGCTAGTTTGTTGTTGTTTCACTTTTTTGCATTATTCCCCAGCCTTTTGAAGGAAGAATATTAGATTTTGCTAACCCTGCTGTGAATAAGTCCTGCTGTCTCCGAATCCTGCTCAGTTGGCTAAGGCGGTTCAGAGTCTGGTCCTCCACCTTATCCCATAGTAATTTGTTCACCTGATGTACCATCCAATGGCCTTTCTTAGTGCTTCAAAGGAGATTGTTTTGACTCAGGAACATTTTCATTCTTGGGTAACCCTCTCACCCATTAATGGATATGTCTGCTTCATCCATATTGAAATCTTGACTAGAGAGGCTACTCAGGGTAATTACTCTTTCCCGACAAATCCCACCAAACATACGAAATTACATAAATTACAACTAACTGATTGTTTCTGATGCTCTTGACAAATAGTCTAGATGAGATAGTGTTTCATGAATTCATACGGGATATCACCCGGACACAAATCACTGATATGAGGTTCGTACAGGAGAGTACATCCTTACTCTCCATGAGGACACGTAGTTGGGAATTGACACATTTGACAACGTGGTTAATACGAAGAGTTGCTGTTGAGTACCTAGTATCAATTTCAGGGCTCTTCCTTTTAGCTTACTGTTAGTATTTTTGTCAGGGTCAGTGGAAGCATGAATGTTTATAAATTCATGTTTGAAAACTATAAATAAAAAAAAAACCTCTCCATACAGTGATATCATTGGTGAAAAAGTTCTGTATGTTAATGGAATACGTTTTTGAATTTTGAAGAGACTATCATATTTTTATACATTTGTTGTAAGATGTTTGTAAAAAATGTCTTTAAAAAAAGTGCAAGACGCCTTAGTTACTTCAATTCTGAATGTTAGTGCTGAGTCTAGTAAACAGCAGACCAGTGTTGCAGTTCACCAAGGGGCTGCATGAAAAGGTCAGGAGGGCTGGAAGCGCCCCCCGGGCCGTACTTTGAGTATCACGGTCTTAGACTGTCCAGGGGTAGTCTAGTAAGCTTCTACAGAAAAAAAGGATCAAAAGTTGGCTTAGTAGGGAAGGAGCTGGTAACAGTGATCCATGCACCTAGGTCATCCCTGTCCCACCTTCACTTCCCAATCCTCAATTTTCTGTCTGGGAACAGAAGAGCGAATGAGAGCAAGGAAAAGAGGCAGAGGGCAGTGGAAAAAGCTTCACTTTATTCTTTTCAGCTTGATGTTCATCTTTGTGTGTGGAGACATAGGGCACCATGGGAAGGTCAGAAACTACTGCTTAGGCCCCATCCTGCCTACTTCATTTACATTCCCTTCCTAAGCATAATCTACAGTCTTGAGATCTGTAGGTACTTAAAGGAAAGGGTGGAAGGAGTGATCACTCATCACTAGATTTCCATTTCTAGATCTAGATATCTTCTAGATCTCATTTCTAAGGAGGAGGAAACAAAGGGATAGAGCTGAAAGACCGTGATTGCAATCACAACAGAAGGGAGATGAACAGCGGATGGAATAGACACAGTTGGGAAAGGCTGAGTTCACACGGAAAATGTGAATCAGGCCATGTAGGCATGCTGCAATTAAAAGCAAACTATGCAAAAAAGTAAGTGGGATCATTTTTCATTTCTATCAGGCATATTACATTTGAGTATGTTCTTGTTTTCTCTCTTAACAAGGGCTCTGGATCATTCCTTCCTTTTCTCATTTTTAGTGCACCCATCGGCTTCACCTTTTTCCAAGCATGTGCCTCTGTCCTTCTGCACTTTAGTGATGAACAATCATGCAAAGGTCCACTTCAGCCCACGCGGTCCTGGTGGCTCCCACTAACTTCGCCCGACATGACCTCTGTAGCATTGGGCAGTGGAGCCAACTGCTGCATGATCCTTGCTCTCCCATCCACTTGCTTTTCCTTTTCTGCTCACTTTCGTGCCTACAGGGAGCAAGGCAGGAGATTAGGAGAGGTCTGTGCTCCAATGTAGGGACCCTCTTGGGCCATGGTGCTCCCCAATAGTACAGTTAAAGGAGCACAAAAACACCCCAAATGCTCACTCATCCACTGGGGCACTCGCCCTTCCTGGGGAAATATCAATAAAACCACTGAATACAGTACACATTTTCTCAGCTTAGTGGCCTGGAGACCCATCGGACATCGCTCCCTCAAGGGACGGGGGGGGGGGGATCATGTTTCCATTAGGCCATTTTTCACAGGCTATTCGTGGTGCTGCTCCTGGCGCTGTGCTCCAGCCACCAGAAGGGTTTGAAACCTGAGACGACAGTACCGGAATTATTCCGAGAGCTAGGAAATTATGGCAGATGGGCGGGACACACCATTAACTGGCACAAGTCAATGCTCTATGACCCAGGGGGAGTGGGAGGATGGATAGGGCTGCCTGGCCAGCTATTGACTACCACTGAAGGCTTTAAATACCTTGGGATATACATTACATTAGACAAGAATCTATCGTTCCGAAAGAACCTGGAATGGATAATCTTGGGCGCGGTGGTGGACATGGACCGTTGGAGGCAGCTCCCGCTCACACTCCTGGGTCGAGCCGTGATGTACAAGATGATCATACTACCAAAATTTCTTTACGCACTGCAAAACGAATACTATCCACTTCCAGCCTCGGTACTTACCAAAATTCACTCTGACCTGAGGTCCTTTCTGTGGTTGGGTAAACAACCTAGAGTGGCGCTGACTACACTCCAAAGGCATCAATATAGTGGGGGGATTTCACTACCTAATCTAGAAGCATACTATTGGGCAGAACACATGACGCCGATTAATGACTGGTTACATGCCCCGGCGGACCACCCGACTTATGCCCTGGAAAGGCTGAAGTTGTCATCCCAAAATCTATTGTACTATATATACGGAGGTTCTAGACGGGCACCGCTGTTGCCCGCTACCCTCCTCACGTTTAACTCCTGGATCAAGGCAACGAGACGCATGGGTTGGGACAGGAAGCCAACTCGGCAGACGCCACTGTGGCACTGCCAGTGGCTGACAGAACTCCGCAAGCTGCGTGGTTTCCGGGGCTGGGACGACATCGGCATCTCCACAATAGGGGATGTCATTGCCAAAGGGGAGTTGAAATCATTCCAAACACTCAAGACTGAATTTGGGCTACACCATTCGCAACTCTTCAAATACACTCAACTACGACATGCGTGGTGAGCACAGAAAATCCCACTTAATGATATCCCAGAATACGCACCTTTGGAGGGACGGCTCCTTGAGGAGAGGATCCCGGGAAAAGCGGGCTCCCTAACCTACAAGACCCTGACTAACAACATGCTGGGGGACCTAATAAAGTTACGACACATATGGGAAGGGGAGTTGGGAGTAATGGAGGACCTAGATTGGGAGATTGTGCTCATGCATCCCCGGGAAGTAGCAATCAAATCCAGACTACGCCTCATTCAATTCAAAGTGCTTCACAGAACATATTATGACAGACTAAGACTTCATAGAATGGGAAAGGTAGACGACGCACATTGCCTTAGGGGATGCCAACAGGAGGGTGATTTTCTCCACACTATATGGTCATGCGACAAGATTCAGACGTATTGTAAGCACCTCTTTACAGAACTGGGGGAGATCTTGGGGATACCGCTTCAGTGTGAACCTAAACTGGCACTGTTGGGTATGACCAACGAAGTAGATTTGCCACGCCCACTTCTTATCTTCTTAGTGCTGGCACTAGTGGTGGCTAAAAGAGATATTGAAAAATATTGGGGGGCACCGGAACCGCCGGGACTAGAGGAGTGGAGTAGAGGGCTAGACCTGTACATGGCAGCCGAGAAAGTGACATATAAAGCAAGGGGGTGCCCGAAAAAATTTAGACAAATGGCGACAATACCATGGGTTGGATGGGGGGTTGTGAAAGGGGTGGTTTCTGCGGAAATGAGCGACATTATGACAAGCTCTGTTTTGGACGTGCAGTGGGCAGGGAGGGAAAAGGGTGTGTTTATGCTGCTGAAAATCGACTGCTTTGTTTGTTCATATTACATGGGAGTGTTGGGGGGGGGTGGGAAGAGTTTATATAAGGGGGGGGGGAAACTGTAAAAGCAGATACCCTACGTGATGATTAGAGGCATTCAATCACAATGATGACATTCGCCGCCCGGCCTTCGGGATGTGGGCTAAATGGCAGTGTGAAACCCTTTTGATTGTATTCAGTATTGCAATGATAACCAGCTGGACTACTGATTGAATGCCGCAACTCTTTTTTGTGTCTCTGCAATACAAAATTTAAAATAAATAAATAAATAATCCCACCCATATTGGCTTATTGTTGAGGAGTGGGAATCATTCGTTTTGAATGCCTAATTGAACTAGAAACTCTGCACAGGTCATAATCAATATGTTAAATGTCTCAACAGGCTACCTGTTTGCTAATAGCAAGTTGAGTTAGTCAGTAGCTCTATTTGCTCTGATTGTGCAAGTACTCACATTACAACACAGAGCCTCTTAGCTCATCTGTGCAGCAGTGGGCTTTATTTTAAAAAGAATAGGCAGATACTGGCAGTTATCACTCAAGTCCATGTTAGCAGAAGCTTACATTCAGCAAGACTCAATCAGTGTTCCTCGCTCACAGCAAATGTCCAAATATCAGACGTTCAAATAAAAAATCGCAGGAGTATAAATAAGACAGAATACAATTCTTCACAAACATGTGGCTATTGTTTGGGCTGGAGCAAGTAGTTATGATTATTTACAACAAAAGATTCCAAGACACGTGCATAAGTCGTAGAGGTGTTCTTACTTTCTTCACGTGTTAGTTAAACTTGGTGCAGTTGCCAATATTATTATCTTCTTCTGGTTCACAGAGGGTGTGTTCAGGCTTCTCAGTATTCCCTCACAACGATTGCTGTTATTTCTACATGGCTGATTAAAGTTTACCAATCCAAGATTATTCCATGTGAATTTCCAGGTTGAATCATATATAAAAAAAAGTCTGTTCTTTGTTGCATTCATCACCCACTTGATTTCATTTTTAGCCCTGATGTTTGCCTATTTTTCAGCAGTTAGTTCCCTGTTGGACTCCAGGAATCCCGAATCCTTTAGCTGGCTCTTTACTCTGCGGGGGCTTGGAAGGGTCTGGTGCCTTGCACAACTCTCCAATGTTTTTCTTCCACTTCAATCAAGAGTGCTAGGATTGCCCTCGAAGTTTTTTCTGTCTTTGGCTTTTACCTCCTTTGGAAACAATACTAGAAGGCAATGGTCACCTTTCAAGTACCAGAACTGTGCAGAGTAGCCCCTGGGGTACTGGAAAGGGATGACCATTCCTCAGCTAATTAAAGCAAATCTAGCACACCACCGCCCAGATACCTATAGTTGATTGTAAGCTCCAGCAGGGCTTACATTCACAGGATACCATCAGCAATAGATATCGAAAAGGTCTTTGAACCTCTACAATGGGAGTTTCTTTACGTGGTGTTGGCCGGCATAAGTCTTGGCAGTGGCTTTGTTAAATGGATAAGACTATTGTATGCTAACCCACACCCTGCATCAAGACAGGCAGCATCATATCCACACAGATTTCCTGTAGGCAGGGATATGCGACGGCTGCCCATTATCACTGGTATTATTTGCTATGGCGTTACAGCTGCTGACTATCAAGAATTAGTGGTCAGTGAGTGCCCTCTGAACTTATTATATATGTACGATGTGTTGTTATACCTACAAGGTGAAGAAAAAGCCTTGAAGGGGCCTTTGATGCTCTAAAACAAATCAACACATTATGCAGATTAAGGGTGAATTGAGATAAGTTATATGCTTATCCTATAAGGACCCCTAAAGTAGTTTGCAAGCCCTTGGAGATAGGGAACGCCACTTGATGGGACCCACAAACCACCATATATTTGGGAGTACACATTATCGATTGGATGACCGATTGCTGCATGGCAACATAATTGCTACCCTTTCACCCTTATGACAAACTATGGGGTTTCTGCATACTCTTCCACTGTTGGTAATGGGAAGGATTGCTCTCTCAAAAATGTTTTTTCCCCAAGGCTGAAATATATCTTCACTACTATCCCAATAAAGAAACCTGGGAGGCTCTCAGGGAGAGTTCAGTTAATTTGGGGTGCACAGCAGTAAAGAATAGCATTTGCAACGCTAAGGTTTCCCTCTCTGAAGGGGAGACTGGCAGTCCCGGATCTAGAACTTTATTACTTGGCAGAGCAATTAAAGTGGACTGCTAGATGGCATGCCTTTCGCTGGGGAGCCTGGAACAGGGAGGATTTAGAGCAGGGGTCCCCAAACCGGTCCTGGAGGGCCGGATCCATGCAAGATTTTTAAAATAACTACATGTATCTCAATGGGGATATCCGAAAAATCTGTCATGGATCCGGCCCTCCAGGACCGGTTTGGAGACCCCTGATTTAGAGGTTGCTGCAAAAGAAGCAAATACGATTGCCCTCACTCATGGGCTTCCCCAGACCTCACTGTTAGCTGTGCTGCACTCAGGAAACTGAAGCGGCCTTCATGAATGGGTAGACATGGCCTTAACACGGAAAGGGGAGCCGCAAAGAATGGCACAAAAGTGGAGTTCAGGGACTTGATTGAGAGTTACCAGTCCTGCACCTCCTGCTACATGGGGTGCTGGTAGCTTCAATGCAAGAATGGTGGGGACATGGCATGCTAGAACCACCACAGCATGATTGCCTCAAGTATTATTTCATGATTAGTGGAAGACAGCGACTGACTTTGCGCAATCAGCGGCCCATAGAGCAGCGATCAAACGGCAAACTAAATGGCTTACATGATCGTTGGGCTGAAGACATAAGCATACCCCTCAGTAACAGCAACTGGAAGAGCATATTGAGGCACACCCCTAGTACATCTAGGAATGTTACATTCAAACTAATTCAATATTATTTTCTACACCGAATATACATAGTCCGGGCGGCTTTCAATCTGGGACTATTTCCAAAGATGTTGTTACATCCAAATTGGTAGATTTAGCCTTGCTACTGGCTCGGCGCCAACTGGCGATGAGGTTCAAGGCCTCCGACGGACGTAAATTATGAAGCAGGAACAAGAGAGTCCATAAATGTACAAGTTGTGAGGGAGCGTTGTTGAAACGCACAACAGACAAAGGGCTCAGAAACCAAGATTGGACGATGGCCTGTGAAACGATAATACACTCCGCCACACAATGGATACAACTGGGCGAATTCTACACCACTTGGATGATGATGATTCTGAATAAAGCTAGACACCATGGGCTTTAGCAATCTTACCAAACATACCTGCATAATGGGACCCTCACTTGTGTGTACATTGAGCATTTCAAGTTACTTTGTGGCAAAATTCACTACCATGTAAAGACACTTCAGACTGACAACAGCTCACTCCTACCACCAACTCTTCAGCAGCGTTTTTATGGCATCACTGTTCATTAATCAATATAACATATTTCTATAACAGAATTGTACTTTCACCAATTACATATGCTGTAACGGCGGCATGAACCTTGGGATTTATTGTTTAGCAAAGTGGATGGCTACAGACGCCAAGTGTGAACAAGCATTTGCAATGCAATAGGTCTCGCATTAGGAACGTTTGAGCTATTGGTACTGTAAATGACAATTTTTTTTTTATGTGTTGGTTTTGAAAATAGCGAAATTAATAGCTTTGTCATTTACAATGCCAATAGTTTTAACTTTCGCATATGTGACACCTATAGCATTTGTAATGCAATATGTGTTGTATTTACGTGACCTAGATGTATTGATATTACAAATAAAAATGGCTTTTAATTTTTTTAAGAATTAATACTGAAATAAAAGTTATTGTAATTTATAATGGCAATAGCTTTTGTAAATATTTAAAGATTATGTTCATTGTATTTTATTGTGACGGAAATCCAAGAACAGAAGTGAAATATTAACATCTTTTTGTGACATTTGTAATAAAGCTTGAAACATTGAGAGAACATTTTTGAACCAGTTGTTGTTGAATGGTTGCACATATTGATGCAGTGGTGGCGCTGAGTGATGTTGTGGTGGTGACGAGTGATGCTGTGGCCTTCAGTGATGCTGTGGTAGCGCATAGTGATGTTGTGGTGTCCCTGAGTGATGCTGTGGTGGTGCTGAGTGATGCTGCAGTGATGCGATAGCTAGATAGAGTGAGTGCGATAGATAGAGTAAGTGCGATAGATAGATAGAGGGAGGGCGATAGATAGAGGGAGGGCGATAGATAGATAGAGGGAGGGCGATAGATAGAGGGAGGGCAATAGATAGATAGATAGAGTGAGGGCGATAGAAAGATAGACAGATAGATAAAGTGTATTTATGTTGCATTGAGTAGAGTGTAAGTATGAGGTGTGCAATTATGTTGCATATAATTATGTGGCACTGAGTGGTATTTGGAGTGTATGTTCCATTGCAGAGTGTGTGAGGGTGCAGAGTGTGTGAGGGTGCAGAGTGTGTGAGGGTGCAGAGTGTGTGAGGGTGCAGAGTGTGTGAGGGTGCAGAGGGTGCAGTGTGTGTGCAGGTGCAGTGTGTGTGCAGGTGCAGTGTGTGTGCAGGTGCAGTGTGTGTGCAGGTGCAGTGTGTGTGAGGGTGCGGTGTGTGTGAGGGTGCGGTGTGTGAGGGTGCGGTGTGTGAGTGTGCGGTGTGTTAGGGTGCGGTGTGTGAGGGTGCGGGGTGAGGGGTGTGAGGGTGCGGCGTGTGAGGGTGCGGCGTGTGAGGGTGCGGCGTGTGAGGGTGCAGCGTGTGAGGGTGCAGCGTGTGAGGGTGCAGCATGTGAGGGTGCAGTGTGTGAGGGTGCAGTGTGTGTGTGTGTGAGGGTGCAGTGTGTGTGCGGGTGCAGTGTATGTGCGGGTGCAGTGTGTGTGCAGGTGCAGTGTGTGTGTGCGGGTGCAGTGTGTGTGTGCGGGTGCAGTGTGTGTGTGCGGGTGCGGTGTGTGAGGGTGCGGTGTGTGAGGGTGCGGGGTGTGAGGGTGTGGGGTGTGAGGGTGTGGGTTGTGAGGGGGTAGTGTGTGTGAGGGTGCAGTGTGTGTGAGGGTGCAGTGTGTGTGTATGGGTGCGGTGTGTGAGGGTGCGGTGTGTGTGTGTGGGTGCGGTGTGTGTGGGTGCGGTGTGTGGGTGTGGTGTGTGTGAGGGTGCGGTGTGTGTGGGGGGTGGTGTGTGAGGGTGCGGTGTGTGAGGGTGCGATGTGTGAGGGTGCGGTGTGTGAGGGTGGGGTGTGTGAGGGTGCAGTGTGTATGAGGGTGCGGTGTGTGAGGGTGTGGTGTGAGGGTGCAGTGTGTGTGAGGGTGCAGTGTGTGTGTGAGGGTGCAGTGTGGCTACAGACATGATCTATCAGCCATAAACAGGACCAGACAGCTGTGCTCAGATCTTAAAGGGAGCAAACTTTCCAATGAAGGAAGAAAATAACAAATAAGCTGTGTGTGAGGGTGCAAAGTGTGTGAGGGTGCAGTGTGTGTGAGGGTGCAGTGTGTGTGAGGGTGCAGAGTGTGTGAAGGTGCGGAGTGTGTGAGGGTGCAGAGTGTGTGTGTGTGGGTGCAGTGTGTGTGGGTGCGGTGTGTGTGTGTGCGTGTGTGTGCGTGTGTGTGTGGTGTGTGTGTGTGGGTGCGGTGTGTTGTGTGTGAGTGTGCAGTGTGTGAGGGTTCAGTGTGTGTGAGGGTGCGGTGTGTGAGGGTGCGGTATGTGAGGCTGCGGTGTGTGAAGGTGCAGTGTGTGTGTGAGGGTGCAGTGTGTGCGTGAGGGAACAGTGTGTGCGAGGGTGCGGTGTGTGAGGGTGCAGTGTCTGTGAGGGTGCAGTGTGTGTGAGGGTGCAGTGTGTGTAAGGTTACGGTGTGTGAGTGTGCGGTGTGTGAGGGTGCGGTGTGTGTGAGGGTGCAGTGTGGCTACAGACATGCCATCCCTAGAAACTATTTTGGGAGCACAAGTTTCATTTTAGCGTAATTCGAGGAAAATGCGAAACCCACTTCTGAATAATCACACGGAAACTGGTGAGTGCTACTTAAGAAAGGGTTTCTCAATATCATGCCCACTGCAGCTGCTCTTTCTGCGCGCCGGACCACGAGCACTATCAAATAATGATAAAGAATCGGACCTGCTCTGAATATATGACGTGCTGCGCTAGGCACACTCGCTACCAGCAAGAGTGAAACAGTGAGAGGTATACACACATCTGCAAAACAAAGAGTCTGTCCAAGACCTGCGAAAGGCAACGTTGACAATTAACGAGGTAAAATAATGCAGCCATAAGCAGAGGGGAGGGAGGCCCCCAGCAGCTCCCCTCGCTGGCTGCTGAATCCGCGGCTTTTGGGTATCAAGCACCGATCCCATAATTCAATCAGAGGCCTCTACGTGCAGGCAGCCTTAATGTGCACAGACACCACACCTGTGTCAGAGGCAGGCTCGCGCCTTTCATCACAGCCTCCCAGTTAGCCTCTGCTGCCTGCGGGCGCTGCCTGCTGCTGAACACCAGTCCGGGTGCCTGGCGCGGGACCCCGGTCATGTGAGCACTAGACCTTTCCGCGCTAACTTTGTTACAGGCAGGTTCATATGCATGCGCGTCTGCAGAGAAACACAGGGAAACGCCTGGCATGAGAGCAGGCTGCCGCAAAGTCAGAAGGGATCTCATGAGGCTCGCGCCTTTCATCACAGCCTCCCAGTTAGCCTCTGCTGCCTGCGGGCGCTGCCTGCTGCTGCACACCAGTCCGGGTGCCTGGCGCGGGACCCCGGTCATGTGAGCACTAGACCTTTCCGCGCTAACTTTGTTACAGGCAGGCTCATATGCATGCGCGTCTGCAGAGAAACACAGGGAAACGCCTGGCATGAGAGCAGGCTGCCGCAAAGTCAGAAGGGATCTCATGAGGCTCGCGCCTTTCATCAAAGCCTCCCAGTTAGCCTCTGCTGCCTGCGGGCGCTGCCTGCTGCTGCACACCAGTCCGGGTGCCTGGCGCGGGACCCCGGTCATGTGAGCACTAGACCTTTCCGCGCTAACTTTGTTACAGGCAGGTTCATATGCATGCGCGTCTGCAGAGAAACACAGGGAAACGCCTGGCATGAGAGCAGGCTGCCGCAAAGTCAGAAGGGATCTGATGAGGCTCGCGCCTTATTGCAGCCTCCCAGTTAGCCTCTGCTGCCTGCGGGCGCTGCCTGCTGCTGCACACCAGTCCGGGTACTGGCGCCGGACCCCGGTCATGTGAGCACTAGACCTTTCCGCGCTAACTTTGTTACAGGCAGGTTCATATGCATGCGCGTCTGCAGAGAAACACAGGGAAACGCCTGGCATGAGAGCAGGCTGCCGCAAAGTCAGAAGGGATCTCATGAGTGCCAGTGTCAAGCCCGCGTTGCATCCTCAAATTAAAGGTCCGCAATGAGAAAACAAGCAAACTCACCGCCACAGCCCGGCTTTAACAGGAAGCCAGGCAACCTTTGTTGGGACGGGGGCGGGGCCGGACAAAAACAGGAAGCAGGCGCTCCTGTGCCCGCCGGAGGATTTCCGTGTTAGCTAGTGGGCTCCCGTGCTCGTGGAGAGCCCCGCGGCCCCCGCCTGTTAACCGGAATGACCCGCTGGCTGCCGAGGGACACGCAAGAAGAACCTGGTGAGTGGGGTGTGAGAGGGATGTGTGCGCGCGCGTGTGTCTCTGGTGAGGTAGGGGGGGGGGAAAGCGTGTATGTATGCAGTGTGTGTGTGCGCGCGTGTGTGTATGCGCGGGGGGGATTGTCTGTGCGTGTACTCTCGTGTGTGGGCGGCGGCGGCGGCGGGGGGGGGGCTGGGGAGGTGTAGTGTGTGTCTGTATGTGTGCGCTCGTGTCTGCCTGCGTGTGCATGTGTTGTGAACAGCCTGCTCTCTGTGTGTGTGTGTAGGTGCGGCGGCGACGGGCGGGGGGGGGAGGGAGGGAGGAGGTGTGGCTGTGATCTATTTATTTCGTGTTCGTGAGAATGCCCATTGTTAAACGGTCAGTGAAAACAAATACGCTCTGCTCTAAGACAGGAAATGAAAGTCAAGGCAGAAAGAAACATGATATTCTATTTATTTCATTAAAACATCAAGCACAGTAGTGTCACCTTCGATGCCTCTGCAATCCCCCGTGCATCGCACACTTTTAAATGCCGCATTTCTATTTATTTCGTGTTCAAAGAATGCCCATAGTAAAAGCGAACAGTGGAAACAAACACGCTCTGGTCTAAGACAGGAAACGAAAGTGAAGGCAAGCTCACATAAAGAAAGAAACATTGTGAAAGAAACTGAAGGAAAAAGCGCGTGCACGCAGCTGAATCCAGCCGAGAAAAAGCTCGTGACAGTTTCTTGTCCTTCATTCCCCCGTGTCAGCTAGCTATAAGTCTCCAACCTGGACGCATCCTTCGGATGCGATTTCCAGGCGAGACCTAAAAAGGGAGAAGATGAACAAGTGTATGTAATCCTGAAGTTGTTGGAGGAATATAATGTCACTTCTAGATAAGTACTAGTCACAACATAAAGACCAAAAACTGATAAAATATATATATTTTTTAATTGGGTAACGCAAATTACGCAAAATGTTGAGCATTAAGTTACAGTGAAATTGTGCACAATTTTTATGCTGAGAGGACCCGTTTAGGCAGAACATGTTTTACGGGAATTTTGTGGAATTTGTGGAATTTGTGGGGGTATTTATAAAGCGCAGCGTTCGCTCCGGAAGGAGCATGTTGGCGCTGAATTTCCGGTTAGAGG
Source organism: Lissotriton vulgaris (assembly GCF_964263255.1). Classification (NCBI taxonomy): domain Eukaryota; kingdom Metazoa; phylum Chordata; class Amphibia; order Caudata; family Salamandridae; genus Lissotriton; species Lissotriton vulgaris. The sequence goes on along the minus strand of NC_141685.1, from coordinate 670,268,760 downwards.
ATCGTAAACACATCACAGTAGCTGTGGGAGTTAGATGGCTGCCTTGGTGTAGTCATCCGGAAGGTTAAAAATCCAAGTTTTTAGCATTTTTCTGAAGGGCTTTTCTTGAGTTTGACGTCTCAGATTTTTGGGCATGAGGTTCCAGGCTTTTGTGGCCAGGAAGCTTAGGGTTTTTCCACCTTTAGTCTTCAAATTGAACCTGACTGGGAGGATGAGGTTGTCATGGGAGGAGCGGAGGGATCTACTCGGGTTGTAGTGGGGGAAGCGTCTGGTAAAGTATTTAGGGCCGGATTTTTTGAAAGCCCGAAAGGCGACAATCAGCATCTTAAAAAATATTCTTTTGTGGAGTGGGAGCCAGTGCAGGGATCTTAGAGCTGCGGATATTGATGATTTTCTGGGCAGCTTTAGGACCAGTCGGGCAGCGGTGTGAAGTACACTTTGGAGCTTGGTCAGTGTGGACTGTTTTGCACCAGCAAGGAGGCCGTTACAGTAGTCCAAGCGTGAAATTATTAGGGCCACTGTTACTGTTTTCCTGGAATCTAGCGGTAGGAAGTCGAAGAATTTTTTTAGAGATTTTATAATTCCGAAGCATCGGCCCGCTACGGTCCTGACGTGTTGGTCGAAGGATAAGTCTGAGTCGAATAGGACGCCAAGATTCCTTGCAGTTGTTACGGTCTGGGGGGGGCAGCTGAGTTTTCCGGCCACCAGAGGGCTGGGCAGAAGATGGTGTTTCTTCCAATGGGGAGGATCTCCGTTTTGCTGGAGTTGCATTTGAGATGGTTAGTCTCCATTCATTGGAAGACCGCCGTCAGACAATTTTTGAGGTTAAGCTCTGCCTTGGTCGAGTTTTCCTCTAGGGGTACGACGAGTTGCGTGTCATCGGCATACGATGTTACAGGTATGCCGAATGACTCAATCAGGGAGAAAAGTGGGATAAGGTAAATGTTAAAAAGGAGGGGGCTCAAAATGGAGCCCTGGGGTACACCGGAGGAAACCCTCTTCTCTTTGGAGTGGAAAGGGCCAAGAGTGACAGTTTGGGACCTGTCGGATAAAAATGATTTTATCCAGGATAGAGCCACTTCTGAAATCCCTATGTCCGTCAGTCTACTGATCAGGATGGAGTGGGAGATAGTATCGAACGCCGCAGTGAGGTCGAGAAGACTGAGGATGGCATTCTTCCTCTGGTCTTGCAGCATCTTTATTGAGTCGGAAAGTTCGATCAGTGCTGTTTCGGTCGAATGATTGGGGCGAAAACCAGATTGTTGCGGATGGAGTACAATGTGAGCTTCCAGATATCGTTTGAGTTCTCTGTAAACCATTTGTTCGGTGATTTTTCCCAAAGCTGGGAGGAGCGAGATCGGACGAAGATTGGTGAGGTCTGACGGGGATTTGTTGGCTTTTTTCATGAGGGGTTTGACTATTCCCTGTTTCCACAGGCGGGGGACAGATTCAGTGCGAAGCGATGAGTTAACGATATCGTTAATGATTGGGTTCACCACGTCGATGAATTGGTGGAGTATTTTGGGGGGGCAGGGGTCAGATGGAGAACCAGATTTACACGCCAGGATGACTTCTCTGGTTTGATCTAAGGTGACCGGAGCGAAGTTCTTAAGGCTACCAGCTGGAGATTCTATCTGAGGCGGATTGCGTGCGCCTTGAGTTGTTTGTGGAGGGGGGAAATGTTTTTGAATGGCGCCAATTTTTCCCTCAAAGTAGTCAGCTATTTTGTTGCAAAGATCTTGGGATGGGGAGATTTTGGGTTGTAGCGCTTTGGGCTGGGTGAACGATTTCACTATCGAGAACAGAGTTTTTTGTTTCTGATTAGACTCCTTAATAGCGTTGACATAGAAGTTTTTTTTGGCAGATTTAATGTTGGAAAGGTAATTTTTCCTTAGTTGGATGTATGAGAGACGGTCGGCAATGTCGTATGTACTACGCCATTTATGTTCGGCTTTTCTGCACAATAGATGAGATGTGGCTAGGTCGGGGGTGAACCAGGGGGCATTGGTTTTGGGATTTTTATCTGTTTTGCGGGGGCGATTGGTAGGGTTCCGCGTTCTGATTTCTTGGGAGATCCAGTTGTGGAAAAGATTTGCGTCGTGTTCGACGTCTCCGGTAAGAGTGGGGGCCTGAGATTAGAGGATAGGATTAAGTGCAAGAATTTCTTGAACCTTTTTCCAGTTGACGGGGTTGTCACAATGTGGGTTGGTTTTGCTGGAGGTTTGTGGGCGTACGTTTTTGATGTGGAACAGGATCAGGCTAGGATCTGTCCAAATTTGAGGGACAGGGGGTAGGGTAGTTAGAGGGGGAAAGTTGGTGCAAACACCGTCGAGTGTATGTCCTAGTGAATGAGTGGGCAGTATGACACTTTGCTGAAGGTTGAATATTTCTAAGGTCTGTAGAAAGTTGTTGGTCTGTGGGTCGGATTTGGACTCCAGATGAAAGTTAAAATCCCCGAGAAGGGTGAAATGTGGGTATCTAAGTAGAAGATGTCCCAGAGAGTCGCTCAATGTGTCTAGGAACTTGGAGGCATTACCGGGTGGGCGATAGATCAGGCCACCTGAGAAGGACAAGGATTTGTTGAGTTTGATTGAGAAACCGAGGCCTTCAGTGTCTTTTAAGGGGTCTAAGTTAAAAGTGTGACAGGTGAAGCAATTTTTCAGTATTACTGCAACTCCTCTGCCTCTCCCTTTCTGTCTGTCTTGTCTGAAAATGGAAAAACTCTGGGCCAAGTCCGGATTGCTGTCTTCCGTTAGCCAGGTTTCCGTTATCAGGAGGCAGTCGAGATCTGAATCGAGGATGAGGTCTCATATGTCTTGGCTATGCTTACACATAGAGCGGGCATTTATCAGCCCACCTTTAAAGGGCAGCTGCCTCGCCTTGGGGAGGGATATGGGGGTGAGCGAATGGGCTGGAGTTTTGATGGAGGACCAACGGCAAAGTTTACAGCTGAACGAGCCGGTAAGGTTCGACATGTCAAGTTTGCAGGAGCAATTGTTCATACCACGTAGTAGGAGAAGGTCGCTAGGAAGGTACCTGATGTGGGTGGTGGTTTGGGCAGAGGTTCCTGCGCCTGTCGCGGTCTTGGCGCGGACGGGCGCAGACGGGCTTGCCTTAGGCGCACAAACGGCACTCCCGCTGCGCTCGTCCGCTGCGCTTCCTGTGCATGCACATTTCTAGCTGAGGGGGGCGTGGCCTAAAGTGGGCGTGGTCAGCGCGCACGCCTGGGCTGATGGCGGCCGCTCAAGAGGGAAGAAGGTGCGACAGCGTTCAGATCGGCTGTGCGCTGGAAGCATATTTTACTGATTAGCAGAGCAGTTTTAAAAAGTACAAAAGTAAGTGACACCACACAAGTTTTAAAATCAATGAAAATGCAGATTAACTCGTACCACCAGCTTCCGGCTTCCGCCTCAGGACTGGGTCAGGAAATTGTGTAAGACGCTAGTTTTCAGCGTAGATATAGGCGGGTTGGGGGGCGTGGCCTAAAGTGGGCGTGGAAGACATTTTTGAGCAATAAATATGGTAGGAGAGGCATTTTCTCAACGAACCAGTACTTTGGACAGTATATTAAGTGGCCATTGAATGCGAGTTATGTGCTTGTATTCAATTTCATTCAAGTAATCCTCAAGTGGATTTTGTGTAATTTAGACATCATTTCACATAATCTCTCGACATTTTGAGAACTTTTAGATAAAGAAATACACCATTTCACAAGCACTTACCTATAATCTAGAATGCCTTTCCTTTAGTTAAATGAGCAAAGGCAACTTTTTAATAACATTATTAGTCTAGGACTATGTTATATTAAATCCAACCTTCCCTGATTAGCCTACCTTTTGCTATGCAATTCATCATAGGCTTGGGGATCTGTTAAGGGAACTAACCCACCAATGGGACCTATTTTGTATCCAATAGGGTATACTATGGGGTTGAGCCTACTGAGAACACAGTAGTGCACTTTATTTCTAATATATATTAAGTTGTAGTTTTTTGTAGCCCTCCACTTGTCATATTTGGTTGTCCTCGTGGCGCTTTTGGTCAGTTAGTCCTGTAGGTCAATTTGTGGTTGTAGATCTAGTCAATAGTCGGCTTGATGACTGGAAGTCCACAGTCCAACACCTGGGATCGTAGAATATGCTAAAGGAATTGTAATGAGTGCATGGCACAGACTGATTTCGCTCTAAACTGATGAGTCACAGTTCACCTACTAGAACAATAGCTGGGGCCTGGGTACTTAAGACAAACAGTGGGGGCAATCTAACCAGAAACTTATGTTTCAGAGCACTGTTTGGAGCTCAATTGCACATCAACAAAGACTCCGAGTCACAAGATAATGTTATATTATGTTATGTTATAGGCAGTGATAAAACGCAAAATGATGGCCCCCCCTGCAGAACGTGGTGAGGGGCCCAAATTCTCCATGTCTCACAGTTAGTTATTGGTCTTGGGCTAAATAGGGGCCCCCTAAAGCCCTGGACCCCTGATGTGTTGGAGGCCCCTGTGCACTACAGGGACTTTCATTACGCCCATGGTTAGACATACTTATGTAGCCTTCATTCTGCCACTGGTATGTACTGTTGCAGTAGTATCAAGGGGTCTCCACCCTTCTTACCATAATTTAGACTGGTTTCTGGTTGGGTTTATGAGCTGTAATGACAGTTGTTTTTTGTGTGGGTACTTTGTAATAGGATTTCTTTAATAATTTATAGGTCAGAAGATTACGGTGTTTAATGCAAAAGAAAGATATCAGTTAAAGGTTATCGAAAAAACAAAAAACTATCTGTTCTGGTCCAACTCTGAGGCAAGTTACTGACCGCCCAATATCTCATAGGGAAATGCAAAGATCTTACCTCTTTTTTTCACCCAATTTGTATAGTGACCTAAATACATAACACAATAATCCATGCTATGTTTTATATCTCTAACGTATATGCCTATCGAACATCAATTCGGTTACACAACAGGCGGGGGGCATAGTGTGAGAATCCTTACTAGCTCGATGCTTTCAATGTAGCACACCTTGCTGATATTTAGTGACAGAAAAATTTGGACCAAGTGTTATTATTTTAAACATCTGCCAATTAGATCACTGTGCTACCTAAAAAACTTCCAAATGCTGAAAACTATAAAGTGGACCATTGCACTTTGTTATATGACGGAACCACACATGCCCTTACCATGCATGCCTTTACAACAAGGGCAATACATGAACGTGTCATTATATGTTCCTTTAGCACGCAAGTCGTTACAACGACTTGCCTTAGGGAAGCGCTGGATTTTGGAATAGTATAATTTATTATTCCACCTTCAGTCTGTGTAATAGTGAGGAAGGTGTTGGACTTAAAATCCAAAGGCAGTCCAACAATACGTTCCCTAAAGCAAGTCATTGTAACAACTTGCATGCTAAAGGAACGCATGGTAACAACGTGTTTGTTGCAGTGGCCGCGTTGTAAAGGCACTTCAAGGTAAAGGATGTTTCCCATTGTACTGACAAATGATAGTAACAAACACTTGCTAACAGTGTAACAAATAAAGTGAGAATTAAGCTAATATTTAAATATGTTGTATTATGTACCTGTCTCAGTTGGACAAAATATGTCTTTCTAGCAGATGGCCGGGACTTGATTCAGAAATCCTGGAAAAAAAACTCAGTCCTTTTGTCGGATACTTTGAACTAGGACGAAAAACCACGCAAAGCTGACATGCCTTTAGGTAACCACAATACTGTCAAACAACGACAGTTTAAAGAGTCGCTTTCTGTTCCGTAGCATCTTACTAAGTGATTGGTGAGCCCAAGCTAAATCTAAAACAGTGGGCCGAAAATCCTTTGATAAATACGAACCTAGTTTATCGTAACATGACACAGATTTAGCTCCGTGGCGAAATTATTCTCAAACATGGTATTTAACTAAAAACGGAGTACAATCACAGGGGCCAACATATACACTAAAACTGCGTTTGGAGCAGAGACTGAAGTACATAGGTAAAACCTCATTGTGGTAACAAAGTCCCTTCATGGTTATACTGCTATAAACAATGCACCTTTCTTCATGGTGAAAAACAAACAAGCACAATTAAATTGCATAATGGTGACGTTAAAACAAGTTTTGATGCTAACTGTACTAAATGCTTGGATGTTGAATCTGTGAGTAGGCAATACTCTAAATTCATACAGTTTGCCATATTATACTATAACTGATCTGTTCCAACCAGGCATTTAAGTTTTCTCCATGTTAATGTGTACAGAGTCCTTCACCTTTCACAAGCAAGGCGCCGTTGCACTTATTCTGAGTCGTGGAACACTAACTTTGTGAGTATACTATATCATTTGATATTTGATACAATATATTTTTCACTTAAAGTGAATTAGTCGAAATATGTGTGCACGTGACATTCATTAGTTGCGATGAAGAGGACTCTTAAAGGTCTCTTCCCTAGAAGTCAATATATATCCTAAATATATCCGTAGAACCCCTATTGATTAACTACATTAGATGCCCTGATTATGAGGATTACTGGCACACTCCAATATTTCAACAAATTGGGGTCAATGACAAGGCAGGTTATGTGACCCTGAGAAAGGCTGTACAGTGTTAGGCGCATAGTACGCCCTGGGCGTGCGGACGGTCTGCCCCTTAGCGAGCGCTTGGCCTACATCTCTCTGCAGGGGCAGGACTGAGTATGCCCGGCTGCCCCTCCCCCCTCCCGAGTAGGAGAGTGTGCTACAGATGCTATTCAGGCATAAATGTCCCACTTGGCCAGCCCCAGTGGATTCCTAATCCCGCGCAGGGCATTGTGTACTCAGTCCTTTACAGTGGAATCCACAGCTGTAGGTTGTAATGTCAGGGAGCTTTGCAACATGAATGTAAATGTCACCGGAATGTAATGTAGCTCAGCTCAGGCAGAATATGTCTCATAACTGCTATAGATGTGACAGACAAAAGGCATTCTCATCTCTTGACGGACCAGGTTACCTGTACGCTGCACATTTGACTTTGATAGCATTTTCCAATCAAAGATACAAATGATATGTCACATAACATTTTATATAGCAAGAGATACACCCAGAAGCAAAGGTTGCTAGGAAAACATACAATCCAGGCTCATGAGACATTTTTATGAAGATGGAAGGTCTACAATAGCCTTTACTATTGTTTGTCGTATTTATTCTTAAGGCAGCTGTGTAGGGGGAGGACACACAGACATCTGCCTTAACAGAGAAACAGTTAAAGCAATTTGGGAACATCCTCTATAAAGAACTTATGGGAATGAGCCTAGTTAGTAGTCACTGAAGAGTTCAGAATATCAGCTTTTCAGAGCAAATACATTGGGAACATAGCTATAAATGGATTTCCTTACAGAGATGCAGTGCTCGACAACATTTCAGTGCAATTGTAGATCTACAATTATACAAATATATACGTGCCATGTGCAGTGTTGTAATCATTCTCCAAACACAACAGTGGTCAGGGTGCAAGAATGTTTCAAGACATAATATATATATATATATATATATATATATATATATATATATATATATATATATATATATATATATATATATATATATATATATATATATATATATATTCGAAAGGGAAACGGTGCCTGGAAATGCCCCATTGCAGGGACTTTTCAGCAACTGACTACATTAAAATGCATAGGCAGGTGTTACATTACTAATGGTATGTGCTATTGTTCACAATACAACCATAAAACAACCTATGAACACTGCAAATGTTGTGTGGATTAACATGTTTTTACCCTGACGCTGGAGCGTGTTAGAGAATTATGTTAACACATTAAGTGTAGGAAATGTTAAGGCTTAGCAGTGTGGACATTCTTAGGTCGACACAAACCACCATGACTCCTTATAGTGTAGACATAGCAAATACCTTCCCTGAGTTCCCAGGATGGTTTAGATCTCAGTCTGGGCAGGTTAAAGAGTCCTAAACCTAGTAATTGTTTAGTTTCTTTGAACATTTCAAATGTTGACACTCAGCGAAACTTTCCTAATTTAAGAATTGCTTTTAGCACTGCAGCTTATTTTATGGTAGACATAACATTTCTAATTTGATGGCCAGAATACAATAATGCTTATGGTCTGAAGATATTTTGCTGGGACATTATTTACTACTGTGTGAATAGTCAGGACAAACATGTGACTAAAATGTCCTACAGCACTGGCCACTAACACATTTACAATCTCTCTTGTATTTTTATTGTGGGCCTTTAACTAAAAATAATCCTTAATTTATTGTGTTTTAGCACTGCAGCTCCTTTCAGTGTCGAAACAGGAATATAAGGAGGCAATCATTCCTAAATCCCAGTCATGCTGATTGCATTTTAAAATGCAAACCACACACAATAGTTTTTTAATACACTTTTGTTACATTCCCTCCACTATTTTAAGTATCCAATCACAATTATTATAGATACAAAGTAGAAAATATTGGATACTCACCTCATCAGATTTTCATATGATTGCTCCTTTACCTTGATATCTTTAGGAGAAAGTGAGACAATACCATTTGGTCTTTGATCTGAAACAGTCAACTAAAAACGACATGCAACTCTAAAGAAACAAATGCATTTCAAATTAAACAAGTTCAAGGGAAAGGAACGGCATTTGTATCATTTAATTCGACTTGACCAATTGATTCAGAACAATTCAAAGTCTACATTCCAATGGATCTGCACATTCAATGTCTATATTTTATTAGACTATTTATTTGTAACTTGCTCATTCGGGTGGAAACAGGGGCTCCAAAGTGTGGAAGGGGCAGTAGAGGGATGTTACTCAGTTTTCGTGTGTTCTCCGCATACTTGATCCATGGCTGTGGTTGGTGGCCATTGAGTACAAAACATTATCTGTTGTTTGGGGGTTCCCATATTATTTATTATTAAGTATTTTATTTGTTTTTTTGTAAAGCACTAGAAACCACTTTAAGTTACCTTCAGGACACTTTGGATCACACAGAAAGTAAAAAGCAGTCAGCTGTTTTATTACAAACCAGCGCATTGATCATGGATGTTGATACAGAGATTGTAAAGACTTGGAGAAGAGTCAATGGAGTCTCAAGTGAATAAGTAAGGAAGGGGATGCAGCAGATTTTAGTTGTCATAGGGGATGGGGCTCTGTTAAGCAGTTCTCGGAAAGATTCAAAGGTTCAATCGATCTGGATATCACAACTTTTGCCAGTAAACTGTGGGTCTTTCTTGCACAAGTGTGCTGAAGGGAGTGGGAAAGAGTTGGGTTCTGAGCACTGCCTGTATCCAATCCCGTTGATGAACATCTGGTCAGAATGATGTGCCTTTGCAAGCACTGTGCGAGAGTGGTGTTCATGTTCCTGTGGGTTAGTGTCTCCCATTGCTCATGCCAACGCCTACCTCTTCTGATATACCATTTCTGCTGTGTCCACTTGTCCTGGGTTATCTCTGTTTCTATCCGTGAAAAGGCTGGTACAAACAAGCATTTGCAATGCAATAGGTCGCGCATTAGGAAAATTTGAGCAATTGGTATTGTTAATTACACATTTTTTATTTATGTGTTGGTTTTGAAAATAGCGAAATTAATAGCTTTGTCATTTACAATGCCAATACTGTTACCTTTTGCAAATGTGACACCTATAGCATTTGTAATGCAACATGTTTTGTATTTACGTGACTTAGGTGTATTGATATTACAAATAACAATGGCTTTGAATTTTTAAAAATAATTAATACTTAAATAAAATGTATTGTTATTTATAATGGCAATAGCTAAAACTTTTGTAAATAACTTTTGTGAAGATTATGTTCAGTGTATTTTATTGTGACGAAAATCCAAGAACAGAAGTGAAATATTAACATCTTTTTGTGACATTTGTAATAAAGCTTGAAACATTTAGAGAACATATTTGGACCAGTTGTTGTTGAATGGTTGCACAGATTGATGCTGTGGTGGCGCTGAGTGATGTTGTGGTGGCGACGAGTGATGCTGAGGCGTTCAGTGATGCTGTGGTAGCGCATAGTGATGTTGTGGTGCCCCTGAGTGATGCTGTGGTGGTGCTGAGTGATAGATAGAGTGAGTGCGATAGATAGTGTGAGGGCGGATGTGGTGGTGGACGTGGTGGTGGGCATGGTGGTTGTGGACATGGTGATGGACGTGGTGGTGGAGGAGGTGGTGGTGGTGGACATGGTGGTGGTGGTGGACATGGTGATGGTGGATGTGGTGGTGGGTGTGGTGGTGGTGGACATGGTGGTGGTGGATGTGGTGGTTGTGGACATGGTGATGGACGTGATGGTGGAGGAGGTGGTGGTGGTGGTGGACATGGTGGTGGTGGTGGACATGGTGGTTGTGGATGTGGTGGTGGACATGGTGGTTGTGGATGTGGTGGTGGTAGTGGTGGTGGACATGGTGGTGGTGGACATGGTGGTGGACGTAGGGGTGGATGTGGTGGACGTGGTGGACATGGTGGTGGTGGACATGGTGGTGGTGGACATGGTGGTGGTGGATGGTGGTGGTGGATGGTGGTGGATGTGGTGGACGTGGTGGACGTGGTGGTGGTGGACGTGGTGTTGGATGTGGTGGTGGTGGACGTGGTGGACATGGTGGTGGTGGACGTGGTGGACATGGTGGTGGTGGACGTGGTGGATGTGGTGGTGGACGTGGTGGTGGTTGGTGTGGGAGAGTTAAAATCTGAAGCACTCCAGAGGCGATGAGAATCGCTTTTACAGAAATTCAATGAGACAGGTATAATCTTTCAAAGATATCCGTAGTTTATTTGTGGATTTATTTTTCCGTATTACTTCATATGAAACGTAAATGTTCAATCCTTGTAAATATAGTCCGATTAAATCATAGGGCAGTTCATCACATGTGTTGATGCTAATTACACTTTGAAACGAGCAAAAGCTCTTCATCAGGGGGGAGATTTTCTGGGAAGTAAAACAAATGAAATAAGTGTCTGAATCCAAGAAGACAGATTGCGAGCAAGACAAAAATATTCAACTGTAGCAAAATGCTAAGTCTGGGGTGAAGGAAACAAAACTACAGCAGTAAAAGACTCTAGGAGAAGGTGCAGAGTAGGGCGCCACGTGATCCGCGAAGCGTGTGGGTAAAAATACTAGATCTCAAAATACCCGAGTGAATTCACGTGTTCCGAGGCATTTATGCGCAGAAAACAGGAGAAAAAGAAATGTGCTTAGGACACACGAACGTGAGGGTTAAGAACTTGAATGCATCTGTGACACTAATCAGTGAGTGAGCTCTCAAAACAAAGAGAAGGAATCTTGCTGAAAAAAGCAAACATGTCTTTAGATGTGTGACACGGACAAAAAAAAGTGACCTATGGACGTGGAAACACGCATTATTAAAATGTAACCTAGCCTAACAAGAAACAGCGCTGCAATCAGTGCAAGTGATGCCGCACATTAAACCTGCTGGTTACCGAGTTAAATACGGGTGACCGAAAGTGATCGGTGAAAACACATTGCTCTGAACAAGTGAATATGTAAGAGTTAGCGTGGTTAAAAAGTTCAGAGAAATATGGCCGTTGGGCATACCTTAGTGCTTGAAGCTCACATTGCCGAAGCCAACCATGTCGGTGTTTAGTAAACGCCGTTGGGAGTGAAGTTAGCGGTGTGGTGACTACAAGAAGTTCTCCAAGACCCGGAATGCAGCCCCGGGGTCACAAGAAGAAGAAAACAGACAACGCACTGCCGCGAGGTCTAAGAAGAAAGTGAGAGCTGTGGGGAAACATTAAGAGCATAAACGCAGCCGTGAAATGGGAGCCACGAGCGCCGAAAAAAGATTTGACACACAAGAATGCATGTGCCACGAGCGCTGTGAGGGGGCTGGGTAAGCATGCCAGCATTCACGAGCAGATGGTCCTGTTTACCTATGGACGTGGAAACAAGCATTAGTAAAATGTAACCTAGCCTAACAAGAAACAGCACGGCAATCAGTGCAAGTGATGCCGCACATTACACCTGCTGGTTACCGAGTTAAATACGGGTGAACGAAAGTGATCGGTGAAAACACAGTGCTCTGAACAAGTGAATATGTAAGAGTTAGCGCGGTTAACAGGTTTTGAAAAGGGCCTTCCACCACGCTGCTGCATTTTTAGTATTGTTGAAACCGTTTGAGCTAGAAACAAAAAATATTGTTGTTAAAATATGCAGACGATGTTGTAAATGCGGAAAATCTATAATTATGCGAGAATCACGCGACCGCACAATGGTATAATTCCAGTAGCCTTGCTTTTAGCCTACATGTATCATTAGGGCAAGTTCAGCGGACTTAGGGACACATACTTCCCCAGAAAGATACTACAACCCGTGCTGGAAACAAAAATTTAACAGAAATATTGAAAGAATATACTATAATATTATACTACAGTATACTAATTATAATGGTATACCACATGAACAGGAGAACAGTAATGGAATTAGTAATACGAATAATGACCATAATAAAACAGTACGCAGCACAGCTCTGCGAGGCACACTAATGGCGGCACAGCGCTGTAAACATCTCAACATAGAACTCAATTGTAACTTTGAAAGTAGTTCGTATCACGATGACAGTGACAACAGGAATAACGCCAACACTCACAATAATCACATTAATAGGTATCATACAGTGTGTAGTGATGCGGTGCTTATATTCAATAACCAGTTTAGGCCGAGCCGTGGTGATATGTCATGTGCAAGGGAGTTATTGGGAGGGGGAGGGCGGGGCGGGAGTGTGTGCAGGAGGAAAGGGACAACCTGAGAGGAGAGAGGCAAGATAATGGACAGAGCCCGACTGTTGTGCCCAATAACAACACGGAACTTGAAAAACCGGTTTGTGGGAAAGGAGGAAAAGTAGAAGGTTGAAAGGGAAAGGAAAATGCACCGGGGAGGTGAAAAAAGTAACAAAAGGGAAGGAAGCAAGGAGAGCGAGAGAGTACATATAGAAGGGAAGGAAAACCTTGAAGACTTTGGATAAAAGGTGAACGACAGAGAAGGAAGGAGGTGAAGAAATGCACTGGGAGTGATGGAAATGGTGGGAGGAAGGAAGGAAACGGCGAAAGGCAGAGTCAAGCTAGGGAGGTGAGAAAAGAGAACGAGGCGATAAGACGAGTAAGAGAATCATCTAGAAATTAGGAAACAACCCAAGACAGAGAGAAGGAAGGGGGTTGAGTAGAATGGGGGAAAGGGCAAGAAGGGCTGGGGTGAAAGGCCAACGCGAGGGGAGGGAGGTAAGACATGAGTGTAGAGCGAAAGTAGGGCTCGCAGAACAGAGGGTGGTAGAAGGAAGTTTCCAGAGGAAAAGATATTAGGAATGGCAGGAGGTGAGAGAAAAGAGACCTTGGTAGAAGGAGGGAATATGGGAAAGAGGAGCTCAGTGGAAGTCGGGGAAATGAGGGTAGTTTGGGGTAGGTACAACTATGGAAAGATGAAAAAGGATGAGAGAAATGGGGGCAGGGAATGCGCATGTGAATAGAAGAAGAGTGTGTAAAAAGTTAGCAGGGTGAAGGAGTAGAGATGGGAAGAAAGAGTGATGGAAGTAAATCAGGAAATGAAGGAACCAGATACGGATTTAATATCACAATTAGATGTATGAATTGAAGCCTATAGTGCTGGTGGGGGGTGGGGTGTAGCGCCTTGATGCCTGGAAAGGGCTTGAACTATTAAAAAGTGAAGAGACAGCTTGTGAAAGGCAAGGGCGTCTGAGAGGTAGAATGCGAGAGCGCCATTGCACGAACTTCAGGATGTTAGGGAAACAAGCTCTCGGCATTGCTGGGTGGGCGGGGGAGCAGCAGCCTGTGGTGTGAGAGACAAATGTTGGTGTGCGAGACTTCCTTTCAAGTCGGGTGGGGGAGCAGGGGACCCAGCAAGTGGGGGGGAATGACTGAGGCCAAGCGTGCGCTGGTGAAGCGTCACGCTTCAATACTTAACATGCATTGTGAGAACTCCGCTTGTTCAAGAGAGTTTGGTCACATGTAATAGGTTCAGAGCAATAAATTGCTCGACCTAAAAAACTAGGAGTGGAAGAGAGTGCAATGCTTTTAGCCAGCAAGAAGGGAGTGTGGTTTGTCAGGAATGATAAGTGGTGAGAAGGGCAGAATACTTAAGAGGCCAGGCTAAGTTAGGGAAGGGAAAGACATTGGTACTTCTGGGATACAAGTTCCACTGGCCAGAAGTAAGGGAAAAACAGAGACCCTAATACAATGTGCGTATAACACTGTTGAATAATATTTAGACCGAGTTTTTTCTCCATGGGTAAAAAGGGCTAGACTAGAACGACTTAATGTATAGAAACAATAGAGTGATGCAAAATAATAGACTAAAATATTCGAAACTGCAAATACTTGAGCGAAGCTCATTTACTAATAGCAGTTTGAAATAGGTTGAGGGCTCTACGAAGATTTTGTGAACTGTGAGAAAGACAGTGAGGGAGAGAGAAAGCACAAAACAGTGTGTACGAGAAACAAAAAGATATGGATATGCACAGAAAGAGAATGGGAGAGAGAAATTGGAAGAGGTAGAGATACACAGAAATAGATAGAAAGAAAGAGAAATATACAGTGTAGTTCAAAAATAGTACTTCATTGAGGTTACATTCTAAAGTCACATGTATCAAATATCATCCACTGCTAGGAAGGATCTCTCTAAATCATTTTCCAAAACTCGATCAATGCATTCCCTGTGATTTGAATGTCACACCTCAGATTTGATGCCAAGCCCACTAGTAGCATTTAATTTACAGGTCCTGGGTACAAGTAGTTCAACTTTACTAGGAACTTGCATGTGAAGCAAAATGCCAATTAGGTATAAGTCAATTTTACTATGTTTTAGGGAGAGAGCACAAACATTTAAGCACTAGTTGGCAGTCCTATAAGCCAACATAAATGGGTTCAGCATAATGAAAGAATGAAGGCAAACAATTTGGGGATGACCCTGCATAAAGTGCCAAGTCCAAAACGTATTCTAACACTCATCCATGTATACTACTTTGTTTATTTATTTATTTATTTATTTATGGAATTTTTAATGCGCAGCTACTACCCAAGGGTGTCTAGGCGCAGTATGATGCTTTAGGATACAGTGGTCAGCACACAAACTTATTGGTTAAAGATCCAAGTCTTCATTGCCTTACGAAAACAAATGAGAGTAGGAGCAGTTTTGATATGTGAGGGGAGAGAGTTCCACAGTCTGGGAGTTGCTACCAAGAATCGTCTGTCTCCCCAGGTGGCGGTTCTTGTTCGGGGAACAGATAGTAGACAACTAGCTGCTGATCTTAGGTTCCTTATAGGGGTGTATAGCTGAAATGCCTCTCTTAAAAACTTCGGGCCAGTATGATGAATGGCCTTATAGGCAATACATAAGGCCTTAAATTTGATCCTGCTCTCCACTCTTAGCCAATGAAGATGGCGTATAGCTGCCGAGATGGACTGGCGCCTTGGAATGTTGAGAAGGATTCAGGCTGCCATATTTTGAACAGATTGGAGCTTGTTCAGAATATATTTATGAGTGTTGAGAAAGAGGGCATTTCCGTAGTCAAGCTTGGAAAACACCAAGGTGGTAATTAGTGTTTTTCCAGCAGATGCTGGTAAGTACGGTAGCAGCTTTTTTATCTTTTTCAACGTAAAAAAGGCAACTGAAACAACCTTATTTACATGATGTTAGAAGGACAGATGTTTAGCAAAGATCACTCCAAGATTCCTGACCTTTGCCACTGGGACCGGAGGAGGACCCATCTGAGGAGGCCACCAAATCGGGGACCATTCTGGGGAGATGTTACCAAAGGTCATAACCTCCGTTTTCTCCGCATTCAGTTTTAGGCAATAACTGTGCATCCAAGCTTGTACCTCCAGTATCCCCTCCTGAAAGTTAGCTGCCACCACTGGGCCGTTCTTATGCACCGCCAGCACAAGTTGGGTGTCATCAGCATATGTAGTTAGGCGCATCCCATGAGATTTTATGACCCTTGCCAGGTCTGCAACATAAATGTTAAAAAGCGCAGGGCTTAACGACGATCCTTGGGGGACCCCGCATGGCAGTTTAGAAGTCGGTGAATAATAGTTGCCCAGTTTATCTGCCTGTTTGCGGTTAGCTAAAAAAGAAGCTATAAGATCCTTGGCCAGATTGTTAACCACTTGGCTGCTAAGGCAATTTTTTACTTTTCATTGAATTTCCATTGAAATCAATGAAAAGTGCATGACGAGTTACCCTTGTCATTAGCGGCGAAGAGGTTAATCCCCAGGGCTGTGACACGGTCGACCAAGATGGCATGGTCGACCGTGTCAAAGGCCGCCGAGAGATCCAACAGAATGAGCACTGCTGCTCCTTCCGAATCCAAGATGTTTCTAATTTCATCGGAGGCCTTTATCAGCGCTGTTTCGGTTCCGTGTCCCCTCCGGAAACCGAACTGCGTATCATCCAGGAGTTCGTGTTGTTCAATGAACTCTGAGAGCTGCTGGGTCATGATGGCCTCTACGATTTTAGCGGGAAAGGGAAGGCAAGCAATGGGTCTGTAATTGGCCGTAACAGTGGGGTCTAAGGAAGGCTTTTTGAGCAAAGGTTTAACGATGGCCTTCTTCCAGATCTCCGGGTAGACGCCTGTTTTAAAGATGGCATTACAAATGGTGGTGAGCGGCTGAGAGATGGTATTGTAGAGTTGATTCATTATATCAGGAGGGCATGGATCAAGCGGAGAACCTGATTTGATCTTGGCAGCTAGTATGCTGACCTGATCTTCTGTCACTGGCTTGAAACCAGAAAAAGAAGGATGGATCACAGCCAAATGGGAGGATGGATCAGTCCTAACTTCCGCCGGTAGCTGTGGGAAAATGGAATAAATGTCCATAACCTTGGTGGTGAAGAAATTGGCCAACGAGTTACAGAATTCCTGAGAATGCTCAGTTGCAGAGCCAGTGGGAGGAGTAGAGAGAGAATTCACCACCTGGAATAACATCCTTGCTGAGTTCTGAGCCTGTTCAATTTGACCAGTAAAGAAAGTGTTTTTTTGAGTGATGATAGCTTTCTTATAGATCGCCAGAGCATCTTTATAAGTTTGCTTAGCAGAGGGACTATAGTGCTTTCTCCAGCGTCTTTCTAGACTTCTGCAATACTGACGCTGGAGGCGCAACTCCTCTGTGAACCACTGGGCCGATGGTGTAACTATTTGGGCAATAAGATTTCTCAGGTGCCACTTGATTAGCTGCCTTTAGTAACCATTCCTGAAAGTTAGTGGACAGAATTTCAGGATCATAAGAACTTTCCGGGACCGAAGTTCTGAGGAGATTTGAGAGATGTGGAATATCGGCATTTTTCCAGGCTCGTGTTCCCAGTGATGACCGGGCTTTGGTCTGGGGGGGGGTTAGATTGTACTGCTCGAATTCTAAAGATGATGGCTTGGTGATCAGACCATACCAATGGTAGTACTGCTATCAGGTCAATGCCTGGATTATTTGTAAACAGACCATCCAGTGTATGCCCGCTTCATGCGTGGGACCCCTCACCAACTGTTGCATTCCTATTGCTTGCATGTCTGTAATAAGTTGGGCTGTGTCCTTAGTTTCCATATCTTCCAGCGGAAAGTTAAAATCTCCAAGGATGGTATAATCCAAGGATCCTATTACAGCTTCAGTGATTTCTGCGAGCGCAGCTAAGAATTTTGTTCGGGGACCCGTTGGTCTATAGACCAATGTCCCTCTAAAAGCTTGTTTCTGCGTGAGATTGATAACAAACGCGATAGCTTCGCAGTTTGGGGTTGGAATGTGCTCAAATTTTGTCTGATAAGCATCTTTATGGATGATGGCTAAGCCACCACCTCGCCCAGAAGTTCTATCTTGTCTAACGACACAATAGCCTTCGGGGGTGGCCAAGACGAAGTCCGGGCCAGAGGCGTCGTCACCCCAGGATTCGGTGATGAACAGAATATCCAATTCCTGGTTGATAATACAATCCCTAATAGATAGACTATGTTTGGGGAGGGAGCGAGAGTTGATGAGTGCAGCTCTGAAGTAGTGACCAGTTCGAGATTGAGCCTTGATAATTGGAGGTAGATGCAAGGTGTGATTAACTGCAGGTACAGGCAGCGGGAGGGTATAATGACAGCCCGTACATGATGGCACTATGGGAGTAAGATCTTTAGGAAGCGATAGCATCTTACAAGACCTACCTAATCCAGGGTTCATCCCTCTTAGCTGGCCAGAGGTATAAGATACAGTTGGTGTAATATCATGGATGGCAGCCTGGACAGGGGGGGTGGCCCTAGGCCCGGAGCTGGCTCGGACGGGCGCAGACGGGCTTGTCTTAGGCGCGTCTTTGGCGCGCGCCCGCTGCGCACGTCCGCTGCGCATCCTGGTGAGAGAGGTTTAAGTAGCTCTCTCCCGGAAGTGGAGAAGAGCTAGAACGCGTCCCGAGGCAGCCCCAAGATGGCAGATGGTGCTCGAGGACGAGTCCGATTCGAAATGCCCTGTTCCCTCTAATGTGGATGGGTGAGTGAAGTGCAAATATGCGCAAATTCAATTCTATTCAATTCAGCAGGCTGGTACAATTATTACGTTTTAAAATGACACAATTTAAAAATAAACATAAGGCGACCTAAAATGCCTGAACACAGGTCTAGAATTGTTAAAAAGTTTAAGTAAAGTGTAAGTAAAGTTTGGTAAACTAATTAGCAGTATGAGAATCAATCAATGCATTGCTCATTTTTTGAGGAACCCTGCGAATATTTACACAATAATGACATCCTCTTTTTTTAAATATGAGAATTTAAGAGATCTTTTAGAATATGAATTAATGGGTCAGGTGGTCATTCTGATTACTGAAATGGACTACAGGTTAATGCCTGGATTTATGCACACACCCTCTCACTTATTCATGCTTGAAACATATCATTAATACTTTTCAATATATACATACTGCACTGTGCTCATTTATGGTAATTTATGGTTATAGAAATTCATTTAAACTTCAGTGTCGTAGGCCGATTGATACCTAAATCCAGAAACAGGTCCAGCATGAACTATATTATTATTGGTTTGAAGGACAGTAGAACAATGAGATTTTCCAGAAAGACATACCGAATACTCCGAGTTACTTTATATGTCTTATTCCATCCTATGGTACAATAGTCAGTATTGAGGTGTACTCCTTGTTCGCTTTAATGTCCCTAAGAAAGAAATGTATTAGGCTCATTTAACCATCACTGAGGCCCCCACACCTAAAAATGCAAAGACTAGGCAAATTCTCAACCAAAACACTGGCCAATCTTTTCCAGGTGGCTTGAGTGTCACGGAGCAGCACAAGTACAACACCTACCTACTATTAATTCTCATCACTGTTTTTATCAATCATGCCCTTCACTCTGATTGTGTCACAAATATTGAAATATTATTGGGAGTGGATGACTCAAGCAAGTGCTTTGGGGAAACTTTTGCAGTTTATGACATGATCCATCAACCATGGCTACCTACATAGGTATTAGGACCACTGCACTGTATTGGTTCACCAATACTTCAATCTAGTTATATTCAGTGTGTCAAGACAGAGGACACACATGTGGTGCTCCTTCAACGTGATATGCAGAGTGACGCACCTGTCTAGTGAATAAGCAAATTTGCTGCTTGGGGCATAAATGGAGGTGAACTGTTACATGTCCCACACATGAAACTCTGCTGCCATACCATCAAAGCTTGGATGGCCTTCCACTGCCGCAAATGTAATCTTTCAAAGAAACTGTATGTTGTTTCTCCTCTTTCAGTTTTGACATATTGTTCTTTACTTTCCACATTCTACCCTTTTGGTGTTGTCCATACATCAATAGCATTAGCTTTTTTAAGCTTTAGTTTCACATTCCCATGCTTTTTCAGTCTTCGAAATTCCAACATATTTTGTTCAGAAGACTCACACCTTCACTTCAGTTCCATTTCCAGTCTGTCATTCATTCTCTAGGAAGATCTGTAAATGACAGCTAAGATTCTCTTTTTTTGGTGTGATGCAATATTGTTGCGTTTTTATCTAGGTTCCTGATCGATACTGTGACCTTATGCCCCTATTCGGCTATAAATCCATTTATTCCCTATATTGGCCTAACCGTTCAAGTGCGATTTTCAGAAAAGTCATCTCTGGCCTCACACGAACAGAGCCACATTCCAGCATAGTTCTCTGCCACTTCCTTTGCGACCAATTAGTGCAATGACAGAGCAGAAGTCACTATCTGATATTCCTAGATTAACACTCCGAGTTCTTCAACAAGATAAAAACTCAGCAAACCTGGAAATCCCCGCTTGCTGTGTTTTGATTAGTAATGGAACTCTAATGAGCAACTGATAACTATCACTTCCTAGTGACATCTTTAATTGACGTCTTATGTCCAGCAAACTTGCGTCAAACCCGGCACCTGTCAGGTATAAATATTACCCACGCTGCCTTAAGCAATGAGCTACTGTTGCTGATGCTAGCTGCCTGCAAGACCCCGTGTTGGTGAATCTAGCACTCTGTCGCTGCAGCCTGCTGTCCCTGTGGTGGTGAAGCTACTGATACCATTATCGCTGCTAAAGCGCGAACGATGGTGCAGTACGCTTAGGAGCTGAACAGCCGTCCCTCTGCGAAGACATCCAGCAGATTCCAGCTGCCCGCGGACGCTGTCCCCCCTCCTTCCTCGACGCGCTGAAGAAGCCACTGCCTTTCTCCTGCAGAGAAATCCAGCCCCGGCGTTTCCGGTCTACCCTCGCGGGTGACTGGGATATCGAGAGTGACCCCTGAAGGAGATACCAATCCTCCATCATTCTATTCAGAGGTATGGTGTTGACTAAACCCTTAGACGAGAATTCTTGAAACAAACCTTGGCAAAACCAACTTAACTTAAAGCTACTTACTTACTCCCCTTCCACGTGTTAGGCTTAGGTCAGGCACACTGGGGTAGGCTTAGTTAGAAGCACCAGTTGAGTATGTTAGCCTAATGTATATATGACTGTATATATGTTTTATTACTTTTAAACCATTGTATGGCTAAGAAACCATATCAATGCTTTTACAGTTCTATTTCGCAATACTTATCTTACTGTACGTACTTTTTATAATAACAAGTCTTGCAATTGTGGCAATACATTTCTCTTGTACGAGAAGAAAGACTGTTCAATAAATGTTAACCCTTTATTGACAAACGCCCGTCTCTCTATTCTCTACATCTCGTGAAAGTAAACTGCACTAGACTGACTGAGTGAAATACATGTCTATTGTTTCACACGACCCTAGAGATTGACTCTTGATCTGAGGAGCAAAGTTGTCATGTTGCACGGTTGTTGGAAAGCTGAATCCCTTCTTGTCTGTGCCAGGGAAGCTGATCACTTCCCATGCAGAGAAGAAAGTTTCCAGTGACCTCCGAGCTAGTTGGTAACACACCCAATTAAGTTTAGCATAGTCAGTGGAGGCCTGGAATATCCGCAGTTCCACGTCGATACTACTGTTTATGTTATTCCAATGCACAGGGCCTAGTGGGAAACTAGGAACTACACTACATGGCGCCCAACGTTTGGTAAGGCGATAAACTAACGCAAGACAGTTAGAGTAACTCAGTCGTGCATATTTTACACAGATCCCTTTCTCCCGTAAATACTCCAATAGACGTCTGGAGTGGGTGAAAGGTTAAAATCCGCCCGAACTCAGTAGGAAGAGATTCCTATGTAAAGCTCTGGTTTATTCAACGTTGAAGGATACAGTGTTCCAAAATATTGTGCACCTAATCTTTGTCTCCTTGGAGACCTACTCTGCAAAGCCTGCATTTCTAAAAAATGACAGACAGTGAAGAAGAAAGGGAAGCAGTTAGACTGGCAACCCTACTGATAGAGGAAGACACGAGTCTCCTAGACACAGACCCGGATGCTATTATCATCCCGGTCCACTTAAGAAGATCTATAACTTTAAAACTTATAGAAAACGGACTGACACCTCAAGGTGGTACAGTAATTTTCGTGATAGAGGCTCACGAGTATCGGCAGACAGAGGTATTCTATTCATGGATAAACTTTCCAGCGGTAAACGCTAGAACAAAAGAGTTTCACTATTACAAAATAGAGAAACCTCCGGAAGAGTACGCTCTTTTCGAGGAGATTGAAATTCCACTTAAATTTCAAGAGCACCTGCTCTGGTTTAATGGCGCCCTAAAACACAATGATCACATAACCAGGCTCGGTCCACTAGGTAGACCAGGAGCCACGTGGCCGGTTCTAGCCAGCTACACACCACATCCTGACATTGTAAAAATGTCTAGAGAAGAGCTGTTAGTACAGCTAAACACATTAATAAAAATACATAGGCAATTAGTCCAATATGTAATGCGGACTGCAACAGTCCAGCCAGCTGTTAATACACCACAGCTGACCCCTCATCAGGGGAACACAAATAAAATTACACCACAGAACATACAGCCATGTCTTGGTAAAACACCCGTAAAACGGGAACAAATTCCTTTCTGGTTAGCACAAAAAATCACTCAAATAGAGGCAGTATTTCCTGATACTACCCCTATTGAGAAACACAGAATCTTGACCATCTGCCTTCCTATGGGAATCGCACCACACGTGGAAGACTGTGACACTTGGGGTACAGTCTTTGCTTCCATTTACACAAAAACACACAGTGTTCCGTCTATGGCGGTAATACCAGAAGTGCTAAAACACATTCAAAATGAATTCGGTCCTGAGCCCGCTTTAAATCTAGGTATGAAATTACTGAAAGACTTCAAGCAGGTCTCGGCTATATTATTAGCCAACATTAAAGGAGAAGCAGCATCTGTGGCGATTCGCCAGAAGTTGAAGGAAACAGATATAAAAGATCCTGTTGAGCTTGCCAAAATCATAGAAAAATGCTATGAAGAATTAGGTAGAGACAGCTTGGGTGGGAAACCGGTAAAGCCCCAACTGCTCGAAAATCCTGAAAAATTATTTATTAAAAATAATTTAAACACTCCTAAAAAGAGCTGGGATGGAAATAAACAATCCACTCCCAAGGAAAAAGTTTTCCAGTCCAGAGGAAGGTCTCCTCGACGGAGGGAAAGAACTCCGACTCGAGAACGCCAGTCTCCCCAGAGGGAGCCCTCTAAGAAAAGATATAACCTTAGAAATAGGGATAATCTGAAAAAACCTGATAGATATCAAAGTACTGATAGACGTCCCTCTCGATCTTTTCCACAGAATTCGGAAAGAAGAGGACGGTCAGACCCAGGAGAGCACACCAAGTCCAAAGACAAGGAACCTGCTCAAAATAAGAAATCTCAATTTCAGAAAAAGAAGGTAGCCAGTATTAGAGTAATCAACCATGCCGAGAATACTGAGGACACAGTTGAAAAACGGGGAGTGGGCATTGACAATGTTGGACAGTGCAGCAGAAATCAGTATAGCGCGCAAGATCTTGATGAGTCATCTGGAGACAGTGGACACGAATGAATACATTCAAGTTGAAACTGCCGACGCCAGACTTAGCGAGTCCCATAAAATATACGAAATTACATTGCGTATAGAGGGTGATAAGACTAGGAAAATTAGGGGTCTATTTTGGTATAAGCTCTCAAAAGGCTATGATATTCTGTTAGCTGAAAAAGATTGGCCCCCAGAGTTTGTCAGGGAGTGCCCTCGTGGCGAAGAAGTGATTATGCCTGCCTTCTCGAATCACATTCCGATTCACAAAAAATATACATACGCAAGGAAATGGGCAGTGGCCCAGGCACCTGCATTATATAAAAATCATGTAGGATGGGATGAGGACTCAACTCCTCACAAAATCCAATTAAAAAGTGAACCAACTGCCCAACGGCAGTATCCCATAAAGCAAGAAGCTAAAAAACAAGTCAGGGAGATCTTAGATCAACTTGAATACCAGGGGGTAATTGAAACATGCACCTCTCAAATGAACAATCCTTTGTTTCCTGTCTCCAAGCCAGACAATTCATATCGTCTAGTTTTGGACTACAGACATCTTAATACATGTTGCAAAACTTTTGCAGTACAAAACTCGCATAGTGCAGCCCTAATGAATAACATAGTTAGGAAAAAATATAAAACGACATTAGACATTTCTAATGGTTTCTTTTGTCAAAACATTGCACCAGAAAGCAGATATTTGACCGCTTTCTCTGCATTTGGGTCACAGAAAAAAATCTGTCGACTCCCACAGGGGTTCAAGGACAGCCCAGGACTATTCTCAGCTAGGGTAACAGAGTTACTACAAATCTATGATGATGAAGCATTGTCTTACGTAGATGATATTTATCTCACAGACGACGACTTGGATACTCATTTGAAAAGAGTGAACACCATTATACTTGGGTTCGCAGCAGAGGGTTACAAATTCAACTTTAAAAAGTCTCGAATTGCCCATCTGACAGTACTGTTTTTAGGGTACGAGTTATCAAGTGAAGGGAAAAGCCTAGCGGACAACTTCTTAGAGAAGTGCGCTGTACTCCAAGCTCCTAAAACGCTGAAGAATTTACAATCCATACTAGGTTTTCTGAATTTCGGGAGAACTTACATTCTAAATTACGCAGAGAGGGTTAAACCTCTCTACGAACTAATTAAACCTGATTTTAAACAAATCAATTGGACTCAAAAACACACAGAAATTTTGAGATCACTGCAAACAGACATGTTAGCAAAAACAAAATTAGATACACGTGACAACACGATCGATCTTGTAATCCGAGTCATCCCAGGAAGATGCGGATTCACGTACCTAACCTCTAATGAGGGAGAAAAGGTACCTATTTCAATTAAATCTCACTTGTACACACAAGCAGAAAAAGCATTCAGTCCCACAGAAAGAACTGTGAAAGCAGTGCAAATCGCATTAGCAAATGAACGAGAACTAGCACACGCCAAAAGGATTAACATCCTCACAGCGGAATCCGCCTTCGAGGGGCTATACAGCCCAGTAAACCTGCCTACAGTGTCACTGGATCCGAAATGGATACAGTGCATAGATTCTCTAGGAGTGGAAGACGTGAAATATTATTTCGCTCCGCAATTTGAAGAACTGAATGATTTAGAATATGAAGAAGAATATCCTCTGCCAATCGAAATTCTGCCTCTCCCACAATACGCCTGTATAATCTATACAGATAGCTTTGTACAGCATTTCAACGTAGAGAGCAAATCCTACAATGCAGCGTGTGCGATCATTAAAGGTCGTTGGCGGTGCGGTAAATTCAGACCGAAAGTAACAAAAACCGAATCTGTAAGAAACTGTTCGGTTCAAAGAACTGAAATCAGATCTTTAAAGATGGCGCTCGAAAATGCAGAACGTGAATTCCCGACACTTATAGTGTGCGATTCTCATTTTTGCGTCAACTCTTACAACAATAAACTGCAGAGTTGGATCGAAAACGACTACAAAGATGACACAGGTGCCACAATAAAGCATAAATTGCTCTGGAACGAGGTAGCTCTTTTACACAAAGAACTACAAAAGACTCACGTGATTCACGCACAGAGTCTTCGACGTGATGGCGTTCACGTTGCAGGGAATTCATTGGCTAATACAGCCAAAGCGGAAGCAACTAAACCGGCTTCCGTAGCCACAAAAAAGCGTACAGATAAATACATAGACGGGGAAACCATGCTGGCAGTAAAAACGACCGTAAAAGGCGACTGTGCAGCACTACCCGTAAACTATCCACTCAATTATGCATACATAATCGATGCAAACTCCGTTCCTTTTGCTCGAATCCCTGGAGTGGGGGACAGAGTAATTCCAAACAGGAGCAGGAGGGGCTTCCTCTTACTGGAAGCACACATGGGGTTGGGTCTGAGACACCAAACAATTAAGGTTTCTCTGAAAGAATTACAATCAGAGTACTGGTGGCCAGGAATGAGCATAGATATTCAATGTTTTGCTCAAAATTGTGAAAACTGCAACAGAGATCGCAGTAATGAACAGGCCAGTGTAGTTTCAGGATCCCTGCTAGACAGCATAAGGCGGTCTATCTGCGCAATCAAAGAAGAGAAGCGCGTCCCAGTGTACACCATTAAGACGAAAAGCACTTAAAAATGAGGCCTCCAGCGCTCGGCTGACGCTAGAACGGTTATAAAAGATTTGCGAGTCCTTATCGGCACATACGCAATTACCACGTTCCATTCTGATCAGGGTCCTGCTTTTAGCTCTCGAGCTTATAAGGAGGCCATGGCTAGCATGGGAATTGGGTTGCGGTATTCTTGTCCGTCATACCCCGGAAGGGAACAGTGTGGTAGAAAGAAAAAACCGGGACATAAAGCAATCTATAACAGCGAAGGTATTAGGTTCAGGCGCTGGGTGGGTCAAACATTTAATAAGTGTCCAGACTAGTCTTAATAATATGCCAAGAAATTCTCTAAAAGGTTTCAGCCCATACGAACTATTGTTCGGAATTAGAATGCGTGTTCAGGACCTCGATAGTCAGATGTCAGTGGTACAAGAAGAAACAACGCACTTTGATGTAAAGGATCGTTTGGCTGTTTTACAGGAACTGAATGAAACAAGAAAATCCTTAAGCAACATAAAGTTAAAGCAACAGCCAAGTACCACTGACGAGGCACCACCAGCAACAGCCCCAGCAAGGCCTGTCTGGATTCCAAAGATTGGGGATCTAGTCAGAGAAAAGATCGCGGTTAAGAAGGAATTTGGGCCTTCTTACAGAAAAGCAGTACCTGTCTTGGCAGTCACCGGAACAAGATCAGTTGTGCTACCGCCCCTTGCTGGTAAAAAGGAGAACAGAGTTGTGTCTATCGATCTGGTAAAACCACAAGCATGTGGCCTATAATCAACAGTAGGCCCAGTGGACTCCCAAGAAACAACAGAATACCCAAACTTGCAACAATCCAAGAGGTTCAAACTGAAAGACTAATCACATTCGATCAGCCTGCAGTGCACAATGAAGGACTATGCAATAATGCCATGGAACTCGTGCCTCTTGAAACACAGATTGAAACAGTTCGTCAAGAAACAACACCAGTCTACAATGATGTGGCATCAGAAAGTGCTACCGAAAGACAGATTGAAAGAACAATCCCATCAATTGACAGAACTGCCTCTGGTTATTTCATCAACTTCGACAACTTCTCTGAAGATCAAAACGACCCCGAAGTGATGCCAGAAACAAAAAAGACTTTTAAAGAAAAAGCAACGGAACTCTTTCATCAACTGAAGGAAATCTACCTAATTTCCCCTTGGCTAGAGTTCTGGTTCGGTCTAGGTGTATTTTTCCTCCTGCTTTGGCTCATCATGGTACTGTGTTTGGGAAAATTCATTGAAGGAAAATATATTACAATGGACACAGCAAGTCAGAACATCAAGCTAGTCCTGAAACCACACAGATCATCCCACGTGAAGAAAAGAGAACTGTCAACAGTAAATGTCACAGCAATTCCAATACCTGGTGGGGTAGTATGGGAGAAAACAGACTATGAGATCTATGGTCCGGTCGAAATCCTGAAGTATCCTCATCAACTAAAGGTTTCCTTAAGTGACTTTGTAACCCCTAGTACATTCTCTTATGATTGGGACTTTAACAGTATTAATGATATGATGTCTGATTTAGTAATGTCAGCTAGATTCACAGATCATGATTATTTACAAGGTTCATCTAGTTATGAGCAGTTATTCTGTTACACCCACTATGGGGATCATTACTTGCATAAATCTGCACAGCCTAGAAATGTTTTTATGTATAATCAATGGGAACATTGTTCTACACCACCTAAAAGCAGTTCTAAAGCATTTTTTGAGAAATTCAAATACTTCTCAGGGTTTAACACCAGTGATGCAGAAACGTTTTATTACAAACTGTTAGATAAAACAGGAATGAAAACAATGCTGACAAATTCTAAATTGATATATTCAGAAGCATTTTATGACAAAATGATGACATTTGGTTTTGATTATTGGAAAAATAATATTGAAACGAAAACCATTTGGGGTACAAAAGATTGGCAGGTGCAAGGCATTGAAGCACTATTTAGAACCTGCATGATACCAGAACAAATGTTGTTTTTAAATGACACAATACACCAAACATCTTGTCTTGGCCTAGCTAAGACCAAAGACCTTAAAACACCGTCTATACCAAAGCCAATACCTGAGAATACAACCACAGATATTGAGTTAGACGTGTCACAATTTTTACATTTCAACAGAACACATCCTGATTGGAAAAAGTGGTTAATCTGGCCTACAGACACAAATAGCTGTCAAGATAGATTCCTGAATAAAACACAGGGGTTAAAAATGACCAGATTAGACTCGAGATATTCCCAGAGACAACATCCAGGGATTATAACAACATACAGTGTAGGGAAACTCTGCCTTGAATGGCTAACATCATCCACACTGGCTGAAATTAAGCAACACTTGTCTTTACTAAAAGATGGTGCTGATTTGCGCGATTTCATTCTTGGACCACGCAAACAGCGTCAAAAGCGTTTCATAGCGACCAGTATCTATGCTGCTTACAACGAGGCTTGGAAAGTAAAGCAAATTGAAACTGCTGAAAAAATACGAGAAATTGATCGTATTAATTTGGAGAAATCACATTCTGTGGTAGACAATGGGTTAATGACTCTGTCTTCCAGAATATATTCGTTGGACAATATTGTATCCTCTGCCTTTGATGTGATAGACAGAGATTTGCTAATGTTACAACATGGCCAATCTCAATTACGCTCTATTATAGAATTGGGCTGGACGCTGCAAAATCTTTGTTCAGGCTATGTGCCTTGGCGTTTAATCAACACAACGTCATTATTTTCCAGTTTCAACCTTACTGATAAATAGATCAGTTTGGCACATAAAGGAGCAGACTATACAATCCTGAGCATCGAAAAACTCGAGAGATTACCATTGACAATGTCAGAGAGTCCTGTCATTGAATGGATAATACACGGAATTATCACAATTCCGATAACAACTTTCCGATTTAAAAAGTGCCTTGAGTACATACCTGCAGGCCAATATGAACAATTGGGTAAAGGATATGTAAAATCTGAATGGAAATTACCATACACTCATTCTTGCTATAGTGACAGCGACAAAAATGTATTTCTTAGTGGTGAGACCTGTAAACATTCACTAAGCGGTATACTTTTGTGTCAGGGTATTAAATTACACGGAGCATGTGATGGAAATTCAAACAACCTTTCATGCCACCAGCTAGTCACACCTGCAACTTAGATAGAGCCCTTCTTTATGCAACTTTCGAACGGGAGTTACATTCTTAGAACGGATCACAGATGTTGTGGCCTCGTGCCAGGGAAAAGTTATCTAGTAAGAGTAACATCCATGGTCAAATGCTGTATGCAAGCATTGTTTCCGAGTGGGCCTGCAGACACAGTGGCCTCGTCTGAATCTCTATTCTATACGAATTGATACATTAAGCAAAATGAAATCTGTACTTTTACAGACAACAGTGCCTATAACGTCATCTA
Source organism: Lissotriton vulgaris (assembly GCF_964263255.1). Taxonomy (NCBI): domain Eukaryota; kingdom Metazoa; phylum Chordata; class Amphibia; order Caudata; family Salamandridae; genus Lissotriton; species Lissotriton vulgaris. Next base: position 670,239,331 of record NC_141685.1, on the reverse strand, counting down.
AAGAGACGTATGATCTTCTAGTTGCAAGGACAGCTACTGAAGTTCATGACCTTTTATCAACAAATTGCCCCGTGCATTTCGTAGAAATGTTGAGCCAACTCCTTAACATGTCTAGTGCAACAAGCATCCCAGGCATATTTAAGACAGTCTTTACGGGACTGCTAACACCCTTCCAGGCAATTTTGGGAATCGTTCCTAATTTTGTACACTCTGTTTTTGGCGGCATACCATTATTTTTGGGACTCGTCGTAGGGATTCTATTTTTGACCCTCCTGCTTCGTTATGGCAAGCCTCGGCTCAGACATAGCTCCCATGGGAATGGAAGAGACAATCCTAGCAATGCGCTACCGGGACAGGATAACTAACGTCCTTGGATTGGCCAGGCTGAGAGATCTAAACATGACCGGGTTACTTTCATTCAGACCGATATGGCAAAATTGCATTTTACCTGTGCTACGGTGTATGCTTTGCGGCGATGAATGCGTGTTGGACATCTGTCTTTCACTTCCATCAGCAGTACCAATGGACGTCGATACTTTGCTCAGTCCAATAACGGCTCACGCATTGTGTTGTCCCCAGCGGCTAACAATCCTGATGACGGCATTCGTGGAGACTCCTGTGCTACAACCAAGTGGTAACAGTGGAGTGAGTGACAAAAGCAACATCATCCAGGTACAACGTTCTGTGAGCATTGCTGGTCCCGACTATGATGACAGCAATCATTCTCACACCTGCCAAGTTACAGCGCTATCTAATTTGGTTGAACTATCACCTGAATTCAGAGTTCATGGGAACGCTGTGTGTCGGAAAAGCTTCTAAAAGTTATTGTTTCTGTACGGGTGAGAACATCGTATCAGACAGGCTCTCAAAGAATTGGTAGACCAATTCTTTGAGAGCCTGTCTGATACGATGTTCTCACCCGTACAGAAACAATAACTTTTAGAAGCTTTTCCGACACACAGCGTTCCCATGAACTCTGAGTTCGGCCTTCAGTTTTGATCAACAAAAACTGCAAAAAGCTTTGGAACTATATGTTTCCCCGTTCAAGCATTAAAAATTTTTTTTGATTTGGACAATTTTTCTAATATTGACCTTTTTTTTGGCACGAACAATTCTTTGCTTAGCGTAAAAACTATTCTTAGAGAACAGAAGCTTCACACTTCTATTTCTAAACACATCTAGAGACATAACAATATTACACCAGCCTCTAGCACATGTTATTACAATGCATTTATATGTGATGATTTATCTCGCCCTTCTTCTGTTAGAGATACTTCATGTGTAATTCTTTTGCATAATCGTTCAATGATTTCATAGGCAATAATTTTTTGAATGATTTCTATGCTTTAAAAAACGTACAGTACCTAAATTTCATGTATTTCAAGTACGCCTATTTCGAATGCATTTATGTATTTTGGGGTGGGCAATGTTACACATGCATCTAATTGCTTTAGTTTTAGTAATTTGATGGACATGAATACGTGGAGTGGGTGTTGCGTGTTTATCTAGGTTCCTGATCGATACTGTGACCTTATGCCCCTATTCGGCTATAAATCCATTTATTCCCTATATTGGCATAACCGTTCAAGTGCGATTTTCAGAAAAGTCATCTCTGGCCTCACACGAACAGAGCCACATTCCAGCATAGTTCTCTGCCACTTCCTTTGCGACCAATTAGTGCAATGACAGAGCAGAAGTCACTATCTGATATTCCTAGATTAACACTCCGAGTTCTTCAACAAGATAAAAACTCAGCAAACCTGGAAATCCCCGCTTGCTGTGTTTTGATTAGTAATGGAACTCTAATGAGCAACTGATAACTATCACTTCCTAGTGACATCTTTAATTGACGTCTTATGTCCAGCAAACTTGCGTCAAACCCGGCACCTGTCAGGTATAAATATTACCAACGCTGCCTTAAGCAATGAGCTACTGTTGCTGATGCTAGCTGCCTGCAAGACCCCGTGTTGGTGAATCTAGCACTCTGTCGCTGCAGCCTGCTGTCCCTGTGGTGGTGAAGCTACTGATACCATTATCGCTGCTAAAGCGCGAACGATGGTGCAGTACGCTTAGGAGCTGAACAGCCGTCCCTCTGCGAAGACATCCAGCAGATTCCAGCTGCCCGCGGACGCTGTCCGCCCTCCTTCCTCGACGCGCTGAAGAAGCCGCTGCCTTTCTCCTGCAGAGAAATCCAGCCCCGGCGTTTTCGGTCTACCCTCGCGGGTGACTGGGATATCGAGAGTGACCCCTGAAGGAGATACCAATCCTCCATCATTCTATTCAGAGGTATGGCGTTGACTAAACCCTTAGACGAGAATTCTTGAAACAAACCTTGGCAAAACCAACTTAACTTAAAGCTACTTACTTACTCCCCTTCCACGTGTTAGGCTTAGGTCAGGCACACTGGGGTAGGCTTAGTTAGAAGCACCAGTTGAGTATGTTAGCCTAATGTATATATGACTGTATATATGTTTTATTACTTTTAAACCATTGTATGGCTAAGAAACCATATCAATGCTTTTACAGTTCTATTTCGCAATACTTATCTTACTGTACGTACTTTTTATAATAACAAGTCTTGCAATTGTGGCAATACATTTCTCTTGTACGAGAAGAAAGACTGTTTAATAAATGTTAACCCTTTATTGACAAACGCCCGTCTCTCTATTCTCTACATCTCGTGAAAGTAAACTGCACTAGACTGACTGAGTGAAATACATGTCTATTGTTTCACACGACCCTAGAGATTGACTCTTGATCTGAGGAGCAAAGTTGTCATGTTGCACGGTTGTTGGAAAGCTGAATCCCTTCTTGTCTGTGCCAGGGAAGCTGATCACTTCCCATGCAGAGAAGAAAGTTTCCAGTGACCTCTGAGCTAGTTGGTAACACACCCAATTAAGTTTAGCATAGTCAGTGGAGGCCTGGAATATCCGCAGTTCCACGTCGATACTACTGTTTATGTTATTCCAATGCGCAGGGCCTAGTGGGAAACTAGGAACTACACTACACTTATGACGACGACAGCTGAGGATTCATGGATGGTGACTAAAAAGGCTGGGAGGGGTATAAATACGTAAAATCCGGGTTAAACATCTACCAACCCTCAGTCTCCTTGCCCCACTACATACTGATCATGTTCTGCCTAGAGAAAGAACAGGTTCAAAAAGAGAACTGACAGGGTTTCACAGTGCCTCCTGTCCTCCTTCTCAACCAACATTCCAAACCACATGTGGAAAACTGAGAAATGGGGATTGGAAGTTGGGGGGTGGGTGGGAGGAAAGGGACAGCTGGACAAATAGCATATTTGATCTTATTTTTGCCAACTAACCCCTCCTCCAGTGCCATCTTCACATGCTCATTTTGCATCTGGAGATAAACTTGAGGGTATAATAGAGTTCTCCCAAAATTTCTTTTCATCCCTACAAACTTCCCCAGCAACAAGTGGAGAAAAAGGAAGGGGGATTTAACAGGTGAAGAGTTGGCAAAGCTGAATTTGCTTTAAAATCCGAATGGTAACTCTTCCAGTGCCCATACCCGGATGCTCAACTTTGTTGACAGAGAGACAGCCCAGCCCCATTCCTCTTTCTCAGCAACAAGGATAGATGTGGCAGGAGGATGTCAGAGAGGGGACTTTTGACTCTTCCCAACCCAAACATTTACTGGTTTTATGATGTCATCAGTGCCGACTGTTGCACCTGGCACAATTTGCGAATGCAACTGATTCCCACATAGAGATTTAGAAACTTGTGAATGTAAATACTTATGAATCGTTATTTACAACCAGCAGAGGTATGTACATACTGGTTTTTCATCCAATGATTCTGATATGTTAGTATTTGCAAATTGTAATTTGTTCAACTTTGTACATCAGGCCACTCGTTTCTACAAAATACTAATTTACACAAAGATATCATTACAAATGCACACCAGAGTTGATAACAGGAGCAGTCCTAATTATCAAGGTCCAAAAAGCACTGAATAACATTTGTTTAGATGTTTCCAAACAAGAAAACCTGAGGCAGGCGGTTTATTTTAGGAAAAAGAGAGGTCCACAGATTAGGAGCCAATAAAGAACAAGCATTGGTAAAGCCAATAGGTCTCACCTACATGAGATCTATTGCCTTTGTCAATTTATTTTCAGACATGTGGCACAAAAGGGCAGGATGAAGTACAACATGGATTCGATTTGTTTTGTTTTAAAGCCATCACATAGTCATCATTGACCATGTCTTAAATCTTTTTCTCTTTAAGCCATGTTGCACAGCAGTCGTCGTTGCTGTGCAATATGTCTAAAAACATTACACAAAGCCAAATAGTCCTTGTATCTTCAAGAGCTATTTGGCTTTGTTTAATGTTTTTGTGGGGGGCAGTAGGGTTGGAGGGAACAGGGGGGAACATGTAGGAATCAGCAACACAAAGTCGGGGGCTGAGGGTACGGGGGCAAGCAACGTGAGGGAGGGAGCAGCAATTCAACGGAGGTCAGAGGCAGTGCAGAGGGACAAGCAATACAAGGGCAATCTGGAGGCAGGGAGCTGCAACAGAACGGAGGGCAGAGGAGTGAGGGGGCAAGCAACACAACAAAGGTGTGGAGGAGGAGCGAGGGAATAGCAACAGGAGAGAGAGCTGGGGAAGGGACGGTGGGAGGAGGGAGGAACTGGAGACACATTTACTTATATAGAGTGCATGTAAAACATGTTTAACAAGTAGCTGTAGGAGCATGCAACCAGTGGAATGACACTGGCCACAGAAAGGAAACTGTACATGGTCCATGCCCCACAGCAGGGACAAACACTTGAAGACCCAGCAGAAAGTAGGAAGTAAGCAGGAGGTGGTGACAAACAGGTAGCAATGAAACAAGATTGATGTGAAAGTCAATGGGTGGGCTCTAAGCCTGTTTTTAAGCTTTTTTTTTTCAAAAGGTTTCGCTGACAGTGCATGTGCACTGGTGAGGCAACACCTGAAAAAGAAGGTATACTAAAATGTGTTCAAAGAAAACATGGAATAACAAAGAAACCAAGGTTAGTGGACTGAATATTATGAGTAAATGGATAAAGTATAAAACTATTTAAGGTCAAAAAAGAGCCTGTAAATTCAAACGTAATGTATGGCAAGTAGTACTAAAGACAAAAGGAAAGGGAAGTCAATGGGGTGTAACCTATGTAGACATGAATGACACAACTCCCCAAAAAATACTGAGTGCATGCAATGAATTGTTAAGGGCTTACTAAATACATTGAAAAGCTGATCTAAACAGGAAAAGGTTATGTACATGAAATACATTTTAATCAACTCTATGAGTTAGGGAATACAGTCACTGCTTCTGATAAAATAACATATCTCAATGGTGCAAAGAGAATGAGTGCCACTTCTAGATTTGAGATTCCCCCATCAGGAACTAACCACTGTGTTATAATAAACAAAACACACGCCAAACTAAATATCACCCAGAGAATGGTATTCTGGGACAAATCAAGAAACTACTCGAGACAAGCGATTTATTGGTAAAAAGAACGCACTACCAATTGTGGGAACTGGCAGAGTTTTTCTTTCTTTTAATATTCATTAACTGAAGATTACTGGTGAACAAACACTGCTTGGATTGCATCAGGTTTTCATCTATAGACGCCAAACCTACAGAAACTTCAATAACTACATTTTGGCAAGGACTATTTCCGAGTATGCAATTAAAAATGGCTGTATATATAATTCTTTACTCCACGAGCATCTACAAAACCTTGATGAAGCTATACACATACCATAATCCAAAAACATGCTTTAGATTCTTGACAATATTCAACACACACCTCCAATGTTTTACTGAAAGTAGACGCCAAGATATTTTCAAGATGACAAGTAGCTCTCCTGAACTAAGTGTGACTAATATACAAATGAAAATGAAATAAGGATAATAGACTACAGAGACCAAAAGGCACTTTTAAACCGCTCATATTGATTCCAGACTAAAAACATTAGTCTGTGTTGGTTCTGTCGTCCTTCAGCCGGTATCAAAAGCTTTGCATTTGTTCATTCACTTCAATGCAATTCTTACTTCCTTTGCATATAGCGCCAAACATGTTTTATTAAGGCTACTTAAAAGTCCTCTGGATCGACATAGTGGATACCTAAACTAGGCTTGGTCGTTTTACAGGGAATACAAGGTCATTGACCCTCAACTATGAGCACCTTTGAGCACCAGCTCTTCAACTGCATCAAAGTCCAAGCACTTTTGTTTATGTGTTAACTTTTACCACCCTCTGATCTAATGGCTTGACTCTTTCTAGTTAGATGTGCTGGACTGTACCTGTAATATGCTAAATCCCTCAAATATTTCATTCACAGTGGACGGATGACCATATGGAGGATAATTGGTAGAACAGTTGGACAACTTTGATCTCAAAGAAAAGGTGGACCCATGGGACATTCCACAGTCTTGAATTATTTTTTTCTCCCAGGTAATAAACCTCCATATCCTCATTAACCACTCTCCTGATCAGACCACGTCTTGTTTTGCTTCATCATCAAAAATCTGTCTACAGGAGGAGGAGCTACGACGGCAAACAAGATGGCTGCTTAGGGTCCCGGCTCCACCGACCTCCGTATCCCGCCACAAGATCCTGTACATTATCCTGATTTTACACCCAGCCCCTGCGTGAATGAACTGTTCCTCATTCCGATGGTGAAATCCATAACTTTTTATCGGCTGGTTTCACGAAGTTACATCGAGCTGAAGATTGTGGCCTATTCCAGCGGTGAAGCCGGGGCCTCGAATATCTGCAAGGCCAGGCTGCAGTGCAACAACATCGGCTGAGAGACCCAGGCAGGGTCCGGTCAATAGTAGTGGGGGCTTCTTTTGCGCCCGATTTTGGCGGCAATTGTTTTCTTTGCTCAGCATTGATAGAGAGGTGACCCTGCTTGCTACCAACTGTGGGTGGGGGTCCCAGCCCCGCGGACCCGGTGCTGGTTCCCGCCGGGTTTCGGTGGGTCGGGACCCCGGCCTGCGGCGTTATGCCGGGTGAACGCGGCTGTAGAGAACGACGGGTCACCGTCCACGCTTGCCCTTTCGTGATCCTGTTTGCTCTCCCCAGAGATGCCAGATTCACCCGGGGGGGTGATTGTGATTGGTATTGGGCGCGAGACTATGGATCGAATGGTGACTGAGCTATCGCTGAGGTCAATATTGGCAGAACTTTGAGCGTTTCACTCACAGGTGGATGTTTTATTGACTAAAATGGATGCAAGCCTATCTGAGATGCTACTTGTGGTACCGGACCCTGCCCCACTGTTGGAACAGCAATCTGCAGCCGTTCAAGCCGCGGCCATTTTGACTCTGTGCCAGGACCCCGTGATGGAGCAAGTATTGGAACCATCGGATGGTGCCTTAGAAGATGGTGTCCCCGCGGTCGTGAGTGTACCACTGCACCTTCCTTCACTATTGACTTTGGAGGTATCAAATGGCGTTCCCCCCCGGAGACCTGTGTTGTAGACTCTTCTCTCATCTTGTGGTCGTCTCCTCCCTTCTCGGAGATGTTACGGCCCCGTGGCAAGAAACTTCGGGACTGTCCAGTTAGGAGAGGGAGACTTTCGGTGCCTGAAGCTCTCGTGGACTTACTGGCTACAAGTGGTAACGGATTGACTCTCGATGACTTCCTTCTCTGATATGACTCGTTTGTGTGCTTTTGGGTCTCGCTGGGGAGGGTTCGTGCGCTGGTTCGTAAGGGTCAAGGTTGAGATCAATTAAATCGGGACGGTTTGGAATGGCTATTATGGACACTCGATCTGCAATTGATTGACTTAAGGGGCTGGACGGTATGTCACGATGCTCCCTAGTTTCTTTATAAGGGTTGCGCTATATCTGTCTTGTTGCGATAGGGGGTGTCTGTTTCTGGCGGGGGGACTAAGGAGCTGGGAGCACATACGAATATGCCCTCCTCCATTCTTCTTTTTCCTTCCTTTAGGGTTTTAGTTACTTGGGGCGCCAGGCACGCTGCTAGTGGGGTTAGGCTATAGCCATCGGCAGGGGTTTGGAGGGGGTTTTTTATTTTTCCTTTTTTATTTTCTATGGCCTTTTTCTCCTTTCCCTTTCTTCCTTTAGGATCAGTATGGTTTGTGATTTATTCTGATTTCACTGTGTTCTGGAACTTAGTGCCCATGCTTCTTACGTTAGTCGGACTTCCGGGTGGGCAGGCCCTGAGAACTGGCGCTCACGTAAATGTATATCGTATTGCTGTTTACTCTGATTCATAAGTATTGGCGCCAGAGTCCCACATATGGCTGTTTCTAGATGGATATCCTGTTTCTGGGCATGTCCCCCGTATCCTCCGGTTTGATTGTGTGGCACCTGATCCGTTCATTCAGATACTATAAAATAAAACCTTCATTATATCCTGTGTCCTATTCACGTGTTCTAATACAAGTTCTATCCTGAATCGCTGCCGGACCTCAGGGTTGTCGGCTGATGAGCTGTGTTGTACCGCGATATAATGTGTTCTACTTATGTATAGCGGCCGGCACCTGCGGTTGTAGGCTTATACTTGTATTTTATGAATGCTCTAATAAAGGTTTTTCAAAAAAAAAAAATCTGTCTACAGTTTAAAATAAGGTGCACGACTGACCGTGGTTCCTGAAGAAGAAACATCACAACGTTTCAGCAGCAAGATATGCTTCATGACATTTTTGAGGTAATCTTATCTCCAAAATATACACTAGTGGTCATATTAGAATAGGGGATATAAGAAGCCATGACTGGCATTATCATAGCAAATCTCCAGCTGAAGGGCAATTCAATCTGCTAAACCTACACTCAACAGCTGTTTGCATGATGTTTTCAACCTTCTGAAATGCAGGTACAGGGCCTTGGCATGACGTTGATAAAAGTCCTGAGCAGTGTGCAGAATCGTTGAAGATGGAAACAAACAAGCTATTCTTCAGGACAAGGAGTTTTATTTCCAAACCCAAATTAAGCGTTTACGTCAAGTTTTTCCCAAAGTAAACAACCGAGAATTGATGGTACTTCTTTTGACTCACTCCTATTAACAACCATTTTAAGTTTTGTGACATCCTTATGACCTGCTTGACTGACAGAGCAGCTAATATTTATGCCAACATCTCAGCAGCAGTGCCTTCTCCTCATATCTCTATCGCAGAGGACACCCATCATTGTGCTAATCTTGGAGTATAAACTGCAGTCGCTGAAGACATTGTAAGTAAGACATTAAACCAAAGAAAACCGTATGCTGTTCCTGCCATCATCTGTAATGAAGCCATCATCAAACATGCTCGCCGGTCTGCACTCCATGTATAACAACGCTTACCAATGCCTCTCTTTCATCTAGCCAAGTCCTCGAGGACAGCAAGCACATCATCATTACCTCACTGCTACAGAAACCTATGAAAGACCGAGAGAATATGAAAACATAGTGTTACATTTTAGGGCTTCTCTTCTCTTGTCTATTTCTATGATATTATAGTAACAGCGCAAATCTCAGCAGGAATGGAAAACAACACAATCTTTAGCAACTTGCAGTCTTGCTACCCAAAGTATTGAGGCACCAATCTACTTCATGAAAATCAGGTTATAACTTGTGACTTGCAGAGTCGCGCACCACACCTGAACAATTATCTGCCAACATATCGCCCAGGCTTCAGACAAAGTGAATTTTACCACCGATATGATGTGCGGCCTACCACAAGTGCCTATGCAATATGGTTGTAAGAGGGTTACTCGCAGCCGTCGTTTGGGACAGAGACACTTGGAATTCTTCTAACTACCACGGAGCCTGCACTTGGGAGCTGAAAGCCGAATCAGGGACCCACACCAGCATGCCTACAGGGGCCGGGACTGCGAGACCCAGGAACCAACGCGCATTAACAACGCAGCGCACCTGGTGTCTCTTCCCGCCCCTCCCGCCACTATAACAGCTCACTAGATTGCGCGGACGCGGGACGCGCGCGGGCGTGCGCCGGGCTAAGCCCGGGCAAAGGGCGGGCAAAGGGCAGGCAAAGGGCAGGCAAAGGGCAGGCAAAGGGCAGGCAAAGGGCAGGCAAAGGGCAGGCAAAGGGCGGGCAAAGGGCAGGCAAAGGGCGGGCAAAGGGCGGGCAAAGGGCGGGCAAAGGGCGGGCAAAGGGCGGGTCGTTTGAGGCCGTTCGAGGACGGGAGAGACCGGGACCGGGCCACCCCCCTTGATCTGGCATACTCGTGCTTTTGACCTTTGATCCCCAAAGACCGAACTACACACCGCCATAGGATGACTACAAGGGAAACCCGTAGCAAAAGCAACTTGGCGGCAGCGGGAGCTGCTAAAGGTACGCTTGAAAACTATTTTGCAAAGGCGGGTTCTCAACTGATTGATGAAATCACGGTGCTAGAAAGGCACATTTCTCAAGAACTATATTGGGCAAGGAGATCCTCTATGGGTCCATTGGCACATGCCAAGTCCCCTGTTAATAGAGACACTAATATACCACTGATTGCCAACACCGACCCTAACATCCAGACACCTGGTGCTGCCAACTCTCCAGTGAACCCAGACACATTTAACTCGACTTCACTTAGCATCACAAAGGACCTCAGTGAATATGTGGATATGAGCATGTTACACCTCCCAACGATACAACCACAGCTTATCCCACCAACCATCACACCCTTACTCCCACAGGTAATTATTGACAATGGCATAGTCAATAACCCGCTGCAGGGGGCAAGGGAGGGGGCAATTCCCAAAAGGAAAGCTAACACCAAAAAAGAAGGGAAAAGAAAGACAAAAATTCCCAAATTAAATCCCATCCCCGAAGTTAATAGATTTGGCATAACCACTACACAGACTATGCCTTCCGAGGCAACAGAGATAACAGCCTCTGATGTCCTGCTTATAGAGACTACAGAGCACTCTATTGATACCTCTAGTGAGGACATTGCGTTAGAAGATATAGGTGCTCTCATTAGATCCCTACTAAGCCCTCTAGAAGCACGTCTAATCAAAATGGAAGCTAGGCTGGTAACTATAGAAAAATCGACTGTCCAACTAGCTGACAGTTTAAAAGTAGATAGCGGGGGTGGCAGAGGGGCCGCAGTGACTAAGAACAAAAGGGAACTACCAATAAACTCCAGAAAAGACAAGGGAGTAGTTCCTGTGGCGCAAAAGGCGAAATTAACCCCTCCCACAACCACGCCTTGCTTACCCCAGACTAAGGCACAAAATTCCAGTACACCCGCAATCCAACAATCATTACACCCCCCTCCTCAGGCCAACTCCAACAACACTAAGGATAATGTACAAGCCAATAATGACTTACAGAAACTAACTCCACCAGTAGTCAAGGCACCTGGGAACGCTAGAAAATTCAGAGCGGTCTACCTACCTCCGGAGGCTAGTCCCTATACAGTAATTCTAGTAGGGGTACCGAAGCTGAAAACCACCCTCAGAGAAACAGCAGCTTCCCTGAAGAACAAGGTGATCAGTTGGCTATCCATGTATAGACCTCTACCCCAGGGCATAACCGGTGAGGTCCTGATGGTTAGAAGGGTCCCATGGGTAGGCAACTCAAAGAAAAACATCCAGGGGGACTGTGTGCTGATAAATTTTAGAGATCCCAGGACTGCCACCCTTATTTGTGGATGGCATCCGGATGATCAAGCAACTACTATTAAGTCATTACCCCTTTCCTTCTTTTACCCACCACCGATTTATGAAGGGGATGTGGAGAGATGGAGCACTCCTGCTGAGAGGGGGGATGAGTAGGACTACACTGGGAGAATAAACCCCAACTATTGCAGAACTCAACACCACGCGTTCCTCACACCAATCCTGGAGGAGGAGGGCTGGGAAACGTATCATGGGAGGGGAGGTGTCTGGGGGGAAAGAAATAGAAGAGAATATCGCCCCAGAGTCCAACATCCAACATATTTCCCAACATTCAATAGATACAGTGCGCTAGAAATGGTGGATTGACAGGTGAGGCCTCATGGCAAGGAATTCTTCCATTGCCATAGAGAGGGCTCAGACAGATCCACCACACCCAGCCCCATACACAAAACAATAATAAAGACAGGCCAGAAAGGAGAAATGACTAACACAAGTGAACCAAAAAAGTTCACTACCAACCATCTCAATAGCCATAGGGAAAACACAGAACTAAGAATAGATACGATCATACCAACAATCTCTATGCCAAAGGTAAATGATCATGTCCCCCCTCTATTACCACCAGTAAATGACAAGTCGCACTTCCTGAAAATACTTTCATGGAATGTGGCAGGTTTGGGAAATAAGTGGGATCAACCGGAATGGTTATCATTTATCGATTCTAAAGATATATGCCTCCTTCAAGAAACCTGGGCGAGGGAAGAGCTCTCCCCCCAAGGTTTCACATAATTTCACATTGCAGCAAAATCGGGGGTAGAGGTCGCCCTTCTGGTGGCCTTGCAGTATGGGTGGCAACTTATTTGGGATGCAAAGCCACGCGTCTCCCGCTGACCTCAGAAGATATCTGAGGGGTGCACCTCGATTGGTCAAATTCTCGTAGACTGGTCTTGATAAATGTTTATTCCAGACCAGTAAACATAGCACCAGAATCGACCATTATCGAGGAACTTTCAGTTTTCCTAAATGAATTACCAACGGGGATCCCAATTGTAGTGGGGGGATTTTAATTCACATTTTGAGCCTCTTGCAGGTCTCCTAGATGGCTCTTCACTAGAAGAGGATGCAAGATGGCTAGGCCCTCCAACGGTAGCTCCCCCTCCAAGAGCATGGACCGCACTTGCACTACAGATTACCGGCCTAACCCTTAAACAAGGAATTAGGGCGTGCAACGGTCGTACTAAATCTGACAATCCCAGCAAATACACTTTTAATAAAGTAGGTAGGGAGTCAAGAATAGACTATGTCCTAGTCCAACTGTCTTCATGGCAGCATATAGTTGATTTTAGGGTGTTATCGAGAACAGATAGTGATCATAACGCCCTGGAATTGGACTATGTGAACCCTGGTAAGGAGGGGAGGGACCATGCACTGGGGGCGCTAAACCCAAACCCAAGCCTATGCCTTGAGAATAATAGAAAAAGAGTCAGGTGGGAAAAACTGGCCACCAACAGGGAAAAACTATCATGTCTCTATACAAGAGTAATTCCAATATTAGAAAAAGTTGGATGCCTTAATTGGGAACCAACCACATGGGAAACACACAAAACAATGTGCTCCCTACATGAGGAACTAACTAGGAATTTGGCTATAGTTCTCTCTTCCAAGACCCACAACAGAGGAGTTGGTTACCACCGTTCCACATTGTATAATGCAAGTTGCCGCAAGGCAAAGGGGGACCTTCTCTCTGCTATCAAAGAGGGTAAAAGTAGACCAGAGATACAGTCCAGAAGACGGGCATATAAGAAAATGGTCAATAGTGCCAAGATGGAATGGGACCAGAACAAATGGGAGGAACTTTCCACCTCCCTGGCTACCAGGGACTCCCGAAAGTTCTGGCGTATAGTAAACAGGGGGTGTGAAGATCTAACTCCAGCAATAGAACCAAACATTGCTCCAAGCGCCTGGCAAGAACATTTCCAGTCCCTCTACACAGAGGAAAATGGGGCCAAATGCTATTCACCCCCACCTGCCTAAATCATCCAGGAGGGGAACTTTTCACAGAAAAGGAGGTCAGAGCAGCGATCGCAGGCCTATCATCGGGCAAAGCCCCAGGTCTGGATGGTCTTCCTGGTGACCTGTTTAAACAGGAGCCTGAAGTGTGGACCCCCTACCTACTGGTATTATTTAACGCTGTCCTGAGGGGCATGGATGTGCCTTGTACTTGGCTGGGAGTGGAGGTGGTTCCTATATTCAAAAAGGGCTCCCCCTTCTCCCAGCCAACTACAGGCCCATCAGCCTCATAGACGTCTCCCAGAAGCTCTTTGGGAGGCTTATATTAGATCGGCTCCAGAGTTGGCTCGAGGGGCATGCTATTTTGAGCCCATATCAGGCAGGTTTTAGAAGGGAGATATCAACAACTGACCAAATATTCCGTCTCAACCTCATCTATTGGAGGACTGCACTAGTTGAGGGGAGAAGCTTGTACACTGTGTTTGTGGACTTGAGAGCTGCCTTTGACTTGGTCCCCAGACCAAAATTATGGAGAGTCTTGGCAGAGATGGGTGTCCCGGCAGAAATCCTATCCATCTTAATTAAACTCCACCAGAACAACTTTGCATGTGTCAGGTGTGGAAGGAATGGGGACCTTACAGACAGATTCCCCGTTGACAGAGGGGTTAGACAGGGCAACGTGCTCGCACCAACCCAGTTCTGCCTCTTCGTGAACGGGGTGATTGCTCACCTGACCAGGATTCCAGACATTGATGCCCCTAAGTTGGATGGCACCAGGGTGCCCGCCATCATGTTTGCGGATGACACCCTGCTGCCATCTAAATCCCCTATGGGAATCCAAAGGGTATTGGATGGATTCGTTGATTTCTGTACAGAAAGGGGACTTGAGATCAACGCACAAAAAACAAAATATATGATCCTAAACCCCACTCCATCAACACGCCCAAATCCCTTGCTTGGCTCGGTCCGCTTGGAGAGGGTCACTACATTTGAGTACTTGGGGGTAACCCTAAATGAGAAAATGACCTGGGAAACACACAAAACTAAATCTAACATGAAATTGGTGCAGCTAGTGGGAGGCATATCAAGGATGGTCAAGAATTCCATATACCGTCCACTGAGTCCAATCATCCAAATTTATAAAGCACAGGCCCGGGGGGGCAGTCACATATGGGGGCGAACTCTGGGGTCATACCACTGCTCAGAAACTAATGTCTACTGAAAATAAATTTATTAGGCAGTTGGCAGCTCTCCCTGCAAGTACCCCCCTGCTCCCCCTGAGACTGGACCATCGAGGATGAATTGGGACTCAAGCAATTAACTTTTTGGCGACGACTCTGGAGTAGCATTGATCTTATCAAATATAGAACTGAGCTTCATGAGTTTTTAAATACACCAAAAGCAAACTCCATTCCATGGTTATCCTATATAAAAAGATCATTTGAGACACTTGGCTTACCAGAACTATGGAATGACCCGGTAAATGCATGCACCAGGATTTCACGGCAAGAACTATCAAAGGTTTATTACAACTCAAAACTTACTGTTGCCGTGAACAATACGCGGGTGGGATCCTTGACAAACCTATTCACTCAAAACAAAGACTTTTACTTCTTTGAGTGCGTTTTGGACTGAATGAACCCACCGCTTGCGAGGAAACTTTTTATGCAGTGGAGGTATGGCACTTTACCTCTAAGGTCATTCATGAGCTCATGGTCTTCGCCCCCGACCACTGAGCGATGCCCGGCGTGTGCCCACCATCGAGAAAATGACTCACATGTGGTATTTTTTTCTGAATCCTATCGAAAAATCAGGAAATATTGGCTTATTCCCCTCCTCAAAAATATGGGCTTCAGAAAATTTTTACCTGCATATAGAATTTTGAAGACTGACTCCTCCCCACAGACTGTCTTTGCGATGGCAAAATTCCTAACAGCAATGTGGCACGCACGCTTACGCTTCATTAAGCTGAACGCGGACTCTTAATCATGTATTACCAAATTTTACCTAATAACTGAATATTAGATAACTTGATTTATTCAACAGAGACCAATTCTTAATCGCTACTGGGTATTGTAAATATTTTGCTGTTTATGATGAGTGTTCATCTTTTATGATCTTATTGGTCGAAATAAAGATTTAAATAATAATAATAATAATTAAAGTCCCTTTTCTTTCACTCCATTGCAAAGCGAAATTAGGTTTCCTCCTATTGGCTCCTTGCGGGTCTCCTCTGCATGCTTTTAGCCTACCCCAAATGTCATCCCTTAACCTCATCGTTTTCTAATAGCCACGTGACCCAACTCACACAGATTTCGGATAGTCACAGCATTGGCTTTCCCATATAGGACTGTAACACATTTCTACATATCAGCCCAAAGTAAAACTGTCAGACGAGATTACATCATGCATTTCCAACAGCGAAAGATGTGCAACTGCCTCTTACTCAATACTGCTGATATTGAGGCATTGATCTCAACACCTCACTGCTGTGGTTCTGCTGACCCTTCTCAACAGATTCCCCATCACATCAGCAACGTGGAAGGCACATTTCATGATGAACTTTCACTCAGCCTGCACCTCAACAATATGGTCAAATCTGTGTTTATCCATCTTCACACTTTCCGCTGTTGATGCTACAACATTTCATTATCCTGGGCCTCGCAGTTGCCCTCCTCTGAACTCTTACTGTAAAGCATAAACCGTTTAACAAGCAGTGGCAAAGCCAATAGGTCTCATTTATGCAAGAGCTATTGGCTATGCCAGTGTGGTTTAGCCAAGTTGTACATCAGTGTGGCTTCTGTTCAGTACGGCCAAAATATAGTGGCATAGAGGGGAGTGGCGTGGAGTGTCTTAAAGTGGAATGGCAAAGAGTGGAGTAGAGTGTCGTAGAGTGGAGTGACATATAGGGTCGTGTAATGAAGTGGCATGGAGTAGAGTTGAGTAGAGTGGTGTACAGTGGAGTGGTGTCGATTAGACTGGAATGATGTAGAGTGCATTGGCGAAGAATGTTTCAGAGTATAGTGGCGTAGAGTGTAGCAGCATAGAATTCAGCGGAGTACAATGCAGAATCGTAAAATGTAGTGGCGTATATTAGAGTGTTGCATAGCAGAGTGCAGAGGCAATGGGTGCAGTGGTGTTGAGTAGAGTGGCGTAGAGTACAGTAGCGTAGAGCAGAGTTGCATAGAGTGCAATGGCAGAGCGGTGCAGAGTAGCGTGACGTAGAGTGGTGCAGAGAAGTGTATGCTGTAGAGCAGGGGCCTCCAAACTGATTCTGGAGGGCCGGATCCATGCCAGATTTTTAAAATAACTACATGCATCTCAATGGGGATATCCAAAAAATCTGGCATGGATCCGGCCCTCCAGGACCGGTTTGGAGACCCCTGCTGTAGAGTATATTGCCGTAGAATGCAGTAGTGCAGGGTAGAGTAGAGTAGAGCTTAGTGCAGAGGTCTTCAAACTTTTGGATGCTGAGACCCCCCTGTCAACATTTTGAGGCATGAGGACCCCCTCATGACAAAAATTTCTAAACTTGTAAGCAGGGCTACTGGAATTGAGGCATGGTACATATTCTTTGTAGCAGGCACATTAACCCTCTGCACTGTGTGGGTGACAAGAGTCCCCATGTGTTGCACGGTAAGCGATGCAACAGTGTGTGAGTAGGGTAGAGGAGTGACTTCCGGGTGAGTGCGGTGGCCGTATGAATTTGGATGCGAATGCAAGTTCAGAATGGGACGAATGAATGTATGATTACGGACGGGCTTGTTTGAGTGAGTTGCATATTGAACAGTGAGGGGGACAGGTGAGTGAAGTGTCACATGAGTGCATGGCACTGACTCTCTACCTGGGGAGGTACAGCTTTGGTATCCTTTCTCAAGGGTGGTCTCTGCGGCTAGAATTATCCAGTAGAAGACCCAGGGGCATATTACCAAGCAATAGCGATAATTATCGCTATTGCTTGGTTAGAGACAAAAATGTATCGCCGACCTGCAGCGATTTTTATCGCAGATAAACCTTGGTATTACCATGGTTTATCGCAAATGCAATAAAAATCGGCCGCAATGCATGAATATCACTGAAAAGTCCGCGATATTCAGGCATTACCGAGCAATGCTCTTAGCCATGTTATCCACCTCCCTTTGGATAACATGGCTAAGAACTGCTCAGGGCAGGTGTTAGCTTTTGGAGATATTCGCGCTTAGCGTGAATATCTCCAAAAGTTGGTAATAGGAGATAGCGATGTTAGCGACTGTTTCCAGTCGCTAACATCTCTGACATGCAAAGTGGGGCCCAAGATGGTCGCTATCTCCTACTAGCTGTCGCTAACTGGTGTTAGCGACAGCTAGGTAATAGGGAGATCATTTTATCTCCGCTTTCTTGGCTTTTAAAGCCAAAAAAGCGGAGATAAACCCCCTTGATAATATGCCCCCTAGTTCCTTACAACATTGTTGCTCTTTCTGTAGGATACTCTGTCTGCAGATTCTTTACCACCTCCCACCTCCCCGTTCTGTGGAATGGCCTCTTTTTAACATCTGAAAAGGTCCCATGTTGGAGATCAGCCCGCACGCATCTTTCATTGACTTCATGCAGCCCTTTCCTCATATAATTTCCTATCTTCCATTCTTTCTTTTAAAACTAACACATTTAAATTCCCTACTCTCTTCTCATTCTGCCTTCTCTCCCCTACTGCAAACTACCCAGACTATTCATATTTTTCTAGCCATTCTTCATTCTCAATTAAGTTAACCCCTATCTCTCTATGCCTTACCTTCTGACTTCCTAGTAATCATTTGTTGAATAGTCACTGGGTCATTATAATCTTCTATTGGTAACATTTGGTTAATCGGATTTTCTCTTTGCCACAACAAGGGATATTCAGCTCTTCAGTTCTGTGCACATTATAAAAATGCTGAATAAAGTGTATACGCCTATTACCTTTGTCAAAGGATATTGGACATGCATGCAGTGCCTTTGAGCAGGTAAAAGCAGGAATGAGAAGATATTAAATCAGCGTAAGCACTGTGATCAGTGCAGTAAATACCAGCTGATTTCCTACATCTGACGGGACAGCCTATGCAAATGGTCTATAAAGACCTGTGAAAAACTCGGGCGTGCCGGAGCAAAGACTCCAGTCACTGCCCAGCTGAGGCCCCAGCAGCCCGAGCTGCACTGCAGCAGCCCAGGCTGACACTCAGGCCAGGGGAAGAGGGGGGGCTGAAGACCTTGGCAGAAGTGTGACTGTGAGCGTGACCCCCTTTGCATCGCTCCACGGCCCCCCTGGGGGTCGCGCACCACAGTTTCAAGACCCCTGGTTTAGTGGCACAGAGTGCAATGTTGCAGAGTAGTGCAGCGTATAGGGCAGTGGTGTAGAGTGGCATAGTGTGTATTGGCATATAGTGCAGCGGCATACAGTGGATTTATACAAGAGAAATGGTGGTATTGGACATAGGGAAGGCATCACAAGAAATATTCACTAACTAGTTTTAATTTGGATGTATTTATACAGTGCTAAAAGGAGGAGAGAACCACCCACCTCTCCTAATTCTGCGGCCTAAGCGGCAATTCGAATATTCACAAAAGTCCCTAGCACACGTCAGATTTATAGAACTAACACTATGACAGTAGTAGCTTAGTAAGTCAACCAGAACATAGGTACACAACAAAAAATTATTAGAAACTTCAGTCTTTTATTCTTTTTGTTGATTCTTCTCTTATGCGAGTTACTGTGACAGGTCGAGAGCCCAAAGCCAACACTTGCTTTGTCGCCTCTATTAATTATACATGCGACTTTTTCAAGGCTAAATCGGCCTCACTTTATATCTATTAACGTGTGGTGATATTCCCGACCCACACAATCCTCCGGCGTGGGTTAAATGTCTTTAAAGGGGTTCCCAATGTTGACGCGTCCTCTCCAGTATTTGGCTTCAAAACGTCTAATTTCTTAATTCAATCGTCCCAAGTCCCCTCACGCCGGCTTCCTCGAGTACGTGGTGCTGAGTAGAGTGGGCTGATGAAGAGTACACTGGCGTTAAGTGTTGCAGAGGAGAGTGGCGTAGAGTGCAGTAGCGTATAAGCAGTGGCACAGATGAGTGGTGCATAGAAGAGTGCATGTGGCGTAGCAAGGAGTGGAGGGGCACAGAGTCGAGTGGTGCAGAGTCGAGTGGCGCAGAGACGAGTGGCGCAGAATCGAGTACAGTGAAGCAGAGTGACATAGAGCAAAGTGGCAGAGGGTGCATTGGCATAGACCGGTGCACAGTGCAGTGGCATAAAGTGGAGTACTGCAGAGTGCAGTGGTGTAGAGTTGAGTGATGTGAAGTAGAGTGGCGTACAGAGTAGTTGCATAAAGTGCACTGGCATAGAATGCAGTAGTGCAGAGTAGAGTGACAGAGAATTCAGTGGTGTCGAGTGCAGTGATGCAGAGTAGAGTGGCGTAGTGTGCAGTGGTGTAGAGTGGCATAGAGTACATTATTGTGGAGTGTAGTGGTGTAGAGTCGCACAGAGCACAGTGGGATAGAGTACAGTGTTGCAGAGTAGAATGCAGTGACGTAGAGTAGAGCGCAGTGGCAGAGTGCAGTTGCATAGAGTGCAGTGGCGTGTAGTGGCGCAGAGTGCAATGGCATGGAGTAGATTGTTTCTAGGGTGGAGTAAAGTGGCATAGGGTGTAATGCCGTAGAGTAACGTGGTGTACAGTGAAGTGGCATAGAGTGCAGAGGGGCAGAGTAGATTAGAGTGGTTTGCAGTGGATTGACATAGAATGCAGTGGCATAGTGTTGAGTGGTACAGAGTAGATTGCATTGGCGTAGAATGCAGTGGCGCAGAGTGCAGTGGCGAAGAGTGCAGTATTGCAAAGTGCCATAGAGTGGAGGGGCGTGAAGTGAAGTTGTGCAGAGTACACTAGAGTGGCCTAGATGGGAGTGGTGTAGAGTAGAGTATAGAGGTGTAGAGTGAAGTGGCATAGAGTGCAGTGGTGTAGAGTGGAGCGGTGCAGAGGGGAGTAGAGTGCAGTGGCGTGGGGTGGTGTAAAGCGGAGTGGTGCAGAGTACATTGCAGTGGCATGAGTGTTGCAGAGTAGAGTGAAGTATGCATGGTGTGGCTGCCGTTACAGACAGCACATTTTCATTTAAAATGACCATTACATTTGCACAGGCATACAGTTCTACGAGTAAAACTTCACCGTTTACAAATACTTGCACATTGTTGTGTGGTACAAAAAACACCCTTATCCTCACCCTTAAACTTAAGTGGGTCTTACACATCACCCTTGCTCTGTAGTCTATACAAAGGCCATATTTAAACTATATGTACTGTACATATAGGCTTGCACAGCTGTGCACCAGGCTACTCCTCAAGGTTGACATTACAGAACCAATTAAGCGGATGCTCAGGTCAATTAGGTGGCAAGGTACTTTCATGAAAACATTTAGTAGTACCGTCCTGGCTTCAGAAAGCCACCTCTTCGGACAAGCTTATGGGGATAGCTCACTACGTCACTGACTTCCTGTTCCACTTTCCATGATTTCCTACCCCCAACTTTGAATTCTCCAATAAAAACAAAAACAAATGATCAAAAGGAAAATTAAAAACAGATTAACACACTGAAGGCCAATTGATCGGGAATGGTTGTGCAGGGCAAGGCTGCCTTCATTTGAAACTAAGCCATCGGCCACCACATGGAAAACAACGATGGTCATAAAATAGATTTCTTTATAAGAGGTTTATTGACTTAAAATTTACAGTAAATAATAATAACATCATTGTCAATAGTGCTCACCAGACAGCAGACCAGTGCGCCCATATTTTGAGATGTTTATGGGGCAGCCCATAGCATGGTAAATAGGTCCCTCTTGCTTCACCCAGCAGATCATGAATGCCCACCATTCTGATATTTTAGGACGAATCGATGAATTCCTTTAGAGACCAATGTCCTTCTTTGTCATGATTGTGACAATCTTCACCAGTGTGCTTTCTCCACAGATGACAATCCCCACCAGTGAGCTTTCTTCACGGGTTCCTCCCAAGTCGTGTAGATCATAAAAGTGATTTTAACGAATCATTGAAGTTAGGATGGCAAACCATCTGCAGGCTGTGAATTATATTAAATCTGGGACCAGGTACAATTGGGTTTGCACCCAATTAAAAATTCTGATTCAGGTGCAAAATGTGCATTGACCTATATTTATTTTCCCTGAGCAAATTCTTCAAAACATTTTTAGGAGGACCTTTCTTGGGAAAACAGGTCAGTCAGGGGACAATCAGGGTTATGGATGAATAAAATAAAAAATGTCCACAGTTGGCCTTTCCAACATAAATCTCAGGAGGTAAAGTCACACAGGGAAATATTATGACCATGCTGATAACCCTGACCCAATTGGAATGAGGGGCCTACAGTCTTAAAAATATATCCTTGGTTCAGGAGAGACTGTCTGCTCCTCCCAAGCCTGCTACCCCCTGCTTTAAGGCATACAAGGCAATGAAGTTCTTTACTTTATTAATTAATATAACTGGATTTGAAATCATAAAAAGCGTCCTCTTTTAGCTGAGCACATAATCTTTTTTTGAACAATTTCTGTTCTCAGTATGACCTAAACAGACTGTCGAACCAGTTACCCCCATGCAGCTCATCCTCACATGCTCAGCATTTCAGCACCCAACTCTCAACATTTAGTAAGCTATATTCTTTTCAAGTGCACCAACACTCAAAAACTTTCATCCTTATTCGACAACCTCCAACCGCATTTTAGGAATCTTAACACAAAAATCAGGAGCAGCTATACATGGCACACTTTCAATCACAAAGAAAAACTAACTGCAATACTGAAGGAGATTTGATGAAAGAGTAAAGGAACAAAAATCTAATAACATGTTAAGGACATTTCTTATCTAAGAGCTAGAATCAAATGAGATAACATAACGAGAATGTGAGATGTGTCTATAAAATAACTCTCATGCATAATTTACCTGCAACCAAAGAATTCTGATCACGTGAAAAAGGGATTGTATTTGTGGAATTGCATTTTTAAGATATAGAGTCAAACAGCCATCTTAGCCGCATCGAGCCCAGCCTGAAGCATGCTGTCGCCCTTCAGTGAGGGCATTGACCCTCGATAATAAAGGCATCTCTACCACTTTCATCAAAAGGAACCCATAAAAATTAGATGTTATGTCAGAACCAAAATCAGCTGTACATTTGAAACTTGTACAGAAAATCCTAATAGTTGAAGGACTGGTCTTGTGGATATTGTTCCTTTATCCCCAAAAACTCAAGAATGAAAAAAGTCACAGACTTTCTGAATTTCTGGTGTAGGTTACAGTATCCATCTTAAAATGTAAACCACTGGTCTACCCTCTATGGCCTTTTCACTTTGCCCTCACAATAGAGCTCTTTGCAGGTAATCATGCACTGCAAGGAATTCAAAGGGATGAGCATTGGGCATGACACCTTCATAGTTACCATGTATGCCAATGATATCTTGATGGTAATAACAGACCCAGCGATGTCAATGTCTCCTCTGCTGGCAGCTCAGTATCAATCAATATGGCTAGGTTTCCAGCTTTAAAGTAAACCAGTCCAGATCACAAGCACTAAACTTGTCATGACCTCAGGAGACACTAGTAGCACTGAAATCCCAGCTTGCTCTTCTATGGGTGACACAGAGCATAAACTATTTCCTTATTTAGTTACTAACCAAATTTTCAATGTTGTTGACGTAAACTACATCGCACAGCTGAGGGGTATCCAAAATTACTAACTGAAATGGCACTATAAAAACCTGTCCTGGGTAGGCTGTATCGCTACACATAAAATTACAACATTGCTCAGGATCTTATATCACATCAATTCCATTCAATTTACCGCCATCAACCCTTATGAAACTACAAACAGAACTGAGGAATTCATCTGGGAATGTAAAAGACTCAAACTGGGTGGGCAGAGTATATAAAGACTAACCAGACAGGGAGGGATGGGAGACCCAGATTTAACACAATACTATCAAAATTCCCAACTCTGATTTTTGGTAGACTAGGGACACATGGGAAAAGAAGGAAACTGGTGGTTTGTGGACCCGATAATCATAGGAACGCACACATGGAATGTCCTCTACCTGTAAAAAATAGACTGACAATGGGACTTTACTCCACCCTAGTCACTAGATCACCACTCGCAGTACAGGACAGAAGTGCAGTGACAAAAATTCTTCACTACTTTCCTCTTCCAACTCTCCCCGATCATTGATAACCTGATGTTCTCTCCAGAGCAGGATACATGGACATTCCGGACTTGGATGGAGGCAAACTGCTACAGGGTAGGAGACCCATGCATAAAGCAGGGATCAAAGACTGGGTTTCTAAAATATGAATTTGGGATCCTAGGTGGGCAAATATACCACTACTGGAAGAGCAAACATTTGGCAATGCAATCAGAGATCAGAAAAGCAGTGAGCCAGACTGAAAGGTGAATTCTTCCAGAGGATGAAGACAAAAGACTAGTGTCAAAAATCTATAACGTATTGCTAATAAATGAGAACTCATGCGTTTGGTCAGGGCAGTTGTGATGGAAGAGATAGCCAGGCAGAGAACAATCATTAGACGAATGGACACAGATATACATTAAACACAACACATCCCAAGTTACAGCACTAATAGAGAGACAGTCGTCAAATTAGCCTAATATTTGCACCATAAACAGGTCAAAGTAAATGAATGGGAAATGCAGAACAAGACAAAATGCTGGAGGGGGTGTGAACTTTTAAATCCATAGGAATACACATACACATTACTAGGTCTACCCAACAAATGAACTTTCCAGTTATACTCAATGAGAGGTAAACATACTTGCCTCGGTATTGCATGTGGGAAAACAAGCAATCCTTGTTTTATGGCGGAAAAAGAGAATGTCCACCCAATACGATTGGATACACAGGTATGGAGCATTGGATCATGGAAAAAAATTGAATCATCATTAACTCAAACTCCTTAAATATTTCGAAGTCTGGAAAGTGGAATATCTGGCAACAAAGTTTAAAGAAATTGCATGTTCTAGATTTTTAAGCGCACTGGAAATATTTCCCGACACAATACCCAACTCCAATGAGTGGAGAGCGCAAGCAGCACAAACTACCAATCCAACTCACATGCGCTAAATAACACTCAAACATAATTTGCCTTGACCCACACCAGCCTCTGGGTTGTAGGCGTTGGTAGCTTGAATATAAAATCTCAATAAAAAGAAATGAAGCCATTCAATGTAAATCATTTAACATAATTAGCTCAAATCAGGAAGTGGGTAGAATATAGCCCAGCGGTAGAGGATCGTACCCGCACCTGCACCAGTTACCCTTCAGTGTACCAATTCATATTCCTGTTCTCAAATGTGGGATGCACATTACTTAATACAATCTCTCCATACATACATATATACATATATATTCGAATCTTGTAGTATAATGATGGTTTATCATTTTGCTTGCTTTCTATTGCTTAAGTTTTTTTAACCATATAATTCAAATTCTCTAGATAGTCTAATCTGATTATCCAACATGACATAGTGTCCAATCACTTAGCTGGTCACAAAGTGACTAAATAATCATTATTTTCATATGTCGATAACACTGGTATTTTCTTAGCTTAACATCAGTGTCCATTCATGTGCCTAAAGATTGCAAAACCCAGTTTTCTTCGTATCTAATCAAACACGAAAAAAACTTTATTAAGGATTAGTGTTTTTTTCAATAATTTATTTAGAAGCAGAAGTTACTTCATTGCTAGTAAGTAATAGCATCATTCAGCAGAGATACTTTCAACCATGTCATGTTAGAGCAGGGATCTCCAACTTTTTGTATACCAAGAGCTCCAAATGTTCAATGAAAATCATCCCATTTTACAAATATTATTAGAATTGTAATAGTGACCACATCAGACAAGATTAATTAGTGGTATCGTTTGTAAGATTCCCAGTAGTGATCATTTCCTCAGTGCATCAGACAGTCCTGTCAGCAATAATGTCAAAAAGATAGTTTATGGAATGCCTCTACATGGGCAATACATGACCTACATTGCATCAATGCCCCTGCCACGAACTTAATAGTATTACTAACAAGTTTCTCCAAAACTGCGTGATTAAGCACTCAAATAATATCTATATATTATTTTTGGAAATTCAACCGTTTTTCTCGAAAAACTAGCTTATGAATTAAGAAATTACATACATTTCATCCTCAAATATACGCTTTTCAATGTTGGCTTACATGAATTATTTAAACTAAGCAAATGTTTCTAATTTAGTAGGCTTGCTGCACACAGTAGAGCAACTTACACAAGTACCTACTAGTTGGAAAAGCTTGTCACCATCTATCATTATTTTCCTTTTTGGAAAACCCAGGCTACTACTTAAAAAGAATTTAATGAAAAAAAAGTGGCATGCTTTATTTTCAATGGGGCGTGGCTTGGATGCCGAGGAGGTAGGCAGCGTGAGCTCGGAGCTCCGTGCCCGATCCCGGAAAATATCCTGAAAATTCGTTCGAACCCCGAGATAACCGATACCATCCGGTACTGGACGGTGCTGCGGAGGGTCCGGGGGCCACGGAGGACGACACCGAGCCTTCCCACAGCAGTATTTCGACTTTGAAAGCTGGACTCAGGCGAGAAGTCGCGGACCCCAAAATGGCGGCGAGGGCATGAGATCGCTTGTGACGGAGACATCTGCCCGGAGACCCACTGAGGACTGCTCCCGGACACACTAGAGGTGTTGGCGGCCGCATCGCGCCTCTCCCCAGGTGCCGAATGAACTTTGGGCGCGCCCTTGGGCGGTGGTTGAGGACCGTCTCCTGACTGGGGCGACAACAGTGAAACGGTGACCCGGAGACGAGAGCCCCGGACCTCTGGCACATCTGGCGCTGGCCGGGCTGCGACCGCTCGGTGCCTCCGGCTTATTGGTGACATAACTGGGCCTGGGCACCCAGCCGGAGGACGGTGCCCGGCGACGCTCGGAGGGCGACCAGGAACACACTCGAGGACCGCCGCCCATCCCGGCCCAGATGGGGAAGCCGAAGGGGAAGGGAGATGGCGCGACCGACACGGAGGCGGCGGAAGGAGCGGAGAGAGACCAAGCGGCATTACAGCGGATGCAGGATCGTATCCTGGAAGCCATCGCCACCACAAAGGACGCCCTGCAGCAGGATATAGCTCAGGTGGCGACGGGCTTGGGCCTCCTGAAGGCCGACCACGACAAACTTAAAGACAGGGTGAAATCCATGGAGGTCACGGTTAAGGACTTAGCCCCGGGCCAGGCAACGATGAAGGCCCAGATGACCGACGTGTTGGACCGCCTGAAGGTGCTGGAAAGGAGGGCCGAGGATGCAGAAAACAGGAACAGGCGCAACAACGTACGCCTAGTGGGCCTGCCGGAGAAAATTGAAGGCGACGACATGGTTGGCTACTTGGATAATTGGCTGCGGACGGAGGTGGCACCAGAAGGTCTGTCCCCCTTCTTCTCCCTGGAACGGGCACATAGAGTCCCGGCGCGTCCGCCAGCCTTGGGCCTTCCTCCTCGCCCGGTGGTGTTCAAGTTGCTCCATTACCGGGACAGGGACTGGCTTTTACAGAGGGCGAGAGAGGCAGGGCCCTTTCAAGTGGAAAACAACAGAGTCACCATGTTCCCGGACTATACATTTGAGACGCAGCGACTCCGGGCAAACTTCCTATCCCTCAAGCGGGAGCTCCGCCAGGAAGGCATCAAATACTCCCTGTTGTTTCCTGCCAAGCTAAGGGTGGTGGTGGATGAGAAGACTTTATTCTTCACGACCTCCGCGGATGCATGGGACTGGTGGGACACTTATAAAGCGGGAACGGACGGTGCTAAGGCCAGGGAGGAAGAGGCTAAGGTGGCGAAGCCGATCAGGCAGTCCCAACGGATCAGGAGGAACCGCAAGAGAACCGGGAAACCTTCGATGTCGCAGACGGAGGCGGAGAGGCAGGCGGCCCTACAGGCGGTGGTGGACTTATCAAGATCCGCCAGGACTCAGTCTGGGAAGGGTACGGATTCGGATGACCCGGCCACGGGCTCAGAGACAGGACAATCGGAATTTGGTGGAGCCCGGGGCCCTATTGTGACGCCGCAGACTTCTGGGGAGATACTGGAGGCGTGTTGAACTGATCTGGCGGAATGGACTCGCTGGTTGGACACCGGGACACTGGGCCCGCAGCAGTGGAACGATATTGATCGAGGTTTTGGGGAGCTGCAATGTGGGGATTGTGGGGTGGAGCGCGCGGGGCTGATTTGTTTTGAGGTCTTATAGCATTGAGCCGCGCCTTACTGGCCCCTAAGGTCATCGCAGTGGGGACTGCGACTATTACCACCTTTCCTTGAGGGGTGGTTGGGAGTGTTGGTTTGGATGGGGGTACTTCCAGTTGCGGGGGGGCCTGTCCTGGGGGGGTGGGAGTTGCGAGCAGTTGGGGTTGCTCAGGGGGTTGTAGTTGTTGGGGGGGTTCGGCTTCCGGTTTGGAGAGGGTGGGTGGGGGGGCCCGTGGTCGCGGGACTTATGCGAACATTGTTCTTTGCCGTATGGTCCGGTTGTGTAGGGGGGAATGGCTAGTACTGGGGCGTTGAAATGTGTGACCTGGAATGTGCGGGGTATGCAGTCCATGACGCGCAGACATAAGGTCCAGGCGTACCTCAAGCGTAGGGGGGTTCATATAGCGTTTTTGCAGGAGACGCATCTAAATAAGCAGGAAGGGGCGGCTCTGCAAAGGCGCTGGAGGGGGCAGTTATTCTACACGACATTTTCAGCATTCGCAAGGGGGGCATTGATTTGGATACGGGCGGGGGTCCCCTTCCAAGTTTCGAAGTCATCGATAGACCCGGAGGGCAGGTTTGTGGCGGTGGAAGGAAGGCTGAGAGGCAGGATGATTTCTCTCTGTAATGTGTATGCTCCTAATGTAGACCTGCCCGCTTTCTTGTCTAACATCTCGGGCAAATTGGCGGGTTATTTGGCAGGGCCGGTCCTCTTGGGGGGAGACTTCAACTCAGTTGAGGATGTGCTACTAGATAGGTCCCATCCCCCACTGCGCGCATCCCCGGTACATAGGATCGCCAAGCGTAGGTTAGAATGGCAGGAGAGCTGGGCCCTCACGGATGCATGGAGGGCGTTGCACCCCACCACTAGGGACTACTCCTTTCACTCGCACCTGCATGATTTGCATGTGAGGCTGGATGCGTTTCTTTGTTCGGAATGTGTGCTCCCCGCGGTGGGAGGGGCGGAATACTTGGCCAGGACGATATCGGACCACAACCCCTTGTTGTTGTCTCTGGAGTGGATGGTGACTGTTAACTGCGTACCAACATGGCGCCTGCAACCTGACACCCTGGACGACTTGTTGTTCAGGGAGGCCCTGAGTGAGCGTATTGAGAGGTATTTTGAGGAGAACAGTGGCTCGGCCTCCACGAGGGCGGTTGAATGGGATGCTTTCAAGGTGGTGGTGCGGGGACACTGTATTGGTCACACGGCAGGGGCACGGAAGACTCTGTTGGATGACTTAGATAAGGCTGAGACACGGCTGAGGGATTTTGAGAGGAGGCGCCCGAATCACCCTGAACTGCAGGAGGGGCTAAGTGGGGCACGGGAGGGGCTGGCGGTAGAGCTAGAGCGGCTGCGTAGCTTCGACCATAAGGCGTACGTGACGAGGGCGCATGCGGAGGGTGATAAGGCGGGGGCGATGTTGGCTTGGCTTGCTAATCCTGTCCGGGGGGGAGGGTCGATCATGAGGATCCAGGAGCCAGGGGAGGAGCCCTGCCACTCCCAACCCGGGATCCTGAACAAGTTTCGTGCTTACTATGAGGGGCTCTATCTGAGTGGTGATACGGGTGGGACGGAGGAGCTTGAGGAGTTCTTGGACGGGCTACAGTTGCCGCGAGTGGAGGACTCGGAGGCAGAAGAGTTAGGGCGGCCCATCTCCCTCGGAGAGATAGGATGTGCTGTTAAACAGATGGCTAGAAACAAGACCCCGGGCCTTGACGGTCTACCGATCGAATTTTATGGCAAATATCTAGAGCACCTTGCTCCGCGGCTGCGCGAGGTATATAATGAGGCGCAGGAGAGGGGCCGACTCCCGGGCTCTATGTGCGAGGCCCTTATGATCCCACTCTTGAAGCCGGGCAGAGAGGGTGCGGCGCTGTCCTCGTATCGTCCGTTGTCTATGTTGACGACGGACTACAAGATCCTCAGTAAAATTCTGGCCAACAGATTGTTAGTGCACATGACGGGCCTGGTTCACGGTGACCAGTGCGGTTTCATACCGACACGCAATACCACTCATAACATCCGCAGACTCACGAGACTGATGGGTGCGGACTGGCCGGACACCGTCTCCCCATTTGTCCTGTCCATTGACATTGAGAAGGCATTTGACAGCCTCGAATGGGGATACCTGTATGAGGTGATGCGTCGCTTCGGGTTGGGAGACGGATATATACAGTGGACCAAGGTCCTCTACACTGAGGCGGTAGCGAGGGTCCGGGTGGGCGCACTGATCTCGAGACAATACCCGATTAGGCGTGGCACCAGACAGGGTTGTTCCCTATCCCCGCTACTGTTTGCATTGGCAATGGAACCCTTCGCTGCGGTAGCCAGACTGGGCCGCCACTACGTAGGTTTGTCTTTTAGGGGGAGGCCACACTTCATATCCCTGTATGCAGATGACTTGTTGATGTTTTTGGCCGATGCGGGCACCGAACTTCAGGGGGCGCGGAGGCTACTGGAGCAGTTCGGTAGGTTATCGGGCCTGAGGGTCAACTGGCCCAAATCCTGTCTGTTTCCCCTGAGGCCGGGGGAACCGTGCCCACTTACTGCTCAGGAACTCCGATGGGAGCCGCGCTGCCTACATTATCTAGGGGTCTATGTTTACCACGCCCCGTCCGACCTGCTGGATGGCAACATCACTCGCGGTATTAACGCCCTGCGTGGATCCATGGACTTCTGGGCGACACTGCCGCTCTCCCTGGCTTGTAGAATTTCCCTGCTTAAAATGATAGCCCTGCCCAGGCTTTTGTATTATTTTAGGACACTGCCGGTATGGGTCCCGAGCTCTGTCTTCAAACGCCTGAGGTCACTGATCATAGCGTTCCTATGGGGCACGGGTAGGAGGCGCATAGCGCTCGACACGCTGTTGCGCCCCAAAGATGAGGGAGGTATGGCAGTGCCGGACTTCGAAGGATATTACCTAGCCGCGCAGCTGCAGACTTTTACTCAGGAGGTGGCGAGAGTATATAGAGGCCCAGAGGACGCGAGAGCTGAAGGCACCCCGCGACACGTTCTGGCCTATATTACGCTGCACCAGAGACTCCGAGTGGGAGACCTGACGGGGGAGGAGCAGACATTCCGGCTATGCTGGGACCGAGCCCGTAAGCGGGCGGGAGTCCGCCTTATGTATGCCCCCGAAATACCGCTGGGAATGGTCACTGCCCTCCCACATGGAGGTGACTGGTCGCGGTTGCTAGGGTGGGAGGAGGCGGGAATCCACATGCTGGGTGACCTCTACGAAGATGGGGTGTTGCTGCCGTTTCGGGACCTGCAGGAGAGATTTGACCTACCGAGGGGTGACTACCTGCTGCACGCGGCAGTCACGGGCGCCATGCGAGCCCACTGGGGGGAATGGCTGCAGGAACCGGGCACCTCGATGGCTTGCCAGTACGCCATGATGGCGGCGGGAACCTTTAAGGCCGTCACGTGCCTGTACTCGAGGATGCAGCGGGAGGCCTTGCAACCTTTGGCAGCCCTGAAAGCCAAGTGGGAGCTGGACCTCCAGGTGGAGATACCAGACACGACCTGGGGCCAACTGCTGAGGCGGGCACGGAAGAGCTCGAGGAATGCCAGGTTCCAATTGATCCACTTTTATGTTATTCACAGGGCATACCTTACGCCCGGGAAAATCCAACAGTATTTTGGGGCGACCGACGCTGCTTGCCCCAGATGTAATACAGCGGGGGCGGATCTGTGTCATATGCTGTGGGATTGCCCCTCTTTGGGTGACTATTGGCAGGAAGTTGGGCGGGCCCTTAACGGCGCGACGGACAGGGATATCCAGTTTACTAAAGCAGTTGGCATCCTTCATTGGTTCCCCCACACACCTAGAAATAAGATGTCTAGTACATTTATAGATTTAGGGCTTATCTTGGCCAAGCGGGAGATCACACGAAATTGGAAGTCCAGAGTGGGGCCCGCGTATAAAAGATGGTATGGGGAGTGTCTGAGATGGGCCGCGTGTGAAAGTACCCTACGATACCAGATGGCCTGGAGGTCGAATGACGAGAAAGCACTGGAAAGGGCGACTGCATGGGAGGTGATGGTGCAGGCACTCCGGGATGTGGACGATGAGGGGCAGGATGGCGAGAGTGAACTAGCTGGAACTGACCCTAACACTACACAGGAGAACACACCTTAGCGAATGATTACTTCCTCCTGCAATACACCGGGCACTATTACATGGTTACTCAAGCGCAGCGCGACCACGGGGGAGGGCAGGTAGGAAGCTAGTTTGCAGGGATGTTGGGGTACCGAAATTTGGGGAGGGGGAGGGGCGTAAATCACAAAAGCATTCCAGGGTTATGTGCACGGTGAAGCGGTCGGACATTGTAAGAAGTACGAGACCAAGACGGAGATGAAGTCACCCGCGTCAAGAGCGAGGTGACGCCGCCGGATGAAGATCGAATGTCTCAAACTAAGTCTGTACATGTTTTATCATTATTGCTAAATATCTTGTCTGTACAACTATATTGGTGATGCAATAAAAATGATGTTAAAAAAAAAAAATGCTTTATTTTCAATCGGATCCAAGTGTCATAAAATCTAAGCCCAGGAAAAGGCTATTTTATTTCCCGTGGAATAGCTTCCTTAGTTCACATTATTATTCTTGCACCACTGTGGTAAAATCGATTACCTATACTTAATTTGCTATCAATAATCAATAAGAATAACTCAGAAAAATAAGAGGCAAAATCCGGGATATTGAGGTAAACTCAAAAGGGTTTTATTCCTGTAAAAGGAATTGGGTTATTGGCTCGAGCCAAGGTGGCATAACCATTCCATCACCACACAGGTTCAGGAAGGGGCAGACAGACAATATATTGTTTACAGAGGTACATATATATAGTCAATGCATTACAATGTATGAGCATATAGTAGGCGTAACAGCTGTAAAAGAAGAGATAAAACATGGAAACGTCATCAAAAAGGCGATACAATGGGCGTGCATGAAGGCGTACACTAGAAACGTCACTTGTCATGAGGTCACAAGTAGGTGGATCCATAGGAGAATCCTGCAATGTCAGCAGAAATATATGGCAGAGATGCGCGCGCAGCAGCTTGACGTGGGTCTGACGTATAACCAGAGGGTGAAAGGACTTGACATTTAGCACTACAAGTGTAGACATAAGTGTAGACATAAGCTGGGATGTCAGATCAACCTAATCCCAAATTGTATCTGGTATCGTATGTTTAAGGAACAGTAGTATCTGGAAGGGAAAAGGTCTCTCGGGCGGAGACTACTCTATACTGTCTGCATGTATGCGTCTACGTGTTGGTATGCGGGGTGAGGGGGCATGGGCCTACCATGGCAACGGAGTCTATGAATTACTTGCACGGAGACAGAAGAACCGGGCCCTCTGCTCCTGCAGCTGGGAGGATGTTTACTTGAGCTACGAGACAGGAATGTGTTTTCGAGGAGTGGAGCAGATAATTCGAAGGTTGAATACAGTCTTGGCAGGCAGAGGTTAGGCTATGCGCCGGAGCCGCGCAAGGAGTAAGGTGGGGGCCACTGGTACAGAGGTAGCCTGGACTGAGGCCCTCGGAGTCAGAAAGCAGGAGAGAACTCGGAAAAAAAGACTCAATGGCATATTCTGGGCCTACTTCGCCAGAGCTGAAAAATGTGTAAAGTGTACCACAAAAAGACGGTGGCACGACATATATAGGAACTGAATATTCAATCCGTTCATGGCGGATCTGAAAGAGGACAAGTCAAAGATGGACGCAAATGTATTTGCGTCTTCGTAGCTGGCACAGGAGGGAAATAACATGCACTGCAAGCTAGTACATGGAGACGGTGGGGTACTCGCTGGGGAACACTACTCGATCAAAAATTATATTTCCTCATTCCCTCCTTGTTCCCCACGGACCCTTCATGATACATCGATTCTCATTAATTGATCGACTTGTTCACTTAACATCATTTGCTCTTCTTTCTTTACGCGCTTTGAATGGGAACTTGAACGTGGAACACATGAAGTGGCACACCGGCCGCAAATTGCCGGTCCACATTGGATACACAGGCAACAACTGAATACTACAATAAAACCAATACCTAGGAGGGATAGGATCTTCCACCCCCAGGCTGACAACGTTGTCCAGAACCAACCGGACCAAGTCCAGGTGCCTGGAGTCTGATGAATTAAACTCGCAATTTTATGGAGACGTGTAATAGCTTTGTACACGGTTGGCGCGTTATTGGGGATGAAAATACAGCAACTTGACCCGATGACCTTACAAGCTCCACCCCTATCTGCCAAGATGACGTCAATAACGAGACGATTTTGAAGAACAACAACCCGCATGGCGGACTGCTCCTCCGTTAAGTTACCTAGAGCTGAAGCGGTCTCAAGTACCACAGCTTCGAGGGTTCTGGTTAATCTACGGATTAGTTTACTATTTGAAACAGTACCTAGGTAGGGGAAGAAGCCTTTATTGAAATCTGTATATTGTTCCCATGTAGTTTCTTTATAATCGACAAGCGGGAGATCTCTCTTGTATCTATGCTTTACCAAATTGGTATTTCTATGATAGTCGGGAGGGGCTAGAAAAACAGGTGGCAAAAGGAATGCAATATAACAGGTGCCATCCCAGTCTAAAGGCAAACGGACATATGCGGTATGACCACAAACAAAATAGGAATGACGTAGAGCCCTAAACGTGGATCTACCATGGTCAGTAAATTCGACTACAGTGGTACATTTACTATGGCCTACGTGTACAGAACCATTCTTGCGAACACATAGTTCACCAGTAATAGGCAATACTGCCATAGCAGGTAGAACAGGAGCAGCTTCGGATTCGACAGATAAAATCATGAAAGTGACTGTGTAATTTCCTAACCCATATACTTCGTTTTCTAGATCAGTTCCAGTATCAACGGGAAGTCCCTCCTTGTCAGGGTAGCATACCTTAAGCAGGACTAAGTTCAGGTTACCCCAAACCCAGTTACCTTCATAAATAGCAGCAGTAGAGACCAAGGAATTGAGCATTTTAAACCATGCACCACATGTGCCATTATGAGTGAACGGGTACGGGAAAAGGGGCAAAACACCCTTGTTTTCTTGGTAAGGAGGGAGTCGACCACATATCCAACAATTAGTAGCATTGGTAGCCTGATGGGAGTGATGTAACATACTAATGAAAGTGTTGTTGCGCAGCGCAAGTCTATATGATAATTCATGAGGCGGTAAGTCACTAAAAGAATGTTCAGTAGAAGCATTATAAGTAGATTGTGCACGCTTGAATATAGGATAATAGATATGTAGAAGAATACCAGCAATGATAACCAGCAAACATAGAAAAAACATAACAAGTAATGTCACTATACAGCGATTACGAAGTGATTTGCAATACGCCTTTTTCTTATGTTGTCTTTGTCTATCTGTCTCTCTATCTCGATCTAGGGGATACATGTCAGAAACTAATTTAACCGATTCACCTAGGGGAGGACTTAAACAATTAAACTGTCTGACTTGCTAGATCGTAACTTTTGTCTGTAAATTTCTGAAGCAGTTTCCTCAACCAAAGGGAGTTTCGTGTCAGTTTGTGGAGGAGGGCAGGGCTTAGTGTCCAAGTCCGAAGGAAGTCCAAAGTATTTTTTAATATGGCTGGAATGCAGCCATCCCTTCCTGCCCTCTATCTTAACCGCTGTCCTTGTTGTAAGCAAAACCAACTTCGGCGATTGCCAGCGGGGCTCCAGTGGGCTCTTCCGATCAAAATTCCTAACGTAGACGTAATCGCCAGGAACCACCTCATGGGGCTTCGTCTCGGTGTTGTCGGGAAAGGCTGCAGCTACCTGTGAACGACAAGATTGTAGTGCAGACATCAAGGAGGCAAGGTAATCTGTCAGCATAAGACAATCAACATCAGTTATTTTTCGCGGAATGGGCGTCCCCCACATATTCGGTGGCCTACCAAAGACCACTTCATACGGGGATAGTCCAGAACGGGAATGGGCCACCATCCTCATATAGAAGAGGGCGACCGGCAAGGCAACTATCCAGTCTATACCTTTATCTCTACAGATCTTGGAAAGTCGGATTTTCAGTGTTTGATTATGACGCTCCACGAGACCTGCTGCCTCGGGATGCCGGACACAATGGAACTTCCACTGGTAACCTAACAGAAGTGTAATATGTTTCACAAGTTCGGATGAGAATGGCTGACCATTATCTGAGTACACGATACGGGGCAAACCATACCGCGGGAAGTATTCACGAACCAACTGCTTGGCAGTGGTCGGAGCAGTGTAATCGGGAACTGGGTATGCCTCTATCCATCGGGAAAGAGCACACACGACTACGAGAACATACTTGAATCCTCGACACCGTTCCATCTGGATATAATCCATCTGGAGGACTTCAAAAGGGTGGTCGGGAGGCTGAAATCCACCTTGTTCTACGGGGATGCTTTTACCTGGATTGAACTGACCACAAATCATGCAAGTACGCACTTTCTGTTTGGCTGCTGCCCGTAAGTTTTTATTGGACCATATGTGTTGAATACTGTCTAGCATTGCTTTCTCTCCAAGGTGTGCGGGACTATGTATTGTATTAATGATGACTTGTACCATAGAATCGGGGAGAAACCATGTAGATTTTCCCTTCGTCATCCATCCCTGGTCTGTTTGGACCCCTCCTAGTCTAGTCCATTCCTTAATTTCATCTGGTGTTGCATGTGACTGTATGTCGATCACATCATGTGCGGGATCCCTAACTGTCATACAGTGTGCTGGTACCCCTATTTGTGTCTGATCAGTTACATGAGTTCGGTTTTGAGCAGTTTGCTTTGCTGTTCGGTCTGCCAGGTCGTTACCCTGGGAAATGACATCAGTAACCTTAGTATGTGCCCTGCATTTCATGATAGAGATTGCAGTAGGTAGATGTATTGCATCTAACAGAGCTTGAATGAGGGGACCATGCTGGATGTTGGCACCGTGAGAGGTTAAGTAACCTCTTTCTCGCCAGAGGACTCCAAAGTCGTGAACGACTCCGAATGCATAACGTGAATCAGTATATATGTTAACTCTCTTATTCCTAGCTTGTATACATGCTTGTGTCAGAGCAATAAGCTCTGCTGCTTGGGCTGACAAAGTGTCAATACAATTTGTTTCAATGACTTCCGTATCTGTCGTGACGGCGTAGGCTGCCACTAATTCACCTGTCTTTGTTCTCATACATGAACCATCCACATAAAGTGTCAGGTCTGGATCTGGTAACGGAACATCTGTTAAGTCTTGTCTGGGCTTTGTTGTGATAGTGATAACTTCGATGCAATCATGTGCCAATGGATCTACTCCATTTATTGGCAATAACGTGGCAGGATTCAATGTGTTGCAGCGTCTGATTTCGATGTGTGGCTGAAACAATGTCGATTCATAACCTTTCAATCTTGCTATGGTCAGGTGTTGGGTTTGAGTCCGATTCAAAAGGACTTCTACAGAATGTGGAACCTGTACTGTCAATGGATGTCCTAACACAATAGAATCACTCTGTCTGATTGCTAAAGCTGTGGCTGCAACTGATTTCAAACATGCTGGAAGGGCTTGTGCGACTGGGTCTAATGTACTGGAAAAATAAGCACAAGGCTTGTGTGAACCTGCTTGTTCCTGGGTGAGGACTGACAATGCAGTACCTTCACGTTCTGTAACAAAAAGTGTAAAAGGCTTACTGTAACATGGTGTTGCTAAAACAGGTGCTTGACATAAGGCTTTCTTTAAGTCCTCAAAAGCTTGTGTATGTTCCTGAGTCCAAGGGAGGACAGACGAAGTCGCTGCCTCCTGTGTTGTTAACTGAATGAGTGGCTTTGCTAGAAATGCATATTGGGGAATCCATTGTCTACAGTATGAGGTGAGGCCTATAAAGGCCCGTACCTCCTTTTGTGTTCTGGGTGGCGTCATGTTACCAATTAACTGAATGCGATCAGGTGTGAGCTGTCTCCCCACTTTGGACAGCAAGTGACCCAGGTACACAACTTGCTGAACACAGAATTGTAGCTTCGAAGGAGACACCTTGTGTCCCTTGTCAGCCAGGAAGTTCAAAACAATCAGAGATGCATTTTCACATTCGGGTTCGCTTCGAGCGGTGATCAGCAGATCATCGACATACTGAAGCAGAGCAGTGTGAACTGGCATGTGGATACTGTCTAGTTGTTTTTTCAATGCTTGACTATAGATGCTGGGGCTTTCTGTGAATCCTTGAGGTGCACGGGCAAATTTAAAAGATCGTCCATTTAAACTGAATCCGAACAAATATTGGCTTTCCGGATCAATGGGGACACTGAAGAAAGCATTCTTGAGATCGATTACAGTAAAGAACGCTGCTTCGGAATCAATGGCTGTCAGTAACGAAGAGATATCTGGGACCACAGGGTACTGTGGTACAATGCATTTGTTCAATTCGCGCAGATCAATAACCAATCGATAAACAGGTGGGGAATTTTGGTCAGTACGTTTGAGAACAGGAATGATAGGAGAATTACACACATTAGAGTCGGTTTCCACAACCACTCCTTGTGCGATTAGCTCGTCAATGATTCTCAGTAAAGCCACTACAGCATCTGGAGGTAACTTGTATTGTCGAATTCGTGGTAATACCACCCCTGCTTTAAGTGTGACTCGATACGGGGTAATGTGCATGCAACCTACATCAGTGGGGCCCTGCGCCCACAGGTGGGCAGGGACGTTCTGTAGTCGGGGATCCATATCTCTCAATACATAATGGCCTTTGAAATCTCGCAAAAATAATCGTACTCCCTCGGGAGAACAACAAATAATGGCTCCTAGAGCTTTCAGTGTTTTTATGCCTAATAGATTTTCTGGACATGATCTCGTGAGCAATAAGTCTGTAGTCCGTGTCAGAGGACCTACTGCAAGAGGGAGGGGTTGTGATACTTCGTTGATAATCGGTTTTCCTGAAAATCCGAGGGACACGTTCTGTGAGCCTGAGAGGGGTGCCCCTGGTACTTCACTGTGACTTATCGTGGTTCTGCTTGCCCCTGTGTCAATGAGAAACTTTCTGTCTTTCCCTAAAACTTGACTATGTACATAAGGACCATTCTGATCTACAGGAACTTCAATAAGGGGCAAGCGGAATTCACTCTCTAGGCTGTTTCATGTGTATCGTTGGTAATCAGGGTAATCGTTCTGTGCATACTGATACATTTGCTGTGTCGTGGTTTGTGTTGCAGCAATGGGCTGTTGCTGAGGTATCGCTACTGTCTGTGAAGGAGCTGGCATGGGTGCGATCTGCTGTATGTTCTGGGGTACTTGTTGTGAAGTCTGATCTTGTCTAGGAGGACGTGGTCTCTCTTTAGTCTTGCCCGTGGCAATATTATGCTTCAAAACGGGACATTCATTTATATAATGACCTGGCTGCTTGCAATAATTACATAAACCCTTTACGGGAGCTGACGAATTACTAGATTGGTTCGCACCCTTCTTCTGACCATCAGCAGGAACCGACTGAGCAACTAACATTTTCATTTTCGTATCTTTCATACGTCTCTGTTCATGTTCTTGTTCTTCTCTAAGTCTATTCTGGTGATACTGTAACATTTGTAACATTTGCGAAGGGGTATTAGCTTGCCAAGTGCTTTCTACTTTCAGTACTCTATTCTTGACCTGGGGTAGGGAATTCTCGACTAATTTCGTTACAAAAAGATGTGGATATGACTCGCTACTTGCTTTCAGACCGCTGTTAATACCAAAACATTTCTCAAATCGTGTATAAAAATCACTAGTGTCTTCATCAGGTTTCTGTTTGCATGCTGAAATTGCACCCCAATCTTCCTTTTTCGTACTCAATAAACGTGGCAACACTGTACTAATAAACCTGGTAACGCTTTAACTTTATCTCCAAGCCCTAGGCCTGGCACTCGGGTATTCTCTTCATCTTGTAATGCAGCCCAATCAATCTTTGCATCACCCACCTCCCACTCTTTTTCTTTGAGTTTCTCATATATGCCTGGAGGCAGTAATACTTTCAGTATTTTCATGAGGTCGGGATAAGTGTAATCGCCCATTAATAACATATCCTTTATTTCGCGGTGAAAACCTGCAGGGTCTTTATCGTGACTGGGTACTAATTTCTTCATTTCCAATAATTCCATTTTAGTTACAGGAGTATACACGAACACGCGTCTAAGCGTGTGGTCTGCGTTCTGTACGGGGTGCACTTCTCGCAACGGATTCTGTCTATCCATGTAATACATGGTCTTTCGTTCCATAACGGGTGCTGCGTTAATCTGTGGACATAAGAATGTACCATACTTGTGGCGGTGTTCTAGAATTACCTTAATCAGGTCAGTACTTAGACCTTTCCATCTGTTCGTGACCAGTTCTATTAGTATATCGCGCAGGGGACCTGGATCAGAATGTTGGCTTTTATATAATAAAAGCAGATGCTGTATCATGTACATACCAGCTAAACGCTGCTCACTCGGTGTCAAGTTCAGGAACGTATGCGCTAACACATCATCACCATATTTCTCAGAGTTGTCAGCCCATTGCACGGCTGACCTGGCTAATTCTTGTTCATCCATAGAGTCAAGTACATGATACCCCATGCGCTCTTGAAGTACTCGGTCGGAGGCTTGGAATAGGTGTTCGGGTGTTTTAGGATTACACATGGCTTCCTGATATATTCTTTTACATTCTGGGTGCACTGGGCGCATCGAATTATGGAATGGCCTTCCTTTACCTACATACGCTACCATTTCTCTGACTGGCAACTGTGCTTGTGCTGGTGTCTCTGGTTCTTCCTCTGCCTCCTCCTCTGTGGATTCATGTTTGTCGGAATCTACTTCCGGTACGGGCTGTCTTTTCTCGTGCATCTTAGTTATTGAAGTTCTGATTCTTCGGTACATGTTATCTATACAGGCTTCTTTGTCATGCTGTCCATCGGCTATATGTCGGCCCCATTTGTGGAGTGCTTTCAAATCTTCCGGGTTCGTACCCGGCCTATCTGCTTCTCGAATGAAACAGTTTATAAGAAACCGTAATAACTTGGCTTTAGTATCCACTTTCTGATGGGCCATGGCCTCCTTAATGCTTTCAGGCCCTACTCCTGTCTGCACAAACTTATATATTCGATCTAAGTGATCTGTCATTTCAGGCAGTGACATCAGGAAGTTCGTGACTCGTCGTAAGCGTACTGATGCAAGTAACATGTCCACGTCACTCTTTTTACCAGGTACAGGATCATATCTACAATCTGAAAGGCGATCTCCATAAAATGTAATATCTGTTCTAGGTGTACGCTGTTGCGCTATTTCTCTAAGACTCAGGCGATGGTTTGGTGGCGGAGTCTGGTAACCTGCCCCTCCGGACGCGCCTCCTGAGGCACCGGCTCCGAAAGGGTTAGTCAGATCTGTATCACGGGGAGTAGGAGGAGGTAGATCAGGAGGAGGATTCCGGGGAGGAGTAGCTTGTCGGGGAGGAAGAGCATAAGGGTTCTGACCGTTAGGCGCAGGCCCTGGCGCAGGCAAGGGCGCAGGCAATGGGGTATCAACATAGGTGGGAGCAACATCATCTAAGTAGGAAGAAAGGAAAACGTCCTTTGCTGTCCTCTGGTGCGTTTTAGTCGGGAGCAATGGGAGTGGTAGGTCCTTCGGTGCTTCTGGAGAGGCCTTAGGCAAGCCTTTTGATAGGATGGGGAACATGCCATTCATAAGCGTATTACGCTGTCTGTCTACTTGTTCTAATTTTACTCTGATACCTTCCTCAACTATTGCGTCTTCTCGGACCTTGTCGGGTTCCTCCTTACTCTTTTCTTCTAGTCTGTGAGCTTTTTCTGTGCGCCTATGCGACTCTTTACGCCATAACTCGATGGCATCTTTCTGTGACTGTCTGGCTTTCTTTTTCCATAATGCTTCTTCTACTCTCATGATGCAATCTGCATCCCATGTCCCTGCAGCGGGCCATCTCTGATTCTCTGACAGTTCTTTAGTGTAGTCTACCCACAAGTCGAGAAATAAAACAGCGTCTAGGCCGTGTTTATGGTACATAAAGTACCCTGGAGTGTCCCTAGGTGGAATGGGAACGGCTTCTTCTAGAACCCCTTTGCGGGTTTTTATTTGTCTTAGTTTGGAGAACAACGGCATTCTGAAATCAGGCTACTTGATTCTTACTCAGATATGGACACACTATACATAAGACACGTCTAAGCACAACAATGAAAATCGAACATTCACTCATACCACGACATTTGAATGACACATTAAAACATTTCAGGAACGAATCACATTAATAGGTAACAGTGCAACAGGATGTACCGCTAAACGGCACGGATACACCTTATACAGGTGCAGACTAGATATACTGCTATACAGTACAGATGCACTGCTAAACAGTGCAGAACAGGCTCGTGTACCCGAACCCGACTTGACCGGCACAAACTAATGCGCACGTCAGGATGCGTCCCTAGCAACGGTACTCACCAGGAAGCACGGAAACAGAAGGCCTCGGAAACTCTGGACTGGACTCGACGCGGACTGGATTCGGACTCGACGCAGATACTTCGGAACCTCGGACTCTGGTGGGCCTCGGTATACCACGGATCTTGCTCTCTCAGCTAGGCTCAGGTCGGGATCCTCCGCACTCCTCACCGCCTCGTCTGGGTGTCGATCGCAGCCTCAGTCACCTCCGTTGGCCTGAGGGAGATACAGGAAATCCTGCGGGTACGCGTAATTGTCCGTCCGGCTGTGGCAGGGGGCTAGGCCTGCAACGCACCACCGGCGCGTGGGGTGGGGGAGGGGTCCCTATTCGGGCGCCAGAACTGTGGTAAAATCGATTACCTATACTTAATTTGCTATCAATAATCAATAAGAATAACTCAGAAAAATAAGAGGCAAAATCCGGGATATTGAGGTAAACTCAAAAGGGTTTTATTCCTGTAAAAGGAATTGGGTTATTGGCTCGAGCCAAGGTGGCATAACCATTCCATCACCACACAGGTTCAGGAAGGGGCAGACAGACAATATATTGTTTACAGAGGTACATATATATAGTCAATGCATTACAATGTATGAGCATATAGTAGGCGTAACAGCTGTAAAAGAAGAGATAAAACATGGAAACGTCATCAAAAAGGCGATACAATGGGCGTGCATGAAGGCGTACACTAGAAACGTCACTTGTCATGAGGTCACAAGTAGGTGGATCCATAGGAGAATCCTGCAATGTCAGCAGAAATATATGGCAGAGATGCGCGCGCAGCAGCTTGACGTGGGTCTGACGTATAACCAGAGGGTGAAAGGACTTGACATTTAGCACTACAAGTGTAGACATAAGTGTAGACATAAGCTGGGATGTCAGATCAACCTAATCCCAAATTGTATCTGGTATCGTATGTTTAAGGAACAGTAGTATCTGGAAGGGAAAAGGTCTCTCGGGCGGAGACTACTCTATACTGTCTGCATGTATGCGTCTACGTGTTGGTATGCGGGGTGAGGGGGCATGGGCCTACCATGGCAACGGAGTCTATGAATTACTTGCACGGAGACAGAAGAACCGGGCCCTCTGCTCCTGCAGCTGGGAGGATGTTTACTTGAGCTACGAGACAGGAATGTGTTTTCGAGGAGTGGAGCAGATAATTCGAAGGTTGAATACAGTCTTGGCAGGCAGAGGTTAGGCTATGCGCCGGAGCCGCGCAAGGAGTAAGGTGGGGGCCACTGGTACAGAGGTAGCCTGGACTGAGGCCCTCGGAGTCAGAAAGCAGGAGAGAACTCGGAAAAAAAGACTCAATGGCATATTCTGGGCCTACTTCGCCAGAGCTGAAAAATGTGTAAAGTGTACCACAAAAAGACGGTGGCACGACATATATAGGAACTGAATATTCAATCCGTTCATGGCGGATCTGAAAGAGGACAAGTCAAAGATGGACGCAAATGTATTTGCGTCTTCGTAGCTGGCACAGGAGGGAAATAACATGCACTGCAAGCTAGTACATGGAGACGGTGGGGTACTCGCTGGGGAACACTACTCGATCAAAAATTATATTTCCTCACCACGAAGATTCTCTTTGCATATTTTTCTGCTGTTTAAAATGCGCAGAGATTACTTCTCCTTCTGTCGTGCCTCACCATATGTCTACTCTTGAATAGTGACACGGCTGGCAGGGTTAACACGACCTTGGCAAGATTTCTGAACATACCATCCCCTGCATTATGGTGTACTCATTATTATCAGTTATCCAAATGTGTGACAACTGCTGCCAACACTTAGGTAAACATAAGCAGATGACTCAAAGGACAGGAATTTGCTCTGAAACACAGTCGGTCCAAAACCAAAGATATTGAAGGCAGTGGCGGCCGGCACAGGTAAGAGCGGCTAGGTATGGTAAATCGACATATGACTGGAGAAGTAAAAATAATATACATATTTTTTTTAAAACACTTACCTCGCGCTCGCCGCGTCAGCGATGCACAAGGTAAGTGGTTTTATTTATTTAATTTTATTTCTCCAGGGGT
The DNA here is from genome assembly GCF_964263255.1 of Lissotriton vulgaris. Lineage (NCBI taxonomy): Eukaryota > Metazoa > Chordata > Amphibia > Caudata > Salamandridae > Lissotriton > Lissotriton vulgaris. The sequence continues at coordinate 670,194,975 of NC_141685.1, read as the reverse complement.
AAAAGTGGCCCTTACCTCTGATCAGGATAGTGCCTGAGAGACTCAGGGGGGGGGTGCAAATTAAGATTATATTCACGCATATTTACAAGTACTACTAGTACAAATTTACGACATGGGGAGTCACTGTAAGGCCCAAAACTTCCGCCTCCTGGCCTATTTGAGAGGGTCTCATTGCCTATGTGCACCTTATCTGCTGAATTGAATGCGTATATGCAGATTAGAACGGTCAATACTTGCTAGGTTGCTAGTCATGGTTTATATGTTTATCTTTGAATTTTTTCTTTACTGTTGTACTTGTACAGGGAGGCCAAGGACGCTGACACCCAATCCACAATAATGCTGAAATTATATTTTATTGTTATACTTGTGATCCAGTGATTGGATGCTTCCACTGTACTGTTCTTCATCAGTCCTGCTGGTGATGGGCATTGTACCCTAGTCTTTTCATAGCTGATGGCTCAGGAGCATACTTCGTGGGGCGTGTTGGCCCCGAATGACCACTACCTTGACAGCAATGTTAATAAAGATTTTTTTTTTTTAAATAGTTGTATAATGCAAAGGCAACACAGTAGCTAGATAGATTTTAATTAAAGCTTGGATGGCCATACTACCCCATCCTTGAGTCGAAATCGAACACAGCCAAAATATATCTGAAAAATAATTGTCTTTTACTTGTTTTCAGACTTTCCAATTTTTTGGATGAATTGAAAATTATCCCAAACAAAAACGAAGATTGGACCGAACTACTAAATTGATCCTTAAAAACTCTTGTCTGAATGGATTGAGGGCCCACAATCATGATATGTTATTTAGCAAAATTAGTGCTTAACTCCAGACTGTCCATAAATGAAACAAATTAATCTAACCATTGTTTAAGGCAATTTGCTGTTGCAGAAAGTGGGACAGCATCATCAGCATATGATAGTGCAGGGATGGGCAGTTGCCAGCATGCCCCTCCACTTTGAATAATGTAGGAAATCAGTGTTTTAGTTTGGTAAGCCCGGACTGTTTGCCTTATGCCGGACCCTATATTGTTGCTGGCTTTAGAACGCTGTTCACTTTACCCCTGCTAACCAGAAGTAAAGTGTTTGTGCGTCACCTTTAAACATTGTTGAACTGGCATACTCCTATGGTATATTCAACTTACCTATAAGCCGCTATTATATGGTAGAAAGCATACCCAGGGCCTGGAAATGTAATGCCTCTAGTGGACTTCGGCACCAACTGTGCCTTCCACTACAATGGCAGTACAAACATGGTTTTATGCCTGCAATATGGCAGCGTGAACACTGCGATTCACCCTCGCAAAATAAACCTTTTGACAGGTAAAAAAAAAAAAATTAAATATCAATATCATCCCTATGTAGGCCCTGTAGCTCACAAGGTAGAATGCCTGGTATTTAAAAGTAGGACTTGTAGAAATGTAATATTAACATGTCCTCACATTGATTTAAATAGTAGTGCTGCCAAACAGTTTGTGACAGCTTTAGATGGTTTTAATTTAAAACAATTAGTGACCAGCCCTACACACAAGGCAAGCCATACTTTGGATCTTATGTTTTCTAATCATTCTAATGCAATGGTTAAATCTGCTCTTAAGCTAATGTATCCTAACCACTATCTGGTACCTTTTATGATCACTACTTCCCTGAATTATAGGCAGCAGGATGTTATACATAAAATCTCAATATCCAGGAAAACAATTTTGAAACCTCTCTTAGCTGATGTCCTCCAGTCCATTCCTATCAATCTTTCAGGTTCTTTAGAGATGGAGGTTGAAAGCATTAATGGTTGCCTATCTGAGGCTTTAGATCTTATTGCCCCAGAAAAGTATCTTATCTCCTGAAGATCCAAGTCTTCTGCTTCATGGTTCTCATCTGCTTCGAAAGAGGAAAAGCACCAATACAAACTCTTGGAAAGAAAATGGAGGAAGTCATCCAACATGGATGCAGACTTGCTTACAAAGCTGCCCTAAAATGTTTTGTGAATTAATTAGTAGGGCACACAAGGATTGCATTTCCTCCACAGTTGCTTTTGCTTCTAACATGCCTCAGGACTTTTTTTTAAATTATTAGTTCTTTTCTCTCTCCTACAGCATTAAAGAATAATTTTACCACTTTTACCAATCTATGCAAAGATCTTTTTGATTTCTTTTTTAAGAAAATCCAAGCAATCTATGACCAGTTACAATTCAAAGCCCGAGTGCTCATACTGAGACCTCTAGTTTCTTTGCTGGTCCTTTATTAACAGCTTTTAATTATATACTCCTTAAGGACTCAACTGCAGAATTAGTTAAATGCAAATCTGGAACCCCTTTAGATCAATGTTCCCCTGATATTTTAAAACTAGCCTCCACACATGTTAATAAAATCATGAATACCTCTCTGGACTCTGCACAAGTTCAGAGGAGCTGCAAACATGCTCATCTGAGCCCTTTATTAAAGAAGCCAAAAGCCTATCCCAATACTTAAGAAATGTTAGACTTATTTCACAGTGGCGAAAATGCTGGATAAACTAGTTAATAGACAACTCGCCTACATCCTGGAATCCAATAATCTGATACATGACTCGCAATCTGGATTCCGTTTAGGTTTTAGTACGGAATCCGCCTTGCTTGAAGTCACAGAGTTTATTAAGGATAATCTTGACCAGAATTACTGGTCTTACTTGATCTATCCTCTGCGTTTGATCCAGTTTCTCACTCTATTCTACTAAATAGGCTCAGGAGAACTGGAGTTCATGGGATGTCTTGGCTTGATTTAAATCTTTCTCGAAGACAGGACACATGCCATTTTTCTGCCTCCTTATTCTTCTACCCCTAAACAACTTGGATGCCTGGTTCCACAGGGTTCTGCTTTGAGTCCTACCCTCTTCAATGTTTGTTTGGAGTCACTGGCGAATCTCATAGAATCATGGGGTTTGCGTGTTATTTCATACACTAATGACACTCAACTCCTTCTGTTTTTTCAGGAGATTGATGTGGAAACTTTGAGTTCATTTAAGCAGTGCCTTAAATTAGTTTTTGAAAGAATTAACAGTAATAGTCTCAAACTCAACCCCAAAAAAACTGAGATTCCTTATTTTTTAACAGAATGTTCCCCTGACTTTTACAATAGGTGACTGTCCGAGCTTGGGTGTTACTCCTACACTTACCCCAATAGCAATAAATTTGGGTATCAAATTTGATTCACACTCTTCTTTTGAACTCCAAATAAAGACAATTTCTTCTAGCTGCTTAGCAACTGTTAAATCGTTAAAAAGGATACTGCATTTGTTTCCAGAAGATACTCGTAAGATCACTGTTCATTCTCTGGTGACCTTTAAACTGAGCTATCCAAATAGCCTATATTTGGGTTTACCGGCCTACTTCAGATTATTCAAAATGTAGCTGCTTCTTTCATTTGGGAAATTCCTGCTCGTTTATCAGTGACACCTTATTTGCAACAACTTCACAGGTTGTCGGTAATTAAACAGATTCAATTCAAGGCTCTAACCTGTGCCTATACAGCATTTGAGCAAAAAGGACCCCTCTATTTAAGGAGGAGATTCAAAGTTTATAGTCAGGTTAGAAGAGCTTTGAGATCCAATGGCCTAAAACTACTTTAAGTTCCTCGGATCTGCAAAGCTTGGAGAGGGAGATTCTTTGTCTTTCTCAGTTCTAAGCTCTGGAACTCTCTCCCACCTAGTCTTCGTTTAGCGCCCTCTGAAGGTATCTTTAAAAAGAATTAAGACTTTTCTTTTCTCATAGTCTACTTGGGATGTTTCTAATTTTGGGGGTTTGGTTTCCTTATTTGGCTTACAGTACTAGTTACATACAGTGTGCTCTGGGACGCTTCTTCGGAAGCAGGTGCACTTTTTAAAATTATATTGCATTGTATTGTATTACATTGACAAGCACCCAAAAATATTTTCACTGTGCCATTCCTAGCTATCTTATGTAGAAAACTAGAGTACAGATTATAATACTTACATTGTATCTCAGGAACAGGATTAGCTAGAAAAATAATTCAGCAGCTATTTTTAATCATTATGAAAAATACAATTCAATTGTGCTGGTAGTTTTTTTTATTAATATAAAGGAAGTTCAACTTTTAGAAAGTTACCTTTCTCCTATCTGAGGTACCTGGAGGCTAACTTGCATTGAATGTCTAGCTTCTCTCAGCCATCATGTAGCCTTATATGCATGAATAGGCTGACATGAATGGGCAGCAATGACTCATTTGAACTCCACAGAATATGCAGGGGGGGCTTTGTGCATCCTTTTGACACTACAATGTCAAATCGTGCTAGACAGTCCTGCAGGGTTAAGATATGGAGATTTATTGTAGGTACAGTGGCTGCCTCAAACTGTATTTTAGTATTAGATGTGGGTGGACAATATGATTACTGAAGTACAATCAGCACACACTACCAGCCTTCTGAGCCTATGTGTACGGTGCATGAAGACTCTTGCCATCTTGAAAATGTCTGATGTACAGAGGGGTGACTCCAGGTAAATTTACCCCATTAGTTAGGTTGTGCTCAAGGAATCATACACACACACTAGCTAGGGCCAGGTATAAAAGTGTACTCCTGTGGTGGATTGGGACTTAAAATACTAAGCCAGAAGGTATAATCATGGATCAGGACGAACCAGGTTTGTGTATCAGACCCATGGTGCATTGCAGTCAGTCTCAAATGGCACCTATGTCCTGGTATACTGCATTGACGCTTTGTACTTTTTGGTGCTATTTCTATTTAAAAAGTTAGAAATGTATATCTTCGGCTCTCTTTATTTTGCATTTTGGTGTCAATTTGTTTGTTAATATTTTACTCTATTTTTCTAAATCAGTTTAGGATTTTTATTGCTTTGCATTTTAAATACATACTACTGTTTCAGTACTGCATGTGCACTTTATACATTGCTCTAAATTAGGCCTGTCTGCTCTGTGCCATCGCTACCAGGAAATAGGTTAATTTAGTGGCATTAAGGGTTCAACTTGAGAAGAAATGTGATTTTTCCTTGAGGTGGGTAGTCACCTACCCCAAAAATAATAATACATTTTCTTTCAATTATTATATAATTGAAAAACAAAAAGAAGCAGTAGACAACCTTGACGGACCCCTATGAAGATTAAAAGATTCAGCATATTCTCCCAGACCCATATCTGACTCTTGATAGGGGATTTTAATTATCATGAGGAAGTATCATCAGATCCTGACGCAAATCAACTAATCACCAATCTAGACACATTGGGATTGGTTCAAATGGAGGAGGGACCTACACATTCAGCGGGATATACTCTTGATCTTATATTTACTAATATAACTAGTATCAGAGTAGAGCCCCCCACTCCCCCTGCATCCTTTTCAACTCATTTTAGTCCCCCTCTGATATCTCATACGCATCGACCACATAGCTACCTCTTTCGAGGCAGAAATTACATCTAGCCTGAGCATCGTGGCCCCTTTGTCAAGTGTTAAAGCTAAGACTAGAACATCGCCCTGGTTCACGTAACAATTAAAAAGGGAAAAACTCTTCATTAGGACAGCCGAACGGAAATGGAGAAAGAGTAAAAGCACCGAAGATCGAAAAAAGTATAAACTTATCCATCGAAGCTACCTGGTCAACATTAGGTTAGCAAACAAATCATACCTAGTGAATAGGATCGAAAAGGCTGATAACTCCAATAAAGAGCTTTTTAACATTTTGGAAGAATTTACCACTTCCCCTACCAAGCCAGGTAATCTTCCCTCTCAAGACTGGATAAATACTCTTTCCTTGTTTTTTGAGGATAATATTGTTGCCATTCATAATTCCTTTCCAAAACATGATGCTAAAATAGCAAAATACACAGTAAATGACTCGAAGAGTACTTTTCCCTGTTAGAGGAGTTCACAATGTTAAATCCGGATGAAGTGGCAACTGCCGGCTAAGATCAAATCCGGTTCCCCGGCCGACCCGATACCTCCACGCTTCTTTTCATAAATCGTCGTTTAGCTTCTCAGAAATCGCACTGATATTTTCAGTATATCACTTTTGCAATCAGAAGTCCCAATTATATGGAAAGCTGCGATGGTTAGACCTATCCTAAAAAAAAATCTACTGCCGATCCTAAAACTCCAAGCAATTATCGTCTTATTTCCCTGCTTCCTTATTTTGGATAAGTCCTCGAGTCTTTGATTAATGGGCAACTCACTACCCATTTGGAGAGCCATGAACTACTGGACCTGTCACAGTCCAGTTTCAGGGTCGCCCACAGCACAGAAACAGCGCTGGTGGTGGAAGTTATTGACAACATCAGATTAGCCCAGGACAACAGACAATCGGCTACGCTTGTCCTGTTGGACCTGTTGTCTGCCTTCGAGACAATCTCGCACAGCATTTTAGAACAATGGCTTTGGGAGATGGGTGTCAGAGGTAAGGCCCGGGACTGGTTTAAAAGCTATTTAACCAATCATACCACTACGGTACAAATTGACAACTTGGTCTCCAGAAGCCGGCCAGTAAAGATGGGTGCTCTCCAGGGCTCCATTTTGAGCCCTATGCTCTTTAATCTTTATATGTCATCTGTGGCTAAAGTGATCAGGTCCAATGGCTTTGATGTGGTGTTATATGCTGATGGCACCCAGCTAGTGATCACCCTAGGACCTGATCCCCTTGACACAAAGACCCGTTTTAAAAACTGCATGACTCACATAGATAGCTGGATGAGAGCTAACCATCTCCAGCTAAATGGAAGCAAGAAGGAGGTCATTCTTTTCGGTAGTATGGTCGAACAACTGGTGGCCCCGAAATCTGGGCCCTTGCCCTTCCCCAAAACCAGTGGTGTGGAACCTTGGACTAATGATCGACAACCAGCTATTGATGAAAAATCAGGTAAACCCGCTAATTGGCACCTGTTATGGAATTATGCGTTGTTTAAAAAAAAACTTTCAATGGATCCTAATTGAGTCGAGGTAGCCACTTGTTCAGGGATTGATCATCAGCCATATTGATTACGGAAATGCCCTGCTGTCCTCGATCAATGAGGAACTCTATTCCTTGCTCCAGGTTCTGCAAAATACAGCCATCCAGACTGGTACTGAACCTTCCCTCTAGATCTCCATCAAGACCCAATCTTAGGCACCTCCACTGGCTACCCATGACGGAGCGCATTCAGTTCAAGGTCCTTTGTCTAGTGCATAAGACTGTGCGTGGCAGCGGGCCTGGCTATTTTGCAAAAATATTCTGCTTAGGACGTTAAGGCCAAGTACCAAATTTCTCCTCACCCCATGCAAAGTTCACACAGCCAGAAATGGTGGGAGATCTTTCTCATATCTGGCACCTACCTTTTGGAATAAACTTCCACCCGCATCTACTCTCCATTATAGATCATAATCGATTCCGCAAGGAATTAAATACCAGGTTGTTCGACCATTGATAGTATTTCTTTTCCCTTTTCCTTCGGTTTTCTGTTTTAGAGGAGTTTACGCAAGCGCCATGAGACCTCCGGGTGATATGTGCCCTTAATAAATATCCATGACTTGACTAGACTAGCAGTGAGGGTTGAGTGAAGGTCATGCAAAAAAAATTTATATTAATACTTACCCCAAGTGAAAGCACAACGGACCAGCGTTTGCTACACTTCATTTGTTTTCTGAACCTTATTGAAAGTTAAGAGCAAAGAAAAAACATCCCATATGGTCATGGCACTTCAGGTTACATCATCATATCAGAAATGTACGTGTATACAAATTTTGATGTAAAAGCCCTGCTAAGGTCCATAAAGACCAAATACACAGAGACTGTATAGCTAGGGAATATTTGTAAATGATAGGTGCATGTTTCAGGCATTGCTCAGTTGTGCCTAGCCCAACTCTGAGTTATCCCAAAAAATATGTCCCACTATCTTAATAACTTAATGTATTAAAGAAATTTACCTATAACAAGGGGGCTGCTTTAATTACCCTTTATAAGAACTGAAACTATCAGAGTGTGTGAACAAGTAGAAGGCCATCTGGTCTGAAGAGCATGCTTCAAGGTCATGGTCAAGAGAGGAGCTGTCAGGGCCAAGTGTCTTACCATTTGGACTCTTGTGTATCACCTTTGACACTTCCTCACAAGTTTTGACAATTTCTTTTTAAGTCCCAGAGCACTTATTTTGATAATTCTTTTTTTTTTTAACGAATTGTTAGATAAACTGGCTGCGTTTTTGCCATAAATGACAGACAAATGCAAGACCAATCACCTACTGGGATATGAGAGCCACAGGACATTCACTTGCAATCAGTACCAAACTCAAATTAGGATTTTCTTCTCGATATCAGTTTTATTACCGATGCCCTTTGTCACCTTTGCTCTTGCTTTTGGCTTTGCAGCCCCTAGCCCTAACCATCCAGTTCTCTGGCTACAAAGTAAACTGGTCTGAGAATGAGGATCAAGACTGTGGCGATACCCATGATCAAGCACAGACTTGCTTAATCACTGCGGGAACACTTGTTTAAATGGGTCTTCTTTACAATGAAATACCTGAACATATTGATCAGTGGCAATATTCAGGATATGATGGTTAATAATCCTAGAATTCTACAGCATCAACTGCACAGAGACTGTGCAAGACGGGGTAAATTACAACTTTGCCTCTGTGGCAGAATTAAAACGATGAAGATGGTAATCACACCCCACTTTAAATATGTGTTTAGCATGATACCCCTCAAGGCGCCCGCTCTCTACTGTACAACATTGACCCGCAAACCAAAAAATACTGGCAAGGAGACAGGCTCCGATTGGCAATTTCTAAACTCTAAGCAGCTACTTCATCGGAACAACTACACTTATGTAAATTAGGACTTTCCCAAATAGCCTATCATTTCTCTTCAGATTTAGAGACCCCAGTCTGGGTCAGTTTGGAAAACAAAATTTCTGGGTAAGTAAAAGGCCTGCAAATCATCTGGAGGCACCTACAAACAAATGACAATATATTTGCCAATATGATCAAGGAAGGCTCCATTACAGTATGGTCAAAATGTCATAAACCTTTGAAACAAAAGGGCTTTCCACTTCCTTGTGCCCCTCTATTGAACAACGCCGGTCTACATAATCAGAGGGAGCTCATTCTGTTCACCTACATAGAGTCTAAGAAGGTGTTCAAACTATTGATCAAATAATGCCAGGCAATGCCTTGAAGTCCCTTGAGTATATGCACTGTGACTTTCAGCTTGCTTCTTAACAACTCTGGTACTACCTGGAACTCAAAACCTGTCTGTTGAATCAATTGTGAAAACACCCTCAGTATCTCGGAGAATCATTCTGCCATACCCAACTACAGTGATTGGGAAGCTATAAAAAGCTGTTTTCTGGTCTATATGAGGCCTTGAGAGAAGTATTATACACCAAAACCAATAGAAGGCTCCTCTAGCTAAAATAACAATCGCAACTGCAGAAAACCTACACAGACAGGGGTTGGATCTCCTTAGTGATCATGACCAGAGGAATGATAGAGGCCCGGAGGAAATTCAGCTATTTAGAAATTATACATTGTTGGCCTTCGTTGTCCTACAGGCCATATAGAGGGGAAATGATGCCTATGTTGAAATGCTGGAGGTGCAGCCAAATGGTGGAGATATGAAGGACATTCTCAGCCGTACTGGGAGTCAACCTGGAATCTGCTGCAGTTTACTAGAGGCCGTAATATAATCCGAGCCTCCGAACGTGCAGTCCTAAACAAATCAGAAGATATTGGCATCACTACTTATCGGAAAAGGTAGCTAACCTCAGTTCTTCTTGTAGCAAAATTGTGTATACTCCATCAGTGTATGAAGGATTCACCCCTGACTTCTCGCCACTGGACGGACAGAAGCCTTGTCCACCGTGGCATCTTATATACAAGCTGAATTATCAGTTGATCTGTATGATGAGATATGAGGACCCTATAATCATGTCTGAATCTCAATGGCAGTAATAAAGTATAGTTGAATGGCCCCTATCTGAATGCTTGTATTATATTAGACAGGGACCCTCCAGCTTCATCAGATGGTTCTGTGTAGTATACTGATTTCTAATCCATACTCTTCTCTATTGTGTCCAGTCATACGGGTTTCATAATTCTATCAAATATTGACAGCTGTTAGATCCATATAGCTGTGAAATGCGTAATATTCTTTTAGCGACACACAGGTTTTCCTTTTTTTTGCATAAAATTATTTGTGAGCATATTCTGTACTTACTGTTTATCACTTGTCATGTCTCGGCCTAATGATGACAGACAAGTATATATATTTATAGGAGCTTTATTAAGTATCTCCTTCAGTGTCCCTGTCCCTACTCTAACTGACTCTATCCTGTCTACGCTCCTCCTCTTCCCCTCATCCCCAGCTAGCTCCACCCACCCAACTACTAGACTGCTGACTACATAACATCTCCCCCTTTCTTAACAAAATAACAGAACAGTGTGCCAGATCATATTTCTTCAATGAGTCTTTTCGGTCGTTGGATATCTCGGCGGGGTCGCATCGACAGGGCTCCGGTCGTATCATCTACCAGAGGGTTTCTTATCTGACTCCCGCTCTCTTGGTCAACTCGGTCAGACTCTTCAGGAGCAAGCGCTCCAGTCACATTCGTTAAAGTTCCTTTCATGTCCGGAGGGCATTTCTTAAAATGTGATACATTCCTGGTAACTCGTCGTTGATCAGATTCCGCAGTTAGCATAGTGCCCTTCCACTGGGTGACCAGCAAAGGTTCATCTCGGAAGCGACAGTCAGTCTTTCTTTGTTGGTCTTGTTTGACGATGATGTAATCTCCTTCATGCAAAGATGGCGATCTCGCCCTCCTCTTGGCATCTGCATATGATTTCATTTTGTCCTTGTTACAACTATTAGTTGCCATCACCTCTTGACGGCTGCGGAGGGGCGACACTGCCCGCAAGGCCCCTTCCCAGGTCGGGATGCGATTTCTTATGGGGCGCCCCAGCATCAGTGTTGCAGGACACTTTCCGGTGGTCGAGTGAGGGGTTGTCCTATATGCTCTAAGGACCTCATTGAGGGCTGCTTGCAGATCCTTCTTTTCAGCAGTGGCTTGTTGAAACGTCTTTTTAAGCGTGGCCATGAATCTTTCAATGGTGCCATTTGCTTGTGGCCAGAGAGGTGTAATTCTCCTGAGTTTAAAGTCCAGGTGCTTTGCAAACGCACTGAACTCGTGCCCATTGAACGGAGGTCCATTGTCAGTTTTTACCTCTCTGGGGACACCCCATGCTGCACGCATTTCATCCAGTACTTTGAGAGTGCTAGAGGCACTTGTGGATGACACAAATTGCGCGATGGGAAATCGTGAGTACTCATCAATTATGGCTACCACATATTTTCCAGATTGCAGTGGTCCGTAGAAATCCATGGCAAGTTCTTGCCACACTCCGCTGGGTAGGGTGGTCATTTGTAATGGGGCCGGTGGATCCCCTTTGTTGGTCAGCTGGCATAGATGGCAATCCTTCAGAGTAGACTCCACCATCTGGTCGAGGAGGGGAAACCACACTCGTTCCCGGAGGGCTCGTTTTGTTGACACTACTCCTCTGTGACCTTCATGGGCAAGGTTGATGACGCCTTGCCGTAGTTGACCAGGAACAACAATCCGCTGACCTCGCAGTATCACTCCATCCATGGTGACGGACAGTTCGTCACAGACGTGTCGAAATGCTTGCATTTCCTGCTTGACAGCCGGATCATTGTCGTCTCCTTTAGAATCATGTCTCCACCGGTTGGTCTGAATCCGACGGAGTACCTTTTGCAAGACGACGTCTTGCGCAGTGACCTCTTGGATGACTTCCATGGGAATGGCAGGTGGCAGTGCTTGAACAGCCACGAAGTGGATGTACTTCTCAGCAATGAAGGGTTTGGAGTCCGACGATGCGTGAGGGTGTCGTGACATGTAGTCTGTTGGGTTCTCCGCCTTCGCGGGTTTGTGGACAATAGTGAAAGTATATTCCTGGAGTCTCAGGCCCCATCTCTCAATCCTCTGAGGCATTTTGGATCTAGAGTTGCCGTAGATGGTGACCAGTGCCTGATGATCGGTGATCAGAGTAAAGTGCTTGCCATAAATAAAAACATGAAAATGTTCACATGCCCGAACCACCGCAAGACTTTCCTTTTCAGGTTGTGAATATGCCCTTTCGGGATCGGACAGACTGCGACAAGCGTAGGCACCAATACGTCTCTGGTCGGAGTCATTGCCATATTGTGCCAGAATCGCCCCTAACCCTACAGGGCTGACATCCACTGTAATTTCAGTTTTTCGCCGAGGATTAAAGTATGAGAGGTTGTCGGCAGACTCCATCGCCAGCTTGATCTCTCTGAATGCTTGTTCACACTGGGGTGTCCAGTCAAACGGTGGGCCTTGTTTTGTGAGAGCACGAAGAGGATGGCTGATGGTCGCATAGTCTCTGATATAACGGGCACAATAGCTGACCATCCCTAGAAACGATCTCAATTCACTGACATCTTGTGGGCTCTTGGTGTTATTCAGATTAGCTATCTTGTCCGGATCAGGTTTCATCCCGGCACCCGAGAAAATGTGACCAAAGAATTTCAAAGTGGACTGGTGGAACTCACACTGATCTTTGTTCAACGTCAGGTTGGCGTCCAGCAGGGCGTGACAGACGCGATCCAGGGCCATGTCGTGTTCACGAACGTCTGAGCCATAAACAAGGATATCGTCGCTGTAGTTCTGAGTGTTGGGGATGTGCTGAATGATTTGTCGGATTGCCTCTTGAAAAATTTCTGCGGCTGAGGAGACACCAAAACTCAATCGCTTGTATCTGAAAAGTCCCAAGTGAGTTGCAAATGTTGTAATGTAGCGGGACTTGACGTCCAACTCCAGCTGGTGGTAGCCCTTGTTTAAATCCAGCTTCGAGAACACCCTCGCCCCATTCAAAGCAGAAATCATGTCGCTTAGATGCGGCTCAGGGTGGCGCTCCCTCTCTATTGCCGTGTTGGGTAGTCGCATGTCGACACACAGCCTCACTTTGCTAGGGGTGCCCTTCTTTGGTACGATGACCACTGGCGACACCCATGGAGTTGGACCATCCGTCCGTTCAATAATGTCTGCTGATAGGAGGTCTTGGAGTTCATGCTCTACAGCTTTTTGGAGATGAAATGGTACACGTCGAGGGTGCTGTGCCACAGGTCTGCTCTGTTCGTTGATGTGCAGATGGATTTGGCATCCCTTCATTTTCCCTAGTCCCTGAAATAGCCTGGGAAACTTGCTGGCGATGTCCTGGTCATCACTGACCTTAAATAGGATCTCAACGAGGCGGAGACGCTCTGCAGTTGGTAGACTGAGTAAGCAATATGCCTCTGGGCCTTTGATGACATGTATGACCGCTGGTATGGTCACAGTGTCGTGCTTGAGTGTTGTTGGAAATTTTCCCAAGCAAGGGAGTGGCTTCTTGGACATCCAAGTGAAGACTCGGACTGGTGCGTAAGTTAGTGGTGGCTTAGGATTCATTCTCTCATATTCCGTGACCAGGATGTAGTTTAGCGAAGCCCCGCTGTCCAGCACGAATTTGGTATCATGGTTCCCTACTTTTATATCCAGGCGTGGATATTTCTTGAGCTGGTCGGGATCTGCAATCGTATTCACATACTCCACTGTGTACTCAGAGTCTCTGGATGATGATCTGGAGTCTCGGGATGGTGACCTCCGCTCCCATCGAGATCTACGTGACTCTCGGCTGGAGTGTGACGAGCCTGAGGACAATGTAGACTTTCCTTGGACTGCCCTTATGTGATGTTTTCTGGTTTGGAACGAGATGACCTTGTCGTTCCGCTTCGCCTCTCCTTGTGATTGTCCCCACACATCGCTTCAAAGTGGTTCGTCCGCCCACATCTTCTACATCGCTGGCCCATGGCAGGGCAGGCATCTGCATGTGGATAGTCATATCCACACCTATACCATCTTTTTGTCCTTTCCGGCCTCCTTTCTCTTCGCCCAGGGTCTCGTCTCCTGTGTTCAGTGTGTCGTTGACGAGATGACGGCCTGGGTCTCCATTGCTTTTCCTTCGAGTTACGTCGGCTGCTGCCGCTGGCTTGGACACGACGCGCTTGTTCATGACTTACGTTGCGCCCCGTTTCAATGCTGGTGGCATGTTCCTCGGCCTGGTCATAGACGCGAGTCATTTCTTCAATGTCATCTAGTTCATGAGGTTTTCTTAGTAGCCGCCTCCTGAGGGTTTCCGAGTGGCATCCATCTATGATTTGTGATTTTATGGCGGCATCTGTTGAGAAGGTGTTAAATTCACAGTGTCTCGATAGTCGCCGCAGTCGGGTGATGAACGCGCTCATTGCTTCATCCTTTCCTTGGCGCGCTTGATGAAACGCATGACGTTCATAATCAACATTTCTTTTATGGAGGAATTTTTTGTTCAAGGCCTCACGCACCTTGTCATATGTTCCAACATCTGCAGGGGGAAGATCTTTGATTATCTTGCTTATTTCTCGACCTGCTAGGTTGCGGAGGGCAATCAATTTTTCTTCATCAACTGTTACCTTGGACCACTTAATGTAGTCTTCGAAATCCTCAAGCCATTCTTGCCACTTTGGGCCCATGCTCCCTCCTGTGGTCAGTGTCAAGGGTTCCGGGGGCCGCAGATGCAACACTCCCGTGATAAATTGGTTTGACTTCATTTCGCTGCGGGATGTATTTGGAGTCACCATCGTGATATCATGTGCTTCTCACCCTTTCCCCTGGCTCTGATTGACCTGTTGCTTCCTGTTCACAGGCGCTCTGGTTGATCAATTACTGTCTTCTTTAGCCAATATTATTTAACCTTACTCGTGCTTGTTTATATTGTTACAGCTGCTTGTGCTTGTTTAGCATTGATGTCTTGTGTTGGTTCGTGCTTGTTTTGCTTCTTTGCAGTCTCGTGTGTCATTTCTTGCTTGCCAATTAACACGCCTGACCCTAAAATGGCCGCCGTTGCTGAAATCTCACTTCACACGAGACTTTCTCTCTGTTCATTCTAACCAGGGCCGATTCAATCGGGACTCACCGGCCGCCGGTCTCAGGGACAGCAGTACTTCTCCAGGTCTCCACACCTGTGCCACAGCTGCCACGTTCAGGTAAGGTTAGGGTGGGCTCCCACCTTGCTTCTTTGGGTCTCGCTCTCACTCGGCGACACCTTGCCGAATCTCACACATCAGGAGTGAGATCTTGATGTCGTGTGCCACTCGAGTTCCGTTTTCCACCACGCTCGATGGCACTGGTCAGCAGGCCTTCCTGGGACAGCGCTCACTGTCGGGGGCAATCCCGGATTACTTTGGATGACAGGCATCTTGCCGTATTGCTAACACTAATTGTTTTCTCTTCATTTATTGTCTGTCTATAACTGTTTGAATAATGCATGTATGTGATTTATCAACTATATGATTAACTGCTATGTAATAATATGAAAAAAAGATAATTTTATAAATAACAAGAATACTACAAAAAGATAAAAATATTTGCAAGAGCCTTATAATAAATAAATGAAATAATCTTTTTCCAAATTGATTTGTTGGGTGACTTTTTCACTTAATCACTGGGTATTGACAAATATATATATCATGGTGAATATCATACAGTTTTTATGAGTTTCGAATCTACTTGACTATAGACCGTTTCCAACCAGAGTCGGAGTGGGCTCCCGACTTCTGCTTCTTCAGTGCGTGCCAACTTGCACCCATCAGGCGTGAGTCGCGTTTTTGGCGCGAACGAGCTCTTCCTTTCTCGAGCGTTTCGGCGCTTGTTACTTCGGCTCCTCTTGGCTCCCTCACAGTCGCCTGACTGGGGAATAGGGTCACCTGCTGCTGGCCTCTCGCATCAGGCGGCAGCTTCACTCTTCACAGCAGCGCTTCTCTTTCTAGACGCTGCTCGGGATGGGACGCTCCTGCAGGGTTCTGTGGGTGGTAGGCACACCAATCCCACCCTCGTCGCCAGTTGTCATGTCTAGGCCCAATGATGACAGACAAGTATATATATTTATAGGAGCTTTATTAAGTACCTCCTTCAGTGTCCCTGTCCCTACTCTAACTGACTCTATCCTGTCTACGCTACTCCTCTTCCCCTCATCTCCAGCTAGCTCCACCCACCCAACTACTAGACTGCTGACTACATAACATCACTTATTGTCCATTACAAAAGAAATAAAATATTTGCAGTCACTTCAAGCTAAAAGAAAAGCAATAAGATGAAAGGCGACTTACTCCTTCCACTCTTTGGTTAGGGTGACCAGCAACACAGATTTCTTCTGAGGTTCTTTTTTGTTTTTGTCTCAGCCCAATTATTCTCGAGTTGTCTGGTGACATTTCAGTAGCACACACTATATGACAGAGTCTCTTGACTCTGGTCTTGAGAACTATTTTAAGCAAAGAAATTAGTTTTCACCTTTTGTCTGAAGCAAGGGAGAGAGACTGCCAAGCTAGCATCAAGCTGCAGTGCATTCCCTACCCAGGCAACCTACAGGGGCACCTGCACCTTGAGGACAGGCTTGGGAACAGTCAGTAGGGAAATGTTTTTACTGTGAATTTCTTTGCATTGAATACGTGGCCAGAGCACAGAAGGCACTAAAGGGAGCCAGTGACTAAGGCATTTAAAAGCCACACAAGCGTACTTGAATTGCATGCAAGCAGTCACAACCTGTGCAAAGATCAGAGGGCAGCATAAATAGTGCCTTGTTTCCCAAGGACATCGCGGACTAGATGGTTACATATTCGGTTACACTGTGTGCTTTATGAAGATGTTTGTTGGGCAACACTGGAAGTTCTCCATGTAAAGCATTATATTAATTTGGCCTCACAATTGTCGAGGACCGACTACTTAACCTCATTTTTTTTCTGTGAGAACTAAAATCTGTATATGTTTTGGAAGAAGCAGTGTATTTATTACCTCGGTTCAGGCCCGTGATACACTATCATGGCCCTTGGCCAAATGGGGCTCACTAAGGTTAAGTAAATGAGGCAGGGGTTGGAAATTAGGTGACGATTTGAATTTCAAGTCTGTTCAGGTTTTGTGCAGGCAGCACTAGTGACACCTATCAACCTTAACTTCCGTTTTTGGGGATGTGCACTAAACGAGAACACACAAAATTCGGGGTCGAGTCTCGGCACTGGTGCAACATCCTGTGATTCTGGGCAAATCAACGCCTGGATACCCTCATTAGGGATAAGCTGCGGAATATAAATCTACAAAATTGATAACATGTTCCACTCTGCTCCACCTGACCTACACTTCCATCTTTCTACTGTTTATGAAAAGAATCTTGCTCTGAGTGAGAATAAGATACTACAGAGCAGTTCGCTACCTAAACACATTTCGGGGCTACTATTGTTTCACTTTTCTTTTGTTTTTTACTAACATAATTACAATTCATTTTTTTTTATCTGGCTCTCTCTTTCTCTCTGCAATTTATCTCTCTTTAGGTTTCAAAATCACCCGCACATCACACTGTCACAAACGTAATTAAATTCTAGGATAACACAAACAACATTTTTCCAAAACCTTAGATTCTGTATGTTCACATTTCTTTTGAAAAGTAAAGCAACAATTCTCATGATTCCTGTCTTTTTGAGATGACCATTCAACAAATTCGGATGGACAAACTCAGCAAGTAATTTTTCATTTTTGGGTGTTTATTTTATTATTAAAAGTCTGAAATGCATAAACTCTAAAGGTGCCGGATTTAGGGACTCCTGAGAGGTTGGGGGAGCCGAGGGTCGCCCAGGGCACAATGACTGACATCCTACTCATTGGAGATGGGGCTGTCACTCATTTTCCATGCCCAGGTTCGCAATGCTGAGCATGGATGACTGGGGCAGGAAAGAAAACCTGAGCTATTTTTTGCATGGAGTAAACAAACTCAATACAAAAAAGTATGCCGCGCTGATGCTTTGAACAAGGTCGGAAAAACCGCAGTTCTGTAATGTTTCATACTTTAGAACTGGTTCCTTCCACAGGTGTTCCGAGTTGAGGGTTTAAGTGGGATGAAAAAACTTGGGGGTTCTTTTATAGGGGAGTGGCCACTGTGATTAAGGGCGTGGCTTAAAACACTTTATCTAAAAATCTGTGCTTAGCTGCCCCACTGGAATGTTGCTGCTTCTATCCATTCCTCCAGTTATATAACATAACAAGTAACATTACACCTGCAACAAGCCAGGACTATTGGCTTTGTCAATAGCTGTAAATTGCATATGATAAATAAGCAACAACTATCACTTTGTTGCATATAATATTGAAAATGCTACTCACTTTTGTGGGCGAAGTTGTGGCGTGAGGCTAGAACACTCGACCTTCGAGCTAAGAAAACATTCGAGCCTGACGTCCTGTGATTCAAAAAATGAATATGTCCTTGTGTAATGTAATTGGTGCTCTTGTAAAATGCTCCAAGTTTGCACTATATACAACTGAAAAACGAGTCTCTTTGAAATTACATCAAAGGCAGTGACTTGGTTGTACTATTGCAGAGTTAAGGGTTTTTTTTTTCCATCCTGAGGGTAAAAATGGAGAGCCCGATAGGGAACTGTCTCAGCACCAGCAAGCTTTTAAAAACTGCTGGTGCTGAGCACTGGCAGGACCCGGTCCACTTATAGCCCTCGGCGCTACGCATGTTTAGTGCAGCGCGAGCATTCCACAGACATGAGTGCTTTAGATAACCCTGATCCCTTTCCTCACGGGATCACAGGTGACATCATAGAGGACTACTGTTAAAGGATGTCATTCAGGTTTGGTCATCTCTTCAATAGTTTTATGTTGTGGCAACGAATTTTTAAGAAAAATATAACCTGAAAGTCACTGAATGTGTTATTTGTCAATGTGTCATTTGTTACCACTCCTGAAGCACGATGATCATATTGTCACAATCACAGAAAAGATGATTTTACAAAGGAAAACATTAATTTCACAGAGTCCAGAAAACACTATTCTTCTGCTCATATCTTGATGCAACATTTTGGGACAGAGAACATTATCTACAGTGGCACTAAGCAACTCTGATGGCATGCTGAAATAATGTAATGGTCAATGCTATACCATAGTCAAAATCATGGACAGGTCGATATTGACCATTCTTGAACATAGTAGAATTGCAATTGTATGGAGACAAGACGGCGAGGACTTCTCCAGGAAGCCTCTTCCAGAGCAGCCAATGGCGAACAAGCATTAGCATAGATAAAAAGTCTCCCCTTTGGACCTTGTAAGTGCTTAGCCATGCTACCGTGGGTGCTGTACCACCAGGAATTAAAGAACTATACAATTACTGCACGCTGTGTCATGCAGTTTGATGTAGGAATACATGTTTGGCTCAGGAAACATTTATGGACAGATTCCAAGGCTTTTCGCACAGACAGAAAGACAAGTACCTTAATGAAAGTCAGCAGCACTATAACATTCTATGTGTGACTGCATCACTTGAGTATTGAACAGCCTATAAAAAAAAAGCAGTGAAGTTCTTTTCAATGGAGTAGGTGTTACTTCCCTCCTAGCCCTGGCCCTTATTCACCAGGCACCCTTCTCCAGAATTTTCCATTCATAACACTGCCCGCACCATCCGTATACCAGCAAGCCTCAAGCCCGCACTCAGTCCCAGCCCCCACTCAGTCCCAGCCCCCTAGGCATATGAGCCCTGGACATAGCCACAACAACAAAATACACTCATTTGTCAGGTAGAGTGAAAATGAATAATAATCATGGACGGTGTCTGCATCACTTAATCTCAGCTCACCTAAAAACAAAAACAATTACCTAACCTTGTGTATTGTAATTGCCGTTTTGTAAATCGCTTCAATGCCCTCTGGTCAGTTGACTTTGTGCTCTATAAAAATGCCTCCAAAATATGAATCCTACCTTGTATATTGTAACTAACACTTATGTAAAGCACTCAACCACCTTCGGGTCGCTGGAGTTCACATTATATAATAAAACATGTCTCACAGTCCCTGGGGAGATGCAGTGAATGTGCTGTGAAATTAGAGCTCTGAGAGGAGGAGGACAAAAGGAAGAGGTAGCGAGGTGGGCATGCAGCAACATGGGAGGAGGTGAGAGGAACAAATGCTGCTCCCATTCGTCAGTTAAAGGGGAAATAAACAGTGGCGGCATCGGCATCACTTAATCTCAGCACACCTAAAACAAAAAAAATAACCTGACCTTGTGTAATGTAATTGAAGTTTTTGTAAAGCGCTTCAACACAGTTCGGTCAGTCAATTTCCTGCTCTAGAAAAATCCCCCCAAAAATCTATCTGACATTGTGTAATGTAACTAGCACTCATGCAAAGCACTTCATCACCATCGGGTCACTAAAGTTCAGATTATATAAACAAGCATCAGAAAAAACCCAACAGGATTTGCCCAAGCCTTGCCCTTATCGGTGCTGCAAGGTTGGGTTGCTGAAGGTCAGTGACAGAGGCTCGCTAAAGCAATAAGCAGTGAAGCGGGAGGAGTCTGGGGGGAATACTCACGCTTTGAAGACTGAGAAAATGAAAGTGGCGATTTCGAAAAACAGCGTCTGACATTCCATCTCGGTATTTGAATGGGATGGGGAGATTAAAAGACGGGCGCTGAAGCTGAACAACCAAAGATGGGCAAACAGTGACATGAGCAGGAATCAAAGAAAAAAATAGTCCCTCCAATGAACACTTCAACACAGAAGCGTATTGTTAACAGTAATTGGGCAATGGTCTGTGGGAGGAAACCAAACAGAA
Organism: Lissotriton vulgaris; assembly: GCF_964263255.1. NCBI lineage: Eukaryota > Metazoa > Chordata > Amphibia > Caudata > Salamandridae > Lissotriton > Lissotriton vulgaris. The sequence goes on along the minus strand of NC_141685.1, from coordinate 670,174,296 downwards.
AAAGGAGGGACAAAGAGGAAGGATTAACCACTAGAAAGCAAGCATTTTTGAGCGGCAATTGAGGGATGAATAAAAAAGCAATGGACATGCTGTGAGCCGAAAGAGTGAATACAGCATGGCTGGAAGAGACAGCGCATGCGCTGCCTAGGCTCGACCTAAAAAGGACAAAAAGAATCAGCGCTGATAAGAGAGGATAGTTGTATTATCGAGTTTATTGCAGTAAAGCAGTACTCTAATCCACTGGCACAAAGACCTACACACTGATCTTCAGAAAAACAGACATTTCACTAATTCAAATAAACACAGCAGTGATGAACTCTTACCCAATAAGCACAGTGTGTGCATGCCATTCTGTCGATTTTTCTTTATTTTATCATAGAAACTTTCAGGTTTCCAAGTGTCAGTCCAGAAAACGATGGAAATAGTTTCTCCAAAATTGTACAGCTACAAAAAGCAAACATAACATTAAGACTAATAAAAAACTGCGCCAAAACACAAGTGCAAAAACTTAACAGTGCCTGTGTCAATAAACCACACACTGCAAGCTTAAATTGAATTCTAATTGTAAAAGAACCAATACTAATATACCCCACTCTGCAGAATAAATGTTTTTCCTCATCACCATTTCATCATGAATGCATTTTGTTGAAGTCGCACAATGGTATTACCTACCCATCTAATACTCACTCAAGAGATATTTAAAGGAACAAGTCAAACTTTGTTTGGAAACTAGATATGCGCGACACTATGCGAAATATTTAGCAGACAACTGATTGTTCTTCCTTTCTAATGTAGGTTGCTTCTTATGGAGGATGTGAGGTTATGCTTTTTATTGATCTTCTTTTCATTTTCTTATAGTATTATTCTACTCTTAAGAATTGAGACCGCCATTTTGGGACTTGTTGTACAATCAGTTGATTTGCTTCAAGATTTTTCTCCATTGCATTAACATTGTTGATTAGTAAACACTTAACCAGTACACAGCTAAGGAGGGCAACCTTACACACATCTTACTATCAGGACACAAAAGAACAAGTAACTGTAATCGTCCAGAAACAGATTTACATTTTCTGAAAACTGTGGAAGTTCACTGCAGTTTAATTGACCGACAAGAACCAAATAATAGTCTAAAGCTTATGGTATGTACCTGGATCACTGTGCTAAAGGTGCACTTTGGCCTCTTGGACCTAAATTCCCTTAGCTGCACCTGGTGATGAACTGCCAATACTTCTTACTCAAAGAACCCAGGGCAGAAGGGGAGCCTTGGGTGGGGACTGCACTGAACAACTAGAGAAATTGGTGGCAAGTAATGCTAATGACAACAAACTAAGTGGGTAACACACTTAGTGTGTGGCTATCTTCATATTTTGTTATCAAACTAAGAACACAAGCTATAGCTGTTGAAATGTGCAGGGGGAGACGGATTCTCCCTCTTCCATTGTGTCCCACCCAGCTCACAGGAATGCAGCAATACACAAATCTGCCAGGGGTGTTCATCTACCTCCTCATGTCTTCACCAGGCAGGCCTGGTCCTCCTTAAATGGAACCCAGGGTCCTCCATGTAATGAACCATTACAGGCACCCTTGCACTCTGTGCATGTTTACAGCACCCACACTATCCAGCACTGTTACCTTCATGTGTTGTGCCACCACAGAAACAGACACATTCAGCATTCACTCTGTACGCACTGCTCAGTACTATAGCCTTTCTGTGTTGCCACTTGCAGACAAACATGCAGCTAGCACACCAATTCACCGTGCAGATGTTGCACAACACCACAACCTTCATGTACTGTACTCCTTGCAGGTAAACATACACCCGGTACATGCACTTACCATGCATGCACTGCATAGCACTATATCTTTCATGTACTGGACATAATCAATCAACTTTCATTCGATTTGATTTTCAAAGAAAATCATACAAGTGTACATTAAAAAATCAATCCATTAAAACAAACAATCTTATAATAAAAATGGTCAGGTCGACGCCTAAGAAATATACAAACGCAATTACATTAATTCATTAAATTCATACAGACACAAAAAATCCAAAGAATACAGTACTAGCACGTTTCTCCTCAGATCCAGATAAATAAAATGGGAGACAAAAAAAGCACAGTTTGGGAGTGGCTAAAAATTGCAGATATAGTTTGGCCGTTCTATTTTGCTAAATTCCTGCGCTTCTAAAATGGGTCTTAGAAATTTGTGTTGCAGGATAGAAAACTTAGGACACAACAAAACTAGATGCAAAGAGGTGAAAGTAGAGGTGTGGTCACAGGTAAATGGAGGTAGGGTGGATTGCGAGAACCAGACACCCTTGGTAATAGCAGCTGATGAAAGATGTATACCATTAATATGGCGGGTGGCAACCGCGGCCCACAAATCGAACTAGATACCATTTCTGTTACAGCTAAATTGAGAAGGGACTACCACCAATTGGATAGTCACTGGGATCTGCTGAGCAAGATCCCCCTGATCTCAATTCGTAGAACTAGTCGTTAAAACCAATGTCTTCACATAGTAAAGGTAAACTGGCATATAAGCTGTGTGACCCCCTCATTTTTAGTTCTCTCTTCAAGCTCTAGATCACCACAAATGATCAGCTAGCAGAAAACTGCACAGAATGGCAGCAGGGTACGGAGTCCTGGGGCCGTAGCAGGAGCATATCTTCATGCAGGGAATAAGACTATGGCTTGCAGATCTGGAGTATATTTTCAGAAAGGAAGAATGCATGTGCAGATAAACTCGACAAGTTTTTCTATTCTTACTGCATTTTTGCACCCATCCCTGCATTTTTTCACTGATCACTCATGCAAGGGTGAAGCACATTCTATGTCCTCAAACGTCATGTCTCCTCGGGACTTCACCTTTGCTGAAATAATTTTTTGACTGGGGGTGCTGGCCAGGGGCATCAGCTCACTAAAATTATAAAAGTTGGTGTTACTTAACGAGCGCATACATCAACAGTGCAAATAACTTTAAGCAGCAGTGTTTAGGCGGTGAATGTGATGAAAAAGTGTTTAATGGTACATCATGATGCAATATTCTTTTTTTTAAAAAAATGTTATTTATTTTTTCTTTGTCCTCATAACCACCGTGGAACCTAATGCCAAGATGGATAAGCCATATAACAGCTGTCTCAGTCTATGAAGACTGGTAGGGACAAGATACGGACATGATGGGGGCCGTGACATCCCTCAGCTGTCGCTGGAACCACCGAGGTGGCAAAAAGTCGAGCGATTACCTAATCTCGCGGTAACCTAGGTGGAGGTGACAGCCAACACGGGCCGGGCAACGGCTGTTCAGCAGGTGTGAGCAAAAGGTAACACCATAGTAGGTTAAATCATTGGAACCGGGGGAAAAAAAAAAATCCCGGGCAAATCATTGCACCCAAGATAATAAATACCAAAAGGCCCTTTTACTCTGGTTGCCAGACCTGGCCAGGTAAGCACGTGAAGTCTGCCGGACTGAGACCTGCCAATCCCTGAAGGTAGGAGGTAGAGAGTCTTTCCATTTCCTGCAGATCCCCCTTCTTGCCAACAGTATCGCATAAAACACTAGACTTTTAGCAGAGCTCGGTGCACCATCCAGGATGCCGAAAATCACAAGAGGTAGGTCTATAGTGATGGAAACACCCAGTGATGTTGTAAGAGTGTTACCAATCTCCTCCCAGAATGTTTCCAAACGTGGACATTAAAAAAACATATGCTAATCAGAGGCGGCCACGAGCCCACATTTAGCACATGCCACTAAGTTGCCTTCAGAGAATTTAGATAGTCTAAGAGGGGAATAGTATGCTCTATGCAGGGTAAATATGTGATTCCTGAATAACCAAGAAGGCTTCACGATGTTCCATAAGAGCCAAAATGAAGCCGCCCAGAGAACTTGAAGATTGTGGTCCGTAAGCGAAGAGCCCCACAGCAACTCCGGTAGGGAGAAGTCACTGTCCGATTCATCCAATATAAGATTATACCACTTGGATATCTCTTTTTTTGCCGGGCCACTGTTCACCAAATTAGTAATCAATAAGCTGTAGCCTCCAAGTACGAATTTATTCCTTCTAGGGGGTAAAGATTTATAAGCTTGAGTCCAGCTAACCATTTGGAGGTATTTGAACCATGAATAGTTGGGGCCGATCTTGGTCTGAAGATGCTCCCACGAGAGTAGATCCCACTCGAAAAAGAGGTCTCCCCAAACTTCCAGGCCTGCCTCTCTCAAGGGTGCTGCTGAACTATCATCAAGCCAGGCAGGACTTTCAGGTAACCCCCATAACGGTGTCCTTTCACAGAGGAAACCCTGCTTTACGGATGTTATAACTTTAGCCCACATTTTTGCAAAACCTGGTAGAACCTTCAATTTGATTTTTTTTTTTTTAAACTTAGGATTGCTAAACTTAAAAAGAAAGCCCTAGACTAACTCTTTCCCCGTCCAACATTGCTGAAAACATTGGGCCCACCCCAAAGTCAGTGGGCATCTTCAGCAACATTCGGGAATGGGAGAGCTGGAAGGCCCATGCATATAATTTCAAGTCGGGGGCAACAAGGCCCCCCTTGTCCCTTCGCCGTCGTAATTTTTTCCAGGCTATTCTCGGCAGATGTTTATTCCAAATAAAAGATGAAATATCAGACTGAAATTTGGATAAAATGGATTGATCAAAGTATAAGGGAATGGTATTAAACAAAAAAGACATTTTGGGTAGGATCGACATTTTGATGAGATTGACCCTTCCTATTAAGGAGAGTGGAAGATGAGACCATGATTGAAGAAGCTTACGGCACTCTTTAACCACTGCCGATAAGTTAACCTGAGCCAGTTTATTAATATCCTTCACGATGTTCAAGCCCAAGTACCGCATTGAGGAGCCTGCCTGTACCTCAACCACACACTCATCATCATTCCAGACAAGCATCTCAGTCTTTGCAGCATTGATCTTGTATCCTGATACTTGACCAAATGCATGGGCTAATCTCAGGATTGCCGGAAGTGCAGTGGTGACATCTGATGTTAGTATGAGCACATCGTCGGCATATAGTGCTACCTTCTTCTCCCACCTTCATAATAAAATTGTTTGATGGTGGCTTCATCCCTCAGTTGTTGGGCAAAGGGTTCGATATAAAAATCGAAAAGCAGGGGGGAGTGCCGGCAGCCTTGCCGGGTCCCCCTTGAGATGGAAAAGGGGTCCGACAAATCACCATTAACTAAGAGGCGCGCAGATGGATTACAGTAAAGGAGGCTCACCGCCCTGCAGAACCCGCGCCCACGCCAAACTTGGCCAAAGCCTCCGACAGGTACACCCAGTTGACTCTGTCGAAGGCCTTGGTTGCATCGATCGTGAGGGCAGCCAACGGGAGGCTCTCGGCCAGCGCCATATCCATAGCACCAATCAGGTCATATGTCAATTCATACAGTTGTCTCCCCTTCAAAAAGCCTTTTTGGTCAGGATGGAGAACCAAGGGAGCAATCGAGGCCAGCCTAGATGACAAAATTGTGGTAAAGATCTTGTAATCCACATTTAGTATTGAAATAGGCCTGTAAGACCCACAGGCACTCTTAGGTTTGCCTGGTTTCAGAATGAGGGTAATGGAAGCATTTTCCCACGAGGCTGGGGGGTGCTGGCCTTCGAGCAAGATTTGGTTGAAGAGGATAGTGAGGAAGGGAACTATTTCTACTTCCAAAGCCCTATAAAGTTCAGCCGGCAACCCATCGGGACCGGCTGCCTTCCCCTTCTTGCTTTTCCGGATGGCAGCCCTCACCTCATTCTCTGTAATCATGCTGTCCAAATATTGAGATTGTTCAGAGGAAAAAGAGGGTAAATCAATATTCCTCAGCCAACCTACGATAGACTCAGGTAGAATTACATTATCCTCTTTATATACATCTTGAAAAAACTCTCTGAATGCCCTCCTAATATCCTCATCCAACAAGAAAGTGTCATTATCCACAGTAATCACAGCTATTTTGTTGTGGACCTGATCTATTTTGGTCTTCCAAGCAAGTAATTTCCCCGCACCCTCACTATATTCAAAATGTGCCAACTTGCTCGCCTCCCATCTCTGTTGGACTCTTAGATTTAAAACAGAGGCAAGACTGCCTTTCAAGACCGATAGTTGGTCCCGGAGAAGATCTAAAACAGATTCTGGAGCAGTATGATTAATATCTATCTCATGTTGAATTTGCGCTATATCTGCTTCAGTTAAGGTGATTTCCTCCCTATATTGCTTCCTACGATAGGCGACTTTCCACGTAATAAGTCTACTCAAAAAAGCCTTAAAAGAGTCCCAAATAATACTATTTGTGGCAGAGCCACTATTAGATCTAAAAAAATGATGGGAATCCGACTTAAGGTCTGCAATGTCCTCTGGATTGGAAAGAAGAGAACGATCAAAAGACCATGAGCTGGGGGGGCTTCTTAATAGACCAGACCAAATCCATCACTACTGCTGAGTGATCTGATAGATATGATGGGAGATAGTTGATGGTCTTAACAGAATCTACCAGTCTTTGACTAATAATAATAATAATAATACTGAGTTTTGTAAAGCGCGAGCGGCTACCCCCATAGGAAGTGTCCCGGCGCTCGGTGGGCAGTAAAGGGCACAGTAGGAAAAAAGATCTATTGCCTGAAAAGCCAGGTTTTCAGCAATCTCCTAAAACTGGGTTCAGAGGAGGCCTGTTGTAATTCGGGCTGCAAGGTGTTCCACAAAAGTGGTGTGCTTGCGGAGAAAGTTCTGCCTCCCAATCGAGCCCTTTTCACTCGAGGGACACACAGATGAACCTGGCAGTTAGATCGAAGGAGTCTAGCCTGGGAGTATCTAGGCAGGCGTGTTTTTAGATAGTTCTGGCAGGTACCGTGTAGGGCTCTATAAGCCAAAGTAAGAGCCTTAAATTTTATCCGGCTAGCCACCAGCAACCAGTGTAGCATGCGTAGGTGCGGAGAAATGTGACGTTTAAAAGGAACATGCCTCAGCAATCTCACAGCCGAATTTTGGACGGTCTGCAGCCTCTGTATTAGAAATTTCGGGAGTCCTAAATAGAGACCATTGGCATAATCAAGCCTCGAGGTAACCATGGCGTGAATAACCGTCTTCCGGCAACCCTCCGGGAGTAGTTGAAGAAATCTCCGTAGGTTCCTAAGTTTGCTTAGGCAGCCTCCAGCCACTTGCTGTATGTGAGGGGCGTAAGATACAGCAAGTAGAATGAAATCAATCATGGACTGATGGTGATATTTAAAATTACGGAAAGAGACCCCTTGATGTTGCCCGGACCTCTGTCACCAGACATCGACATGCCCATACTGTTTCATTGCAGCCTGTAAGAAAGATCTGGTCTTAGAAAGGACTAGGGAGCGACTATTAACAGATTTGTCTGACGCAGGATCCAACACAACATTAAAGTCTCCGGCAAATATAGTGGGTTCAGGGAAGGATAGCAAATGGGGAAAAATAGACTCCAGGACTGTAGGGTCATCTTGGTTCGGGCCATAATAACCCAAGATTGTATATTGAGACCCTGCTATAATCACTGACGCGATGGCCCATCTGCCACATGAGTCCACCGCTTGTGACACCAACCTAGCCTTGGCCCCTTTTTTAAAGATAACCGATACACCCCTGGTATTTGTTGTTTGAGTAGTTGAGACAGCAAAGTCAATCCACCTGTTTTTCCTGATGAGGGTAAGCATTTCACTTTGAGTTAGATGGGTCTCCTGCAATATAATGACCCGCAAATATTGCAAGATTCTATTAGCTCTAGGCTTGGTGCGGAGGCCATTAACATTCCAGGAAATATATTTCACACTACCCATCCCTCATACTGGAACAAAAAAAAACAAAACAAAAAAACCAAGAGTGACCATTGTAATTTTGAATCTTTACCCAAGAATAGTCTGTTACCGTCCCTTATAACACATTTTGGCTTATCAAGGACATTTTTAAATTTTTGCCACCACCAACCCTCCCCCAGTGCCACCCGCCCCCTTACTTCTCTCCCCTTGAAAAACCCTTGCAATATCTAACTGGAGCAATGTCCAGTAGATAGTGCCCCTCCATGAGCTTCTGCCAGGGTATCCCCGCTATTCCAAAGAGGGGTATAACATACGGGAAACACCCTCAGACCAGAAAGATAAACAACTCAGCCATATAGCAAAAGAGGATTGTTGATAAAAAAATATACTGTGTACAATGTTAATGTTCAGTATTGATGAAAAGGATTACTCCTTTACTGACAAACAACAACTACTTTATTAGGGTCAAACGGGGATTTTTAAGACCAAGCTCCAATACGCCCCATACATACATTAAAAAACAAAAATATCGGAGGGCCTAGCACAACTGAGTCGCGAACGCAACTGTGAACTAACAAGAAAACCATACCATGTGTATATGTATCCAAGGTCACCCCTACAACTGACCCATCTGATGGTCAGGCAAGGATGCCCATCAGTCACCACACGGAACCGCCCTTCATAATTTGGTTTTCCTTTAAGACCACCATCAAGGGTGCCACTTAGCTTTCGCGGGGAAGGCCCAGATTTTAAGATAGCCCTCACCCAGTCAGACAGTTCTTACTGTGGTCTTACTACTCAATTGAGAGGATGTTACAGCAAAGGAGGGGGGGACTGATGTCGCAGTGCACAAAATAGTGAGTGTGAAAATAAGAAAAAATGTGTGCTAAAATTGGATGAGGAGGTACTAATAATGAATTTTATTCTGATGCTACCTGCTCTTCCAACATTAAAAAGTAGTCAGTGACAATCACAATGTTTTTGGTCTGTCTAGATGTACTGTGAGGTCAACATGTTTCAGCAATTAGTGACGTGTTATGTCATTGCTTTCTTCAGGACCAAATATACTGATACCTACTGCAACTAAGTGATAATGAAACAAAACAGTGCTCAAAACCAAGAAAGATGAAACTGATACAGAGATCACCTGAGTCCACTAGGTGTCCGCATCGTTTTCTCCACTCTTTCAAGTCATTGGAATATTCAGACTCGGAAGATGCGCAGACCTCACCCCACCTGACCACGGCTCTGGAAAAAAGGGAGGAAGCACCACTCTGTCCGTCGGTACTTCAAAAATCAGCGTCTACTTTTTAATGTTGGAAGAGCAGGTAGCATCAGAATAAAATTCATTTTCAGTACCTCCTCATCCAATTTTAGCACACATTTTTTCTTATTTTCACACTCACTATTTTGTGCACTGCGACATCAGTCCCCCCTCCGTTGCTGTAACATCCTCTCAATTGAGTAGTAAGACCACAGTAAGACCTGTCTGACCGGGTGAGGGCTATCTTAAAATATGGGCCCTCCCCGTGAAAGCTAAGTGGCACCCTTGATGGTACTCCTTTACTGGCCATTCAAATCGGCTTATACTCCCTATTTGCCCTCATTGCCCAGCTCCATAAGTAATTCATCGGCTGCCTGTACCGACCTTATGTTGAACATTTTATTGTTATACATGATCTTAAGGGCCGCCGGGAACATAAGCTGAGCTGTTGCTCCCAGCTTCCTGAAAGCATCCAAGCGCCTCCCGAATTCCCATTGTTTCTCCAAGGTAACTCTAGAGAGATCAGATCTAATTAGGAAAGTAAAGCCCTTCCCAGGCAGTGTCTTCTGTTTCAGAGCCATGTTAAGAATTTGCTCCTTCAGCACGTAGGTATGAAAATTGACTAGAATTTTACGTGGTTTGGACCTCTGGGGGTTCCGCCTAAAGGGATCCCTGTGAACTCTCTGAATGTCCACTGCCAGTTCTTCTATTGAGTGCCCTAAACCTAGGGACTCCTTAAGTAGTACAGTGATATACTGCTTAATGTCTGACCCCTCAGATCCTTCTGGAACATTAAGAATACGGATGTTCCCCCTCCTAGCGTTATTTTCCAGGGTCTCCATCCTTTCACTGAGAGCAAGATCTTTCCTCCTGAGCTTCTGTTTGTCAACTTTCGCCTGTTCTAAATGGGTCGAGAGTGTTGCCACGGTCTCTTCCAGGACACCCGTTCTTATGGTAAGCCCATCAATTTTGTTGTCTAGAGACTCGCAATAGTTTCTAATCTCTGCTTGATTAGCAGAGGACTCAGTAAAGCCCTTCCTTATCTCCATAGTGAGGGCGGAGAACATTCCCAGTTGTGACGCTGCCATAATAGAGGACATAGCTAGTGCATCTGCATCGACTTTGGCAGAACAGTCTTCCGTGTCACACCCGCCTCCTACCGCCGCACCAACATCCAAACCATCTTCCAGACATGGTAAATCAGCTGAAATATCCCCAGAAACCAGCCCTGCAGCCTGGAACTGGCTCTGGGTCTGCGGGAGGCACTGCGCCAAGGAGAACTGAGCAATCGTACTTTGTGGGGACTGTGATCCCATCCCTACATCCTGATAATCGAGGTGGTCCCCGGGGCCCGAGGGAGGCTCTCCTGTATGTGTAAGACAAGGAGTAGAAGGTAACATTTCCCCTACAGCTGCCCCATGCACTGACGGCGAGGATACTGTCTCCCGGATGTGGGTAGAAGGGGTGTCTGAAACAGATGCCATGGTATAATCGTCCGAGAAGTGCAATATCTGAGGTACAACCTTAAAGTAGGAGCGGAGTGAAGGGGTAATCTTTGACCCTGTGCAAAGCACAGATTTATCGTCCTTGGCCTTAAATTGCAATATTCTTAAAAGGCACGGATACGTTTTGCCAAAAAGCACATTCATAAAAGAGACAGTAAACAAATCGAAATAGTTTTAGTCTTGCGTGCAAACGAGGGTAAAATAAAAGTGTACTAGTAATTTCTCACATACAATCGAAAATAGCGAAAGACCACACTCCACAATTACAAATAAAAGGCTCAAATGAAAAATAAGACTAATTTTTAATATTTGTAAATGTTAAAGAGAAGCTATCCTTACATTGGTGACTTTCATGTGCTCATGCTATCATTTCCTATTTGGCCCAAGCACAAGAGTGGCAAAGGTGTGTTAGCGAAGGGAATTGTGAAGCCACATAATGTAAACTTAGATACCCAACAAGAAAACGAGTAGTGGTTTGTTAAAAGTTGTTCTCTGTGCTCTGTTTAATTACCACTGACTTTTCACCTGCACTAGAACAAATAGCTAATGCTGCATGAAACGAAAACTGAGAGAATGGCCTTATTGTTTACCATTATCCTTCCGCCCTGCTTTCAGGTCTAGGTGGTGCTGCAGCACCCGCCACACCCCTTGGTCCTCATTGGGATGAATGCACCATCGTTCTTGCAGCACAAGTAGGTCAGTGCATTTGGACCGATCCTATTTCCAAAGGTGCTGTCATATATTCAGGATAAGGAGTGGAAGCTCTCATATCATTCACTTGAGGAGTGAGATAACAGAAGTCATTCTCCAATGCAAAGAAAGTGAATTACCTACCAAGAAAGAATGAAAGGTTGAACTGGCCTGATGGGATTCAACCCAATGATCTGCAGGTTATGCAGATGTCAGCAGTGAGCGCTAAACTTACTGAGCCATGCATGCAGTCTTAGCCAGCATTTTATTTACTCTATCATCTGCTTGATTTTGTGTACCACAATGTATTTTTAAAGATCCCAATGAATTTCTTGCAGGGTACATGGAGTGTGAAAGTAAATAAAGACTTTAGGATGTCATTTTTTGTATCACAAAACAATATGTAAATACTTGCAAATGAACTGTACACAGTGGTTAAGCAACTATTGAGGACGAAAACTGAAATCACATTGTTGTAAATAAAGGAAGTCAAATTCATCTCCTTTAAATCTTCTTTATTATCCAAGTATAATTAACACAGGCCCACATACAATCAGTAGTAAAATAATGACCAGTCTCCAGGAGTCCTTACTGCAGTCTCACACAACATTCTTATACGTCATATAAATACCTAAGTAACATTCCATTTATTATGCGTGGCAAAAGTTAAGTACTGATAGGACAGTGACCTTGTGCAAGTGTTTATGTGAATGTATGAGTATTAGTAAGTGTGTTACATGTATTACTGTATGAAGGTTGTATGAATGATTGTATGCATGAATATATGAATGTAATGTGTTGATTAAAAACGATGGATTTAGGCCCAGATCTCTGTACTGGGGTGAATGTATGACATTGTTCTGCATTCTGTCCATCACTGTTGTTTTTGCATTTGTCACCCCGAGTGGGAAGGGTTTGCTCAGACGTGAGTCCTGTGCTCTCCATGCCACTAGAATCAAGCTATCCAGGCTGATGAGGGCTGAAAGCCCGAAACCGGTCCTTGGATGCTTGTTTCCACTCCAGGAAGGACCTGACTTGGCAGTTCGGGCTGGACTGTTCCCATGGGGCACAGGGTCAAGACTGATTTGAATATGGCTGGGGTCAAACTGGAATGGCACGGTGAGCACAAAAAAACTGATGGATTTAGGCCAGGATCTCTGTACTGGGGAGAATGTATGACATTGTTCTGCATTCTGTCCATCACCTGGTGTTTTTGCATTTGTCACCCCGAGGGGGACGGGTATGCTCAGACGCGAGTCCCGTGCTCTCCATGCCACTGGAATCAAGATATCACCTTCCCCTGGGCACTCCCCCTCCTCAACTTGCTCAGTACCCCCCGCACAGCCGATCTAAATGCTGCTGCGGGTCAGAGAACAAATTTGCTGCCATTACACGGGAAGCCAGGCCATGCCCACTGCCCTGAAGCCATGCTCCTCCCTCCCCCTTTAAAACAATGTGCCTCTCCCGGACGTGCAGCGGACGCGCGCTGCGGGCGCGCCGCCAGCGCGCCGAAGGTGCGCCTAAGGTAAGCCCGTCTGCGCCCGTCCGCGCCAGGACGGGCCATGGGCCCAGTCCCCCTGCACCCCCCAGCTCGACACCCATCAATTACTCCGCAGACACACTTCTGCAACTCAGGAATAGTACCCCTGACCTCTGTCTCCATACAATCTCACTCGAGGAGCGTCAAAATAAATGCAGCCATAGCTCATACAGACTCACTCCTCACTCCTCCCCCAAAACACGCACAATCAAAATGGCCCTGCTTAACTGCAGATCCATCCCCAAACACAGTACCGAGATCAACCTTCTCATACTGGACAACAATATCGAGGTGCTGTTCCTTATGGAAACCTGGATCAACTCAGCCTCAGACCCAGATATAGTCCAAGCTCTACCCCCGGGTTACCTAATTAAACACCTTAACAGACCATTAGGGCCAGGAGGTGGCATAGAAATTATCACCAAAGCCCACCTCTCCTGCCGGCTCAAGGACAGCCCAATCCTCGACTGTGAAAACATCCACTTCTCCATGCACCTCTCCCCGGAGAAATCTCTGTTGGGACTGTTGGTCTATCGACCCCCGGGCCCACTTGGACAGTTTCCTAACTCACTAGTGGATACAGCTACCTCACTAGCCTGTCTCTCCTCCAACTTCACAGTGTTAGGAGATCTCAATATTCATTTAGACGACCCAGGGAACAAAATAGCTGTAGACATCAAAGAAGATCTAGCGCACTCAGCCTCTCCTTGAAAAATCTCCACCCTACCCACATCAAGGGCCATCTCTTGGACCCAATCTTCTCAAATATTCCAGAACTCACCACATCAATACCCCTCCCTATCCCCTGGTCAGATCACCACCTGATTCTTCTAAATCACCCGATCACCACCGAAGCCACTCACAGCCCTCCAGCCCAGGTACCTTCCCGCCCGTGGCACAAACTTGACACGGGTGCATAGATCAGCCAGCTGACAGCCTCCACTCCCACTCTGGATCCGGACCCCTCGCTAGCGGACATCCAAATCCGAACTTGGATAGAAACATCCCTAGACTCGGTCCTCTCCAATAAACACCTCCCCAGTAAGAGGGGATCATTCAAATCACCTTGGTTCACCCCAGAATTGCGCGAATTGCGGAAAAAATGCAAAAAACTAGAACGCCTCTGGAGGAAAGACTGGGCCTCAAACATCAGAGAAAAATATAAATCATCCATGAAACAGTATAAAACCTGTATAAAAGACACGCAAGCGACCTATTTTGAAGGTAAAATTCTAGCTGCAGCCAACTCTTCCAAGGAGACCTACCGCATTGTACGGTCACTTACGAAAGTCCCCAAACCTCAGCCCGTCGCCGACCCTACCGGCGCTAGATGCACCCAACTTGCCGAGTTTTTTTCCTCTAAAATCCTCAAAATCCTAAAGACCTTCCCCCATCTCTACCCCCCGCCAGACCCACCAGCTCGGCCCACCGACCGAGACGCCCCCTTCCTGGACGCCTTCTCCCTCATATGAGACGATGGTGGCCGCCCTCAACCAAGTTAAGAGCGGCTCCCCGGCCGATCCAGCGCCCATGAGCAAACTGAAATTAGTCGCCCCTACAATATCTCCCATCCTAACCAGGCTGATTATTGCCTCCCTCTCCCAAGGGATAGTTCCCACCAACTGGAAAAAAAGCGATAGTACGCGCCCTCCTCAAGAAACCCCACCTCGACCCCATGGACCCCTCCAACTTTAGACCTATTTCCCTCCTCCCAGGCATCAGCAAAGCGGCGGAAAAAATCGTGAATGAACAGCTATCCACCTTTTTAGAGACCCACAACCTCCTTCACCACTCCCAGACAGGGTTCAGACCAGGACAGGGAACCGACACCACCCTCCTGGCCGTGACAGAGGAGACTAGATCCATCTTGGATGCAGGGGATCAGTGGCAGTGATCCTCCTGGACCTGAGCGCCGCCTTTGACACGGTGGACCATGCCATCCTCCTCCACCGTCTTCACAAAACTGGAGTCACTGGGACCGCCCTGGCCTGGTTGAAATCGTTCTTAGAGCATAGGACCTTCCAAGTGGCCGATAGTCACGGTCATTCCAAAGCCCTTCCCCTTCAGTGTGGGGCTCCCCAGGGATCGTCCCCGAGCCCCACGCTTTTTAACGTTTACATGGCCCCTTTAGACGACATAGTCTCACCATTCGGCATAAAGGTGGTCATGTATGCCGACGACACCAAACTAGTCGTCTCCATCAATCAGTCTGACCAGTCCATGGAGAATCTGGTCTCCTGCCTGCAGAGCATATCTAAATGGATGGGCCACTCCCGCCTCAAACTCAATGGCGAGAAGTCGGAGATTATGCTCGTAGGTGACCCGCACAAACTCCCCAAGTCTCTCGCCTGGCCACCCAGCATGGGCTCCCCCCTATACCAAAAAATGAAATCAAGAGCCTAGGCATCTGGCTTGACCAGGACCTTAGCTTCAGAGCCCAAGCGAGAAATACAGCCGGCACATGCTTTGGTCTCATGCGAACTGCCCGGAAGATCCTCCCTCTTATCCCCCTCCCAGTCTAGAAAAATTCTTATCCAGGGCCTCATCATCTCTAGATTGGATTACGGGAACGCCATGTACCTGGGCGCCCCAGTAGCTGTCATCAAAAAACTCCAGCACGTTCAGAATGCCGCAGCAAGACTCCTCACGGGGACGAAATCCAGATACTCTGCTAAACCCTCCCTCAAAGCTCTCCACTGGCTCCCCATTCAGGAGCGCATCGCCTTTAAAACCCTGTGCATCTCTCACAAAATCCTCCAGGTTGAAGGCCCCTCCATACTAAAAATCACTCATCAAACCCCACAAATCTACCAGACAGCTTAGGTCAGATTCCCTTTTCCTTGCCAGCATCCCCAGAATAAAAAGAGCGCGTACGGGTGGGCGCCGCTTCGCATGCAACGCCCCAAAGCTCTGGAATAGCCTCCCCCTCAGCATCCGTAAAGAAACCAACCTGCTGCCATTCCGCAGGCTACTGAAGACCTGGCTCTTCCCCCAATAATTCCCCCCAGGAGCATTTCAAGCTGACACGACAGCGCTGGGACGCCCTTCGGTAGCTACGCGCTTTACAAATCCAAAATCAAATCAAATATCCAGGCTGATGAGGGCTGAAAGCCCAAAACCGGTCCTTGGATGCTTGTTTCCATCCAGGGAGGACCTGGCTTGGCAGTTCGGGCTGGACTGTTCCCATGGGGCACAGGGTCTAGACTGATTTGCATATGGCTGGGTTCAAACTGGAATGGCATGGTGAGCAAAAAAAACATGGATTTAGGCCTAGATCTCTGTACTGTGGTGAATGTATGACATAGTTCTGCATTCTGTCCATCACCTGTTGTTTTTGCATTTGTCACCCCAAGTGGGACGGGTATGCTCAGACGTGAGTCCCGTACTGTCCATGCCACTGGAATCAAACTATCCTGGCTGATGAGGGCTGAAAGCCCAAAACCGGTCCTTGGATGCTTGTTTCCAGTCCAGGGAGGACCTGGCTTGGCAGTTTGGGCAGGACTGTTCCCATGGGGCACAGGGTCAAGACTGATTTGCATATGGCTGGGTTCAAACTGGAATGGCATGGTGAGCAAAAAACGATGGATTTAGGCCCAGATCTCTGTACTGGGCTGAATGTATGAATTGTTCTGCATTCTGTCCATCACCTTGTTGATTAGTGTCATGCTTATGAACTATACACATCTCAATTTCCATAAATAAACAAATAAGATATTTACACTAATACATCATGAAATCTGATTTTTGCTCGGTACAGTAATCCTCCTCCAGGGCTTAACACGTTTTCAATTTTTTTCAATCATTAGTATGTGAATTTTCATCCTGTGAAACTGGTGACTTAAATTCTTGCCATTCACTAAGATCAACCTCCTGTGATACATCACCTTTTAAAACATTTTCACTTTCTACAACATTACTGCCTGTGTCATTACACACCTCTTG
This sequence comes from Lissotriton vulgaris, assembly GCF_964263255.1. Lineage (NCBI taxonomy): Eukaryota > Metazoa > Chordata > Amphibia > Caudata > Salamandridae > Lissotriton > Lissotriton vulgaris. The sequence continues at coordinate 670,157,569 of NC_141685.1, read as the reverse complement.
CCCCTTTTTCTTATAAGGAAGAACAAAGTTTCTATCATTGTCAGTTATGGTCACACTTTTATCTTTCCAGAATTTCTACAGTTCAGATTGTAATAAAACAACAGCACTCTTACTTCATTATCCTTTGAAAGCAATACTGCACTACTTGAAACCTTCATTATCTGTAAATATGAAGAGTACATTGGCTCCCCTTTTTGAATCTTACCTGGGTTTTAGGTCAAGCCTAGAGCAGCGCATGCGCTGCTCTAGTAAAACGACCTCTTGGAATCGCCCTGGACTTTTCAAATGCTCGTGTGAAAAGGCCTAGGGCTTGCGGTTACGAGCAGCAGCGCCCAGTGTGCAATCTGTCAGATTTCACACGCGTGGGCAGCTGCTTTCAATTTACAGTCACTTTAACTTTTCTCCCACCGACTCTGATTTATAGGATTTGTTTGGCTATACTAATCTGCCCCGGGTTGCTGCTTTTTGCACTCACAAACATTTAAGGGTTTGTGCCAAGCATACGAGGGAGTCTTGCCATTTTGGCAGTGAAACCTATTTATCCTCCTGTTTGGTGTTCTTGTTCAATCTGTATATTCAATCTACGTTTGTTTTTAAAAATCCCAATGCCTATTATTTTACCCATGTATTGGTCGATTTTAAATATGGCTGTGTTTTAACTGTAGAAGATACCTGGGGTACTTGTCTTTTTAGGCTTCCCCCAAAAACCATACACGCATAAAAGAAATACGGATGGGATAACGTGGGAAGGTCCTCAAAAACTTGGGGGGCAGAGCTTAATGGCAACCGGAAAAGGCATACAATCATGTTTCTGCCTGTCTGTGCCCGGATGTCTGCCCCTTGGTCTAACGCTCCCCGTCCCATAAAACAATATTTCAAACTCACTTTGCCCCTCAAACCCATTTTCTCTGTCTCATGCGCAGTCCATTTAAACCCTGCGTCATTCCCTACACCCCAAAACTCTGTCTCTCTTCTTCAAACTCCCTCTCCCTCACATGCACGCTACCCTCGCCTATATTCTCACCCAAAACTCTGTCTGTCTCTTTCTTCTACTTTATAGTCTCCCTCACTCATCTCTGCTTATCTCTTTTAAACTAACTGCTATCCGTCAAACTCTCTGTTGGTCTCTATCTATGTTATCCCATTGTCCCCCACTTTCCGTCCTTCTGCAAAACTCTCTCCCTCTGTCACACTGCCCCAAACACTGCCTTAAAGTCTACCCAAACATTGTTAGCTTTTTATTCAACACAGCTGGTCTCCCCATTTCATGTCCATACCCTAAATATGCTGAATTGCTAAATACATATAAGGTCCCAGAGGCGAGACCGATTGCATTGCAAATGCATGTTTAACTATCAACCAATCAACTTCTTTTAATGTTCCACTTTGACTTTTACTTAATTTACAGAATCATGGCAATTCTTTGTTTTTCTTTGTTTTTCCACGATTCTTTGTTTCACATGTAAATGTTTGTCATTTATTTGTGCAAACTCATTTGTAACATTGTATTTATTTCCAAATTCGGGTGTAAGAATAGTGTTTACCACACAATAAATGAAAAGGTAAAAATGCAGTTACCGTGTTCGATGTGTTGTTGTACCTATTCAACTTCTCACGTATGAACTCAAATGCGGACAAATGAGAAGTCATAGCCATTTGTATACTTTCCTTAAGAAATCTATTTACCCTTGCCACTTGGCCATTAGAAGAAGGACTATGGAGAGGTGTTTTTTCCTGTTTCGGCGGCAGGGTAGGTCAGATGCCAGAAGCGTAAACACGCCGGACCCAATCGGTGTCCTTTATTACCGCCGGCTACTGTTGCAAGAAAGTCTTGTTGACAATATTGGTCAACGACCAGAGAACTGGGTATGTAGAACCCACTTACCTTTTTAGTGTAGATAGAGTTCCTTTGATCCTGAGGAAGTACTCTGATCTTGATGACATTTGAGGCAAGAAACATGTTGATCACCTGAGAGCAGGGCAGACACCACTAGACACATTGCGACTAGTCTTTTGCCCCTCTCACTCTTTTACTGTAGGCAGTTTACCCCTTCTTAATAAACTGTAGGCTAGGACTAACTAATCTATTTTAACACAAACGTCTTCCCACATCTACACACGCTAGGCCCCTCACCCCCACTCCCCCCACCGGCAGGAACAAAAGATCCCCAGTCAGGAATTTTAGCACCGACCTGATGAGGGGCAGGCTCAAATGATGACGCATGACACTTAGCTTGCTGGGTGTGCGAGAGCCCTAGTTCCGACAAGGAAAACTCCCTCTCTTTTGCATACATAACAGTCCTCAGTGACACACTTGTCTCTACCTACTTCCTCCTTCCCTAGACCCTTCCACTGAGGAACTTTGTACTCTCTCTGTACACAGCCTTGCTGGGGCATGTACGCAGGACCTCGTTAAAATAGTCCCTCCCTTTTTGATATTTTCCTGTTTGATACCATGTCAAGCCAAAAATGTTGACATTTTTACTAACGACAATTGTCTGCCAATGTCTGAGACTGAAATATTGGGTAAATCAATGGCAAAAACCAATTCAATAAATACACCTATTGTAATATTATACATAAAATCATAATGAATCCACTTAGAATAGTAGTTAGTAAGAAAAACTAAATAACGTTTCTCTGCCTCCAAAATATTGAATGGACCACAAAAATCTAGGCAGTAATCCCAGGGTAACCCTTATGAGCTAAAATCAAACGTTTAGTCCACAATTCTTTAGGTGGTACAAACAAATCGTGTCTCAATTATATTTCACCTTCAATTGTTAATTTACTAGCTACTTGAAAATAAATCCTAAACGCTGTATCTAGATTTCTGATTGGCGGCTAACACTCAATTACATACCTCATTACCTGTTTAATGGTAACATCATATTTTAATGCTTCTAACCTTTCTATTTCATGAATTACTCCCTATGTTCAACAGCATGGAGCAGCAACACTCACAACATCTCCCAAACATTCTTCACCATCTTTTTCATCTAATGGTAACATGGACAAACATATTCGTGCAATTTAGCAATTAATCTCACTAAGCGTGATGATACTTTCGAGTTCCCCCTACCACTACCATCCATCATGTATAACAAGGTTTTGTGATCTATAAGAAGATACAATTCTCTACCCCACAAGTAGGTTTTTCATTTTTTAACTGCCCCTATGCATGCTTGGGTTTCTCTTTCTATAGTACTGTAAAAACATTAGTAGTTTTATAAATTCCTAGAAATTAAATTTACTGTATGCTCCATCCCAAATCTAACCTGGCTAAGAACGGTTTCAATACCTACTGCACTGGCATCACCAGTAATTATATATCTTCCATTTGCATTAATTTGACATTCTTTCTCTCTTTAAAAGCATTCTCTTGTTCAGATTACCAAATAGATTTTCTTTTCTTCAAAAGTTCTCCTGAAGGTTAAACAATGACCGCATAAACCAGTACGAAACGCAAATAATATTCACTAAGTCCTAAGAATGACCTTAGTGTGTCTTATCTTGTGGAATAGATGCTTCCCTAATGGCCTTTACCAAGTCGCCTTGTGGTCTTATGACCACAAAGGATAAAGTGTGCCCAAGATATTCTATTTTTGTTTGAAAAAGTTTGCATTTTGATTTAGAGACAGTGCCTCTAGCACGTAATGTTAATAAAACCCTGTTCAGAATTTCACTACGCTCCTGAATACTCATTGCATGTTTTAAGATGTCGTACTGAAAATTGTGAACTCCCTGTAAATTATTTAATAAAACATCCATCAATTTTTAGAAAACACTTGCCACAGCAGCTAATCCAAAGGGTAGTCATACATATCTGTAAGCACCAAAAGTTGTTACGAAGGTAGTTTTTAGACTGATTAGATAATCGTACCTGATATGCCGATTGTAGATCTATTAACGAAAAATATTTGGAACCACTATGCTGTGTGGATGCTATCCACAGATGGAAAGCGGAAGGGCTGTTTACAGCAGGGTGTGGTATCGACTTCCACTCATGAGGCATAGAATAGGGTCTCCTCCAGAGGGCTAGTGCTTTGCATCCAATGAGAGCCTCACATTCAGAGGGTGGCCTGAAAACACTGAAGGGAGGTAATATAATCGAAGACAAAACTCAGGTAAGTCATGAGAAGACTTTATTCTCCTTCACCACCACAGTCCAGTGAGCTGGAGTCAGCTATGGAATGTTAAGGACAAGGTAAGTCTGAGTCAAGGGAAGGAAGAAGGAGGGGGAACGGAATGTATCAACTACTGGGCTATAACACACCTCTTATACAAGGTGAAAAAAGGAGAGGGAAATGAGAAGAGGAAAGAGAGTGAGAAAAAGAAAAGCACAGGGAAAGGTACAAAAAGTAGATCATACCAGTACAAATCATTGATACCAACTGAACATACTCTGCAGAGCAGGTAAATTCGAACACCATAACTCAGGTTAAACTATAGTATTTGGGCCACACCAGAGTAGTCTTATTTCTCTGGGAAATTCTGGGAATTTGATGTGTCATATCACCAGTAGTTCCGTCTTGATGGGACCTGTCCAGGTTCCCAGCTCCAACTTTATCCTGTTTGTCACAGGGCCCTACCCCGACCTATGTGAGGAACAATTCTGTCCATACTCCAGGTTTGGCCATTCTCAAGTTGCACCACATTCTTGCCAACCTTGATGATTCTGAAGGGCTCAAAAAATATGGAGGTCTCTCTCCTGTGAGGTTTAGGAAGGTCAAGTCGAACCAAATCTCCTTCCTGAAACAAACAAAATTTGACATGCTTTGTGTGGTCATGTTTGCCCTTATATTTGGCCTGGTGTTCACCCGCTTTCTTAGAGATTTCATTACGGTCAACTACACACTCCTTTACCTTCTGCAAGTTAGGAGGGGATAACCTCTTTCATGGTGCTCTGCCTTTTAAGGACATGAATAGGGATATACCTGTGATAGTGTTGAGAGTAGAGCGATATGCCCAAATGGTGTATTGTATAGCGGCTAAAGCAGATGTGCTAAGGGACTCTGCCCTTTGAAAACACTCCTTAAACATACGGTTCATCCACTCTACCAGTCCATTAGAGTGGGAGCAATATAAGGCCATTTTATGATGAACAATGCCTAAGACACTCAAAAATCTGTTCATGTTCTCCGTTGTCTCTGACCAAAACATCAGGGATACCTTCTTCAAAAAATGCCCCTTTCAGAAACGTTATGATGGCTTCTGTGTCAATTTGATGTATACACTTGAACACCACCCAACGAGTGTGGTAATCTACCAACACCACCATGAAGCGCTCTCGGAGCATTTTGAGATTAAGCAGTCCAAAAATGTCCATTGCCAATTTAGACCAATGTCTATTGGGGACCTCTATGGGGGAAAGCGGGGGTTTGTGTGCCTGGTGAATTGTGTCACTCTACCCACACTCAAAACATTCCTTCACTATGCTCTTTGTCATGGAGTCCATGCTTGGCCACCAATAATCCAGGCATACCTTGCTTTTTGTGAGACTGAGTCCTAGATGGCCTATGTGTGCTAATTCTACGGTTTTAGCCCTTAACTTCTCGGGGGATGATCTTCTCACTGCTATAGACCATCCCTTCATGTATGTGGAGCTCTAAATCTCACCTCCCACTATTTGCAAAGCGAAACCGGAACCTCATCTTTGGTTGATGGCCAGTCCTCCCTTATGTACTCTTTCAGGGACTTAATTTCCTCATCAGCTCCTTCACAAGCTTCCGATTCCTCTCTGTTAAGACTTGTTAATTTTAGGACCATTTTCTCACACTCCCCGTTGGCAAAATCCTCTTCTACTTCAATAGGGGCTCAGGGTAAGTAATCTGCCACAATATTTTGAGTACCAGGCACATATACAAACTTGAAGTTAAAACCTTCCAAACCCAACACCCATCTAGCAATCCTGGGTGTAGTCCTGTCCAACCCTTTCATGGTGAACACAAACATAAGGGGTTTGTGATCTGTTTTCAATGTAAATGGTATTCCCCATAGGAAAAACTTAAAATGTCTGATGGCCCAAAAGCAAGCAACCGCCTCCTTTTCTACCACCAAGTAATTTTTCTCTGCACCTTTGAGTGCACGAGAGGCAAATGCCACCACTTTTAATAAAATCGCTGCCAGTACTGCCACTCTATTCTGGTTTGTTTTTAAGGGGACGTATTGACCTCAAACAATATGTACCATAGACTTCTTTTTCAGTCTGAAATGAATCAATTTCTTTTATTGACTTTACACATATCAAAAACAATTTTTCTTTTTTGTATATTTATCAACACATGGTTTACATTTGCAACTTATCACATCCTAAAAGACATAGATATTTTGCATTCACTCTCTCTACTTCACACACTCTTTTCATACATTCCAACATTCAACCAAACCCTTATCCAGACATACACCTTTACAAAATCTGGTCAGTTCTTCATACAGCCTTAGGAGCGTTCGCATATGTTATAAACGAAAAAGTTACTAAAAGCTATCCCATGGCTGTTTTTGTAAATAATTCATGCAAAATGTATATATTGTATTGGTGTATGTCTGGATAAGTGTTTAGTGGAATGTTGGAATGTATGAAAAGAGTGTGTGAAGTAGAGAGAGTGAATGCACAATATCTCTGTCTTTTAGGATTTGATAAGGTGCAAATGTAAACCCTAAATATGCAAAAAATAAAAATTGTTTTTGATATGTGTAAAGTAAATAAAAGAAATTGATTCATTTCAGACTGAAAAAGAAGTCTATGGTACATATTGTTTGAGGTCAATACGTTCCCCTTAAAAAGAAACCAGAATAGAGTGGCAGTACTGGCAGTGATTTTGATGGATAGTTACTTGAGGCTTGGCCGTACTGCTCTGAGCCCCAGCCCAGTGTTGGTATCAGTCAATCACCACTTTTAATGCCACCACTTTTTCTTTGCCCTCCACACATTGAGTGAGGCTAGCTCCCAACCCTTTGTTGCTAGCATCAGTACATAGAGTAGTGGGCTTTGTGGGGTAAAATCTGCCCAGAGACAGTGCAGCCAAAAGCGTCATTACACTCATTATTCCATACACAAGGGACTTTAGACTTGGGCAGGCTCCGTAAAGGTTCTACGATGCTGGCATAGTTGCGAACAAACCTGAAGTAATACTCCGATAGACCCAGAAAGGACTTAAGGTCCTCAACACATGACGGCTCATCAGTACTTTGGATAGCTTCCACTAGATCCAACTTGGGTCTGATGCCATTGTGTGAGATAGTGTAGCCCAAGTACTCCACAGATGCCACTCCTATGCAACAATTCTCTTTTTTTAAGGTGAGTTCAGCCTCTTCCAGATTGGATACACAATTCCCAGCCTGACATTATGCTCCCCCACAACATTTCCATAGATGATGAGGTCATCTTGGAAGCATAATGTCCCAAGAAGATCCTTTAGCACATGTTGCATAATACGCTGGAAAGCAGCTGCAGCCGAGGTCAGTCCAAACGGCATGAGTAGCAATTGGAATGCACCCAAAGGGGTTATAAAGGATGTAAGGTGGCATGAATCTGGATGGAGCTCTACCTGGTGATAGGCTGCAGACAGATGCCAGACACTGAAACAACTTTCTCCTTTAATCAGTGTGAGGACCTCATGAATAAGAGGCAGAGGGGTGTCTGTCTACCCAGATGTTTTCATTCAAATCCGTGAGGTCCACACAAAGTCTTATGTCTTTCCCCGTGGCTTTGGTGGCAAGAACTATGGGAGCCAGCCATTGTAAATTTTCAATGGGTTCAATTACACCCAAAGCTTGTAGACGGTCCTGTACAAGTCTTAAGGTTATTTGCATCAAGTGGGGAATGCGCCTGACCTTATGTGCAACCGGCTTGGCTTTAGATTTCAGTTTAATGGAATCTTGATACCTTTTTAACGGACCCAGTTCCAATGAATACCGTGGGGAAATATTTACAGGCCTCCATCCCTACCACCGATGGGTCCACGAGGAGGACTTGGTCAGGGGTGTTTGGGTCTAATTTGATGCCCAATTCGTTTTGGTGCCTCCACCCCAGTAAGCTGGAACCTTTTTGAGTAATCTAAATCTTACCCACAGTTCTTCTGCCTTTGAATCCAATCCTATCATAGTCATCCCCACTTTAGGTATGGGATCTCCTTTGTAGCCCTCAGGTTGTCTATCTGGAGACTGTAACATGTCTTGCCGTGCAGGAAAAAGTTCAGAAAATCATTTGGCATCCACTAATGTGTATGGGGAGCAACAGTCAGCAAACACTGACACCTGTTTCTTGTCAAGTGTGATTTTGTATGAAGGAAAACGTGTGGTTTCAGTGTTATCTTGAAGTTGGAACACAAATGTGGTTTCAGCAGGGGATTCATGTTCAATGGCAAGGACTGGTTTGTTATGCTGTTCTCTGCAGACTCTTGCCAAGTGACCTCTTCTTTCACACTTGTGACACACAACTGGTCATTGCTGCGAGAGCTACATTGTTTGCCAAATGGGCTGGGCTGCCACATCTGTAGCACTTGAGTTTGACCACTGAAGGGAAGGTGCTAATGATTTTGCTTTTATTGTCCTTGCCAGTCTCTTGTTTATTGATGACTTTTACATCAGATAGCTTGTCTCCACCCTCTTTCATAGCCACAATGCAGTCAGCTGTGTGTTCAAATCCTACTGCAATGTCAATTTCCTATCTTAGGTCGGGATTTGCAATCAGTAGTCTTTCTTGTATCTTCGGATTATTGGTACATCTGACCAATTGGTCTCTAATAAGTGACTCTTGTAGCAACTCAAACTCACATGTATTAGCTAAACCTTTTTCATTTTTTCCTTGTGTTCTTGAAAAGAATTTGCGCCTTTCCAGTACTACGTTAATTTTCTTACTGAAGTGCTTCTCTAACCTGTTCACTGCAGCTTGATAGACATTTTCATCTCCATCACTTTTCTCATCGCCCAGATCGGACTCTGAGATATTATCATAAGTTTTAAGACCTTCAATACCCAAGTTGTGAAGTAGCGTGTGTAGCTTCCTTCATGGTGAGAATTTCCCCCCTCTTTGCCAATGAGATAAGATTGCAACAATCCAAACCATTGTTTCCACAGATATAGAGGTTCCCCTACCTCTTTAGGAAAGGGGTTCATTGTGACATGTTCGCAGAAGCCATGGTAAACCAGTGACAGAGTGAGAAAAGTCACAACGTAGATCGTTATTTAAGATGGGTAATGCCCACTCAGGATGTGCCCGTCAGTGAAAGGAGACCTACAAGCACCTAAAATTATTGGTTGTGCCCATCAGCGAATAAGCACAAATTGCACTTTGTTTAACTGAATCAAAGGGCTGTGCCTATCAGCGACAGAGGACTGACAGTCAGAGGTTAATAGATGGCTGTGCCTATCAGCGAAATGAGCATGTCTGTTCTGGTAAAGGATGAACTGGCGGTGCCCATCAGCAAATACTGGAATTGACAGGCAATGTGTTACGTAGCTGTGCCTGTCAGCTCTGAAGAAGAACACCAAAAGGAGCTGACAGGCTGCTGGCCAAACAAAGAGTAGTGCTGTGCGTGTCAGCGTTGAGGCATTAGGGGGAGACCGTCAGGCTGCTGGCACACCAAGAGTAATGCTGTGTGTGTCAGCGTTGAGTCATCGAAGGACACCAGCAGGTTTTAAACTGTGCACAGCTGGTGAATCTTGCAGCTGATTGCAGGGATACACCCCCCCTTCACACGCCACCCAGAAGGGGGTGGCAACTACTAGGATGCCTTGCCTGAGGGAAGGAGTAGAGACGGCTATGCGGAAGTGTTGGACCTGGGGTCTCCAGATCAGATAGAGTAGCCTGGCACAGAGGGGAAAGGTCTAACCTAAAGGACAAAATGTTAAGCTTGCGTCACACCCTCACAATAACTCAGCGTCCATCCACCAAAAATAATGACACTACACCGTAATTTATAAAAGTAGGAAAAGCTTTATCTTTCCTTAAATTAGTTTAGCTGCTGCATGTATTCAATTCAATCAGCATTTAGTCTACTTTTCAGTTACACTTGTTTCTGAGAACATATGAGAAAGCATAGGAACAAGTTTCAAAAACAATCCTCCCTTGTATTTAAATGATGAGGTTATGAATTGGATATATTCCTAAAATCATTACATTTCCTAATAGGAAAGAAGTTAGATTCTGAGGTTATTTAGTTACAGTAATACTCTGAAAAGAAATGATTTTATCAGCTAACTGCCTAGCATGCTAACTGTGGATCAAGAAAGAACATCATTATATTTCCTCAGTACATTCTCTACTCCTTTGCTTGAGGTCAATGATCAGTTTCCCCTTTCACTCGGGCTTTTGAAATTCTAAAGGGATTCACCCCCTTAAAGGGGCAACTCTCAATACAGTCAATCACTAGGAAGAGGAGTTTGTCTATTCGGTGTATAATGACTTCTTGTTTCTCTCAGTGTAAGCCTCAACTCCCCTCGAGGGTCGTTTGGAGCACTAGACTCAGGACATCCTAGAACCCCTTGGTATGGCTCCTGAGCGCTCAGTTCAGTTGGATTCTCCCCTCCGGCTCTCCTGTAAGTTCTCCGATTTCAGCCGGGGGAGGGGAAGGAAACAGGCTGATCACCCCTCGGCTCAACCGGGGACCCCAGAGCACTGTCGGGCCTCTTTCAAGCCCAATTCCCCACCTTACCTGATGTTAGAGGCAGCAATGAAGGTCCGGTGAGCTCCGTAGGCGGTGCCTCCCAGCTCCGTCGTCCGTCGTTTTCCTCAGCTGAGAGGGCCCTTTGCGGCTGGCACACGGAAGGGGATCTCTGCTGTCTTCGATTGGCAAAGCCGACTCCTGGTGTCCCCTCCCTTCCGTTTGCCGAGGAGTAGGGTACCTCCCCGGGGTCGGCCTCCTACGAGTTCGTCCAGCCTCCCTGCGCTCTTTCCTGACAGGGCTGGGCGGGACTTAACTCGTTTACGCCACTGTTTTCCTGACAGAGAGTGCGGCACCTTCCCTCTCCGCGCCGATCCACCACAGTGGGACAGACGCTCCGGTGGTTGGCGGCCCCCTCTCCCCTTCTCCCACGCTCACCAGACCTGGCAACAGGACTTCAGCGGGTCCGGCACCCGGCAGCACCAACTCTACCACAGGGGCCGAAAGCAAGCCCGCGGCAGCACCAACAGGTACACGCTAAGCTAGCCGTGGGCTGTGGCAGTCGGGGGGGGGGGGAAGACCCGCGTTGGAGGGCAAGTTCTGAGGAGCGATGACAGGATGAAAGGAGTTTGGGTTTCCGACGACTCCTGTGGCAGTTCGTCAAAGTAAAGGGGGGTGATGAAAGAAGATTAGTCTCAGTTCCCTTCAGGGAAAGATAGTTCTCACCACTCCTCCTGTCGGCTGGTATGCCCTGACACCCTAACACCAGATTTCCTCTCAGGGGGGGCATTAAAGGGGGATAGAGGGATTTACTCCCAGTCGAGGTCAGTAGGGCTAGATCCACAAACAGGGGGTAATGTCAATCATGAGGGATCAGCAGCCCCAAGGGGTAGTCAAAACCCTCCCACAATGCACTAACCTCCCTGCCCAGTAGCCTAAACTCGTCACTGCACTCTCACTCCGACACTGACTTTAAAATGGCCGCCCTAGTACTGACTCTTTTATAGGCGAACCTCAGGCTTCCAGAACCAGCTGGAAGGTTCTGGAGTTCTCCTATGTTGTTCTATGGGTCTATTCCTTGAGGTGTCAGTTATGGCAGTTATAAGCCACCATTTTATGAAACTAAATTTGCCCTCAGAAAAGGAGGGATTTCTAGGCCTATGTGGAACTATAGGGTCAAGGAGCACCTGACCCCCTAGGAAAACACCAAAAAGTTTCAGTGGACATAAAAATGAAGGGAATTTAGGGGCAAAAAGGGGACAAAAATAAATAAATAAATAGGAGGGACCACCCAAAGGGCTGACAGGTCTAACAGGAAGCAATCAGCCCTGGAAGGTGGAGACTGTTTCTTGAATCGTCGATGTTGAGGAGGCGCTCGGAAAGCGGCAGGCGCTGTCACTGCAAAAATGCTCTGAGGAGAACATCTGGTCGATGCGCGCTAAACGCCCGCTGAAAGGAATGCCCTCAAGATGCGGCTGGCGCCATCTCTGAAGAGACGCTGTTTGGAGAACGTTGATTAAAGCAGCTAGACCTTCACTCTGGAGAACACTGAGAGGAACGGCGCTGAGGGAACCTGAGTGCAGCCACCGGGGACACAGCTTGACTCAAGGAAGGCTACGCAGAATGGAAAAAAACTGGGAAACGAAAAGTAATGGCCCAAGGATACACTCAGGGGCACCCTCAGTGTGATAGAGTATAGCGGTGGGCCGTTGAGCACCGCTGTGAGCACGAACATGTACCCCAAGGTGGCGCTAGCTAGCTGCTCACTGAGAGACAGTGTCCCGATGTTTCCACCTCAGGCTTGAGTGAGAGGAGCAGGTTGAAAGTAGCTGGGAGTCACACTGGTTCCCAAACTAGGGAGAAGGGAACACTAGCCGGCCAGCTCAAAAACAGCACCTTTGATCCACACTGGGAACAAGATTGTACAGCTTGAAGAATCCACAGAAGGTACAACTATTCCGGTTGACAACAGAACATCACGACACCAGACACAATTCTTCTGGGGTGCAGGTGTAGAAGGAAGCAGACAGCACTGGAGAAGACGCTGGGGGTGGTGGTGGTGAACCATCCCCACACGGTAGATCGTTGCCAGTAATATAATCGAAGACAACACTCAGGTAAGTGTTGAGAAGACTTTATTCTCTTTCACCACCCCAGTCCAGTGAACTGGAGTCAGCTGTGGAATGTTAAGGACAAGGTAAGGCTGAGCCAAGGGGAGGAAGAAGGAGGGGGGAACGAAATGTACCAACTACCGGATTAAAACAGGAGGCAACCTGTCTAACAAACAGAGGGGGGATTGAAATCCAAGCAGGCTGGTAAGAAATGTCATGTGCTGCTTCTGTAGACCTAGAGAGAGGGCTAGATGGGTTGACAGATCCTGAGGCCACTTCCACCGCCTCATCCTAAATGGGCAGGAGTGTCGGGGGGGATACATCCAATAAGTACCATCCAGCGCTGAATGTCATGACCACTCTCTAACCGAAAGGGTTAAGCTCATCAAATGTCAATTTTTTTTTTACAGCTTAGAGAACAACTTTTATATATTTGTACTGGCGGAGGGCTTGCACAATCAACAATAAATTCTCCACCTCACCGAAGTCTGAGTAGCAGAGCTTCAACTCGGTGGGCTGCTGCGCGTGACAGATCAAACGTTTCAAGCCAGTGCGTTAGGAAAAGAAAGACAAGGGATGCGCACCAGACCTTACAAAGTTGTGCCTGCTACCGTGGAAGCCTGTTTCAATGTATTGTTCTGATCTGTTAAAACGAACCAGCTGCAGCAGATTCTAACCCGTCATGGCTGAATAACTAAACAGGGAATTCACACATGAACCTGATTTGGGTACAGGTGCTTTCAGTGGAGTATGGTCAAGTTGCTGTCGGATTTCACCTAGGGTTTTTACAAACACACACAGAGAAAAACAAAGCCCTTTCCCTCTCTAGCCTCTCTGTTTTGAAGTTGTTAAAACTGTTATTTTACAACAGATAGTTTTAAGTAGCCCAAACAATCCGCACTGCTATCCCTCCCACACCCCCTTCTCAAATAATGTATTTTATTTACCATGCCAAGCGAGATTGTTGGGAAATTAGACCCCCCCCCCCCCCCCCCCCCCCCCGGTCTTACTGACCAACCTATGCCACTGTATGCACTTTCACAGTGGAACAGTAACACAGGAGAGCATTGTTTTATCAGTTTTAAAATAAGAGCGTAAAAGGATGTTAAACATTAAACACAGTTACATCCTGGCTGCACGCTAAAAATCTACAGAGCTGTCACCGGCTTCCTGCTTCACTACCGATCGCAAATCTATTAACGCGCATCTGGATGCTTTGCTATTTATACAGCTTTTATTCTTCACAAAATACGGGGTCAGCTATTTGGGAACGTGTTACTGGAAAGCTGTGTCAGAAGCGCAGAACTTTCCGTTACCGGATGCGGAGTACAGGACAGGCCAGAGCAAAAAATAATGTAAGGTTCATGGGAATTCCTCGGACCCGCACGTGCTTCACTATATGCATCTGTTCAGGGTCAAGGGACGGCATCTGACCATCATTGTGGCTCTTACGTCATCAAACCGCAAAACATATGTTTACAAGATCATGGAGAGGGTGTAGTGGTAATCAGTGAACAGGTATGGAATCGTCACTTCCTCGAGGAGGGGCCTACTTACTCATCACCTAAATAGGAGGCAAGTGAGAAAGAGAGGGGAAGTGGGCTTCACCGTCTTCAAAAAACATTTTGGGCAACAGCATTTATACTTAATTAAGCACTGATAATAGAGCAGTTTCTCAAACTACTTGAACATTAAATTTCATTACTTTCATCCATCAGTAAATCAATCTCTTTGATCTCATTCTTCCCAGAAGCCATCACCTCAGCCTGCTGCATGTTTTCTCAAGATATTTATGCGGTGGTTCAAGCAGCACATCTTAGGCGTCACTGACACTGCATCGGAGAGCACAACTTTAATCCTTCACCATTACATCATCACACTTCTAGGGATCAACTGCAGTTACCCTTGGGAGCATTATCTTACAACAACAGTACTGCAACTGCAATCACACCTTCATTTTCTGGATACTGCAACACCTGAGTGCATGCACCGGTACACCCCTTCAATTGAAATTGTGTAAATCAGCAGTTCTTTAACCTTTTGGGGACTCCTTCAGAATCACTACTAGAAACTGGAGGCCCCGGTCCAAGAACCTCCTGCTTGTTAAACCTTAAAAAATACACAAACATACAGAAAGGAGTATATATCAAACGAATGCGCAAATTAAAGAAATGTTTTATTCACAAACAAAAAGTATACAAAAATCGGAATTTTTATGGAAAATTTGGAGTTTTTCAAAATGTGGTTTTATTTCTAAAAGACGACGCAATATATCAGTACTTGGCATATCACTTTTCCATTTTTCACTACTTGCATGATTACTTTTTGTTGGTGCATACCAGTGCTTCAATTGAGGCCACCAACCGTCCATTTTAGTTTCGGCTTGCTGTACTTGCATTGCTCCCACAAATCAAGCCATGAATACCAACTGAGTTTTTAGCCTTCAATTTCAAATTCTTCCACATGTACTACAGTGTTGTAAAATGTAAAATTCCACATTTTACTTAGTTATAAATACATAGTTTAATGATCTTTAACTATCATTTAATTTTCTAAACAGTAACAGACCCCAGAATAAGAACTGCGGGTGTAAAAAAAACAGCTTACCACCAGCCTTATAAAAACCTCTATTCTGTACAGAATTTATCAAATTCTGTTTCAGTTTCGTGTTTTCACAAATACTTTATTGACTTCCAGAATGACAGCCAAGGCATTCCAGAGAAGCTAAGCAGGTAAAGAAAAGGTTCCTTATATGCAAAGAGTTTCTGTCTCCCCGCTTTCTACAAATCCAGAGTGGAGTCACTCGTTGCTAATCTGATCCTGTCCCTACGGTCAGCTCTCTGGACAACCCCATATGCACAGCCTGCCTTGCAAAACCTGTTCAATCAGAAACCAAATGCACAGTAAGTGCATTGTACATGGGCGTGGGCATCCTTCACAGGGTTGGATGGCCGTAGCGGGCACCGTGTGTTTTCCGGTGGGCCAGAAGGGTGGGGGCCGTTATGGACCGGTGGTGGCCGTTGTTATGTTACTTAGGGATGGTTTTGCAGCAGTGCTGCAAGATCGCCCCCTGTAACAAAAGTGCAGCAGAGCAGCAGTGTTTCCCACTAGGACCCCCCTCAGCCAGGACAACGCCATTGCTAGGGATCATTTGCTTTCCCTGTCTGGGCTGGATCCTTCCGGTGCACCCAGCAGAGCCAGTTTGTCAGCCTTCCTGGCTATTAATATCTGAACCCTTTCCACCATGAGGACTCTAGTAAAGGTTTCCAAATACAGTAAAGACAGGCTATGAGTTTCCTTCTTTGCTCTTTTTTTACCATCAGTCCAGGGATAATTCATTCTGCAATCACAGAGGTCACCAATCCCAGTCCACCGAGTTCTTCTTGAACTACATTGTGTTGGAACGTGATGATAACCACAGATGTCTCAAGGACATGGAGATATTTTAAGTCACTTTCTGTTACAGTTTGCCATTTAAAAGTCCCAAGTGGTGAAAGACATGCAGAAATGTCGAGAAGGGAGTGCAACGTTCTCACGGCTGAAGCCAGATGATACAAGGGGAATCAAAGAAGTAGAAAGAGGATCCTTCCACTAACTACACTTGCAGCATTAGGGTATCTCAAACAGGTATCCTACCACAAATATATAGGATTTTATGCCAAAGTATAACAACCATAATATTGAATACCACAATCTTATAAAGCTACGTCTACATAGGTATGTGTAGATTTACTGTTCGTGACTAAACATGATGATATATTTTCAAGGTACATACATGTGCCAATAAAGATCATTAAAACAGCCACCAGGCTGCAGCGCAGGGCTTCCATGTTTACTGGGTCCAGTTGCTCAATTGTAATAAGTTATTAAAGTGAAGTTTTGATGTCATAATGCCCATTGCCAGCAGCCTAGGTCAGAGGCAGATCAAGGAGAATCATTGTAGCTGGAGGTTAAATAGGAAAAATAAGAACTGGAATTTGGTTCTCATCTGTTTTTATAAAATGAACAGTGATCAATAGAAGGTAGATATTTATGTCAGCATGTTTATTTTATGTACGTCATAGGTCATTACAGGAAACAGAATCTCTCTGCGTGTTGCTGCATGTTCTGAGCTAAATAATTTTTTAACCCAAATTAAGTTAACTTGATTCCACTATCTGTTCTGCAACACATTAGCAAATGTTTTTTTATATGTTTAATATTGCACTACAGATTCTACTTTCATTCTTTATGTCTGCAACCACACTATCTCTTTCACATGAAAGAGCAATAAACCAAGGATTTAAGTGCTTTGTGAAAAGCATAATGGTGTGACTATGTGATATAAGGAATAAAACATTTACTGCAGTATGTTAAACGGATATCGCAAGTCACCTCAGAACTTCAAGACTTGGCCTTCAGACTTGTCCCTATATATGGTCAACTGACTCCATCTCATGTTTACAGTTTGCCTACTTCCTTAATGTTCCAATGCAATTTTCAAGAGAAGGCACTATCAAGAAATGAAGCATGGGATAGGCACACTTATTCCAAAAACACATTACTCACTCAGAGCTACGATAAACAGAGTGTGATTACTCAGTGGACGAATGCTTCCGATGCTTGTACCTGGGTAAGTTTGAATCCCAATAGAGCAGCATTGAGCTCAATAAAAATAAAGGTCTGTTACATATTGCCCAAAAACCTTGGGTGCCCATGTGCTTTATAAAAACACTAAGGGCCTCATTAGGGTGTCGGTCAGAAAGGTTCCTAACGGCATTCGGATTTTCCCAATCAGAGTCAGAAACCATGTTTCTGACCGACTCGAAAACATTTCCGACCGACCGATTATGATGGCATTACCAAAGGGGATGATGGACGGAGTGTTTGAGCAAATCAAACACTCACCCCCAGTCAACTGATCTGGGTTTAATCCATCACCATTCTTTAGCTCACTCCACCACCCCAGTTCAGACATGGCCATATGCAAATCAGTCTTACCCTGTGCCTCATGGGAACAGACCAGCCCGAACTGCCAAGCCATGTCTTCCCTGGACCGGAAACAAGCATCTTGGGACCGGTTTCGGATTCATAATCCTCATCAGCCAGGCTATCTTGAATCCAGTGGTAGAGTGAGCAAGGGGCCCACATCTGGGCATACCCTGCCAACTGTTCGGTCTGTCCGACTCAGTACTGACTGGCATTCAGAGACTCAGAGCCGGTCAGAGCCGAATCGTACAGGTCTACGGGCCGCATTACGATGTTGGATTCTGACAGCCGTTCCAAATCAGTCTGTCCGACATGAAACGGTTGTCGGAAACTGACTTAGGGGGCCCATAGCAGGCCCCCATTCACCCGGAGGCCTCTGGTTTGGGCCCGTTGGGTAACCCATGGGACTCCTCTTTCCAACCCACCACAGGGTGCAAGGTTTTCCGCAACCACACCGTTTTTCAATATGAACTGGTGTTGTCGGTCGGAACACAGGCTCACATTGGAGTCAATGGGAGTAGGAGCGAACGGTGTTTGAAATCTTAGTAATTGTTGTTCGGACTCCCTGAACCAGTCAGTCAGGCTTTCTGACCGACATCATAGTGAGGCCCTAAATGTTGTAAGCAGTAAGCTAACGAACACCAACATGGCACAATAAAGATATCATTTTTTAGTGACTATTTCTCATTCTCGCCGGCCACACGGTGCAAGCTGTCTGTTTGTGGAAAGACCTATTGCCGGCTTACAGTGCACTTGGAGCGAGCGCAAATCTTTATTGGTACTCTCATATGCTTGCTTTTTATTTGTTAGCTTGTGTGGTCTTTCTTTCTTCTTCTTGTGTGTGTCCCTCACCTGGAGCATGGCCTTATTACTTCTGTCCTTCCACTGTTACCTTTTCAGGCACTAATTTTTGATTAGGCACCCCAAGAGAGTGCATGTGGTTTCCAACTACCTCCCTTGTGTACTTCTTTTCCCCACTCTTCTGTGGTCCATGTTGCTCGTGTGCTCCTCCCCCACACTGTTCCGTGTTGTGCTCACCCTCATGCGCTTCTGCACACTGTTACTTTCTTGCGCGTGTGCTTCTACTCCTGACTTTTATTACAGCACTATGTGTCTCTCTCTCGCCAATGTGGGTGTTTCTCCTGTGCTCTCCCTGTCGCTTCTGCTTTAGTGTTGCATTCCCCCCAGATACAACTTCCATATTACTTCAGCTGCCCCTCCCTGTCCTCCATGTTACTTCTCCTCACCCACTTTGGAAGCAAAAAAAAAAAGTATTTTTCTATCTTTAGAAAAAAATTACTAATCAAACTCAGATCGGTAAATAATAAGGAAAACAAAGTGCTGCATCATTTTGAAGAAACCTACAAAATGACTTGGCTGGACCTTCATAAAATATTTTTAGGGGGTGTTGGGCGGGGGATCCTCATTAGCCATGCTGTGCATCTTCACTAGAAAACCTTTGGAAAAAGAAATAAGGCCCCAAAGGCGAGACCTACTGGCTTTGGCAATGTTAGTTTTAAGGGAAGCAATTTCAGGCGTTGCTTAAAGCTAGTTATGCAAGCACAGCAAGTGTGGAAGTCACTGGAGCAACAGCTGTGCAGAGAAAAACAATCTATGTAGAAATGCGCTGCTATTTAAAAAATATTGTTCTCAGAAACAATACTCACATCTGTATGAATGACTGTGCATTTCTTAAGTGAAAGCCACATGATGCTTTTAGAAATCGCATGACGTAACATTTAGACCGTTTTAATCCTTGCCTGATTAGAGGATTTTCCAGACAGAATTCTCATCAATGTGTGAATGAATATCTGAATAGGGAGCCACGGGAAGCACGCTGCGCAGTAGCCCCATCCAAGGCAGGCTGCTTAGGAAACTACTGGAGCAGTGACAGAAACAAACCCACGGGGCGAGAAGCATAGGATGCCCGAAAAATAATAAAGAGCAGGACAAATCTGAACTGAGAGTGGTGGCACTTTCAAAGTTAGTTGACTTCAGAAGTCTGGGAACACGTCAGCAGTGAGACCACTAGAATAGAAGTGGATAGATCGATTTAATTCTTAAAGTGATTCAATACAGTTAAATGTCACAAAGCTTAAAGCTGTAAGGGAATTACAGAGAAGGCGACACTTTCATCTTTAGGAGTATTTACACTTAATATCAGAGTGACGCTTCAAAAATGGAGTGGAGTAGTGAGTATAATGAAAGAATATACTCATTTATAGACAAAAACATTGCACAAGCGTTGTCAAAAAGCCAGGGGACCCTTACTGCTGAAATGAAATCAGGTATTGTGACATCATCACGCATGTACGCATTTCCAAAGCGGTTACTGTGAGCACGTGCAGGTCAACGTTAGGTGCGAAAAAAGACAACCTAACCAAGCCTAGGGCCAGTGTTATGTTGAAAAACTCAAGTGAAAACACCCACATGAATTAGAGTACATGTACAATTGGCATGACCTACCCTATAAGTCCCTAGTAGATAACAGGGCAAGGGGATTAAAACTACCTTTAAGTACCTAGTAAATAATAGGGCATGGCAGTAAGCATGGGCGGAAAATCCGTTCCGCTCGCGGATTTTGCGGATTTTCGGTAAATTAGCAATCCGCGAACTCTCGCAAATTTACCGAAAATCCGCAAATTCGCACGCAGCGGATTTTTTTTCTTGGTGATACAATATTGCGGCGTGCGGTGTTCACTTACCGTCATTCAGCGTTTGCCGAGTTGTTTTTCTCGAGATTTTGCGAGTGCTGCGCCATTTTGGATCTTGCTGCGGGATCCCGCAGGAGTTTGGCGACCGCGATTACGTAATCGCGGCTTGCCACCTTGCACAGCACGCATCGCAAGAGTTCGCAATTGCGAACACGTAGATGCGGCGGGCAGCAACAATCTCGCACTCGCGAAATGCAGAATTTTAAATTCTGCACAAGAAATCCACCAGCAAGCAGCATAAACCTTCTGAAAATGATGATTTTTATCAGAATAACTCCTCAGGTTGACATTTGCCTGCCCTTTTTTTTGCAAGGAGTCCATTTTGGGGGGGGGGGGGGGGAGGAAGGAAGTGCCCCACAGTCTCCAACTTCCTGTTCCTGTCCAGCAGGCTCCTCCCAGTGCTTTCTTCATGTGCTGGTCACTTTCATTCGGATTCTTGACCTGGAAGGATTACTTTTTGTAGATGCTGCTGGATATTTGGATTTGAGGCCTTTTTGACTTTCTTTGGATCACTTTTGCATTAGAAATTTCACAAGTAAGTTTGTTTGGGGCATTACAGTTGCTGCAACTACAATTTTGGAATTTTCGATTTTTGGGCTGTTGTTGGGGCCTTTTGACCAGGGGTAGTGAGTGGTGCATGGGCCTAGTCTTTCTGTGGGGTGTCTTGAATTTAAACATCATGGAGGGCATGGATGGCATGGGATTGTGCTGATTTTTCTGTGTTTTTCGATTTTGGGGCTGTTGTTGGGGCCTTTTGACCAGGGGTACTGAGTGGTGCATGGGCCTAGTCTTTCTGTGGGGTGTCTTGAATTTAAACATCATGGAGGGCATGGATGACATGGGATTGTGCTGATTTTTCTATGTTTTTCGATTTTTTGGGTTGTTCATGGGGACAGACCATGTGGGTGGGGGCCATTTTGAGTGCTGGTACAGGCAGGCCCTGGCCATGTGCTGGGAGGCAAGGGGCCATTTTGAATGCAGGCAGTGTTCTTAGGCCTTCAACCATTATGCCCAGGGGTAGTGAGTGGTGCATGGGCCTAGTCTTTCTGTGGGGTGTCTTGAATTTAAACATCATGGAGGGCATGGATGGCATGGGATTGTGCTGATTTTTCTGTGTTTTTCGATTTTTGGGCTGTTGTTGGGGCCTTTTGACCAGGGGTAGTGAGTGGTGCATGGACCTAGTCTTTCTGTGGGGTGCCTTGAATTTAAACATCATGGAGGGCATGGATGGCATGGGATTGTGCTGATTTTTCTGTGGTTTTCGATTTTTGGGCTGTTGTTGGGGCCTTTTGACCAGGGGTACTGAGTGGTGCATGGGCCTAGTCTTTCTGTGGGGTGTCTTGAATTTAAACATCATGGAGGGCATGGATGGCATGGGATTGTGCTGATTTTTCTGTGTTTTTCGATTTTTGGGCTGTTGTTGGGGGCAGGCCATGTGGGTGGGGGCCATTTTGAGTGCTGGTACAGGCAGGCCCTGGCCATGTGCTGGGAGGCAAGGGGCGAGTTTGAATGCAGGCAGTGTTCTTAGGCCTGCAACCATTTTGCCTAGCTTTCAACCATTATGCCCAAGGGTAGTGAGTGGTGCATGGGCCTAGTCTTTCTGTTGGGTGTCTTGAATTTAAACATCATGGAGGGCATGAGTGGCATGGGATTGTGCTGATTTTACTGTGTTTTTCGATTTTTGGGCTGTTGTTGGGGCCTTTTGACCAGGGGTACTGAGTGGTGCATGGGCCTAGTCTTTCTGTGGGGTGTCTTGAATTTAAACATCATGGAGGGCATGGATGGCATGGGATTGTGCTGATTTTTCTGTGTTTTTCGATTTTATGGGGTGTTCATGGGGACAGGCCATGTGGGTGGGGGCCATTTTGAGTGCTGGTACAGGCAGGCCCTGGCCATGTGCTGGGAGGCAAGGGGCCATTTTGAATGCAGGCAGTGTTCTCAGGCCTGCACCCATTTTGCCTAGCTTTCAACCATTATGCCCAGGGGTAGTGAGTGGTGCATGGGCCTAGTCTTTCTGCGGGGTGTCTTTAATTTATGCTATGAAATAAAGGAGGGTGAGATGTACTCCAGGTAATCCAACATTAATCCATATTTAAACCAATGTGTGCTTTCAAACATTTTCGGCGTGCAAAGCTTGCTTCGCGCATCGTCCCATTGCGCTGTAAACACTACAAAAGTCAACGACGAAGGAACCCATTTTGGTTCCATCAAGCATGCACTGCCACGTCACAGCCTGAATCCAATGAATTAAATTCATCTATTTTAAACGTTTTTTTCATTTTTTCATTTTTCTACTTTACTTTTCATCCTGTCTTTTCTTTGGTTCAATTCATTTTACTCAATACATGTTCAACAACACTGTTCAGCGTAAACTCGGAAGCATGAGGTGGGTTCCATGTCATGTTTTATTTATCAAGCCCAATGCATTTCGGGAATAACTTTCCCTTCGTCAGGGACATCTGAAAATACAAACAAGTATGTGTGCTTTAGATCGTTTCTACCAATAAAGTTTAAACAGTTGATACTGTTTTTTGCAATGAGTTTCACAGTGAAACACTGGCCATTATTCTGCCGTATATGCAAACAATTATCATTTACCCACACCATACCTTCTTGTTAAAACACATCATTTTCTCACATAATGCTCTTAGACTCAATAACTCTAAACCATTGAATAAGCCCTCCCTTGTGCATAGGCAAAAACAGTTTACTAATTTAGAGGCTCAAACTTTTTCAATACGTTAAAACGCTTACCATGACATGCTGGTGAATCTTAAATTCACGACATCAATTTCATGGAAACTCAATACTTTTAGTTTTTAAAAAGACATGAAATCATTTTCCTCTTCACTAGCGTGCCGAAGCGTGCGTGGCTTTTGTGAAATGTAAACTGAAGCACAAACTCAAAAGCGCCGCCTTTCTACACTGCTGCCTCCTCTTAATACACCTCAGGTGGTTCATTACATCATTAAAGCTGAGACGGTGCTTGCTACAAAAATATACTCTATTACTCCTTCGACTGGGTTTAAGCCCATACAACTATAAATCCCATAATGCAATAAATCACGTCTCCGTACATTTATGTATATAACGGAGTGTACCAATAAATAAACTACGAGGTAATGTGTAAGATAAGAGTCACTGTGTGCAGAGCTGCCTAATATCCATGTGAGTCCTTAAAATAATGAATCATGTGCAGATAATTTCCATATTGCTCCTTACGAGCATTGCTTGTAACCTTTGGTTATCCATTATGACAGGGAGCTCCACCCTGTACTTCCGAGTAGTTCTTCATCATCATGTTCTCAAGTGCGCTTGTCCTGTTTATCAACATTTTCTTCGTGGGTGCCATCTCTTTGAGACGAAGGGTTCATGCTATGAAATAAAGGAGGGTGAGATGCACTCCAGGTAATCCAACATTAATCCATATTTAAACCAATGTGTGCTTTCAAACATTTTCGGCGTGCAAAGCTTGCTTCGCGCATCGTCCCATTGCGCTGTAAACACTACAAAAGTCAACGACGAAGGAACCCATTTTGGTTCCATCAAGCATGCACTGCCACGTCACAGCCTGAATCCAATGAATTAAATTCATCTATTTTAAACGTTTTTTTCATTTTTTCATTTTTCTACTTTACTTTTCATCCTGTCTTTTCTTTGGTTCAATTCATTTTACTCAATACATGTTCAACAACACTGTTCAGCGTAAACTCGGAAGCATGAGGTGGGTTCCATGTCATGTTTTATTTATCAAGCCCAATGCATTTCGGGAATAACTTTCCCTTCGTCAGGGACATCTGAAAATACAAACAAGTATGTGTGCTTTAGATCGTTTCTACCAATAAAGTTTAAACAGTTGATACTGTTTTTTGCAATGAGTTTCACAGTGAAACACTGGCCATAATGGATAACCAAAGGTTACAAGCAATGCTCGTAAGGAGCAATATGGAAATTATCTGCACATGATTCATTATTTTAAGGACTCACATGGATATTAGGCAGCTCTGCACACAGTGACTCTAATCTTACACATTACCTCGTAGTTTATTTATTGGTACACTCCGTTATATACATAAATGTATGGAGATGTGATTTATTGCATTATGGGATTTATAGTTGTATGGGCTTAAACCCAGTCGAAGGAGTAATAGAGTATATTTTTGTAGCAAGCACCGTCTCAGCTTTAATGATGTAATGAACCACCTGAGGTGTATTAAGAGGAGGCAGCAGTGTAGAAAGGCGGCGCTTTTGAGTTTGTGCTTCAGTTTACATTTCACAAAAGCCACGCACGCTTCGGCACGCTAGTGAAGAGGAAAATGATTTCATGTCTTTTTAAAAACTAAAAGTATTGAGTTTCCATGAAATTGATGTCGGAAATTTAAGATTCACCAGCATGTCATGGTAAGCGTTTTAACGTATTGAAAAAGTTTGAGCCTCTAAATTAGTGAACTGTTTTTGCCTATGCACAAGGGAGGGCTTATTCAATGGTTTAGAGTTATTGAGTCTAAGAGCATTATGTGAGAAAATTATGTGTTTTAACAAGAAGGTATGGCGTGGGTAAATGATAATTGTTTGCATATACGGCAGAATAATGGCCAGTGTTTCACTGTGAAACTCATTGCAAAAAACAGTATCAACTGTTTAAACTTTATTGGTAGAAACGATCTAAAGCACACATACTTGTTTGTATTTTCAGATGTCCCTGACGAAGGGAAAGTTATTCCCGAAATGCATTGGGCTTGATAAATAAAACATGACATGGAACCCACCTCATGCTTCCGAGTTTACGCTGAACAGTGTTGTTGAACATGTATTGAGTAAAATGAATTGAACCAAAGAAAAGACAGGATGAAAAGTAAAGTAGAAAAATGAAAAAATGAAAAAAACGTTTAAAATAGATGAATTTAATTCATTGGATTCAGGCTGTGACGTGGCAGTGCATGCTTGATGGAACCAAAATGGGTTCCTTCGTCGTTGACTTTTGTAGTGTTTACAGCGCAATGGGACGATGCGCGAAGCAAGCTTTGCACGCCGAAAATGTTTGAAAGCACACATTGGTTTAAATATGGATTAATGTTGGATTACCTGGAGTGCATCTCACCCTCCTTTATTTCATAGCATGAACCCTTCGTCTCAAAGAGATGGCACCCACGAAGAAAATGTTGATAAACAGGACAAGCGCACTTGAGAACATGATGATGAAGAACTACTCGGAAGTACAGGGTGGAGCTCCCTGTCATAATGGATAACCAAAGGTTACAAGCAATGCTCGTAAGGAGCAATATGGAAATTATCTGCACATGATTCATTATTTTAAGGACTCACATGGATATTAGGCAGCTCTGCACACAGTGACTCTAATCTTACACATTACCTCGTAGTTTATTTATTGGTGCACTCCGTTATATACATAAATGTACGGAGACGTGATTTATTGCATTATGGGATTTATAGTTGTATGGGCTTAAACCCAGTCGAAGGAGTAATAGAGTATATTTTTGTAGCAAGCACCGTCTCAGCTTTAATGATGTAATGAACCACCTGAGGTGTATTAAGAGGAGGCAGCAGTGTAGAAAGGCGGCGCTTTTGAGTTTGTGCTTCAGTTTACATTTCACAAAAGCCACGCACGCTTCGGCACGCTAGTGAAGAGGAAAATGATTTCATGTCTTTTTAAAAACTAAAAGTATTGAGTTTCCATGAAATTGATGTCGGAAATTTAAGATTCACCAGCATGTCATGGTAAGCGTTTTAACGTATTGAAAAAGTTTGAGCCTCTAAATTAGTGAACTGTTTTTGCCTATGCACAAGGGAGGGCTTATTCAATGGTTTAGAGTTATTGAGTCTAAGAGCATTATGTGAGAAAATTATGTGTTTTAACAAGAAGGTATGGTGTGGGTAAATGATAATTGTTTGCATATACGGCAGAATAATGGCCAGTGTTTCACTGTGAAACTCATTGCAAAAAACAGTATCAACTGTTTAAACTTTATTGGTAGAAACGATCTAAAGCACACATACTTGTTTGTATTTTCAGATGTCCCTGACGAAGGGAAAGTTATTCCCGAAATGCATTGGGCTTGATAAATAAAACATGACATGGAACCCACCTCATGCTTCCGAGTTTACGCTGAACAGTGTTGTTGAACATGTATTGAGTAAAATGAATTGAACCAAAGAAAAGACAGGATGAAAAGTAAAGTAGAAAAATGAAAAAATGAAAAAAACGTTTAAAATAGATGAATTTAATTCATTGGATTCAGGCTGTGACATGGCAGTGCATGCTTGATGGAACCAAAATGGGTTCCTTCGTCGTTGACTTTTGTAGTGTTTACAGCGCAATGGGACGATGCGCGAAGCAAGCTTTGCACGCCGAAAATGTTTGAAAGCACACATTGGTTTAAATATGGATTAATGTTGGATTACCTGGAGTGCATCTCGCCCTCCTTTATTTCATAGCATGAACCCTTCGTCTCAAAGAGATGGCACCCACGAAGAAAATGTTGATAAACAGGACAAGCGCACTTGAGAACATGATGATGAAGAACTACTCGGAAGTACAGGGTGGAGCTCCCTGTCATAATGGATAACCAAAGGTTACAAGCAATGCTCGTAAGGAGCAATATGGAAATTATCTGCACATGATTCATTATTTTAAGGACTCACATGGATATTAGGCAGCTCTGCACACAGTGACTAATCTTACACATTACCTCGTAGTTTATTTATTGGTACACTCCGTTATATACATAAATGTACGGAGACGTGATTTATTGCATTATGGGATTTATAGTTGTATGGGCTTAAACCCAGTCGAAGGAGTAATAGAGTATATTTTTGTAGCAAGCACCGTCTCAGCTTTAATGATGTAATGAACCACCTGAGGTGTATTAAGAGGAGGCAACAGTGTAGAAAGGTGGCGCTTTTGAGTTTGTGCTTCAGTTTACATTTCACAAAAGCCACGCACGCTTCGGCACGCTAGTGAAGAGGAAAATGATTTCATGTCTTTTTAAAAACTAAAAGTATTGAGTTTCCATGAAATTGATGTCGTGAATTTAAGATTCACCAGCATGTCATGGTAAGCGTTTTAACGTATTGAAAAAGTTTGAGCCTCTAAATTAGTGAACTGTTTTTGCCTATGCACAAGGGAGGGCTTATTCAATGGTTTAGAGTTATTGAGTCTAAGAGCATTATGTGAGAAAATTATGTGTTTTAACAAGAAGGTATGGTGTGGGTAAATGATAATTGTTTGCATATACGGCAGAATAATGGCCAGTGTTTCACTGTGAAACTCATTGCAAAAAACAGTATCAACTGTTTAAACTTTATTGGTAGAAACGATCTAAAGCACACATACTTGTTTGTATTTTCAGATGTCCCTGACGAAGGGAAAGTTATTCCCGAAATGCATTGGGCTTGATAAATAAAACATGACATGGAACCCACCTCATGCTTCCGAGTTTACGCTGAACAGTGTTGTTGAACATGTATTGAGTAAAATGAATTGAACCAAAGAAAAGACAGGATGAAAAGTAAAGTAGAAAAATGAAAAAATGAAAAAAACGTTTAAAATAGATGAATTTAATTCATTGGATTCAGGCTGTGACGTGGCAGTGCATGCTTGATGGAACCAAAATGGGTTCCTTCGTCGTTGACTTTTGTAGTGTCTTGAATTTAAACATCATGGAGGGCATGGATGGCATGGGATTGTGCTGATTTTTCTGTGTTTTTCGATTTTTGGGCTGTTGTTGGGGCCTTTTGACCAGGGGTACTGAGTGGTGCATGGGCCTAGTCTTTCTGTGGGGTGTCTTGAATTTAAACATCATGGAGGGCTTGGATGGCATGGGATTGTGCTGATTTTTATGTGGTTTTCGAGTTTTTGGGGTGTATAACTGAACTGATGTTCCTCTGTCTTCCATTGCTTTTAGGTGCACAAGACTCAAGAGAACCACCAGTGCCAGGAAGAAGTCCTGCAGCGGTGTGTGTGTGCAGCATAACGTCACGCGACGTCACGTCTGGCCACAGACAACTCTGCAACTCGTGCAACTGCGGCCTGCTGTTCGGACCTCTGAAGAAGATGGCCCCAAAAAAAGTTCCCCGCAGCTCCTCTAGCAAGAAAGTTGCCAGTAAGGAGCAGAAGAAGCAAGTTACCAAGGAGACTGGTGTGCCGCCCGCCACATTTTTTTTGAGTAAAAAAAAAAGTACGCCTGCAGCAGCAGCGGGATCTGCTGGGGACCAAGCTGGGAGCAGCACCCCCGCACCATTGGGCTCAGTGCCACCACCACCACGCCAACTTAAGTCCAAGCCCTTCAGTGCTGCAGAGGCACTTAGTCTAGTTGTTCAATCACCATCGACCAGTGATGTTGGCTCATCGCAAGAAAGTAGCAGCAATGTCCCTCAATCAACACAGGTTGTTTTAACTCATCTGACGAGTGTTGAA
The DNA here is from genome assembly GCF_964263255.1 of Lissotriton vulgaris. Taxonomy (NCBI): domain Eukaryota; kingdom Metazoa; phylum Chordata; class Amphibia; order Caudata; family Salamandridae; genus Lissotriton; species Lissotriton vulgaris. Next base: position 670,128,732 of record NC_141685.1, on the reverse strand, counting down.
CAACCACAGCCGCAACAACAACCACATGTGCAAGTACAAGCCCAAGTACATGTGGAAGGAGAGGCAGCGCAATGAGATGCGCAAGCAGAGGTGCATGGAGGGTCACAAGTGCCCTCAATAGTTGTGCCTCCCGAAGTAGGGGCACATCAGGAAATCGACAATCAAGCCGAGGTATCATTTGAGGAAGCCCCTCCTCCTGATGATCATTCATTGTCTTCCACATCCCTAGCAAGGAAAAGATCAAGGGTGGTGTCTACATCTTCTTCAAGCCCACCTCCTTCTGATGATACGGATCTAAATTGAGAACCATCACTGCCGTCTGAGAGTGAGGCACACCATGATCTGGCAAAGGTAGTTAAGCGTAAAAGGAAGTCTCATAGTTATGGAGTGTGATGAGGCTCAACAAGAAGTGGCGGATACTCCTGCTGATGAAGACTCTCACGACGACGACGCAGTCATCATAGGCTTCACTCCAGCCTCAGCGGGCATGCAGCAAACAGACATTTTGACCCTAGCCCGAGAAGCTGCTGAGCGTGATGATGATGTTGTCGACGAGGAGGCAATGGAAACACCACAATCATTGGGGTTAACTAGTACCCCAACACCTACCGCTTCCATATTTCTTCCTCGCCAGAAGGGACCTCCATCCACCTCGACCTCAATTAGTGGTGGTGAAAGTGCACAACGTAGTAAAGTTCGGCAATCCACATCCTCCACTTCATCTGGCATTAGTAGCATGACCACCACCAGTATCGCCGCCTCCTCCGGCCCCCACAGACATTTCAAGTCCGCAGTTTGGGACTTCTTTAGTGTTTGCCCAAAAAAGGAAAACTTCGCCATTTGTAGCATTTGTAAGCATGCAGTTAGTCGTGGTAAGTTTGGTACCAACTATGGTACCGGAGGCCAGAGAGGTCATCTTAAGAGACAGCACGCTGTCCAATGGTTTGCGCACCTAAAGGAGATCAAGGAAGCCCGAATTGCAAGTCAAGAAAACGTTGATGTTTCATCTGATGATGACGAGGAGGAAGAAGTGTCAAACACTTCACTTACACCCAGTACCCCTGTCAGCAGCACACCCCCTGTGAGCCACACTAAGAGTGTGGGAGAGAGTGAGACGCCAATGCGAAAAAGTTCATCAGCGAGCGTAACTGGGTCAAAGAAGTCATCATCATCCCGTAAAAGCATGGTCCAGGCCAACATTAGAACAATGTTGGTTTCAGCAGCGCCATATGATCGCAACCACCCACTGACGCGTCTGTATAACAGTAAGCTGGCTAAAATGCTAGCTCTGGACCTTCTCCCTTTTTCTTTTGTAGAAGGGGTTGGTTTTCTAGAATTAGTTGCAGCGCTCTGCCCTAAATGGAAGGTTCCTAGCCGGTTCTATTTTGCCAGAGTTGCGGTTCCAGCACTACATGAAGATGTGCTGGAGGTGATTGGGGCAGCTTTGCAGAAGAGTGCTGTTCACACTATACATCTGACAACAGACATGTGGACCAGTGGCGCAGGCGCTGATTACATGTGCATCACTGCACACTGGGTCTCTTTTTCAGGGGTTAAAGCAAAGCTAAACGCAGGTGTTGACCCGGACCAAGTTTTTAAAGCTGCTCGGAAACATGCAACACTAGCCATGTTTGGCTTGGAGAAACGTCATACAGCAGAAAACATTTTGAATGAGTTTAACACAAAGGTCTTTCACTGGCTGTCCCCAAAAAAACGCCAGATTGGTTATGTTTCCACGGATAATGGCGCCAATGTAGTTAAGGAAATGGATCTGGGTCACTATTTCAGAGTGCCGTGTTTGGCGCACTGTATAAACCTGGTTGTTAAAAAATTCTTGAGTGATGAAGACAGTCCAGCGTGCGAGTTAGTGGCCACCTGCCGAAGAATGTGCAACCATTTCAGCCATTCTTTTAAGGCCCGGAAGCATCTGCGGAGCCTGCTACATGAACGTCGAATGCCAGTGAAAGCACTCATCCAGGAGGTGCCAACACGTTGGAACTCAACCTTCTCCATGCTTGAGCGTCTGTATGAGCAGTATACGGTACTCGATCACTATTTCTTAACACTGGGTATAGCTCAGAAGGACCTGAGGCTAGATGCGGCGCAATGGAACCTAGTTAAAAGCTTGACAGACATGCTTCGTCCTTTTGAGGTCTTCACGCGTGCAGTCAGCAAGGAGGACTGTAATTTGGGAAAAGCTATCCCATTGTTGCGCATTCTGGAGCACCAACTGAAGGCGGTGTCTTCTATGTTTCAAAAAGATTAAAAAAAGCAAGACGCTTTTGTTTTGGCGGAGAAATTATTAGAGCGCCTACTTGGCGATGAACGTCTTAAAATGATCCACTCAGAACAGCATTACAATTGTGCTACTATTCTGGATCCACGCTACAAAAAGGCGCTGGCAGGCCGAGCATTCTTTCCTTTTGATGATGAAGATGTTACAAAGTACAAACGTTGGCTAGCCTTGTCAGCCATGAGGTTTGAAAGAGAACGGCAGCAAATTGAAGGAAAAGGCAGTACATCAGCACCAGCAGGCCATCCCCAGTCAAAAGAATCCACTTCTGCACCTGTGGCTGTGGCACAAGTGACCTCTCAGCCGTTAAAGACACCGGCAACCGGATCATCTGCACCAGACACAACAGTAACATTGGGTGAAGAAGAGGATTGGCTAACTCGGCTTGGGTTTGGTTCTCAAAAGGTCCCAGCAAAAAGTAAGCAAAGTGGAGGAACCTTGGAGGACCTTGAGTCGATGGTGCAGGACTATCTGAATGACTCAACAGAGGTCTATGTTAATGCTGACCCATTGGCGTATTGGCATGGGAAAAAAGAATTGTGGGCACAGATCTCCAACCTGGCTATAAACTACTTGTCTTGCCCACTCGCAAGCGTGTCTTCTGAACGTGTTTTCAGTCAGTGCTGCTGGTGGCATTGTAACTTCCAAATGGACCCGCCTCTCGCCCAAAAATGTGGAGAGGTTAACAATGATCAAGATGAATCAGCACCTCATACCACCAGATTACAAAGTACGAGAACACACGCCGGATGAAGACGAGGAGGACAGCAACTTAGATGAGGGAATTTCTTCTCGGTTAGGTGACACTGACCTACTCCTGCCTGAATTCGCAGAGTATGAGGACAAACTCTTATTCTTATTCCCTGACACAGAGCCCTGAAAATGAGCCAATGAATCAATAACTTTCTTTTTCGTCCTTTTTCACTTTTATTCCTGTGTGTCTGTCTTTCTTTGTTTTGCACAGTTAATATAATAAAAACTTTAATCACCTAATCACAAAAACAAGCCCATCAGCAGAACTGTCTTCACTTGTTTGCTTATTGATTTGAAGGTGCCGCAGTCTGCATTCCTCAGGTTCACAAGAACATGCTCCTCTATCCTCCTCCTCCAGACTCCTATTTCCCTCAAAGCAGAGGGCTGGATTACGCCCAATGAATAAAGACTCTGCACTTGTGGGGGTGTTCTACTTCTTTGCGGGTGAGTTGGCGGGTCTTGGGGCATTGCTGGGAAGCTCTAATACCGGATAAACGTGGTTTGGACCAACTCGGAGGCGAAATCTTTTTTGCGTTTTTGCTGACTTGCTTGCCTTTGAGGTGCTCTTTGGGCCGGGTCTGGGTGTTTGTGGGTGGGTTTTGGGGTCTGGGAGCACTGCTGGACAGTCTAATTTTGATTGCATTTGCTTTTCAGGAAATCCGTGGTGGAAAACGGGAGTTATGACCTAGCTGCACAGCGCGTTTGGACCGAAGGCCGATAAATATTGTAAGTATGAGATTTTCCTTTTTGGCTGTTTGGGGGTGTTGTGCTTTTTTGCGGGTGGGTTGGCGGGTCTTGGGGCATTGCTGGGAAGGTCTAATACCGGATAGAAGTGGTTTGGACAAAATCCATGAGGAAAAAGTTTTTGCTATTTCTGACATTTTGTTCAATGTAGCGTTTTCGGGGGCCTGTTTGGGGGGCTTCCTGGTGTTTTTAGGTGGGTTTCGGGGTCTGGGAGCACTGCTGGCTATTGATACTTTTGATTGCAAGAGGTTTGAAGCAAATCCATGGTGGCAAAGGGGAGTTAGGGCCTAGCTGCAGAGCGCGCGCGGAGTGATTTTGGAAATTGCCATGAAAATGACTAAGTCCCCATTTTTGTTTTTTGGCTGTTTGGGGGTCTTCTACTAGTTTTCGCCTGGTTTTACGGCTCTGGGGCCATTGCTGGGAAATTCTAATACCGGATAAAAGTGGTTTGGACCAAATCGGAGGCGACATTTTTTTTGCGTTTTTGCTGACTTGCTTGCCTTTGAGGTGCTCTTTGGGGGGGTTCCGGGTGTTTGTGGGTGGGTTTTGGGGTCTGGGAGCACTGCTGGGACAGTCTAATTTTGATTGCATTTGCTTTTCAGGAAATCCGTGGTGGAAAACGGGAGTTATGACCTAGCTGCACAGCGCGTTTGGACCGAAGGCCGATAAATATTGTAAGTATGAGATTTTCCTTTTTGGCTGTTTGGGGGTGTTGTGCTTTTTTGCGGGTGGGTTGGCGGGTCTTGGGGCATTGCTGGGAAGGTCTAATACCGGATAGAAGTGGTTTGGACAAAATCCATGAGGAAAAGCCTTTTGGCACTTTTTGTAACTTAGGGTTTGTTAGGGTTAGCCCTAGCAGCAGGATTGCATGTGTTTCGGGGTGTTCTAGATTTTTTGCAACTGAGTTCTGGGGTCTTAGAGCACTCATGGGAATGTGTAATTTTGGTTGCAAGTGATTTGAAGAAAATCCATGGGGGGAAAGGGGGGATTTGGCATAGTTAAAGAAAGCGTTTGCCACTATTCTTAACTTAGGGCTTGCTCGTTAGGGTTAGCAGTATTTGTATTGCATGTGTTTGAGTGGGGGGCTGTTTGTGGGGGGGGTTTGCGAGTCTTGGAGCGATGCTGGGTATGGATACTTTTGCTTGCTTGCAAGTGGTTTTAATACAATCCACGGTAGGTAAGGGGGTATTTGGGCCTACTTTTACTTTCAAAGTACGTTTTGTCACCAGTTTTCTACTAGGCCTCGTTTTTTGAGATCTGATTGGGGGTCTTCTACATTTTTGCGACTGGCTTTAGTAAGGGTCTGGGTGGGAGCACTGCTGGTAAGGTCTAATTTTGTTCTAAAACACAGTTTACAGTACACCTAGCTTGAGGGGAAAGATCCGCTAAATTAATTTGCCCATACTTATTTATCCTTCAAAAGGAGACTCAGACTGAGTACGCACTTTCAAAAATATTGTACTGTCTATTAGGAAACTCAAAGTGTGACTTTTTGCACTACACAGCGTACATACCTTATATTTATTTATCAGTGGTGTTCTAATATCACTTCCTGTTTTTCCATCAATAATTACAGGCCGGGTTTCAGTCTGTGCAATGGGAAAAAAAGGATGAAGTCAGGCTTCACATTAGCGAGCCGCAATTCAGCATCCGCCAGGCAGGCAGTGGACAGGGTGTCTTCTGGTCACCAACATTGATGGACGAAGCGTCAGCTGGAATGGAGGAGTGCCGCTAATAAGAGGAATGGTTTGATGCGTGCAACTTACTTACCAAATTCAACAGGACAACTACAACAACATACAGATACAGTATCCATTGTTTTAAAATTATTTTTTAAGTAATGTTATTGCTGTGAACTTCTATGAGTGTGACTCTGCATTTCTTGGATCTCTCTCTGCTTCTAAATTGATCCCTACAGCCATTCTATAGGTTTTACTTTGGCTATTTTTTAAACCTAATTTAATGTAAGAAGTGTTTCTCTGAGTGCAGAGATAGGCAAGTGAAAACGCTGCAGCCCTGTACTGTTGCATTCTGTCATTCACGGTTGTCGAAAGTACTACTTACTTTCCAGTAACAATGCATGCAGTAGTGCATGCACTTCCTTTCTGTCACTTAAAAGATTTATGGTTAGCTTTGTACCCAAAGATTTCTTTATCTTCAATTATTGTTTGTCCATGCTGTGCTTTTTTTTTCTTCTCTCAACAAAACTTACCCAAAAAGAAACCCCCATTCCCATCCATTTTCCAAACCCTAACCCTCTTCCCCCGGGCTGTGTGGTTTTGATTGATGTGTGACTAAATGACAGCAATAATTCCACACACTTGCTGGGGAGGATAAGGTCATAGCAATAGGCTGGTGAAGGAATCCGAGGATATATTCTAGACTTACTCAGCTTCAGTACTATTTCTTGTAGTAGTAGCCAATGTCAAAGAAATTCAACGCAAGTACTAGTTATACTTTCAATACTTTACCATTTGTTAGGCTACATTGTGGCACTGTTCTAGTGTACTGTCACCTGCTATATTCTCTATCGTACCGTTCTAATGCTACGGTAAGGACAAACAAGGTTTCCTTTTCTTTTTTTTCAGATGCTGCAACTGCCACTGTGTAACACCACTAGTACCAACGCAATGATGACATTTCATCCGCCCAGGATTGCCATATCGCCATTTGACGTGCAGCCAGCCCTGTGCCTAGCCCTATTTCCAAACACAAATTACAGGTAAGATAAGCGTTTGGGGGGAGGAAGTATAATGGAGTATTACGAGAGACGAGAGACTGACGCTAGTACTAGTAAAGTCCTGGGACTATTGAATTCACTTACTCTGTGAGAGGCACTTAGTTTTGAAAACATTTGGGCAATTAATTACACAACTTGAATGAAGATGCCACTTAAGTGTCACCAAAACAAAGTTACTGTTAAACCCCCACCCACCAGCCTCAAAAGCAGTAAAAAAAACACGTATGCTAAGATAAAGTTTAAAGTATATTTACATCCCTGACAAAAATAATCTCCCACAAGACCCAACCCACCCCCACTCCCTAACCCCAACGAATATCAGTGAAAAGTCCAAAAAAGTGAAAAACCCAACTCCCAATTCCCACCCCCCAGAAGTCTTTAAAAAAGGGGCAAGGGACAGTCTCCTCCTACTGCTGGCTGCTGCTGTTGAATTTCCGGGCCAGGTCGGAATGCTCCTTGCGGAGGGTCTTGAGCAGGGTTTTGGTGTTGAGCAGCTCCTGCTCGAGGTAGGAAACCCTCAGGGAAAGGCGGTGCATACGTTTCTTGCAACTGCTGCGGGGGGCAGCTGATTTCTTCGCTCGGCAGTGGCGGGTGGCTGCGGTACCCCAGCTCCGTACCGCTGGAGACCTGCGCCGTCTGGGTGACCCAGGGAGCGCGGAGGAGGATGCAGCAGTCCCTGTAGATGTAGTGGTAGACTGCGTGTCCCCCTCCTCCTGGGCCACCAGCCGCCGATATTCAGCGACAGTGGCCTCCAGCCTCCGTTGCCGGGGCCGTGTAGCCAGCTCCTTCCGGGTGGTTTGGAAGGAGCATCTATATGAAGAAAGAAAGACATAGTCTGTAACCAATGCTCTTTAAGATGAACAAAAAATGATTCAGCAGAAAGTTGTGTCACAGTAGAACTAGCAACTTGCAAGTGCAGTACATAACTATTGTGGCCAGTGTCTATCTAACCTCCCACTTCTTCACCCTAGCTCTAACATTAGTGGGAGTTTAAGGAATCAATTCTACGAGCACTATGGACTCACTCCATTAGAGTCGACTATGACAGTACACCAGTCTTATTCTTCTCCTTCTCTCTTGTTTAGCAAAATTGGTACGATAACTTCTGCAAGCCGGCATAATGCCGTGGCAGTCAACTTGCACCCGAGGAAAACAGACGCCCGCCATGATGAGTGAGACAGACTTGCGTTACTGTACCAGTCCAGTACATGCAGGTGGTGATGCTCTTACTTTTCTATTACGGGTGGCACTGAGAATACACTGTTACAAGGGCTACTGCTTAATTAATTTAAGTTTCACCCTACAGTGCCAATGAATACTAGAAAAGGAAAATGAAGAAGATAAATAATCTGATTATCTATCACTGCACATGGTATGTATTTACTTACATATGGGATGACTTTAGGTGCTTTGCTTTTTATTGAGTGAACAGTGATACATCCACACATGAATGACCGAGTTCTACTAAACTTATTAACAGAGGTAGTGAGTGGCCATCGTAATAGCCGGATATATGCTGTGCTTGCAATACAAACTACTGCTACTATGCATGGTAGTATTCGGACAAAATTACAACTTCTTTTCCTTGCCTTTCCTACACTGGGACGGACGTGCGGGTGCGGTGTTACATGCTCTTCAAAGTAACACTTAGTTCATCCAGTGACCGTCTACTCTCTCTAGATACACATATGCTATCTAAGAGTCAGATAGTACCATGATCCAGGCATCCATCCATTCAAACTATGGGGCAGATTAGGATTGCGGATTTCCCGCATCCTCCGGGCCGGCGGAATCCACCGCCGGCCCGGAGGATGCGGGAAATCCGCAGCGGACTGAAAAAGACACCCCGCCAGATTAGGATGGCTGGGGGATCGTTTTTCAGTCCGCAGCTTTTCCGCCGCGGTCGCCTCCCGTCCGCGGCGGAAAAGCACTAACATGGCTGGCGGTGTCCATCAGACACCGCCAGCCATATTAGGATGTCTGGAGGAACACATGCCTTTACACGGCGGCATTTCCGACATGCAAAGGCATACGCATTTTTGTTTGGGGGCCCGTTGCGGGCCCCCAGAGGTGAAGGGGGGTTGGGGGGTGCACATGGGGGGTACCTATGGTACCCCCCTACATTTGCCTGCACAAAGCGGCAGGCACCACGCGGTGCCTGCCGCTTTGTGCATGCAAATGCACAACTTACATTTTTATCATAGTGGCGGGTGCTGCTTCAAGCAGCACCCGCCGCAATGATAAAAATACAGGATGTGACCGCCAGGGTGGCGGTCACATCCTAATTACCATGGAGGGACCGCCACTGCACCTGCGGACGGTCCCTCCTACTCTATGGTGGCGGACGGACTCAGGTCCGTCCGCCATCATAATAGGCCCCTAAATGTCAATCATTCTTCTTCATGTCTCTCATCTGGACAAACCTTACGTTTTCTAACGGGGAGCAGCACACTATGCAGTCTGCAATCTCAATAAGTAAGGAATATAAGAGCTTACCACTGCCCGCCACTACCGTGGCAACCCGCACAGCAGTTTGGTCCAGCTCCGGCACTTGCACCGCCTCCTCCCCAGAGCTTTCCTCCTCCACCTCCGCGCTGGGCCCAGCACCAGATGTTTCACCTACAAAGTACCTTTAAGAATGTTAGATGTCATAGACATACACCACTCACTAGAATTTTGTCTAGGAATGAAGAAATGTGAATACAGAAACCAATGTAATAATTTGTGACTGTCTACTCTAAAGTAAATTTTCCAGTGAAGGGTCTTGTCTTGCTGCACTTTTTGGAACAACTGATGAATGCTTGCTTTTTAACACGCACCATTTTTCTCATAACAGACAGAAGCTTCACTTCTAAGAAAAAATCATCATCACCACCACTAGGACAGAGGGACCGACGATTCATCACCAAAAAGAAAAATGAAAGTTCAAACCAGGTGAGGGCTCGGCTCGCCCACAATAAATGTGTGAAATAAATCACTATTAGCACTTTTCCATTTTTAATCAACTGCTTCTGTTTTATGACAAGCTTGATTTTAATAAATATTTTTACTTCTAATAAAGCTTTAAAACGTAAATAGACTCTGTGGTTTTTGGTCATGAGTGAATGAGCAAAAGGTTTTGCAATTTGCAAGCATGAGCCCGTGCCTCTGACACTTCTGGACTCTGACTCCGTACTCTTGTCCTGCGTTGGATAATCATCATTGGGGATCAATCATCGATGAATTCGGGAGCTAAATGACTCTGCCACACTATCTAGTCAGTAAGGAGATTGGGGGTTCTTCAAAGTCTGATATCACTGAGGTATGTGGAAAGTCTACCTGCGCCTATTATAATTGATAAACAATGCACTATTTAGTGTCCATAGTTCTGTTTGTGCAGATTTGTCCCTGCAACAGTAGTAGAATGGATTGTCCTCCTATCCAAACCAAAAGTAAAGTAGTATCTTATTCTTTCTTGGTAGTCATTCACCTTTTTATTGTTGGCAATTGTCTAAGCATAAACATTTAGAAGACTTGAAAAGACATTATGGACAATCCCAGAGGACTGCACTCAGTGCATGAAGCTATTGCTGACTAGAATGGGAGTCCAATGGAATTGCCAAATGTGCAATCTTACTTAGCTACACAGACAGACTAATAAGAATAATCTAGTAATAACACAGGGAGTCATAGTCGAGGCAGGATAAGAATTTAGATACAGTCTACAAGAAGATCAAAGACGATATAGAAAAAATCGAATGAGGAACGCTAGGAAAAAATAGGTACTCTATATTAAAATTAAAACTTACCGGGGCCAGCAAAGGAGCCCTCACCTGGCCGATCCTGTTCAGCAGCAGCAGCAGCCTCCTCCAATGCCCTCTTGCCCCTGGGGGGAGCTGATGTACAACATGAAAGAAAGAAAGACCAGAAAACATGGATGATATTTGTCAACCAAATCAAACATTTCAAAAGAACAATAACAAAATATTTTGGCGAAATAGCAAATAGACAACTATTCCACAGGATATATTGACCGATCTCATGTGGTCTACTACGTTATTAGTATTGCTTGATTTGCGGACCGTCGACTTGGAAAGTTCTTATGTAACTCACTAAACAAAATACTAAAAAAGGTTCGCCTAGGACTGGCAGGCAGCAGTCCGCAGCACGCGAAGTGACAGACAAAGTCCATCGTGATTGCAGATCAGCGACAACACTAAAAAGTTTCCTACTACATTAACCAGTCATTAAAATACTCAAACTATCAATCCACCACCACTATTTCTTCTTATCGCCATGTGTACAAAGGAAGGACTGGACTTGAGTCTGTAGGGGCTGATTTAGAAGCCCCTTGCGGCTCTTTTGCTCCATTGTTGCGTGACTTTTGTGACGCAGCGGCAGAACAAAAGAGGCGCCATGGTGCGGCGTGTATTAACAACGTGACGCATATAGGAGATGCATCACGTTGTAAAGCCCTGCGCCATCATGGGGCGTTCCGGCGCAAGGGAGGGCGTTCCTGCGCAGGAACGCATCCTAAAAGTAGCTGAGGGAAATCTACAATATTTCAATCAGTCACTTTGAGGACAATGATGCTTGACTCAAACCCTGTGCCTGCTTGAAGCAGACGTACGGCTTGACGCAGCATTGGGGAGATAGGGCACCCCAGAGCATTGCTGGAGCTGCGCCATTGTTGCGACGCAACTCCAGCAATGCGCCGCCTTTACGGCACAGATGCGTAACGCTTTGGTGATGTTTTGGGCCCATGGTGCGCCGCATTGTAAATACGGCGCACCATGGGTGGTGGTGGCTTGGCGCACAATTACTGGCGCATCCCTGCTACTTTGCAGGGATGCGCCGGTAATTAAAAATTTGACCCTTAGTGTCTAGCATTACGCAGTTCTGTAAACTACACTCATACATAATTTCACAGGCCAGTGAAATGAACACAAAATCCAAACAAATAAGCATAGTAGCAACGCTACTGAGAAGGAGAGCAGTGCACCTGAAATGCACAGAAGATTTTGAAATATAATTTACCTACAATGTAATCAGCAGCATTAATGCTCTTGGTAAAAAACAAAAATTTCAATATAATAACACACAGAGCAGGAGAAAACAGAGTAGTAAAGAAATAGCTACTACTACTCACCAAGCCCGGGGATCTCAAGGCCGAGCAGGTCGAGCAGATCGCGTTCTTGGTCCAGGACATCCGTCCAACAGTGGGTGGCCTGGTTGTAGGTGCGCCAGACCCGAGAGTGTTGGTACATGGCCCGGCACACCTTCTCCCACCGCTTCCGGCGCTCCTGGATCCCGTACCCGCTAGCGATCTTGCCGCCTGCCATGATGGTCCTGGGGAGGCGGCGCTGAACAATAAAAAATTACTGCGGCCACCTCCTCCGCGCTGAAGATCTCCCGGGACGCGACCTGCTCCCCCCTCAAAGGCCCGCACGGGAGCCGGGCACAGGGTGCGGGACCCTTCCCCTTCTCGGGATGCTTCCCGGCTCCCTTTACCATGGTCTGGGCAGAAAGGAAGCTAAATAATAAAGAAGAAATAGAATAGGGAAGAAGAAAAGAAAAGAGTTTACAAAAGTAGTTTAAAATTAACCAAAAGTAGCAGAAAACACAAAAATATAGAGCTAGAAAAATAGAGGGATAGATAATAAGTAAAATAGATTTAAAAAAAACTTCAAACAAGCAAAGGATGGCAGAGATTCAGAGAGGATACAAAAAGCATGCCCAGAACCATAGCAATGAATGAGAAACAAGATGGCCGCGCCCGTTCACGACCGCGTGGGTAAGTCCGCACGAGATTTTCCTCGCGATCACACGCGAAATTGTACTAGCGAGCCGCACACTTTGCGAGATTACACATCGCGCCCGGAAACGGAAATACGCCATGCAAACAAGATGGCCGCGCCCGTGAACGACCGTGAGGGTACCTTCGCACCGCTGCGCTACAAGCGGCTCGCTAAAACGCACAAAACCTTGCGAACTAACACGCCTCAAAAAAACAAATCGCATATTTGCACGAATTCGCAGCTTCCGAATTCGATCTCACGCAAGTTCACGCCCCGCGAATCCCGCGAAATTGCAGAAAAACGAGTTTTGCTAAACTGAAAGCACTCAGCAGGTGCAAAGGTTCAAACTCATCATTAGTAACCATTCCCTGTAGTGCTTCATGACTGGGGCCCCTCCAGAGTTCAGTTGCTAGTTGCAACTATTCTATGACCCTGCTCTGACCCTCACAGCAGGCTCATAGAATAGCTACAAGTAGGCCACAAAGGTCCTGGAAAAAAAAATTGCACTGCAACAGAAAGCAAATTACAGATAAGGAAGCAGGTGCCAGACTGGAATTTTAAAACAGTGACACATTAATAAATCAACCCCAAATTAATTCATGTCAGTTGAAGCAGGGCAGGTGTGCTTGCTTTTTCCCCCCATAATCGACAGTGATGAACCAGAGGGTGGCATTGATGTACCAGAGGGCGGCATGGGTGAAACAGAGGGTGGCAGTGGTGAAACAGAGGGTGCTGTGAACCGGTGATGAATGAACCAGACGTAGAAACAACATAGTCGCGACCGTTGCGAGCCGACAAGTAAGTTCGCAATTGCGAACTGGTACAAAATCCTCGCGAACTGGCAGAAACCCTTGCGAACGCAGAAAAAAAATCCCCAAATTCGTGAGAATTCGCGGATTTTGCGGATTGCGAGTTCGCAAATACGCAAATTCGCGAACGCCCGATTCGCAAAATTCGCCCATGCTTACATGGCAGTTTAAAGGCCAGCAGCCCTTTTTGCATTTGCATGTGTGCACTGCTGAGCTACTGATGTCATTTTAAAAACAGCCCTGTGTTGCAGCACTGCTTTTAAAAGTAACTTCACTGCAAACTCCACTTTGGTGGCAGGGGCACTTAAAAAGTAATAAGCTACAATATTTTGGCATATTAGGTACCCCAGGGTCTCCCCTAGGTGTCCCAGGGGTGGCGGGTCAGGTAATTATCAGGAGGGCCCTTATGAAAGATGTTTTCTATGCCCTGGGGATAGAGAAATTGCACATTTATCTTTCCGCATTGTAGTAAAGTGCCACCCAAAATCAACGTTGGTGCTCGGAGCACTGTGGAACATGGGTCTACATTATTGTTTCATATTCAGAACCCCCAAGACCTTCCCTAGGCGTCCCAAGAGAAGAGAGGGCCATGTATCTGTAGGCAGGGTCCTATGTTTTATATGCTCTGGTACTGGAGAAATTGTATATTTCTTTTTACCCATTGTAGATCCACAGCCACATATGATAATGTTGCAATAGTTAATAAATGCATAAATATTGCTAGGAATTCCATAAATATCATTCAAGGACTTACGAGAATGGTATTCATAAATTCAACAATATGCCATTGTTGAATTTATCCTAAAATATACAGAAAATAAGTTATATGACTTTCTTGTCTGTAAGACAAAATTCAGCCTTACTGTGGTCTTCCCCGATTGGTCAGAGTTAACACGATTAGCCAGATTTCTTTGATGAAGTGATTAGTGGTTCACCCAGGGAGAGGGTATCTGGTGGAGAGGGCTCTGCTACACTGGAATGCCAGAGCAGGAGGAAGGGGTAGTAAAGCATGAAGCTTCAAAGGAGGAATAGGACATGCAGGGAATGCCAGGTCCATCTGTCCCTATCCCCTCTGACCTAGCCAGATGGCAGTCTTAAAGAAGGAATCTGCAAATATGAGGGGGAGGAGAGCTATGGAAATGAGCCACACCATGAGGTTGGTTTAGCTAGTTCTTGCTCCTCTGCTGATATTTCAGCCATTCTGAATTTTGGAAAAATTGGGCTTTCTCAGAGAAAAATATGCCACACTTTGGAGGAAGTGGTCATGCTCTGGGGTTACCCTGCACCTCACTGGACAGGAGTGCTCTCCTGCTTGACTCCAGACAACACTGAATAAATATGTGAGGGGAATAGAGTCTCTTAGGTCTGCTGCATGAAACTACGAGAAGAAGGATTGCCAAGCTGGAAAGTTGATTTGCTCGACCAAGCCCTGCATTCTGACAGACTGAGCCTGCTTCATTATCTGGAACTACAGCCCAGTGGATGTACCTTGCTTCAAAATGATTAAAGAGTGGACTCCCTGCAAGCTAGAGGTTATCAGAGCACACCTTGACCATCATCACCAAGAATCCCTTGCCTGGAGTGAGTCCAGTGGATTTGTAAGGGTTTTGTTCAGATGCATTGTGGGAATTGTGGTCCCAACCTTTCAAGGACCATCTTGAAGCTTCCAGACCCTTGGATTGTATTTTGGACACTTAGAACCCACACAAAAAACTTTAGGATCGCCTCAATCGAGAGAGCCAAGCCGGCCACCTTCAACCATGACCTGGCCCGGATTCCAGGTTCATCCCGCTTAAGAGCTCCGGAGGCACGACTTCCAGAGTTTGACAAGGAGCTCCCTGAAAGTCAAGACGGCGAACCCTCAATGAATTCAGCCTGGTGAAGAGCAGCGAGGACCCTCAGAAGAAAAAGCTTCAGAAAAGTTTCTAAGTCCGAAGGTGAAATTTTGACCGAGGCCTACCACGTGTGGAATACGAGCAGGGCTCCATCGCGGTTGACCTGAAACTTTGACTTGTCCTGGTCAAGCGCGACCAGGTATCCCAGAGTGGCGCTATAGGTTTCTATGTACTAGAAAGTGTTTTATCTTTAAAAATCCATATATCTGGTTCCCTACATTGGACTTTTGTTGTTTCTGTGATATTTTAAAGATAAAAAAAATTCCTATTGTTATAAATTGTTATTGGACTTTTATTGTGTGTGGTGTCTTAATTATTTACTGAATTGTTTATTTTTTATTTTTTTTTAAATTTCTGTTCATTGAGAACATCTGTGGATACAATCAGAATATTGCAGCAGAGTATCCTCATTTTCACATTAAGAGAGAGGAGCAAGAGCATACAGCCTGTACATAACTTCTTCTAGGTGTATGAAAAGTAACAATCCTAGGCAATCAACATTATTGAACTAAACATAGATGGTACAATAATAGAAACATATGCAAATTATGGAGAAAACACAACAATAAAATACCCAAATGTGCAATTGTATCCAAATTTTAATAAAAAATTATTTAAAATCAAATTATACAATCCATTACAGTACAATACTCTATTTGTGTATAATCATATAATATGACCATAAAAAGAGTGGCAGATAAATCTCAATTCTGTATCCGACGCGCGTTTCGGGGTACAACAAAAGCCTTCTTCAGGAATAGCAACAATGTTCTTCAATTAAAATCGTGTGATAAATTCCTTTTCATAGAAGGTCAATTTTCAATGATGGTCTTCCTGGCCCACCACCGCCGCATTTCCGAGAGTATGTAATTCTGCAATATAGTAACTCGCCCAGCAATTCCTAAGGCCGGCTAAAGTCTAAACTGCCGAGCTCCCTCCCCGTATTGCCTAGCGCTCGCTTCCCTGCCCTGATAGGGAGTCTCTCGCAAGGCAGCCTCTTCAAAGTCTCCGATCTTGCCTCTGATGCGACTCAGTGTCTCTGCCTAATTTGTAGTGAAAACTTCTCGCTACAAATCTTGTATCTCTTCTTCAATTCGCTTAAGCTCTCCCCATAGCGAGCGCAGTACTCCATCCAGCTTTACAATGCATTCCTTCCGTTAACCGTCTTGAATACCTCCCATAGCATTGAGTGGGAGTCAACTTTACCCTCATTAATCCCTATTTTGCAACACTGACCACCCCAAATAGCGTGAATAGTGTAATGTATTTTCTCCAAATGCCCCAATTTCATTGTGTTGTTGGAGAAGGCATTCTGTTGATGGAAACTCTATTGACGGAATAATATTATTTCTCCCAATTCTAAATGAGGTGGGCGGACCAAGGTTTTGACAGACAGGCTCATCCGACGCGTTTGCTACAGAGTACCCTGCATGCCACAGGGGGCTACTCAACAGAAGGATGCTCAGTCTTGGTTCTATATCATGCCTCTTTCTTCTGCCAACCTACTACTCCTCTCTTTTTATTACACTCTTTCAGGTTCATGTTCACCCCTGCAGGCTCCTTTGTCACGATTTTTCTATCTTTCTCGTAATCTCTTTTCTGCCTTTTGCTCTCTTTATCTGGGACAATAGTTGCTTATGAAAACTACATCCTGGTCCCCGAAAAATCAGAGCTAAGATCCACCGAATGCAAAAACTGAGCACTGCACAACACTCCTGCACACCCCACCAGCCTTCATCCCAAAATAACCCTGCTGCAAAGTGAGGACTGTTTTTCCCAAGAGCAGGAGAGTCAGAGATCTTTACCTGTTAAAAGATGAGAGGTGGATCTGTAAAGGTGGACAGGGACACATTCTCAAGTTCACAGAAAAACTCAGTTATGCTGATTCAAAATGCAGTAGGGGAAACAATATTCTTGCGGTGGGTCAAGAAAGACGTGAAGTTGCAAATCCAATAACTTGGTGAGATGCACAGAGTATGGACAACTAGTTAATACAACATGCATTACGCACATTTCTACATGCAAAGAGAATAGCAAATTACCCACACCATTTGGTAACCACTGTGGCTGCACCCATCCCACATCACGAAAATAAACAGACAACTGAATAAATAGCACCCTCCGCAGAAACAGACCCACTCATACTACATCTTCCCAACCCAAAGTATGCTGTCCAATGGAATTCTCAAACCATGTTAGAAATATGTACTTCATTAGCACTAAATACCTGAAGGCATGCTATGTAAAAGCTCATAAATAACCATAACATATCACAACATATCATAAAATAACAATTATATGAACTGCACACTTTCACCCACACAAAAAACATATACACGACAGTGGTAGAAGTGCAAACATCTTCTAAACAGAGGACAGACACAGGATGAGCAGCATCAGCACAGATTTCCAACAAATGCCGGAAGGTGCTGCACAGGCTGCTACAGTGCAGGCTTCACCCACACATACAACATATACAATTCATATGGGTCCATAAAATGTGTGTTCTGTCATATTGAACAGATTGGGGCATCATTGAAAATTTATAGTGAAGTATATAATATGGCAAACAAATATAATCAACTTTCTTGCAATGACCATTGAGCCATACCAATGGGAATGAGAATTTTAGGAAGAACACATTCGCAAAAAACATAAGATACACAAAGGAAGTGGCTTTGTTTGTAATAACTGTTTGATGACAAAAATTACAGTTCTTTTTAATCTCCAATACAACAGTTACCTTTCACAGAAGTTAAAGTGAGCAAGGAAGAAGTGAGGGAAAACAGTGGCGTAACCCTGACAGGGTGGTGGTCTTAAGAGGTCGCAGCACCTATCTTGCTGTCAACTCATTGGTGGGATATGTAGTATGTGCTCATTTTGCACCAGCTTCAAAATTTGCCAAGAGTGCACGTGAGCCCAAGTGACAGAAAAGCACAAACATGTATGCCACTTTACCATTACAATAACCTGGAAGACTTGAACAGTGCATTGTCAACTCCAGCTCCTCTGTTGTGGTTGTACACAAAGTAAACGTATGTCACACGAGCTCACAAATAGTTCATGCCCCATCTAAGTCCTCCTGTCTCTAGAGTTGTATTACAGACAGGTAAGAGACAGCCTTTCTCTCAGGCGCTCTCAATCTCCTATTTCCTCTAGCTGTGATCTTTACTGAGTTTCAGAACCAGAGGGACCACACCTTCTTCAACGCAATTGCAATACTGCCACAGCAACCTTACCATGCTTACATCCCCATTCTTTCCAACAAAGTTCTCAACGCCACCCACAAATTGCGCCACCTTCCATGCAACATCCCTTCCAGTGGCAACTCGCATAGGGCGTGCTGCAGGCGATGCGGCGGGGCGGGCGGAGGGGCGGTGTGTGTTAGTAAACTCGGACATACGACGGAACTGAGGAACACGTTCCTTTGTTCTGTCGTATGTCCGAGTTTACTACCCCCTTCACCCTACCGCCCCGCATCACGCCCTATGAGAGCTGTCATTGTCCCGTTCGATATTTTTCACCCAGGTCATTAATTTTTGCACGTGATTTCACACCACCACCTTTGTTGTCTTCATCAGTTCACCTTGCTCGACTAGTTGCTCCTAGGCCCTGAAATTAACCACTGGATAAGTCGTATGTAGGCTCCCTGTGCACCTCCCCAAATTGGGTTCTTTGCTGTCAGAGCACCCTTGAAGCAGAAAACCATATTGTTGGAGCCGGAACACAAACATACTTGCCTAGATTTAGGAGTGACCTCAACATAAAAAGATGCCTAAAGCACTGCTTGCCCCCTGACCTATCGACTTCTGCACATCACAGAATCAAATGTGAAAATTCTTAAAAAGAGGTAACATTATCCTGCTTAGCAGGGCCGGCGCTAGGCATGGGCAGTATGGGCAGCCGCCCAGGGCCTCGCGCTCAGGTGAGAGGCAGGGGCCCCCCCTGCTCCACCAGGGCCCCCTCCCCACACATTACAATACACATCAGAGATGTCTAGTGTCGATGACCACGTGGTGGCATTCCTGGGGGTGCAGGGTTGGGGGGAGGGACAAACAGAGTGGGGAAGTCAAAGCGGCAGGGCCATCAATTAGGGCTCAGAGTGTCAGGGGCAAGGCAACACCTCTCTTAAGTACCAGCCATTCCCTGTCTGCATTTTGTTGCTAGGTGACAGAAGGCCCCTTTGTTTCCAGGACCAGCCCACAGGTTAGGAGCAGTGGGCAAGGGGAGGAGGGAGCAGCCAGAGAAACTGGTGCTGGAGCAGTGTTTTAAGAAAGGCCTTGTTACTGCTTCAGGCCCAGGGGAGGGGGGCCCCTTTCCCTGGGCCTCGAAGCACTAGAGCAAGCTGCAAGGTCCAGGTGTGGGGCCCCCTTTCCCTGGGCCTCTAAGCACTATAGAAATCTGCAAGGTCAGGGTTTGGGGGCCACCTTCCCAGCGCCTTGTAGCCACTACTCCCTCTTTCTTTTCCTTTCCTTTATTTGTTCCCCTGTGAAATGAATCCAAAAAAGAAAAACTTTTTTGCTGGAAAGGTCATCTTTTTTGTGACATTTTTCACTTCCAAAGTGCAGCCTTGGGAAAGAGAGAAATAAAAAATTCAAACTGTAAAAAATAACTAAAGCAAGACAGAGTGGGTCGAAAAGGGGCCAGATTGATTTTATTCACACCCAAATCACATTAGTGCCACTACACAGAGTTTACCAGTGAAGCGCTACTTTTGTTTTCTTGTCTTTCTCTAAACAGCATTGTTTTTCCCAGGTGGGGAAGTGCACCATTTCTGGATGTACTGCAATACCTCCTTGATGGGCGGACTGGAAAATAAATTGCATACCGCTGCTCTGTATTCACAAATGTGGTCTTTTTAAACCATATTGCTTTTGTTTTGTAAGGATATATTCAATGGGCATTGAAGCAGGTCCGTTCCGGCCCTGTAGTCATGGCCTTAACTTTTCATGCAAAAGCACTCATTCATTTCTGAATAAGTGCTAAAGCGTTAAGGTAACCATGTTGTTCCTGCTTACATTTCACATGCTTTAATTAATCTTACATTCCGTATGAGTGTTTGCTTTTTCCAGAATGTTGTCACTTTTTTTTTTAGGCAGCATATTGCTCTTGTCTAGTGCGTAATTTGAAATGAGTCGCCTCTAGGTGTTAGTAACGGGGCACAATTGGGTTGTAGTTGAAGGCAGTGCGAGTTGCTTTCAGTGGGGTAGTACGGTGTTCAGTGGGAAGAGGATGTGGCACTATGGTCAGAGCTGCCGAATTTGGAACTGGGAAGCCAGGGTCAGCCTTCATGACCAGTCCACCAGACCAATCTCCCTGAGGGAGCACATTTCCATGCTAGACCTTGGAAGGACCCGCACCTTAGAAGCCCTGGTGTCTTAGCACCAGCAGGTGAACCCTAGCAGTGGCAAGTGTGGGTTAACCTTGAAGGCCTGTCTACCACATTCCCTATTGAAGCCCACTGCAAGTCTTTTGGGGAGGCCTACGAAGCAGCACACCCTAGAGCAACAGTGACTCTGTCATTGAGGTCACAGGACCCTTGAGCAGGGAGGCTCTAGGGCGGTGCAAACGGTGAGATCGCATTGAGCGCTGACTTTGGGTCATGTTTGCGAATATATTATGTTAATAAAAGCACTTGCTGCCTCCTTCCTGGTCTCCAGGAATTTTCGGCAACAACAAAAATGTCATGAAACTCCGGTGATCAATAATATACATCTTTGTGAGACCTGCACCTAGCTTTTCCATCTAATGAGACAAATGTAATCCATTTAACAGTTTTAAAATGTATGGACTTATTTCATTTGTATATTTATCTTTTTGTCCATGTTACTGATATCCACGTTAGGTCTCTTCAGGGATGCCAAATAAGATCAATAGTCCTGCGATGTCACTTTCTATGATGTCACTTCTTGTGATGTTACCAAGGGCGGCTCCTTCACTAGGGCGGAGGAGCGACGCCCTACTACTTTCTCGCAAAAGCAGAAACACAAAATGATTAAACGACCATTTTAAGTTTCTGCTTCTAGCACTGCGAGAAAGCAGAAGTGTTTTGTTGGGGGCGGGCGGGTCTGTTTTAGGGCAGGAGAGGATTGCCTTGCCAACTGCTAAGGGCGCTGACTGTTCAGCCAAACCAGTCATGCGCACTCTGGCCTTTCTCTATGTAGGCTGCAATGCAGTCTACATGGGGAAATGGCCTCCCCATAGGCGCCTGGCTGGTCAGCGTCCTGATCAATCACAACGCTGCCATTGCAGCATTATGATTGGCTTAGGGGTGGGGAGGGAGGCTGCCTGCTTCCTGTTCTCCACCCCCCCCTTCCGAACTCCCGCGACAACCTCCACCCGCGAGACATGCCGGCTGCGACTGGAAGATATATGCAAATTAGAGGGGCCTCACATCTTCTCTTTCGCCCGGGGCCCCAGGAGTTCTAGGACTGGCCCTGCTGCTTAGTATCCGGAGGTCAGACCCCACCGGCTGACGGCTCAACTCCAGCGATGCTGATCGCTGTGCTCCTGAGCCCCCTGTGAGGTTTGTAGCAGGAGCTGCGTCTCCAGGCCACCTGCTTGCCCCTTGGGCCGGGGACTGAAGTGAAGATTGCAGCCGGCCCGAGGTGATCAACACCAGGCCGACAACTGGAAGTCTCCGGTCCGACCCCAGAAGGGCGGCGGAAGTGACGGGGGAACGGAGCCCCGAAGACGGTGGTATAGATGGGGCTGAAGTGACCTGAGAAAGCCTCCGACCCCCCGTGGAGGATGCACACTGGCCAAACTTGTGAGGTGCGGAGAAGAGAGGTGACCCGTGCTGTGAGGTGGGAGCGCGCTGGTAATCCCTGCTGTCGGAGCGCAGCTCCGTGCCGATTCCTAGCTTGTTGAGGGCCGTGCGCTATTATCACTCGCTGTGAGGGACACTGGGGGCAAAAGACAGTGCACCAAGCAACCTCCGTCTGCAGAAGGGGCCCAAATCTGCAAAGCCTGCGGCTGCAGCAGGCAGAGAGTTGGAGTCTCCTGGGGCCCCACTGACTTCAAACGGCATTGCGGCTGGCTTGGGGCGCCAGGGGATGAGCCTGGGCAATGGAGCCCTGAGATAGTACCGGTCATGAGGCAGCTGTCCCTGGAGAGGTAACAGGGTGTGGTACCGGGACACTGTGAGTGAAGGGAGCAACAGAAGGGCACACTTTCTGTTGCTAGTGGACCTGTGCTGGACTGTCTGTGGACCTCTATCCACTGCACCATTGGTCTTGCCAGCGGGACGCCACAGGCGTCCTTCGGGAGCGGGGCGGCTGCAGCGAGATCCCTGGAGTGCCAGATGATCATTGCCTCTCAACCCAGGCGCTGCTGATTGTCGGAGAAGTAACGCAGGTGTCCTCCTGCGGTTGGGGTCGGCGCCTTTGGTGTGGAGAGACGGCGAACGCCTCATGGAAGGCTTGTTTTAGCCACTGTATGTGAAGTGACGGGTGGAGTCCCTGCATGACCCCTGAGATGTGTCGGCCTCCACTGGCATAAGGTATCTGGTCTGTAGCGGAATTGTTGTCAGTCACGGGGCGGCCTGGAGACACGAGGTGGACCCTGGGATTTCAGGCTCTGGCGGAGTTTTCATAAGTCGAGAAGGCGGACAGAGGGTGATTCGCGCCCCGATGGCGACTAAGCCAGACGCAGACAAGACCTTGCACCGCTCCTCTAGGGGGCCGAAAAGTGTTCAGTCTAACAAACTGGATAGGTACACGATGCAGAAGGGTTCCCCTGCTGAATCGAGTCGGACCCCGCCGGCGGGAGGAACTGCCTACGGCTCTCCTGCGGAACCCACGCTCACTGACGTCATGGCTGCCATAACTGCTGTTCAAACATCCCTGGGCTCTAAAATGGAAGCGCTGGACAATAAACTTGACGGTGTCCTGGTCGAGGTAAACCGGATACGAGCTGATCTTACAAAAGCAAGGGAAAAAGTCAAATCGCTTGATCTCAAGACCGCTAGCCTAATCGACGATAAAGCTCTGTTGCAGCAGGAGGTGTGTGATCTTAAGACCTCTAGAGATTTGGTAGACCGGAAGCTCGATGAATACGAGGGAAGGGCCAGGAGCAATAATATACGCATTCCTGGCGTGCCCGAGAGGGCGGAGATCCTGGCGCCAGACCTGTTTGTGGAGGAGATTATCCTCAACCATCTCCAGCCTAAAGGGCTTAGTAACCTTTTCACGATTGAGCGGGCCCATAGAGTGTTGGGGGGAGAGTCCCAGGCCTGGGGCTCCCCTCCCTCGATGATTGCGAGAGTACTGAATTTTCGCGATAGAGATGTGATCGTGCAGGCAGCTCGAGGGGGGGGCCCATTGCGGTATGAAAACGCCATGCTTTCCTTTTTCCCGGACTTCACCCAGTTGGTGCAGAAACAACGGCAAAGCTTCCTTCAGGTGAAGAAGACACTCAGGGAGAAGGGTTTCAAGTACGCGATGATGTACCCAGCTCGTCTACGTTTGGAAGTCGGTGGTAAGGCCTGGTTTGTCGATAACTCAGCGGTGGCTTCGGACTGGGTGGACAGCAGAAAATCGAGTGGGTGGGAGGGACAGGACCGAGGCAGAGAAGAGGAGCAGCAGGAGCAAGGGGGACCGCTGGAGCGAACTGTCAGTTTGGGATTGTTGGTTGGTGGGGCTGGCCCGCAGCTGGTTTATTAGCTGTATCCTGTTGACTATGAGGTAGCTGTGGAGTATCCTGAGATCTGAGACTGGAGTTTTGGGGGTTGGAGGGGGGTTTTGGTTCTCCTCCCCGTTTCTACCGTTAGTTCGCTCGTAGGGTCATTTTTGGGCGACAGGCACACTGCTAGTTGGGGATGGTTGTCTGCCTTATGCAGGGGTGCAGGGTGGGGGGGTGGGAGTGGGATTCGACTGGGGGGTTTTGTATTGAAGATTTATTGTATGCAGTAGTGTTAGCACAATGTGTTCCTTTTTTGTTTGGTTGGCATTGTTTTTTTTTGTTTCTTTTTCTTCTCTGCATCAGGTGATAATGTTATGATTGAATTGTATCCATACTGGTTTAATGTCGAATGTTAGTCGGGGATCGGGGATAAAAGTGCTAAGCTGAAATGTGAGAGGTCTGGGAGACAGAATTAAGAGAGGGATGGTCAGCCAGTTGATTAGAAGACACTCCCAGGACGTAGTATTATTACAGGAAACCCACCTTATCGGTAATCATTGCATGGCCCTTCACAAGGGGGGGTATAAGTTGGTTGCACATGCTGGGTTTACCACAGGGTCTAGGGGGGTGGGGATTCTGGTCAAGAACTCTTTTCCCTTAAACATTCAAGCTACATGGTCTGACCGGAGAGGCCGCTACATTGGTGTCTCAGGGCAGTGGGAGGGGAAGACAGTCACTTTCGTGTCCGTATATGTTCCACCCAGTCTTCAACCCGACACTTTCCGGGACCTGGGCGCTATTTTCCTGACTTTGCCTTTGGGTCTTCTAGTGATGGGGGGAGACTTTAATGTGGTGGTGGACGGGGAGATAGACAGACACCCAGCCAGAGCACTGCGGCCGGCACAGAAGTGGCTTCCCGACTTCCTACACATAACGGGGCTGGTGGATGGGTGGAGGATACGTAACCCTACAGGGCTGCAATATACACACGTGTCCACTGCGCACCGCAGCCTGTCTAGAATTGACTACATTCTGGTACCGGCGGCCCAGGCTGCCGCGGTCCGGGAGGCGCGACACTTAGGGAGGAGGATCTCCGACCACTCTCCCATATGGCTTCAGCTTGAGATTGGTCAATTTGCAATGGGTAGGGTGGCTCCTATCAGTGCATGGCACCTGAAAGACCCAGACACCAAGAAAGAGGTTGTTAAGATATTTTTAAGAAAATAAGGGCTCAGTGGACTCGCCGCAGACACTGTGGGAAACCTATAAGACAGTTGTTAGAGGGGAGGTATTGTCTTTGGTAGCGGGGAAGAAAAAGAAGCGCCAGCGGAAGTGGAAAGGGCGGAGGAGGAGGTAATAAAATTGGACGAGGAGGTAGCTAGGGCTGCAACTCCGGAGAATATGCACCTCTTAAAATTGCGACAAGACGAGTATAGAGGATTTGCAAGAGACAAGGCCTTAGCTCAGAAAGCCGATACTCAGAGCAGAATATACGAACATGGGGACAAGGCCGGTAAATTGATAGCATGGCTCGAGAGGGGAGAGTGGGCGTCGAGGCTGGTGCCAGAACTACAGGGAACGGATTCCGCGTTAGTCACCGACCCACAGACAGTCGTGGATGAGTTCTCTGGATATTATGGGCGGTATATACCTCGGTTGGCGGATTCACAGAGGAAGACAATAGTGCAATGCTTAGAGATATCCAGATGCCAGCGCTTTCGGATGAAAACCGAGAATATTTAGAGTCCCCCTCACGGATGATGAAGTGGCGCAGGTTATCAGAGGGGTGCACTCCTGAAAGGCTGCTGGCCCGAATGGAATTCCCATTGAATTGTATAAAGTAAGTGCTAATAAACTTATCCGGTCTATGTTCCTGGAGAGTAGAGAGAGGTGCCAGCTCCATTATGACCAGCGGATGGCTAATATAGTGGTCATCCATAAGGTGGGTAATCAATCCGGGTTCATGCCCCGCCGTAACACAGCTCTCAACTTGCGCAGCCTACATGGGGTGCTGGGGAGGTCCCCAACGATCCAGGAACCAGAAGTATTAGTGTCATTAGACGCCACCATGGCCTTTGATAGAGTTGAGTGTCCCTCCTTTTTTGCAGTGCTGGGGAAGATGGGCATCGGTCCAGAGTTTGTTGGCTGGGTCCGTCGACTGTATGCCAAGAGTAGTTGTAAATAATCGCAGGTCCGCAGATTTCCCCCTCGGTAGGGGCACAAGACAGGGCTGTCCCTTGTCCCCGCTACTGTTTGCTCTCGCCCTTGAGCCCTTGGCGGTGTGGGTCTGGTGGGACCGCTCGATACGAGGCCTGCAGTGGACATTGGACTGGGAGGACAAAATATCGTTATATGCTGATGATAGCCTGCTTTACCTTACCAACCCTAGGTGGTCCTTGAGTTGCTTTCTGGATGTGCTGGCTATATTCAGGAGGTATTCCGGTTTCGCAATAAATTGGGCGAAGTCGGTGCTTTTCGTCCTTGCGGGTGATCCTCCAGTAATACCGCAGGCCTGCCCACTGCAGATCAAGCCGTTGGGGTTTAAATACCTCGGCATCTATGTCACGCTTGACGCAAAGTTAAGGTTTGCTAATAATTTAGATCCCCTCTGACCCGTCTTTGGAGAGATGTGGAGCACTGGAGAGCTATTCCGCGCTCCCTCCTCTGCAGAGCAGTGCTTTTTAAGATGATGGCCCTACCTCGATTCTTATATGCACTCCAGAACACAATGGATCCAGTACCGGCATCCTATTTCAAGGAAATAGAGACCCTTCAGAGGCGGCTTCTGTGGGATGGTAGACCCCAAATTGCTTTTACCAAACTCATTCTTCCCTGGTATGATGGGGGATAGGATTGCCAGATCTACGGAGATACTATTGGGCCTCCCAACTGGCGGCAGTGAACCATGTCATGTACGGGCCCCCAGGGGATCCGGGTTATGCTATGGATCGCTGGCAAGTGCCAGGGCAGGATTTTACCAGGGCTCTGTATGCCAGACCTCGCTGATTTCCCCTGGCAGGGCCAACGGCGCACGCTGTGCACGTGTGGCACGTGGCCAACAGATATCTCAGGTGGGAGGGGAAACTCACACTTGCCACCCCCCTATGGAATTCAGAGAAATTGGGAAGTTTATGGAAGTCCAATGGATTTGACAAATGGGATATTATTGGGATTACACAGATCAAAGACAAATGGGGGAATGTCACGGTGCACACATTTGATTCGCTCAAACAACAGTGCAGCCTTCATGTTAATGAATACTACCGTTACCTCCAGGTGCGGCATGCTCTGCTTACACATATCCCTAGAGACACAATGCTCCCTGACGCCTCCACTCTCGAAGACCGGGTGTTGGACGGGCACCTCCCAGAGAAGACTTTTTCTTTAATATATAAAAAGCTCGTAAATAATATGGAGGACCCGTTGATATCTATCAGGGCAGAGAGTGGTAGTGATACAGTTGAGGCTCAGACTAGTGCAACTGAAGATCTTGCATAGGTCATATGTCACGGGACCGCGTCGGGTTCGCATGGGTCGAGGGGAGAGTGGGGAGTGTCGGAGGGGTTGCGGTGAACTTGGCACCTTTATGCATATTTTGTGGCACTGTACGAGGGTGCAGGAATACTGGGTGAAGATTCATGAGACTATGCGAGACGTCCTTGGGGTGGAGATACTACCAGAGGCCCGCAGGTGCATACTAAATGTTTGGGAACTCACAGATCTAACTGTGTACCGGAAACAATGGGTGACATTGGCATGTATGATTGCGAAACGAAACATAGCTCAGTTGTGGGGAGCCAATCAGCCACCCCTGGTTGCGAAATGGGCGGAGGACTTAGATTGGTGTATGTTCAGGGAGAGGTCAGTCTATGCCGCCAGAGGTTGCCCTGAGAAGTGGGGGAAGGTATGGGAGGCCTGGAACCGACACCGTGGAGATGTTTGCACACCCCCGATACGGTCTGCAGAAGTGGAGGTGCTAGAATCCCCATAATCCATTATCTCTATTTTGTATTTAATAGTCTGCAAGTATGGAAAGTTACATTGACAAGTGTAAAACTGCTGGAGTCACCTGATGTTTTTCTTTGATTATCGTATTAATAAAAAGATTTTAAAAAAAAGAGGTAAAAATATGAGGTTTCGTAAGCATTTTTGCAGCTTTAGTTGTAATATGCCATTTCCTTACCAATTCCACACGTCTCCCAAAGCATATGCTTCCCTTCACAGCTTCAGGGGGAGGTTCTATCAGCCCAGTGTTTTTACCAGCAGCTGTCATCTACCCTGGAGATAGCAAAGACTTGGCAAGACAGGTTTTTGGTGCAAGCCACAATTTAGAGGCAGTATTGAACTGTAAAACTGCAATAAATAAAGTATACGGTACTACACATACCATTTGCATGTTTTGATCTTTGGAAACTCTGCTTTGCAACCTTTGTATTTAACTGATCTGAAAAGTATTATTTCGAAAACTACAATGAATGGAGAAGACGGCAACGTATTATTGTGAGTTCGTTAGGGACCAATGGGAACTTGTCATGTAAAGATATAAAAAAAACAGGGTTAGAAATACATTCTCTCCTGGTGTGTTGATAGGAGATGGTGAAAGTGGCAAGGTGCGTAGTATGATAAGTGGATGGGTGAGAAAGATGAAAACTTTGGAGGAAGAACTGAGTGTGAATAGCATAAAGAAACACATTTATATAGCACGAAACAATAGGACTTAACATTTCAATGACTAAAACAACTCATCACAAATCTAATAAGAGCGAGAGGAAAAGATAGCCAAGTAAAAGATAAGGGGAATGTTACAAAATAATAACAGATTAGACATGAAAAAAAGTAGAAATATGGGGAAGGAAGAAGGATCGGAAGCGTTCAATTAATACTTAGAATTGGGTGAAATGAGCTTACGAAGAACACACTTCTAGGAAACAATGTTTATCAACATCCTGCTGAATGAAGTAGTACAGATTGTTAAACCAGGGAGTAAGACCCATGCAAACTGCTTAAATGTAAGGAGACCTCCATACCTGTATTTTTTAGTGCCTACATTTTAAATTGCATTTAAAAATTAGGGAATGATCGGCTACAGAAGGCAAGAGTAAAAAAGGAACATACATTAATGTATGTGAGCTCATAAGAGCTGTCAATATATCTCTCCCCACCCAGATGATTACGGCCACAAGATTTTCTTTATGACCCAACTTGGCCTCTAATCTTTTGTCACTTGCAGGTTCCCCATTCAATACTACATGTGACACTACATGTGATAAGGTATTTAAGGCCAAGAAGCGGCAACACATTACAGAAAACAACAATACCCACCGCTATCCCTTGTTGCCTCGGATGCATCAGATTCAATCTTTTAAAGAAAACAGATGTACAATTCTTAATCGTGCACCATTGCCTCTCAATTAGTAATTTAACTACCCTGTTCACAGGAACGGTCTCCTGGAGCACATCTCAAGAAGTCTCTTGTTGCATCTGGCTGGGTAAATCTATACACGTTAGGAGACAGATGCAGCGATGGAAGGCAGGGCAGTAAAACTTCCATACTTATACATGTATAAGCCCAATTTTATGAATCTAAAATCAACCTAGCTGCAAATTTCCCTAAAGAAATTTTTAAAATTGCCAAGTCACTAATTTCCCCCTCCCCCGAGCGTCTGTCATCTGACGGCGCGCAAGCCTGATGTAACCTAGCCACCTTCTTCTCCCAGAAGATCCAGGCCATCTACTCCTCCTTCGCCACTGGTAGAAGTGATTCAGAGACTACCGCCGTCACAAGTTCTGACCTTTCAGTTCCCTGTTCGCTTGATGAGTTCCCTCTCTTAGACACCATCTCATTAGACAGAATGATCCCTAAAGTCACCTCGGGATCTCCCAATGATCCAGCACCCCGCAGGCCCTTACCAAGGTCATTGATGCCATTCGCCCGGTCATCCTAGATGTCCTTAACTCCTCCATCACCTCTAGCTCTGTTCCAGTTCCGTGGAAATGTGCGATGGTTAAAGCCCTTTTGAAAAAGCCTACCTTAGATCAAAACAACTTGGCCAACTTCCGCCCAATCTCCCTACTCCCCTGGATGAGCAAGTTGCTTGAGAGGCACATTAATAACATCCTAGTAGATTATTTAGAATCTAACAATCTGCTATGTGCCTCTCAGACGGGATTCCGCCCTCAACACGGAACCGAAACTGCTCTGCTGGCAGTGATGGAAGAAACAAGATCTGTGCTGGACCAGGGAGGGAAAGCAGCCATCAAACTATTAGACCTCAGCGCCGCGTTCGACACGGTTAACCATGCCACACTATTACATCGTCTGAAGGGCATGGGCGTGTCGGGCGCGGCCCTGGCATGGCTGACCTCCTTCCTGGATGAACGCTTCTTCCAGGTGTTCGAGGGTGAGGTAGTCTCCTCCAAGCAACCACTCAGTTGTGGGGTTCCCCAGGGCTCTGCCCTAAGCCCCACACTTTTTAATGTCTACATGAGACCCCTAGCAGAGATAGTCCATCCCTTCGGTGTGCGTATTGTCACCTACGCGGACAACACCCAATTGGTGGTCTCTTTGGACCACACTGAGGGGTCGTCCAACACACTGGGCCCCTTTCTAGAGGCAGTAGCCAAGTGGATACAATCCTCTTGTCTCAGACTAAACGGGGAGAAGACGGAGATTATGCTACTGGGCAACCCTGCACCGACCACTCTGGCTTCCATCTGGCCCACCTGTCTAGGCTCTCCTCCTACCCCTAAACCTCAGATAAAGAGCCTTGGAATTTGGCTCGATAAAGTGCTAGACTTCTCTGTCCAGGCCGCCAGAACGGCATCCACGTGTGTCGGGCTAATGAGAATGCTCCGGAAGGTGCTCCCTTTGCTTCCATTCCAGGCGAGGAGAATCATGGTTCAGGCCCTGATACTCTGCCGCCTGGATTACGGAAATGCTTTATATCTGGGAGCCCCGGCAGCAGTGACCAACAGACTCCAGGTCACTCAAAACTGTGCTGCTCGATTACTATTTAACATTCCTCGTTGGCAGTCAGCCAAGAAGGCCCTAAAAGAACTCCCAGTGGCTGCAAGAGTACAGTTTAAGGCCACGTGCATTGTGCATAAATCCTTTCATCGAACAGGTCCTGCCATCTTGTTCCCCCTAGTGGTGCCCTATACTCCTTCCAGAGCCCTCCGCTCCAGTGCATTGCATCTAGCCACCACAACTAAAATCAACAAAGCCCGATGGGGCGGCCGTTCATTCTCGCACACTGCTGCGAGAATTTGGAATTCTCTCCCCCTGGATCTCAGAGAGAATAACAACCGGATGGCATTCAGGAAAGCTTTGAAAACCCACCTGTTTGCAAAGGCATGTTAACCCACCCTGTACCTTGCCACATTAATCAGTTAAAGCGCTGCGAGGCCTCCGGGTAGTTACGCGCTATACAAATATAATTTTTCATTTCATTTCATTTCACATGTGGATTGCCTCGGACAGCCCTAAAACTTGTTTAGGTTGAGAGCACACATTCAAAGATCAAAGCTACCTGGCTCTATAGGGTAATTACTCCCCATATCACCGCCACCCTATACATCTGCTGCGGTCTTCCTTCACTAGTCTGTTTTTTCTCTTTCCCTCTGGGTACAAGCTAGATCGCTTTGACAGTATTAATTGATGGGGATGATTGCTGGCAAAAATACTGTGCATCTATTCAAGATACTGTGCATCTATTCAAGAAGTCTCTTGCATGCTCCTTTTAGGATTCAAAGCACTGATATTGCTGACCTCTTATGTTTTCCTCTTTTTCCTATTTTTGGGATCTGGACTAAAGCAGTAATAGAGAAGTCCTGAAAGTTCTTGATTTTTCCTTTAGAGGGCTCTACATCTGTCATGGCTCCTTTATTGGCTTGAATATCCCACCTAACTACTCTACAGCTTTCTGTGTCCATCTTGCTGTTGTAGTGGCCACTGGAGATCGTACATAGTGGCTCTTTTTGTGGAGAATGCAAGTACAGTCAGTGGTTAAGCAGTGCCTCCTCCATGGTTCCCCAGGCTGTCTCTTTCAAACTTGTCTTCCTTCCTGCATGGGAGCACAGTGTACTTCACTGCTGCAACCTTTGACAGTTACCCATGGCACAAAGCACAAACGTCAACAGCGAACCACCATATTTCTTCACTTCTTTCAAGTGAACTGCTTCTTCCTGACATGTTGTTCCTTTGACAGAAATGCATAAGCGAGCAAAGGAGTGGTTTGCCCCGTTGTAACTCCTAGTCTTTGCACTTGGCTCAATAAGGAGTACGTCTCAGATTCCAGTCCTGATTTTCCTAGGTTTCTTTTAACGTAATCTTTTTTTACTAGCCTTTCTATTTCAGACAGCGCTAGTGTCTGCCTTGTGCGATAGTGTCCGCTTTTGTTTAACCGCAGGAACTGGTAGAACAAAAGGGCCAAGAATCTGTTCAGCATCTAGCGCTTCTCTTTAAGAGGGTCCCAAATTTCCAGTTAAAAGCATACAGCTGGGACAACTGAATATCAGGGTTGCTAAATATCATGGCTGCCTAAACTTGGATCCACCTCATGCCTCCCTCTTTCACCACTTCCTGTCTCCTTATGTACTCTTGCAGGATCATATTCACCCCTGCTTCCACCCTTTCGCCATTTACCTACCTTTCTGTTCCTCCTCCCTTTCTTTTGATTGATTTGGGTTAAAGCTTGTGGTTGAAAAATAGCTCTAGGTACCCAATAATAAGTGCCAGTGTAACCAATGGAGCAAATTAAGCATAATCAGCATTTAGCATTCAATTAGGCTCAAATGAAATTTCTCGCTCAAACTAGCTAATCCAGTCCAGTCCAGACACAGCTGAAAGGTTTTTCAAGACAAATTACCTTAAGAAGTCCTTCAACATCCAGATGTTGTTTGTCTCTTTTTTTTTAAAAATTTTTGAAAACCTTTATTGCGCATGTTGCAGAAAGACAAATACGGGCCTACAACCATCCGGCCGGCCACAAGACTTTTGAGCGCAGGTGCCAACAATACGGTCCCCCAATGGTGTCAGGCGATATAGCAGCAATTAATAACATTTATACTGAAAAATCACGTCGCCAGGGGGAAGGAGAAGTAAAGGTTAATTTTTTAGTTTTTTCGGATTAAACAGAAATCAATGAAGGATAGGTGCAAAGGAGATCCGAGTCCGTACAATAGTCCCCACATGAGTAGGCAGCAATAATATTAGCAACAATTGCGTGAAGTACCCCATCAGAGTAGCAATACAATAGAAAAACAAAGCAGACGACAGGAACCAAGCTCGTGCCACTCCCAGCGCCACCCACTCCCAACCATCCTCTATCACAGACCCAGAAAGGAAAACAGTACAAGAAAGCGCAGAAAAGTGAGAAAAAAGGCCCATAGAAACTAAATAAGAGAAATAAAATCTACCCCCCCACCCTACACCAATGCGGAGGCTACGGCCTACCCCCCCGACAATGTGCCTGTCGCCCCATAAAGAACCCGAAATGCAGTAAGAGTAAAGGAAGAGAAGAAAAGAAAAAAGAAGAAAATAATAAAAACATACACTCTGAGATATAGAGAGTGAGACTAGACCATTCTAATCTGCGACTCCCAAAAACTACCAGGAAAGCGGGAGGAGGAGCCAATCCAAACAGTCCCAGCCCCTCAGTCAGGAACACTATCCCCACTCAATTTGCAACTACTAAGAATCAGGCATTAATACAAAAACAATTAGGGGAAAGTCAGTATATCGTGTGCGACTTAAACAAGTATGTACCACTCCCAATCCCGGTCCAACCAGCCAAGCAACCGACTGCGTAAATAGAACCTAGCCCTGACCCGACCTAGTACAGACCCCAGAACGAAGCACACAAAGAAGGCCCACCCCCACCCAGACAAAGGACCAACATGGCCGCATACTGAAGGAGAATAAAGCAGTCCCACAAAATGGCCATCGAACGTCACCAGTAAATCCTTCGTCCTGAGCAATCAAGTTCCATAGTCCATCAGGAAAATATGGGGTCTCCGGAGCGCAGACTGAAGGCAACAATAGGAAAACCACCGAGGGGGCCAGCTGTTGCGAGTCCCGGGCATGAGGCAGCAACATTGTTTCAGGCGGCAGAGTGTCAAGCCCCGGAGACAAAGGAAACAAAGTATCGCAAACACACACACTGGTCGGCCGGTGGCAGGCATCCATAGAGACAGGGAAAGTCACGGCTTCTCCTCCAGTAAAGAGCAACACTGTACCCCTCGTAGGTTCAAATGGAGACAGTCCCAGGGTCGGCCGGCCCCCCGCAGTATGCTCCCTCCGTAGATCGGCCGCCATAGTGTCGAGGCAATCACTCAGCGCTCGAAAACCCACCCTCATTTCCGTCCTAAATTCAGTCAGGGCGGCCAGGATAGTTTTGTAAGAGAGCGGTGGTTGGGGCTTCCCACAGTCACGTTCCCGGAGAGGAACGAGCAAACTGGCCCCCAGTTCTCTTCGGGCAACATCACCGGCAAACAGGGACGGGTGCTCACCCCCATTCTCCGAGGCAGCAGGCCCCATCCTGGTGGTCGAGGCCCAGCGCAAAACTTCAATGCGAGTGTAGCGCGGTCCAACAGCAGCACAGGGCTCCAAGCACGTAAAATCAAGGAAGGTCGAGCCGTCAACACGGGGGACTGCGGGGCTACCGGCCGCACACCAGGCCGAGGGGGCAGGCATCAAACATCATCCCAACATGGCCGTGTGCTCCTTCTCTCTCTCCACCAGCCTCAGACAAAGACGCTCTGTTCGAAATGCATCTTGAGGGGTAATAGATCACAGGGCGCCGGTCGCGGCGTTCCTCAGCAGGCTGCACAACATGGGGTCCGAGTCGGGAGGAGAGTGTCACCCTCACAGCATCGGCGAATCCCAGGCAGATCGGCCGCCTCTCAGCCTTCCAGACTCGGGGACGTGCGGTGGCGTAGTCCCGGGGCCAGGGCTCGATGTCGTCACTCAGTTATCTCCGGCTGCCGGGCGAGCTGAGAGGCCCGGGAAAGTCGATACGAGTCAGCACAACGTGGCGCGCATTCCGCCACCAAAATTACAGGATAAGATCTGTTGTTGTTTGTCTCTTAGTGGTACAGTCTGGTCTTAGTAAGTATAGTAGCGCGTTACAAAATAACATTACAACTGAAAACAATCTAAAAGTTCATCTGAAATTCCTAGCACAACCTTGTATTTTACCTTGTACAACCTTAGGTCCAGTGAAAAAACCACTACTTTTGCAGAGTGGAGGATGTGAATGTTTCGACTTCCCACAGAAGGAGGGAAATCCTTCTAGTGGGATCCCCTTTTTATTTTCTCTACAAAGGCTCCTGGAGAAGGACTTCCCCAGGAAGATCAAAGCTTTTAAATCGGAATGACAATCAGAGTGCATTGCACACTGACATCATCAGAGTAGATTACAACAATGAATGTCCAATCCAGTGCTTGATTACATTTTTAATAAAGAAGTACCTTATTATACCAAAACACCACATAAGAGATAAATGCCAGTGGGTACAGGGTTGTATAACATGCATTACTGGAAAAATAGGTGAAAACATCTAAGGTTTAGGATAATCTCACATATGCAGGGTCACCATGGCACAGTCAGCACAGGACGTGGTGTCCGGTGCAGTCACTGGAGAACACGGACACTCTTTCTCCCTCCTTTTTCAAGTTGGCGCCTTATACAGTCCTGGTTTACACAGCAATCTGGGAGCAGGGTGACTTGCTCCAGCAGTTATATTAGAGCCTCTGCTGCTCCTTCTACGTCTTCTTGGAAGCAGCACACCAAGTGATTTAACAGCAAATGGGTGTCACGAAGTACCATTGTTGCACTCGGTTCTCCTCAAGCATTGCCCAACATCACCTCTGAGCAGTCCATTCCATTCAGGCCCAGAGTCTGGGATCCTTTGGGCTGCCTCTTCCTGCAGGTGTCTTCCTCTCCCCCTTTCTCAGCATGTGATGGACTCTTTGTTACCAGGGCAGTCCCGCAGCTCCTTGCAGACTTTCCAAGTGATGTCCCCATGTCTTTGTGGGACTAGCGGTCAGTGACGTCAGCCCTGGGTCTCAGGAATTCATTTGGGACTCTGCAGAGCGCAAGTCCTTCAGTCATCCAGACGCCTGAAACCCAGAGAAAAGGTTTCCGTATCACTTTTATAGTCCTATTGCTGGACAGGAATGGTGATTCCATTTTTAGTGCCCTAGAACCTATCCAAAGCAGTTCCACTCTCAGTGTAGCGCTCCTCTTCGCAGCAGATGCAGTCTTGGTTTCAGGTGACGATTTCCACAGTAGATAATGGTAAGGAGAGTTTATCAAACTGGAACACCCAAAACATGAGCACAACCATGCATGTAGATCTTGCACCTGGCAGCCATTTGCCTTTGGCAGCAGCATCTCTGGGAGAGGCAAAGGGACATGCCTCTCTTGGATTATACCCACTAGACAACAATGGAAAT
Organism: Lissotriton vulgaris; assembly: GCF_964263255.1. Lineage (NCBI taxonomy): Eukaryota > Metazoa > Chordata > Amphibia > Caudata > Salamandridae > Lissotriton > Lissotriton vulgaris. The sequence continues at coordinate 670,092,642 of NC_141685.1, read as the reverse complement.
CGTTGCTTTACTCTCCCTATACCCTCCATCATGCCAAACTGTATTTTTCAGTAAGAGACAACCAGCAGGCCCCTTCTTGTATGTCACTGCTACATAAGTACAACAGTCCTGTCTCCATCCTCCACCACTTTACTTTTCTTATACTAATTCCAAAGCTCAGGGATGCCAACAGGACACTTTGCGAGTCTGGGGAAGCTGTGGTCAGCTCTTATAGATTCTGGCACTCTCTTCTGCACCTTGAGCCACAAACAATAAATCGGAAATTGAAAGTAAAGTAATCAAGAGATGTGATTGCGGCTATTTTACCAGTTGATATAATGGATTCTTGCGGGTCACAGGAAAACAGGTAGCATTGAAGACCTATATTAATCCTTCCCACTATAGAGAATGGTTGGCCATCTTAAAAGGGAATACTTGCACCTAAAACAGGGATGTATAGAGGTTCCCACTGTCATATTGCACATACATTAAGGTTTCACTTTACAATATCACCTTCAGAAATCACTCTATTCATATGTTTTCCAAATGAAATAAGCTAAAAGTTACAGCAATGATCGAAGATCAGTCTTTAAGAAAAAGGAGCATCAAACATCAGTGTTTCATAGAATATGCTGTGCCCACTGCACAGTTCTAAGCCTTTTTTCAGCAGGACAGTAACCCTCATTGATATTGGAAGGACAGATTTACAAGCTGAACCCTGAGCTTTCTCCTAAGCAACACAGAACAATTACACTGCAGATACATCTCAATCTCATACTTAGTGCCATTCTGAGCGCAAATGTAGAAAAGAAAGCCCAAGTGAAGAAATTCCACGAAATTTAAGACAATACAATGAAGCTACCCATCATCTGTGGACAGGTAGAGCACACTCTAGGCAGTTTCAGTTTACTGTGCTACCACCCACAATAGTGCTCACTCAATGACAAATAAAAATAAGCATGTCTCTCAGCACTGAACTCGTCATCTTTGTGTTTTTGGCACTCCCCTAAGGGGGTCCAGCGCTCAGCGTGCCTAAAGGCACAAGTCACACCTCAATGATACGGCCAAACAAAGCTATCACAGGTCTTGGTTTGCTTGTGTTCCTCTCCAGAGGGGGCGCGGCCGGACATTTCAGACTGGACTTTTCCTATTGGAACAGGACGAACTCTGGTTGCAGACATTTGGTCCATGTTTGGAGGACATAATGGACTGGGATGCAGCATAGAGTGAACTCCAGGGGCCTAGGCTGCTGTAAGCATGCCCAAGACATAAGCTTTATTTTGCAATTGTTTCTCTTCCTCTCAGGCTTGCTACAAAAACGTGTGCTTTCTGGGCAGATAGACGGTCATCCGTATCTTCCTGAAATTTGAGTCTATGTCAGGCCTCTCTCAGCCTGCAGGAAAGGGGGCAGAGCAGCAGCACCATTATGTGATGCACGGTGTCATGTTAACAGCAATGTTCCTTCAGAATAGCATATTAGAGGGGTCTGAAATTCACCTAATTTGCTCTTGTGTGTAACACAAAATTTCAGGAAAATTATGCGAAATTACTCACAATACAAATCCAACATGTTACACTATATGTTAGTGTCGTGTCCATGCTGGACACAGGAATGTATATCACACACAGGACGCAGGTTAGTGTAACATTTCTTTATTCTCGCATCGCGCAGCTGCTCGTCCCCACGTCCGTCTACGTCCCTGTCCTAGTCATCTTCTGTCCCCTTCCTGTCCCGTCACCGGATCTGGTGTCCGGTGACCTGGTCACTCTGCCTGGGGACCCACAGGGTCCTACTGCCCTACTGTCAGTCACCCACACTGTCGGATCCCAACCTCTCCGTCACGACATCTCCCCCCTTGTTGCAAACAAATGTTCGTGACACATTTATCATAGTCCTCATTCACAGTTATATTGATGAAGGTGAAAGAATGAGGGAGAGAGAGAGAGAGAGAGAGAGAGAGAGAGAGAGAGAGAGAGAGAGAGAGAGAAAATTTGTCACTCGACATCTCTTCAATGAGTCTCTGTTATTTACTGAATGTCCTTCGTGATCTAGTGTCTCCATCGCTTCCTTGTCCTGTATCTTTCTCCTTCTATGTGGCTGCAGTTGCCGCTGCCATTTCTTCTTCATCCGCCTTTAGCTCCTTGAAACGCTATCTTTTCCTTGTTGTTTGTTGTCGGTCGGAGACAGCCATTATCCTCGATCCTTTCCATTTCGTCACCGCCAGTGAATCTTTGGAGAACCGGTTGTCTGAATGTCGATATTCTTTCTTTCTGTCTCACCACCTTTGGTCCTGGCCGTGCAGTGTCTCTTGCCTTGATCGTCCTTGGTGGCGCCTGTCCGCTCTGCTCATTGTATGTCTTTGTCCTTTTGTTGCTGTTTCTCCGGCGCCAAAGTCCTGTCACGTTGCTCCTTTTTACCCATTTTATTTCCTTTGTCTTTGTGTCTTTCCTTTTGTTTTCTTTTCTTCTATGTTCTCCTTTTCTCTTTTCTGTTTCTTTGGTGACCTTTGTCCCTCTTTTCTTTGTTATTTCTCTTTTCTGTCTTTTCCTCTATTTGGCCTTATCTCTGGCTTTTCCTTTATTTTATTATTATTTTTTTTTTACTTCTTTCTTATTTGTCCTTTTGTTTCTTTTTTTTTTCTTATTCAGCTTCTTCTGGGCTTTCCTAGTCTTCTTCTTCGTTATTTCCTTGTTTTCTTATATTTGCATCCTTCCTGCGACTTATTCTTTTAATGTCTTTCCTTTTGTTTTCTTTCTCTTGTCCTCTTTTCTCTGTTATCTCTATATTCCTCTTTTCTTTCTTTCTTTCTCTTTCTTCTTTTCTCTATATTTTCTTCTTATCTCTTTATCTTCTTTTCTTCTTCTTTTCTCTTTATTTTCTTCTTATCTCTTTATCTTCTTTGTTCTTTTCTTCTTCTTTTCTCTTTATTTTCTTCTTATCTCTTTATCTTCTTTCTTCCTCTTTATTTTCTTCTTTTCTCTTTATCTTTTTCCTTCTTTTCTCTATATTTTCTTCTTATCTCTTTATCTTCTTTCTTCTTTTCTTCTTCTTTTCTCTTTATTTTCTTCTTATCTCTTTATCGATTTGTCTTTTTCTTTATGTCCTTTCTCTTCCTTTCACTTATTGTTTCCCTTTTTCTTATTGCACTGTCTTCCTTCTTGCCTTTTTGCTCTTTGTCCACTTGTGCGCCCTTTTGCTCTTTATTTATCCTTTGTTCTTCCCTCAAACTGTTATTTTCCTTTCTTTCTCCTTTCAGACCTTTCACATTCTTATTTTCTTTTTCTTTCGGTCTTTTCTTCTCTATTCCTTTTTTTTTTCGTTCTCCTTAATTCACCTTGTCTTATGCTATTCTTCTTATTTTCCTTTTGCCTGACTTCGAAAATGCTGCTCTTCTGTTTCCTCTTGCTTTTAATGTCCGCCGTCACAATACTTTAATGTTCTTATGTGCTCTTTGCGGCACTTTTCTTAAGTTATCCCCTTTTTTTTTTGTTCTCAATGATTGTCTCTTGACTATGCTCTTATCGGCACTTTGTCATTCTCTCATTTATTATGCTCTTTGTGGCACTTTTCTTATTAAGTTATCCTCTTCTATATTTTTTTTTCTTGCACTTTCCTGTGCTTATTTAATTCTCTTGTGTTCTTTTCCTTGCACTTCCCTTTGTTTATTTCACTCTCCTGTGCTCTTATCGGCACTTTGTGTTTCTTTTTTCACTTTCTATGCTGTTTCCTCGTTTTGCCTGACTTCAAAATGGCCGCCGCTGCTCAGACCGCTCCTATTGGTCCTTCATGCCTGATTCCAAAATGGCTGCCGAAATCTCGCGCGATTTCGGAGCCAATCTCGCTCTTGCCTTACTTCAAAATGGCCGCCGCGCTGTTCTCTTCTCCTATTGGCTCAATTTCCTGGCCCCAAGATGGCCGCTCTTATTCTCGCGAGAGTTCGCCCTCCTTTGAAAAACGAGCGCGTTTCATTGCCGATTCCTTACCGGAGCTGTTTTCTTCATCGGACGCTTGTTTTCCTCCTTGGGACAAATTTTCTTCGTTGTGGTGCCTCAAATCCTTCTTCTTGGTCGTCAATCAGGGTGGGCTCCTGGTTACGATCTCTGCGCTTACCAGGCTCAGTCGGACCTTTTCTGTCAGCGATCGCGGTGTTCTCTCGCGTCGCTACACCTCACCCCTTCAATTTCTCTGCACTTTCCGTGACGATGCAAGTCCAGGGTGGGCTCCTGGCATCTTCATTCGACCATTCCTCGGTGACTACGCGTCGATTCTTGCCACCTTCGTCGCCAGTTGTCGTGTCCATGCTGGACACAGGAATGTATATCACACACAGGACGCAGGTTAGTGTAACATTTCTTTATTCTCGCATCGCGCAGCTGCTCGTCCCCACGTCCGTCTACGTCCCTGTCCTAGTCATCTTCTGTCCCCTTCCTGTCCCGTCACCGGATCTGGTGTCCGGTGACCTGGTCACTCTGCCTGGGGACCCACAGGGTCCTACTGCCCTACTGTCAGTCACCCACACTGTCGGATCCCAACCTCTCCGTCACGACAGTTAGCACGAACTGTGTACTCGCATCCATTATGGACTGTGCAATTTCGGTCTTTCATCCTTCTTGTTTCCCCCCAATAAGACCTGCATGCACAAGCACACATACACACTAAGGCATGGGGGCTAGATGCAAGGTGTGACCTTTATCAAAGCCTGCTTAGCACTATCAAAAGCCATGCTCAGTTGTGGCAAATGTAAATAGGGAGATTTTACGTCTGATTTTGTGGCTGTATTTACGCCACAATGTAGTCCCTCTGCCCTGAAGTACACAAAGGATGTTCATACTTTTGTGGGGGTGATGGTTTTGCTGCGCGGCCATATCCATTACAATTTGTTTCTCCAAGTATGGGCACATGGGTAGCTCCATAATGCATCACAAAAAAGAAACAAATTCTACTTCAATTATAAGTTCGGGAGCTATGAAGTTTTCATATCCTAACTTCCTTGCAAAACTCTGACCTCCTTTACCTAATTCATCCAACTAACCTGCAGGCATATCCAGCATCCCCCTTAACATCTCACAACGTCCCTTTACAAAACTACTTCAATTAATCTATCCCTTTCAAAACACTGAGTAAATGCATGAAATCTCAAGAGCACAAACTTAACAGGCTTACCACAACTAATCCACAAGGAAAAAAGGAGCAAATTACTAATTTTACAATCAATTTAATACTAACATTTGGTTTCAGAGTAGTGCGCTACTCGCCATAAACCTCTTCAACGACTCATCAGGGGTAGTAAGCGCTATTAAATACAAAACACAATTAGAAGACAAGTTGCAGAAAGGAAGGGTTGGTCAAGATAGTTGCAGTAAAAAATAATGGAATAATGTATTTATTTAGAAACACATTTAGATCAATTGAACTGGTAATGGGGGTTTTTGACGACCATGGCCTTTGGCACTAATACGGTGTTTCAAACTTTGTTATTTTTCTACATTTGAACTTAAGACCGGTTTTGTGTATTATTGACAATGGAGCATGGCAGGTAGCCTTTTGCTTCATTTTCATTGATTTTGGGAGTAAATCGGTCAATTGCTCTAGTGACAGCAGTGACAGCTAAGAAACGAACCACTGATGATGGCCATATTTCACATGCCCTATTTCACTGGGATGTCGCTGAGCCCCTGCACCCGTTTGGTTGGATGCCTTTATAAACAGGAGTGCACGTGCTCCTGAAGCCGCTGTTAAGAACTGCTAGTTGAAATTGGGCGAGAAGCCAATGAAAAATAGAGGAAACAACAAACTAAAAGCATATGTGGCTTTGTTATAATCACTGTCATCCCATCTGTGAAAGCACTATACTTTTAAATTACAGGAGAAACCATGCTTCCCCAAGGTCTCGAGACCGACTTGTTTACCACGTACAAAGACAAAATAAAATATGGTAGTTTACAAAAGGAAACCCAATGCCACACTGCATACATGGTATTTGGCCAATACTTTTGAGAGTTATTGCAATTTCATAAATGTCTGCTCAGTGATAGCCAGCAGAAAAGTTGCTTCATGTTTTCACCACAAGATAGCTTCCAAGACAAGTCCGGAAAACTAGAAACAGCAAAGTTGGGTAAACAATCAGGGTAGTTTGATGGGGGATCTAAAATCGGAGACCATTCTCACGTGGCAAATGTGGCCGTTGAAAACATCTGGACAGGTAAATATTCACTGATGCTGCCTTAGTTCAAAAGATTGTCTTTCGGAATACCCAATGTTTTGCAAATCACACGCTCATCCAACAAATCTCCAAGTCTACTCACATCATCTGTCAGAAATTCTCCCTCTCTGCTCAATTTCATATTCAGTAGATATGGCCACTAAAGATTCAAGTGTGACGAGCTGCATTTTCAAAACATATGCAAGTTATAAGAAAGAAGAGAAGAAAGAAGAAGAATAAGAAGGAAAGTGGATTTATAACAGTGCGATTGCTGCCCTGAGGCGTCCAAGCGCTAGAGGAACCTGTTGGTTTGGGTGAGTGAGGTTGCAGACCAAGAAAAAAAAGGAAGGAGAACTGAGTTTTATTGAGACGAATTAAACAGATGTGTTTTTAGTTGTTTGCGAAAGGAGGAGAGGTTAGGGTTGGATCTCAGGTGAACAGGGAGGGAATTCCAGATCTTGGCGGCATTATAGGCAAACATCCTTCCCCCCGACCTTGTCCTTTTGATTCTTGGGACTGTTGCCATGAAAGCCTAGCTAGATCGCAGATCTCTGCCTGGACGATACTGACTTACTAGGCTACGAGTAATTAGAGGTCCAGAGTCCCAGAAGGCCTGGTGAGCAATACACATTCCCTTAAAAGTGACTCTCTTACTCACTGATAGCCAATGCAGGCTGGTCAGTCCCGCTTTGACTGACAGTCTGCGTGGGATCTGCAGCAGAGTGCGGGCAGCGCAGTTCTGTACCAGCTGCAGTCTCTTTAGGGTGTACTCTGGTGCACCCAGATAGAGGGTGTTATTGGAGTCTAAACGGGACTATATCAGACCCTGTATGGCTACCTGCTTTGCCTCCATGGGGAGCAAGGGAAGAACTTTCTTCAGTATCAGGTAGCTGAGAGCTTTGTGACCTGGGTGTTGAGTGAAAGACTCCTGTCCAGCCATACCCCGAGGCTTTTGATGTTATCCTTCGGAGCCGGGGGGGGGGGGGGCCTAGACAGGTGGGCCACAGTGAGTTGAAGAAAGTGGGATCAGCAGGGCCCAGGAGCATAAGCTCCGTTTTGTCACCATTAAGTTTTAACGATGACAGGGTCATCCAGGCCTTCACCTCTTCCAAGCATTTTGTTAGTCCACCTGAAAGTGGCTGGTTAGCCTCCTGCGCTAATGAGACCACCAACTGGGTGTCGTCCGCATAGGATATGATCGTAACTCCATACGGATGAACTACCTCAGCCAGTGGCCTCGTGTAGATATTAAAAAGCGCGGGGCTTAAAGAGGAGCCCTGGGGGACTCCGCACTTCAGGGGCATGCTGGAAGACACTGTCTGTCCATCAAACACTTGGAACGACCTGTTGCTCAAAAAAGATTTTAACCAGAGCCAAGCCTTGTCCACTATGCCCACATTCGAAAGACGGTTCAGTAAGGTGTTGTGACTGACCGTGTCGAACGCCGCGCTGAGATCAAGGAGGATCACTGCCACTGATCCTCCCTGATCAAGAATTTTCCTGGACTCCTCGATGACCATTAGGAGGGCGGACTCTGTTCCGTGCTTGGGTCTAAACCCTGTCTGGGTGGCGTCTAACAGCTGGTTATCTTCAAGGAAGCTAACTAGCTGGAGATTGACATACCTCTCCACGATTTTACTCACCCAGGGGAGCAGGGAAATAGGTCGATAGTTGCCAAAGTCCAATGGATCCAAGTTTGGCTTCTTTATCAGCGCTCGGACCATAGCCCGTTTCCAGGCAAGAGGGACAATGCCAGAAGTGATGGAAGCGTTCAGGAGGTTCTTGATGATTGGTAAGACAGCCTGAGATGCTAACAACATGACATCTGGGGGTGCCGGGTCAGTTGGAGACCCAGATTTTACTTTTCGCGCCATGGACTCCAGAACTTCGAGGTCTATGCAGGTAAAATGGTCAAGTGTGGGTGTAGAGACTGGAACAGTGTCTGTCACCCTGGTTTTTTCCTGAGCTACCAGAGGAGTGGTTGTACAGGGGAAGGAGGCGTATATTTTATTTACTTTAGATGAGAAAAATTCCGCCAGATCATTACATTGGGAGACGGACTTTTCCTCATGTGCACTAGGGGGGGGGGGGTTTGTACGTTTTTGCAAAGTTTGAAAGATTTCCCTAGGTTTAGATTTTGCTGCTAGAATTTTGTCAGAAAAGTATGCAGCTTGAGCAGCTTTTACTTCCTTTTTGTAAGCTTGTATTTCCTCTCTATATCGAGTTTTTTCCTCCATGGAGTAGTCTATACGCCATTTTCTTTCAATTTTCCGGCATTGGCGCTTTTTGTTCCTAAGGGCCTCCGAATACCAAGGTGCTGTTTTTTGGGGCCGTTTTACCGTTAATTTCTTAAAGGGGAGGATGGTTTCCAAAGAGTGCAAGATCCAGTTCTCGTAGGCCTGGTTCGCCAGACATGGATCCTCATTATTAGGGGGAAGTTCTTTCATAAGTTTATTTTCCCATTCATCTACTGGTATCCGCGCCCAGGATCTGGCATGTCTTATCATGGGTTTTACCGGAGTGGGTTTCTGGGTATACCAAGTGAAGGGCATCAGAGAGTGGTCAGTCCATGGGAGGGGGAACGGGAGTCCAACCACAAAGTCCACACAGTTACTGAACACCGGATCTAAAAGGTGTCCTTTCACATGAGTCGATGTTTTTACTCGTTGGGTAAGTTGTAGCGCGGCCAGGTCATTGGCTAGTGTAATAGCCGTGGGATCCAGCAGAGAATCAAAGTGTAAATTGAGATCGCCGAGCACAGTGTAGTTGGCGGCAGTGCTAATGCGTGACGCCACAATTGCTGGTAGGAGATTGTGAAATTGTTTTGGGGGGCCAGGTGGGCGATATATCAATGTACCCGAAAAGCAGTGGTTGGGAGAGAACTCCAGCGAGAAAGCTAGGCTCTCACAGTCTGGGATGGCTTCCGGGATAAGTCTGCAGTGAAATTGTTCTTTGAATATAATTGCTAACCCACCTCCTCTTCCCTCCGGGTGGTCTTGTCGGGTGATTTGGAAGCCAGGGGGGAGGGACGTTACTACGGCAGGGTCGGAGTCGGTCGCCACCCATGTTTCGGTAAGAAACACTGCGTCCGGCATACGTTCCTCCAATAAGAAGGAAATTTCCACCCTATGTTTTGGCAGGGATCTGCAGTTCAATAAGAACATACAGTATTCCTGCTTCAAGGTTTTGGTCTGCCATGGGCTAAGGGAGACGTTACATTTTGGACAGGTGGCTGGGAGAGACGTTGCCCCATAGCAATGCATATCACAGTCAGGTCCCAAGGACCTCATGCCATGAAGGACGTCCGCGCTGTAAAATATGGTCTGTTTGGCCTGAGATATAGAGTACGTGGCCGCTGGCCCGGTCTCAGCGCGGACAAGCGCAGACGAGCTTGCCTTATGCGCGCCTTCGGCGCGCATTCGTCGCGCCCGCTGCGCTCGTCCGCTGCGCTTCCTGTATAGACACATGTTTTATAGGAGGCAAGAGCAGAGGAAAGGGGCGTGGCCTATCCAGGTGGGCGTGCCCTATGTCCTGGTCAATGGCGGCAGGAGGACGAACAAACACTCGCCGGTGGCAGCGTTTTGATCAGCTGTCAGAGGGGGGTTCGTGAGAAGAGGCTTTTGTGCTCAAAGGGCGGTGAGTGCAAGTAAATTAAAAACACACACGAAAAATTACAGGGTTTAAAAACACAATTCGCGCTACTCCCGGCTGAGCCTCAGGAGGTTCCACAGTTAATACAGGCAGCGCTTGTAGTCAGCACGCTCTATGTACCTAGTGGAGAGGAAGGGGGCGTGGCCTATCCAGGTGGGCGTTCCCTATGTCCTGGTCAATGGCGGCAGGAGGACGAACAAATACTCGCCGGTGGCAGCGTTTTGATCAGCTGTCAGAGGGGGGTTGGTGAGAAGAGGCTTTTGTGCTCAAAGGGCGGTGAGTGCAAGTAAATTAAAAACACACACGAAAAATTACAGGGTTTAAAAACACAATTTGCGCTACTCCCGGCTGAGCCTCAGGAGGTTCCACAGTTAATACAGGCAGCGCTTGTAGTCAGCGCGCTCTATATACCTAGTGGAGAGGAAGGGGGGCGTGGTCTATCCAGGGGGGCGTGCCCTATGTCCTGGTCAATGGCGGCAGGAGGACGAACAAACACTCGCCGGTGGCAGCGTTTTGATCAGCTGTCAGAGGGGGGTTCGTGAGAAGAGGCTTTTGTGCTCAAAGGGCGGTGAGTGCAAGTAAATTAAAAACACACACGAAAAATTACAGGGTTTAAAAACACAATTCGCGCTACTCCCGGCTGAGCCTCAGGAGGTTCCACAGTTAATAAGCAGCTTGTGGACCATGTGGACGGTGGTGTTGGAACCATTTTCAAAGTGGGGGTGCCGCCATCAATGTTATATCAATGAAATCGTAGGGATTGCAAAAAATGCAAGCATCACACAAAGAACAAGTGTCACTCAGCTAGAGAATGGTCAAGTTGAAGCAGGGAGGTGGTGTTGCAATTTGGAGCAACCTGTCACAAACACCTTACTAAAACATGGATTGGTATGGCACTGTCATTTGGAGACTTCATGTTTTCCACTGAAATGTACAACGCCATTCAAGTTTTACTGATAAACTATACAGCTCACAAACAAGAATATGTGGGGGTGCAGCAAACCTTTGCACCCCTTCTTCGAGTGGCCATGCATTGTGAAGATCTAGAAGGAAGCATAGGGGGCAGAAGGAAGTCATCAGATCTCCAGTTGCCATAGTGTACAGGCACTGGAAGTAAGCCTGCTGGTGGTGCTAAAGCACCTCCAGAAAAAAACATGCTGGGCTTCAGAAGATGAATGAGCAATAATGAGGTAATAATTGATATTCTGGTTACAGAGCACAGCCACTAATAAGTTTCACTGCTGACTTTGTTGTCAGTATTTTTTAATCATATATTCATAACACCAATTCATATATCAATTATAAAAAACTAGTAAAATTGCAAAGAACGATCTTGGATGTGTTGACACGTCGGAGGTGTTAAAGAAAAAGACAGCCAAAACGTGTTTCGTTGTAAAGACGACTTCTTCAAGGCTGTTTAAAGAAATGTACATACCAACATTCAATGTTGTATCAAATGTATATATATATTTGGTATACTGTCTCTGCATTATTGTTATTGTTATTGTTATTGTTATAGTGTGTTTATATAGCGCCGGGTCACCTACAGGTCTCAGGGCGCTTTGACCACAGAACATAACATCCGGGATATAAAAAAAAGGGTGGAGTACTTAAGCTAAGCTGAGTGCTGTTCTGAACAAATTAGTTTTCAAGGCTTTCCTGAAACGGAGTAGATTCCCCTCCTTTCGGAGTGTCTCAGGCAGGGCGTTCCAAAGGTTCAGTAGTAGAACCGAGAAGGATCTCCCTCCCATTGTGGCCAGTTTGAAACAAGGACATACAAGGAGTTTGGCATCAGAGGACCTGAGGTTTCTTTCCGGTCTATATATCTCAATCCGTTCCTTGATGTAGGTCGGGGCCTTCCCATAGATGGCTTTGTGGGCTATACAGAGGCTTTTAAAAACGGACCTCTGTCCAATTGGCAGCCAGTGTAGACTTTTTAATAATGGAGAGGCATGCGTTCTCCGCGGAAGGTTGAAAATAAGTCTAGCAGCGTTGTTTAGGACTACCTGAAGTCTGTTTGTTAGCATTTTTGGCAGGCCTAAGTAGAGCGCATTGCCATAGTCGAGTCTTGACACTATGGTGGCCGAGACCACTGTGCGTAGCATCGACTGGGAGAGGAGAGGGACTAGTTTGCGCAACTGTCTTAGAAGACCAGTACAGATGCCAACCACGGTGGAAACCTGGTTGGTCATTGAGAGGGCACTGTCCAACTTAATGCCCAGACTTTTGACTGTGACTGCTGGCTGTGGGGTTGGGCCCAGCTCCTGGGGCCAGTACATGTCACTCCAGGAGGAGCACTTGGATGGTACTATCAGCACCTCTGTCTTTTCCGGATTAATTTTAAGCTGGTTGGTGGACATCCAGTGGACCGTATATCTAAGTATGTCCTGAGCGTGTGACTGGGCTTGTACTGTGTCATCTATGCCCAGCAGCAGCTGTGTGTCGTCAGCATAGTTAAACACCCGACAGCCCATCCCCGCTAGTGTGTTAATCAGGGGCTGCAGATATAGGTTAAACAGGAGTGGGGATAGTGCTGAGCCCTAGGGGACGCCACAAGTCAGACTTCCCACTCCTGATACACTGTCTCCCATCTGGATTCTCTGGGTTCTCCCAGATAGAAATGATTCCAGCCACCGAAGGGCTAAGCCCTGAATCCCAAACCCCGCCAGCCTGTCCAACAGAAGGGAATGGCTGACAGTATCGAACGCCGCTGATAGATCTAACAAAATCAGGGCGCTCGGTCTTTTACTGTCAGCCATCCTTCTGAGCTCGTCCAGCACCGAGAGCATGACCAACTCGGTGCTGTGGTGTGCACGGAAGCCTGCCTGCCTCTTTTTATTTAAAAAAAAAGATGAACAACATCGTGAGGATTGTGAATCCTTCACCCGACCAGCTTTAGGCCAACTCGATTTAGAATAATTTATTGTAACACTAGTGCCCAAATGAAAAATTCAAATGGGCACTCTCATATATAGCACCTGAGACCCATTGTGTATTTTTCAAACAAATGGGAGGTGTGAAAAATTCATAAAAAAGATATTGTGAAAAGCAGTATAGAGGTCTTTACATTTTGTGTTTACCTTGTCACATTTGACGAGTGATCAAAGACAAAGGTCAAATATCAGGCGTTATCTTAAGACAAATTTCTACTAATTCTGAAACTAGGGTGTTCTTTTATTTCTCTGACTGCAAAGTGAGAGGAGTTTGTAAAAGTGATCTGGGTGACATTCCTACTGGGGTACAGGAAAGGAAATGAATGGCTGTAGCATGTCAGTTTTTTTCTAAAACACATCATTTAAATACTGGGAAATTAACTGTATACATTTCAAATTATATCAGCATTAGGAACGCACAAATGAAGCACTTTTTTATAAGTCTGAATTGTGATGGAAACAAGATTTTAATAGGATCAAAACACATCAAGACACTTTACTTGGTGATGTGCAAATGATAAATATTCAGTGAAATGCAATTTCCACTCATTATCGTTTTTGTGTTATATAGTTTAACCAGCATAACGGCCAGTTTATGCAAATGTAGTCATCATTTCAACGGAAAATGTGCTGCCTGTAAATGACACTGAGCCAAAGGGCACCACAAGCTACACACCACACCCTTACCACTCTCCCGCTTAATGCTCATGGCCCATTTCCTAAATTTGTGTTTTTTGGATAATGCTTGGATTTGTCACAATCCCTATGAGTTCAGTGATCGAATTTAAATGGCTGCACCCCAGTCTGGAAATTGTTTCACCACCACTGTTTTATTGTTACTTGTAAAGAGCTCCTTTGCTCTTGTGGCTAATTTTGCGGTAGGTAAATACTTAAAGAAATAAAAGAAAGAAACAAGTATCCATAAATTATCGAGAAACAATTGGTGAGTACTACCACCGACCACAGGAGGCAGGCATTTGCTACCCAAGCGTGATGTTCTGCAGTAATTTAACTCTCACACCTTATGCTGATGCATGCAGTGGTTCCTCAATGTAATTAACACAACAGCCTGTGCTTGGACACTACATTCCATATGAACAGCGATCAAAAGACCATGCAGCACAACATACTTGTCGTGTCTAGGTTGGTTTGTCGCAATATAATTTACTTGTTCACAGAAAATAGTACTTTCACTGGAGTAAAGAGATCAATTTTAAAACTGAAACCAAGAGATTTGATTTGGATATTTGTGAAACATAATCACTGGCAGCCAGTTAAGTGGCATGCATCTTTCAACTTTTATGCATAAAATAGATTGCCCAAAGACAAATATCTTATTTACAAGCAGGTTGAAATAAAGAGCCATCATCTACATCTTGATTGTTCCAAAAAATATCAGAGAACGAGGAGAAAATATTGGAGTGTCTCTTTTCAAAGATGGAACATTCCAATGTGAATGCTCTTTCAGATTATATGACCTCAATCTTTCAAAATGTGACTTGGCCCTGTGAATTCACTGTCCTTTCCTTAAGATATGTTAGGGTAACTCGACTGAGATCAGGTAGGGCGGAGATAATGTTTACATCACTACAGGTGTTGTTTCATCCTGATAAAGTTTTTATACTTGTGTAATTTATTTTAGAATTTAACTTCTTGATATCGAAAACGTGCGTTTTTATGGGAATCCTTAACTCTCTTTATAAATTATGGATCTGATTCTCATAAGAAGTGAATACAATTTAATTTGCTGTTGTTCACCTTTTGACTCTGGTTTGGACTTGTGCTGTAACTTGATGTTCGTGAAACAGGGCTCCATCATAGTAGGCTCTGTGTAAAATGGCAGTTCCCCTCACTCTCAGCAAAACACCTACTATTTTAATTCTGAAGTGACCTCACAAAGTCAGGACACCAGACTCACAGTGTAGTCTGCCATGTCCAGTTACAATATGTTCCTATTGCTGGACTGTGAAGTATGATATTCATATTCACCTTCCTGACATAGATCTCCGTGGAGCACGGTGTCACACTGCTTGCTATACAAGTCTAAATAAAGTAGATGTTGCCCTGATCCTGCGGGCAAGAACATTTCACAGCCTCCAGGTCCTACATTAAGCAACGGTAAACACCATCTTTTACCGAACAATTTCATTATTAATACTTATTGAGTGCTTGAGTTAGCTAGAGTCGATTATTGTGTTTTGTAAACCAATAAGTCCAAGCCACAAAATAAAGTTCATAACTTTTAATGACAGAGTCCCTCAGATGCCAGGCTCAGCAACTCCAAAGTGGTTGTTTACAATACTCAGAAGTCAAGGAGAAAATCTGACATGCACCTGCATTTCTCCAACGTGTAACTCTGCTGACATTGTACACGTTTCAAACTCTTTGGGCCCAATCCACAAACTGAATTAGTACCAGAAAATGTATTATAATACATACTACAAAATGTAAGTTGTACCTATACTTATATTTGTGGAGTTCTCTGCCCTGACTCCAGAATCTCCAAACATGCAAGAATAGATTGAAGTAGTAAATGTGGGAGGGACACAGGGCAGAGGTGGGAAAGGGGGCACACTTACTCCTAAGGTGGATAGGGTTAGGGAGGAGTAGGATGAGTTTAGGGATGGTTGGGAGTGGTTTAAGGAGGTTTGGGAGTGGTTTCGAGAGAGATGTCACCCAGTCACACAACTGTAAGCCAGTTGCTTTACTCTGGGGGCGGGGACATGAAATTTACACTTTTGTAGTAAGTTTATTGGAGTTTGTGAATACCGAAAGTAGTAAACTTACTCCAAAGTGTAAACTCCTTCAACTTACTCAAAGTGTAAGTTACTTTTGTGAATCCGGCCCTTGACTTCTCTGCTGGATGGTCAATGATGGTGACATTATATACAGCAGATTTTTTTAAAGTGGTCGAAAGCATGGGCAATCGGTTAATACGGTGACAGTGTCAAATAGTTATAGTAAAGAAATAAAGGATTCGGTCATGACCAACAGAAAATGTATTTGGGTCCTCCTCACCATGGACTACACACCAGATTGCAATCGCCTGCTATCAAATGAAAAGCATTATAAGATATTGATGGAGGGTCCAACTACATGTTTGACGATTATCATACAAAAACTGGTGGATGCAGCAGAAACTGGGAACTGGATTTTCAAAAGAGCGGCTAATTTCCCGATAAACCAAAACCCTGTCATGCCATATTTTTACATCCTCCGTAAGATCCACAAGAATAAGATCCCCCCCCCCCCCACCAGGACGACCAATTGTTTCAGGTATTGAATTTAGTTTGGAGCAATCATCTCAATTAGTTGACTTCGTTTTACGACCAGTTGTACAATGCACACCCACATATCTGTAGGACATGAGGGACTTATTACAACTACTACAAGATACAGCTTTTGATCAAACCCAAAATATCCTGGTGGGTTTGGACATTGAGAGCCGGTATACCAGTCAACTAAATCATTATGTTTGAATTACTTTTGGCCCACTATGAGCTTTTTGGATGCCAGTACCTTCCCTGATGGTCATGTTAATAATTATTTACCTCTCCTCTTTACTATCAAAGTTTTTAGATCAGTTTCACTGTTCTGATCTTTTACACCACCACTGAACCTAACAATGTAGATATGCACATAGCAGGCTACTTACTTTCATTGTACAAACGAGGGGCGGCAACACTACCACAAGTACGTATGAGGGGCAGGGCGTTTAGCCAACGCTGCGCATACAGAGGAGGAGGAGCCTCCAGCAAACACAACGCTCTGACATTCAAAACCCCACCAGAAGACGTAGACTTCAGTATGCAGGGATAGGAGGTCCCATTAGGTACCATTGAAGGACTGAACCCTTAACAAAGTAAATGAGGCCCGTGGGGGAGGATGCTTGGTTAATTGATGTTTTGGATAATTCTTCACCAGTCCTTTCTGCCCATCCAATTTTTTTGCAGTGTTTGACTACAGGGTCTGCTCCCCTCCAGTATTCACTATGGGGCATTTGATAGCCCCTGAGAGGTACATCTTTCCCTCACTTTACCTTAAGTGCCTTTGAATGTGCGTGCAATTCACTTGCGTTATGAATGAGTTATATTCAAGATATCACATCAGTCCTTTGCAAATGATTAACTATTTATTGGCCATATTATGATTCACATGACAAAGCCTTTTCAGCGTTCACAGCACTCATGAATGGTGATACAGTATCCTGGTTTTTAGATCAATGAACTTAGAAACTACAAGTGCGTTTCTCTCCTATACTTTGTAGTTTAATGCTTCATTTGTTTTGATTTTGTTTCTCCCAGATTTCCAGGGACGGGTAAAATTAAACCTGAATTGTACGTAAGTCTGTGAAATGTATGAGTGAATGCTGTTTATGATTCATTTTATCTTAAAGGGATCTGTAGTAGGGTCCTGAAGAAAGCCACCAGACCTGATCTGTGCAGAAGTGGCTGAAACACGTTGAACTTTTCAGTGTATGCAGGGGACCCCTTACTCAACCCTGTTAAGCAACCATTTTGTTTTTAACCTTACCCAAGCACCCACAACAGAGAAGGTTTAAGGCATGGACAAAGTGGGCACTGGAACAGGGCCCCAGCCTTTTAGGGGGGCCCTGAGAGAGACAGCTGTGTTCTGCTGAGGGTTTTGTCCTTATGACCTTGAATAATTCCTCCAAAAACGTTTTTAATTACTCTCTTCTTTTAATTTATTTTCGATGTGGGTTATGCGTGGGAATCTATAACTGACATTTTGCAGAGTAATGTTGCGTTTATGTTTCATACCACATCCATAAAAAAAGTTTCTTTTAGCGCAAAAAGGGACTTTACATAGGAGACATGGGTGAGTGGGGTCACAGAGATAATTTGCAATCGTATTGGTGAGCTGCTGCTGTTTTACAATATTGAAAACACGTCATTCTCCTAGGATATTAGTTGGAAACACATTTAGAATGTGGGCCAATGTTCCTGTGCACAGTCAGTGACCTGGTCAAAGGGGGCATGAAAGAGCTGAAATTGGATCATAAATTCAAATCTGTTCCAAACAGGGGCCCCCAAAATATGTTGGCCCAGGGCCCACAAAACCCTGGCTTGGCAGTTCGGGCTGGACTGTTCCCATGAGGCAGAGGATCAAGACTGATTTGCATATAGCTGGGTCTGAGCTGAGGTGAAGAAGTGAGCTAAAGAATGATGATGGATTCAACCCAAATCTGTGACTGAAGGGGAGTGTCTGAAAAGTTTCAGCGCTCCTTCCATCATCTACTTGTGTTGCTTTTTTCGACCTAAATGGCAGTGTATGCCCACACGTGGGTCCCTTGCTCACTTTGCCACTGGATTTAAGCTAACCTGGCTGATGAGGGGTGTTACCCCGAAACCGACCCCAGGATGCTTGTTTCCGGTTCAGGGAAGACCTGACTTGGCAGTTTGGGCTAGACTGTTCTCATGAGGCACAGTGTCGAGACTGATTTGCATATAGCTGGGTCTGAACTGAGGTGATGAAGTGAGCTAAAGAATGATGATGGATTCAACCCAGATCTGTGACTGGGGGGTGAGTGTTTAAAAAGTTTCAGCGCTCCGTCCATCATCTCCCTGTGTTTGCTTTGGGAGCCCCTGATAGAGCCAGCTGTGTTCTGCTGAGGGGTTTTGTCCTTATGACCTTGAATGATTCTTCAAAAACATTTTTTAAATACTCTCTTCTTTTAATTTATTTTCAATGTGGGTTACGTGTGGGAATCTATAACTGACATTTTGCAGAGAAATGTTGTGTTTATGTTTCATACAACATCCATAAAACAAGTTTATTTTGGCGCAAAACAGGAATTCACATAAATCGACATGTGGGTGGGGTCACAGAGATTATTTGCAATCATTGGTCACAGAGATTGTTTGCAATCATATTAGTGAACTGCTGCTGTTTTACAATATTGAAAACGCACGTCATTCTCCCTAAATATTAGATGAAAACACATTTAGAAGTTGTGCCAATGTTCCTGTGCACAGTCACTGACCTGGCCAAAGGAACGAAAGAGCTGAAATTGGATCATAAATTGAAAGCTGTCCCAAACAGGGGCCCCCAAAGTATGTTTGCCCAGGGCCCCCAAAATCATTAAGATGTACCTGACCCACAAGCTCAAATAATCTTTTTGGGATACTTGGTCATTTTAATCTTTACACAGATCCCCTAAAACCATCTAGAAGAGCTTTATCCTTTTGTGAGATTGAGCCCACTCAGACACCCTAGGTAACCTGGGTGTGAACTCGAGGATGAAGCATGCCACTAGAGTATTCAAGTGGGTGAGAGTCCTTTTAAAATCAATAAAAGATTCCCAGATCGGAAGAGGTATTTTCTTGTTCCGTTCTTGTTTACTTTGTAATCAACCAGGCCACCAGAGCACTCTTGTAAAATGTACCGTTGGATTGCTCCTGGGTAAAAACCTCGGTACATCATGTTCCCCAAGTATTACACTACAAATACACGCCCCTATCAGACCTATAGATGTAGGCTGCAAGTATACCCTGGTACGTACAATGGTGACTTAAGGTCTTGTGGAGACCTCAGACTTCTTTTATGTGTTAGACATGTGTGACAACTTGTGTATTTGACTTGCGTCTTGAAAGACTATCTCGCCCTTCTGGTATTATCTCAAAATGCTTTCCACCCACCAGAAGGCTCACTGCAAAGCACTTACTCTTGTGTTCAAAGCTATTTATAGCACTGATCCTTACTGGGCATAAAGCCACACTTCTCCACGTTGACTACAAGCAGTCACACTAGACCCAATAGCTGAATGTCACCACTCCTCCAGCGAACAGTTCCCACTAACTCAATGTGATCCAGATCTTTTGAGTTGCTTGGTCAACACTCCAGTACTCCTGTGACAGCCACGTCAGAGCTACACAGTCTCTGGATTACTTCAACCAGGCCCTGGAAGCTTGCTTTACTGAGCTGGAAACCCCAGGCATTTGCTGTAGTCTCCACAATCCCACATCCTTCCTCATGACCGCCCCTGACATCTTCGAAAATGGGTAACCTTCATAGGTTTCTAGTATTTTAAGTTGTATTTACATTGTTTAGCAGCATATCACGAGATGTTGCGATGCCTGCATCCCATTCCTCAGACTCGTGCATCCCTACAACATGAGTGCCTACCCAATGCATATTGGGCCTCGTGTAACGATGAACTACTGTGTGTGTACAGAACTACACACGTAAGGAGTTACCTGCAGGCCGCAGCATCCAACTGCATTCATGATGGAGGCGTTGTGAATAACTCGGTAGGGGATCCCAGCCTTCACTGCGCGCAGCACAAGATCGCTGTGGGTCGTCGCCCTGTGATAAAAGGAAGAATGAAGGGGCATCCTGAATACAACAGCTTCACTTGGGAAACGATTCAACATTTACAGGTCGCAAATACGCTACAAGAATTACTTGTCAGTCAACTTTTACACATTTTCTTCACATGTGCTTATCAAATGCGAGATGTTTACGTTCACGCTCTCCAAGTCTGGATCATACCAAGTTGAGTCAGGGCAGGCGCATTGTGCTTCAGAACTGCAGGCAGGAAAGCCTCTCTGCGCGTTTGTTATCGGCCCAGGCCCACGTTTCACCATCGCTGCTCTCTTATCGCACAGTTGAAATGACCACACCGTGTCTGGCTTCCGACCCCTCAAGTTGCTTTGGCAGCTGCTTGGAAGGAAAAGTGGCCATTGTTCGGCGCCCACACCTGCAAACACATCTGTGGTGTAGCAATCCTGGTTATACTGAGAGAAACCAACACGGGCAGGTCTCCGGCGTTTCATTAATGGCCTCTTCCTTCCACTCACTGGAAACTGTACAGTGTGTCTCAGTACAAACAAAAGCGGCCAGAGCTGGAACTTTCTAGAGAACAAAACAGCATCCCTATGTACTAGGCTTCTTCCAGTGAATGGAAATGCTTAAACATCCATGAAACAATGGAAGCAGACAGGGCTTTAAGTGGGATGAAAAAACTGTGGGGGGGCGGGGGGGGGGGGTCTCTCAACGAGTAACATCAAACTTACAAGTCAGGACTATTGGCTTTGTCAATGGTTGTTGGTTGCATAAGATAAATAAGCAAAAACTGTGGCTTGTATATAATATTGAAAAAACTTCCACTTAAAGCCCTGGTGACACCACGACAATGTTGCTGCTCCTGAGTTCCGAAAAGAGAAGAGAAATCCAGAGAGAAAATGACTCTCATTAAAGGATTTCCCTTCCCCTATAACGCTTGAAAAAAAACGGACCGCCTGTGCCAGGGCACAAAACAGAGCCCTATAGAGACCTGTTTCGAGGCCTCCTCAAAAAAACTGCCTGTGCTCAGCACCAGTGAGACCCGGCCCACTTAAAGCCCTGGAAGCAGAGATACTACAGGCACCATGTACATGCCCCTAAGGTCTTTCGGAAATCAGCCAATGAAAGGGAGTAAAACAGGCGGGAGATGGGGGAGAAACAACCTTTCGCAGCTGGCTTCACACATTTATCAGGCAGGGCTGTTTCCTGTCTGCTCCCAAACACAATGTTCTAAAATTAAAAGTACAGCAAAACATGGCCTTTCCATTCGAATGTTTTCTTTTGGGATGCCTTCGCTTGTTATGCATGAACTGTTTTAATGTCAGGAAGAATGCTGCCACTAATCACCATAATGCTGGTTTCGAGGCGCAGGATGGAAGTCCGTCAATGATGCAATTTCACAAAATATCATGACAAACACACATGCAAATCAACAAAGATCAAAAGTACATTATGCAATTTTATGATTCACTTATAAATTGCTTGAATGACCCACAAAGCCATACACTTCAACACCCCGAGATAACTTGCACAAAAATTGGAACTATCTGGTGGTTGTAGAGCTTCTATAGGCACCCTACTGCTGAAGCCAGCGAAATTTCATTAAAAAAGACATAACGAGCATTCTCAGGTGTAGCCCCAAAAATTTGGAACGTCACAACCCCTGAAATCAGGCTGATTCCCTCAACTGCGCCA
Organism: Lissotriton vulgaris; assembly: GCF_964263255.1. Taxonomy (NCBI): domain Eukaryota; kingdom Metazoa; phylum Chordata; class Amphibia; order Caudata; family Salamandridae; genus Lissotriton; species Lissotriton vulgaris. The sequence continues at coordinate 670,070,876 of NC_141685.1, read as the reverse complement.
TTCAAAAAAGAAGTTAAAGTGACACAGATGAACACATTTCTGCCATAGAAGAAAACAAGTTACTTACCTGTAACTTTGGTTCCCCAGTATTGGTAACTTTCATAGATTCCCATGCTTTGTATCATTCCCCGTCGTCGGACTGGGAGTCTCGGTAATAAAAAATACCATAGTAGTAGGTACAAAAGAGAAAGGAAAGGCCTAGGCCTCATTCCCTTTTGTAGCATATCAGCCTCTTTTTGTAAAAGAGACCAAACTCTAGGCATCAGCCAATCAGAAGAGCCTCACCCCTAGAACCTTCCTGAAGGAACCTCAGAGCCTCAGATTTTCGTAGCCGTTGTGTGCTAGACACCATACTTGCTGAAGGCTGAGCTTTCCTCGGGGAGGTGGGTGGGTGCATGGGAATCTATGAAAGTTACCAATACTGGGGAACCAAAGTTACAGGTAAGTAACTTGTTTTCTTGCCCCAGTATTGGAACTTTCATAGATTCCCATGCTTTGTATCAGAATAGTAAGCAGTAAACACCATAAACACATTTTGTAAAAGAGAACATTATAACATTAGAAATGAAAGTACAAAATGTGTTACCCATGGAAGGTGGGATAGAAAGGAAAGCTCACCAATCACTTGAAGAGGTTTCTCAGGACAGCCTGGCCCACTGCCGCGTCATCCTGCTGCAATGACTCCAAGCAGTAATGCTTAGTGAACGTGTGCACGCTGCTCCAGGTAGCAGCCCTGCAAATGTCTTTGATATGCACCCCCGAAAAGAGGGCTGTAGAAGATGCCACTGATCTCGTTGAGTGAGCACAGATCCTGCCCACCAGAGGTTTTCCTGCTATCTTGTGGCAATGCAGAATAGCACTTGAAATCCATCTTGAGATCCCCTGTTTGGACAGAGGGAGACCTTTGTTCGGACCGCCGAAGGCAATGAACAACTGCAAAGACTTTCTAAAGTCTTTGGTCCGGTCTATGTAGAATTTGAGACATCGTTGTAAATCCAGAGTGTGCAATGTTTTTTCCGCTGGAGTGACTGGGTTCGGAAAAAATGTCTTCAGAATCACTGGCTCATTTACGTGAAAGTCTGTAGGAACTTTGGGGATGAACCTTGGGTTCGTCCGCAAGATGACTATGTTCTTTTTGAACTGCAAAAACGGTTCTTGGATAGTAAGGGCCTGCAACTCCCCCACTCGCCTTGCCGAGGTGAGGGCCAAGAGCAAAGGTAACTTCCATGACAAGTATTTCAGGTCTGAGCGGTGAATCGGCTCAAAAGGCCCCTTCATTAGTTGAGCCAGGACTAAGTTTAAATGCCACGTCGGAGGAGGAGATCTCACTGGCGGATAGACCCTGAACAGGCCTCTGAGGAATTGCTTGAAAATTCTTGAAGACCATAGCGAAGGACCAGAATCAGATCTTCTGAATCTTGAAATTGCCGCTAAGTGGACTTTGATTGTAGAATGGGACAGATTAGACTTAGCTAGCGAGAGTAGATAAGGCAGGAGTTGATGAGGTTTTGAGGTGAACGGATCAACCTTTTCTCTTTCACACCAAATACAGAATCTTTTCCATTTTAGTCTGTATGTTTTGTTTGTTGAAGGCGCCCTTGCCTGGGAAAGGATGTCTTTGATCTCCTTGGAAAGAGGGACATTCATGTATTCTCGCTGGTCAGGAGCCATGCAGTCAGGTGTAACGACCTTGGGTCTGGGTGCCAAACCTGTCCTTCGGACATTGTTAGGAGTTCCGGAACATCCTCCAGCCATATTGGAAGGACTAGCGACAGCAAATGGAGCTCGGTGTACCAAAACTGTCTCGGCCATGCCGGGGCTATAAGGATCAGCTTTCATGGTTCCGTCTTCATTTTCCTGATGAGGCGTGGAATCAGGGGAATTGGTGGAAACGCATAAAGAAATCTCCCCGTCCAGGCTATTGATAGGGCATTGCCCAATGAGCCCTGATGGTGGAACCTGCTGGCGTAGGCTTGGCACTTCTTGTTGGTTGGCGTCGCAAAAAGGTCAACCTCTGGTGTGCCCCATGTTTGAAAGAGCAGATCCAGAACCTGTTGTTTCAGCTCCCACTCGTGACTGACTGAGGTGAGTCTGCTCAGTCTGTCGGCGCCCTCGTTTAGCGCTCCTGGTAAGTGCTCCGTCTTTAGAGAAATTCCGTGAAGAATTGTCCATTCCAGAATATGTTGAGCCTCTCGCGACAAGAGGAGTGACCTCGTACCTCCTTCCTTGTTCACATAATGTATAGCCGTGGTGTTGTCTGTTCTGACTAGCACCTGTGAACCCTGGAGTCGCGGAAGAAAGGCTTGAAGCGCTAGCCTGATCGCTCTGAGCGCCAACAGGTTGATGTGTAGCTTTTGGTCGCGCGGAGACCAATGGCCGCTGATCTGCATCACTGCTCCCCATCCCTCTAATGACGCATCCGTTGTCAGTATGTGAGGTGATGGAACGCTTGCGAAGGATAGACCTTGGCATAAATTGTCTTGATGCGACCACCAAAGTACTGCCTCTTTCATCTCTCGAGTGACAATCACTTTGTCGTTGAACGATCCATGTACTTGCTGCCACTGGAGGTCCAGTTGCTCCTGCAGGGGACGCATCCGCAGTCTGCAGTGCGGAATCAGGGGAATACATGATGACATCACCCCTAGTAGTGACTTGTAGCTGCGTACAGAAAGACACTTTTTTCCTCGAAGGTTTCGTGCCAATAGTTGTAGTTTCAGTATCCTCTCTCGAGTAGGAAATGCCCTTGAGAGCTTTGAATCCAACACTGCTCCTAGGAACCGTGCTCTCCTTGAGGGCACTAGCATGGATTTCTCCCTGTTCAAGGTGAGACCCAGATGTTGGAACAGATTGGTGCAAGCCTGCACCGCGTCCTGCGCTAATGCTCTGGTCGGGGCCTTCAGTAACCAATCGTCCAGGTAAGGGAAGACCTGGAAGTGGTTCTTTCGCAGAAAAGCTGCCACAGGTGCCAGCACCTTCGTAAAAATCCTTGGGGCAGAGCGAAGGCCGAACGGCAGAACTCTGAACTGAAAATGGCTCTTGGCTACTGTGAAGCGTAGGAACCTTCTGTGTGCTGGGTGAATCGGGACATGGAAGTACGCGTCCTCCAGATCGAGCGTGGCCATGAAATCTCCCGGGCTGACCATCTTCAAAACGTCCTGTAGGGACACCATCCGGAAGGACAGGGAGAGGCATTTAGCTCCCTGAGGTCCAGGATGGGGCGCCATTTTTCCAGCGTCTTTCTCACCAGGAAGAACCTGGAATAGAACCCTTGGCCCTGTTGGTTGGAGGGGACCGGCTCTATCGCCCCTTTGCGGAGCATTTGTTGTACCTCGAGTCTTAGGAGATGCAGATGTTTTGATGGAATGGCTGCCGGGGGTCTGGGTGGAGGGACTTCCATAAATTCCAAAGTATGTCCTCGTTTTATGATGTTGAGCACCCAATGGTCCGATGTAATTTGGGACCAGTTCTGAAGGAATTTTGACACCCTGCCTCCAACTGATGATCTCTTGGAGGAGGGAACAGTAGGCAGAGCCAGGAGGCCGCTATTGGCGTTTGGATGAGTCCCGTCCACGGGCAGCCTGCTTGCCTTTGTTGTAAGGTCTTGAGTAACCCGAAGATTGCCCTTGTCTTTGTTGGTATGACTGGCGGTTTGGTTGGTATCCAGAGCTGTTCGAAGAATAGCACTGCTGCTGTTGTTGGTATGAACCTCTGTAACCACCTCCTCTGCCCCTCGCCCCTCTAAAAGGAGTTTTGCGATACTGGAGGGTTCCCAGCGATCTAGCCGTTTCCGTATCTTTTTTGATCTCCTGAAGGGTATCATCGATCAATTTACCGAAGAGGGCCTCGCCATCAAAGGGCAGATCAAGGACCTTGTTTTGGATTTCTGGTCTGAACCAAGTCGCCTTTAGCCACCCTTGGCGTCTCAACACTGCCGCTCCTGCCAAAGCCCGAAAGGACATTTTGGCAATGTCCATGGCACAGTCTATTATCTCCATCGAAACCGCCTCACCTTCTTGCAAAGTTTTCTTTGCTTCCAGCCCTGACTCCGGAGGAAGTTGTTCCAAATATGGAGCTATATCGCACCATAACTGGCGATCATATCGTCCCAATATTGCCAAAGCATTGGCGGCGCGAACCAGAAGGCTAGCTATTGATGAAAACCGCTTGCCCGTGTTATCAAGCCTTCGTCCATCCTTGTCAGGAGGGGCCGTCAAGGGAGCAGAAGGGTTCCGTGACTTCTTTTGTGCAGCCTGCGAGATAACAGAGTCAGGCTTGGGATGCCCCGTTAGCGCTGCAGGTCCATCCTCTGGTGCCTTATACTTTTTATCCAGGCGCGGTAGCACAGGGACCACCGTCGCTGGGTTTTTCATTGTCTTCAAACCTTCCTCCCATAAATGTTCCACAATTGGAATCGACCTCGTCGTCTTGCGGTGAGTTTCTTTGAAATCGTATAAGAAACAGTCCGTGGTTTGAGCAGGCATTACCAATTTAAATCTTCCAGCTACACGTTCCATCAGCTGGTGAAAACTGCCGATGTCAGCAGGAGGAGAATCTCCTAAGTCCTGATGAGGCGAAGCTTGATCTGGGATGATGTAGTCATTGTATTCATCCCCATCCTGATCCGAGTCTTGATTATCATCGGATGACACATCATTATCATCATCATGATCCCCATCCGGATCATCGGCTGGCTCCGACGTAGCCTGAGGCACTGGCCGCTGCGGTTGAGGAGAAGTCTGTATCGGGTGCACTGGAGGGACCACAGATGATTGGTTCCTCACTAGTGTTGACGGAGCAGACCTACGTGGTGCTGGTCTTTCAGCTTTCGACTTGTAGTCTTGCAGCATCTTGTGCAGGTCATGTAGAAATGTCGTCGGAACTGAAACCATGTCTTGTGGCTCATAGTTCCTAGAGTGGGCCATCTGTTGGTATTCGCCTCCACCTTGTTCATATGCCTCCTCTGAATCTGTGTCCTGACTCTTGATGAGAAGTTGAGATGGGCTATTGACATATTCGAAAACATCCTGTCCGTCTACCTCAGAATCCTCTTGGTCCAACAACATAGTGGGTGGTAATCCTCGTCGACGATATAGGAATTACAGATGTCGTCGTCGACGCCACCGACGACGAGCCCGCCGTCGATGTAGATATTGTCGTCTTCGTCGATGCACTCGTCGACATGACCGTCGTCGACACTGCCGTCGTCGCCACCGCCGTCGACGATGATGATGGTTTCTTCGTCGACGATGTCTTCGTCTTCGTCGACGATGCCGTCGGCACACTCTCCGTCGACCCTGGCGGCGACAAGCTTTTCTTCGACGACGACGGAGCTTTCGTCGTCGACCCTCCCGTCGACGAGCCCATCGACGGGACCAATTGAATCTTGGGCTTCATTTTCGTCATCGACGGAGCCACCGTCGACGAAGTCTTCGTCGTAGAGGACTTGGAACTCCTCTCTGAAGAATGTGAGGAGGGTTTTTTGAAGGCTGGGTCTGTCTTCTCACCCTTAGGAGGCGAAACCAGTTCTGCCTTGTCAGTCCCACTGTGGTGGGGGGAACTTCCTGAACCCCGGCCATCAGGCTCCCTAGGTGTCTTCTTTGAAGCCTTTGAGGGGCGCCCAACAGAGAAAGATGGGGAACCTCTACCCCTTTTCACTGACCTTCTTGAGGAAGCAAATGACGCCGATTCTTCCTCATCACTGGAAACTCCATGCTTCCTTTCCTTTGCAGCCATGTAAGAAGCCTTCCAGCACGATCTCTCAAGGTCTTGGTGGAGAGAGTGCGGCAAATCTTACAGTCCTCTGCCTTGTGATCTGGATAAAGGCAGTAGATGCAATCTTTGTGTTTGTCCTCCACAAAAAGCCTTTTCTTCCCACAGGTAGAACAGGGCTTGAAAAGGGCTTTCTTCTTCTCAACCTCAGACATCTTGAAGAAAAGAGAGTTTTCTGAAGTAATCTGAAGAAAATCCTGAAGAAATAACTGTAGAAATGTTGTAGAAAGATTTGAAAATAGAGCAGAGCTCAATGGAGACTCCCTAGCACAACGTGCGGTAGAAAATCTGAGGTTCCTTCAGGAAGGTTCTAGGGGTGAGGCTCTTCTGATTGGCTGATGCCTAGAGTTTGGTCTCTTTTACAAAAAGAGGCTGATATGCTACAAAAGGGACTGAGGCCTAGGCCTTTCCTTTCTCTTTTGTAGCTACTACTATGGTATTTTTTATTACCGAGACTCCCAGTCCGACTAAGGGGAATGATGCAAAGCATGGGAATCTATGAAAGTTCCAATACTGGGGCAATCCACAATCTCCTCTCCTGTATACTATGTGTCCCCTTAGTCCTGCATTCATGCTTATCCCTTGAGCCTTGAATTTGTATGTCTTGGACTCTGTGTTGGTCTTACTTGAGTCTTCTATCATAACGTGTTTTGTCCTTGATAATGATGTTGTTCTTTATACTTCTAACTCATTAAACACTGCAAAGTGCTCTGATACCCGCAAAGGTAATTTTCACTCTATATAACATTTTATTAATAAATTAATATATAAATTAATAAAATGTGACCGGACCTGCAACATGATAAAAACAAGTTACATTTGCAGGAGGCATTTATAAGAAATAAAAAGTTGTCAATGCAAAACGTCAAATGGGCCACGTGAAAACGTAAAAGGGAAAACAGTAGGGAAACTTGGAGTGACAGTCCAACTACGCTTCCATTCAATCAAAGGAAAGAAAGATTAAAAAAATCTCATTAAACAGCAACATTGTTAAGCGCTGAAAAAGAATGGGTCTGGTTTTCTTAAAGCTTTAGATTGTAAGGTGGGGTAAGTGCGTTTTCGCCCGGGAGAATCACTAGACCATGGCAAGTCATTGGAGTAAACTATGTCCCCATTGTCAATTATAAGTGTGGCCTCCTGAAACGTGAGGCTGGTTTGAACATTTTTGCCAGAGCTGAATTTAGTTTCCAGTCCAGCCCTAGACACCAATAATTTAGTAAGTGTCAGCAAAGGTACCACTACCATGTCACAACACCACGTTTCACCACCAAACTTTCACCTACCACATTAATTTCATCCTTCGACTTCTAATCTGATTTTATCCCCAAAAAGCACCACTGGGCTATACCAAGACAGGCTGTTCACTACGCAAAGGTGAAATAAAAGATTCACATCAAATGCGAACAACTGGATTACCATATGTGAAACAATGGTTTGATAATGGAAAGTCTAGAACTGAAAAAGCTGCTTCCTAATGTTATATGGTTACCCTATTTACTGTGGTATTAATAATGCACATATTACTGTAGTATTGCAGTTGTGGTGCTGGTGCTCTGTGATTTTGTCATTGTATATCTATAATGATACAGTTACACAACTCCTGTTTGCATATGTTTTCACTTTAGGGTTAAACCCATTGGCAAAGTCAATTGATGGAGTTTGAATGACTACGGACGTCAGGTGGGAGGAAGGTGAAGGACCAAAGATGGGAAGATGGTGAAGCAAAAAGAGGGCAGCAAGAGGAGGTAGGATCACAGATGAAAGGAGAGGCAAGGGGCACACTTGGAAGGTGAGCGGAGGATAAAGAAGCACAGACAGAAGGCGGGAAGAGGATGAAGAGGTATATTTGGAAGGAGGGTGAAGCAGCACAGTATTATCTCTGGTGCTTTACCAGAGGGTAGAGAAAGCAGGAACTATGACTTGGATGACCACCAGAAATCTACCATGCCCGCTACAGCCCAACTCAATATAGAAAGCACGCTTTCATCCTTCTGTCAACAGCACATTAATCACCATCGGAGCTGAACAGGCTCCTCCTGCTACTGTGGAGTATGTGAATGGGTGAGCAAGTTCATTCTACCCCTTACTGTTGCCTAGTTCCTTTGTGCTGCGGCTGGTAGCAGCAAAGGACTGTTGGGTGGCCTGTCTTCCTGCTCTGTGCCGCATCATCTACTTTGTGACAGCCATCCCCCAAAACCACCACACAACCAAGACACCAAAGCAGGGAAGTGCTTCAGCACTAGCACATGCAGTGCAAGTAGGGTAGGGATCATGAAATGTCATAAAAATTACCTGTCTTGTATTGGCCACTTGCATTGTCTCAGGGCATTTCTGTGGAAGGCAGAACTGTTCCCATGCTGAAAACAGACTAGTCTGAAGAGGAAAGGGTCAACCCAGGAGTATGGCACTGACCACCACTCAGTGTGCAAGCTCTTAGCTAAAATGCCACTCATGCCCTGTTTGCTGCAATGGGCACTGGTCCAATGCTGGTGTTTATTTTTAGTTTAAAGAGCTTTATTGGTTTTATGCAAAGAAACAGGAAATAAAGACAAAGGGATATTAAACCAGTAAAATTGACCAGTACAGTGTATATTCACTTAGACAAAGACTATTTAGCATAGTGCAACAAAGAAAAAAACAAAGCAGGCAAGCATGAGTAAGGGGGGGGGGAGGCGTGGCCAGGACGCAAATAGAGTGAGACGTGAGAGCTTGTGTCTCCGCTCCACCGTGTCCCGCTAATGCTGTTGTGTCCCATCGTCGGGTCGGCTGTTTGGAGCAGGGGTGCCTGAACTACCGCTGTGCTCTTGTGGGGACCCCCGGAGAGTAGGAATGGGGTTCTGAAGCACCTGGAGCCGCAGATTCCGGAGTGACCTCCGCAGCAACATTCGGGGCCGCCATCTTGTTTTGGCGGACTCAGCATGGCGCCGCAGAAAAGCTGAGCCATCTGGCCCCTAGTTTTGGGTCACGGCAAGCCTTGGAGCACCTTGGGGCTGCGCCCGACACCGGAGGCGGAACAACTGTGAGGAACAACTGTGAGGAACATCGAGAGCTGCCCAGCGATGCTGCCAAAGTCCCGGTAAGAGTGTCTCGTGCCCTGGTGGTCCAGCCCTGGTGGGTTGGCTGACTTCAGGGGAGCAGCTGTGAGGCCCCAGAGAAAGGTAACAAAGTATGGGATCACTACGCAGCGGCTTGGATCCTACCTGCGGTGGCAGATCGCGGGGGTTGTTGGCCCCATTGTGATCCCTTGAGCCTCCATCTTGTATGCAGTCTTGACTCCACTACCTGCCCGAACGCTGTTGTCGAACCGGAGAGGTGCGGGAGTGACTCAGGCCGGCTGGGAGCCCCCAGGATGGTTAAATGTTCTTCACAACATGTCGAACGTCGAGAACCCTGGGGGAAGTCTCCGGGGCCCAGTGCCTCTGGTCCTACAAGGTGAACTGTGAGACCCCATGCTTGTAAAGTGGCTCATCCTGCTAGTGTGGCTCTGAAGTCTTAACTTGTGTCTTATGGACCTCACTCTCCCTGCTAAAGAGCAAGGCACTGGCGCTTGGGGGGCTGTAGGAGCTTCTTTAACTTTGCTCATAGGGGACCGCTACAGACACAACAGCAGTTGCCATATCGCTCTCCCTCGCTGCTTCTTCACTCCGCCCTTGGGCCCTGGCTATTTTCCATTGCTATGTGGGCGACCCACCCGGAATGCCTGATCTTGCCTCCTAAAAATAAATCGCAAAAAGACGCTGAGTCCACTGCGGCTCAGGACAATCCAGTCACCTCCCTCTGGTTTAAAACTAATGCTCAGTTTCAGGAGGATTCCACTGCCTCAACTTAGCCATGGGAGAGGTCTAACTCGGAGGGGGCGGTTACCCAGGCATTCATGGCATCCTTCCTGCAGGAAATCAAAGAAGAGATTGGCTCTCTCAGAGAGGATTTTAAAGCAGGCTTGCAGGATATTCATTGCGAGGTCACAGAAATTTGGTGGTAGGGTAGACGAACTGGAGCGCACCATGGACACCATAGCCGAGGATCACGAAAACCTGTGGAAGCGCATGTCGGAATTAGAAGAGCAGAATATCACCTTACAGCTGAAGCAGGAGGATCTTGAAAATCGCAGCCGAAGAAATAAGCTGCTTATCAGGGGGGTTCCATTAAGGGTGGAGGGTATGGATATCCTGGCATACACGACAGAACTCTTACAAGCCACCCGAGAGAATGAAGAGGTCTCACCACCTATGTTAGACAGAGCTCACCGGGTCTTTGGCCCACGCAATCGGCCTGATTTCATTCCAGATATTCTTTACAGGGTCCACTACTACGCCGACAAGGAGGCCATATTAAAAAAGGCGCAAGGCATTCAATTAGTCTTGCATAATGGCCTCTCAATTCATATCTTCTACGACTTGGCGCCAGCCACACTAAGAAGAAGGAAGGACTTTAACCTCATGCGCGCTAGCGGAATTCAGCTCATACGCTGAGATTTTTTAAAACGCAAGTTACGTGACGAGCTGGGCTCGTCATCAGCGTGCGAGGAGGCTACGCCATGACGAGCCCAGCTCATCATCAGCGTGGAAGGGGTTAAGCCTGTCACAGTTAGGCTGAGGGAACTCAACATCAAGTATCAGTGGGGTCATCCTTTTGCCCTGATGATAGCATCTCTGATGATAGGGAGGGTAAGAGACGAGTCCTTCTGTCATTAAGTGACGCAAAACAGCTTCTGCACCTCCCCATGGAGATCGAGGGGGGAAACTGCCTTCACTGCGAGAGCGCAGAGGGGGCCTCTTCGCCTGATATGGTCCACAGTTATGCCCCCTAAATCCAGACGCCGAATAGAGGGACTTAACTCTTCTCAAGCAAAACAGGAGATCATTAGCCATACACGCTCCCTGAGTAACTCTTCCTCTCCAACTCAATCGACTGACCATAAGGACTAACTGTTTCCTTGCTATGCCGGTGCTTGATAATTCGGTGAGTCCACTCGGGACTTGCCATGGATTCATGATGGGCCCGACTCAGGGAATGATCTCTTATCTTCCGATGGGGATTGTAGAACACTTCAACAATGCACATCGTGGACGATGACGCTGGATCCTCCTATACCGAGCGTCTGCGGACTTGGAAAATCTTGGAGTCGCGGCTGAGGCGACGCCTCATGGGTCCAAACCACCAGATGGACCCACTATTGCTTTTTTCTTTTTTTAACTTTGTCACGGGACAAAGGTGGCAGAGACCCATGATCTTCTGTATGACTGCCACCCCCCCTTTTCAGAGTCCCGCAGGAGAGTGACTTTTCCAGAATGGCCCATCTGAATGGCATTGGGCTGTTCTTGATTGACTCTGGCAGGGTATGGCCCGGTTTGCCAGTTGATGTTGTATCCTTTATATTCTCTGTTTCTTTTTTCATAGTTTGTTGTTTTCTTTTGGATGCACTGATTTTAGGGGCTGGGAGGGGGTGTACAGCTGGGTAATGCTTGGGCTTGTATTACTATGTTGATACCTGGCGAAGATGCGTGCATTTACTTGGCGGGAGGGGGTTTGCGGGAGGAGATGTGGATCTGTGGGTGTCTCTGTGGGAGCTGTGGGGGTAGTACCTCGTTTACTGGAAATGTTATGACTAGCTCCATAAAACTTCTCTCTCTAAACGTAAAGGAACTGAATTCACCTAACAAGAGGCGACAGGTATGGCGATATATCTTCCACCAGGACCCTGATGTTATATTTAGTCTGGAGACTCACCTGCTCCTTCATGATATCCGCCTTTATTCCCATCCCAAATATTCCACTCAATTTTGGGCCTGCTCATCTTCTAAAACTGGGGGAGTTGCAATCTTATTCAAATCAAGCTGGCATGACCTGTCTCCCAAAGTTACACTTGACGATGGAGGGAGGTTTATTAAGGTACACATGGCTTGGGGAGGGTGGTCTCTAGCCTTCGTCAACATATACGCACCCAAACAACATCAGGATGCCTTTCTACGCCTACACCTTAGGGAGCTTCTCCAGTCGGTCACAACTCCAATTATCCTCGGCGGGGGGGACTTTAATTTGGTTTGGGACCCACAATGGGACTGCACTGCGCAGATACACCACAGCTCTGGGGCGATGTCGGAGGCACTTTAGAGTGCCATTACAGATCTGGGCCTAGTTGATGCCTAGAGACACCTACACCCGGACTCTAAAGATTATACCTTTTACTTTCATACTCACAAATCATATTCTCGTATAGACTACTTCTTCCTCTCCCTCCCCTTGGTGCATGCTTTGAGCGGCGAGGAGATATCTGCAGATCCATGTCAGACCACACACATGTCCTGGTCACGCTCCTACTCCCTAACCCCCGCAAAGAGTCCTTGCCACGTTGGAGATTGCCCCCTCAGTTCCATCGAGACACGGTAGACATGGCGTATATATTAAAAAAGAGATAGAGGCCTTTTTTTCTTGCAAACTTTATTACTGACAAATCCGAGGACACTTGATGGGATGCTTTTAAAGCTACTGTTCTGGGGGTCATCACCCCTATATCAATCGCTAGGACCCAGGAGGCTCGGTTGGTGAAAACCACTCTAGCTAGAGACATCAAACCCCTAGAACCCAGAGATTACCTCCACCTGGTCTCTAAGCAACAAGCGGCGCCTAGCTGAATTGTAGGGTCAATTGCGTCTGCACCGTACCAACAGGGCAGTGACACTTCTGCTCAATCTTAAGCAGAAGTTTTACACAGGGGGGAATAAGGTTGGTTGGGGTGTGCCTGGCACGGCGCCTCCGAGCACAAACAGTGAGAGCACACATCGCAAAACTTAAGCACCCAGATGGTTCATGGGCCATTTCCAAGGCAGATAAAGGCCTGGAGTTGGAGAAATTTTATGGGGACCTATATGTGCATGCTCCTTGTCCTACGGAGACTGTTAACGCCTTTCTTAACTCCTGCCCCATGGCGCCCTATCAACCCCCACTTTACAAAGCTGCTGGTAAATCTCATTACTCACGATGAGATTGCTAAGGCCTTAAAGCAACTTCTGCTTGGTAAGACCCCTGGGCCGGACGGACTGCCCGTCACTTTTTATCGCGTCTTCTACCCGCAGCTTTGAGACAATCTACTCCATCTTTTTAAAAGCTTTACGGACACCACGGGTCTGATCCCCTCAATGAACAAAGCGGAGGTGGTACTTATCCCTAAGCCAGGTAAAGACCATACCCTCCCTGCGTCCTATCGCCCTATTGTGTTGTTAAACACTGACGCAAAGAGCTACACAAAAATCCTAACCAATCGCCTGGAACCTCATCTTCCTGGCCTTATTGATCCGTATCAAGTGGGGTTCATTCGCCATCGCCAGGGAGCAAATAATATCAGTCGGATAGCCCACCTCGTGGAAAAGGTACACTATAGAAATATTCCTGCCTGTTTGGTGTCGCTTGACGCGGAGAAAGGCTTTGACCGGGTAGATTGGGAATTCCTTAGGGAAGTATTGCGGAGAGTGGGGCTGGGCCCAGGAATGGTCTCTAAACTAATGGTGCCATACGCGAAACCCACTACCCGCATAATCTTTAATGGTCGCCTCACTGCCCTTATCCCCATTCATCGAGGCACCAGACAACGGTGCCCACTATCCAGTCTGCTATTTGCCTTGGTGGTCGAGCCCGTGGCTATCGCCATTCGACACGATCCGAATATACAGCGTATTCCCATGGAGAGGACGGACCACAAAGCCTCCCTCTTTGCTGATCACCTCTTTCCTTCCTTATCCTCCCCGTCTACAGCTACTCTCCTGACGGCCTTTGAAGATGCGTTGGGGTAGAAGACCAATCTTGACAAATCTCATGCCCTTAATCTTACTCTCCCAGCCTAGGAGGTGCAGGAACTGAGAGATCTGATCCCATTACAATGGACAGACGTATCGATTTGGTATCTAGGACTTGACCTGACCCCTACGCACTCGACATCTTCTCAGGCCAATTGGCCTAGATATAGGAAGGCCATCCGGGAGGAACTGCATAGATGGAAGGGCCTCCCGCTTGCCTGGCTAGGATGTATCAATAATATTAAAATGTCCCTTCTTCCTAAAATTTGATATCTTTTCCAGACCCTGCCAAATCCAATACCGCAGGCTGATATTCTAGCCTACAACGTGACTTTACTAAATTTATATGGGGGAACTCCCACCCACGCTTTCCCAACAAGATTTTAATGCTGCCTTGGGACTGGGGTGGACTAGCATGTCCCAATACTTTGGAATACTAATGGGCCTGTCACCTTAGATATATATCAGAATGGATGGTTCATGAAAGTGAAAAGCATTGGTTCCAGCTGGACCGGGCGGTTGCATGTAGACCTTTATGGGATCTGGCTTGGCTCCCCTATGCGGCGCGCCCCCACAGCGCTTACATAGCTACCCCTACCAAGACAGTAGTGGAGATTTTGGATAGGTTGGCGATGTCCCGGGGCTTGACGACATTCCCAACCCCTAACACACCTATATCCCGTAATCCTATAATCCCCCCGGCCCTACAGATGCAGGCATTTATTAACTGGACGGAGGGTGAATGCCGGGCTATCCAGGACTTACAGGTGGAAAACTTCCTGACGTTTAACCAATGCAGGCAAAAGTACTACCTCACGGAGGGATCATGAATGCAGTATTACCAGATACGACATTGGCTTAGCTCCCAGACTTACATCGAGGGCGCCACCAGATAACTTGCCGCCTTTGAGTCCCTGGTACGTAAATTCGAGGGGTCGAAGGGTTTGATTTCTAATACATATGCTGTCTTACAGCATTCCCAGTAGCCAACATCCCATGGGTATCAGACGAGGTGGCCTTCAGATCTAGAAGAATAGGTGCCCCCGACGGGTGGGCTTGTTTATGGCGGGATATCCCAAAGACATATCAGATCATACCACAACGTGAGTCAGCATATAAATTAATGATGCGGTGGAACTACACTCCAGTCTGCTTGCACCAGATGTTCCCAAACTCCCCTGACCTGTTGGAGGTGCCAAATAGAGGGGATCTTATCCACATTTGGTGGTCATGCCCAAACCTCACGATATTCTGGACGGAGGTCCTCAGTCACATCAAAGAGGTGGTGGGCTTTCCTATCCCTTTTTCCTCGGCCATTAAGCTGTTAGGCATTAAACCCTCAATGCTTACTGCTATGACAAATACAGATTGGCGCTTGATTCTTCATATGCTAGGAGCGGCTAGACAATCAATAGCTATGTTTTGGAAGAAACCACATACTCCCCAATTGCTACTTGGTTTCTTCGTCTATGGAATGTTTTAGCCCTTGAATTGCTCACAGCTAGCATAAACCACACAGATGCTCGCTTCACCTGTATTTGGCAGCCCTTCATCCAATACTTCACCACGACAAGGCACTCTCAGTTGGTCCCCCCTAGACTTCGGGCCTTGCAGTTGTTTGAGGACTCCCTTGAAACATATTTTAGGGGTCAGAAGTCTGACGCTCCGGATTGACTCCACTCTGTCAGATTACCTAGCCCCCTGCAACCAGGCAGGACCCCGGCTCATACCCGGGGTTCTGGCTCCTTTCAGCGCATCCCTTTTTATTCTTTTCTTTTGTGAGAGTCTCAGTTGCTTCTTATTTTGTTTATTCTCTATTTATGATAGACAGCAGTTCCCTGTAGCTTTTTAAGGGTAATGGCCCCTATGGACTGTGGTAATATAAATAAATTGGGATGTTATACATGGAGTGCTCACAATACTTTTACTACATCGCCATGGATAGGCGCTCACTTAACATTGTTAGCGCTGGAAGCCTAGTTCCTTCGCCTCTAGATTTGTTCTCTTCTTTTGCTTCTGCCACAATGTGTTTCTTGACAAGATAACTGGTGATGAGATCCAAGCGACTATGGTATTCTGTTGTCTGTATTATGCCTTCTTTTTTCTTCATACAACAAGGACCTGACAGCTTTTTGCATGGGCTAGACCCCGATATTTGTGTTGTCAATAAGTTATCGCGTCATATACCATGGAATGTGGGCATATTTGATGCTTTTTCTTTTTTACAGGGATACATGTCTCCAATCTGTCTGATTTGTATTGTTTGTTTCGCATTCAATAAACAGAATTTACACAAAGCATAAGTAAGGAAAAATCAACTTAATCTTAAATAAGAAATATAACACAAAAATTAATGTTAGTCAAAAGGGTTACAATTGTAGGCATGATAATCTGTGGTACAATGAAGCAATATACAGCTCTAAAAAGGAAATGATCTGGCGTCATAGACGGGAAGTATACAGGCTAAATAATGATTATAAGGCCATTTCATTGTATACGAAGGGGTTCATGGAGGTGTGTTAGTGACAAAATAGTTGTCAAGTGACTTCGAAACAGATCTAATCTGTGGTCTGTATGGAGAGTGGGATTATTGGCACCTCTAGATGTGAGAGCCAGTTCTTTGAGGATCGAAAAGCAATAGCAGCTGTATTTTTCCAGTTATTCAAGACAGACTTACAAGCTGCAGGTAATAATATGTCAACTAGAGGATATCATCATATGACTCGAGTTGGGGATCAAGGAAGCCCCGAAAAAGTGAAAGAAAGTCCAGTTTCAATCGGACTCCAACTAAAGCTTTGATAAAGTTCAATATACAGTTCCAGAACTGAGAGACAGCACTGCAGGAAAAAAGTAGGTGTAGCAGATCCCCAGTCTCTTTACTACAGTTCTATCAAGTTGGATTTTCTATACGAGACAGCTTATGCAAACAGGAGGGGGTCCAAAATGTCCTATGCAGGAGACAGAATTTTGTTTGCGATAGGAAGGGGGAAATTCTGTGAGAGAATACAGATTTCCAAATTAGTTCCCAGTCCTCCGGAGGAATAACCCAGTGGGTATCCCAGCACTAGAATGGATCAGGTCCTTCCTTTCACAACGCACGTTTCAGATCGCTTCTTCCCTTGCCTGTTCTGATACGTTTAGTGCCCCACATGGAGTGCCCCAGGGCTCGATCTTGAGCCCTTTGTTTTTTAACCTTTAACTTCGCCCATTAGCTGATTTAGCAGAAAGGTCTGGACTCACCCTTATGACTTATGCGGATGAATCGCAAATCGTTTTTTCATTGTCAAAGTCAGATCCCCTTGCCCCTTCTCTACTTAAACAAGGTCTCCAAGAGGTCTTCTGCTGGATGTCTAACAACCAGCTGGAGCTAAATGGGGAAAAAAATGAGATTCTCCTTTTAGGGAAAAACAAAGATTTATGGAGTTCTTCCCATTGGCCGCCTATTTTAGGCAACCTCCCCACACCAGCCACTCAAGTTAGAAATTTGGGGGTTACCATCGACAATGCACTTTCTATGAAGCAACAAGCAAACAAAGTCGTTGGCCTATGCTTTACCATCATGAAATGGCTGCGTAAAATCTTGTGGATGCTGTCCCTTGCTACCCAGAAGACCGTAGTCAATGCACTTATTACATCTTGGCTTGACTACGGCAACATCCTTTACCTGGGCTCAAATCAGGTTGCCCTGAGACGGCTTCAACTTGTCCAAAATTGCGCCGCAAGATTGCTGTGTAAAATCCCGAAAACCGCCAGGGTTCGAAATACCTTAGGTAACTACACTGGCTCAGGGTCGAGAACCGGGTCAGGTTCAAAGCCCTGAGCTACATGTTTAGGATCAAAGCCGGCACGGTACCTAAATATTTGCAAGAGTTAGCCAGTCCCTACCTTCCTACACGAAATCTGCGCTCCCTATCAGCAGCCAACTTTGGGGTGCCCAGATTTAAACTGGCAAGAATGGGAGGGAGGTCCTTCTCCCATCTAGGGCCCACCCTATGGAACTCACTCCCTTCTCACATCCGTAAAGAGGACAACTATGCAAGATTCAGGAGAAACATTAAGACCTGGCTTTTTGAGAAATGATTTGTCCACTCTTCCGCTTTCCATACCTTTTGCTCAGCTATAATGTCTTGGCGCCGGGAAACCCTTTGTGGGTAGCTGTGCGCCTTATAAATGCAAAAAATAAAATAAATAAATATCCCATTTCATCAGTGTTTCTGAGGCTTGTATTAAATGAGTGAATGATCTTCAGGAGAGAGGGTTCTTTACTTGAGAGCTCAGTTTTAGATAGGCACTCTTTTAGCCTTAGGAAATCATAGAAATCTATACCTAAAAGGTTGTATTTTTGTTGCACTTCTCTGAAGGAAAGAGGGCCGTGCTGTGATCTAGGTTGGTGCAGGAAATGAATGCCCTCGGAGGCCCAAGAACACCAAAATAAAGGCACATATTGGACTTTGATTTTAGGAATATACCAAAGTGAGGTCAGGTTAGAGTGGGCAGTGGGAGTCTCCAGGAGTATGTTACTTCTCAACAATGCTCTTTTTGTATTATTAAATATACATTTGGCTGGTAGTGGGGATTTCGTTTTCATGGATAAAGCGTCCTATAGATGTAAATCACCAAGTAGAGCTTTCTCAACTGATAGCCATGTTGGAGTATAATCCAAAGGAGAGAAGAACCTTAAAGAACCATGTATGGATAACAATGCAGTTTGATCATTTCTAAAATCATCCAGGTTTACTTTTCCTAGATTCATGGAAAGTCACAAAGTGTTTATTCTGCCAAAGAAATTTCGGTAATAGCTTGTCCAACTTTTGACTGATTACAACAGAGAGCATTAAGGGTAGCATGTTTATAAAATAATTAACTATCACGGAAACCATCATCTTTATGGTCTCTATGAGATTCCACCAAGTAAAGAACTTGGGGTTCCAAGCATCCTGAAGATTTCAGATTTTTTTTTTAATGTTTAATCTTCGTTGTGGGGGAGCGTTTCTAGCAGGTCCAAACCAAATTCTAGGCCTAGATATTTAATAAAATGAGGTTGCAATGAAAGTCCTGAGGAGTTTAAAAGGCCGCTAGCACAAACAATGTTTAAACCCTCAACTTTGGATTCATCCTTATTGAGTTTATTGCCTGCAACTAGGGAATATTTGTCAACCGTTTGCAGCAAGTGGGTGATAGAATCACTGGTGTTCTCCGTCATGATTAGAATATCATCGGCATAAGGCGCCACCTTTAACATGGTGCTATTGAAGGAGACAACTAAAATAAAGGTGTTAATCCAAATACTATGTAGTAAGGATTCAAGTGTCAAAATAAATAAAGAAGGGGAGATAGGGGACAGCTCTGTCTGATGCCTCTTTCTAAATTTCAGGAGTGGCGTTATAGACCGCTGGTTCTCACTTTGGCAGAGGGGTCACTGTAAAGGGCCATGATCATCTTAGTAAAGTTTTTGCTCAGAATGAACTTCAGAAGGGTTTAACGAAGGTATGACCAGGAGATTCTGTCAAATGCTTTTTCAGCATCTAGGGTTATTGCAACAGTGTCAGACTTTGATCATTTGGATCTTTCAATAATATGGCATAAGGGGCAAGTGTTGTCATTATATAGTCGATTCCTCATGAGCCCCCTCTGTGAGTGGTCAACAAGGTGTGGCAAAATTGGCCCAAATCTTTTACAGAGGATTTTGGCATACACTGTTGCATCCAGATGAATCGAGGAAATTAGCCTATAGTTTTCGCCACGGTCTGGTCTTCCCCATACTTGGGGATCACAGCAATACTAGCCTCAATAGCTGTGCCTGCAATGACGCCTGACTTTGAGAACTGACACATACAAGATGGCTGCGGAGGTAGGATCGGGAAAACGGGCTCTCGGGTTTGGGATCACTAACTAGTGTAAATCCCACCCGGCCCGTTCACCCCGTCACAGCCATCATTCTCTTGCCTAGGACTTACAGATCCGGGTGCCGAGGGCTCCTGGAAGACGTCCCCTGCCCCCCTGGCTGATCTGCCTCGCGGGAGCTGGGAGCCACATTGGTGACCCCCGAGGCGGGGACACGAAGACGAAGCGGCCAGGCTCAGAGACCTGCCCCAGGGTCATCCGATGTGCCCCGCAGGAGATCGGAACTGCAGCGCATTGCTCCCCCACTGATGCCCCAACCGGGCGGGCGCATGGAACAGATAAATCGCGCCCGGCAGCCGCTGGTGATGTGAGGCTCGGCTCTGCTGCCCCCTCACCCCGGAGCACGCTACGGGCTGGCGCGCGACTGCCCCACCACCCGCTATATACGGTGGGACCCAGGACAGCTACAAGACTGCAAGGACTGAGGGCTCAAATGGTGATGCCTTGCCCCAAGAAGGCCGCCGCCTGGAACCTGAAGGACCGAAGGTAGAGCACATCAGGCTGCTTCTTCTGAAGCTGAAGCACGCCTCCACCTCCCTTGCCCTTCACAGTGAGTCCCCTGCTTTACCCCGACAGAAGCTTTGTAAAGAGATGGAATCACTCACAGGATCAGATCAAATGGCGATGCTTGGCCCTAAGATGGCCACCGCCTGGTACCTGAATGACCGAATGAAGAGCACATCAGGCTGTTCCTTCTGAAGCTTGAGCGCGCCTCCACCTCCCCTGCCCTTCACAGTGAGTCCCCTGCTTTGCCCTGTCAGAAGCTTTGTAAAGAGCTGAATTTCCTCGCAGGATCGGCTCGGTTGGGGATGCCTGGCCCCAAGATGGCTGCCGCTTGGGACCTCGAGTGATCTTTGGAGTTCACTTGAAGCTGTTCCTGCCCCCTTTTAACTCGCTTATTAACTTGAAGGCGAGACCCCTGCTCACTGGGTCACTCAAACAGATGAAAGCGCCTCCCCCTGAGATCTGCCCAACAGAACGCACATAATTAGGCTCCTTCAAGCTCCGGACTATGCCTGATCTGAAAATGGCCGACTCCAATCTACCTCGGAATTAAGAAAGTGGCATTTAACTCGCCGCCAGGTTTAGGACTACACTTAGGTCGCCAATCCAAATGCCCATAAGCTTTGTAAAGAGATGGAATCACTCACAGGATCGTATCAAATGGCGATGCTTGGCCCTAAGATGTCCACCGCCTGGTACCTGAATGACCGAATGAAGAGCACATCAGGCTGTTCCTTCTGAAGCTGGAGCGCGCCTCCACCTCCCCTGCCCTTCACAGTGAGTCCTCTGCTTTGCCCTGTCAGAAGCTTTGTAAAGAGCTGAATTTCCTCGCAGGATCGGCTCGGTTGGGGATGCCTGGCCCCAAGATGGCTGCCGCATAGGACCTCGAGTGATCTTTGGAGTTCACTTGAAGCTGTTCCTGCCCCCTTTTAACTCGCTTATTAACTTGAAGGCGAGACCCCTGCTCACTGGGTCACTCAAACAGATGAAAGCGCCTCCCCCTGAGATCTGCCCAACAGAACGCACATAATTGAGCTCCTTCAAGCTCCGGACTATGCCTGATCTGAAAATGGCCGACGCCAATCCACCTCGGCATTAAGAAAGTGGCATTTAACTCGCCGCCAGGTTTAGGACTACACTTAGGTCGCCAATCCAAATGCCCATATAGCCTAAGGTCATTCCCAGGACACCCAACCAAGCGTGACCCGCCCCCCACATTTCCTGTCTTGATGACGATTTAGGACAGCCCCCCGAAGATTTCCAGACCCTTCGATGGTGATCAACAAGGACCAACAAGGACCACCCTCCGCTCTGCTCCAATGACGCTAGCAACTCCTGGCCCACTCCAAGGTACCAGACCAGCTCCAAGCCCCCTGCCACAACCACTCTTATACCATATTCCACTCCGTACCCCCTCCACTTGCCCCTAGCCCCCCGCAGCAACCACCCTTATAACGTAGTCCACTTTGTGCCCCCCCCCACTACTTGCTCCACGTCTGTTTCTCCCCCCTTCAGCAACCACCACTATACCTTAGTCTACTCTGTGCCCCCTTAATCACGTCTCCCATAAGTAGGGGGGAACCCCAAGTGCCCACCAATCATTCTTCGTGGCCAGTCTCCCACAGTCGATACTACCAGTCCAAGGGAGTCCTGTCCCCATCAATAGCTCGTCCCGTCCCGCCTACATAATACACAACAATGTCACCAGGCACACCAGTTTCCGTCGAGCCACCCATGTCGATCCACAACGAACCGCACGGCGCAAATGCCTTCGCTGTTAGCTTACCACTAACCTCTCCCCTAAAGCAAGAAGAAATCACAAACGCAATCTAATCAGATAACACCCAGAAATGCTATTTTTCGACACGTACCACTGCTCCTCCAAAGGGCTGATGAAGATGGTTTTTATCTTCCACACAGATAGACCTGAGAGCTGGAACACCACTCTAAGAATGCAACTTCAACATATCTAAAACGAGGACCACCTCACATAGCTGTAAACTGACGACCTCTCTTCCCAACCAGGCAACTAGAAAAGGTAATACATCAGTGACCATTTACGCAAATGGCACATTTCTGATACAGGCCAACAACGAGACCTTGAAGGCCTTTGACTCCCTCTTCCCTACTCCTTGCGCCTCTCATCTACACTCTCTCCGTCTCGCTCCAACCCAGCCCCCCTCCCCGATCAACCGGCCCCTTCAGGAGAAGCAATTATCTACTTCCACTCCCCCGATGAGACCCCCCAACCTCGGGACAAGGAAGATCAGTCCCCACAGCCCCCTCAATCCTATCCTCCTCAACATCACTCCATCATCCCACCGGTTCTGTCTACTGACCCCCTTCTTTTACCCGAAGAAGAGCAATCTTCATCGCCCCCTCAATCTCATCTTTCTCAACAGCACAACATCATCCCTCGGGCCCGGTCTACCGACCCCCCCATCACTCCTCCAGAATCATTGAGGAAGAGCCCACGACTAAACCCCCTACCAAGGGTCGCAAACAGAGACAGCCGGGCTGTCCCATCCACCATTAGACCTCACAAGTCGACCCTGCCCCCCACCCCACGAGATGTCCCAACCCAAAACTGCACGCCACCAGCCCCGGAAGACATGGCGCACCGGCTGGGTCTACTAGAAAGCCAACTAGAAATTATATTCAGACACCTTGATGAAATCCTTTCCAACCTAGACAAGGTGAGAAAGCCCCAACATTCCCAACTAATGGCTTCCTATCTGTCCGAGTCTACCCCCCTAAAACCCGCCAATCTGTTTCCCCCCGCGGGAACAGACTGCTGAGGCCCACTAAAACCGATGCTATGATCCCACCTCAATCTCTCACAGGAATCAAAACCCCAAGTGTGGAGCTCAGAGCCACACTAACAAGGATGTGGAGCCCCAAAACAAAGACCATCCAGAACGAATGCAGCAATGTCCGCTGAAGAAGCTATGGACCTAGCCTCCACTTATGACTCACCTTTCCCAATTTCTACTAACTCCAATATCCAAGTGATCACAGGCTTCGAAAGACACCTTCCTCTCGTGAAAACCTCAAGACCCCGGCCCTCCCTCACCTCCATACCGAGGGCCCCATTAGGAAAGCATCTGAACAAAAGTAATCCAGCGACTAACTGCATGCACATTAACTGCAGATCCGCCCCCAAGCATACAACGGAATTAGCTGAAACCATCCTCTCTCAGGACCTAGACTTTGCGTTCATCACGGAGACATGGCTGAATGAGACCTCCCCACCCTGTCTAGACATGCTGGTGCCCCCAGGTTTCATCATCATCAATAAAGACAGAAAAGGTCAACGCGGGGGTGGTGTAGCCATCATCCATAAAGATGACATTGACATCGCTGTAACGGACCCATGCAAATATAGCTCTTTTGAATGTCTATCTGTCACCTTCAAGTCTAAGGATAACCGCCCTTTAGTTGTTCACCTTCTCTATCACCCACCTAGCAACCCCCACACTTTTGGTGAACACCTATCCGACCTGATTGCCCACTGCGCTCTCAAAGACACTAACTTCATAATCCTGGGTGATCTTAACTTACGCTGGAACGAAGCCAACAACACACTAATTCAATCTCTCAATAATCTCCTTTGTGACAATAACCTTTCCCAACACTGCTCCGAAGAAACTCACAACAAAGGAGCGACCCTGGATGCCATCATTGCCCATCAAGATGCAATCACGATCGACAACATCCTGCCAGTGGATTGGTCAGATCATCACAAGATCTTATTCCACATCAACCAAAGAGTCCTATCCCTGCCTCCTGCTCAAGATCCCCCCAAATGGTCAAGAAATCTCAACCAGATCGCCCTGGACATCATGGAGGATAGACTCAAACTGCTCCTACCCAGTGACAAAGATCTCTCCACAAATTACCTCACCTCGCTCTATAACGCGAATATGGGATACCTTCTTGACCAACTAGCACTCTTGAAACTAAGAAAAAAGCGAGCCATTCGTCCAGATCCTGGTTCGACCCTGACACTTATGAAGAAAGGAGGCAAATAAGAGCCACAGAAAGACGCTGGAGGAGCTCGCACACTACCAGCCATCGCTACAAACTCAGAACTATCCGGAAGAAATACAATAATCACATCAAGAACAAAAAATCTATGTTTTTCCGCTCTGCTCTGGAGAGCGCAAAAAACAGACCTAAGGAGCTCTTCAGTATTATTAAACAGCAAACCTCCAAACCAGATACTTCCCTGGAGCAGGCCTCCAAAGAACGATGCGACAACTTCGCCAACTTCTTTGATAAGATCTCCAAGATCGAGCACTCTCTGGTCACCAACTGCCCCCCCCGCCCACAGCAGACAGGGTGGGGGGGCTTAGTAGCACCCCCCTCCCACTACTAAACCCTGGTCACTCTTTCAGCCTATTCTAGAAGAAGAGATAGTCAAACTTATCGCCACCTCTAAACCATCATCTCACACCCTTGACCCCCTTCCGGCTCAACTCACCAAAAAACGGAAACTCTCCCTTGCCCCACTGTGGTGCAGGATTATCAACAGCTCCCTAAAAACTGGAGTAGTCCCAGACTGTCTGAAAGTGGGACAAGTCACCCCACTACTAAAAAAAACAGGCCTGGACAGAAATGACTTAAATAACTTCAGACCCGTCTCTAACCTTCCTCTTCTCTCCAAAATCCTAGAAAGATGTGTTCTCCACCAACTAACTCGGCACTTGGGACAATACCAGCCTACTCGACTCACATCAATCGGGATTCAGGAAAGGGTGCAGCACAGAAACTGCAATCCTCAATGTAATTGATGACTTACATAAATCACTGGACTCAGACCATTGTTGCTTCCTCATTCTCCTAGACCTATGGCGGTATTTGACATGGTCGATCGCAATCTTCTCCTCAAAGCTCTGGAAGAAATGGCTGGACTCGACGACGTGGTCCTCAACTGGTTCTCCTCATTCTTGCACAACCGCTCCCAAAGAATCAAAATCAGAAGCTTTGAATCAGACCTCCACCCAGTCAAGATGGGAGTACCCCAAGGTTCAGTGCTCTACCCCCAACTCTTCAACATCTACATGGAACCCCTCACCACCCTACTCGGAAAAGCTAACATGCCCTTTCACCTCTACGCTGATGATACGCAACTCTACTTGGAAACCTCCTCTTCTAAAGACATCCATAGACTCAATGAAACACTAAAAGATGTCTAACGTTGGCTGTCAAGCAACCATTTAAAGCTGAACCCGGACAAAACCGAACTACTCGAACAAAGAAGAGAACCCACAAATTATCAAATGGTTAAAAGATATCGATGCACTCAATGAGAACCTCACCTTGGCTGACTCTGTTAAATCATTAGGCATCACGCTAGACTCCAAACTTGACTTGACTAAACACATCAAGATCTTGGCAAAGAGTGCCTTCCTTAACTTGAAACTACTAAACAAAATTAAACCTTTCATTCCACCCAAAGACCTCAAACAAGCCACCCAAACATTGGTTTTGTCACGACTGGACTATGGAAATGCAATCCTCTTGGGAATTGCCAAACTCACCTTGTTCCTCTGAAAACAACCCTCACCGCGGCCGCCAGAATGGTCACTGGAATAAAGAACTGTGATCACATCTCTCCGGCATTAAAAGAACTCAAGTGGCTACCAATAGAAATCCGGGCGAACTTTAGAACAGCCTGCCTCACACACAAAGCCCTTCACACAGGCAAACCCGAATATCTGGCATCCAAACTCAGAAAAGCGGGTCAGAACAGGACTCTCAGAAGCTCGAACACCCTAATTCTTATCCCGCTTAAAGCACGAACACAAACAACTGCAGTCAGGTCCCTTGCCGGAAATGCTCCCAAAATATGGAACTTGTCCCCCCTCCCCACATCAGAACTATTCCTTCCTTCCCTAAATTCAAAAGCCTTTTCCTCGACCACTCCATATCAAACAAATAGGAAAAGCTCGGAGTGTTTAAAAGGTCACTGCTCTCCTCTCCGATGCGGTTTGTCAAGACCTTGTTTTTGGAACTCGTCAGCACCCTCTCTACTACGACTCGTACCCTGAATGTCTTGCTTACTGTATTATGTGTGCTTTCTTTTGCACTGCTCTGTACTTGTTGTGAAGCGCTCCGATACCTTCCGGTCAGGCTAGCGCTATATAAAACTTCTTAAATAAAATAAAAAATTAAAAAATCAAGAAGTGTGAGACTAAGGACGGAGGAAAATGTTTTATAAAAGTTAGCATTAAAGCCATCAGGCTCCGGGGCCTTGTGAGCTTTAATGGATATACCCATTGTTATTTCTGCTAATGCCACTGGCGAGCTGAGGGTTTCTTGTTTGAGGTCGGAGATAGTAGGCAATTGCATATTTTTGAGGTATTCCCTGCATTTCTTCGTCGATGTATTTGAGTTATCGTCATAAAGAGATTTGTATAAGTCTTTAAGTATTTCTAGGATAGTTTGGGGATTTGTGTGGGTTACATTCTATTTATCTTTGAGTGTGTTAATTCCCTTCAGACTTGTGTTTCAAATACAACACCAAGATTTATCAGCTTTGTTAGTTTCGAACAAATGTAGTCTTTTGTATTTATTAATCCAAACTCCCGCCCTTTCACTGAGGATTCTGTTGTATTTATATTTTATTAATTGGTGAGGAGAGAGAGAGAGAGAGAGAAAGGGTATGCGATTCATATTGTGGGCATTGTTCAACTTTAATTTGAATCTTAGTTTAAGAGCTTATAGCAGTTGGCTTAAGCGCATAGGTAGAAGGAGATGTGCCCAAGGCCATTTTTCTTTAACAAAATTTCGCATGGTTTGTTCAATGATATCTCTGGAGGATGCATCCTTAAATTATTCAGCAATGAACCTCCAAATTTTACAGGACAGTCTTGCATTCCTACTTAGCAAAGAGAGGGCATAGTTTAAGACGCGAGTTGTGAGATTTAGGGGGTTGGAATGAGGACTTGGACTGCCTATCAGTGGTAACATCCATAGGGAGATTTAAGTCACCTCCCCTGATGATTAAACCGCTGGCCATGATTGCATGAAAGAAGTATGTGTTGTTGGAGAGTTTTTTCAATATCCTTCTGCCCTCATCATCTGTAATGCGAGTGTCCACGGATAAGACAGAATGTTTTGCGATAAGCTTTATCGACCCCTGTTTCTTATTGATGGCAGGGGAGCACAGAACATTGCTAATCCAGTTCTTCCCAAATTATGACATTTCTTTGTCAGAAACCTTGGTTTCCTTAAGTAGGAATACCTCACCTTTAAGTTTATAAAGGTCATATTCAATTTTCTTTCGCTAAACTGGGTGTTTAAGACCCTTTACATTTAGGGAAATTACCTTTAGATTCACATCCAAGGGATTGTTAGACATGTTGTAGGAGTATGTATATGATTACAGGATGTATGACCGGAGGACATAAAATGGGACCACACTAATGGCTGCCATAGTGATCCATAAATATAGAGGACAACCAAGAGAACTGCAACAACAAACAGTTAGGGTGAAATTGATACAGGGGGACCTCCCTCCAAACGTGGATGAAGGTGATTTGTCAGCAGGAAATATATATCAACAAGAATTTGAGAGTCAAGCCATACAATACATCAGTAGCGAAATACATAACAAAATAGCATAGTACAAAAATAAGAAAATAGAAAGAAACCCATTCTGCAAACCCGCTACCATCCTCCCCAAGCCCACCCTGAACTTTGAACGTGAGGGAAATTACAGCAGGGTGAAAACCCAGCCAACACGGAAATCCAATTATCAATCGAACAAGAATAAACAGTGGTCCACAAATAAGAGAAACCCTAAGTTTAACAGTGGTGTTCCATTAGAACCATAAACAGGCTTAAGCGACAAAATAGAAAAGGAAATAAATGTTAGGAAGGACTATGGTTGATTCAAATAGGACATAGGCTTATAGGCAGCCAACAGACTAGCAAGAAAAATACTACTGGAGCATGGAAAAAACGATGCAGGAAGTTGAGAAATGCAGTAGAACAATGGGGCCCTAAAAAGAAAAAAAAATATTTTTCTTTTTTATGACGTTGCAAATGTGGGCAAAAACAAGTTAGTATCCTATGTCATTAGACACAAAATACAAACCGTTTACATATGAAACAGTAAGCAACCAAAGGCTGAAACCATTTTTAAGAGAAAAACCTGTTTTGCGATGTTAACACCCGTATGAATTTCAAAGGATGCAGCACGCACAGGAGCCACTTTGCCGTACTAATAGGGATAGGAACATGTAAGCTGGCATGAAGGACAAGATATAGGCAAGAGGCTCACGACTTCATATAAGATGAGGACGCCTAGCGAGTGTCCATTAAGACACATCTCTTTCATCTAGAAAAGTCTGTAAGACTCTGAAGTCACTGGAGATATGATGTCTTACATCAGCAAAGTCTTTAAAGATCACTGGTTCACTGGGCTGATGAAGGAGAGCTGAAGATTTGAGCTCGAAAGATTGGGCCTGAGTCTGAGGAAACCCTTTCTTTTTCCACTGTGGGTTTGGAGTAATCTTGAGATAAAAATGTTATGGCTCTTCCACACTATATGATTATTTTTGCACATATGTTTGAGGATTAGCTCCACATGTTTGAAGTCATAGAGGTCGACAAACAATCGCGCATGTAATATTTCTCAGAGATGTGGAATTCCTATAGCCAAACGCCCAGGACATATTGTTTGGGGTCAAGGGCAACACGTTTTTATGTGCATTTTGTCCTAGGGACAAGTAGGCCCAACCCCCTATAGCACAAACCCTTTGGTTGCCAGTTTACAGTACCACATTATGGATTGGGAAGGGCATTGTCTGCAGTTAAGATAATATTTGTGTGCATCTGTTAATGCTGTTCAAACTTTTATTTATGGTTTATTAATGCAAAGCTCTTATTATTAGTGTGAGCGCTCTAAGTAAATGTAAGCTCGGAATGCATTACTGACAGTGGTTCCAGTATTAAAATGTGTAAACACGATTTCAAAGTTTAGCAATATGAGGCTATGTTTAATGTTCCCAGAATACTCCCTGATTAGATGCACATATTTGCAGAAGCTTGAAAGCAAGATTGAGGATTATTTGCTTTCATAATCAAATGTTCACAAAAAAATGCAAATAGAAAAAAAAATTTCCCTAAACTACTGTAAAAGTTTAGGTACCATTTCTTTGCAGCATCATTTACTAAAATGTGTTGATGTATACTAGTGTTTTCCAAAAATATTCATAATGGAACATCAGTGCAACGAGTCTATAAGATTATGGGAAACATAAAAACAACAAGTATTGGCAAATCCCGTAGGTCTGAAAATTGGTGGTCAGTCTTTTGGTTTTGGCAATGTGTGTCTTACTTTGCCATGCTTTTTGTAAAACCTTATTGGTATAGGAGCTGCCGGGTCCTCACCAGTATAACAAAAATTGGCAGAATTTGTTATTGGTCTCAAAAAGCACACATTGCCACAGTAGTTTCCCGCAGGGAACAAAACTACTTTGTGTGCCGATATGCTCTTTGTGAAAGAGGAGAATACTGTCACTCACAAAGAAGCCAGCTAATAGACCGAGAGAGAGACAGAGTTTAAATGAACCCAAAAGATCATGGTTAACGTCAGACCTAATTAGGGGCCCAATTATTAATGAAAGTCTCAAAAGTGCACCCAAGGTTTGTGTCCTTGCATGAAGTGCAGATTTACGGCTTTCGTGAATTCACAAGAATTTACAGAGTAGGACAAGAAATAGAACTCATAGAAAATATATGTCAACTGCCTTTAAGCATGAGCAAATAAGCATGTGTAGATTTGTTCATGCAAAAATCTGTTGAGTGTGTGCAAGCTCCCTTTCCCTCCACTTTTTTCCCAGCCCTAGAAAACGTTTTACCCCTGCCATTGTCAGGGGTAAATTTCCAACGTTTCTCAGTATGGGAAAAAACTAGAGAAGAGTTGGTGAAAACCCTTAAAACATACAAGTTACTAACTATGCATGAATCCAAAAGGGCATTCCAACCCTGAAACTATTGCATACCACTACCTTCAGCCCCAGAATGTAGATCTGTGGAAACATGGCAAAATCAGGGCATTGTTTGTATTCAAACCGTACTATGGTATGGACCCTGGCATCATCAGAAAGGCTATATTCGAGCTCTTATATAATGAGATTTCTGCCATAATTTGTTGTCGTATTAAATGGCATAAAAGGGACAAGTGTATTTTGTTAGGTAGATTTATGAAGTAACTTGCCCCATGGACAATTAGATATTTGCTTAAATTCCACACCCCTGATTTCTGTTAACAGGTTTAAAAGGTAGTTTCCCAATGGGCCTTTTCCAGTTCAAACACTTTCGTAAAGGGTAAGCCAGTCACTTGTGTTCTTAGTTTTTCCAGGAAGAAAATGCAGGATTTTAATGAGTCCTCTGATCCTTTGGGCACTCCAAAAAGACACATGTTTCCCCTGCCATTTCTATCATCCAGTTTAGCTATATCCTTTTGTAGAGGTTTAGTTATGAGCTGCAGTTTCTGGACTTTCTTGCTTGAAAGAGGAAAATTATCTTCCACAGAGATAATTTGTGTTTCCACAGCAGTTACTTTGGGGTTTATCGCGTTGATGTCAGATCTGATCGAACATAGCTCTTCTTGCATCACATCTGTTTTAGCCTTGCACTTCAGAAAGTCTTTTATGAATCATATCCATGATATTGCTTAAGTCTGCTTTCCCTTTGAGAGGTGAGTCAGGAAGTGGAGGATCCGCTTTGGAGCATTTCTTTATTTATAAAGTTTTATATAGCGTGAACTAGACCATGGAAGGGTATCAGAGCGCTTTACAAATGTTTTATCAACTAGAAAGCAGGATAAAATAGAAACATATATGCAAGTAGCTAATTGGAAACATAAATATTGTCAATATTCGTTGTAGATCCAGAAGGTGCTCAAGAATGCGTTAGCCATCATTTGTAATTTGGCTTGATTGCTTGGTTTTATCGAAGGAAATGCTTTAGCTAGCTCGCCAGGCTGAATAGAGTTACAAAAGGCAAATCCCTGAGCTTTCGCCGTTGGTCGTCAGAGCGGAAGCTTGTGTCACACAGAGAAGCATGCAGAAAGCGCAGGTCACGCTCACTGGCAGGCGGTTTGATGGATCAGCATCCTTGATTTTGAGCCTCACATGTGACAATAACACAAATGTGTTCTTTTACATCACCTTTGGTGTCAAAAACGGGGATGACAAACTGAGGTCAGGAAATGGGGGAGGCAACCGCACACGTCAGACTGAGTAGGATTCAAAATTATTCGAAATTGGGTCCCAGAGTGAAGTAAATTAGCTTGTTGGCCTCAGAGGCTACAGGAAAATACCCAGACATAAAATGGCCAGTAAGGGAATAACCAAAGGTGAGCAGGACAAGCAAGTCAATCAATAATAGTGTGTTGGTAGTAAAAATAGTATAGAATTAAAAATTCTAATGCTGGTACAAAGCCACATGGCAGGCCACCGTCTTAGGGTCGGGCAGGGAAAAAAGTAGCTCTCAAGAAGCCCAGTGGAGCAATATACTCAAAACGGAGATAAAATAGGCTCCAAAAGGGATTATTTGGCCTGCAGGGAAAGCACAGAAATCAAAGCTGGGGGCTTACTTGACATTTATCTCCTGACTGTGTATCAGCGAGGGTGCCTGGTCGTGGCTGGGACCAACAGCCGTTTTGGAGTCAGCGACAAATCATCACACAGAATCTAGCAAACAGCAATAATAAGTCTGCAAGGCACCCACTAAATGTCACATAAATGGGTTCACAGGTGCCCAAATCCATAGATCGAGGCAAGACATGGCTTGGCAGTTCGGGCTGGACTGTTTCCATGAGGCACAGGGTCAGACTGATTTGCATAAGGCCATGTCTGAACTGGGGTGGTGGAGTGAGCTAAAGAATGATGATGGATTAAACCCAGATCAGTTTACTGGGGGTGAGTGTTTGATTTGCTGAAACACTCCGTCCATCATCCCCTTTGGTATCGCTTTGTTCGCCCTAAGTTGGCAGGGTATGCCCAGACGTGGGTCCCTTGCTCACTTTGCCACTGGATTCAAGCTAGCCTGGCTGATGAGGGTTATGAACCCGAAACCGGTCCCAGGATGCTTGTTTCTGGTCCAGGGAAGACATGGCTTGGCAGTTCGGGTTGGACTTTTCCCATGAGGCACATGGTCAGTCTGATTTGAATATGGCCATGTCTGAACTGGGGTGGTGGAGTGAGCTAAAGAATGATGATGGATTAAACCTAGATCAGTTGACTGGGGGTGAGTGTTTGATTTGCTGAAACACTCCGTCCATCATCCCCTTTGGAATCGCTTTGTTCATCCATAGATCCTGTCACATCGGATGACCCGCAGACTGCATCAGCGGTCGATTGTTATCTGCGGGAGCAGCAGAATTAAGCCATCATACACCGCTCCATTCAAGCCACGTCCCCCTCCCAATGCTGGTGTCTTATCCTTGGCACTTCTGGATAGATTTTGAGAGAAAGCAGGGTTGTAAAGATCATAAAAAGCCCCATGCCCCGTTTATATCAGTAAAAGCATTTGCTTTTTATCTGTGATGCTGGGAGACGGTCTTTTGAGTAGTACCTACTTCGACATGTGGTCTTATTTCAGATCTAGCAATCACAGCTCCTGAACCCGCAAGGCCTGATATTTATTAAATACTTTTTATGCAGACAGCGTAATGACCCCCGAATGCTGTGCATGCAAACTCGGGGCATCTGAATGATGTGCGTGTAGAAACCAATATCTTCAGCATCTTTTTCATCCACACATACATTTTAATAATTAGAACATCAGGGCCTATATTACAGATTGGGTACATGATTTATGTCCACCTTGTGCAGACATGGAAAGTTGCCCAATCAAAAAGGAAAATGTGCTTTCTCCAGTACATATATGAACTCTGACAGTTTACCCAGACCCTGGGATGAGCCCAAAGCTCTGTTTTTTATGCACATGGATCGGTCACATTTAAAAATGGGGCATGGATTCCTCTAGGTTTGTTGTTGAACTGCACCCATCTTTGGGACGATACTTAGAAAGTCACTGGTATGCATGTTTCCTAAGCATGGGCGAATTTTGCGAATTCGCGATCCGCGAATTTGCGAATTCGCAAAATTTGCAAATTCGTGCGAATTTGCGGATTTTTTATTTTTGCGTGTTCGCGGGTGTTCGCGGGGAACTTTGCGTATTTGCGGGGCGCTTTACCTGTTCGCGGGGTATTTTTTTGCCTGGTTCATCACTGTCACCCTCTCATTTTTTATGCCCTTCTGCCCTCTGTACCACGTGTTTTTGTGCCTTTCTGCCCTCTGCCCCACTCTTGTTTGTGCCCTTTTGCCCTCTGCCCCCACTGGTTTCTGTGCCCTTCTGCCCTCTGCCTAACTCATGCCCTCTGTCCCACTTTGTGCCCTTCTGCCCTCAGCCATAAGTCAGCTTCAACAGGAAGCACTAATAGATAAAGTATAGCAGGTGCTTGAGTTGAAGGTCAAATTAAGTTACACAGTCATTAATCACCCCAAGTTTGAGGTGATTAATGATTTTGTAACTGAATTTGAGATTCAACTCTAGCACCTGCTTAACTTTATCTATTAGTGCTTCCTGTTGAAGCTGACTTTTTGTAACAATTTTAGAGGCTCTGGCAGCTTGCCGGCGCCATTCTAAAATAGTTACAAAAAGTCAGCTTGAACTTTTGACCCAATCCGTTCCGCTCGCGGGTTTTGCGGGAAATTCGCGAATCTCGCGGATTGCGAATTTACCGAAAATCCGCAAAATCCGCAAGCGGAATGGATTTTCCGCCCATGCTTAATGTTTCCCTCTAAAGAGTTGCTATTGTGGACACACTGACTGTGTGCCACGCCCAGTGTGGCACACAATATGTGCATCTCCAAATGTCTTCTGTGCCACTGTGCTGAATTCTGTAATATGGCGTGGGCACAGCGGCAAATGCTTTGCTTTAGTTGTGCCGGGGAAAGATGAAGGCATAACATGATGTACTGAACTGAAGGAAAGCAAACTAGGAGAAGGATACGAAATGAATGAACTAAGAAATATTGAGTAACTATAAAAGTAATAAGGGATGTGTATATCAAAGAAGTGGGACTTACAAATGCAGTTGTGAGAAAGTCTAATTGAGTAACCCATCTGAAAGAAACACGTTAGTGTTAGATTCCTTACCTTAGAATATCCCCAGGCGTCAGTCTGGATCCGGAAACTTTTGCGTAGCAGTACCCCTGCGCGTCGGTAGGCGTCGTCTGCAGGCGTCCCCTGTGGCTCCGCGTCCGTCGTCGGCGTTGTGCGCCGTGATGACGTCGCTGGAGTATATAGACGCCGCCTCCGCGCGCTGACGTCAGTTCTTCTTTTTTCCGCGCCAGTGGACGCAGATCTGAAGAGCAGTACTCCGGTCTTTGACCAAGTTTTTCGATTGTTATTTCTCTAATTGTGCCTGATAGGATGCCTGGGTTCAAGCACTGTGATGACTGTGAGCGCACGATGTCGGTCACAGACCATCACCGCCTCTGTCTCCGGTGTCTGGGCCCCGACCACGACGTGGACTCCTGTGTCGACTGCCGGGCCCTCACCAACAAGGCTAGGCGGGAGCGGTCCCGCAAGCTACTGGAGCTCCGGGTGTCGGCCCCACGTCGGGACCGGGAGCGGTCCCGGTCCGGCCGGAGGTCGAGAGAGCGTTCGAGGGAGCGGTCGCGGAGCCGCGCCGAGCGTTCCGGAAGTCGACACCACTCGTCAGGCTCATCAGGTAAGAAGCACAAGAAGTCGGGGCGTCGTCATCGTACCCCCGACTCCCCCCGACGCTCGTGTGATGCGGCCGGGGGCTCGGGTGACCCCAACCCCGCGGCTCCGCGAGAGTCGCCGGCGCGGCCTGCCTCATACCCTCCGGTCCCTGGGCACGGCGCGACGCCTGAGGAGATCGAGGCGTTCCTCATGGCCATGAGGGCGCTCGCTTCTCCGACGGGGCCTACGGCGCCTTCGGGCCCAGTGCTACCGTCTGGGGGCCGTGGCGGTTCGGGTGTCCCTGCCTCGGCGCCGTCGGGTGCTCCGGCCCCGGCGCCGCCGACGGCTCCGACCCCGGCGCCGCAAGGGCCTTCGGGATCGGCGCCGGCTGGTCTTCCGGCCTCCCCTGCGCCGTTACCATCGGGGTTACCCCCGACGCCGCCCCGCGCGGCGCCGGTTCTCCGGTGCCGGCTCCGGCCGGCGGCGAGGTTCCGGCGCCGGCTCCGGGCGGCGCCGTCCCCTTACCTTCACCGACGCGGACGCGGCGCCGGACGGGCGTCGCTCGACGCCGGTCCCGGCGCCGATGGGGCCCATGAACCCCGAGGAGCCGGTCTACATCGTTGACTCCGAATACGGAGAAGATGAAGAGTTCGGTGAAGGTTGGGAGGGGTCCGAGGACCCTCTGTCACGCGAGTGCCAGTATGACCCGGACTGGACAGGTGACTTGGGGGATGCCAGTGGTCTGGACGACTCTCCTAACCCTGGTTTGATCTCTCCTCCTTCCGTGGCATCGGTGGAGGGAGCTGCCTATTCTGTGGTGCTGATGAGGGCTGCCAAGGCCTTACACCTTGAGCTCCCCCTCGCGGCCGTGAGGCCTAACATCCTCACCGAGGTCTTCAAACCGCAGTCATGCCCACAGGAGCCACTGCTGCCGTTTAATGAAGCCTTGTCAGACGTTCTGTTGGGCACGTGGTCCAGGCCCGCTTCAGGTGCGCCTGTTGATCGGAACGTGGCCAGGCGCCACCGTCCTTGTCCGGACGACCCCAAGTTCCTGTCTACCCACCCCACTCCTGAGAGTCTGGTGATCCAGGCCTCGACCTCCCAGTCCGCATTCCCGTCGGCCCCGCCCGACCGGGAATCCAAGAGGTATGACCAGTTTGGCAAGAAGGTCTTCTCGTCCATTAGTTTGGGCCTGCGGTCTTGCAACACCGCTTGCCTCTTGGGCCGCTACACCCACTCTGTGTGGGATACGGTCGCGGAACTGCTGCCAGAATGCCCCATGGAGGTGCGGGCAAAACTCGGTCAGGCTGTGGCTGAGGGCCGAGATGCAGCGAAATATTCGATACGGTGTGGTCTTGATACGACCGACTCGCTGGGCAGAGCTATGTCAACGACGGTGGCGATTCGTCGCCACGCCTGGCTGAGATCCGCCAACTTTTCGGCCGATGTCCAGAGTACATTGATGGACATGCCGTTCGATGGCTGTCACCTGTTCGGTGACAAGGCGGACCACGCGCTGGAACGCTTCAAGGACTCCAGGGTCACGGCCAAGTCCTTGGGTCTCTCGACCCAGCGTCAGCAAACGGGTTCGTTTCGTCCCTTTCGTGGCCAAGGAAGGGGCGCCCCCACACGTGCTGCCAGCCACGCGCCGCAACAATCCTTTCAACGCGGTGGCGGCCGTGGAAACCGCCGTGGTGGCGGTCGGGGACAACGGCGGGGTCAGACCACACCTCCCCCCGCAGCATCTGCCTCAAAATCCTCCTAGTCCGTGCTTTCGGACCCATGTGACGCCAGTGGGTGGCAGGTTCGCCATCACCACGCTCACTGGCGCACGATCACTTCGGACAGGTGGGTGCTGCAAATCGTCCGAAGGGGCTACTCCCTCCCCTTCGAGACCACCCCTCCAGCCATGCCACCGCAGAACCACCGTGTGTCGGGGGACCACTTGACACTTCTGCAGGAGGAAGTTACGGCCCTCTTGGCCAAGGGGGCCATCGAGCGCGTTCCTGGGCCAGAAGTAGGGCGTGGTTGTTATTCCCACTACTTTCTGGTACCCAAGAAGGACAAGGGGGGCCTACGTCCTATCTTGGATCTAAGGAACGTCAACGGCTTCCTCCGGAAGGAGAAGTTCAAGATGTTGACGTTAGCTCAGGTCTTGGCTGCTCTAGACCCACAAGACTGGCTGGTAGCGTTGGACTTGCAGGATGCCTATTTTCACATCCCCGTCCTGCCGGCCCATCAGCGTTACCTGCGGTTCACGGTAGGCCAGGAGCACTTTCAGTTCATCGTGCTTCCCTTCGGCCTTACCAGCGCCCCACGGGTGTTCACAAAGGTGATGGCGGTGGTCGCAGCCCATCTGCGCAGGCTGGGGGTTTCAGTCTTCCCCTACCTAGACGACTGGTTGTTGAAGGCGGGCTCGCCCCAGACAGTCGTCCACCACCTTCAGATGACGGCAGACCTCTTGCACGACCTGGGGTTCTCCATCAATGTGCCGAAATCACACCTGTGTCCCTCTCAAAAGCTCCTTTTCATCGGAGCGGTTCTGGACTCGGCGCAGTTTCTGGTTTATCCTCCGGAACGGCGGGTTCGGGATATTCAGGCTTTGATTCCCATCTTTCAGCCGCTATCCCGGGTTTCGGTCAGGTTGACGCTGCGGCTGCTGGGACTGATGGCTTCCTGCATCCTTCTGGTGCATCACGCCCGGTGGCGGATGCGGGCTCTGCAGTGGGACCTGAAGTTTCAGTGGGCCCAGCATCAGGGCAACTTGTCCGACCACGTCTTGATCTCGGAGGGCACTGCGAGACAACTGCAGTGGTGGCTTACGGACCGCGATTGGGTCAGAGGCAGATCCCTCTCCCTTCCCCAACCGGAGCACGTTGTCGTGACGGACGCGTCCCTCCAGGGCTGGGGTGGCCACTTGGGAGAGGCAGAGATCAGAGGCATCTGGTCTCCGGCGGAGTCCCGGCTCCATATCAACCTGTTGGAGCTGCGGGCGATTCGTCTGGCACTGAAGGCATTCCTCCCCTTTGTCAACGGGAGTGTAGTGCAGGTGTTCACCGACAACACCACCGCCATGTGGTACTGCAACAAACAGGGCGGAGTGGGGTCGTGGACCCTTTGCCAGGAGGCTCTGCGCCTCTGGCAATGGCTGGAACGTCAGGGCGTGACTCTGACGGTTCAACACCTGGCAGGTTCCCTGAACGCCAGGGCGGACGAACTCAGCCGTCGGTGCTCGATGGATCACGAATGGCGTCTGAACTCGGACGTGGCGCAAGGCATCTTTCTGCAATGGGGAGAGCCTTGGTTAGATCTATTCGCCACAGAAGAGAACGCGCAATGTCATCAGTTCTGCGCGTTGGAGTTTCCAAGACGGCACTCGCACGGCGACGCCTTTCGGCGCGAGTGGAGTTGCGGTCTGTTATACGCCTTTCCGCCTATACCACTTCTGCCCAGAGTGCTGAAGAAGATCAGGCGCGACCGGGCCCAAGTTATCCTTGTGGCTCCGGACTGGGCTCGAAGGTACTGGTATCCCGAGCTACTCAGCATGTCAGTCGGTCCCCCGATCCGCCTGCCCCTTCAGGAGGGCCTTCTGTTGCAGCAGCAGGGGACGGTCCTCCACCCGAACCTGTCCAGTCTCCACCTCCATGCTTGGAGATTGAGCGGCGGCAGTTGAGGCCATTTGACTTGCCTCCTGAAGTCTGTGATGTTATTCTGGCAGCCAGGCGTCCCTCCACTAAGTCGGTATACGCCTGTCGGTGGAACAGATTTGTGGCATGGTGCACAGCAAAGGCTGTGGATCCTCTTTCTGCCCCTCTTTCGGAGGTTCTTCTGTTTCTTCTTTCTCTTGCCCAGCAGGGCTCTGCTCTGGGCACTATCAAGGGCTACCTTTCTGCCCTTTCAGCCTTTTTGAGGCTTCCTGATCAGCCTTCTTTGTTCAAATCCCCGATTGTAACTCGATTCTTGAAAGGCATCACTCACATGTTTCCACCTGTTCCGTTTGTGATGCCTCAGTGGGATTTGAACCTGGTTCTAACTTTCCTGATGTGTGCTCCCTTTGAGCCCCTTCATTCTTGTCCTCTCCGTCTCCTGACTTTAAAGACGGCTTTCCTGGTTGCCATCACCTCTGCGAGGAGAGTGAGTGAGCTCCAGGCTCTTTCTGTCCAACCTCCTTTCCTGTCCATCCATCCTGACAAGGTGGTTCTGAGGACTAGACCTTCTTTCCTGCCCAAGGTTGTTTCGGCCTTTCACATCGGGCAGTCCATCACCCTCCCTTCCTTCTTCCCGCCTCCGCATCCTTCAAAGGATGAAGAGCGGCTCCACCGTCTGGACCCAAAACGTGCGCTTTCACTTTACATGGATCGCACACGCCAGTTCCGGGTGGATGACCAACTGTTTGTTGGCTACGTGGGTGCGAAGAAGGGACGGGCGGTCTGTAAACGGACCATCTCTCGATGGGTCGTTCTCTGCATCAAAGGGTGCTACTCTTTGGCTCGGAAGGAGCCTCCTGTTGGGCTGAGGGCCCATTCCACTCGGGCCACGGCGGCTACCACTGCCCTGGGCCGGGGAGTCCCCTTGCAGGACATTTGCCAGGCGGCTACGTGGGCCTCGCTACACACATTTGCGAGGCACTACTGCCTGGACAGTCAAGTCCGGAGGGATGGCTTCTTTGGCCGTTCTGTCCTCCAGGACTTTCTGGTGTAGTTTTGTATTGGTTCGCAGACCCACCTCCGGGGTTGGTATTGCTGGGGTATGTATTCTAAGGTAAGGAATCTAACACTAACGTGTTTCTTTCAGATGAACAAGTTACTTACCTTCGGTAA
The DNA here is from genome assembly GCF_964263255.1 of Lissotriton vulgaris. Classification (NCBI taxonomy): domain Eukaryota; kingdom Metazoa; phylum Chordata; class Amphibia; order Caudata; family Salamandridae; genus Lissotriton; species Lissotriton vulgaris. The sequence continues at coordinate 670,031,347 of NC_141685.1, read as the reverse complement.
CGATATATCTGTAAGAAACATTAGTTAGTGTTAGATTCCTTACCGAACCCACCCATCCTCCCCGTTCTGCGAACTGATACCTAGGGTTAAGGACATCCCTTTCAGGGCCCTAGTTTTACATGGCACCAGTGTTGGTTCTCTCATGGCTCTGCGTCTCCTGGCGCGGAAAAGCTGTGTGCAAAGAACTGACGTCAGCGCGCGGAGGCGGCGTCTATATACTCCAGCGACGTCATCACGGCGCACGACGCCGACGACGGACGCGGAGCCGCAGGGGACGCCTGCAGACGACGCCTACCGACGCGCAGGGGTACTGCTACGCAAAAGTTTCCGGATCCAGACTGACGCCTGGGGATATTCTAAGGTAAGGAATCTAACACTAACTAATGTTTCTTACAGATATATCGTTACCGAAGGTAAGTAACTTGTTCGTCACGCATATCACAAGTGATTTGATTTCATGTCATGATTTAAATTACTGTATGTGGATGAGCCTCTGCATCCAATTCTAGAAGTGAGAATACCTTCAAAATGGAAGGAGAAAAGACGATATTGTGGTTTGGAGAGCTTTGGGGAATGCCGTAAGTCATTCATTTTCCTGCGTTACTCCTCCTGTCTTATACTCTTCTTCTCTACTCATATTTTACATAATTATATTCTTTTATCCCCAATAGACTTTGTTTTTATTTTTGCAAGGTAAGTACTTCCCTGTGATAACATTTATCTATGTTATCTACATATTTATTAATTCTTACTCGTTATACAACTTTCTTCTCTCCCCTATGTCTTTTCCTTTCTCTATTTAAATGCTTACTCTCTCTCTGTCTATTTAATTATTTAAATATTTATTCGTAATATACATATTCATATATGTCATTTATGTATGATTTATTTAAATTACAAATGTCATGTATCTATGGTGCATTTTTACTTTTACAGATTTTTTCATTTATTTATTATCCATCTTTTTATGTTCTCTTGTCTTTATTCATATGAAGTATTCTCATTGTAAAATTCAATAAAAAAATTCAACACAAAATGGAAGGAGAAACCCTTGGCTTTATTACTTTCGTTGCATGAAGACCAAGGAGAACCAACTGGAATAATTCAGCACCACCAGAAATTGCCAAGTTCATGTAATTATCAATTGTTATAGACTCTCTGTGAAGAAGGGAACAGAGGTATTGCGGCTTTACCAATCAACAGAACCATAGCACTGGAACTGTACTTGGCTATGGGGAAAAAACTGTGCTTCGATATCCCAGGATTGCCATACACTGCTTGCACACTCTAGGAATGTTATGTTAGGTAATTTTTTTATAGCGCACAGCTGTCTCAATGAAGTGATGTCCCGGCGCTTGCAGCAGTGCCAGTCAGAAAGCAAGGGCTAGATCATATGGAATAGGTAGGTCTTGGTAGCCTTGCGGAAGGACAGCAGGCAATCTAACCACCGGATCTGAACAGGAAGAGAATTCCATAGTCTAGCAGCCAGATATCAAAATGACTTACCCCCCGCTCAGAGGCGTTTCGCACAGGTGACCGCTACAAGGGATTGCTCTGACGAGCGTAGCTGGCGAGTAGGAACATAAGGAACTAGCAGACTCGACAGGATCTCAGGGGAAGATAGCTTTAGTGCCTTGAATGAAAGGCATAGAGCTTTAAATTGAATCCTTTGGGGCATGGTTAACCAGTGAAGGCGCCGTAAGGCACCTGACACAGGACTAGTCCTAGGGAGCCTTAGCAGGACTCGAGCGGCCGCATTCTGTACTCGCAGCAAGCGAGTGACTTCAGCCTTATTGGCGCCTAGCATCAGTGAGTTGGCGTAATCTAATCTAGATAGGATGGTCGCCTGGACTATCAACTGTCGGGTAGAAGGATCAAAGAAGCCCAGTAGGGGCCTCAGACCCCGCAGAAGTCCGAAGCAAGTACCGGCAATCTTCTTTGTATGTTCTGGAACCCAAGAGTGGAGTCAAACTAGATACCTAGATTTTTTACTGCCGACTTCGGGGTAGGGGCGGTCCCCAGAGAAGCCAGCCACCACTGCTTGCTCCACAGCCCTTTATCCTTCCCCACAAGTAGGACTTCTGATTTGTTGGCATTGAGTTGCAGGCAGTTTACCGTCATCCAATGCGCAACTGCCGCTAGGCCATCCCGGAATCGTACAGCACCCAGAGTATGGTCATCGGAAAGGGCCACCACTAATTGCGTATCATCGGCGCACGAGATCATGGTCAAACCATGATCCCTCGCCACCACCACCAGGGGTTGAACATAAAGGTTGAACAACACGGGGCTTAGGGCCGAGTCCTGGGGAATCCCCTGCTGGATGACATGGGCTTGTGAGAGGAAGGGGGGGGCCGAAACCTGGAATGACCTGTCAGATAAAAAAAGAGCGAAAGCACTCCAAGGCCAGCCCCACCACCCCCGCCTCCTCCAGCCGAAGCAAGAGGATCTGATGAGAGACCGTGTCAAACGAGGCGCTAAGGTCGAGTAAAATAAGGGCTGCAGTTTGACCCTCATCCAGGATGGTCCTCAGATGTTCACTCATGGCTAGCGGCGCGATCTCGGTACTATGTCCCGGGCGGAAACCCTTCTGGGAGCGGTCCAAAGCACCCGTGTGGTTCAGATAACCTGAAAGGATGGTATTAGTGTGGGCTTCCGCAATTTTAGCGACCCAGGGCAGAAGGGATATGGGTCGAACATTTTCCAATTTAGTAGGGTTGAGTGATGGTTTTTTCAGCAATGGGACAACTCTGGCTTGTTTCCATGCTGGAGGCACCACTGCCGTAGTGAAGGAGGCATTGATGATCTGCCGCAGAGGTGTCATAAGAACCGGTAAACTATCCCTGAATTGGGCTGGCCTCAAAGGATCTATAGGAGAACCTGATTTAATCTTTTTATCTGTTGAGAAACTCATACTGGGAGATGGAGGGAATAAGAGCCAGGGTGTTGATAGACCGAGGATCTAACATGGACACAGGTTCCAGTGGGCAGATCATAGGAAATGATTTATAGATGGCTTCAACTTTCTGCAAGAAAAAAGTATCCAAATCCTTGCATTGTTGCTCAGACGTGATCCACGGCATTAAGGGATCCTTCCTAGTTTTAAAGTCGTTGAGTATTTTAAAGATGCTTTTTACCGGGTACTTACTTGACTTAATGTCATTGGTGAGGTAGGCTGACCGAGCCCTATGTATGGCCTTATGGTAGCATTTGATCGCATCCCGATGCATCTTTTTAGCCCCGAGAGCATAGCCCTTTCTCCAGGCCCGTTCTAATTTCTTACAGTTACTACGCAGGGCTGCCAATGAACCATCATACCAGGGGTTGGAATTGGCGCAACGACCTATGAACCATTTGGCAGGGATCAGAGTGTCCAAGGCCTGTAATATCCAGTCACAGAAAGATTTGTACACTTGCTCAGGGTCTGTGACTAGGAGAGGGGGAGAAGACGCTAGGAGAGGGGGAGAAGACGCCAGGTGACAGAGCAGGTCCTATATTTTAAGTTTGTGCCAGCAGCGCCTAAGAGTAGCATTAAGATGAGTTCTAAATGTAGGCTTGGAGAGTGAAAAGAGGATAGCATCTTAGAAGTGGTTGGAAGAAGGTATCGTAGAAGGTATGGGAGGGGATTATCCCATTAGGTTGTATACCCAAAGGACTATATTTTGTCTGGAGCGTCTCAAACACTACATATGTGACCCAAAACAATGGGTGTTATTTCATTAGCCTCCCTCTTGTGCTTGGCTTTGCTACCGCTCATCTACCATGGACATCTAGAGATCTAAGCCCAAGCTTTATCTCTTTTCTAAACAGCAACTCTGCCTGAGTGGGTGCAGCGCATGCACAGTATTTCACTGCCCAAAGCATTTAGCCAGTTTCTGGAGTAAACTCAAGGGGTTGAGGGGGAAGAGTGGTTGGGGCTCTTACGGGATACTGCCATAGGTGTGTGTCTCTAAGCAAATCTCACTCGCCTTGACAACGTATATGTAGCTAAAGTGAGATCCATCAAAAGACACTTATGTGCAACTGGACCAAACAAGCCATTGTGTTGTGTATCCCAATAATATCCTGAACCAGAGATAAGATACATACTAAACTCAAAGTATGCTTTCCATTTACTGAATATTGAAATAGAATAAAAACAACCCATGAGGAAAGCCTATTCTCACTGAGCAGACCATATTAAGTTTCTAAATTCTTGTGGAGCACAGTTAATTTCTGCTTCGCATTCAGACAAATTGAGTAAAATCCAAAAATAATGCACAGTAAAAGTACCATGGCATTAACAAATGCTGCATGTGTTTACACGATATAAATAAACATTGGTCCTAGACCTATTGATAAAGATAATTGACCCAATCAATCTTCATTCATTAATTTTGACATTCCAGAGCACTTCAACTGAATCTGCTCCAATTTAGTTAATAGTCCTAGGCGAAAGAACACAGCAAGCCACTACAACCCAGCCAGAGATACAATGTATTTAATTCATTATCATGTTTTTGAATTCATTTTATACAATAATGAGTTGTTTCAATAAGTAAAAACCAACAGATAGGTTGCCCAAACAGAGCGTGCAAAAGAGAGTGATCAGAGTGTTAAGTGAATAAAGAAAAGTAAAGAAATTCACAGCAATAAACATCACAATTTCACATTACTTGTCAGTCAATAACGGTATCCTAATTTTGCCGTATTGAGTACCTGGCCAAACAGAACTTTTATAAAACCATTACATTCATGGTGTGGCAAGATTCCGCTGTGGGGTACCAGCCTGAATCAGAGACTGGGTCTCCAGCATCCCATCACCTAAATCCAGTCAACTCATAATAGCAGAGGCTGCCCCCGAAGGACACCTTGAGGGCCGGCCTCATAACAACTACAAGAGCCCCAAAAAGAACAGAACTGGTTTGCACCACCCGGATGCACTGCGCTGCAAACCACACACCTTGTGGCGCTGGGTCACTGGACCAATAGGGGGGCCTGGCAAGGGTTCGGATCACCCAATAGGGTGGCACCCCTCCCCTCCCCCCTTTCAAAGAGCAAGGGCGAAAAGACGAAAAGGGGGAAATAAGGCAACGCTCCCCCTGGGGCAGCTCAGGAGGGTTACAGAGTGGAAAGTCATCAGCACCTTCAGAAAACCATATAATGCCACAAACGCGTGATATTACCAAGTTCTAAGACACATGGCAGACACTGAATGTAAAGCTGTGAAACATCACATAGCTAAAAGGACACACACGATATAGATTGGTGTAATGGATACAGAAAAGCACCAACAGTGCGCTTCAAGTGGGGAAGAGAGTGAAATCCTTACTATGAAGCCAAACTCACAACTTACAACTTCAAAGACATTCTACCCACAACCCTTTAGCTCCATGTTCAAACTGGTTGGTTGCTTACCAACATATAGGTGATCTGTGATGCACCAATTGAATTTCAGTCAAAGCAACAATGTTAAAAATTAACAGCATAATCCGGCTTTTTAAAATATCACATTCACATTGATTCAACAATTAGATGGGGGCGTCACGGGTTTTAGATGCTGATCACGCTCCGCAGCTCTGGCGGCACCTTCAATGGCTTAAAAATGACGCATTTGTGAATTTCCTGTCACAACATCATCTGTGGTACACTGCACCACGCAGGCATTTAATGACTTCAAAATGTGCGGGAAGCAAATTGTGAAACGTGAGGAGTTTTTTAATGACCCTGGCAGATACGTAAATGACGTCGGGCGGCCATGTAGTAATAAAAAAAAAAGATAACTAATTGTCACGTTTAAAATATAATTTTACACATGGGAAAAGAAGCAGCTGCCATGTGCCGATCGGAACCCAAAAAAAATAAAGCAGCAGGCAGTAATTCGCCACGTTGCGAGATTGTTGCTGGTGATAGCCCTGAAAGGCTCGAAGCTTCGCGGTTTCTTCCAGTCTCGTTGCCAAGAATGTTTTGTCATTTGTGAGACTGGCTGCGTGAGTGCAATTTGTCTGGTTTTAAAGTGGCTCCCTGCTAGAACGGCCTTTTTTCCCCTGTTTACATCAGACTGAGAATATTTTAGCCGCATTTATGGTTAAAGAAATTGGAATGGGCATCATTACATCTGTTTGATCTCACTCACGGTAAAAGCCTTCTCAAGTCAGGCACGCAAAGGATACCAATCAGAAAATTCGACTTCCCTACTCCCCCTTTGAAACCATCGGTACAAGTATTCTTCCAGGTCCGCCAGTGGTAAGATATGCAGACAGAGGAGGCTAATCCGAGCAAAAAACATCACCATTAACTCACCTGCTAAACAAGTGCCTGCCTTATACTTTCTGTATATAGAGATAACTCTAATCACTAGTATATGCCAGTTTAATGGAACTCTACCCGAGGAAACCTACTATGTATGTATATATATGTATATAGGGATAACTCTAATCACTAGTATAGGCAGTAAACCTTTGTACCATCTACCATTCCTATGTGACTCTTCGAGTATATCCAGTCATATCCCTTCCCTATGTATATAGAGATAACTAATCACTAGTATATGCAGTAGACCGCTGTGCTCTCTACCATTCCTATGTGAACCTTAGAGTATATCCAGTCATATCCCTTCCCTATGTATATAGAGATAACTCTAATCACTAGTATATGCAGTAGACCTTTGTACTATCTACCATTCCTATGTTACTCTTAGAGTATATCCATTTGTATCTCCTCCTTGTGTGACTTTACATCTTGTACATTTGCAATTTTTTTCTGTTTGTATCCTTTATGTAACGCATGTAATCCTAAGTCCTTATGTTTTTCAACTGGTTCTTATGTAAAGCGCTCTGACACCTTCAGGTAAAGTTCGCGCTATATAAAATCGCATAAATAAATAAATTATCTAGGCTGACAAATGAAACAAGAGCGACAATTTAAAACTTTGATGATGGCATGTTCATAGAAACAGGAAACACGTAGAGACCGATTCTGACCAATTCTGTATTCCAAATTTCAATTTAGGGGTGAAAAAATCCATTTACAGAGGAAAATCCCTAACAATATTCACAGAATCTGAAAAGGGCGCAATACAATGCTTCTCTTGCAAAGTGCATAAGTAAATGTGGACATTTCAGTGGTACAGACGAATTGCCGGAATCGCAAAGTTGTTAATAGGGCATATTTGGAGGTTGTTCCTGAATATACATAAAGCTCAGGGCACAAGTCCTAAAAAAAGAAGTGGGGGGACTCTCCAAGTTAGGTAGTGTCACAGGAAGTGACATCACGGCCGGAAGTGACATCACAACAGGAAGTGACATCACATGTGAAGCAGATCTATCCTTTGTACATATTGCAAGATTTAACAATTGAAGCTGCTCAGAACTTAAGCCTGTGACTTAAGGTCCCTGTATTGAGGAATTAACAGCCCAAATGGGGATGAAGTTTTGTGTACAACTACATTAGTCAAGCCACAATATTTTGAAATTGCTGCAAAACACGTGAAATAAAAAGTTGCATTTCATACCATGTTCACACATTCAAATGCAATCTATAGTTGTGAGAAATTGGAGAGCAAATACTGATTAGCCTGCACATGCTTCAAGCAACGAAAATATAACTTTCTGAAAGCCAGCCAATTAATGTATATATGCTTCATGGGAGCGTTGAACAAGACTAGAAAGTTGAGACACAAGTACTGACCACACATCTTACTCTTCAGATTTGTGTTGCTTTCTCAGTCATGTGCTTTCTCCATCTTCTGAACACCCCTGCACTCTCTCCTGTGTGCTTTCCCTTGAAAATCCCTGTCTTGCTCATTTCTCCTCTGCCCTTTTACTGTATTTCACTCCCTCTCGTGCAATTCTTTCCCCCTCTTTCCCCTTCAAACCTCCCTTGCACCATGATCTCTGTTCCTCCCTATTCTTTCTGTGCTTCTCCCCTAGGAAGATGCTCCGTCTGCCCTGTGTTGCTCTCTTCCTTGTGTACTTTCCCTTGCAAACTCCCTCCATGCTTTGTGTTACTTTCTCCCCCCCACTGTATGCTTTTCTCCCCTGAAAACACCCCCTGCCCCACACTCCTTGTCACTCTCTTCCTTTTGTGGTCCCCCAAACCTGGAAAACACCTCCCCTGCTCCGTGTTGGTCTCTCCCTCATGTGCCTCCCTCCTCTAACCACCTAAACCCCTGAAACACATTGGCAAAAACAGTAGCCTATCTTGTTGGGGGGTTCTTAGTTTTGTGCAAGGAAGCCTTGGGCGACTTACAAATACTGGAACTAACACATGGCGAAGACGTGAGAACGGTTAGAGAAGCTTGGCATGTGTGTAACATTAATCCGAAGTACAGCAACTACACACCATGGGCAAACACAGGAGAAGATTCCAGGAGCGTGACAGAGATAACACAAACAAGCAAATCAACAGAGCCTAAGACAACATTAACAGAGGATCAAGCCGGCCAAAAGAGGTACACCAGATGCTTCCCAAATGTAAACAAAATGATAACGATAGAGACATGTCACAAGGTACCCAAAACAAGGACTCCATACATGGTTATGGCACACACATTGGCGCCACTGGAAGCAGCTGCTCAGAGTGCAGTGTGCTTTTGAACAACTGGAGTGGCACAGGGATAACAGTGTGAGGGAAAACTGAGGAACACATAATCTGTGGGAAAAGGAAGACCTAGCACAAGAACTGCTGCAGCTGGACACCACCGTGGACCATGTCTTAAAATTCTGTTTCCTTATCTGTGCCCTCTGATGTGTGCTGAATTTTTTCATGGTTTTCTTCCCTGACACCTCTGCAGCCAGGGAGAGCTCTCAGTTGACATTCCAGTGACCTCCGTGCATGTGTCCATGCACCCTCATCACCAGTATGCCTGGCACAGGAGCGCAACTGGAGCCAAATTTCGGGGGGGGGCATGCTAACAATTTCGGGGGGGGCTGACTCTTCCAGCAATATGCCGAGTGGAGATGCAGGGGCTCTAAGAAGGGGTGAAAGCAAATGGTATTTTAAAGAACTGTGAAGTACTCTGGTGCAGCTGTGTATGTACCCGGGAAGCTGTCTCAGCCCGGGCTGACACACACTATGAGGAGGGAGGGGGGGGGAAACGGGGGGCTAAAGCCCTTTGAGCACAACGGGCGTTGCGCGCCTGGCCTGCCAATGGCAAATTATCCCCGCTCCGGCCTGGCCTCCGTGCGGGCAAGTAACTCGCCATCTTAGAGTCCAGCTTTTGAGCAGGGAGGGACTGCCTCCACCCTGTAAAATAAGTGGGGGGACGCTGTCAACCCGTGTGGTCCCCCCACTCGTGCCCTGGTAATCGGGTTCTTTTTCCCTAAACTGGAAAGATCTCAAAGACCCCTTGGTCAGTCGATATATATTATTAAATGCAGACTATAACATTTAATGAAAATCTTCTCTTCAAGTGTAGCCATTGTTACTCAGGTTTACAGATATTAATCAACTGGTTTTAGCTCAGAGTGGCTTTTGCTAGAGGAAATTATGCCTGTGCAGAGACCAGCATGAAATCATTAGCAGAGCGTTTAGGTTTAGAAGCAGAAATATCACCTAATCTAGTGAACAGAGAGTAACTTAACAGTTTAGGAAGGACCAGTGTTTCTCATCCCATGTGACTGCAGTGATTTGATCACGTTATCAGGGAGTAAAAGCAGAATTAGCATTCCAAGTAGCACAAGTGAATAATATATTACAGTAGAACAGGAAACCAAGCAGGGCCGCCAACTGTCCTCGTTGCTTTTACGGATGGTGAGGGATCCTTTAATTTATGCTATATGTGGAAGAAATAATTACGGCTGCCCTAAAATACCGGGGCAGCGACAATACTATTATTTGCAGAAGATGCTGCAGTTTTTCTTGCATCCAATAAGTAAAGTGTTTAAGAATAAGTTGACTGTAAAATATTTATGAATTCCGAGTCAATTAATCAAAAACCAAACTCGTCTTTTTAGAATTTTGCGGGATGGGAATTAGTCAATGAAATCGGAGTTAAAGGTAGCAGAAAAACAGCTTATCTGTGCACATGAATCTTCAGAAAGGCAGTGAGAAAGTAAAGCTTAAACGCACAGACTTACTATAATAAATAATGAAGGGCCTTAAAATATAGCAGCCTACGGCCGTACTTCCCCAACTGTTATGCTCGGTTTCAAGGCCTGTCATTACTTTTAGAAGAGCTTCTTTAACCAATTGAATGTTATTAAACCATCTCATCGTAAAATGGAAACAGCCCTGAACAACTAGTTAGGCCTAGGTGATGTAGCTGGGACCCCTAAAGTTCATGCAAAATCTGAGTTCTTTGGTGGCAGCCGGAGGGGCGGCTTTGGGTAACAGCACTACTGGGCTGGACCAGGGACTATTGGATTAGATCACCCATAATTCAAGAATCTTGGACACTTCTTCCTTAATGCTAGCCCTCACCCAGTCGTCTAGCCAGTAAAATGTATTGTCACAGGCATACTGTCTTACTGACATCTGTATCAATATCTTGGTTACACAAAAGGTGTGAACCCATCGGTGAGGGAGAGCCGAGAGGCAAACTCCTCCAGCAACTGGAGACAGTCCCTCTGGTTGCACTGGGGTCAGGGTTGGGGATAGATTGACACACTTCACTGACCTGTCCTATTCCTTTTAAGATAGGAGGTCAGGGAGAGCTTCACTCTCCTCATCCACCCCATCATCAGTCACAGGAGCATAGTAACTTCAGACCTCTCATAATGTGGTTTGAGGTGATTTACATGGAACACCCATAAGAGGTTGCTGGGGGTCTTGAGGCCCACCAGGTAGGTGACTGCCCCTTCCTCTCTTTAACTTCATAAAGGCCAGCCAAGCGGTCTGGGAGGGCCCTGGGCTCCACAACCTACACTTTTTGTTCTAGGCTGAAACCTCATTAGAGTGGGCTTCTGGTCATCCAGGAGTTTCACTACATTCTATCGGACTTCTTGGTTCTCAGAAGCCTTCTTCCAGAAGCGTTGCATCTAGTTTCTTAAAGCTAGCATGTAGCTAACCATATCCAGGGAGGAAGAGGGGGCTGGGAGCTCAGAATGACAGGTCACCTAACAAGGTAGAAATAAAAGAGCAGAACCCAACTGATTTCTGTGCTGTAGGCAAAGATAAGGTGTGGCAAGAGGATTTTCCATTTGCACCTTATGGGCTCTGGTAGGCCCATAATGATGCCTTTAAGGGTCTTGTTGAACCTTTCAACAAGCCCATGGTCTGAGGGTGACAGGGTGTGGAGAACTTCTAAGTCACATCGCACTCATCTCACATTGACTTCATGAGGGTTGTGCCCCTACCTACACTACTTCTTTGGGGACCCCTACCTAGGTAAAAATCCCCAACAAGGCCCTAGCCAATGCAGGAGCAGTCCCAGTTCTCAGAGGGCTGGCCTCTGTGTATCTAGGGACATGGTCCACCAAAACTAAGATAGACCTGTTGCTGAGAGACCTGTTTTGAGATCAAAGGGTCCAAAAATGTCGATGCCCACCCTATCAAAGGGGATGCTAATATCAAATAAGGGAACCAGGGGAGCCTTGAGCTTTTGCCTAGACTTCCCACTGGCATGGCATGTGGGACATGATCTACAGAATGCATTGGAGGTGGTCTTCATCTGGGGCCAACAAAAGTGGGTGTCAAGCCTGGCAAATGTCTTGTCCTGTCCCAGATATCCTGCCAGGGATACATCATGAGCCAGACCCAGAAGGAAGGCTCTTTTGCACTGGGAGACCACCAACACATGAGTTGCTCCAGGCTCAGGAACCTTAGGCTCACTAAATAGGAGGTTATTCCTCCAATAGATAAGGTGCTCTCCAGATATATCATCAGCTGCCTGGGCCCCATCTTGCTGTTTCAATCCCTCTAGAGTTGGGTACTCTTTCTAAGCTCTACATAGCTCCTCCCTGGTGGGCCCACACTCCCTTTCCCATGCATGAGCTCAGGCAGATCTTCCAGGGCTTTAATGTTCTCCCCAGGAGGTTCCAGAGCGGCATCCTCATGATGTGCCCCCTCCTAGGATGTGTGACTTTTACAGGCTGGTTTCCCAAACTTTTTCCCTTTTTCTTTTTTAAATCTGCCTGGGAAATGTTATCAGCCTCCAGGACCCCTTGACTCCCCTCTCAGCCTGCCATGGACTTTGTGGGCATACACACCCACTTAGGTTACTAACGTCTCCTGTTTGGACTTGAGATACACTTCTTTACAGACAGTGTACTTCAAGTCATTCCCTATTACACAATCAACAGGCATGGTAAGACTCACAGCTACTTTAAGAGAACCTGAGACCCCACCCCTACTTAAAGCTAATCAGAGCCACTGGGTAGGGACTTTTACAGTTGTCTGCTACCACAATCTGGTGGAATGTATTAGGGATGACTTGCTCTGGAGACACCCGATGTCACTGCTCAGTAGTCATACTGGCTCATGTGTCCCTCAGAGCTTCCGCACTCTGAGGGACCATTGATGGTGACCCACAGCCAATACTTGTAAGTATTAACAGGCATTTGGGTTTTGGGGACAAACTCTTTGTCACCCAGGGACACTAAGATAACCTCTGCGTTTTCCCCCATACTAACTGAGACAATCTCCTCCCTAAGCAACACACTGGCCAACTCAGGGATCTGCTCCCCAGTGGGGCGATGTGCCTTCTTGAGACACTTGATATTTTCCTTCACATGCCCATATATGTAACACTAATAGCACTTGAGGACATACTTTCCTGTCTTCTTGTATAGAAACACATTCCTTTCTGGTCAGGTTGAGCCTGGGTATCCTTCCCCAGTGAACTGTGAGTGTGCTGAGGTAGCCACTTTTGAAATGTAAGTGGGGCACATAACAGCTCTATCCTGCCAGCTTCTAGTCCCCCTTTGTCTCACTGTCTGGGAGAAATACACAAAGGCCAACTGCCAACTACTCATAATTATGTGACTCAGGATACAGACACAAAATGGTTAGGGCAACATCTCTGTACTTCCGGTTGGAGGAGGTGAGCGGTCTAGCGCTCCTACCTCACTCGCCTTAAAACCGGGCACGGAGGGTGACACGCGTTGGATGCGCTGAGGCATATTGCCTGCTGGTAACGCTCATAGCCTTTTAAATCAAAATTTTATTTTATTTTGTTTCTTTTGTGTTCGAGCTGACTGCTAGCTCTGTTGTGTTTTTAACTGCAGCACTTTAGCACTGTTACTCCCCCTTTCCTGCTGTGTTGTCCCCGCTGGACTCCTCGTTCCACCGCGAGCAGTTTAGCCCTCGATTGTTGTGGAGGGAGCCCATCGGGTGAGACACTTCCTAACATCTCTGTACTTCCGGTTGGAGGAGGTGAGCGGTCTAGCACTCCTACCTCACTCGCCTTATAATCAGACTCAGATGACAACGTGCAGCGGGCGCGCAAAAGGCAAGCCCGTCTGCGCCTGTCCATGCCAGTCCGGGTCTAGGGGCTATCCCCCCTGCCGGTTGTCTGTCCAATAGGGTGTATTCCCCTCAGAAACTTTTTTTTTTACGTGGCCAGGATCCACTCGCCAAACATCTTTTAACTCCTGATGAATGCCCAAACTTGTTGCAGCCCTTACGGTTGTCTCAGGCCACCTTGACCACTATGTCTGTTGCCAGCTCAGACCCTGTTGCTCTACAACAAAGTATCTCTCTTGATCGTTCTGGCTGTGAACAGAACTGCTTATCTTTTTGGTATTTAAATACCCTTTCATTGGTGAAACATCAAGCTGAGATATTTTATCACTTAGAAACAAATAAGCCAGATATATTTTTGTTATCTGAAACATGGCTCACACCTGACACCATTCCCGATATCCTGGCTGCCATTCCCGACGGTTATTATATCCTTCAGGCAAATCGGCAGCAGGGAAAGACTAGGGGGGGGGGGGGGGGTTGCTGCTATAATTTCTCATGCCCATAATGTTAAATCTCTCAGCATGCGCCCCATACAATCGGTGGATTACATAATTTTAAAATTTGAATTGGAAAGCTTTCCCCTTACTATCGCTGTCTTTTATCATCCCCCTGGACAGCTGTCTAGCTTCCTGCATTCCTTTAGCGATATAGCAGCTGAACTGGCTATCAACCACGCCAGGACTCTCATTATAGGAGATTTTAACTATTGGCCCCAATCCCAACATGAAAGTGCTCCCTCTAGGGAGTTCACGGACCCTTTAACCAGTCTGAATTTTCACGCTGCCACCCATGATAAGGGTCATATCCTGGACCAGCTATGGGCCTTAACTCCTTCGCTGCGGCGGCTATTCCGCCGCAGCGCTAACGGTCGCGGGTGAGCGCGCGGCTCACCTGCGCTGGTGACAGAACCGTTCTGTCACTGCTCGCGGGTGAGCTGTGCTTGTGACGGAACGGTTCCGTCATGGCCCCGCCCGCTTAATGAAACCCACCACGCAGGCGCGAAATCAGCGCCGCGCAGGCGCGGAGGCCGGGCCGTGACGGAAACGTTCCGTCATGAGCACAGCCCACCCGAGGGGCGTGGTGGAACGGTTCCGTCAGTAGCGTCGAACGGGTTAAACCAGGAAGTTCTAAACCTACAGATCTCCCCATGTGCGTGGTCAGACCACTTTTTTATCTCCTTTTTGGTACCTAAAGCTCCGGCCTCTACACTGTGCCCCATTAATTGCCCGCTTATTCGTAATTGGGGCAAGGTAGATATCCCATCGCTCTGTCTCTCACTGGCTACCACTACCCCCTCCTTACTGGACGAGGCAGGCTCCCCCCTGTCTGTTCATACCCAGGCCGAGAGAATCCATACTTGGGTTGCAGACGCTCGAGACACTGTTGCCCCTCTGAAGAAACTCAGGACCAAGCGCAATCACGACGCACAGCGCTGGTTTTGCAAATCACTACTTGACCTGAAGTTAGCACTTCGACAAACTGAGCGTAAGTGGAGCGCGAATTACTGTCCGCTCAGAAAGCTCATATTCCTTGCAGCGCTGAAAGAATATAAGCTGGCCATTCTTGAGGCCAAAACCAAATACTTTTCTGAAAAGATTCTGAACTCCACTAATAAGTCCAGGGAGATATTCACCATTGTTGACGAGTTGGCCAAACCTGACCGGATTACTATGACCCCCTCTTTTTCACAGTCTCTCTGTGACTCCCTTAACAACTACTTTGTTGAGAAAATTGCCTTAATTAAGGCAAGTATTCCTATACCCGATGCAGGCTTCTATACAGGCAGTACTCTCGACAACCCTGCCTCATTTTCGAACTTTCCCCCAATCACACGGGAAATGTTTATATCCCTTCTCAGGAAGGTTCGCTCTGGTTCCCCCGCCGATTGCTGTCCTGCCCATATTGCCCGTGAGATCTTTCTTAGTCTTCCAGAAGCACCACTTTCACTACTTAACAACTGCCTTGCATCAGGGATGGTTCCCAACGCATTTAAATCTGCTGTTGTCTCACCTATCCTTAAGAAACCCGGGGCAGACCCTCTGGTCTTGAGCAATTTCCGTCCAATATCTTTGCTCCCTTTCCTGGGTAAACTTCTTGAGGCCTATGTAACTAGCTGCCTTGGCTCCTTTGTAGAAAATTCCCAGTTTCTAGATCAACATCAGGCCGGTTTTAGACCACGGCACTCCACAGAAGCCGTGATGGTGGCAGTTCATGACGAACTGAGAAAGGGGGCGGACAACAACATCTCCCAAGCCCTGGTGCTCCTTGACTTGTCGGCAGCTTTCGACACCGTTGACCATACCATCCTTCTTCAGCGGGTCGTGAGCACCTGCATCAGGGGCACCTCGCTGAGGTGGCTCACCTCCTTTCTACAGGATCGTGATCAAGGTGTTCGCCTTAGCTCTTTTACATCCGAAGCCAAAAACCTGACCTGTGGGGTCCCGCAGGGCTCCTCTCTCTCCGTGTTATTATTTAACCTTTACATTTCCCCTCTCATTTCTAAGCTTCGGGAGCAACCAGGGGTCGTCCCCAACTATGCAGATAACCTCCAGCTCATTTTTAATATTGATTCCTCCCCTACCTATATCGAAAATTTCCAATCTACCATGTCTTTCATCAGCAATTGGATGAACGCAAACCAACTTAAGCTGAACTCAGGAAAGACCGAGCTTGTACTGACTGGGCCCCCGGCTAACCCCTGGAGTTCCAGCTTCTGGCCGCACTCGCTGGGCAGTGCCCCATGCCCGGTGAGTTCGGTCAAGAGCCTTGGAGTCACCATCAGCGAGGCCCTGACTATGAAACCCCAAATTAAATTGGTGCTTTCGGCTTGCTTCTACCATCTTCGCCGCATTAGGAAGATCAGCAGGTTCCTCACTCACGAGGCCTTGGTTCAGACTATGCTTGGGCTGGTTATTTCCCGTATTGACTACGGGAATGCGCTGTATGCTGGGATCCCCCTCTATCAGTCCCACCAGCTTCAGCTGATCCAGAACCAAGCGGCTAGGCTGGTCTTTCGCCAGCCTAGGACAAGCTCGGCGAAGCCCCTCCTGAAGAGCTTGCACTGGCTCCCTGTGATCCAGCGCTGCCTCTTTAAGGTGGGCTGCCTGACTCATCAAGCCCTCGTCCAACAAGGCCCGGCATTTATCTACTCTCGTCTTCATCAATATATCTCTTCTCGAGCCCTCCGCTCCTCGAGCTCAAATCTGCTGCTGTCATGCCAGTTCAAACGGAAAAGTTTGGGTGGATTGAGATTTGCTTCCCAAGCTCCCCTCTTTTGGAACTCGCTGCCCCCAGGCCTCCGTCTTGTCTTATTCTTTCCTATTTCACCTTTAGGAAGGTGCTGAAAACCTGGTTATTTTCTCAAGCCTTCGATTAGTCATCGTTCTGTTTAGGTTGTCAACTGGCAGTTCTTTCCTCTGTTTGTCCAAAGCGCCAAGAAGCCGTTGGTGTATGTGCGCTAAATACATTCTTTTATCATATCATCATATCATTATCAGAGTGGCATTTTCAGAATTGTGACTTAAAACCTGACCTTGCCATTAAAGAGGATTTAAAATTACAATTATTTTGAGACCAAGCATGACATTTTTACCTCATCTGAAACTAAAATGATCAATTATTAATTATAATCAAGTAACACAATGTTATCCAATGAGAGAGGTAGGCCTCACGGTAGTGAAAAATGAATTTAGGAATTTTTCACTAGCAGGACATGCAAAACTTAAAGGAACACGCTCAATGTTTTAAAAGCACTGCACTCTGCCCTATGGGCTTTTTTGACCTTCCTTGGGGGTGTCATATATATTTAAACGGGCGGGGTCTAGGCCTGGCAAAATATTCATTTGTCAAGTTAAATTTGGAGTTTAAAAACTGTAACCAGACCTTAATGACAGGCCACAGACATGCTTTAAATGGCTGCTTAAGAGGGTGGCACAATAAGTGATGCAGATCTACTAGTAGCATTTACTTTACAGGCCCTGGTACATGTTGTACCACTTTACTAAGAACTTGTAAGTAAATTAAATGTGTCAATTAGGTATAGGTCAATTTTACCATGTGTTAATGAGTTAGCACTTTAGCACTGGTTAGTAGTGGTAAAGTGCACAGAGTCCTAAAACCAACAAAAATGATTTTCAGCAAAAGGTGGTGAGTAAACTAAAGGTTTTGAGGAAGACCTCTCTGTTAGGTCTAACGCCCCCTTGAACTCAGATGTGACAACTGCTGGCAAGGATCTGGGAAACAATCGAGGGAGACTTGAGTTAGCAAAAAAGGTATAAAACGGATTAAAGAGATTCTTCATTTAAAAGCTCTTTCCTTTGGGTGCCGGGGAAGGGGCTTCACACATGCATTCTTTAGGTGCACTTCAAACATCCACTACCAAAGTCATCGATTCCATTACAAAGATGTTTACTGCTCTTATGTCCTTTTAAGGGTAATTGCCTCTGATGTTTCTGTGCTTTGGAACTAACATTTGATAACACCCTCTCGGTATTCAGGGCAGAGGTGTTTTCAGTTTTCGATCGATTGGGCAGGCTCGGATCTAAATGATGGGGCTTTAGGGGCTCTGATCCTGAAACTGGCCGTCTAAGTCTTAAGCAAGGAAGAACCATCTGCAAATCGTAGGACATAAGTTATTCTATAAACCGTAGGGTCCAGTATTGAATCATTATCTTTGACATCTGTCCTCAGATCTGTGAAAGATGACTTTATACTGGTGACAAATGAGTCCTCAGCAGAAACATCTGAGGCACATTATAATACCAATCAAGTTGCGGCCAAGTGGAAATGATGGAATACGATTCTGAGAGGACTTCCCATTCCTTACACTAAAACATATGGTATAAATGGGATTTATAAATCCCTATACAAGCAGAAAGGTGAAGATACATCCAAGGAATAATTAGCTATGGGCACCACAAACAGGAACTGGTTGAGCCTTAAACTGTGAAAAGCTTTCTTTTTTTTTAAATCAATATATATATAATTTGCATGCACTGTTAAATAAAACCATCACTGCTATAACAATAATTACTGTTAGCAGTGGACAATACATAAAACAAAGGCAGATTGAAAATAATAATAAAAAAAACACCACATAGCTACAATTTATATAAAAATTCAAAGTGCATGCTTTCATTTTTGCCATTGTATTTCTACATCATAGTAAAAGGCAGGGATGTAACTTTAGGGGCTGGGGTGTTACATCCCCCCTCCCCCCAATAAATGCATTCTATGATAAATAGTTGGGTACAGAAGATGTCGGTCGGATTGATTTCAGAATTTGTACATACACACAGCCAAAATGCACACTCACTCTGCTTTGAAAGTCTTCAAAAATATTGGTTATTTAACAAATATTACGTTTGCTCTCTTAGTACTCCTATCAACCCTCATTCCTCTCCCTTTCCACTGCCCTTAGACCCCTCTCATGCGCTCTGCTTGTCATATTATGTATTTGAACATTATATGCCAACCTGATTGTTGGAAGATCTGAAGCTCCCATCCCCCAATGTTACTGACCAAGCTACACCCCTGGCAGAAACGCAGAGGTGTGGAACAACTGTTGGCCTCCTGTGAAAAATGAAGACGTATGCTACAACAGCCACACAAAGATATCACTCAAAGTCAAGTCAGGGCTGCAGAAGATGACAGCACACCTTCCACACAAAGGCAGCACGTGGGTCCTTCAGGCGCCACACCTGTGCTGGACGAGAAGACGTAATGCACATACGGACTACTCCACTATCAATGAAGTCGAAAGACGCTGATGTGGAATGCAATTCCGCCTAATGGGCCTTCATCAATGTCATTGAGCCGTCACCATGAAATGTTGATGGCGCTCACTCCTAATACACTTGAGATTAGATGTCGCACTCCGCAGCTGGGTACCAGAGCTGTGATTAAATATAATGCATTTCGGATGAGCCGGGGTCCCGCGCGCACGCACGCTCTCCGTCGTCGTCATACTCTTAACCACAGGCACGTATCCTTGGCCCCCACGGATGACAACAAACCCCGTCCAGCGTGGCGTGACATTACAGACGCAGTCATTGTTGGGGCTGTGCGTCGCGAGGGCGTGCTTCCGGTAATGAGCCTTGACTGGGCTCCCTTGGGGAACCGGGCGCCTAATGGGGGTCTGGAAGGCGACCTTGAACGAGGCGTACAAATCGTAACTCGGGTCTCTGGAGACAGAAACAAATATATAGGAAGAGGAAGAGGCATATAAAGGCATCCGAAATTAAATTAAAGGAGCGTAACAAAAGCCAAGAAGGGGGCCTAGTTTGTAAACCTTAATTAATACGAGCAGCAATTTAGCACAAAGCACAGAACTTCTGTGCCCTGAAAACATAGCTTAGTATCTTTGGGCAAAAAAAAAATCCCAAACCACCACCACATGGTCCGAGCGCAATACTAATAACAGGATTTATGCTTATGTGTTATTGATATGTATGCGTATTTTTTTTTTTAAGCGCGCAAGATGGTTCAGCATTGGCCATGGACGTCCAACAGTCACTAGTAGATCAGAAGTTAAAATCGCAACATGTTCAACTCCGCCTTTTATGGATAATTTGCAAGGAGATAAATAACTTGAGACGATGTTTGTGAGAAAAATCTGGCACTCTGTAGAAGACAATAATTTCAAAGCAATGTCGCTCAGTGTTTTATACTGTGGCACTTGCCTGTGCTACTGGAGAAAAGCCACGTGCCAGAAACACTGCCCCACTGGAAAGCCCGACAACATTAAATCCTGTGCAAGAACATAATGTAGTTGCTGTCCCATCTAGCAACTCCTCTAACTTTCTGGGACAGATATTTGAAACAATCAGACCATGTGCACTTACAAGCCAGAGAGCTGCTACTGGTCCCCCTCCTTCTCCTCTTATTCTTCCTCCCAAGTGTGCTATGCAGAGACGTTTTAAGACATTGGCAAAGTGGGCTTTAGCCCAGGCCCCCTACCTTTCTTGGAGCCCCATCATCAGGGCCGGACTGGGACAGCAAGCAACCCTGGCAGATTGCGGCTCGACCGTCCTGGGAGTGGGAGGGAGGTGGGTTCTAGTAAGAAGCACAGCTCCTGCTTTTGTTACATGTGGCCGTGCATCACTGCTGCAAAACTGGCCCCCAGTGACAAAACCAGCCACTAAGGCGCCAAAACCGGCCCCACCCCTCCGGCCTGCCAGGGAAACGCCCGGTGCCCGTTACAGCCAGTCCGGCCCTGCCCATCATTCAGCTTTCGGGACAATCCGAGACAGTGGCATAATGCAGAATTAATGGCTCCCCCTGAACAATATGAAAAGGGGCTCCCAGGTCTCCAATATCTCATGAATATTCAAAGGCTTTGAAAGACAGGGGTTCCCTTAAAAGTTTGGGGGCCAACAAAGAGAGTTCTCAATGATCAGACCATAGTTGCTGAGGGTTTGAATGAGCTGAAAATGAATAATAAATTCAGGGTTGTTTCAAGCAGGGGTCCCCAAATTATGTTTGGCCCGGGGCCCACCAAATCCTTAAAGTGTTCCTGCAGAAATTAGTTGGAACACAACTAATCTATGGGCAGAGGCTGTTGGGAGACATTGAACACTTGATGAGACTCACCCCTTTGGCCAAGTCACCAACTATTCAGTCCTTAAAGGGCCTGTCCAGGGAAGATGTCACAAGAGACCACAAAATCCCAGCTGAAAACATCAAACAAATATTTTAGAATGCCTGTTGTTGTTGATTAGTAGACATGCAGAGCTGAGCACAGAGATCGGTGTTTTTCTCTACTCTGAATTGCTGCTGTAAGCAACCCTGGTCTACCCTGCAGTCACGGTTGATTAGAGGATCGAAGGGAAGAGTAGAACAGCCCGAGCACTGAATACCACATTGGAAAAAAGAGGAATGTGGTGATCCCACTTATTAAGCATTCTAAAATCCTGTCAGCCCCTGATCTCCTATATGAACACCCTTCAAGC
Source organism: Lissotriton vulgaris (assembly GCF_964263255.1). Taxonomy (NCBI): domain Eukaryota; kingdom Metazoa; phylum Chordata; class Amphibia; order Caudata; family Salamandridae; genus Lissotriton; species Lissotriton vulgaris. The sequence continues at coordinate 670,010,015 of NC_141685.1, read as the reverse complement.
AGCCCTGCGATGCATGAACCCACCTACATCTTCCAGCCCCCGCGAAAAATGCCCGGATAGCTTCTGGCCAGTCTAGATGTGACTGACACACACACAAATAGCGCAACGCCATTATATAGTTGGACTTTAAGGTTCCATTAGCACTGGCCAAAAACCACAAAAAATGTTCAAAGGTAAGTACACCCCGCAATAAGCATAATAATCAAAACCTTGTTGTTAGGAATTTCTGGAGTCATTATTTATGTGAAGAGAGTAGTAGGCTGCCTCACCTGGAATAAACGCATTCAATCAAAGAACTGGACACTTGGAGAGTTTATGTTACAACACGAAATCCCGGGGGATCGTGCTGTGTTGAGTTGTGCACTATCAGCAGTAATGAATAAAAGTGCAACTAACATTAAAAAATCGCCTACTGCCCAAACAGATGTTTTCCAGCAATCCTTCAGGGCAACAAACCAGCACCCCATGCACCAGCCCTCTTAGAAAATACCCGCTTAGCTGCTGGGCAGTCCTGCTGTGCCACAAACCACACAGCACCATTAATGCTTATTCCTACTCCCCATCATTAACGGATGGGTAAAGCCCTTGCATACATCTGGCCCTTAGTTTTGAAAAAGGGGAAGGTAAAAAACAAGTATGACATGGTAAATATTTCAGAAGAGCAGAGGAGATTGACGGCTGCATGGAGAAAAATACAGTCATTGTTACAGAAACATAGACCAGAATGAGATCTGTCCTCACCCAAACGGATCCCCAACCACCAGGAACGCAACATCTGAATCACCAGCAGCTTTCAAAATATCATCTGCTTCTTGCTCCACAGTTTCTCGGTCAGCCAGAAGCAACTCTTTGCCGTAAAACTCTTCCTGGGGATAGAACAAAAAGAGAAAGCGTCCATCCTTTTGGTAGCGGTCAAGTCATTTGTAATTCCATCATGGCCCATAAACATTCGCTTACTCTCACATTTCAACAGGTTGCATTTCATCATAGGCATCGAGTAAGTTCGAGCACAAGATGCGAACCCATCACAACCAAACCAAATATTCACAAGCTATGGGTGCTGCATGAACTATGAACTCCTAATTGGTCCTGCTACCTACCCCACCTGCTTCCTTGGGACCCTAAGTGTGACTAGTATTCAGGGGGGAGCGAGGTTGGTTATCTTCCATCTTTGGGAGCAGAACAGTCTGGGTGAGCTGGAGGGAGGCTTGGGCCACGAGGTCTGCAGTGTGTTATAAGTTGACCTACTGGGTATCAGTTGTATCACAGTAGGGTGCTGAGTGTGTATGTGCGAGTCGTTACCATACGGACCTGCCTGATATGCATTGCACCATGTGTCAGTACGGGTTGAGTGTGTGTGTGTGTGGGAGTGACAGTTTGCAGACTGCCTGTGATTCATGACACTGGCCGATGGTACTGCTTTACAAGTTGACTTCTTGCCAGAAGAAAACTACGATTGACATTGGTTCTACCCACACTACCTCAGGTCGCAGTGCTGCTAAAAAGTGTTATAATTCTCTCTATTTACATATTTTTTTTTTATACAGTTGTGACCCAGGGTGCACCCTATAACCGTGTGGTACTGAATTATAAGAATTGTTAGGTTGGGCTTGGTGTTGCTAATATGTTGCATCGCATAAGGTTGCTAGGGGTATTAGAATAGGCTCTGTCCTGAGAGTGTATGTTATTGTTGTTATTTTAACACAGTTGGGCCTAGTCCTGCTACTAATAATTCAGTGTGATTTATGTCCAGAAAGACAGGATGTTTATGTTGTGTTGATTATTATGAGTGTTGAATACAACCATTGTTTACATACATCACCTATAAAGTCTCTTTTGTGACAGTGTATTTATCATGAGTGCTGTGCCAATGCTTTACACATTGCCTCTGCGATAAGCCTGGCTGCTCAGTGCCTAGCTACCTAAGGGTGTGTGCAGGTTACATACAGTGTGTGTAATTATCCGCCCCCGACAGGAGAGCCAGGTTCTTCCAGGCTAAGGCATTGCCTCAGCCAACCGGAATGTGCCAGTAAAGTATGATCTGGATTCTTTTTGTATTTATGAAAATTACTTTTTTGGGAGTCTGTCCTGAGTCTAGCATATGCTCCTGGCTGTCATGATATTATTTTGTAAAGAAAATAGGAATCAAATCTCTGAATATGGTTCCATGATTATTTTTCAGAATTTCATAATTAAACAGGTCTATCATCTTGAAGCCATGGCCTCTGGTTCTGACCTTTGGGTCGTGCATGAAGGAAGGGCATGCTGCTTAAGGCGCACACAAAACACAGACACAAATGTGCTCACCCTTTGCATTTATAATAAGACTGGGGATTTGAAAAGTCCAACCTAATATCAGTGTGCACTAATCCATCATTTTGACAAGCCTCTCGAGGTTGTGGGCAGCTGTGTAGTATCTAAAAACAGAAACACAAAAGCTGCACCTATCTTCTTAACCACAAAGAAAACCACAAACCTCAGAGGCGTCTCTCTCAACCCTTTTGTATCACTGACACTTACAGCTGTTTTTTTGTTACTCAAACGCCTTATTCTTTTCTGGAAAGTTTTATTGAATTTAGGCGACCGTAAAAGTGCAAGTTATTCAACGCGCTGATGTGGTTTTCCTATTGCCTTGTATGTCTACATATGTCCCTGGGTCATATCATGCGTGTTCTTTTTTAAAGTCATTTTTAAACGTACATAGATAGAATTCTTTGTTTGGGTGCAAATAGAAAGAAAAAAATGTGAGAACATGCACAACTTATGCTAAACAGACTCCTTATACATTCTCTACTTCCCAATCCCAGACCCAGTGTGCTGCACTATTTTACCTATTCACTAAAATTCGATTTATTTCACTACGGTTTTTGCATACAGCACCCCTGTTTGTTTTAATACATTTTCGAACCTGTGAAGATTTTTTACCAAATAATGTATTCCAATTATGTTTAAAAAAAATTCAGTTATACTTTTACTTTTTGATTGCATCACTTTTTCCATTCATTTTACCTACACACGAACATATTTTTAATAATTTTCTTCACTCCATTAATTAATCCAATGCCCTAATTTGCTTTGTCATATTTCAAGGTAGGTAGGCACTGATTTTTATGTCAGTCATTTGTAAGGTTAGAGATGTGTGTCATTATCGTGGTAGGCAAAGTCATTGTTAAAAAAAAAAAACTAACAAAATTAATTTAAATGTGGGCAAAGGCAAGCAGTATTGAGGCAGATGACAGCTGTGATGCTTGGGTATTCTGGATAAGACATGGCGGAGGTCAGACAAGTCGTTTTGATCAGTCAGATACGGTGCCTTTAGACCAAATGAGGGAAGAGTTTGTGGATTGTGCTATGTCTTAGACAGCAGGATCTAACCGTATACCGCATTCGTTCCACAGCCATTGACTTTTAACAACAAGCATTTGCAATGCAATAGGTCTCGCATTACTGATAGTTTGAGGTATTGGCATTGCAAATATTAATGCAATGCCAATAGCTCATACTTTCAGTAATGCGAGACCTAGTGCATTGCAAATGCTTGCATAGTGAGCCAGGAACCAGCATTGTATGTCTCAATGCAGTACCGCAAGCTGCTCCTAGAGGTCCCTAGCGAGCAAGGCACCAGCATTGCATGTCTTGGTGCAGTACCGCAAGCTGCTCCTAGAGGTCCCTAGTGAGCAAGGCACCAGCACTGCATGTCTAGGTGCAGTACCGCAAGCTGCTCCTAGAGGTCCCTAGTGAGCATCATAAACTACCTAAGCGAAGCGGTACACAGCTACTTGAAATATGAGCAATTATATGATTAACGTCATTAGGCCGTGGTGACAGCAATGGACTGCGGACAATCCACTATAACAAAACAAGCCCGCTCATGTTCACGTAAAAGAAAAGCGCGCCCACCATTATCCCATCTGAGGTAGCCGTGTTGCCTGCATTTTAAAAAAGCGTTTTAAGAGAGAGCGCAAGCGTGTAGCAGGCAGAAGAAAGCCAATTAAGAAAATAGTGGTCCCATGCTCTAAATAAAGCATGCATGTAACAACCAAAGTAAAAGGGTCAGTACTCATGGCAGGTTACAAATGAAGACAAGGGGGTACTAAGGAGGGACTAACAAGCCTATTAACCAATCAGAAGCCAGCATTTACAAAGGACAATGACACAAGCCAATGACAAATATGGGGGAGAGTGGATGGGGCTACAAGTACATACTGCAATACAGCATGCCTCGCAGAGCAGAGCATGCGCGCTGCTTCTAAGCTCAACCTAAAAAGTAGAGGAACTGATTTTATTAAATTAAAAATGTATAGGCCCGTCATTCACCAACAATCCCACGCGCTTCAACTTCTGCATGAGACTAGAATTCCTAAAGCATGAGTCTCTCACTACCCTTGACAAGCAGTTGGTTCCCAATCATATGGCATTCTCCGTTGGATTGTGGACCTTCAGTTAAATTATCAGTACCTCATAACTAAATGCATACATTTATAGCAAAATATTGGTGTATATGCAAACTACTTTCACAGCCCCTTTGTTTGGGAGAAAGGCTGCCGACTCTGTGCACAGGCTCCATGCTGACCTCTTGCATGTACATGACTGAAGTGCCAGGTAGAGAGCAATGGATGACCCTATGAAGCTCATGAATGCACTGTCAGGCATTTACTCCATGAATCGTGTGGCCCTTGAGTATCAGCATACAGGGCAAGTGATAAAGTATGGGCGTGTTCGATTTGTCTGGTGTTTGCATAGGTTCTAACAGAGCAATCAAAACTGTTTGTGAAGTGCTCTATGACTCTGGGGTGCAACAAAAACGGGGAGGGGGCTGTTAAATAGTCATTAACAGCTGATTTTAGCAGATTTTAAAACATGAAAAACTTGCGGTATTATCAGTACAAGGTCTATATATTCTGTAATAAACACATCTTGTCATTCCCAAACTTCCAAACCCCAGTCTGAATGGTGTTCACGGTGTCTTACTGAAAAACTATTGTCAGAGCATTGTGAAAATTGGGGGTAGAAATTAGCGGAAAATAAGATCTGAAAAGGAGTCAAATTACTGTGTTAGTGTGGGGTGAGAAAACCTGATCTACTGTAGACACTGGCTGCAAATGTACTGAAATAGAAAGGGGGTCTCAGTTTGTTTTTGGGGGCACTGGCTGGAAGGATCACTCACCACTGTCCCAGGGTCGCAGGGAGGCTCAATCCTGCCAACAGCTTCCCCCGCCACCGAAGAGCATTCCGGCCGCCGAGTGGGGACGAGCCTTGCCTTGCCCCGCGGGACTACAATGCCCAGCGTCCCTTGCCTGTCCGGACGCCGCCTCCTCACGCCTGCTGCTTCCGCCCGGAGGCGCTTAAACACCAGCAGCACCTCCCGCGTCGCAGGACGCGCGCGGGTGGGTGGCGCCGGGCGGAGCCCGGGCAGAGGGCGGGCCGTCTGTGGCCGTCCGGGGACGACGAGGGACAGGACAGGCCATCCCTCTAACACTCAGGATCCTGCACCATGGGTAAGCGCAAATTGCACTCTCCTACTGCTGGTGGGTCGCTAAAGTCCCTCGCAACTCTGAGAGTATTATATCGTACCTGACCAATGCGGTGGGAGTGCTCTCCACAGAAATTGCTAACACTGAACGAGAACTTGGGATAGAGGCCTCAAAAGATATAATTGAGGGTGAAGCTACATCTAGGCTATCTGCTACCCAAATACCCCTGGAACCTAGGATTATAATCTAGCATCCTAAGGCTCCCACTACAGTTAACCCTACAGGACAAGCCGTCCCAGGCCTGGAAACCTCAGAGCCCATAACCCCAGTGATCATCTCCCAAGGGGCTGGGCCAAACCATAATACAAAACAAGGAAAAAGACAATATAAAAGAGGCAAGATCCAAAAAATTGACCAGGTGGCTAAAGGAACATTGAGCACACTAGAGTCTACGTCGAGGGATATGGTGGAGAATATCCTTACAGATAAAGTGGAAGCCACATTGACACAAATTGCTAAGGACATAATCGATGTAATAAATGAATGTGTTGCTGGGATTTTAAAAAAATGCGAACGTTTGAACACTTACTTAGCAACTAAAGAGCTACCCTCTCCAAAGACTAGAGCAGACATCTCGATAGCCCAGAGTCTTGAGGAAAAACAGTTTATAAGCGGGAGGCAAGGGAATCCTAAGCATTTGGCCAGTAAGGTAACGGAACTGACTGTACTTCCAAGTTGTCCTGGCCAACAACAGGATGACTCTAACACACAGGATCGAGGGATGATATCTCCTCCCTTTGACCTAGATCCAGACAATAGGAAGGCCCTTATAAAAACTAAATTTGCCAACCAGCCAACTATTAACCTCCCCCCGGAGGCTGCCCCTTTTGTTGCTATTATAGCTAATGTCCCTCAGCTAAGGGTAGGAGAGAGGGAATCACCACAGTCACTATTAACCAACATTAAAACTTGGTGCAACGAAAATTGTACAGGGGACAAAGATATAGCTTCCATAATCCTAACAGGCAGACGGGTGGGGTGGCTGGGCCGAACAAAAAAATCTATGAAAGGGGACTGTGTGATTGTAAATTTTGACAACCCGAAGAAGGCTTCTCGACTCTTCTGGGATGCATCATGCTTGGATAGGGCAGACCAAGGAATCCGTGCACTCCCATTAGGATTCTTTCATCCCCCCTTTTATCCTCCCCCTCTAGAAGATAGGGGTACACTTCCTAGAAAAGACTGTAGCTGGAAGGATTCTCTTCGTACTTCATTGCCCAACGCAAAACAGGAGCTGGTTCACAGTTGGTCCACGATTAACACAGCTTTACGCCCGAAACCAAGCATAGACCCCGTAACTAAAAAAAGGGAGGCTTTGTCTTTACAAAATAGATTTTCACCATTGTCACAACTGGGTGAGACGGATTGACTTATAGATTCTCCAGGGGAACCCCAAATATCTCTTCAAATTGAAGAATCCAATCCTGATACTCCCAATAGAAAAGTGAAAATGGTGAGCTGGAATATTGCGGGGTTACGCTCCAAAAGAGATGATAACATCTGGCTAAGTTATATAAAGCAACACGATATTATAGCGCTCCAAGAGACATGGGACAGTGCGTGCGATTTTTGGGTCACAGGTTACACATCATTCTTCACCTCAGCAAGTGGTACGGTAGCAGGAAGAGACAAAGGGGGCCTTATGCTCTTGGTAACTGTTAACATAGCGGGTTTAGCCAAGCAGATCGCTTCTCCCTCCTTAAACCTACTAATAGTGGAAATTAGTTTGATGAACTATACCAAATTATTAATTATACATTTTTATAATTCCATAATCACATAATGAGCACCTTTGTATTCTTGAAATTTGTCTCCTGAAATACAAGGAACAGCAATCCACTTTTGTACACTTCATTTTGATGGGGGATTTTAATATTCACTTATGTAATTTAAATTTTCAAATTAAAGATAGGGACGGACCAGCAAAGGCAGTTCATCAACACTTTGAACATAGTCCCAAAGGAGAAGCTCTAGAGGCCCTTCTTTCAAGTGCTGATCTTTATGAACCAGGGTTCCAGGATAGGAATGACCGAGTTGCGACATACAGTGCCAGGAACTCGGAATCAATAATTGATTACATATTCATGTCGCCTGGTTTGCTTGGTTTGTGATCATCTATAATGCAGTGGTATCTGCCTTTAGTGATCACAACCCGGTATTCCTTGAACTGGATAATATCATTAAATTTGTAAGCAGTCAGGCTAAACCAGTGGCAGAAATTGCTATTTTAGTGAAGGACCAAGGGAGGAGGTTAAAGTGGAGTAAAGTAACCCCACCGGATTTTTTTAATACTCTAAACACGATAGCTAGCCACGAACTAGACATCTGTATGGATCCCTCCAAGATGGGAGTGGAAATGATAACTTCATTTGAAAAAATCTGTACACTTGTGGCAAAAGAACTAACTGTTAAGCCTCAGAAAAGAAATTCCCTAGCTAGGGGATGGTTTGATAACATGTGCTCCAGAGCCCATAATAACCTTCTGAGGGCCGTTAAAAAGTCCCCCAGGGATACATTTGAAGTTATCACCCTCAGGAAGGAATATAAAGTAACGCTGCAGGCGCGCAAAAGTGTTTTAAAAAAGGATGCTTGGTCAGCCCTAATGGACAAGGCGACATTAAGGGATAGCTCTAGTTTCTGGGCTATTGTCAACAACCCCCTGTTCACAGGTGTTGAGAATGATACCCTAGAAGTCAACATAAGTGAGAAAGATTGGTTGACCCATTTTAAAGATATTTACGGTAGCAACATGGATCTAGAACCCTTTGTACCACTAGAATCAGATACTGACTGCCCGGCACTCCATTTCTCGCCAGAAGAAGTTAGGACGGCAATTGAAAATACAGCAGGGAAAAAAGCTCCAGGGCCCGACGGTGTCCCAGCGGACATGTATAAGGCCGAAGTTAGTTTCTGGGCTTAACTATTGACAAATGTTTTTAATGCCTCCATAACATCAGGGCTCCCAGAATCATGGTCCCGCTTAACTATTATACCTGTATTTAAGAAGGGTCAAAGAGGAGACCCAAGGTGCTACAGGCCCATATCGCTCCTAGATTCATCTGTCAAAATACTAGGGAAGGTGATTTTAGCTAGAATAGATGACTGGGCTGGGAAAATAACATCCTTTCAAACGCTCAATATGGGTTCAGAGCTGGCAGAGGGACGGAAGACCAGTGTCTTAACCTGCACCTTATTTTGAATAAATACACAGTGGCATCAAGTGGTTCGGTCTACCTTGGGTTCATGGACCTGTCCACAGCCTTTGATCTTGTAAATCGGACCAGGCTGTGGACTATGCTCCTGGACCTAGGGTTGGACCAACCTCTGGTGCACTTTTTGGCTGAGGTACACCGGGATTTACATGCCTCAATAAGAATGATACAAGAGGGTGTTTGCACTGCAACGTTCAAGTCTGGTAGAGGGGTACGCCAAGGGTGTATTTTAGCCCGATGCTATTTACGCTGTATATTAATAACCTGGAAGAGTCATTGGGTAAGGCTACTCTAGACGTACCGCGTTTTGGAGGAATCTCGACAGCAGTTCTCCTCTACGCGGACGATGCCGTTTTACTGGCATGAACTCCCTTAGGCCTACAAAGACTATTGACCTCTTTTGGTGCTTTTATGTCTTCACTTGATCTTTTGATAAATACTGGTAAGTCGCATGTTATGGTAGTGGGTGGAAGGAAAAATAACGTTAACACCTTTTACTGTAATGAGTCAGTAATTTCGAGAGTTAAGGTCTTCACCTACTTAGGGGTGGTATTTGATGATAGGGGTACTTGGGCCCCCCAACTTTTGGCAAAGGCTAATGAGATGAAAAGATCTTTAGCAGCTATATTGGGCATTGCTAAACGTCTAGGGGGGAAACCAACTGAAGCCATCTTATCTATATATAGAGCCAAAACAGTCTCAAATGCAAGATATGGGGCCACCATATGGGGATATAAACACCCTGAAGCTATTCAAAGAGAGGAGAACAAATTCCTATGTGCTCTCTTAGGCTTACCCCAATCGGCAGCTACTTTTGCCACCCATCCGGAGCTTGGGATGGGCTACATCAAAGACATTATAAATATGGCCCCTATCCTACAGTGGATCAAAACTTGGCTGAATCCCCACCTCTCTCTTAATCATGCGATTTTAAAGGACTGTATGAATTTGGAAAATATGAAAAGTATCCAGTGGATGTTCTATATTAAAAATACCTCTAGGGAACTGGGGCGCCCAGAAATTTTTGCTAACCCAGAGGGACTGCTAAAAGCAGATCTGGCTTGGGTCAAAACCAACTTTATTAAGAACAGAGAATTGGAGCGGGAGGTGATTCAACTAAGGAAGTCTTCGGTAAGGGAACACTACCTATTAATCTCATCCCTTTTTATCCAATCGTACCTCACTGTTGTGACGGTCCCGTTCCATCGTTGGGTTTTGACCAAATTCAGATTCAATCAAATTCATTTGCTGCTAACCGACTCGAAAGTCTGGTGTTGGCCGGTGGACGCGCCCCGATGTACCTGTGACGGCTATTCCCTGCAGGACACAATGCACTTTACTTTTTTCTGCTCCTATTACAGTTTGCCCAGGAAAAAGTTTATCATTCCTTTTCTAAAGGGTAAGGGGTTTGTGCAAGCTAAACCTGCGTTGCTATTTCTAAAACTAATGGAGTCCCCATTCACTATGTTCGGAGTGGCAAATTTCATTGTAGCTTCCATTCGCCGCAGGAAATGTATAATGATGGGTCTTAACAAAACTGCTGGTGTAAATACATGATTTCATATTGACAATACAATGTTTTTTAACCTGTAATGTAATTATTAAAAAAAAATGTAGGTTTTAAAATTGTGCTCTTTTTTAATGTGTTTTAATGTATTTTTTTACCCCCATATCAATTTGTATACTGTACTTTTTGTGATTTTAATTAATCGAAATAAAGTGGTATTGAATCTGAATCTGAATCTTGAATCTGAAATAGAAAGCGTTACATTTAACAGAATGAGTTTCCAACACAGAAAATGGGAACATCACCCTGGGGCTTTGATGTAAAACTGTGCCCTTCTATCCCATTTAGATTGCTTTTCTTAAGCAGGGTCTCTATTCACCCTTGCGTCTGTAATTGCATACCTCACAGTCCTGATGAAGACCCCAATATGAGGCAGTAGTTACCCTTTCAGCGTATTTCGGGGGTCGAAACGTAGACTACGCCACTCGAGCACAACATAGGACACAAAGAAATTAATTAGTTTAAACCTATGTTAGATGCAGTTTTGGAACCATGTACATAATGATTGTAAAGGCATCTTGATTCTAACGTGATGTCCTTAACCAGTCACACCACCTTCACCCGGTCCCTCACAACTTGCACACTTTCCCTTCCCTTTCTTCTGAGAGCACATTGAAATGTAATGACTATACAATTGCATTCTAGTGTTTATGTGTTATTCACTTTATTTGATACAAGCTCAAAGCTCGCAAAAACAAGATTGCGTCAATATGAAATATGCATAAATAAATGCATACAAAACATTTACTTGGTCTAATGTATATATATTAATGTGATTTCACGGATGATAAATGAATCTGTGGTGAGTGTTATTTTGATGTGTTAGACACTTGACACAGTATATAAGTCATAACTTAACCAGGACCACTGTTTTTCTGTATTGACTTTTTTTTAGGCAGCATATTACTCTGATCAAGTGCATAATTTTAATTGAGCCACATCCAAGTGTTTATAACGTGCACAATTAAGTTGTAGCTGAAGGCAATGCAAGTTTCTCTCAGTGGGGCAGTATGATGTTCATTGAGGGAGAGGATGTGGCACTATGGCCAGAGCTGTCCAATTGGAACTGGGTTCAGCCTTCATGACCAGTCCACTAGACAACTCTACTGAGGGACCATATTCCCATGCTAGACCTTAGAAGGCCCCACTAGACCTATGAAGGCCTGATGTCTTAGCACAAGCAGGTGTACCCTAGTGGTGTCAATTGTCGGTTAACCGTGAAGGCCTATCCACCACAATCCAAACTGAAGTTCATCTCCAGTCTTGTGGGCAGGCCTACTAAGCAGCACACCCTAGAGCAACAGTGATCCCGTCAATGTGACTCTGTCACTGAGGTCACATGAACCTTGAGCAGGTTAGGGCGGTGCGAACAGTGTGACTGCACTGGGTACCTATTTTGGGTGGGTGGGTAGTGTTTGCTGCTTCCTTCCTGGCCTCCAGCAATTTTCAGCAACAATAAAAATGTCATGATAACTTCTGTGATTAATGTTCTTCCTAGAGAGAGATCGGAGTTTTGTCTAGTGGAAGGGTTGACTCCTGGAAAAGTAGCACAGAGAGGGTTAGTGTGCCTGCTGCAAAGAACGTGTACCATGCAGATCACAAAGTGCACATAATGTTAACTAGGTTAGTAGGTTACTGCTTTTGTCAGAGAGATCCTTTTGTTACTTGCAGTTTATAAGTTAAAATCCTAACATAGAACAGTGAGCTATTAAACTATACTGCCTACTAGTATGGTTTTCATGTGGCTTCTACACCTTGTAGTCCTTTGTCTTATGTAACATTTCCTATACAGTGATTTACACGTATAAATAATAGTCTCTGTGTAGTGTGTGTGATGTAAAGTGCTCTGACACAGTACCCTGCTATGAGTGGCGCTGTAAATCAAATTAAGTGCATCCGAGAAAGAGTGTGGTTATGGAGACTTGAGCATGGTTGCTGGGCGGGCCTCGGGAGAGCCTGTGGGACGCTTGTGCCGATCACAGTCAGGCAGGCTGACTGATATGTTTGGAGGTATTCGGAAGAATCACACCGGTATGGTTGGGCGAGTGGCCCCGGGCTGCTGTGCGCAGCCCTCTGCAGCTGCGAGTTCAGATGGTTGGCACCTGCTTGCACTGGTTGGTGGACCAGTGTGTAGCTGACATTCCGGTGATACATGTGAGAAATATTTGTGCCCGAGGTTTGACAATGGGGTGAGATTCGAAATTCGAGTTGAGACTTGGCCTCGCACGGTCATGAGCCTGCGGATGCCATGGGTGGCAGTCTGTGGGATGGCCCCGGGTGCCAAAGGCTCTAGCTAAGCCTCTATAGAAGCTTACAGGTTTAGTATTGATTTATTGTCTGCTGAGGAGTTTCGGGACCTGGATTTGGCAGGACGTAAGCCTGGAGCAACTTATCTATACTTGTAAGGAGCAGTTCCAAAGTAAGTTCCCCTTTCAGCCATGAGCTTTCTCTACCTAGCAGCTCGGTCTAGCTAGCGACTGAATCCCAGTCTCCATTAATCTTTTAACAGATTTCCCAGGAGCACTACCCGGCCCATTCCCAGACGGCACAGATATCTACCGTCTTGATGATGTATGTAAATAATCTTTCTTTACTTAATACCCACTGAACTTAGCACACTCACCGATCTATAACAAATAGGTAATTGATTCCCTTACTATTTTCGTAGGCTCTCATACCTCACAGTCCTGATGAAGACCCCAACATGAGGCAGCAGTTACCCTTTCAGCGTATTTCGGGGGTCGAAACGTAGACTACGCCACTCGAGCACAACATAGGACACAAAGAAATTAATTAGTTTAAACCTATGTTAGATGCAGTTTTGGAACCATGTACATAATGATTGTAAAGGCATCTTGATTCTAACGTGATGTCCTTAACCAGTCACACCACCTTTACCCGGTCCCTCACAACTTGCACACTTTCCCTTCCCTTTCTTCTGAGAGCACATTGAAATGTAATGACTATACAATTGCATTCTAGTGTTTATGTGTTATTCACTTTATTTGATACAAGCTCAAAGCTCGCAAAAACAAGATTGCGTCAATATGAAATATGCATAAATAAATGCATACAAAACATTTACTTGGTCTAATGTATATATAAAGGCGCGAGGTGTTTACAGGGGCCCCCCATAAGTGTAGAGGTAGAAAGAAGAGAGAACAAGCCTCAAAAGTAAAGAAAAATGGGAGGACAGCAGGGAGGGAAGCACAGGCACAGGCAGACCTAAAATCACCAGCCCAGATAGATGCACCAAATAGACCAAGGCAAAAGGAGTATAACCCAAGAACGACCCCGATAAACCCAAGAAAAAATGGGAGAACAAAGGTCATAAAAGAGAAGCCATTAACACCCTGTGCTACGAAACAGAAAGTAAGAGTAGCCTTAGGACATCCAAATAGGGGTAATAGAGCTGTAAGCCCTCTAGTCCAGGTAATTCCAAGAACGGGAAATATCGGGCGGCGATCAGAGGGACCAAAGGCAAGACAGCTCCAATATGACACCCCTAAAAAAGTACAAGAGAGAGAGAAAAATAAATGGGTGTATTTGGACCATATGCAGTCGGGGAAAAGGGGTAGTACGAATGGGAGTACGAACAGGAAAAGGAACCCCCTGAACAGAGCACAGATCTTGAAAGTCTTTGCAGAATGTAGTAGCCTTAGTGGGATCAGTACAAGCGATCTCCGGCAAATTGGCTTTGTAGAGACCAGAAATGGTAAAGAAATAACAAAAGTATCATTACATTCAGTCTTGGTAAAAATGGCAATCCTCAAAGCAACTAGCGAGATAAACCACCTGGGAATAAGAATAATCCCGGAGAGGGAAGTAAAAGCCCCCAATGACAATACCTTCCTAAAGCATCATGCAGGTTTAGGGAGAAGACAGGTGAGATTATATAAAGACGAGGAAGGGAACCAAAGCTGTCTGAATATAGAAATAGACAATACAGGAAACGAAGTCCCATGGGGTAATTGGTCACACTGTAGCAGCCCAAGGTTCGATTTAAACAGGAGTCATACGGAGGCCGAGGGAGATGAGGGAGGTATGAGTGAGATAGAATAGGATGAGGGGGTGTCGCAAAGTCTAGGTCTCCTGTCATGGAATGTAAACGGGCTAGGCAATGAGAAAAAGAGAGAAACTATAAAGGAGATAGTAAATAAAGTGGACATTGCCTGCTTGCAAGAGACCTGGTCATGTGACGAAACCCCGTTTAATGAAGGATACCTACAACTAAACTGCCCGGCCAAGAAAAAGAACTTTGGTCGTCCGTCGGGTGGTTTAATGACTTTGATTTCAACGAAAGTGCTCAGAGAAGTAAAACTGATAAAAATGAAATGTAAATGGGTTCAGACTAGCAGAATAGAATTATTGACAGTGGAAAAGAAGTATAAAATGCTGACTATAATGAATGTATACATGCAGTGGGAGAATGGGGCAGAGTATGAGAAGGAGATGAAGCTGTTTAAAGAAGATGTAGATTCTGTTGCAGAAAAATATGTATTGGATACCGTGATAATAATGGGGGATTTCAATCATAAACTTAACCCAAAAAAGGCGGATATCTGGAACAGAGAAATGTTAGAGGTGTTTGGTATAAACCCAGCAAGGTTCCCAGCAGGGGAGATATCAAAACATGAAGCAGCTCTGGTATACTTCCTAGGAGGCAGGGGTTTCCAATGCCTGAATGGAAGAATGAAGAACGACTGCCCAGCAGGGAAAACTTTTAAAGTAGGTTCTCAGAACTGCCCAATTGATTATATGTTTTTACATGCCTGGAACTTCCCCCAAGTACGGGAATTTAGGTTGGAACAAAAAGAGATTAGCGACCACATCCCTCTATATCTAAAAATACAAGGGGGAAGAAGCTTACCCAGAGATAAAGTGATCACCCAGGAGGTGGAGTACCCTAGACGTGTGACGACACGACTCACGGAGGAATATCAGGCAAAACTGCTAGCTATGCAAATTAAAATAAAGCCGGAAAATCTTGAGAACAAAACCTTGAACTGGTTCATAGGTAAACTAGAGGAAGTTGTCTGTTGTTTAAGAATTGAACTGAAAAGGGTCAATAATACAAGTCGAAAACCACCCAGTAGAGTAAAATGGTTTTCAGTAGAGTGTCAATCCAAAAAACGTGAGATCCGGGCAGCACAAAGAAAACAAAAAAAGAACTTCAGCCAGGAGAGACAGGATCAGGTAACCCGTTTAAAAAGAGAGTATAAAAAAATGGTAAATGACGCTAAAAGGGCATTTAAAGAGAAATGCTGGTCAAACCTGCTGGAAGCGATTGAGGATAAAAACCTAAGACAATTTTGGAAATTGGTAAAGGCAGCCCTTAGCCCCTCTGATGGGGAACTAAAATGTGTAGTTAGTGAGGCCGAATGGGAAAAGTATATTAGGGAATTGTATGGGGCAAGAGCCACCACAAACCAGGT
The DNA here is from genome assembly GCF_964263255.1 of Lissotriton vulgaris. Taxonomy (NCBI): domain Eukaryota; kingdom Metazoa; phylum Chordata; class Amphibia; order Caudata; family Salamandridae; genus Lissotriton; species Lissotriton vulgaris. Next base: position 669,994,267 of record NC_141685.1, on the reverse strand, counting down.
AGTGACACATAAATGGCAGGAAATATCAGCAGACCTAAAAGCTAAATTTTGCGTAAAACAAGTAGAAGATACAATAAGAGAGCTGAAATTATCCAGAGCAGCAGGTCCGGACAACCTCCCAGCAATAATTTTAAAGTCAGACATAAACTGGTGGGCAAGATTCTTTGCTCAGATGTTTGGTACAATACTAACAGAAGGCAAAATGCCATCCAACTGGAAGGGTGCTATAATTAGGCCCATCCATAAGAAAGGTAGCATGGAGGCACCACAAAACTACCGCCTGATTAACCTCCTTGATATAGGAGAGAAAGTTTTCTCTAAAATTGTACTGAAGCAACTCAACATATGGGTAAAAGAGCGCCAGATTGTCCCTACAGAGCAAGGAGGTTTCAGGGAAGGGCACTCGACTATAGACCATGGGTTTGCACTGTGGGCATTGGCGAAGAAGTCAACGGAACAAAATGGCAAGTTGTGCTGTTGTTTCGTCGACTTCCGAGCCGCATTTGACTCGGTTGATCGCGCGTGCCTATGGGAAGCTTTACTTAAAGTAAACATCCCGAGTGACCTCCTGACAATAATAAAGGAACTACATAATGAGAACTGGGCGCAAGTCATCAAGGATACGGAGGGCTCCTTAACGCAAAAAATACCCATCAGAAACGGCCTAAGACAGGGGTGTGTATTAGCGCCGCAGTTATTCTCCTTATTCCTGTCAGACCTCCCGGCCCATCTAGAGGTCGAGGGTAGTGCAAGTCCCAGAATGAACGGAAACAAGGTGGCCTGCCTACTATATGCAGACGACCTTGTCATTGTAGATCAGACAGAAATAGGCCTCCAGCGTAAGCTCAATGCCTTCAACGCATACTGTGCTAATAAATTTCTTATTGTCAACCTGGATAAAACTAAAGTACTTTGCTTTGGGAAAAAACTAACCAGATTCAATTGGTACCTAGGGGAGCTCAAACTGGAGACGGTGAATGAGTATCGCTACCTAGGTATATGGTTCGACAAAAGCCTAAAATGGGATATGCATTGGGATACACAAAAAGCCAAAGCACACACATCGATATGTGGCCTAAAAATGTTCAACAGGGACTACGGTGAGATGTCGCACAGACCAATGCTAAGGGCCTTTGAGGCAATGATACCCCCCCAAGTGCTGTATGGGGCAGAAATCCTTTATTTGAGCGGTAAAGGAGCCTGGGACTTGGTAGAGGGTAAATGCCTCAAAGGACTCCTCTCTCTCCCACAATCTGCGATGGTGCAAGCCATAAGAAGGGAAATAGGCACAAAGTCCTGGGAGACATTAACTCAAATGGCAATACTTAGACTTTGGAAACGTCTGGAAGACCCCGAGGGACAAAAAGTAGCACAATGGTGCAAGAAGGAAATCCAAATGAGTAACCTAAAATGGGCAAAAATGTGCAGGGAAAGAGTTACGCAAATCTGTAAAAAATTAAAGGTAGAGGTAAACCAGGAAACTCATCTACTCCTTTGTACTAGGAGTGAGTTGAAATCAAAGGGGAAGGAAATATCGGGATTGTCCGATATGGAATATCTAGCGAAAAAGAAATCAATAACACATATGATGGGCGCATGGCTAAATGAAAACTGGTTCCCCTACCTAGACATCCTTCCCAACCGCGGACTTAGGCAGGAGATCTTAAGGCTGAGGGTTGGTCTAAACCCATTGTTAACAAATAAAGATCTGAAAAATAAATTGTTAGATAAAAATGGATGTTGTAAATGTAATTTGGGGTGCAAAGGAGACCTGGTACACATCCTACTCGATTGTCTGTTTTTACTGGAACAGCGGAAACTGTGGTTACGTCCCGTGTTCCTAAAATATGATATAAGCTCTAGAGCGCAGGCAGCCAACCTGTTAACTGAAATACCCACTATCGACATTGCGATTGCTCTTGGGAAATACATAAAAGCAGCATTAAGTGAGCTAAGAAACCGGGAATAACAGGTATATTCTAAAGCATTTTAAATTAATGAAACTAGTCTAGCTGAAGGAAGTAGAATGGGTTTGTTTTATTAATAACTGTGGAATGCTAACTAAAATGCAATTTTAAGGGCGTCGACAAAGGATGAAGCGTGTGTAAGAGTTTTAACTAATATGTGATGGATTTTATTGTGATAATGTTTTAAATGATTTGAGCTCATCGTTTTAACTTTTTGATACTCTCTTGCACCTGTTTAAATGACTAAGGTCATAATAAACATACCTTTTGACTTGACTTGACTTGATATATATTAATGTGATTTGACGGATGATAAATGAATCTGTGGTGAGTGTTATTTTGATGTGTTAGACACTTGACACAGTATATAAGTCATAACTTAACCAGGACCACTGTTTTTCTGTATTGACATTTGGACCCCGGTCCTGGAGCTTTAAGGGTCTACCCCTTTATCACTCCTAAAAAAAAGTCAAAGCAAACACTCATAGGGAATGCAAGATTAAGTAAAGCATGTGAAATGTAAGCAGAAACAACATGGTCACCGTAACAATCTCTCACTCACTATTCAGAAATCAGCGAGTGATTTTACTTGAAAAGTTAAGGACATGACTACAGGGCCCTGAAGGGAACCATTTCAATGTCCATTGATTATATCCTTACAAAACGTAAGCAGTATATTTTAAAAAGACCCCATTCATAAACACAGAGCCATGGTACATTTTGTTTTCCAATACACTCATCAACCAGGTATTGCAATACATCCAGGAATGGTGCACTTCGCTACCTGTGGACAACAATTCTGTTCAAAGAAAGACGAGAAAACAAAAGTAGCGCTTCACTGCAAAGTCTGCAAAGTGCGGTTGATGTGTTTTGATGTGAATAAAACCAATCTGACCACTTTGCAACCACTCTGTCTTGCTTTATTTAGTTATGTATTTATTTTTTATATTTAAAACCTTTTATTTCTCTCAATCCCGAGGCTACACTTTAGAATAGAAAATGTCAGAAAAAGGGCATTTCCCGCAAGAGTGTTTATTTTTTGGATCCATTTCACAGGGAAGCAACTAAATGAAAGAAGGAAAGAGAGGTTGTGAACCGTTTCTTCAAGTCACGGTTTTTAGTAAGTGAGGAGCAAGACAGAAAGAGAGGGAATCAGAGGCGTACCTAGAATGACTGACAGTAGTGTCAGTGAGTGTCCCGGTCCCCAAATAAACTACAAAGGCCACCGCCCCCAAAATAGTGCCGCCAGGGGCGGATCGCCCCCCCTCCTCCCCAGCTACGCCACTGAGCTTCTATTGTAAGAGACACCCATGCACTCTGAACCAATAAAAGACTCAGGACAAATTGTGCTGAAGAAACCTTAAACCTGGGATTGATATATGTTGCTCTGCTGAGAAGGAAGAGAAAAAGGTAGTGCCAGCTGCTGCGCATTAAGCAGTCCATCAATGTGTGGTAATGCTGTGCAGATGTTCAACCCTTTTACAGTGACATATCTTTCCATGTATGCGCCTCCCTCTAAAAAAAATAATAATAATACATCGTCAAAAAATCCTAACAGTTTCATTCTCCTTTGTTTTAATATCTTCGTAGAAGCAATGGTATTGATAAAAACGAATTGAAGCAATAGCTAAAAAGGATGAGAAACATTTGGATAAAAAGATGGAGAGAAGGAAGTAAAAATATGGTTGAATTTAAATCATTAAATCATTGGATTTATACTGCGACTTGGCTGTGCAGCTTAGTGGAACCATGGATGGTTCCCCCATTGAATAGTTTTTGTAAAGACATAATATCTTAAAAAAACAAAACACAACTCAAACACAATAGCAAAAATAAGTGTTTTAAACATGCGGAACTGTTTGACACAACCATGCGCTGGTGCCTGGCAACCCAATGACAGTGGCTTACTTTTGTAGGACTGGAGAAATTGTAGATGTTTTTTTAAAAAAAAACAAAGAAACAGCTTAGCATCTGTACAATTGTATCGGTGTTTAGCCTTTTAAATGTTTCCTGACTCTACCATATGACTATGCTGCTTCACACCTCAATTAGATGGCCTCTGCTGTGCAGGTTAGTGCGTCAGTATGTACATTTCAAAAGCAGACACCAGAGTGCTCCTAATGTCTGCTACAATTGCGCACTACGAACTTTGAATCTACTGAGAAGAACACTATTCCAACCATTAGCAAAAGTCAGCCAACAGCTGTTGATGACTCAGTTACATGGTAAATGCTCTCCACTCCTGATGCCTGCCCCATCTCAGACTTTAGCAAATCAATGTGCGGCCTGCAAGTATTATAAGTATTTTGCGCATGTAACTAAAGTCACAAATTCCTCACCTGAGGATTACGCCAAGTTGCCACTGCTCTAGCTTTTGCGTTTCAGCTTGTCTGGTGGATGGCTGTCGCAGCTGAGCACTGTGCTGACTGACATTGAAAGAGTGTGTCGCCTTATATTAGGTGCTGCGGCAACAAATGATGGACAGAATGCTGAATGAATCAAACATTCACTCCCACTCAAGTGAATTGGGTTAAATTAATCGCTCTTTAGCTCACTAAGTCACCCCAGTTTGGACCAAGCCATATGCAAATCAGTCTAGACCCTGCTCCTCATGGGAACAGTCCAGCCTGAACTGCCAAGCCGGGTCCTCCCTGGACCGGAAACAAGCATCTTGTGACCAGTTTCGGGGGCATCATCCCTCATCAGCCAGGCTAGCTTGAATACAATGGCACAGCGAGAAAGGGACCCAAGTGTGGGAAACCACATGAGTGGCTGTCACACCGGCACCTTGCTCAGTTTGCCTCCACCTGTCATAATTAACTAAATGTTTCATGTGGAACGTTACGTCACGTGTCTGGAGGCAGTGCGAGACAAGAATACTACACTATGCTTTCAGTAGCTGTACCGGCACACTAAAAATGCAGCAAAATTATGGCTTTCATAATACTTGAGAGTGAGAAGAGAGGAGAAGCTAACGGAAATTGATGAGGACCTGGCCCCCTGTGAGGAAAAGTGAGTGCATGAACGGCAGTGATCATGCCGTGGAATACCCATCTATTGCTGAAAGAGAACAAGCTGGCCAGAAAGAAGAAAAGAGCCAAACCCTTCAGTTAAATATTTTGGCTCATATGTTTTATTAGGAATTGAGAGAAAACCAGTGGTTTAAATGGGCCAGTACTTACCAGTACTAAGTAACAGCACTTCTCAGTTTTCTCCCCTGGAGTACAGGAGCTTCTTCTTGTGTCAAGAGAGTACCTGTACTCCTAGAGGCAAGCTGGGGGAACGGCTCGGGGGCATGGGTTTTTATTAACCCTGGGCGGAGTTTGTGGAGATGCACTACGCGGAGCTACGCGAAGTGAAAAAAAAAACTCTGCCGCACTACACAAAGCTCCGCAAGCTGCAGCGTTCGGTAGAAAAATGCAGTTCCCAGTGATTTCACAGTGCCAGATGCTTGTCCGCACTGTGCAATCATTGAGAACAGCACCATGCACAGCGCAAGCTAACCTTTTCTACCCCTTAAGTATATTTTTAATCGAGCAGCAGCTTTCTCAACGCGAGTGATGGTGAGCATACGTGACCACTCACAATGAGTAACATGACCTCCACGCGTTGAAAAATGTCACCAGGGGGTTTATTTTTCACGCTCGCGCTTGCCAACTTGATACTGGCGATTGCAAATGAGGAAAAAGCTCGCCGGGAGGTGGGTTTTCCTCGCTCTCGCTCACCAATGTGATGTTGGTGAACGCGAGCGAGAGAAAAAACTCTGTTCCGATGCGCGAAGCAGAGTTTTTCGGAACTCCGCGAGCTCTGCATAATGCGGAGTGGGGGAAACTCCGCAAACTCCACAAGCGGAGCGGAGTTCACCGCCCAGGCCTAGATTTTATGCAGTGCAGGTGCTGCTCAATACCTTCAGGGCGAGCTTGTCTGTGAGGTGCTCTGACAGTCAACAGTGAGTGTATTCCAGTGCTAGGTTGTTGCTGCAGCCTTACACTCTGACAGCGTGCAGCGTGACAGCATTAAGGAGATATGGCCTGTTGGACTGAGCTACCCACATTGGAACTTTTGCGTTGTCAGAGGGTAAGGCTGCAGCACTGGAATACACTGTCAGAGCGCACAATGCATGTGGCCAAGTTCAGCTCATATGTACAGTGCACAATTAGTACTTTTTAGCAGTTCTATATAGCACACACTTGGCAGGAGGGTAAAGCGCTTTAAATGAGTAGTGCAAGTACTATACGAAAGTGTACTTTTTATTTTTATGGCACAGAGAGCTGTAATCCCAGTTTCTGCTCAACATCCTGTTATTCTGGGTGATCTTCCCCTACCATAAAAACAAAAAAAAGATGTTTTCATGAAAAACTTCTGCTTCTCAAGTAAAAAGCTTTAATGCCCCTTTGGCCAAGTTCGCACAATATAAAATTACAAAAAACACCAATTACGACGTGCACATATGAAAAAACTTGGCCGAAGGACACTAGAACGGTTTAGCATTGAATAAGAAAATGCCACGCCCCCTGACACGCCCCTACAAGACTCTCAAGACCCATCACAATAAATTAGGTGAATACTTTTCTTTTTCCATTTAAATCACTGGGGAAAATCTTACGAAGTGAACAATAATACACTTTATCTTCACAAGTGCGCCTTCAAATGAGAAATGAAGTGCACGGCCGGCCGGGCAGTATTAGTTTGTGTGTACGAGGAAAGCCTTTCTGCACACACCTTTCCATTTCAGTCTAAATGAAGGCCTGATTTCACCTCTCAAATCGGTAGGATTTTTAAAAGAACCCAAACAAAATTATAAAATATCAATTTCAAAATACCGAAATCAAACGTTCAAATCAATTTGGCTGCGGGGGATGGGGCAATATTTAAAGTGTTCAGAACACTGGTACTTTATTCAGAACATAAATAATAGGACATTGAGGTGGAGTAAGCTCCCAGAATGGGGAATCCTATTCACAGCTCAAGCCTCAATGACTAATTAACAAGCTGTAAAATGTTTGAATTGTAGAATACAGCCTTGGGAGAAAGGCTGCCACTAAATTTCTCCTAATTCGCTCTTAAACCAATCTTTTAGAATGAGACACTGATAAATATCCTACAAACATTACAGACCCAACTATCATAGTCCAAAATATATGTGGTGAACATGTAAATATTCAGTTAGATCGCACATTTTTGGGAAACGAGTGCAAGGGTGATTCACAAAAAAACCTATAACCAAAAGGGAAAGAAAGCAAAGGCATAGGAGATGTAAAGGGCGAGAGAGACGAAGAAAGGGGGAACGAAAACATACAGGTTTTGAGATTTGAAACAATGGGAAGGAAAGATAAGGCGTGAAATGCAGAGAAAATTAGTTGGTGAGTGTAAGAAATGGGGGTTACCCAAATCTCGAAAGGGGTAGCATGGCATCAAGCGGGCAGGCCAAACTTCGAGGACATGTGAAGCATTCACACAGCACCCACAGTCAACACACCAAGCACACCACAAAAGAGTCACAACACCACCTTTGGTTGGAAAAAGAAGAAGTTTAGTGATATCTCCAACCTGCAAGGTAAAAGAATGCAAAACATAGTGACACAACAGGACGCCAATTAGCGCCAGAGCCAAGTGAATAATGGGGGGAATTATTTACATAGGAAGTAGTCCATGCTGAAAGGAAGAAAAGGGATGGGATCAAAATGACGTTAGATCTGGGGCCAATCTGGCGGGGCCAACTCAGACTCTCATCCTTGGGGGTAGGCTGTAATTGCAAAGTTCTACATTAGCATAGAAATTCATCGTGCACAATAACGCCAACCCAACCCCTGTAAGGGAAAAACATTAGGGCATCACGGCACATCATAAACAGGAGCACTTGTAATAAATCAGCCCGTCTGGCCCATTAACCTGATACATAACCAAGGGCCTGGAATAACACATCAGGCCAACCTATTGACCAACATTAGGCAGAACATACATCGCCCAGTATTAATATCCGGTAGGGGCCCTCCTCATAGTCCAGGAACACCTGTAAGGAATCAACTAGGCTCCCTCTACCATCAAACTAGGGGTATCAAACATTAGGGTGTACACAGCAGTCAACCCTCCTTACTTCTAGACTCCCTTAGATATTTCCTCCCTCAGGCTCCCTTAATAACTGGGGATCTCAGGGCAACCCACACAGTAGGGACCTAAATTTGCAGTGAGGGGGGATAAGACTCTCTACCCCAAAATATGCAATAAGGGCAACCGGCTTGCTCCCGAGTTGTCTAGTAGGGCAGTTAGTTGTAAGAAAGTCAGGGCAGTTCAATAAACCTGGAGCCCAAGTCGCAGGTGTCCTCTGCCATACGGGCACCTGATAATGCGACACAGTCCCCGGGGCGGGCACCGGCAATGTACCCCGTTGCCCTCTCTGTTCCCCACACAGTTAAGCGTAGGCCCCACTCACTGGGCTCTCCTCGATGGCTCCTGCGGGGCTCAGTAGGTCCTGCAGGTGTCCTTTGGGGTCTCCTCTGCAGGTGGGGACCAGGCACCGACAATGTGCCTTGAGTCGCGGAACTCTCCGGTGATCTGCGTGGTCACTCGGGCCCACAAGGCCTCAGCATTGCAACCGGGGCTCCCTCTTTACTATGGGGGCCCGCTACACAACTCCTGCTGGCTTCGGGCCTCCTCTAGGCTCCACTCCTTTCCCAGGGACCCGGGGCTCTCCTCATCAGGACGCAGGGCTCCTTTCCAGCGGAGGGGGCAGGCACCGGCAATGTGCCTCGAGGCCCCTCCCTCCCTGTGGCATCACTCAGGCCCCCCTCTCCTCTCGGGGGACCGGGGGGGGTCACTGCACCTCTGGGCGGCCCAAGCGGGGCTTCCTTCTCTGGCCCCCTCAGGTCGGGAGGCGGGGCTGGCACCGACAGTGTGCCCCGGCCCCGCCTACCTCACCGGTCCCTCGCGTGGGGGCACAGACCGGCGGGGTGGCCTCCCGCTCCAGTCGCTTCTCTCGGGGCTCCCTCCTAACCACGGGGGCCCGCACCGAAGCTTCACCCGGGTCCCCCTCCTACCTCGCGGGGACCCGGGGCTTCGACTCGGCCTCTTCCTGCCTTCCCGGCCGCCCGGGCCGGCAGCCAATCCCTGCGCGGCGTTGGCGGGGGCGGGCCGATGACGCGGCTGGGCGCCCCCGTCACGTGACGCGAGTGCCGCGGCCTCAGGACCCAGCCCCTTCCTCACTTCGGCGGCCCTCTCCTGGTACCGGGGGCCGCCGCAACGATGCCGAACACGGCGGGGGCTCCCTTGGCGGCGCCGGGCCGCGGCGGTGACGATGGCAACAATAAGGGGTAGGCTCCCTTTTAATTCATTATTTATCTCGGCAAAAGCGCGCCTCCACAAATGGCGCTATTCACAGGATGCCAGTCTCCTCAGAAAACAGCGAAAACGGCGCTATTTACGGCGCACTGCACCTCCCTCTGCCCACAACCTCAGCTCCTTCCTCAGACCACGCAGAGGGGGCAGCAATTTAGCACTTCCTCTGCGCTTCGCAATTATAGCGCTCGACAGGCAGGCTTTCCAGCCCTAGGGGGCCACAACAGTTCCAGGGCCCAGCGCTTTCACAGGGCCTCACAGCAACTCAGCCCGCAGCAGTTCTTTTGGGGGGACAATCTTCCCCATGGTGCTTCAAAAGGGCAGACAGTCCCACAGCAATTCCTCAGGGGCACACTCCTCACCTCCTGGGCGCTTCTTCACACAGCGCTAGCGTGGTACCCGGTCAAATAGCGTCAGTGACCTGGATAGGGGCCCTCCCTTGTCAGGGGCCCATGGGGCCAGCAGAGGGGGGTTTATAGGGGTGCAGGGCCCAGCTCACAGGCCCATGTGGCGGTAGCACCTCACAGCAGGTCCCCCTCTCTTCCTTGTCCCAGCGCTGACTGACTCTCTTGTGGCACTTCCCTCTTACTTATACCCTCCTCCCAGGCAGTGCCAGGACCTTCTAGAATGTTGGCAAAGCTGGCCTAAACTGGCTTAAGGGGAGGGGGTGAGCACCCTGGGTGCCAGGCTTTCCCTCCAAAAGCTAGGGGTAGCTGGGTAATATTATCTAGACCACTGACCTATGGCAGAACAGTGGCAAAACCCATGGCCATGGCATCCATTTTAAATACAATACATTTCAGTCAGGTGCAGTTCTAAAATGGGGAAATTCACAAGTGCTCACACTATTACATGACATTACATTTTCAACAAGGTGTCTCACACCACTCATGGCCTATACAAGTTTAATACCATGGGGGAGACATCCTAAACAAGGGGGTCAAAAGCGAAAAATTTTGGGGGAAAAGGGCCAAGTCCAACACAACTCCCCCCCAGCCAAAAGCCAGGGTAGAACGATCAATGCCTTGATGGGCTTCCCTGCTTGGGGCGGAAAAAGGTGGACGCAGGCCTGCAACTACAGGAGCACCTGCAGTTTCTCCTCCACTCTGGAACCCAATGGTTCTCTCTCGCAACCCTCCCTTCACCAACAAAACCACCCCACTGGTGTTCCCTAGTGGGAAGTTTTTCCTTCTTAGAGTGGGAGGCTCTAGCCTCAGGCTTGTAATACTCTTGGACAACTCTCCTCTCTCCAAATTGCCACTGGTCCACCCCCCTGGGGTCTACACCCTCAGACTGACCAGCCCTTAGGGGCGAGGCTCTCCTCCCCCTACTTCTCCTCCTAGGGTTACGCCATCTCCTACGCCTGGGGACACCCTCACACAACCACTCTCTCCCCAACCTGGAGTCGAAACCCTCAGGCTGAACCGGTGACAGGGGCGAGTCCTCCCTCTCCCTGCACCCCCTCCCAGAGTTCCGCACCCTCCTACCCGGAGAAGCACCCCTGGGAGTCACTTCCGGGGGGACTCTGATTACAGATGCCCCTCCCACCAGGGCAGGCAACTCCTGTCCCTGGCCACCTAACCCGGGATCTGCGCCCTGTGGCTGAGCCGGTGACAGAGAAGAGACCTTCCTCCCTCTGCACCCCTCCCAGAGTTCCGCACCCTCCTGACTGGAGTAGTACCCCTGGGAGTCAATTTGGTAGGGACCCGAATTACGGGTACCCCACCTTCCAGGTCAGACAACCCCTGAACCTGGAACCCCAGTACAGGATCTAAACCCTGTGACTGGTCAGACCCCCGAACCACTGGAGCTCCGATCATTGATGCTCCGGGTCCTCCTGACATGAGGGGATCCCTCCCTCTGGATGACACATCGGGACAGCCTAGCCTCCCAACCTGGGGTTCCCTTAAAGAACTCTCCAGGCCCGGTGACCGCAGTTGGGGCACTTGGGACACCTCCCTGTCTCACTCCCTTCAGGATCACTCCCCTCAGCCTTCCCAGACGTTCTGGCATTTACCCAGAGGTCTGCCTCCCGTGCAAGTTCCCTGGGGTCTGAGAACCCGCACTGCAACAGATGGTGACGCAGTCTTGGGAAACAACTCCTCAGCATGTGCTCCCGGATAACGGCATGGCACAGCCCTTCCCAATCCTCCACTGCTCTCCTCACCACCCAATCCTCCAGTACAGTCCAACACTCCTCCTCAAACTCTCCCCAGGACTGATGGGACAGCTTTCCCCTGCCCCTGAACACTAACCTGTCCTCCTCTTCCGGGGAATCGGGCACGGTCTCCTGGGCTTCGGGAGAGGGACTCCTTGCACTGGACCTACACTCGCTGCCACCACTGGATCCCACCCTCCTCGGTGAATCCAGACTCCTAAAACCAATCTCAGGGGACAACCTACCCACCTGAGCTGATCTCTCTCTGGCGAAGGCCCTCTCCGCCTCCGCCATCCTCTCCAGCGCTAGGACTTTTTCAGTCTCTAGTCGCTGCTCTTCGACCCTTAGCTGCGCTAAGCCCTCGGCATGCCTGAGCTTTGCCAGCGCCAGCTGATGCTCCCTTTCTTCCCTCCTATCTACCCATTCTTCTGGGGACAGGGAAAGGGATGGGGCAGTACCCCCGGGGCTGGACCCAGTGCGGGACTCCCTATCTACGGTGTCCTCATCAGCTCCTGGCATCTCCGCCCTCTCAAACTCTTCCTCCTCCTCATCGGAGTAACTACCTCCCAGGGTTCTGGATGGGGAGCCCTCTCTCTGGTCTCTAACCCACTGACCCTTCAAAAACTCGGGGGGGGGGGGTAGTCAGACAAGTCCCCACCAATCTCTAAGGGCTCTCCCCTCTTGAGGGCCTCATAGAGAAACAAATTTCTCCTGATGTTTCCTACTGGAGGTATCCCTCTCTCCAGGAGGAAATCTATCACCTCCTGTTCGGTGTACTCCATTAGTTCCACCTCCTCATAAACCAACCCCATCGTGGCGAGGACTCTCGGGACACACCCACAGTGGACCAAGGGGACACAATTGTCAAACACTTTCAGGCGGAAGCAATTTAGCAACAATATTCTTCCAAACAATAATCCCCACCACAAGGCTCTACTTGTGGTGTAACCTGTGGTCGCTGTGGTACTGCGCAAACACAAGTCCTATCCCACCGCTTGCCACCAATGTAAGAAATGGGGGTTACCCAAATCTCGAAAGGGGTAGCATGGCATCAAGCGGGCAGGCCAAACTTCGAGGACATGTGAAGCATTCACGCAGCACCCACAGTCAACACACCAAGCACACCACAAAAGAGTCACGACACCACCTTTGGTTGGAAAAAGAAGAAGTTTAGTGATATCTCCAACCTGCAAGGTAAAAGAATGCAAAACATAGTGACACAACAGGACGCCAATTAGCGCCAGAGCCAAGTGAATAATGGGGGGGGAATTATTTACATAGGAAGTAGTCCATGCTGAAAGGAAGAAAAGGGATGGGATCAAAATGACGTTAGATCTGGGGCCAATCTGGCGGGGCCAACTCAGACTCTCATCCTTGGGGGTAGGCTGTAATTGCAAAGTTCTACATTAGCATAGAAATTCATCATGCACAATAATGCCAACCCAACCCCTGTAAGGGAAAAACATTAGGGCATCACGGCACATCATAAACAGGAGCACTTGTAATAAATCAGCCCGTCTGGCCCATTAACCTGATACATAACCAAGGGCCTGGAATAACACATCAGGCCAACCTATTGACCAACATTAGGCAGAACATACATCGCCCAGTATTAATATCCGGTAGGGGCCCTCCTCATAGTCCAGGAACACCTGTAAGGAATCAACTAGGCTCCCTCTACCATCAAACTAGGGGTATCAAACATCAGATCAGGGTGTACACAGCAGTCAACCCTCCTTACTTCTAGACTCCCTTAGACATTTCCTCCCTCAGGCTCCCTTAATAACTGGGGATCTCAGGGCAACCCAGACAGTAGGGACCTACATTTGCAATGAGGGGGGATAAGACTCTCTACCCCAAAATATGCAATAAGGGCAACCGGCTTGCTCCCGAGTTGTCTAGTAGGGCAGTTAGTTGCAGGAAAGTCAGGGCAGTTCAATAAACCTGGAGCCCAAGTCGCAGGTGTCCTCTGCCATACAGGCACCTGATAATGCGACACAGTCCCCGGAGCGGGCACCGGCAATGTACCCCGCTGCCCTCTCTGTCCCCCACACAGTTAAGCGTAGGCCCCACTCACCGGGCTCTCCTCGATGGCTCCTGCGGGGCTCAGTAGGTCCTGCAGGCGTCCTTTGGGGTCTCCTCTGCAGGGGGGGACCAGGCACCGACAATGTGCCTTGAGTCGCGGGACTCTCCGGTGATCTGCGTGGTCACTCGGGCCCACAAGGCCTCACTCAGGCCTCAGCATCGCAACCGGGGCTCCCTCTTTACTATTGGGGCCCGCTACACAACTCCTGCTGGCTTCGGGCCTCCTCTAGGCTCCACTCCTTTCCCAGGGACCCGGGGCTCTCCTCATCAGGACGCAGGGCTCCTTTCCAGCGGAGGGGGCAGGCACCGGCAATGTGCCTCGAGGCCCCTCCCTCCCTGTGGCATCACTCAGGCCCCCCTCTCCTCTCGGGGGATCGGGGGGGGGGGGTCACTGCACCTCTGGGCGGCCCAAGCGGGGCTTCCTTCTCTGGCCCCCTCAGGTCGGGAGGCGGGGCTGGCACCGACAGTGTGCCCCGGCCCCGCCTACCTCACCGGTCCCTCGCGTGGGGGCACAGACTGGCGGGGGGGCCTCCCGCTCCGGTCGCTTCTCTCGGGGCTCCCTCCTAACCACGGGGGCCCCGCACCGAAGCTTCACCCGGGTCCTCCTCCTACCTCGCGGGGACCCGGGGCTTCGACTCGGCCTCTTCCTGCCTTCCCGGCCGCCCGGGCCGGCAGCCAATCCCTGCGCGGCGTTGGCGGGGGCGGGCCGATGACGCGGCCGGGCGCCCCCGACACGTGACGCGAGTGCCGCGGCCTCAGGACCCAGCGCGGCCCCTTCCTCACTTCGGCGGCCCTCTCCTGGTACCGGGGGCCGCCGCAACGATGCCGAACACGGCGGGGGCTCCCTTGGCGGTGCCGGGCCGCGGCGGTGACGATGGCAACAATAAGGGGTAGGCTCCCTTTTAATTCATTATTTATCTCGGCAAAAGCGCGCCTCCACAAACGGCGCTATTCACAGGATGCCAGTCTCCTCAGAAAACAGCGAAAACGGCGCTATTTACAGCGCACTGCTCCTCCCTCTGCCCACAACCTCAGCTCCTTCCTCAGACCACGCAGAGGGGGCAGGAATTTAGCACTTCCTCAGCGCTTCGCAATTATAGCGCTCGACAGGCAGGCTTTCCAGCCCTAGGGGGCCACAACAGTCCCAGGGCCCAGCGCTTTCACAGGGCCTCACAGCACCTCAGCCCGCAGCAGTTCTTTTGGGGGGACAATCTTCCCCATGGTGCTTCAAAAGGGCAGACAGTCCCACAGCAATTCCTCAGGGGCACACTCCTCACCTCCTGGGCGCTTCTTCACACAGCGCTAGCGTGGTACCCGGTCAAATAGCGTCAGTGACCTGGATAGGGGCCCTCCCTTGTCAGGGGCCCATGGGGCCAGCAGAGGGGGGGTTTATAGGGGTGCAGGGCCCAGCTCACAGGCCCATGTGGCGGTAGCACCCCACAGCAGGTCCCCTCTCTTCCTTGTCCCAGCGCTGACTGACTCTCTGGTGGCCCTTCCCTCTTACTTATGCCCTCCTCCCAGGCAGTGCCAGGACCTTCTAGAATGTTGGCAAAGCTGGCCTAAACTGGCTTAAGGGGAGGGGGTGAGCACCCTGGGTGCCAGGCTTTCCCTCCAAAAGCTAGGGGTAGCTGGGTAATATTATCTAGACCGCTGACCTATGGCAGTCCAGTGGCAAAACCCATGGCCATGGCATCCATTTTAAATACAATACATTTCAGTCAGGTGCAGTTCTAAAATGGGGAAATTCACAAGTGCTCACACTATTACATGACATTACATTTTCAACAAGGTGTCTCACACCACTCATGGCCTATACAGGTTTAATACCATGGGGGAGACATCCTAAACAAGGGGGTCAAAAGCGAAAAATTTGGGGGGAAAAGGGCCAATTCCAACAGTGAGAAAAGAGTTGAGACAGAATTCATCAAGATGTACTGATCACACATTTTAATACTAAGGCCTTTCTAACTCCCATTATTGTGTTTAAAGTTTCAGCTAAGTCCAGACTTCCAAATAAACAACGCTTTCAACGTCTATCTTATGGCAAATATTTTAAGGTTGCAATCTGACAAGCTAATTATACCCTTAAATGGATTATTTCAACTTGCTGATCTCTGGTTCTATGAATGAGTAATAATGTGTTTTTAATTTCTACCACACTTCAGTCCTAGGAGGCATGTCTTATCCAAGTCAGCTGGTTAAAGAGCATCAGATTGAAGTCTGAAAATGGCTATTCTGGTTCCAGACCCAGAGGGAAACTAGGCTTGAGTAGGCTGGGACTGATGAGAAGCATCTGAAGTTGGAATACAACGGTTTTTCCAGGAGTTTGGATAAATATGTTAGTTAACAATTTATCTGTACGTGATGGTGATGGATTATGTGTTTAGTAAGAATTTAATGATGGTCCACAAGGGGGTGGTCTCAAGTTTTCATTCTTTTGAGGACTCGTTAACAAGGTCTAATAAATAGATATAATACAATTATATAGTACAAGCCGCTTGTAGCGCACACACCTGCCTCCGAAAAGGCATCTGGCGCTAGCAGTAGAGGCCAGAATTGAGAAGGACTGCTAGAAATGGGCTTAAACGCTCTCTAGACAGGAGTCAAAAAGCAAAGTTTTACTATTCTTTCTAAAGAGAACTTTAGAGGGGCTACACCGCAAATGGAGAAGGAGGATTCCATAGCATGAAAGAGGGAAAGATAAAAGATCTGCCATCTCTTCTGGCCTTAGAAATGCGAGGCAGTTGAAAACGTTGGAAGTTATTAGATTTCAGGGATCTGACTTGGCAATAGGGCTTAAATCTCCTCCTCCGAGAGGCGGAGTTCTGAATTATTTGCAAGTATTGATTTAAGTAGGCTTGCAAATCCAAATAAAAGCTATTGGTAAAGTCCAATTTAAACATAAACAAGTCATGGACAATCGTCTTCCGAAAGTCTTCGGGGATAAGGGGGAGCATCCTTTTTAGTAACAGTGTGGAAAAACAAATGCTGGCGATAGCCTTAAATTGGGGCTTGAATGACAGATTAGAATCAAATGTTACTCCTCGGTTTATCCCCATCTGTGTCAGAGGAGTAGGGCACACGCAATTCTGTTGGCCACCATTTACTGGAATCCGGGGAGGTCTTAGTGCCAAAGAAAAGAATATATTTTTTTTCTGAATTCTGTAAAATTGCACAGTTCGTAAAGGACTGAGCTGGTATGATGTTGCTGAGTGAGACGCATTCACAAAGCCTGCAGAGTGTCTCCTTGATGCTGATCCTGGGGATCGGTGAGAAAGCACCCGTCAGGGGCTGGTCATTTAGGGCTGGTCATGTAGGGTGGTCTTTTAAGAGTGATGATGCAGGCCTGTCAAACTTCTAAATTGGTTATTCAGATTTTGGGCATCAAAGGATTGTCTGTGAAAAATTTGAAGTTCACTTGTTAGAGGTAATGATAATTTTGCAAAGTTTACAAAGATTGTATTTTGTTGGTTATACTACCTTTCTTTTCCGTGAAAAGAGTGATAGTATAAAACCATCTCTGTGAAACACTATTAGAAATGTGTGGTTGATAATTCACTTCCATTACACTTTCTACCTCGGCAGTTCACACAAACCTTACGATGGAAAACATTGCTTCTATAGATGGTTATTCACCTACATATCTAATAGAAAATAATAGCCTGCGGCAGCGGGGGCCCTCTCCTCAAGCAATCAGTTTAAGCCTTATTGACCAGTTTAGCCTGATGCAGGAAAGACCTAAATAAAGCTCTTAGTACATTTTAGAACGTAGAACACTGAGGGCAGGCTGTTTGAAAGTAAACTTAACGTCAATAAGACAAATAGTGGAATATTGGAGCAGAAGGTCTAACCCAGCCATTATCGGCCCTCCCTTGTCTTCAGATGTTCTTGCAACATCCCAATGATCTAAAGAAGAAGGAAGAGAACATACATTCTATGACTAACACAATTTCTGATTTAAGTTTCCAATAAAATGTCCATTTAAGTCCATGTGTGCATAGAGGTTGGATTTTTAGGGATGGAAAGTGAAATGTGTTACAAGGTGGTTAAGCAGCGGTGGCTCCTCCACAATAGCAGAGACGCGTCACCTCAACTGGCTCAGAGCCAGCACATGAAAAATAAAACATTTTATTATCGTTTTATTTTTCAGCTGCTGGCTGAGCAAGCATGTGTAGCGAGGGGGGGTGTTGGGCCATGGCAGATGGGGCGGAGTGATGTGCACTGATAAGTGTGCATGTCGGTTTGTCCGGCTGTCTTACGCCGGCCAAACACACATGCGCACCTATGTTTTTCCAACGCAGCTCTATTGCACAGCCGGGCCAGAGAAACAGCACAGACTCCCTGTGCCTGAGCGAGCGTTAAAACAGCCCACTCAGGCCAATCCCCGCACTGCTCTCATGCTTGGTAATAGCATGAGAGCAGCGCAGGGATTCGATGAGGAGCAGGAAGCAGAGGAGCACAGAGGCGTGAGGCGGCCGGCAGCATCAGGTAAGTTTTATTTATTATTAACCCCCTCCCATGCTACACCTCCCCCGGATTCCTCCCTGCCCTTTCAACCCACCCCACCACTTTTTATTTAAGTCGGCAGCCACTTTGGTTAAGACTGAAGTCCTGTTCATCTGTAGCATGGAAAGTACTGTAGCCAACCCACAAAAATATTGTAAATAGCAAAGCCACCTCATGAAAAAGAAAGGTGGCGGTTAAACCAACAATAATGGATCCAAAAGATGGCAGTTATGGGGCGATAGAATAGTGCTGGCTAATGTGGGATGCTTGAACACTAGTAGGGATATTGCTCGCTACTGAATAGAAGACAGTCCTACTCCACTAGAGATATGGCTTAGGGGAGTAATAAAGTGGCACAGACAATATATAAAGCTAGCAGTTCTCCAAAAAACATACACACAAAATATAAAACCCCTGGTAGACTTATTTTCAATATGTAGCATCCGAACTGTAAAAGTGATTGAAATTATAAGAATATAGAAAAGATAGGTTTGCACAAGAAGGTATGCTGCTGACTTTGGAACTAGGGAAACAGGTTTGAGTCCTAGCGTCAGCTTAGAATTTTGTGTTTCTGGGTAAATCACCCAAACTAGCCAGGTCTTAAAAAAGTACATAAATAAACATACATCTGACCTTGTGTAGCCTGATCTGGTACTCATGTAAAACACTCTAATGCAAAGGGGCCACGTTTGTGTTACATAAAAATTGTAAAAAATAAATAACAAAATAAAAAGGTATAAAATTGCAGTTTCGTTGAACAATTGCTAATTGTTAGGTTTACAAAAATACAAAAACAAAGTTAAAAAAGAGAGAAAATGTTTTCAGTTGAAATGGTTTCTGATGTTAAAACCATCGCTGGAAAAAACTGCTCTCAAGTTCCCATGCATGTAATGGTGTAGCATCTTGTACAAGAGCACGCTCATCAGAAATTTGACTTTTGAAAAGTGCAGTGTGGGTAATATTGACGTCAGGTCTCTTTTCATGAAAAGAAAACAAGAATTCTTTTGCATCACTGCTTTGCTGAATCATAACCGGGGTTTTCGGAAGTTTGGTGGTCCTCTAATCTTTTCAAAGACTTTTTGGGATACACAAACCACATCTCAGCTATCCCAGACCAAAAATAGCACGCGTACACTGCCGGGAACTCAAAAGGCAATTTCCACATCTAGAGGATAAAAAAACGTGCAAGTCATCTATTTTTTAATGAACTTATTTCTTTCAATTGGGTAATTAAATAAGGTGGTGACATGGCCCCTGTTCACACGCAATGTGACTCAAAACCAGTTACCTCATTTAAATGCCTGCTGTTTTAATATTAAACTTTTGGGATTTGGACAACTGGTTTCATGATTCATCTGGACACTGGCCAGAGACAACGAGGGTGGAGAAGCACTTCGGAACCTCGTACGAGAACCCTCAACCGGACGTAATGAGGTGAAGTTTGAGGTCAAAGCAAATAAACTCTGTTCTTCAACTCCACAGAACTCTGGTACTCGATGGGACTGTGGTACGGCAATCCTTCAATGCCCGGTCAGAGTGCCAATGAAAAACAAAACTTGAGTCAGGGCTCGAGTTGGGGGTCCACGCGGGTGGAGGGCGTCCCCCCATTCTTTTCACAGGTTGAATGCCGTCCCCCCTGCCAAGAAGCTGGGCCCCACAGAAATGTGCTGAACGTGTCCCGGTGTAAATTTTAGACACTGGGACCTCTTCAGCACGTGACGTTAAGAGGTCATTTGCATACTATCAGTCCCCCCACTTCTTTTTATAGGACTTGTGCCCTGACTTGAGTAGACGGAAACCACTCAATGGGACTGTGGCACAGCATAGCAATGCTTCACTGGCCAGTCAGAGGGTCCATTAAAAGCAGAACTCTGGAACCCTAGCACCAAGAAATGGGACTGTGGGGTGGGGCGGCACGACAATCCTTCAAAGGCAGAGTTTCCATTGATAGCAGAACTCCGGAACTCCAGAACCAAGCAATTGGACTGTGGGGCGGCACAGCAATCCTTCAATGTCCTATCAGAGGGTCTATTGAAAGCAGAACTCAGGGTACCCTAGAACCAATGAATGGGACTCTGGGGCGGGGGGACAATCCTTTAATGGCCTGTCAGCGTGTCCATTGGAATCCGAATTCCGGAACTCTAGAACTAAGCAAGGGGACTGTGGGGCGGCGCAACAATCCTTCAATGGCCAGTCATATTGTCAATTGAAGGTAGAACTCTGGAACTCTAGCACCAAGTAATGGGATTGTGGGGCAGCGTGGCAATCCTATAATGGACTGTCAGAGTGTCCATTGAAGGCAGAACTCTGGAACTCTAGCACCAAGTAATGGGACAGTGGACGGCGTGACGATCCTTCAATGGCCAGTCAGTGTCTCCATTGACAGCAGAACTCCGGGGACTCTAGAACCAAGCAATGGGACTGTGGGGCGGCGCAACAATCCTTCAATGGCCAGTCAGAGTGTCTATGGAAAGCAGAACTCTGGGGACTCTAGAACCAAGCAATGCTGCTGAAATCCCTCAAATTGGACCTCAGGCGCTCTGAACGCCATTGGAGGCGCAACTATTGTCCCTTTTGCGGGCCAAATACAAGTCACTTTTAGTTAACTATAAGAGGACTGTCCTCTCAGCCAAAACCACATATTTTTCAAAGAAAATCACATTATCAGCCAACAAGTCCAAAGAGATTTTTTCCATAGTTCGCAACTTAGTTGCTTCTGATAGGGTCAACCCTAATCTTGTCCCTTCCCAAGCTCTTTGTTCGTCCCTTAATGACTTCTTCATAGAGAAGATTGCGAAGATTAAATCTAATATTCAATCACCATCTTCGCCACACCCTTCCCCTGCTCTTCCTCTGCCCTCTTTTTTTTTACCACTTTCCCTGTATCTCTATGGACTCCTTTCTTGTTTTACTCCAGAAAGTGAAGTCAGGCTCCCAGGCTGATTGTGCTCCGGCCCGCATCCTGAGAGAGCTTTTCATCAATTGTCCCGACCCCCCCTTTCCCTTCTTAATGCCTCTATTTCTCAAGGTCTAGTTCCGAAATCCTTTAAATCGGCCATAGTTCTTCCCATTTTAAAAAAGCCTAGTTTAGACCCTTCCCTTCCGACTAATTTTAGACCTATTTCCCTCCTTCCATATCTAGGGAAGATCTTGGCGAGTCACATTACAACCAGCCTCTCCACTTTCATTGAGGACAACCATCTTTTGGCCTCCCACCAAGCGGGATTCCGCCCGGCCCACTCAACTGAGTCAGTGGTCCTTTCCGTCCTTGACGAGCTAAAGAGCAAGGCTGACTCCAACTTACCTCAAGCCTTGGTGCTCCTTGACTTGTCCGCTGCGTTTGACACGGTCGATCACTCCATCCTTCTCGGCCGTGTCAGCGCAGCGGGCGTTCGGGGCACTGCCATCTCTTGGCTCGCATCTTTTCTTAAAGGGCAGACTCAGGTGGTCCATCTCTCTGGTTTTTCTGCCTCCACCCGCCTGGTTCCCTGTGGGGTCCCCCAAGGTTCCTCCTTGTCTCCCCTCCTTTTCAATCTTTATATCCACCCCCTTATTCTTTCTCTTCTAAATATGGGGGTCTCCGTATACAATTATGCGGACGACCTCCAGCTTGTGTTTGATCTTTCCTCTCCCTTGGATTCCCTGCCCAAATTTCACTCTACCCTTGTTTTCATTTCTGAGTGGATGAACCACAATCACCTTAAACTAAATCTGGACAAGACGGAGTTGGTCCTGACGGGCGCTACCACCACCCTTTGGTCCGCCGCCTTCTGGCCTGCCATCTTCGGCCCCCCCTCCAGTACCGGCGGCCTCAGCAAGGACCTTGGGCATTAAAGTCAGTCAGGACCTCTCCATGCATGCCCAGATTAGTTCAGTTGTCTCCTCTTATTTCCTATCCCTCCGTATCATTCGGAAAGTTTCCCGTCTTGATTACGGGAATAGCCTCTACGTGGGTATCCCGGCCAACGAACTCCGCCGTCTTCAGGCTATCCAGAACCAGGCCGCCCGCCTCATTCACCACCTTCCCAAGTCTTACCACATCACTCCTTTTTTGAAATTCCTTCATTGGCTCCCCATTTGTCAGAGATCCCTTTTCAAGATGGGATGTCTGGCTTTCATGGCCCGTGCCCGCACTGCCCCGGCTTTCATTAATTCCCTCATCAGTCCCTACATCCCCCAGCCGTACCCTCCGCTCCTCCAATCAGGCTCTTCTCAATGTCCCTCGCTTCCGCAGATCCAAAACTGGAGGCACCAGATTCTCTGTATTAGCTCCTCGCTTCTGGAACAGCCTTCCTCTCTCCATTAGATCCATTCCAGTTTACTTACAATTTCGCAAGGCCCTCAAGACTTTCCTGTTCTCCCAAGCGTACTTTTGCTGATCTCCCTCTTGGCAGACTTCTGTGCTTCTAAGCCAAAACTCTAGCGTCAGGAAGCCGCTTGGTCACAGTGCGCTCCATCAAGAACTTTTAACTTCAACTTCAACTTCTGGGATTGTGGGGCGGCGCAACAATCCTTCAATGGCCTGTTAGAGAGTTCATTGAAAGCAGAACTCATATTTGAGAACCAATCAAAGGGACTGTGGTATGACACAGTAACCCCTCAAGGGCCAGTCAGTGTGTCAATTAAAAGCAAGTAACAACATTGTCAGCGTTAAGGTCGGTTGTCTATTATCCACTTTGGAAACTTGCCAAGTTAAGTCTGCAAAACAGTAGGTGAGCAAGTGGTGAATTAGTGATGTATGAATGGCTCTTCTATGACAGAAGATCCATCGTAGAATAGTTGTGGGTTCCTTGGCACACCTGTGGTGATTTGGATTCTGCAAGATAACTTGGAAAGGGACTTTGAGAAAATCCTAGAATGATTATTGTAAACACATGTCTAGTTCCCATTTTTCTGTTTTCATGTAAGTAGACATACAAAAAGACAACCAGGCCGAGACTTACGAATAATAGCACAGATAAGATCGGCTGGGACATGTATCTGAGACCAGCACTAGAGAGCCAACAGTACCCATCAACATAACAGAGTAGATAAAAAAGCATGATGTGTTCATTTGCGCACCTCAGAGTCCCAGCCACTTACTTATCGTTCTTCTCACCATCCATATATTTACCATCTCGCCAAGGAGCCCAGACCCTTTTTCTACTTTTTTGGACATACCAGCACTCATAAATAAAATTCTCAGTAGAGATATAGAAATCCATTCCCACATCCACTCTTCAATTTGTGGAAAGTTGGAGCTTTCTCAATCCTGGGCAGTATCCCATCAAGCCATCATTAGCGTCAGACCATATATTTCTTCACAAACATTTTGGGTATGAGTGTTATCCGCAACCAACGTGCACATCATGTCATCATGTAGCCTATACCAAACGTCCGCCACAGTCCCTTCTCTGGACGATTGTTGACTCTCATGTGCGGCCATAAGACACGCAAAAGCGGAGAATGTCACATTTAGATGTCTGTCCACTGAGTTAATGGAATTAATCTACGAGATATGTTGGGATTTTTCTGGCACAAAATATTAGCCTAATTACGGCTAAAGGTCATTTCTGAGAAGAGCAGAAATGTGGGATAATCGTACTGCTGGTTCATGGACGTTGTTAATCTATTGATCAGATGAGGAGGCAAGCTTTTCATAGCTATAATCACCCAGGACATTCTCTGTGTCAGGAAGTGAATCTGCTATTCCCACTCCAATGGATTATAACACAAAAGATGAGAAATGTTTTACAGGAAATCCCTGTAGCACTGCAGACAAAGGCATATGCAAAGAAACCAGACAGATGTGTGCCATACGGGTTCAAGAGGAAAAAAGACACCTACCTTATGCAAACAGGGGTACCCTTGGCCTTCTTGGTCATGGTGGTGATGACCAAGACCAAAATAAAACGAAAGGAATTCTCTGTGCATCACAATTTTATAGTACTTATAGGACGAGGACCTTTCTTCTTTTTTAATTAACTTCATGTTTGAGGGATTGATATGATGAGCCAAGCTTGGTGGTATGGCAATGGATGGGTTCTTTAGCCATGGTATATATCATTCCTTATTAGAAATAATCTCCATTACAAAAGTTAAAATGTCACTAAAGGAAAAAGAAAATGATGATCACTACCTAGATATTTCAGAACAATTTAATTTAATAAATGTAATCCTAAATCTCAGAAAGTATTAGCTTTCGTTCATAAGACACTCCCAAAAATCATCTTGTAATACCAAACGTTAACCCTGCTGATGGTGAGAGAAGGCATTGTGATTGAGGTCCTGACCCCAGTGCAAACAGCATTTAACCTACAAGACCACTGATAGTAGCTGCTTGCGGATATGAGCCTCACTAGCTAATATGCCGAATGCATTTCACCTGAGGGGTGATGAATCAGCCTATTAATGGTGGCTGAAACTGCATAGTGCCCAGGGCCAGCTCATATAATCCTGATAAGCGTCAACCAAAAGAATTGACAGCTTGCTACGACCCACCCTCCTCCTTCCCAATCAGAGTATTGGGGTGATTGCCGGGTCTACTCATGCACCCAGCTGCAGGCAAGGCAGAACCAAACCTTCGCTGGAGGCCTGAGGGGGCTGAGGAAAGAGGATGACAAAGTAACCTAGCTATCTAAATAGCGATCACAGCCAGTCACTGTTTACTGCACCCTAAAATGGGAAAAAACAACCAAAACTCCAAGCTTTCCTTCACCGCGAGGAGGCCGGTGTGGGAGGCTGGCGGCAGGTGCGAGAGCAGCCAGCCCCTGGACCAAAATACAGAAGAGACTGGCAATGACCGATATCAAACATCTGCTTAATGAAATACTTCAAAGCTTGCGCACAATTGACTCAAACATTGATACCCTAATCCTCAGACTAGACCGAATGAGCAAGAAGCTTGATAAACGTGATAATCGACTGGGCCAACTTGAGCAAAGAGTTTCTGACATGGACAATGGTGCTACCACCTCCAATGAACAGCTCTCACATATGAAAAAAGTTCTGGAAATAATTAAGGTGAAAAATTAAGACCTGAAAGCTCACTCACCCACGCGATATGCTAGCTCCCAAAGCACCCCGCAGATTACATTGATTTGGCCCAGTGAACGATATGGGCATTATTAAGCTCCAGCTGAGGTACCGTGAATCTGAACCCGTTCAATAAAGGTCGTCGTATCAAGACGATTTTGGTATCAGCGGACCGCAAATGACGAGTGCGGTATGTATAAGTGTTTTCGTCATAATCGATTAATGGAAACTCCAGTAACCAGGAGTCCCTGCGAGACCAGGAAACAGCTGATGGTCCGCTCTCCCTGCTGGCCCGCCCCCCGCCCATTGCTGGAGGATAAAGGCCCGCCCTACCATCTATCTGTGGGACACCTGTTCTTTACGGAGGCACTAGGAAGCAGACGGCGTGTGTCATACCAAACGGACCCTGCAAACCGGCTCAACATCTCGCCGCACCCGCTCCGCGGGTGCCGCTTCGGCCAGGTTTGAAAAGCGGGCGCTGAGGAGGCTTCTTAAGGCGGCTGGGCGTGAGGCTAGGCGGGGCTGCGAGCGTGCAGGGACTCCAGTAACCAGGAGTCCCTGCGAGACCAGGAAACAGCTGACGGTCCGCTCTCCCTGCTGGCCCGCCCATTGCTGGATGATAAAGGCCCGCCCTACCATCTATCTGTGGGACACCTGTTCTTTACGGAGGCACTAGGAAGCAGACGGCGTGTGTCATACCAAACGGACCCTGCAAACCGGCTCAACATCTCGCCGCACCCGCTCCGCGGGTGCCGCTTCGGCCAGGTTTGAAAAGCGGGCGCTGAGGAGGCTTCTTAAGGCGGCTGGGCGTGAGGCTAGGCGGGGCTGCGAGCGTGCAGGGACTCCAGTAACCAGGAGTCCCTGCGAGACCAGGAAACAGCTGACGGTCTGCTCTCCCTGCTGGCCCGCCCCCCGCCCATTGCTGGAGGATAAAGGCCCGCCCTACCATCTATCTGTGGGACACCTGTTCTTACGGAGGCACTAGGAAGCAGACGGCGTGTGTCATACCAAACGGACCCTGCAAACCGGCTCAACATCTCGCCGCACCCGCTCCGCGGGTGCCGCTTCGGCCAGGTTTGAAAAGCGGGCGCTGAGGAGGCTTCTTAAGGCGGCTGGGCGTGAGGCTAGGCGGGGCTGCGAGCGTGCAGGGACTCCAGTAACCAGGAGTCCCTGCGAGACCAGGAAACAGCTGACGGTCCGCTCTCCCTGCTGGCCCGCCCCCCGCCCAAACACCCTCCCTATATAATAGACGCACACTCCCGCAGCGCGGGACGCAGCTCGGGGCGAAGAGCGGGCCGTTTGAGGCCGTTCGAGGACTGAGCGGACTGGACTGGCCCATCCTCTTTCGCCCTTCATATCACACCAAGTTCTCACTCAGGACTACAAACTATCGCTACCTCTTTACCTTCTCACTTTTACTACCCACTGGTTTCCTCCTTTCCCCCAAGGTATGTGTTCTAGGATAACCAGGAGCAAAGCCTCTAAAAGTGGTCATCCGATTAGTGGCCCCATGGATGACTTTATTACCCGCACCAACTTTGCTATAGATCAGGAAATATCTAAACTTCAAGCCCGGGTATCCCTAGAGTTGGTCGCTGCTAGAAGATTATCGGAGGTTATTGCTACTTCTAAAAAATCCTCCCTAGGCCCTATAGCTGTCGCGGTCACTCCAGAGCGAACCACCATTCCCCGATGTATAGTTACACAGGTCGAGGTCCATCCGACCCCGCTCCCACTCACCCTTACTCCGCCCTCCGTCCAACCACCCAAACCAAGCGAAGCGAGTGTACCCGCCATTTCTTGCACCCAGAATGTTACCACTAAATTCCCACCCCCGGTGATATTTAATGCCCCTAGTGTAACCCAACCTAAACGGAAGCACCGCTCTCGTTCCGCTTACTCTCGGAAGAAGGCGAAGATTGCGGTCTCTCATGATTTGGTAATGCCGGATGGCGCAACCACCATCACCCAATGTGTTCAGGTCCCTGTGGTACAGTCCGCAATGGAGGGGGAGGGGGTTGGGTCATCTGCTGAGCCAGCCAACTTGATCTTAGAAGATGAGGGCTTGCAGGTGGACGGGTTGGGCAAGAACGATAGAGAATTCATAGATCTGGTGTGGGAAACTCTAAAAAAACTCCTCTCTCCCCTAGATCTCAGACTCTCACGGATCGGAAATAATTTACTTGAGATGGAAAAGAGCATTATTGCTCTTGCCACTCTCGGCCTGAGAAGTCTTGAGAATAAGGATGTTCCTGGCGCTAATTCAACACCTTTAGTTCCAACACCACAAGCCCATCAACCTCTCCCCATAATTCCTACTGCACGCCCGGTCCCCAAACCAAGGACTATGACTGTGGATCAAATTCCAACTACTACAAACCCCAAGGCTCCCAAACGTGCCCCCAAACACCCCCCTGCCAATCCCAAACCTGGAGTTACCCCCAAACCACATCCTGGCGATTCGGCCTACCAGCCTACCCAGGATCTTCCAGCAAAGAGCAACTTTAGAGGGGGTTACATTGACCTCCCACCGGAGGCCAATGACTTTGTGGTTGTCCTGACGGGTGTTCCCCAGATCTGTAATGACCAATACGAGAATCACTGGTCCTTGAAAAATAAAATAATGCATTGGCTTAATGTCAATAGACCAATTCCTAATGGCCGTAGAAGTAGAGTCCTGATGGTGCGCAGAACCCCATGGGTGGGCCCAACGAGGAAAACCAATTCTGGGGATTGTATAGTTGTAACATTTGACGACCCTCACACAGCGCAGCATATATGCTCGTGGCCCTGTAGTGAAGGGTCCTCTGTTATCCCCAGGCCACTGTCCTTTTTCTATCCTCCACGCCCCACATACAACCAATCAAACAATTGGTCATTAGTCAACTACCAATCTAGGAGAAGCCGCCCTAATAATCGTGTGGATCCCTACTCACACTGGAACGGCTTCCCTACTTCAAATAGATTTGGAGGCCTTGAGGAAGTAGATTGACTTTCCAGGCACCCTGGATTCCATTCACTGGGGAATGTACCACCATTGCAAGCTGAAGGCCCCTGCGAATCTCCATGTGTCTGTAAGGAAGCCTTAGTTACTGACCTCCCTCTTGATCTGGCCAGAACACCAAGTAGCCCACCCCCAGAGGGTGGGTTGATAATTCCGAGCAAGGTAGTTCCAGCTGATTTGATCGCTCCAGGTGATTCTTGCCCATATGGTAGGGAGGTCCAGTTGGTTCCCTCACATATCCCACCCATGCCTTCCACCCAGGCCACCTCAGCACCGAACTATTCGCTGGAGGATACTATGGCCCCTAATAACCCTCAAAATGAGCCCCTAGATAGGCCTCCTTCAGGGGCTGTGTTCTCTGCATTCGAACTTTCTCACTCCGTTGCTCATTCTCCCATAGAGGTACCGCTGCTAAAGATTGTAAGCTGGAATGTGGCAGGGCTTGTTCGTAACCTTGATAATCCAGAATGGAATGCGTTCTTAGAGCCCTATAACATCTGTATTCTCCAAGAAACATGGGCTCAGGAACCAAAACATAGGGTAGGTTTTGCAACCTACTTTGTTCCAGCTCTCCAGCAAAGTGGATCCAAGGGGCGCCCGTCTGGTGGCCTTTTAATATGGGTCAGCATTGCTCTGGGCCTAAAAGTAAGCCATAGGCCCACCAAATCTCCTGACCTACAGAGGATCTCAATCCACTGCGAAGGGGGGAGGATGTTAGAGGTTTTCAACCTGTACCTGAGAGGCGCTAGAAATGGGTCATCAAATCTACCATCGACAGGCCTAAGTAACGACCTAGCTGCTTGCAATATCGACTCTTACGTTCTCCTTGCAGGCGATTTCAATTGTTGCTTCGAACCACTGGCAAAGGAGGACATTTTGGAATCTTTCGATGAGGACACAAAAAGAGGAATCCCGATCCTGACTCTCGATCCAATTCCAAAATGGACGCAAAGTGCGATAGACATCAATGCACTTTGCATGGAGCATAATTTGCGTTCTACGAATGGTCGTTCCAAATCGGATCCTGGAGGTGCCCATACTTATAATAGGACGGGCCACACCTCCAGAATTGATTTTATCATGCTGAACTACAACCTTTGGCCTCTCCACCAAGACATGGAGGTTATTGTGTCTTCTGACAGCGACCACAACCCACTTTCCTTAAACCTCACTTCCCCGTGGCAGATGAAGAAACAGGACAAGTCCCTTTATATTTGGAAATCATCCCATAATATTGCACCGACAAACTGTGGCAGGCGTTTGAAGTGGGCTAAAGTCAAAGCAGACGAGGCTAGACTGATGCAAGCTGGGACCATCTTGTCTGTGGTGGAGCCCCGGCTTGACGCCTTATGTTCATCCAGTTCAAACGTGTTATTATTATTTACAGAGACCATAGCAGCTCTGAGCGAACTGTTTGTTATTCCTCAACCTAAGGTCAGGTCTGTAGCTAATGGTATCCCCAAGGTTAGAGATAAATGGTATTCCGCCAAATGCAGAGCTGCAAAGGGGGAGCTTATCTCTGCAGTAAAGAACAGGGATCCAGTCACTATTAGATCCGCAAGGAAATCCTACAAAAAAGCGGTGACTGAGGCGAAGGAGACTTATGAATATCACTTTTGGCGTGAGCTAACTGAAGCAAGTAACAGGAAGGACTCAAAGGGGTTTTGGGATCTTTTGAGAGCAAGAAACAAGCCCATTGATCAGCAGATAACCTGCAACATTCCTGGCGACGTTTGGTTTGTCCACTTCTCCAAACTATACTCTGTCACACCGGGGGAAACTCGCTTATGTCCAGGCTCCATGACCAGCCTAACAGTTATTCCTTTTGCCATCGACGACCCTTTCACCAGCCAGGAAGTCGAAAGGGCAATTGGTGGTATTGTTTCCAACAAGGCTCCAGGTCCCGACGGGATCCCAGGTGACCTTTTGAAGTCCTACCCAGCAGTATGGGGCAGATTAATTGCTACACTTTTAAACGAGGTTTTGCTGGGAGGCTCCTTTCCTGACTCTTGGAGAGGCGCTGAAGTTGTGCCAATCTTTAAGAAAGGCAGCAGGGATGATCCAGCCAATTATCGCCCCATTAGTTTGCTGGATTCAACCCAAAAGGTGGCAGGTAAGGTGGTACTGGGCAGGATTCTCCAGTGGGTTGACGAGGAAAAGATTCTGTCCGACTTCCAGGCAGGGTTCAGAACAGGGACAGGCACCATCGAGCAGACATTCCGCCTCCTAATGTTATACTGGAAAGTAGTGGTGCTGGGAGGGGGCAGTCTGTATCTAGTCTTTATAGACTTGCGTACTGCCTTCGACCTGGTCCCACGGGTACTACTTTGGAATGTCCTCGATGGATTAGGCCTACCCCCCCTACTTGCTGTTCTTGCTCAGAAAATTCCATGAAGACAATTTCGCCCAGATCAGATGGGGTGTCCAGGGAGAAAAAACATCTCGTATCCCAGTAGACAGGGGCGTCCGCCAAGGGTGCGTGCTTGCCCCCACTCTGTTCTCTCTTTATGTCAACGGAGTGGTGGAGCATCTTCTGCAACATCCTGCGGATGCACCTACCCTGGCGGGCAGAAAAGTCCCAACGCTCCTGTTTGCGGACGACACCCTTCTGATATCCAAATCACCAGCGGGCATCCAGAAATTGCTCACTACCTTTAAATCCTTTTGTGACTCTAAGGGACTAGCAATAAATATAGGCAAGACAAAATTCCTTGTCCTTAACCCCCCCCAAGAAATCCGTTACCCCTCCTGTCTTAGACTCTATCCCCCTTGAAAGAGTCAAAGAATTTGACTACCTAGGAATACGTCTCAGCGATACCATGAGCTGGAAAGCTCACCACCAGAAGGTATTCCTGACTCACAAAAGGGCTACAGGAGCTTTGCTCAAAGAACAGCGAGCCTCATCTCTAAAACCAATTGGGGCATTGATTGATATCTATAGAGCAAGGGTTGTAAGCGCAGCTCTGTACGGGGCAGAACTATGGGGTTTGCAGAGAGTTGATACCCTTGCCCATCTTGAAAACAACTTTCACAAAGATCTGATGAGGCTACCCCACAGCACTCCTACAATCCCTCTCCTGCTAGATACAGGCACTCGTCCAATCTGTGAGCAAGCAAAATTGCGTCCCTTGCTACTCTGGTCTCGGATATGGAATGTCCCTGAACTATGTAGCTACGCTGATGCCCTAAAAGATCTCCTGTCGCTTCCAGGTTGTAATAAGGTACCCTGGTTGAGGGAAGTCAAACGCCTGCTCTATGAGCTGGGTTTGGGAGACGCCTGGGTCAACAAAACTGCACCTCCCAAACAGTTCCTAAAGAAAGTGTATTGGCTATGGGTAAACAATAAGAGAATGTGCAATCCCAACCATTGCAAATCTGTCGTCCAGTTCCTGCTAGTTAAGGAGCTCCCTTATAGGGAACCCTATCTGGACTTAATTCATAATTCTGGAGACAGATCGCTGTATATCAAATTTAGGGTGGGTGTGCTCCCTTTAGGATTGTTTACTTCCTCTTGGAACCCTCCGCTCCAAACGCTTCCGTATTGCCCGTTTTGTGTTACAAGGGTTGAGTCTGTCGCCCACCTATTGTTCGAGTGTAATATCTATGCAGCACCAAGATCGAAATGGCTAAAGCCCTTGTGTAAGAGCCTGGGTACAAGATCACACCTAGAAGCCCTACGTATATTGCGCTCAGATGCACGTCCGTTCTTTGCATGTTGTATGGCAAAATTCCTAGGTTGGGCTTGGCGCATAAGAACCTCAAGGAAGCTGCTGCTCCAGTAAAGTGCCCCTTGACAAATTGTATCTCAAACTGGTGTATATATGCCGAATGATATCCTTACTTGCACATTTGCTCTTACTGCTTTTTATTTTTTTAAACCCTAAGGTATTTATACTATGTATTCTGTACTGTTTTTTATCTGATGTTGTATCGCTTTTATGATACGTACTGTATCGAAATAAAGTTATTACATTACGGAAACACTATGTATTCAGGGATTTCGTTCGAACATTCGGGTTCCATGTTGTGTACGGAAGCCATTTTGTGGTTGCCCTCACATAGGCCGATGACTGCGGCCGAACAAGTCTTTAGGACACGTACACCTTTAGCTCACTTTTGTGTGACCTGGACGAACTGACTCCATTGCCCGAGGCTGACCTTGTTGAGCCAGTTCCTTGTTAGGCAGATGGTCAGATAGAGATCAAAGAGCAGGACATTCCTGAGATTATGGTACATGCACACACCCTTCTATCTTGCTTTTCATCTGTTTCTGTTTCTTCCTTTATGGCCTATTAATGGTTTGGGTTGAGGTTCTTTTATTATGGGTTTGTCCGGCCTGTTCGAGCAAGAATGTTGGATTTTTCCTTGTCATGTCTGGTGGGCTGGACAACTGAAAGTGGGCTTGTCGTTATGCAAAACTTTTGAAATGTCACTACGTGATTGGATAGTTTGTAAATAATTGATGCTGGTCAGGAATGTGATTTTTGGCATAAAAGACGATGTCTCGCTCTACTAAATTGTGCAGTCTCTGACGAACAACCCGTGTTGTGCTTCGTAGACCTCTGTTCCTGGTTGCAGCCAATAAACTTGGTCTTTGACGTCACCTAGAAGTGTCCCGTGTCTCTGTTTGCCAAGACAGGAGAACTCGAAGACTTTGGGCATTTTCCCTGGCACCGCTGGGTTCTAAAACCCGGTTCTTCAGTTGACACCCAACGTGGGGCGACTTCAGCGGTACCGGTCCAAGCCTGAAGATCGTGAGGAGCTTAGTGTGAAAATTCTGGAGGAAGGCCTGCCACTTCATCGACCCCTGTATGTCGTCATGGTTCGAAAGTCTTTGCTGCGAGGTTTCCCGCTTTCCGACGGCTACGAAGGACTGCTGCCCTGACTGTCGCCCTGTCTTGGAGCCATTAGACGATTTGTAAAGCGAGACAATAGACGGGTCTTCTGGCGACGTCATCGATATTTCAGTTAAGTATGAGTGGAGCGTCTCCCAGTCCTTAGTTTTGTTTTGGGTATCCCCTTGGGATCTTTGATTTGGGACTTGCAAGCTCCAAAGCCGAGGGACTTGTGTATTCAAGAGGTTATCGTATTCGATATTTCCTTGAAGTTTGAAGCTAGACTAGAGAGCGAAGATGCCTGGTCTTAGCAGACTTGGTAAGATATTTTGTTGTGGTTGTAATAGGGATTCCCGATTGGAGGACTCGTGTCCGGTGCCTCCGATTGGAACTCCGACTTATGAGCTCTATTTAAAACATGGCGCGGGCCCGATCACGTATAATGAAGTATGGGTTAGATACACTAGGAAGGACGGTGTCCTAAAGTGGCCCCAATATGGTAGCTATGACACGGAGATTTTAGATATTCTGGAAGTCAAACTGTTCAAGAAGAAAGCCCGGCCGGCGATGTTTGACTCTTTCTGCCTATGGCGAAAGGAAGCAAAACAGAAAGAAATTAAGTTAGCGAAGAGAAATAAAAGAGAAAGAGGTATTTCGGTAATGCAAGCTGCTATACAGTTTGGAGATAACAAAGAAGAACAAGAGAGTGAACAGTTGCACAGGCGAATGGTGATTGATAAGTGTTATCCAGCTTTGCCACCTCAGCAGCAAGGTGCAACGAAGGACCTTGAGAAAGATCCTTTGATGGCAAATTTGTTGAGTTCGCCACCCCCTTATGTGCAGAGTGCTACAGCACCTCAGCCACCTTTAGTTATGCAACCTCCGGTTGCTTTGCCTCCTGTTGTTCTACAACCGCCAGCGCCTCTTCAGTTGGCTCCTGTTCCTTTGGCGCAGCCTTCTCAAGGGCCGCCGACTTTGCTACCTGCTCCGTCTCCAACTCCTAGGACTTTGTCTTCTGTACTTGCTACTTCGTCTGCTACTGTTCTTACGTTGGTTTCCTCTCAGTCTGCTTTGTCTCCTGTTCTTCGGTTAACTTCTCCTTCTGTTCGACCGAGAATGACTGATACTGTTACTGGTCTCTTTTCTCCTCTCTTTGGGTCATTGGGTATGACCCCTGTTTCAGTGCGTACACAGTTGCGTAGCCAACTGCCTGGTCCCGATGAGCAGGAAGTATTGGATCACTTAGCGCGCAAATGGGTTACTTATACTTTAAGATATGATTTGGAGTCTGTTATGGATGTCTTCCGTCAATAGGAAGCACCGAAGCAAAGATATGTTTTGGAGAAGATGTGTACTTTCCTTCGTGAAGAATGGGAAGATGGCGATTTGGGACAGACTCCGCCTGAGTTGCTCCGTGTACAGTCTGAGTTTGCGAAGGGTACTATAGTGGGTGTTGACGTTGAGAGAGCAGTTACGACACTGTTG
The DNA here is from genome assembly GCF_964263255.1 of Lissotriton vulgaris. Classification (NCBI taxonomy): domain Eukaryota; kingdom Metazoa; phylum Chordata; class Amphibia; order Caudata; family Salamandridae; genus Lissotriton; species Lissotriton vulgaris. Next base: position 669,959,878 of record NC_141685.1, on the reverse strand, counting down.
TCGTTTAGGAGTGAGTCTCCTTCTCGGCCGTTGTTTGAGCCTGATTCTTCTGTTAGGAGAAAGGCACGACAATATCCAATCAGAGAGGTTCCCCCAGTTTGGAGAGCGGGAGATGCAAATGCTAATCCAGTTATTCCGCCTCATTTCCAGCGTGTTTGGGCACATGTTCCATGGAAGCGAGTTGAAGTCTTGGCCCTTAAGCAGTCTTTGCCTGATCCACCTAAAAATCCTGCAGGGTACTATAAGGAATTATCACAGACTGCAGATTCATGTACTATGAATTTAGCCGACATAGACATGTTGTTTGGGAATGTAGTTCTATAGCCTATATGGGGATTGATTCGTCATACGGATCATGCGCAGGAGTTAGGTGATACGTGGGCTAATATTGGCGCTGCAGATGGCAGACAAGTTGGTGGTGCTAAACCTGAGGCTTTAGTTGCAGAACTTCCTGGTAGGATTGTTAATTACATGAAGACCTTGATGCCTGCTGTAAGTGGCAACTGGGATAAGTTGTCTGCATGTAAGCAGAAGAAAGACGAAAGTGTGTCTGACTTTTTCACTAGGTTTGAAGAGACATTTGTCGACCATAGTGGTCAGGACATGAGTACGGAAGTTGGTCAACGGTTGTTCGTTGACAAGTTCGTGCATAATTTGCTTCCAGAGTAGTGCAATAAGTTGAAGGATTCTGAGAGTGCTTGGGTTGTTTCTTCGTCGGCACAGATTTTGGCTACTGCACAGTACTACAAGAATAGGGATAAGGATGAGAAAGATAGAGCAGACAAGAAGACTAAAGAGTTAAAGACGAAGGTTCTTTTGCAGCAAGCGTATCCGCCTCGTAATAATCAGAGCGATTATCAGCAACCTCAGCAATATCAGAGAAACTCGCAAAGGTTCGAGTCTTCTCAACAGCGTTTTCCTGTAGGCCCTAATCAGTGTGCGTATTGTAAAGAAGAGGGTCATTTCAAGAATAGTTGTCCTGTTCTGTAGCAGCATTCGAATGGTGCTTCTGGTGTGAGAGGTCGAGGTGTTCAGCAAGCTCCTAGAGGTAGAGGACGTGGTGTGTTTCCTCAGAATGCGTGTCCCTTGCCTCCGCAGAATTCGATGAATAGCTTTGATCAGCAGAATGGTGCGTCAGGTAGGACGGCTCAGTACTATGCGGACGACTACTATGTCGAAGGTGAGAATATGGATGGTAATGATTGCTAGGACAGCCATAGACAAAGAGAGGGTGTTGTTTCAGTTCCAGTAGATCAGAGTGGAACTTATGTTGAAGTGATTGCATCAGGTGTGTCAGAACCTTTTCTGTTGGATACTGGTGCTGCGAAGAGTTCTATTATGCACTCTAAACTCCCTGGGGCACCTTTGTCTGGCTTAACGAATGTTTCTGTAGGTTTTTCTGGCGCCCCCGTTACTAATCCGATTTCTAGTCCGTTGTCTATTTCTGTTGGACCTTGTGAATTCGAAGCACCGCTTATTCTGACGACAGGTTGTGGTGAGAACTTGTTGGGATTAGACTTGTTGAAAAGATTGTATGCAACATTACATTGTTCCCCTTCAAGAGTACAGCTTACATTGGGAAAGAGAGTGATCTCTCCGATGTATTTGTCTAAAGATCGACTTCCAGCTGAATTGTCTTCTCTTCCTGATTCTCTTTGGGTACTGGTCCAAATGATGTGGGTCTTTAGGAGATCCCGCCATTCGTTGTGACGTTGAAGGCGAATGCTAGATTGCCAAGTATTCCCCAATATCGGATTTCCAGTGATGGTGAAAGAGCACTTTTTGCGATCATCTATGATCTGATTGAGAAAGGTGTGATTGAAGAGACGAGAGGTAATGTGTGCAACAGGCCAGTTTTGCCTGTTCTGAAACGTACTGATTCTTCGCAACCGCCTGTATATAGGTTTGTGATCGATCTTCGCGAGGTGAATAAGATTGTAGTTCCGCAATTTCCTGTTGTACCTGATATCACCGCTTTATTGACTTTGATTTCGGCTTCAGCCACGTGGTTTTCGGTGATTGATTTGAAGAATGCTTTCTTCAGCATCCCGATTGCCGTGGAGAGTAGAGATATTTTTGGCTTCCCTTGAGAAATTCAGTCACTTCCAGCAGATCGGACTATGTACTGTAGTTAGCCCTAAAACCGGATTGGGAGTCATGAAGGAGATTCCCATCTTCAATGTGTTTTTAGAGAGCTAATAGGTTCAGGATATTCGCTGGTCATGGGTTGGTAGGAGAGCCAGACTTAATGCTTTGGAGGAGGGTCAGTGACTCTTCAAGCTGAAACTCAGGGAAAGCTAGTAAAGATGGAGGATCCAAGAGGTGAAATTTGCTATTAGAACTAAGTTAGGTCAGTTCTTCCTCTGAGATGTTAGTGAAGGCTTGTTGGATCACGGAGATCTTTTGTGGAAGAATTGAGCCATTTGTTTAAACCATTCTTCCGTGCACGGCCCTTCCTTTGTGATGGCTTTCGGGCGGTAAAGGATTTAACTATGCTAAAGATTTCCTTACTCTTATTTTGGGCATTTTCTATCTTGGTTTGAAAAACAAATTTCTTGTCTGCCTTCACGAGAATGTAAGGAGCTTTTAAGGTGTCTTTATACACCTTCCTGTCCTCAGGTAGATGGGATTTACGCCATTTCCATTCCATTTTTCTACAATTTCTTTTGCTTGATATGAGGGAATCGTTAAACCATGTAGCTGGTGGGGCCGACCTCTTTGAGGAGCGGGAAAAAACCGGTACCTCTACAACAATGTTGGTTCGGAGCCCTGAATCTATTGAGAGGGCGTCTGAGCTGGGGCAGCCAGACAGCTCTGGTGAGAAACTACAAAGTGCGTCTGCTAACTTCGGGATGGAAATTTTATGGAACGTCCTGTAATTAGGGGCCCTCTACCCTGCGTTAGCCCGAATGGCTGCGGCAGAGTTGGGAATGACAAATTTTAATAAGAGGTGGTCAGACCAGGTAATGGGAAGAGGTAGGCTTACTGATACGTCAAAGTTGTGAAAGATTTGGTTTAAGGTATGGCCCTTCTTATGGGTGGCCAAAGAAATAGATGGAAACATGTTGCAGGCCTGCAGCGTCTCCAACAAGGAAATTGTTTGAGGGTCTATTCCATTGTCCAAATGCATATTTAAATCTCCCAGAATAAGGCAATTGTTGTATTTTAAGGCCAGGTAGGTGGTGCTGTATTAAGCATAGAAATAAAATTTCCAATTGCACCGGTAGGTCTGTAAATCAGAAAACCAGCAATGGCTATGATGAGGGGATAAGGTACAACCGAACACTAAGGACTCTGTGCCCTCAATGTTTTCCGTCGGGATGGGAGAGCAGTCTAGTTTTTGGATTGTACATTATGGCAACACTGCCCCCTTTCCACTCGGTCGGTCCCTCCTAAGGATTTTATAACCCGTAGGGATGGCCGAGGTGATAGTAGGGTTGGAGGATTCAGACAGCCAGGTTTCAGGGAGAAATAAAAGATCAGGCTGTTTGTCTGAAAGAAGGTTATAAATGTGTGGTTCATGCTTTTGCATTGAGCAACAATTTAAAAGGGTGGCCTTTAAGTCCTCTGTTGTCTTATCGTTTTTACACTTATTGTTGCGTGGGAGGATCTTGGGTGCGAGTTTCCTGGGCTGCAGGGAGACCAGTTGCACCTATTGCATTGAAAGTCTACCTCCAAGCTCGGATCAACCACTGTACACCGACAAAATGGTAGCCGCCTAAGGCTAAGCAGTTTTTCACCGGAGGGGAATTGAGAAGCATGGCCGGCATCGGACGCCTCCGCGCACAAACAGGCTTGCCTTTGGTGCCCCTTCGGTGCGCCAGTGGAGTAGGTCCGCCGCGCACGTCTGTTTGCAGCAGGAATACATAGGCTAATGCCTACGATGCAAACTGGATCGCTAACGCAGCAGAGGAAGCGAAAACTGCATGGGCGGAAGGGAGGAGCTAGATAGAAGCAAATGGAGGAAAAACGAGATGCGAATCGGAGCAGCTGGGAGAGCCAAGACAGACATCAGCTTTTTGTCGACCATGAAAGCTGGGTGGAGACCTGGGGATTTGTTTTAATACCCCTCCAGCTAATTACATGGGTTGACTGTGGTGCCCAGTACAGGAGCATGGGAGCATTTACACCAGGGATCATGTGTGTGCAGCAGTGGTGAAAGGAGGTGAAAATACTGCAGATGCTCCTCCTTTTCCCCTCATGTTCTTCCTCCGCTGGGTCGGCTCCCTGGTTTTCTTTGTACTTGGCCCTCGTAACTTTTGGACTGGAACTTGTGTGCACCCCACAATTTTGGGACCCTCTCCTGTTGTCGCTTTAGCCCTGGGTGCATCTTGCCATGTTGAGATGGTTTCCATCAATGCCCATGACCCGGGTCCACCATTTTGTTGATTCTTGTCCTTTCCTTTGGTCCCTTGGATTCCATCCTGCTGACCTTCAGACATTTCTCTTACACTGGACTGCCTCATCTCTTTCTCCCCCCCAGGTCCCCCCTCTCCTCTCACCAATCTCAGCCTCCTACTCTTCTCCTCCGCATATCGCTCTCTACCCCTTTTTATTTAATTTTTTTTAATTTGATTTCTTTTTATTTCTCTTTTCACTCTGTAAATATGTGATATATACTTGTCCAAGCCGAATCTCTGGTAAAATAGAATCGTGAGAAAATCTACTATTTGTATATATATGTATAAAGAGATAACTCTAACCACTAGTATATGTAGTAGACCTTTGGACTCACTACCATTCCTATGTGATTCTTAGAGTTTATCCATTTGTATCTCTTCCTTGAGTGACTTTACAACTTGTACATTTGCAATTTTTTCTATTTGTATCTCTTCCATGTGTGCCTTTACAACTTGTACATTTGCAAAAAAATTTCCTGTTTGTATCTTTTATTTAACTCATGTAATCCTAAATCCTTATGTATTGCAACTGGTTCTTTTGTAAAGCGCTCTGACACCTTCTGGTAATGTTCGCGCTATAGAAAATCGTATTAAATAAATAAAGTGCAAGTGTCCGTAGGTAGGAGAAATTGTTAAAAAACACAGAGTAATTCAGCACACATATACAATTTAAAAAGTATTAAAAACCTAGTAGCAGGGCAAGAAACACTAAATCCTACCGCTGTCAGCTGCGCGCGTCCGTTTACATCAGGAATATATAGGCTAATGCCTACGATGCAAACTGTATGGCTAATACAGCTGAGGAAGTGGAAACTGCGAGTGAAACAGGGGCTCAAATTGGATCATAAATTCAAAGCTGTTCTGAACAGGGGCCCCCTAAAATATGTTTGGCCCAGGGCCCCCAAAATCCTTAAGATGTTCCCTGATCACGCAGTGAGGACCCAATACCACATGGTGGCTGGGAAAACGAGCTGAAAACCACTGTAAAAAGTGATTTTACAGATCGTTTTCTGAGACTTTGCACTGCCGATATTCATTAAGGAGTCTGAAAATACCCCAAGACATCGGCAACAGCCTCAGCAAACTTTTTTTTATTAGGGGGGGGGGTTCAAAAGTGCCTCTTTGGTACTTCGCAGCACAAGGGCCCGCCCCCTCCAAGGCCCGCCTCCTCCGCACAGTGAGATTTTTGTTCAAGTTGGCAGGTATGCAGCTGCTTCCACTCTGAATAGGTACAACTCTTTACCTCACTTAAAACTACACTTCCCCTCAACTTCAGTGTGTACACCTTCCAAAATAACACACAAATCAAAAGTTACAAAATGAACAATGATCAGGAATTGGTTAGGATAATAGATACAAAGAGTCCCGCACCCTAAACCCAATTATACACACCTTCCACGGACTCTATATTGTACACAAAGGCTCCAATAAAAGTAACCAGCAAAGACCTTCACAACAATGCAAAAATATTGTACCTGAAATACATTCTGACAAGACCGTGGCGCCAAACTTCTGTCTGACTCATCCCCGTCTTCCACCATTTGATATAGCACTGACATTTTGTCTCTGCAAGTCACACCATAATTCTATGATCAATGGTCAGTTTTTCCCAAATTGTAGGTTTTTCATTCAAAACACTGTGCATCCACTGCCATGTTCAAGCCACAGTTCCTGACTGGATTGTCTCACATTCCTCCACTTCTACACACCCAGTGTTATAACAAAGTAGCCCTACACTCCATTACAGGCTGCCCATCATGCTGTAAAGGCCACCACTAATTAGTAACATATGCATGCATACAGTACTGGACAAAAGAGGCAGTGTGCTCTCCATCACACTTAAAAACATAGATTAACATAACCCTTTTAACAATTTGCAAATAAAGTACAAAAGTAGAAATCAGTATGTGCCCATGTGCTTACTTCTATCACACCAAGAACATTCCCATTGACCTTTTCGCCTGGGTCACAGGAACATGTTGTGGCCCTTTTCAGTAGTGGTGTAAATTGAACAGCCTCTGGGGTATGTAGTTGGTTGTTGGATTGTATGTACTTTGGCAAAAGGCAGCAGTGCAGTGGCGGGTCAAAGGCAAAGATGCAGTCAAAGAGTTATTGAAGAGGTAGCTAGGTTCAGAGAATGGTAGTGCAGTGTTACTGTGATGTTATGTAGTGTAAATTAAAGCGGTTTATATTCACTCTTTCCTAAAACGAACCAGGGTTGAGGCAGCGGTCATGGATATGGAGATATTGTTCCTGAACCTAGATGCAAATGGAGGCCCATTGTTCTTTTCTTTTTCTAACTTCTCCATCTCCAGTCTGATTGTCTACTGGTTCTGCCTTCTAATCTCACTTTACATATCAAATACATTTATGAGGATATTAAAAAACTCCCTTCAGAGGTTTCACCGATCTAACCACTGCTAGTGAAATCTATATGTGGCCTACAGCTCACAAGTGTGGACTCCAGTAATTCAGCCTTCTGGAAGCAAAACACTGTGCCATTAAATTAGTTATAGTACCCCTCATTTACGGTGCCCAGAAATTACATGATGGTAGTATAAATTACTACATCAAAGCCAAGGAATTATTTTGAGTAGCCAGACCAATTACCACAAACATAGGGCATTGTTTGCAGCTGATGATTCAGACAACAAATGGTCCACCTGACAGTTCCCAAGAGCCACACAGCTACCCTCACGGTTTGCCTTACCACTTAGTATACATGGAACAAGAAAGAAGCAACACTAACAGCAGGTCTCCAAGAGACAACAGCAGGACTTTCACAAGGCTCCCTTGGAATATTACCTAAGACGGAATGGTGTCAGAACTCGTACATTTGCTTATTCATCTACCAATGTATTCCGCTCATTGAGTAAACCACGAGCTCCAGCACTCTGTCTGTAAACTACATGTCACTCATGCCTCAACTGTGTATGTTCTGTGAGTGATAAAATCTCCTACCAGTGGGTCCTGTTGGATTTCTTCTTCGGAAAATTGAACATTGAACTTGTTGACTTCTGTGAGACAGCAAAGCTTGTTTTCCTCCAGCTGTGCAGTTTCTGTTCTTTGAGAAAGTAAAGCTTGCACGGGTGTTGCCCAATTTGTACAAGTTCTGTGGTGGGAAAAACTTAAGATGATGGTACCCGAGCTATACCCATCCTCTGAAGGAGGGACGCTTGCACTGTTTCTACCCAATTTGTACCCCTCCTGCGATGGGAAAAGTTTGTGCTGATATTATCCTAGCTATACCTGTCCTCTGAAGAAGGGATGTTTTTACTCAAGGTGTAGCTGTTCTTTGAAGAAGGGTGTTTCTACTGCTGTTGCCCAATCATATGAAAAAACAAAGGACTTGCATAATATGCTTGGCCCAGTCAGAAGCATCTGTTGGACTCGGGGCAAAAACTAGTTGGAGGGCCCAGACAAAGAAACTCTAGTTTCAGTCACAGCATCCCTGCTCTACTATACTGTGTGACCCTGGACAGTTACTTTTCTTCCTTCTGCCTCCTTTTCCTTGATCTTCATATTTGTGAGCACCTTGAAATAATTCAGTTCAGGATGCACTATAATCTCTTTTGTATGCCGTTTTATCAGCAAAAATGTTGATCCAGCTCTAAAAATAACAAGCATTGACATAGCCAATAGGTCTCGCCATTTGGGAACTTATTAGTATTAGCCAGAGATATTGACTTTACCTATGTCTTTAAGCTGTGCTGTACTGAAGTTTGCAGCATGCTGAAAAGTTATAATAAAGAAGTGTCAGAAGCATTTTTGTTACCTTAGATATGACCAAATAAGCATTATGTACAACTAAACTACCATATTAAAAAAGTATTAAAAATAATGTCTTGAGGTTTTTTTTGTCCTTTCAATGCTGGCAACTTGTATCTGCCTGTCCCAATGGTTGCTTGTTGTGTTTTATTTTGTTATGGGAGGCATAAATAACAGCAGGTGAAGGTCGGTCAGTCAGTCAGTGAGAGTGAGAGAGTTAGTCAGTCAGTGAGAGTCAGTGAGTGAGTCAGTCAGTCAGTGAGAGAGACAGTCAGTGAGAGAGACAGTCAGTGAGAGAGACAGTCAGTGAGAGAGACAGTCAGTGAGAGAGACACGTCAGTGAGAGAGACACGTCAGTGAGAGAGACACGTCAGTGAGAGAGACACGTCAGTGAGAGAGGCAGTCAGTGAGAGAGGCAGTCAGTGAGAGAGGCAGTCAGTGAGAGAGGCAGTCAGTGAGAGAGGCAGTCAGTGAGAGAGGCAGTCAGTGAGAGAGGCAGTCAGCGAGAGAGGCAGTCAGAGAGAGAGGCAGTCAGCGAGAGAGGCAGTCAGCGAGAGAGGTAAGCAGCAAGAGAGGCAGTCAGCGAGAGAGAGTCGGTCAGTAAGAGAGAGTCAGTCAGTGAGAGACTGAGTCAGTCAGTGAGAGAGAGTTGAGGTACTGGTTTTTCAGAACCGGTACTAATCCGGTAACCCAGCGGTGTCAGGGCAACACCCAAAGACCCCGGATTCCCCTGTCTTGGCAAACGGAGACACAGGATACTTCTTGATGACGTCAAAGACCAAAGTTTATTGGTTGCAACCAGGGACAGAGATCTACGAAGTGCACACGGGTAGTTCGTCAGAGACAGCACACTTCTATGAACGGAACACGGTCTTTTATGCCGAAAATTACACCTCTGGCAACATTACAATTTACATTTGGTGCATACAAACTGACCAATAGCAACGTAGCATTTCAAAAGCAGCAAATGACGACAGGCAAAAACAATCCCCTTTTCCGTTGTCCAGCCCACCAAAACGATCGCACACATGCTTGGTTTCCTGTTCGATCAGGCCGGACAAACCCATCATAAACCCTTCAACCCACATCGATGAACATGTCGTAAAGGAAGGCAGAAACAGATGGAAAGGAGATAGAGGAGGTGGGAACGGTGTATCATAAACTCGGGCACGTCCTGCCCTTTGATCTTTATCAGGCCAGCTGCTGCACAAGGAACTGGCTCAGCGGGATTCGCCCCAGGTGAGGAGTCAGTTCGGCCAGGTCAACCAGAAGTCAGCTAAGGCGTACGTTTCAAGGACTTTCTCGGCCGCAGTCATCGGGCCTATGTTAGGGCAACCACACAAAATGGCTGCCACATACAAAATGGAACCCGAAGGTTCAGACTAAATCCTCAAATGCCGAGTGTTCTCCTATATCGATTCATACGAAAACACTCAGACACATTACACTCGCCATTTGCGGTCTCTACAGACCAAAATCGTCCATTTCCGACGATCTTCATAAATCGTGTTTCGGAACTTTCGAACCCAATTCGGAACCACGGAACCACAGACCCTCCTTTTGCCCTTTCATAGGCAATAAACCCAGACCCATTTTAATCTGAATCCGGATCTATATTCATCAGATCATCGATATGCTGTTGTAGCATCATCCTATTACTAAGCATCTTTCTCTGGACAGGTTTCCGTACGCACAAAGTAGCACAAAGGCCACAAATAGCAGGAGCACACTGTACACAGAGACAGAACATGAACAGGATTGCTAAGACCATCCCAATAACCATCAGAATCTTCAAACCCCAAGTGGATATCAATCCCCATAACCATCCCATCAAAGACCAATCTCCTTTGTCCAGATGTACAGAATCGGAGATTTTGTGCAATTTGGAAATGGCCTGGAAGACTGATGGAGCGTTGTCTGGAATAAAAACACAGCAGCTCGATTGAATCAATCTACAAACTCCACCTCGATCTGCCAGGATAACATCAAGGGCAACTCTATTCTGAAGTGTCATAAGTCTATCCGACTGGAGCTCAGCAGTCAAGTTACCAAGGGCACTGGCAGTTTCAACTATGGTGGACTCGACCACTCTTGTTAGCTGACGAATATTCCTACTGTTAGCCATAGGTCCCCAGAACGGCAGAAAACCCTTAACAAAATCTCCCAATTCTTGACCTGCAGTGTCTTCTTGGCTAAAGACACCTCTAGCAACTCTCGTCTTGTGGTAATCCGCCGCCGCTGTAAAAGTGGGGGGTAACAGAAAGGAAACAAAACATGTGCCCGAAAAGTCAGGGGGCAACCATGTATAGGCTTTGTCGTAGCAAACAAAGTAGGTACCCTTAGCAGCTAGGAACGCTGGGGAAGACTGAGATGGAAACACATAGGTCTCAGCACAAACGCTCTTCCCTAACTGAGCCTTCGGATTCTTACCATTGCCCTGCAAACAATAGTAGCCCTTATGGGGCACTATCCAGATCGGTGGAGAACTTTTCGCTCGCTGGTTAATACTCAGACTCACTCCATATTCAGTTACGTTCCAACCACTATATGGTTGCCTCTCATCTTTCGGAATAGTCTCCACTGCATTAGTCCCTCTAATCATGTCGACTATGCCTCTAGCTAGGGGGCTATTCTTCGGATTATCTTTCGGTGAACGGAGGGGGTGAACGCTGTGGGCATAGATAAACATGGTTCTGTAAGCTCGAATCGAACCATTTAAACTGAAGGGCCAAACCAGATAAGGAATACCCTTATCGGTTGTATGGGGCATCAAACCACAAATCCAGCAGTTCGTTGTATTGATCACTAACTGATGCTGGTGCAAAAGTTGAATGAAAGAATTATTAGAGAATTCCAAACGTCTGACTACTTCATGTTCAGGCAAAGGATGGAAAGAATGAGAAGAAATAGTAGGTGAAGGTGTAGGTTGCACAGTGGAATTAGACGTCATTTTAAAAACAAATGCTACATAACCAGCTATAAAGATCATGATGCTTAATAGCAAAAATATACATTGTATCAAAAAGCATTTCTTCGACATTATTTTGCACATACGTTTTCTACAAGTCAATGTCTACACAGGTCTCTCCAGCTCAAAGAAATCCATCCTAAACTAAAGGTGCTGCCAGCGGTGGTTGGTTGATTCTGCTTGAGAGTGCCTCTGCTGCACCAAGGAAGGTTGCCTCGGGCCAACAGAACCCTCGACCTAGTGTCTCAGGCTTACACTCCCAAGACTGGTAGCAACCGCGACCCTAGCAGCGAGAACCGGATGGCAGTTCAAGAAAAACAAAAATGAGTACATCCTTGGCGGAGAGTCAACCTGCAAACATTAAAAATCAACTTTATTAATGCTTTATTTGTCCTTAATTCTCGGTCTCAAATTGTATTGGTTTCTTCTAGGTAATTCTTGATCGGAAAACAAAAGATGAGGCTCGGTAGTGTCCAATCGCTCTGCAGGAGGTACTGATGCTTGCAAAAGTCGATCACTCTCCTTTTCTGAACTAGTTCCAATCAGACGAGCATCACTGAACGTCACAAACTTCGGTATTGTCTCGGTCTCAGAGTCTGCAAGACCCTCTTGGACCCACTTGTCATAGGGCAAAGGAAAAGGTGCCTTTTTGGTATGCGAGCCGTGGATCCAGTTGCGCTTTCCACGCACTCGCACCGCAGATCTTGTAGACAATAAGACCTGATATGGCCCAGTCCAGCGGGCTGCTCGTTCTTCGTTCGCTGGAAGTTTCTGACGAAGACCCAAGCGCCGGGCTCAATAGCGTGGCCTGGATCCTCTGTAGCTTGAGGAAGACTGTTGTATACCTGTTGGCGTAAAACACTAATTTTAGTTGTCAATTCACGCAAATAGTCAAGCAAAACAGGGTGTTCGAGGTCGCTAAACCTCGTCGGTCTTGGTACGCCCCAAACATTCGCCAGGCGACCAAACACAACTTCATATGGACTCAAACCCATTCTCGAATGCACAGTCACTCGGGTGGACAAAAGTGCTAATGGCAGAGCACCTGGCCATTGTAAACCAGTGCTTTCCTGAATCTTGGCTAACTTCAGCTTAAGAGTGCCATTGTAGCACTCGACTAAACCAGCTGATTGGGGATGATTTGCAGCGTGGAATTTCTGCCTAATCCCGAGACCATCACACACTCTCTTCATAACTTGACCCACAAACTCACTTCCGTTATCACTCCAAATAATTCTCGGCATTCCAAATCTCGGAAAAAATTATTTTATCAAAACTTTTGCTGTGGACAAAGCAGTATTGTCCTTAAGGGGGTAAGCTTCTACCCATCTAGAAAAAGAGCAAACAACCACTATCACATACTTCAAGTTGTTGCATCTCTCCATATGGATAAAATCTAGCTGCAAAGCCTCGAACGGATACATAGGAGGAGCAAAATGACCAGCTGGTGTTGGGGTTCCCTTACCAGGATTATGCATCAAACACACCATACAGTTCTTAACTAAATTCTCCGCACATCTGGGAATTCCTATATTCTGCCAAACCGGAGCCAACGACTTACAAATCCCTTTCACACTAATGTGTGCCACTCCATGTGCCATTGTAACAACTGGAAGCACATACGCGTTAGGCAACAACCATCTCTGATGTTCAGACAAATCAGTCCAACATCCATTCGAGTCTAACCTACCCTTACTTTCTCTTCATTCATCCAACTCTTTCTCTGTAGCCTCACTCTGAATAACCTTCACACTCTCAATGGTGTCTTCGCAAATACTCTTCTCTGGAACCCATCTCGCCGGACCAGCAACATACATTCGACTCATCACATTTCTAGCAGTTTCTTTCGCAACTTCATCTGCAAACGCATTACCACGACCAACGTCATCCGTAACCTTTTTATGGGCACTGCATTTCACAATCGCTACTTGCAAAGGTAACGTAAGAGATTCAAGAAGTTTATTCACCAGTTGTCCATGCTGGATTTTCGTCCCATGCGATGTCAAAAATCCACGTTCACGCCACAATCGTCAAAAACTATGGGCCACACCAAACGCATACTGGCTATCTGTATGCACATTCACTCGTTTTCCTTTCGCCAACACACATGCTCTCGTAAGTGCAATCAGTTCAGCCGCTTGCGCGGAATTATGTGGGATACGTGCAGCTTCGACAACTGTATGCAAAGTCGTCACAGCATATGCTGCAGTTGTATCACCATTCGGTAATTTAAAACACGAACCGTCAACCCACAAAGCATCATCACAGTCAGGAAGAGGAGTATCCTTCAGATCTATTCTTCCTTTCGTCTCTTCTTCGGTTTTCAAGAAACAATCGTGTTGCTCTTCGCTATCATCGTCTGTCTCAAGCGAAATCGGCAACAATGTAGCCGGATTTAGAGTATTGCACCTCTTGATGTGCACATGACTTGCTAACAACGTAAGCTTATACCCTGACAACCGAGCACTAGTTAAGTGCTGTGTCTTCGTACGATTCAGCAAGGTATCCACTGCATGTGGAACCATAACCACTAACGTATTATCCATAACCAAACCCGCAGATTGTCGAATCGAAACAGCCGCTGCGCGCTGTGGCTCTCAAGCAACTCGGTAACGCTCTGGCTACAGGATCTAAGGTCGACGAAAAGTACGCACATGGGCGTTGCTTCCCGCCAAACTGCTGAGTCAAAACCGATAATGCACATCCCTCTCTCTCATGAACATACAATGTGAAAGGCTTACTGTAGTCGGGTGTACCCAACACAGGAGCCGAACACAACGCATTGCGTAATTCAGAAAAACTCTTTTGACATTCGTCAGTCCAAGGAATAGGATTTGGAGTATGCTTAACTGTAAGAGCTATCAAAGGCTTCGCCAGAAGAGAAAAATTAGGGATCCACTGTCTACAGTACGACGTAATACCCAAAAACGCACGTATTTCTCTCTGTGTCGTAGGGACACTCATTCTCGCAATAGTCTGAATTCTTTCTGGGGTCAGTTTCCTTCCCTCCTTCGATAAGAGGTGACCTAGGTAGGTAACTTCTTGGCGACAGAATTGTAATTTCGAGAGAGAAACTTTATGATGGCAATCAGATAAATGAGACAACAAGGACACAGTGGCATCCTTACAGATGTCTTCGGTATCAGCAGCAACCAACAAATCGTCAACATACTGGATAAGGGCTGCACCGTCAGGAAAAACTAACGAGTCAAGTTGAGTCTTTAGAGCTTGACTGTAGATAGATGGACTCTCGCAATAGCCTTGAGGAGCGCGTTTAAAGCGGAAGCTTCGTCCTCCTAAAGAGAATCCAAAAATATCTCTACTCTCCATTGCAATCGGAATGCTGAAGAAAGCATTCTTTAAATCTATTACCGAAAACCAAGTGGCAGAAGCAGGAATCAATGTCAATAATGCAGTAATGTCAGGCACAACAGGAAATTGTGGAACAACAATCTTGTTCACTTCACGAAGGTCGATAACAAACCTATACACAGGAGAATGTGAAGAATCAGTTCTTTTCAAGACAGGCAAAACCGGACTATTACACACATTACCTCGAGTCTCTTCAACAACACCCTTGTCAATCAGATCATAAATGATCGCCAAAAGTGCACGCTCACCATCACTTGAAATACGATATTGTGGAATGCGCGGTAACTTAGCATTCGACTTCAACGTCACAACATATGGGGGAATATCTAACAGGCCCACATCATTCGGACCCGTAGCCCACAATGAATCTGGTAACGAAGACAGTTCAGGTGGGAGACAATCCTTCGATACATATATTGGAGAGATCACATTCTCACCCAGAGTAAGATGTACTCCTAACAGAGAACAGTACAAATTTGCATACAATCTCTTCAACAAGTCAAGACCTAGCAAGTTCTCATTACAACCTGTAGTCAAAAGAAGGGGTGCGTCAAACCTACGAGGACCAACAGAAAGAGGCAATGGAACGGAAATCGGATTCGTAATGGGGGCGCCAGAAAAACCTATAGAAACATTATTAAAGCCAGACAAAGGTGCACCAGGGAGATTAGAACGCATAATAGAACTCTTCGTAGCACCAGTGTCTAGCAGAAAAGGCTCTGACACACCTGATGCAATCACTTCCACGTAGGGTCCACTCTGATCTACTGGAATCGAAACAACTCCCTCTCTCTGTCCATGGCTGTCCTAGCAATCATTGCCTTGCGTTTCATCACCTTCAACATAATAATCATCCACGTAGTACTGTGCTGTCTTACCAGACGAATTCTGCTGTTGGTCAAAGCTATTCATTGAATTCTGTGGAGGCAAAGGGCGCGCGTTCTGTCCGCGACCTCTACCTCTAGGCGCTTGTTGAGCACCTCTACCTCTCACACCAGGAGCATTATTTGCACGTTGCAACAGAACTGGACTACTATTCTTGTAATGGCCCTCTTCTCTGCAATACGCACACTGATTAGGCCCATACTGAATAAACTGTTGAGGAATCTTGTCTCTTTGCGAGTTCCTCGAATACTGTTGAGGC
Source organism: Lissotriton vulgaris (assembly GCF_964263255.1). NCBI lineage: Eukaryota > Metazoa > Chordata > Amphibia > Caudata > Salamandridae > Lissotriton > Lissotriton vulgaris. Next base: position 669,944,226 of record NC_141685.1, on the reverse strand, counting down.
TGCTGATAATCGCGCTGATTATTAACACGGGGTGGATAAGCTTGTTGTAGAAGAACTTTAGTCTTCAATTCCTTAGTCTTCTTATCCGCTTTCTCTAACTCATCCTTACGCCTATTCTCATACTACTGAGCCGTCGCTAAAATCTGCGCCGATGTAGAAACAGGCCAAGCACTCTCGGAATCCTTCAACTTAGTACACAACTCAGGAAGAAGATTGTGCACAAATTTAACAACGAATAATCTCTGGCCACCCTCAGTAGCCATATCCTGACCACTATGGTCGACGAACGTTTCCTCGAAACGCGAGAAAAAATCTGACACAGTCTCATCTTTCTTCTGCTTACAAGCAGACAACTTATCCCAATTAACACGGACCTCGGGCATCAAGGTCTTCATAAAAGTGATAATTCTACCAGGAAGTTCAGCAATAACATTTTCAGGCTTAGCACCTCCAACTTGTCTATCATTTGCAGCAACAAGATTCACCCACGTATCACCCAATTCATTATCATGATCCGTATGTCGAATGACATTCCAGATGGGCTGTGGAACTACATTCCCGAACAACATGTCTATGTCCGCCAAATTCATGATGCACGAACTCACAGTCTGCGTAAGTTCTTTATAATATCCTGCCGGATTCTTCCGCGGATCAGGTAAAGTCTGTTTAAGTGCTAAAACTTCTGCACGTTTCCAGGGAACATGGACCCACACTCACTGAAAGTGCGCTTGAACAGCTCCATCTTGAGGCTTCCAAACCGGAGGAACCTCTCGCATCGGATACTGACGCGCATGTCTCCTAACTGACGAATCTGGCTCAAACAGCCGTTCAGTAGGAACATCACTGCGAAGCGACAATAACGTCGACACCGCTTTCTCGATGTCGAGTAAACTCACAATCGTCCCTTTAGCAAACTCGGAACGCAATCGGAACAGTTCCGCAGGAACTCTACCCACTTCGTCCGTCCATTGTTCATGGAGGAACGCACACATAAGCTCAAAAACATAACGTTGCTTTGGTGCTTCCCATTGTCGGAAAACATCCATGATACCCTCGAGATCATACTGGGACTTATACGTCACCCATCTTCGCGCCATATGATCCAAAACCACTCGCTCATCTGTATCAGGTAGTTGACTACGCAACTGTCTACGCTCACTAGCAGGAGACATACCCATTTGTCCCAACAAAGGAGTTAGAAGACCAGAAAAGACAGCAGTCATCCGCTGTCTAGGAGAAGGAGTAGTCGAAAGAACAAGAGGAGACGAAACAGTAGTAGAAGAATCCATAGTTGGAACAGGCATAGAAACAGTAGTAGCAGGAAAAGGCAAAGTTGGCAACCCCTGAGGAGGCTGCGCATAGGGAACAACAGCCAACGAAGGAGCTGGCTGTGGAGGAATAACAGGAGGCAAAGCAACAGGCACTTGCACAGCCACAACCGGTGGCGGTGGTGCCGTAGCATTCTGCACATAAGTGGTTGTGAAGTTAACAGATGCGACATGAAAGGATCTTTTGTAAGATCCTTTTCATCTTTCTGCTCTTTAGATGGCAATACCGGGTAGCATCGGTCTACCGCTAACTTCTTCACTCTAAGCATCTGCTCACTTTCTTGCTCTTCTTCATTATCTCTGTATGCAACGGCAGCTTGCACCATTGACATACCCTTTCTATTTTTCTTCGCTAACTTAATTTCTTTCTGTTTGGCTTCTTTGTGCCATATGCGGAAAGAGTCAAACATCGCCGGCCGGGCTTTCTTCTTGAACAACTTCACTTCGAGGTTATCTAGGACTTCTGTCTCAAAACTACCGTAACGGGGCCACTGTAGGACACCGTCACTCTTCGTGTATTTTACCCAAATCTCATTGTAGCTAATAGGACCTACGCCATGCTTCACATACAACTCATATGTAGGAGTTCCGATAGGAGGAACCGGACACGAATCCTCTAACCGGGAATCCCTCAAAGTACCACAACTGAACAAATTTCTAAGACTGCTAAAACCAGGCATCTTGCTCACTTGTCTAGCTTCAAACAACAAGGGGAATCTAAAACGATAATCTCGTGAATACACGAATCCCTTGGCTTTGGGGCCTGCAGGTACCAAATCAAAGCTATCCACTAAAGGATACAAACCAAACTAAGGACTAGGAGACGCTCCGTTCATACTTAACTGAAATGTCGATGGCGTCACCAGAAGACCTGTCAATCGTCTCGCTCTACTAACGTCTAAGGCTCCAAAACAGGGCGACAGTCAGGGCAGCAGTCCTTCGTAGCCGTCGGAAAGCGGGAAACCTCGCAGCAAAGACTTTCGGACCACGACGACATACAGGGGTCGATGAAGTGGCTGGCCTTCCTCCAGAATTTTCTCACGAAGATTCTCACGAACCTCTGGCTTGGACCGGTACCGCTGAAGTCGCCCCACGTTGGGCGCCAATTGAGGTACTGGGTTTTTCAGAACCGGTACTAATCCGGTAACCCAGCGGTGTCAGGGCAACACCCAAAGACCCCAGATTCCCCTGTCTTGGCAAACAGAGACACGGGATACTTCTTGATGACGTCAAAGACCAAAGTTTATTGGTTGCAACCAGGGACAGAGATCTACGAAGTACACACGGGTAGTTCGTCAGAGACTGCACACTTCTATGAACGGAACACGGTCTTTTATGCCGAAAATTACGCCTCTGGCAACATTACAATTTACATTTGGTGCATACAAACTGACCAATAGCAACGTAGCATTTCAAAAGCAGCAAATGACGACAGGCAAAAACAATTCCCTTTTCCGTTGTCCAGCCCACCAAAACGATCGCACACATGCTTGGTTTCCTGTTCGATCAGGCCGGACAAACCCATCATAAACCCTTCAACCCAGATCGATTAACATGTCGTAAAGGAAGGCAGAAACAGATGGAAAGGAGATAGAGGAGGTGGGAACGGTGTATCAAACTCGGGCACGTCCTGCACTTTGATCTTTATCAGGCCAGCTGCTGCACAAGGAACTGGCTCAGCGGGATTCGCCCCAGGCGAGGAGTCAGTTCGGCCAGGTCAACCAGAAGTCAGCTAAGGCGTACGTGTCAAGGACTTTCTCGGCCGCAGTCATCGGGCCTATGTTAGGGCATCCACACAAAATGGCTGCCACATACAAAATGGAACCCGAAGGTTCAGACTAAATCCTAAAATGCAGAGTGTTCTCCTATATCGATTCATACGAAAACACTCAGACACGTTACACTCGCCATTTGCGGTCTCTACAGACCAAAATCGTCCATTTCCGACGATCTTCATAAATCTCGTTTCGGAACTTTCGAACCCAATTCGGAACCACGGAACCACAGAGTCAGAGAGAGAGAGAGAGTCAGAGAGAGAGAGTCAGAGAGAGGAGAGAGAGTCAGAGAGAGAGAGAGAGAGAGTCAGTGAGAGAGAGAGTCAGTGAGAGAGAGAGCCAGTGAGAGAGAGAGTCAGTGAGAGAGAGAGTCAGTCAGTGAGAGAGTCAGTCAGTGAGAGAGAGTCAGTCAGTGAGAGAGAGTCAGTCAGTGAGAGAGAGTCAGTCAGTGAGAGAGAGTCAGTCAGTGAGAGAGAGTCAGTCAGTGGGAGAGTCAGTCAGTGAGAGAGTCAGTCAGTGAGAGAGTCAGTCAGTGAGAGAGTCAGTCAGTGAGAGAGAGTGAGTCTGTCAGTGAGAGTGAGTCACTCAGTGAGAGAGAGTGAGTCTGTGAGAGGGAGTCTGTGAGAGGGAGTCTGTGAGTCTGAGAGAGTGTCTCTGAGAGTGAGAGAGTGTCTGTGAGTCTGTCACGAGAGTCTCTGTGAGTCTATCAGAGAGTCTCTGTGAGTCTGTCAGAGAGTCTCTGTGAGAGTCTGTCAGAGAGTGTGAGAGTCTGTCAGAGAGCGGGAGAGTGTCAGAGAGTGGGAGAGTCTGTCAGAGAGTGGGAGAGTCTGTCAGAGAGTGGGAGAGTCTGTCAGAGAGTGGGAGAGTCTGTGAGAGCGTGTCTGTGAGAGTCTGTGAGAGCGTGTCTGTGAGAGTGTCTGTGAGAGTCTATCAGAGAGTGTCTGTGAGAGTCTGTCAGAGAGTGTCTGTTAGTCTGAGATAGAGTCTGTGACAGTGTGTCTGTGTGAGAGAGTCTGTGTGAGAGTCTTTGTGAGAGAGTCTTTGTGAGAGAGTCTTTGTGAGAGAGTCTGTGTGAGAGTGTCTGTGTGAGAGTGTCTGTGTGAGAGTGTCTGTGTGAGAGTGTCTGTGTGAGAGTGTCTGTGTGAGAGTGTCTGTGTGAGAGTGTCTGTGTGAGAGTGAATCTGTGAGAGGGAAATTGGGAACCTTTAGCCTGTAGTGTTGTAAAACTAATGTGACACCAAAAATTCCTGGATTAAAATAATTTATTCCAGAAGGGCCCGAGCCTTCACCAAAACAGCTCCTCTGCTTGCACCAGTCCCCTCCTAGAGGTCGGACCCCTGCGAAATTCCGACTCGCGGGAGGATGAAGTCTGCTGCATAGACTGATAACATTAGCACAGCACAAAACATCTCCCCTCTTAAACAAAAACATAGATAAACCGACCTCTACGCATGGCTTTATAATCAGTAGATGAAAAATAACACACGAGAAATGGGAAACAGAGAAAATAAAAAATAAGTTCGTTAAAAATTCAACACTAGAATTACACTTGGATAAAACAAACCTGTCATGTTCACATATAAGATAACTCAGTCACTTGAGAGGCCTTGTCGTTCTTCTATCCAAACAGTGCTCGGACACAGCCTTCCAGGCTCCAATCAGCAGCCAGGAGGGCTTCCTGCACAGTGCCACCTTCCACAGAAGCGTCTGACTCCCTACACACACCCACTGCAATCGACAGGTACAGGGACACCGTCACCAAGACACCTGGTCAGCACACGGTACACACTCGGACACAGCAAGAGGTTGCACGTTTACTTCACAATCATGTTCACCATCAGTTAAAGCGGCAAACATCATCAGATTATGACTTTCATCTGTAAGTATCTTCGAGGTTACAGCCATTCTCTTCAAACGTCACACCTTTCCATAGTCCAACCTAACCGAAGGCCGAAGAATTTTAGTCACTTTGTGAGCCTCAAACTGGTCACTTTGTGAACCCCAAACAATGGGCTTTCACGTTTGTGCACTTATAAGGTTTCTTCAGTCTGGCCACTGTCCAATAGCAACGTCTGCCGGGCTGCAGCCATGACCATCATGATGCCTCTTAGTCAGCACGTGCTCCACAATATGGGCCATGACGTCATCAACAGTAGGTTTACTGCGCCCGCCTCAATTAACCAATCAGAATTACCCATCAGCACAATACAACAGTATCTGTGGGACAACCTTAAAGAAAAGAAAATAGTCTCGGAATCTGGCCACAGTCTGCAGGTTTTACGGCCCTAAGATACAACGCTCACATATGATGGCCACCGGATATTGAGGGAGAGTAGTTTGGAAAAAAATGGCAACATCTCCAGACACTTTTTCAAATTTAGCAGAGGAATTAAACCATTAATCTCACAATTTCAAAATTACCGTGCAATTTCCAGCAGGACTCCTAGCTGCTCACAAGTTTCTTCTTCCTTTTCAAGAGCAGCGTTAAACCCTCCAGCCTCCCACCACCACCACCACCACCACCCTAGGAGGAGGTCTGTATCAGGAAAAACAAACGCGCAGCAGCAGGGGGAGGGGGCCAGCGCGATTCCCTTGCTGGAGCGTGCGACCATATGGCGACACCATATGGCGCTGCGCACTTCCGCAAGGAAATCGCCAGACGTGCACGCGTTGCCATTGCAAGCAATGCAACGCGTGCATTTTCCCCCAGAGCTGTGCCGATGGCATTAGGTCTCTCCCATGCAGCGCATTCGCGCTGCATAGGCGAGACCTAAAAAGGCTTATATCGGAGAAACAAGACAAGTAATTTCAGTCAGTAATAAAACTGTCAAAGCCGAAGGGTGTGCTTCACTCATTCTAATAATGGCCACTCGTTTGTGTTTGTCCTGCATGTGTGAGAGAATTGTGTTATGCTCTTCTGCATCTGTCACCCATCCTTTATGTATTCTTTGTGTTAGGGTAGCTTGCACTGGTGTTCATGTTGCACCTTTATTGTGTTGTTACGCTTAGTATTTTAGGCATGAAACATGCGGATTTTGGAATGGAGTAGGCAAAGTTGTAAAATTTTTAAACCATAGCTTAGGTCTATATCATATGTAATATCTCAAGCCAGTTCTGCCAATTTAGTCAACAACACAATGCATATTAGGATTTTGAACCCATAATTAATCTGTTAAAAGCAAAACTACAAGCCTCACAATGCAACATGCAGTTGGCTAAAAAATAAAAAATGGTAGATGAGCCCTATGTTGGAGTGGCAAAGCTCAGCGTTGTGAAATAGAAAATAACATTTCGTTCCTGGCTTTCTGCCTTTCTTCACCAGACAAACAATGGTTAAACAGTCCAGTGGGTGAGAGCGCAGAGACAGCCTTTCAGATGCTAATCAGAGCATCTCACTGCTAATGGGTTAAAAATAGCACTGTTTGGCAAAGTGGCAAAAGACATTGTTACTCTCCAACAATTAAACGTGCCAGGAGGCAAAGAGAAAGGAAAAATAAATGTCGGACACTAGCACACCCTGGACCTAGAAGCTGGTGCGCTCTGTGTTGAAGTGCATGCAGCAGGTGCGGGTCCGTGAAGGAAGCCAGTGATGTACCTGGACATGGAGAGGTGTATGGCGAGAATAAAATGAGCTCCATTAACTTTTAAAACACATACGTGGTAAGAAACAAAGAATCATAACCTAAAGGGAGTATACGTTTTATGTTTGGAAACATCTGGAATTGAAATGGACTTTTGATTGTGTTTATATATTGTGGGGATAATATACTGTTTACTTGTATTCCGCGCTCGGTGGTACAAAGCGCCTATGCGTGCTTCACATGACAGTAGAACACGTAGCACCTAACTGCAAACTAGCAAATACGTTGCTCCCCATTTCATGTTTCAGTGCACAGACCTACCAGAGCCTCCTTGCCCACAGTGAGGATGGATGTGTAGGACTCCAGGTAGACCCGGCTGCACTGCTTGATCACCTCCAGCCCTTTCACTGTGATGTCTGTGGCGTCGCCCAGACCCAAGCCCACCAAGTAGAGCATATTGGGGGCAGCGGTGAGCAGCGTGTGCTCCGCAGCGAGGAAAGTACCCCGGGATCTGAAATAGTACGGGATGGGCGCCTGGAGGCAGAACCCAGTATGAAACTGACAGCTGTCAGTGTTCGCACTTCCAGCCCGGCTCTCTTCCACACCGTCGCGCTGGAACTCGCACTACGGCATTTTGCGACATTGCGCTGCCATGCGCCGTGCCGTATTTTTGTGATGCCCATGTTTCTGCGTTTCTTAGGTAGCAGTCTAACACGCACGCGCAATATTCCCTGCAACATTTACTTTTGCTAAAACCCCAGCCCAGTGATTTAAACTGCAAACTGGTAAGGGAGGAGCACAGCAGTGAACCGATTTAGCTGGCAACAAAGTATTTTTTTGAAGACGGGTTAAAGAGTAGAACTAGTTACAATGTGTTTTGGTAACATGGTTTCAGTATGTACCACTCCCAGTAGATTTGAAAGGAAAGCTTTAACCCGTCTCCTGATCAGCCAGGAGTTTGGGGAAGATTCCTCATGATACGGAAGTAAGCGCCTCATTCGGGAGTGAAAACTAGCCCTGGCACAAGTGCTCAAACCAGCACCGCTACCTTCCTCTCCCCTCTCTGCCTAACTCTTTCCATCCATTCTCTCACTCATCTCTTTCTCTCCACCTTACTCCTCTCTCTCTTTAAAAGTCCCCCTGTGCTTGCTGCAGTTGTGGAGCTGAGGAAAGTGACAGGCACCAAGAGCAGCCCTGGGTTTAGAAAACCAGCATCGAATGGCTTCAGCTCTCGGGGGAAGGGACCAATGGAACAAGCATTGGCAAAGCCAATAGGACTTCCCTATGTGATACCTATTTAATTGAAAAACGTCTTTTAGCCATTTTGTACAGCAGTGGGGCTCATGGAAATAAAAAGCTCTATGGTGCTGCCAGTGCTGGTTGCGTCATAGCACTTCTTTCTCTGCTGGTAGGGATGGGACAAGCAGTGCTTAATTTGAGCAGGTGCTTTCAGGTGCTCAGCACCTGCACTTCTTTCACAGGACCAGGGCTACAACTTCTGAACCTGCAGGTGGTGGTCTCAATATTAATTGTTCAATTAAAAATTAAAAGAATAACATACATTGCATGGTGACTGTCTGGTAAATGTTCATAGGCAGGCCGGCATACGCCTCTCCAGGTAGGTATGATTGTCTATCACCACGTTAGTGATGACGTCATCACGCTGATCACAAATCCAAGAAGTCATCGACAAACTATGGCTTGCATTCTATTCCCCTAGTCTGCTGCACCCTGCCACTGCCTGAGCCTAAACCTCCCATTGAAAGTTGCAGCTGGGGGCTGGCTCATGACATTGTTGAGGCAAGTAAGCTACAAGAGTGCATTTGGAACTTGGGAGTGAGGGCTCTTGAGGAAGAATAAATGAAAGTAAGTGTAGACTTTCCACTTGTTGCATAGCCAGAGTAGCATATCAGGCAGCCCTGCATTGCTGCTATCCTCAATGTGCTTGATGCGGCTGTGGCCCAACACAACGTTTGTGCGCCATGGCGTCACCAGTAGAATCTGTGGGCTGCACCTCACCATGGTAATTGCTGAGCGTGAGTAAGTCCAGTAGGCCCCACAGCCATACTTACCGACATTGGCAGCATTACTACTGGGGACAATGCCTTGCTGTAGCAGGCAGGATCACAGCAAGCTGATCAGTGAATGCCGATGCTGCCGCAATCCCTGGACCTACTAATTACAGGCAGCACTAGCAGTGACATGACCTGCTGTGCTCAAGCAGTCGCCTGTTCCGCAAAAAACCCACTCATAGCACACTGATTAATATATGCAAAAAAGCATTTTCATTTGGTCAGGGCCGGCCTTAGGCATGTGCAAGCTGTGCAACTGCACAGGGCCACCAAACCCCAGGGGCCACCACACCAATATATATCCTTAATATATTTATCCTCTGAGGATGGATACATATTTGTGTGGCGGCCCCTGGCAGGGATTTGGCGGCCTCCGGCTCAGTTCCACTTCTAAACACTCTGACTCCCCCCCCCCCCCCTCTTTACTGGCCTCCGCGCTCTGCCCCACCCGGACCCCCTCTTCCGGGGCCCCCTACCTACGCTCCCTGCCCAGGGCCACCATGACCCTAGAGCCGCCCCTGATTTGGTGTACATTTTGTTTTTGCACTCAGTGTAGGTAAGAAAGTAAAACACATCATCTTCCGCTTCTTTAGGAATGACAACAGGAAAACCTTAGAGTTCAAAATAGCAGGGACATGTACAGCCTGATAACAGGGGTCACAGGAAACAGCAGTGTTAGAGATGAGAGACAGCAAGAGTAAAGAGGAGAAGAAACAACAAGAGAGGAGAGAGATAAAACGGAGCAAAGTAGAAAAAAAGGAGGAGACCAAATCAGATACAAAGAGAAAGCAGCCATGATGTGAAGAAGAGAGCATTAAGAAGAGAGAAGATAGAATGAAAGGATGTGGAGAACAGGACAGAGGAAAAAAAGCAGACAAATGATAAAATGGAGACACAGGTAATCACTGCTAGTGAGTGATAGTAAAGAGCCAAGATCAAGGGGAGAGAGAGCAGAGCACGGATAAAAGTGAAGAGAAAAAAGGGCAGGGCTAAAATGAATAGAGGGCAAATCAGAAATACAGGGTGTGACAAAGGTGATCGAAAACAATTAGAGAGGTATAGAGGATAGATTTTTAGAGGAAAGACTTAGGGGACAGACAACAGATCAAGGTTGGAAGATAGAGACTGAGGCAGTGAGAGTGCTGAAAGTGGGGCTCACCAGAGGAAGACGTGAGCGGTGGCCTCCTTGGCAACATTTTCAGCACCTGCACTTCTTTTTTTTTACGAATTAAGCTCTGGGAACAAGCAACACAATGCAGGAGTGGAATGGTACAAGCAACACATCATGGGAGGGGTATGGAACAAGCAACATAATGCAAGAGGTGGGTCAGAATGATAGGTTGCCAGGCAGTGAAGCTGCTGCGTTGAACTGCTTTGTCTTTAATAAATATGGGGCATGCAGGTATGCTCAACACAAGTCCAGATGGGTCGGATTCACAAAATAGTTAAAGGATAACTTAACCACTGACTAATTCCATCAGTTATCTTTCATATCAATGTAAGTACATTTTTTATGTGGACGACAAGAAAACCAGAAATAAATATGGGTTTCCTGGATCTACATCAGACACCCTTGCAGTCGCTTGTCATTTTAGCTATTCTGCAGGACAAAGGCTGGATGGAGTAAGAATGTTTGCTGAAATGTGAATGGCTGCTTGGAGCACAAGCGCTCTGTGATTAATTTTTTTATTAAATGCGAGTAGGTAAACCATGTTACGATCTGAAGTACATCTTACTATACTTTCTTCATGTCTGAATTAGAACAACCAAGACATTTGGTACATTAACCTGGCTAACAGTTGTTATATGTAAACAAACATTTTGATTATCTACAAACTAATGCAGTATGAAATGAATGCAGCTGAGCTGAGCCACACATTGGTGAGAAGATCACATAGAAACTGTAACAGAGGGCAGACATGTTGCAGCACAGGATAGGAATGCTGTGGCCTCGCACATCGGAATGGGCATGGGCTACATGTAAGATCAACTGGTAGGTAGTCACTGTTGGACTTGGCCCTTTTTGCAGGGTCATCCCTGAAAATTTTGCCTTCCTCTTATATTTTTTCTGACCTGTTGTTGGCTATTTTATGATTCTGGGCACTTTACCACTGCTGATCAGTGCTAAAGTGCATATGCTCTCCCTACTGTAAATTAATGTATGTATTGATTAGTGGTTCCATGATTGGATGTTTAGTTTACTTGTCAGACCCTAGTACAGTGCACTGAGTGTGCCCAGGGCGTGTAAATCCAAATGCTGCTAGTGGGCTTGCAGCACTGGTTGTGCCACCCACTGAAGCGGCCTTGTAAAACATGTCTAAGGTCTGCCATTGCAGAGCCTGCGTGCAGTCTGGTACTGTCATGCTGACTGGGCAAGTGCACCCACTTGCCAGTGCGTAAATCCTTCCCTTTTCTTCATATTAGTCACCCATATGGTAGGCCCAAGGACAGGGTGCATTGTAAGTATAAGGTAGGACAAGCCTTGATGTGTGTGGCATGTCCTAATAGTGAATTACAGCCATTTTAGTTTTTCACTATTGCAAGGCTACCTGTTCTCCATAGGCCAGAAAGGGCTGTTAGAATTATTACACTTTAGCAGACTCAGAGAATATGGTAGAAATTCGAGTTTAGTATGCCTGGACTCAGAATAATAAAATACATCTTTTAGGAAAGTTTATTTTAATATTCTGTGTTTGCAAATACCACTTTTAGAAAGTAGGTATTTGCTTGCCTAACCATTTGAGCCAGCCTCTGCTAGGTTGTGTATTCCTTGTCTGGGTTTGTGTGTGACAGGACTGGGGAATTCCAGGAGACAGGCTGGGGCTGCACAGTGATGAATAGGGAGATCTGCATCTAGATGGGAGGGAGGAGTTGCTCCTGGGACCTGAATAGGGCTGGGCCTTCCCTCTACAATACTGGCTCTACCCCATGTGGTGTGTCTGATGTCTTTGCCCTGCACACTGAAAGAAGAGAAGGAAGACTGTCAACAAAGTGCTTCTGGACTGTACTTGCCTTCCACAATACTGGCTCCACCTCCTGTGGGGCGTCTGATGTACCTGACCTGCGTGGTGAAAGGAAAGAAAAAGTCTGGTAAACAGAGTGCTTCAGAACTGGCTTGTACTGGGCACATGCACCTCTCCCCTCAGAGAAAAAAGGATGTTGTAGTATAAGTATTGGGAACCTGAGCCCATGAAATTAGATCACTCCTGGAACTGACAAGACAAAACCTCTGCTGAGGAGAAGGAACCTGAAGAAATTGAGGAGAGACTATTCCCAAGCGGAAGTGCTGCTTGGGGGAATTGGCCTGCAGAAGTTTCCTTGCTGCCAAAGGAAGTAGAAAGGACTTTGTGGACTTTACCTTTAATTTTCAACTTGTGCAAAAGATCTCCAAGGGCTTGGAAGAGATCTTGCCCCCCGACCGAAGTCCCAGGACCAGTAGACTTCACCAGCCTTTTTGAATTGCTGCTGTTCCAGTGGCTACAGAGGCAGGGAGCTGTGACCGACTCTCATGACCGACCTGGTGTCCTGTAGGCACCGCATTGAGCATCGTCCGCCTCGAACAACACAAGCTCTGCCCTCACCGACTCCGTCCCGACGCCGTCAACGAGCCGTAGCCTGCAGCGCGACTGGAAGGACCCTGCAACGTGCAACACCTCACTACACCGACTCGAACTGGTCTGACGACGCGTCACTGCTGCTGACTTCGAGTCCTTTGACCACACCGGAGTTGGGCACCGCCTCGTACGCTTTGCGACGCACCGCCCAACTCGCACCGGTGTCCAGACTGATCGAAGCCCGCTCCCGAACTCCGGCTCTGTCGCCGCACCGTAAAGCTGGAAGCACTGCAACAAGCAATATCCGCCTCAAACAACGCAAGCTCTTAGTTCACCGACTCCGTCTCGATGCTGTCAACGAAGCCGTAGCCTGCACTGCGACTGGAAGGACACCGTGACCTACAACGCTTTCTTTTTCTACACCGCGACGAACCCCGGAACCGCCTCTCACATCTGTCCCTGCCGCCTCAAGGAAAAGATACTGTGACTGAGTCTGTCAACATTTGAGTAGGCCCGGACTGCCGCGGTCCGCTGGATTTGTTAGACTCTGTGTTCTTTTCAGCAACGCTGTACCCGGACAAGGCTACCGACTCACACAGAACCTTGAATTAAGCCTTTTTAACCTGAACTCTTGAAACGTAATAGTACTGTGGATTCTTTTCGTCATTTATTGGTCCTGTGTTAACTCTATATAAAGTATACTTATTTTTTATATAAAACCTGTGTGTTGTTCATTTGTAGTGTTGTCACTGGGTTACTGTATGTGGTCACAACTGCTTAACTTACATTGCCTCTGAAATAAGCCTTGACTGCTTACACCACGCTGCCTAGAGGTGAAAAACCGGGTTTTAGAACCCAGCGGCACCAGGGAAAGCGCGTGATGTCTTCGAGTTCCCCTGCCTTGGCAAACAGAGACACGGGACACTTCTCAGTGACGTCAAAGACCAAATTTATTGGCTGCAACCAGGAACAGAGGTCTACGAAGCACAACACAGGTGGTTCGCTAGAGACTGCACACATTCATACAGCGAAGCATCGTCTTTTATGCTAAAAATCACATTCCTGGCTGGCATCGGTTACATACAAACTGACCAATCAGATGATGACATTTCAAACATATCGCATGACGACAAACCCACTTTCCGTTGTCCAGCCCACCAGAAATGACAAGGCAAAATCCAACATTCCTACTCGGACAGGCCGGACGAATATATAATAAAAGGACCTCAACCCATATCAGAAATAAAGCCATAAAGGAAGGAACAGAAACAGATGAGAAGCAAGATAGAAGGGTGTGTGCATGTACCATAAACTCAGCAATGTCCTGCTTTTTGATCTTTATCTGACCAGCTGCCTAACAAGGAACTGGCTCAACAAGGTCCGCCTCGGGCAAGGGAGTCAGCTCGTTCAGGTCACACAAAAGTCAGCTGAAGGTGTACGTGTTCCAAGGACTCGTTCGGCCGTAGTCATCGGCCTATGTGAGGGCAACCACAAAATGGCTGCCGTACACAAAATGGAACCCGAAGGTTCGAATGAAATCCATGAATATATAGTGTTTCCATTGATCGATTATGATGAAAACACTCGTACATGCCGCACTCGTCATTTGCGGTCCGCTGACACCAAAATCGTCTTCATCTGACGACCGTTATTGAACGGGTTCAGAATCACGGAACCTCAGCCCCTCCTTTTGCCCTTACATAGGCAACAAACCCAAACCCATGTCAGTCTGAATCCAGGTCTATATTCATCAGATCATCAAGATATTGCTGTAGCATCATCCTATTACTTAGTAACTCTCTCTGGACAGGTCTCCTCGCACAAGAAGTAGCACAAAGGCCACAAATAGCAGGAGCACACTGTACACAAAGACAGAACAGGAAAAGGATAGCTAAGATCATCCCAATGACCATCAGAATCTTCCATCCCCACGTGGATAACAATCCCTCTAACCATCCCATCAACGACCAATCTCCTTTGTCTATATGTACAGACTCGGAGATCTTATGTAGCCTAGAAATGGCTTGGAAAACTGTTGGAGCGTTGTCTGGAATGAAAACGCAGCAGCTTGATTGAATCAATTTACACACCCCTCCTCTATCTGCAAGTATGACATCTAACGCAACTCTATTCTGAAGAGTCATAAGGCGATCCGACTAGAGCTCAGCAGTCAAGTTACTAAGGGCACCGGCGGTTTCGACTATGGTGGACTCAACCACTCTCGTCAACTGTCGAATGTTCCTGCTATTAGCCATAGGTCCCCACAATGGCAGAAAACTCTTCAAGAAATCTCCTAATTCTTGTCCTGCGGTATCTTCCTTACTGAAGACACCTCTAGCAACTCTCGTCTTGTGGTAGTCTGCTGCAGCTGTAAATGTGGGAGGCAACAGGAATGAAACAAAACATGTGCCCGAAAAGTCAGGGGGCAACCATGTATATGCTTTATCGTAACAGATGAAATAGGTACCCTTAGCTGCTAGGAACGCTGGGGAAGTCTGAGACACAAAAACATACGTCTCAGGGCAAACACTCTTCCCTAACTTAGCTCTCGGATTCTTGCCATTACCTTGCAGACAATACTGACCCTGATGGGGCACTATCCAAATCGGAGGGGATCTTTTCGCTCGCTGGTTAACACTCAGACTAACTCCATATCCAGTAACGTTCCATCCAATGTATGCTTGTGTCTCATCTCTCGGGATAGTCTCATAGGAACAAATTCCCCTAATCATGTCGACTATACCTTTGACCAGAGCACTAGTCTTCGGACTATCTTTCACAGAACGTTGGGGATAGACTCCATGAGCATAAATGAACATCGTTCTGTATGCCCAGACAGAATCATTATAGCTAAAAGGCAAAACCAGGTAAGGAATACCTTTATCGGTAGTATGGGGCATAAGGTCACACACCCAACAATTAGTCGTGTTCATTACTAGCTGGTGTTGGTGCAGAAGCTGAACAAAGGAATTGTTAGCAAATTCCAATCTTCTAACAGTTTCATGTTCGGGCAGAGGGTGAAAAGAATGTGAAGAAACAGTAGGAGGAGGCATAGGTTGCATTGTGGGCACGAACGTCACTTGAAAAGAGAATGTCACATATCCAATTAAAAACATCATTAAGCTAAACAACATAAACAAACACAATATTAAAAAACGTTTTCTGCTCATAACTGTACATATTTTGTTCTTGAAGCTTATTCTTTCAACAGGTCTCTCCATCTCGAAAAACTCCATCCTCTAATCGTGCTGCTCGCGGCGGTAGGGTGTTCCGTGCTAAGGAATGCGTCTGTCAGTCCAGGGAAACGCCCTCAGACCAACTAGAACCGTCGACCTAACGTCTTCGGCTTGCACTCCAAAGACTTGACACCGCGACCCTACAGCTGAACCCGGATGGTGGTTCGAAAAACAAAAATCAAAATAGTTCCTCGGAGGAGAGCTTAACCTTAAAAATCAGAAAAAAAAGAATTTATTATTTTATTTGTCCAGCGACTCTCGGTCGCAAATTATAACGCTCTTTGCCAGGCAATGTCTGTTCTCGGAACAAGAGCTCAGGTTCAGAAGTGTCCAAACGATTCGACGGAGGCACAGCTTCTTGAAGAAGATCGTCACTTTCTCGTTCAGTGTTCGTTCCAATCAAACAGGCATCGCTAAAAGGCAGAAAACGAGACACGGTTTCAGTCTCAGAGTCAGGAAGTCCGTCCTGGACCCACCGGTGGTACGGCAGAGGCAAAAGAGCCCTCTTACAATGTACGCCGTGGATCCAGTTCTTTTTACCGTGCACTCGTACTGCGGAACGTGTGGACAGAAGAACCAAGTGGAGGCCGATCCAGCGGGGCTGCTCGTTCTTTGTCCGCTGGAAGTTTTTAATTAGGACCCAGGTGCCAGGTTCGATTGCGTGTCCTGGATCTTCAGAAGCTTGTGGCAGTGTATCATGAACCTGTTGGTGCAAAACACGCAATTTAGCCGTCAATTCATACAGGTAATCAAGCAATACAGGATGCTCTATCTCGCTAAATTTTGTCGGCCGCGCCACTCCCCAAATATTTGCCGGGCAACCAAACACTATTTCATAAGGACTAAGTCCCATTCGCGAATGCACAGTCATTCTTGTGGACAGAAGGGCTAATTGCAAGGCATCTGACCATTGTAAACCAGAGCTCGCTTGAATCTTGGCTAGTTTTAGCTTAAGGGTGCCATTATAGCACTCAACTAGACCAGCTGATTGGGGATGATTTGCAGCGTGGAATTTTTGCCTTATTCCTAACCCATCACAAACTCTCTTCATCACTTGACCCACAAATTCACTCCCATTGTCACTCCAGATCATTCTCGGCAAACCAAACCTAGGAAAAAATTCCTTAATAAGGGCTTTCGCTGTGGACAAGGCAGTGTTATCTTTCAAAGGGTAAGCTTCCACCCACCTCGAAAAAGAGCAAACAACCACTAACACATATTTCAGGTTGTTACACCTCTCCATGTGGATGAAATCTAGCTGCAAAGCCTCGAACGGATACGTTGGAAGAGCAAAATGACCAGCTGGAGTTGGAGTTCCCTTAACAGGATTGTACATCAAACACACCATACAATTCTTAACCAGATTCTCCGCACATTTAGGAATACCAGCATTCTGCCATACTGGAGCTAACAACTTGCAAATTCCTTTCACACTGATATGAGCCATTCCATGAGCCATCGTAACCACTGGAAGTACATACGCATCGGGTAACAATCATCTCTGATGCTCTGACAATTCAATCCAACAACCATTCGAATCCAATTTACCCTTGCTTTCTCTCCATTCATTCAAGTCTTTCTCTGTAGCTTCAGCTTGGATGGACTTCACACTCTCAATCGTATCTTCACACATACTTCTATCCGGAACCCATCTCGCCGGACCCGCAACATACATTCGACTCATCACATCTCTCGCAGTTTCTTTCGCAACTTCATCTGCAAACGCATTACCACGACCAACGTCATCAGTAACTTTCTTATGCGCACTGCATTTCACAATCGCAACTTGCAATGGCAAAGTAAGTGACTCAAGAAGTTCATTCACCAACTGACCATGCTGAATCTTAGTACCATGCGAAGTCAGGAACCCACGCTCTTTCCACAATCGTCCAAAACTATGAGCCACACCAAACGCGTACTGGCTATCGGTGTACACAGTCACTCGTTTTCCTTTCAACAACACACATACTCGTGTCAATGCAATCAACTCTGCTGCTTGCGCTGAATTATGTGGTATACGTGCAACTTCAACAATCATATGCAAAGTCATAACAGCATATGCCGCAGTCGTATCACCATTCGGAAGCTTAAAGCACGAACCATCAACCCATAAGATACCATCACACTCTGGAAGAGGAGTATCCCTAAGGTCTATCCTCCCTTTCGTTTCTTCCTCTGTCCTAAGGAAGCAAGGAAGCAATCATGCTGTTCAACAACATCTGTCTCAATTGAAATCGGCAACAACGTAGCTGGATTCAACGTGTTGCATCTCTTTATATGCACATGACTCGCTAACAGTGTTAATTCGTAACCCGACAACCGAGCACTAGTTAAGTGCTGTGTCTTGGTGGGATTCAACAAGGTATCCACTGCATGTGGAACCATCACAATCAATGTATTGTCCATCACTAAGCCAGCAGACTGTCGAATCGAAACAGCCGATGCTGCTGTAGCTCTAAAACAACTCGGCAACGCTCTAGCTACCGGATCCAAAGTGGACGAAAAATACGCACATGGACGCTGCTTATCGCCAAACTGTTGAGTCAAAACTGACAATGCACATCCCTCTCTCTCGTGGACATACAATGTAAAAGGCTTACTGTAGTCGGGAGTACCCAACACAGGAGCCGAACACAACGCATCGCGTAGTTCTGAAAAGCTCTTCTGACATTCGTCAGTCCAAGGAATAGGATTTGGAGTATCCTTAACAGTAAGAGCTATCAAAGGTTTCGCAAGCAATGAAAAATTAGGGATCCACTGTCTACAGTATGACGTAATACCCAGAAAAGCACATACTTCTCTCTGTGTCGTAGGCACACTCATTTTCGCAATAGTTTGAATTCGTTCTGGGGTCAATTTCCCTCCCTCCTTCGATAAGAGGTGACCTAAGTAAGTAACTTCTTGTCGACAATATTGCAACTTTGAAAGAGACACCTTATGATGGAAATCAGACAAATGACATAACAACGACAAAGTAGCCTCTCTACAAATCTCTTCACTGTCTGCCGCAACCAACAAATCGTCAACATACTGAATAAGAGCAGCACCATCAGGTAAAACAATCAAATCAAGTTGTGTTTTCAAAGCCTGACTACAGATCGATGGACTCTCACAATAACCTTGAGGAGCGCGCTGTGACGGGCTTAGGAGGAATAGGCAACCAGCAAGTTTTTGTTACCGTAGGATTTAATGATTTAAACAACAAGTCAGTACAAGTTTTCTTCCTGGGCAAAGTCCGGCGTGGTGAACGGCTCCTATCGGACCTCAAAGGACAGGACTTGGGGAGTTCGTCTCGACGAGTTCTCTCCCGGCTCTGTCGTCGCAGTACTTTGTCCGTCTTTGCTCTCGGGATAAACAAG
This sequence comes from Lissotriton vulgaris, assembly GCF_964263255.1. Taxonomy (NCBI): domain Eukaryota; kingdom Metazoa; phylum Chordata; class Amphibia; order Caudata; family Salamandridae; genus Lissotriton; species Lissotriton vulgaris. Next base: position 669,925,321 of record NC_141685.1, on the reverse strand, counting down.
ACAAGAGAGCACTTGGTGAGTGTACTATTCTTTTAGCAATAGCGATACCAGGGAAAAGGGAGTGAGGAATTCGTAACCCGTGCTCTATTTCTCAAACAACGATCATGTGATGGAAAGTGCTCGGGATGGGGAAAACATAGGGGTACGGGAATACCAAACTCATACACGGGAACCGCCCTTATGTCCGACCCAACCCCTGATTCGGTTGCGTACCTGGGCGAGCCATACACCTCCCCCGGGTGTATGGCGGGGCGACTCGTGGGACCGTTGGCCTCCTGGCTTTCTCTCCTCGTCCTCCGCGGCTTGTCCTCTGGTCTCGGCTTCTTCCAAGATTTCCTCATCCGTAACGCTCCTTCGCTCCTCTCCACTCCACTCGCCAACTCTCTCCCTCCTGGTGAACAAGCACCCCTGTGGGTCGCGTTCGTCCGTATAAGACGTCTGCACGTCTTGTTGTAATCCGCCCCTTCATCAGCCGTCTCAAAGTTAAAGGGACAGTTCATCTGATCGTACTCTTGATCCTGCGATTCCACATTAACGTTCTGTAGGGGGCAGAAAGAAGGGGAGGATGTAGGTGACAGCAGCGGTACAGTCTCAGTGTTGCACACCGGGGCATACGGCGGACCCACTCTGTTACACACCTCCCCCTCAGGTCACTCACGATCGGGGAGTGGATGACGAGACAAGAAATCAGCCCCCACATTATCTGACCCTTTCGGGTGATGTACAGTAAATGTATATGGTTGCAGAGACAAACACCATCGTAACACTCTGGCATTGTTCGACTTATTTCTCGCCATCCAGAGTAGAGGAGCATGGTCAGTATATAGGTCAAAGTGACGTCCCTCTAGATAGTAGGCCAGTTTTTCAATAGCCCATTTAATGGCCAGGCACTCTTTCTCAACTGTTGCGTACTTGAGTTCCCGAGGGAACAGCTTACGGCTGACATATAAAATCGGGTGGTCATGTCCATCATGTCCAGTTTAAGACAGCACAGCCCCAATGCCATAGTCGGAAGCGTCCGTATGTAAAGAAAAGGAACGGGAGAAATCAGGGGAAGAAAGGACAGGGGCAGAGGTTATGATGGCCTTCAATTGACGAATCGCCTCGAGCATAAGTCCCGTGGGTTTAACGGGAGTAGAGGACTTGCCAACGTTCTTTAGAGAGTCAGTGAGGGGGGCAGCCAAGTGAGCAAATTGAGGTATAAAACGTCTGTAATACCCGACCAACCCCAGAAACGATCTCATCCCCCTCCGGGTGGTGGGAAACTGTGTATCGGCAATGGCACAAAGTTTCTCGATTTGGGGCTCAATGAGTCCGTGTCCCAGAATGTACCCCAAGTATTTTACCTTGTGAAAGGCGACCTTCGATTTCTTTGCGTTGACAGTAAGACCAGCCGATTCTAGAGCCGAAAAAACAGTGTCCAAGTGAGCTAAATGCGTAGGCCAATCGGGGCTATGTACGACAATGTCGTCAAGGTAGGCGGACGTAAAGTCAGATAAGCCAGCCAAAACAGTGTTCATCAGGCGCTGGAACGTAGCGGGCGCTCCGTGCAGCCCGAAGGGCAGAACAGTGAATTCTAAATGTCCCTCCTCTGTTGAAAAAGCCGTCTTTTTTCGATCCTCCGATCTGAGAGGGACCTGCCAATACCCCTTAGTTAAATCCAGGGTAGTGATATATTTCGAGTCCCCCAACTTCTCGATAAGTTCGTCAACCCTAGGAATGGGGTAAGCGTCGAAGAGGTAAATGTCATTAAGTGCCCTAAAGTCCATGCAGAAACGTCTACTGCCGCCGGGCATAGGGACCATCACAATGGGGCTAGACCAGTCACTACTCGAAGGTTGTATAACCCCAAGTTGCAGTATTTCGTGAATTTCCTTGCTGATAGCTGAACGCCTCGCTTCAGGGACCCGATAAGGTCGAATTCTAACTTTCTTGTCGGGGGGAGTTTTTATACAGTGCTCCGCGAGAGACGTCCTACCCGGCCGGGACATTTGAAAAAATTTTGTCATGATCACTCAATGTTTTATGAAGATCTTCCAATTTTAGCAAAGTCAAGTCATCGTTTACAAAAAGCTGGTCTTGAGTGGAAATGTTGTGAGCAGGAGCGTCTGCTATATGTATGTCAGCCGGAGCAGGGCCCAACTACTTCTTTAGTAAATTAATGTGGTATGACTGTCGTTTGTTTGTTGCAATCTGTAGCGTATAGCTAGTGTTACCTATTGTCGCCACCACTTTATAGGGGCCCATCCATTCCGCTTTAAATTTTTGTGTGGAGGAAGGCAATAGAACTAAGGCCCAATTATCAATCTGTAGGTGCCTCCACTTCTTTCCGCGATCATAAGCTACCTTTTGGCTTGCTTCAAGGTGGGTGAACACCAGATCTCTTAGTTTACGAAGTTTGGAACGGAGATTTTTGGCGTAGTCGAGAGTCGCAGCTGTTTCTTCGGGGAGTTCATTCTCCCATGCGTCCCTAGTCATCTCCAGAAGGGAGCGGGGCTGTCCTCCGTACAATAACTCAAAAGGTGATATGCCCATGCTACTTTGTTTTTGGGCCCTTATGGCATATAGTGCCAGTGGCAGCATCCTGTCCCAGTCAGCTCCGCTGACCTCCATCATTTTTCGGAGGGTTGTTTTTAGAGTGCGGTTGTAACGTTCCACCAGACCGTCCGTCTGAGGGTGGTAAATGTAAATGTAAATGTACAGGAATTTATATAGCGCAAATCACCGAGCGGTTTTTAAGCGCTTGCTTAGGGAACCCGTCCTGGTATTCCCCTGTGAGATAACCCCGGCAGGGTATCCGCAAGGTGAAAGCCAGGCATCCCGCCGCAAGGGGCCGTTGTGGAGATTAAGCAAGCTATTGCCCAGAGTCGCAGAGTGTGAACCCGTGAATCGAGTAGGCACCGGAGCGAGAATTGTCGAGTCCATGGACATTTTTAGGACTCAACACCCCGCCGAGCCGTGAATTGAACCCTGGTCCCAGGCTGACCTCTGCTTCCAGGTCTGCCTCCTCTAACCAGTGAGCCACACTTCTCCACTCCTCTTCTACGGGTGGTACACGGAGGTACGGATCTGGTGGATATTAAGTGTGTTACAAATGTCCTTCATGAGTTTCGAAACGAATGGAGTACCCTGATCCGTTACGATCTCTTTAGGGAACCCCACTCTACTGAATAATTCTATCATTTTCTCGCCCACCTGTTTTGAGTTAGCCGAAGTGAGTGGAAAGGCCTCCGGACATCTCGTGGCATAGTCGACCACCACCAACACATGTTGGAATCCCTTTCTGGTTTTTGGTAGTGGTCCGATCAGATCCATGCCGACCCTCTCAAATGGTTTCCCAATAATGGGCAAGGGCTGAAGTGGAACAGATGGAGGCTTAGTCCTATTCTTTTTTTGACAGATCACGCACTTTCGGCAGTACTCGGAAGTATCTTTATATATTCCTGGCCAAAAAAAATGTTTGATGACGTTTTGGGTAGTTTTGTCGGCTCCTGCATGCCCAGCTATAAGATGAGAGTGGGCAAAAAACAGTACTTGTTCTCGAAACGAGACAGGTACCAGAAGTTGGGGTGAATCATCTTGTTTCCCCTTTCTGTAAAGTAGGTCGTTGTGTATGAGAAATCTGAGATAATTGTTGTTATTATTATGGGCCTGTTGAGCCTGTTCCCAGGCGTTAAAAAGCGTGGGGTCATTAGCCTCTGCGAATCTGAAACTCCTATCCAGGACCCACGGATCTGGTGAAAGCAAGGAGGGCAAAGGCCCTTTGTTGTGGTCCGTAGATCCGAAACCTTTTGATCCACGCTCAGTGTGGTCCAATGTATCTAATTCTTCCAGCGACGGGTAAGCTATTTGTTCACTAATTAATTGCGCCACACGATCACCTTTTTTTACAGTAAATGTCTCGTTCCCCAAATTAAACAGGACCACTCCTACATTTCCCCGATAGTCTTCGTCTACAATACCGGCTCCAACATCAATAAAATGTTTGGTGGCGATATCAGAGCGGGGAGCTATCCGCCCATAACAACCTGAGGGTACCGCAATTTGTATGTCTGTTTGTATTACAGCTTTCCCTTTTGCAGGAAGTTCATATTCATAGGCGCTATATAGATCATATCCTGCCGCTCTTGTAGAGCCTCGTGATGGAGTAGTGGCGTGTTCTGAAAGTTTGGCAAATCGTAGCACAAGAGTATTCTGGAGACTCCTATCTTCTCCCTCGAACTGCTTTTTAAAGGTGCCTTTGATGCGAGGGTCTATTTCTATTGATTTTTTGAACATCTGTAGGAACCCTGGGTTATCTGTACCGATAATGAGGTCTTCTGGTATAGAGGAGAGCACTCCCACCCTTATGATATGAGGTTTCCCCGAGGAAGGTTCAATAGGAACGTTGGCCATAGGGTAAGGTTTGACATCCCCATGTACGCATCTAATATTAACTTTCCCCCGGGGTATAAATTGGGAGGAAGTTACATGTTGGGATTGTATGACCGACTGGCGACAGCCGGAATCTAACAAAGCATGTATAGCAGCTCCATTTACTTTCACACTTACTCTAAAAGAGCTTCCTATTTCAGCGGAATAGAGGACGGCTTTCGGGAGGTATCCGACCTCCATTGGTTCTTCGGTGTTTCTTCTTTTGGGGCAAAGTCGAGCTATATGGCCCCAGGTCCCACAATCAAAACATTGTGGTCCCGACGTTCCGCCATGTTCGGTCCTCCATGTGTGGGGTCGGGGAGGTTCTTTTCCTCGAGGAAATTTTTTTTCCGGTTTGGTTATGGTTTTATTAAGTTTCTCCATTTCTCCAGAGGTATTTTTGGGTTGTGCGCGAGCAAAAGATGATGCCATTTCTACGGCCTGAGTGGTGGTAAGATTATGATATTGCCGGAGCCATCTTTGAGAGGCATATGGGAGTGCCTCGAGGAACTGTTCTAAATATATCCGGTCTAATATTTCTTCTTTGCTGCTAGTTAGAGGAGTCAGCCATTTATCGGCTGCCATTTTTAATCTTACAAATAAAGTTTTGGGATTTTCTCCTGTGTTACCTCTCTCTCTCTCCGAAATCTCAGTCTGTGCGCTTCGGAATCCAACCCCAAATGGTCTAATATGAGTCTTTTAATATCGGCATAGGGTGTATCTCCTGTGGGGTTGGCTACTTGGTATGCAGCCTGGGCTTCGCCTCCTAACAAGGGGGCTAGAAAGAATGGCCACTTAGTTATGGGCCAGCCGCATGCTCTAGCGGCTCTCTCGAAATTTAGTAAGAAGGAATCGGGATCCTCTCCGGGCTGATATTTCTGGAGAGAAATAGCGGGTGTTCCATGAGTTATCGGCCTTTCAGTTGTCGCTGACCTAACGGTTGGGTCTACACATATCTGTTCAGTCTTTCCTTCCAAGGCTTTCTTCAAAATTTCTCTATCAGCTTGTGCTGACGTTAGGTGCTGTTCGATTACCCATTCGAGTCTCTCCTGGCCTTTCACTAATTGATCAATTACGGTTTCCATCTTTTCTTCAGAGATGGTCCGTTTGCCCGCATTCTCCACCACTGTGACGGGCTTAGGAGAAATAGGCAACCAGCGAGTTTTTGTTACCGGAGGATTTAACGATTTATACAACAAGTCAGTACAAGTTTTCTTCCTGGGCAAAGTCCGGCGTGGTGAACGGCTCCTATCGGACCTCAAAGGACAGGACTTGGGGAGTTCGTCTCGACGAGTTCTCTCCCGGCTCCGTTGTCGCAGCACTTTGTCCGGTTCCGTCTTGGCTCTCGGGATAAACAAGACAAGAGAGCACTTGGTGAGTGTACTATTCTTTTAGCAATAGCGATACCAGGGAAAAGGGAGTGAGGAATTCATAACCCGTGCTCTATTTCTCAAACAACGATCATGTGATGGAAAGTCCTCGGGACGGGGAAAACACAGGGGTACTGGAATACCAAACTCATACACGGGAACCGCCCTTATGTCCGACCCAACCCCTGATTCGGTTGCGTACCTGGGCGAGCCATACACCTCCCCCGGGTGTATGGCGGGGCGACTCGTGGGACCGTTGGCCTCCTGGCTTTCTCTCCTCGTCCTCCGTGGCTCGTCCTCTGGTCTCGGCTTCTTCCAAGATCTCCTCGTCCATAACGCTCCTTCGCTCCTCTCTCTACTCCACTCGCCAACTCTCTTCCTCCTGGTGAACAAGCACCCTTGTGGGTCGCGTTCGTCCATATAAGATGTCTTCACGTCTTGTTGTAGCCCCGCCCCTTCATCAGCTGTCTTAGAGTTAAAGGGCCAGTTCATCTGATCGTACTCTTGATCCTGCGATTCCACATTAACGTTCTGTAGGGGGCAGAAAGAAGGGGAGGATGTAGGTGACCGGGGCATACGGTGGACCCACACCGTTACACGCGCTTAAACCAGAAACTTCGTCCTCCTAAAGAGAAGCAAAAAATATCTCTACTCTCCACGGCAATCGGGATGCTGAAGAAAGCATTCTTCAAGTCAATCACCGAAAACCACGTGGCTGTAGCCGGGATCAAAGTCAGTAAAGCGGTGATATCAGGTACAACTGGAAATTGAGGAACAACAATCTTATTCACCTCGCGAAGATCAATCACAAACCTATATACAGGAGGCTGTGAAGAATCAGTTATTTTCAGAACAGGCAAAACCGGACTATTGCGCACATTACCTCTCGTTTCCTCAATCACACCTTTCTCAATCAGATCATAGATGATCGCCAAAAGTGCTCTTTCACCATCACTGGAAATTCGATATTGGGTAATACGTGGCAATCTAGTGTTCGCTTTCAACGTCACAACATATGGCGGAATCTCCAAGAGACCCACATCATTAGGACCAGTAGCCAAAGAGAATCAGGGAGAGAAGACAATTCAGCTGGAAGTTTATCTTTAGATAAATACATCGGAGAGATCACTCTCTTACCCAATGTAAGCTGTACTCCCGAAGGAGAACAATATAACGTTGCATACAATCTCTTCAACAAGTCCAATCCCAACAAGTTCTCACCACAACCTGTCGTCAGAATAAGGGGTGCTTCGAAATTACAAGGTCCAACAGAAATAGACCGGGGCGCCAGAAAAACCTACTGAAACATTCGTTAAGCCAGATAAAGGTGCGCCAGGGAGTTTAGATTGCATTATAGAACTCTTCGCAGCATCAGTATCCAACAGAAAAGGCTCTGACACACCTGATGCAATCACTTTAAAATAAGGTCCACTCTGATCTACTGGAACTAAAACAACTCTCTCTCTTTGTCTATGGCTGTCCCAGCAATCATTACCATCCATATCCTCACCCTTGGCATAGTAATCGTCCGTATAGTACTGAGCCGTCCTACCAGACGCACCGTTCTGCTGATCAAAGCTATTCATAGAATTCTGTGGAGGCAAAGGACGCGCATTTTGACCACGACCTCTACCTCTAGGAGCTTGCTGAACACCTCGACCTCTCCCACCAGAAGCACCATTCGTGCGCTGTAACAGGACCGGACAACTGCTCTTGAAATGACCCTCTTCTTTGCAATACGCACACTGATTAGGGCCTACAGGGAAACGCTGTTGAGAAGACTCGAACCTTTGCGAGTTTCTCTGATATTGCTGAGGTTGCTGATAATCGCGCTATTATTACGAGGCGGATACACTTGCTGCAAAAGAACCTTAGTCTTAAGCTCTTTAGTCTTCTTGTCGGCTCTATCTTTCTCGTCCTTATCTCTATTTTCGTAGTACTGTGCAGTAGCCAAAATCTGCGCTGGCGAAGAAACAGCCCAAGCACTCTCAGAATCCTTCAACTTATTGCACAAATCTGGAAGCAAATTATGCACAAACTTGTCAACGAACAACCGTTGACCACCTTCCGTATTCATATCCTGACCACTATGGTCGATAAATGTCTCTTCGAACCTAGTGAAAAAGTCAGACACACTTTTGTCTTTCTTCTGCTTACACGCAGACAACTTGTCCCAATTGACACGCATAGCAGGCATCAAAGTCTTCATATAATTAATAATCCTACCAGGGAGGTCAGCAACTATATCCTCTGGTTTAACACCACCAACTTGTCTAGCATCTGCGGCCCTAATATTATTCCATGTATCACCCAATTCCTGTGCATGATCCGTATGACGAATCAATCCCCATAAAGGCTTTGGAACTACATTTCAAAACAACATGTCTATATCAGCCAAATTCATAGTGCATGAATCTGCAGTCTGAGATAATTCCTTATAGTACCTTGCAGGATTCTTACGTGGATCAGGCAAAGTCTGCTTAAGGGCTAAAACTTCAGCACGCTTCCATGGAACATGTACCCAAACACGCTGAAAATAAGGCGGAACAACTGGATTAGCATTTGGATCTCCCGCTCTCCAAACTGGGGGAACCTCTCGCATTGGGTATTGTCGCGCCTTTCTCCTAACTGAAGAATCAGGCTCAAACAGTCGCTGAGAAGGAGATTCACTCCTAAACGGCAACAACGTCGCAACTGCTTTCTCAACCTTAATACCCACTAGAGTTCCCTTCGCAAACTCAGACCGTATACGGAACAAGTCAGGCGGAGATTGTCCTAACTCACCATCTTCCCATTCTTCACGAAGGAAAGAACACATCATCTCAAAAACATATCTCTGTGTCGGTGCTCCCCATTGACGGAAAACATCCATAACACACTCGAGACTATAGTGCAAAGGGTAAGTAATCCATTTACGTGCTAAGTGATCCAACACTGTCCGTTCATCGGGACCAGGCAATTGGCTACGCAATTGCTTACGCTCTGCAACAGGAGACATACCCAATGACCCAAAAAGAGGAGAAAAGAGACCAGCAACAGTATCGGCCATTCTCTGTCGAACAGAAGCAGAAGTTGACGAAAGAACAGGAGACAAAGCAGAATGAGAGGAAACCAAAGTCGGAACAGTAACAGAAGGAGCAGGCAATACAGGCGTAGGAGTAGCAGACGAAGGAGGTAGAAAAGGCGGCGGCCTTTGAGGAGGTTGCGCCAAAGGAACAGGAGCCAACGGAAGAGGAGCTGGCTGTTGAGGAACACAGGTGGCAAAGCAACCGGAGGTTGCGCAACTATAGGTTGGGGAGGTGCGGTAGCACTGTGCACATAAGGGGTGGCAAACTCAATAGGTGCGACATTAAAGGATCTTTCACAAGATCTTTCTTTTCTTCCTGCTGTTGAGGTGGTAGAGCTGGATAGCACTTATCTATCGCCAGTTTACGTTGCCTAAGCAACTGTTCGCGCTCTTGTTCTTCTTCATTGTCCCTAAACTGTATAGCAGCTTGCACCATTGACATACCTTTTTCTCTCTTATTTCGCTTCGCTAACTTAATTTCTTTCTGTTTGGCTTCGTTTTGCCAAAGGCGGAAAGAGTCAAACATTGCCGGCCGGACTTTCTTCTTGAACAATTTAACTTCGAGATTGTCTAAAATCTCAGTTTCAAAGCTACCATATCGGGGCCTCTGTAGGACACCGTCTTTCCTGGTATACCTTATTCATACTTCATTATACACGATAGGGCCCACACCATGTTTTACATAGAGCTCATAGGTCGGAGTTCCAATCGGAGCAACCGGACACGAGTCCTCCAATCGGGAATCCCTATTACAACCACAACAAAATATCTTTCCAAGTCTGCTAAGACCAGGCATCTTCGCTCACTAGTCTAGCTTCAAACTTCAAGGGAATATCAAAAAGGATACTCTCGTGAATACACGAGTCCCTCGGTTTTGAGGCCTGCAGGTCTCAAATCAAAGAATCCCAAGGGGATACCAAAACAAAACTAAGGACTGGGAGACGCTCCACTCATACTTAACTGAAATGTCGATGGCGTCGCCAGAAGACCCGTCTATCGTCTCGCTTTACAAATCGTCTAATGACTCCAAGACAGGGCGACAGTCAGGGCAGCAGTCCTTCGTAGCCGTTGGAAAGCGGGGAACCTCGCAGCAAAGACTTTCGGACCACAATGACATACAGGGGTCGAAGAAGTGGCAGACCTTCCTCTAGAATGTTCACACGAAGCTCCTCACGATCTTCAGGCTTGGACCGGTACTGCTGAAGTCGCCCGAGTTGGGCGCCAACTGAAGAACAGGGTTTTAGAACCCAGTGGCGCCAGGGAAAACGCCCGATGTCTTCGAGTTCCCCTGCCTTGGCAAACAAAGACACAGGACACTTCTCGGTGACGTCAAATACCAAATTTATTGGCTGCACCCAGGAACAGAGGTCTATGAAGCACAACACGGGTGGTTCGCTAGAGACTGCACAAATTCATAGAGCGAAGCATCGTCTTTTATGCTAAAAATCAAATTCCTGGCTAGCATCGGTTACATACAAACTGACCAATCAGATGATGACATTTCAAACATATCGCATGACGACAAACCCACTTTCCGTTGTCCAGCCCACCAGAAATGACAAGGCAAAATCCAACATTCCTAGTCGGACAGGCCGGACGAACACATAATAAAAGGACCTCAACCCATATCAGAAATTAAGCCATAAAGGAAGGAACAGAAACAGATGAGAAGCAAGATAGAAGGGTGTGTGCATGTACCATAAACTCAGCAATGTGCTGCTCTTTGATCTTTATCTGACCAGCTGCCTAACAAGGAACTGGCTCAACGAAGTCAGCCTCGGATAAGGGAGTCAGCTCGTTCAGGTCACACAAAAGTCAGCTAAAGGTGTACGTGTCCCAAGGACTCGTTCGGCCGAAGTCCTCGGCCTATGTGAGGGCAACCACAAAATGGCTGCCGTACACAAAATGTAACCCGAAGGTTCGAAAGAAATCCATGAATACGTAGTGTTTCCATTGATCGATTATGACGAAAACACTCGTACATGCCGCACTCGTCATTTGCGGTCCGCTGATACCAAAATCGTCTTTATCCGACGACCTTTATTGAACGGGTACAGCATCACGGAACCTCAGAGCGTGAGCAAGGGTTATTTTGAGAGAGTAATTCCCTTCCCTGACTAGAGGAGAGGGTCCCTGCTTGTCACAGGTACCTACCTGTGCCAACCAGAGACCCCCAATTCTAATAGTCACCAAAACCTGACAAAATAGGCCATGCATTTACTCTCAAGGCACGCCTCTGTTAGACAAAGAATGAACAACATACAACAAAAAGCACTAACAGCAAAACAAGCTTGCGCAAAGAATCAACCAAGCACTATAAATAGGAGTGACAGAGTAACCTGCTTGTTCAAAGATTGAATCAAGTACTGCAAAGGGCATTGAAGAATGAACCAAGCACTGCAAAGGGCATTGAAGAATGAACCAAGCACTACATAGAGCGCTTACAGAATAGCCCACTTGTGCAAAGAACTAGCCAAGCACTATAAAGAGCAGTGGCAGAATAACCCACTGCTATTCAAGCGAGCAGGCAGGTTGATAATACAGCAACTTACAAAAACATGACAACACAGGCAGGATGCATAAGCTGCATCTACCTATAACGTCGAGGAAAAGGATTTCATTCAATTTTTAATGGATATGCTTTTCTGAGGCTGAAGGATAATTCTAACCGTGGGAATTGAAAACAAGTGTGTTTTGAAGGAAAACACAGACTAAAACAAGTGTTAGTGTGGCATCGATGCAACACGATGAGAGTGTAGCTGGACTTATAAGCCTTGACTCCAGAGACAGATTTCATCTGTGCATGGCAAAGCACAAAAATAATATTAAAAACTGAAATACGGCACACTTAAATGTGAAGATGCGAACAAAACAACAGGGAGCGCCATGCACTGCAGATCTGGCAATGACCTGACAGGGAGGTCGGGATCAGGGGGGGAAGCAGGCGAGCCCACAACTCGCATTAGAAACTTTACTGGCCTTCTCCCAATCGGAAAAGAAATAAAATCAACGTTAGAGGTTAGAAAATAATGAGCTATTAAAACTGGCCTTCAGTACAAGAAAAATAGGACAGAGTGAAAATGATAAGATGGGTGGATTTGCTACAGAATATGCACCTGTGAAGCCACTAGTGGCAGGAATCACACTGATTCAATATACTTATACCACTTCCCCCTTATTTTGTTGCATTGAATTTAAAAGAAAATTTTCAAAGACAAGCTTGGTTGTCTTTCTGATATGCAATCCAAGGTATGAGAGGGACGCTGTCCAGTCAAATCAAGCACTCTTCTGCTCAGAACATGACTCTGAAGAATGCACAAGAAAAAAGCACTGTGGAGAAAGTAGCAAGCAGATGGAGTGGGCAGGAGGGGCAATCCGCATGCCAGGGGGGTAGAAAGACAACCAAACAGCACACAAGAGTTGCGGGGGAAGTCTAAAGGAACGATAAGAGGATGAAGCCATCGTGAGAACATGGACTATGCACTTACAAGCACAGGCCAACAGAGACAGGAGAAAAGACAGCGTCTTTCTCAGCGCGTCAAGGAGGAGGGGCAGCGTCCGTGGGCTTCTCGCATCTGCTGGGCTCTGCAAGGGACAGCTGTTCTGCTCCAGTATTCACCACCACCGTGTGCTTGCTTAAGGCAACGTTGGTATATTTATACCTGAAAGGTGCCGAGTTTGGCGTAAGTTTTTGGACATAAGACGTCAATAAAGATGTCACTAAGAACTGGTCATTCTTACAGTGCTCGCAGGAGTACTATTACTAATCAAAACAAAGCAAGCGGGGCTTTCCCAGGTTGCTGGGGGGTTTGAGATGTCGAAAGAACTCGGTGTGCTATGTAGGAATCTGAGGAAGTGGCTTCTGCTGTGTCATGGACTGTCATGAGCTGCAGAGACGAGGTGGAAAGGGGCAAACTACACTGTGGGAAACAGGTACGTTTTAATGACCTTCCTGAAAGCTAAGTAGTTGGTGAAGCTCCGGATGTGGGTAGGCAGCGAGTTCCAGAGGTGCGCTGCCTTGTTGCGAAAGGAGCGGCCTCCTGACCGCACCTTCCAAAACCTAGGAACGCACCACCACCAAGTGCTGACTAAGTGAGCGGAGCTGACGTGAGGGAACATAGGGCATGACTAAGTTGGTCAGGATGTCATGGGAGTTGAATTTCAGGGCTTTAAAGGTGATGCAAAGGGCCTTGAACTCAATTTCCTGGCAACCGGCAGCCAATGTAGCCGGCGGATGGTGGCCCACACCGGGCAGGACCAACGCAGGCCAATCAGAGATCTGGCTGTTGCGTTCTGGGCCCATTGTAGCCACACAATCTCAGCCTTATTGGACCCTAGATACAATGAACAGGCATAGTCCAATCTGGACATTATAGTTGCCTGAATGTTGGTCTGACATGTGGATGGGTCAAAAAACCCCAGTAGGGGTCTAAGCCCCAGTAGAAGCCTGAAGCAGGTCCCTGCCACTTTTTTGGTTTGAACTTGGTAGCTGAGGGATGAGTCCATCCATACCCCCAGGTTTTTGACGGCCTGCTTGGGAGGGGGGCACTTCCCAGGCTTTCTGGCCACCAGAGTTGGCTCCACAGACCATGGTCCTTCCCCACCAACAACACCTCAGATTTACTGGCGTTCAACTGGAGGCAATTGGCGGTCATCCACTCAGCGACCACCGCCAGGTCGCCCTGAAATTTCAGGGCGTCCTTCTCGGTGTCTCTAGAGAGTGCCACCACCAGCTGAGTGTCGTCGGCATATGAGAACATGGTCAGTCCCCTATTTCTAGCCACCAAGGCCAGAGGTTGGACATAGAGATTAAATAGTAGGGGACTGAGGGAGGAACCCTCTGGGACACCTTGTTGGATGGAATGAGTTTCAGAGGCAAAGGGGGGAACGGAAACCAGAAATGACCTCTCACTGAGGAACGAGGTGAACCACTATAAGGCCAAACCGACGATTCCCGCGTCCTCCAGGTGTTGTAATAGAATGGCATTGGACACTGTGTCAAACGTGGCACTGAGATACAAAAGGATCAGTGCCGACGTTTGCCTCGCATATAGTGCAGACCAGAGATGTTCTGTCACAACCAGGAGAGCGGACTACGTGCTGTGGCCTGGTCAAAAACCATTCTGGGAAGGGTCAAGTGCGTTGTTCTTGGTAAGGAAATCTGAGAGGAGTGAGTTGACATATGCCTCTGTGATCTTGGCTGTCCAAGGGAGTAGGGAAATGGGGCCAAAAAAATTCCAGTTTGGCTGGGTCCATCAAGGGTTTCTTAAGCAACGGTAGCACCTTGGCTTGTTTCCAAGCCATGGGCACGTTTGCCATGGAGAGCGATAAGTTTATCACCTCCCTCAGGGAGGGTAGAATGGCCGAAAGCACCTTCCTAAAATGCTCTGGTTTAAGAGGGTCAGCAGGTGAGCCTGATTTAATTTTCCTACATTATGCTTGCAGCTGGTCTGCAGAGATAGGCGGGAGAAGCTCTAAGGTGCTGGCCGTTTGATCACACCATGCAGCTAGAAGGGTGATAGCTGTAGGTGGAAAGGACCTGTAGATGTTGTCTACCTTTTTAATAAAAAAGGAGGCGAAGTCCTCCGACTGCTGATTGGACTGGATCTTCTGTCCTGCATTAGTCTGCTGCGACTTAAGGCTGGATAGTATAGAAAACACGCTCTTTGCTGGATTATCGCTGTTGCGGATTTGATCGGCATAGAATGTTGCGTGCGCCAATTGAATAGCTTTATGGTATCTTTTTACTGCCGCCCGATAGGTGTCCTTCGTAGTTATGTCAAAATCACTTCTCCAAACTCATTCCAACCTTTTGAAGCCCTTGCGCAGGTCGGCTAGATCTCTACTATACCAGGGTTTTGTTCTGGATTTACGGTTCCGAGACCATTTATCAGGAATGAGACTATCTAATGGCCGGCTGATCCAGTCTGTTTAATCCCTATAAGCCTCATTAGGGTCCTTGGGTAGGCTAGGGTCAGTAGTGGACAGACAGTCCTGGAAAGAGTCCCAGTTAAGTCTATGCCACAGCCGTTTGAGCGAGGATGTCTGGGTCCTTGCTCCGTGAGGGAGTGATCTCCCAAAGTGACATGGGGACCAAGTAATGGTCGGACCACCCCATAGGGATAGGTGCATGAACTGACAGAGAGGGTATATTT
Source organism: Lissotriton vulgaris (assembly GCF_964263255.1). Classification (NCBI taxonomy): domain Eukaryota; kingdom Metazoa; phylum Chordata; class Amphibia; order Caudata; family Salamandridae; genus Lissotriton; species Lissotriton vulgaris. Next base: position 669,910,316 of record NC_141685.1, on the reverse strand, counting down.
GTAAAGACTGGATCAATCAGGTGGCCAATTATGTGGGTAGGGCTTGACACCAGTTGAACTAGCTGGCAGGCTACCATGTCTGCTATGAAATTGGCCACATCAGGGTCGTCCAATTTGTCCAAATAAATGCTCAGATCCCCAGTGACTGTGAAGTTGGCTGCATTAGCTGCCAGCATGCTGACCTCCTCTACGAGTGCTGCCTTAAAATCTGTGGATGACCCCGGGGGCCTGTAGACAAGGAGCCCTGACGTAGTATAGTTTGGGCTAAGTGTGACCTTAAAAAGGTCGCATTCACATCCGGTTACAGACTGCATAGTGAAGGTTCAGGGATATGTGGATTTGAAAATGATCGCAATGCCCCCTTCTCTGGTCTTTCTATTAAGAGTGAGGATGCTATACCCTACAGGGAGCGCCAGGCCAGGCTCCGTTGTCATATCTTCCAAGAGTCACTTCTCGGTAAGAAAGAGGACGTCAGGGGAGGTGTCCTCCAGTAAGTCGTAAATATCAGCGTGATGTTTTGCTAATGAAGGCAGTTGAGGTTAAAGATCTTAATGGCCTTCTTAGACCGTGAGTGGAGGCTGTGAGGTGTCTGATAGAGGTGGCGCTAAAGCCAGAGCCCAAACAACAGAAAGCGCCCTCAATGGCGTCCGGGCAAGCCTGTCTGCAGTCGCTTACCCCTTTCCTGAGGGCTAACAGATTTTTTTTGTGTAGGTCGGTCCACCTTTGGTGAAAGAGCAGCATGTCTGGTGTCTGGCGATGAACTGGTGCGGACGGGCACAGACGGGCTTGCCTTTAGCGCGCCGTCGGCGTGCCCGCTGCGCGCCCACTGCGCTTCCGTGCCATCGCCCCCTTTTCACTGGGCTGGTACACCATTTTCCTAAAGCCTAGACCGTCACCCTACAGAAAATGGTGGCAGAGTCTGCAAACCAGAAGTAGGTATCACCAGTCGCACCTCCCTCCACTCAATCAGCACAGAAAGGCTGCGGTGGACCGGGGAGGGATTGTCAGCTGCTGGCCACCTAAATCGGAGTCAGAGTGAGTAACCTAAGTGCAGAGTGCAAAAGACTGTCTTTCCTAAACATCGTTAAGGGCCATATGTATGAACACATTTTCCCATAGACATAGAATGGCTAAAACCCTTTGATACATCTGCCCCTTAGTTTTTTAAAATCATAGCATTTACAGGTTGCGTTAGAGAATATGCAAACTAGAAAACAAAGGAGTTGTAGCACACGAGGACGCTAACACAGATAAAGACCCCAGCTTCCCACCACTGAGCTAAACCTTCAGCATGAAAGATGCAGCTGAGAAAGAGAATTAACACAGGAGGAGAAGGGCTTCTTAAGGTTGGCAATATCTGAGGCAACTCAAATTGTGTTTCTACTCGGAGTTTCTTCAAACGATTGTGGTGGGTAGTGCTGTTTATTAGCTTCCCCATTTTTTAACATACATGTATGTGCCTTCCAGCTGTATGAACAAATACAGCAAATATATTTGCAAGTCACTGATCACACTCTCTGCCACCTACCCTTTTATTGCCTTCAAATGTAAAGCAGCAAATCGAAAACTGAAAATACCCAAAACAAAGGTGATAGCATGTATCACCTGCTACGCTAAAAGAAAACATAGTAAATACCAAATTTCTCCTTGTCATATGCTTCAGCCGGTTCTTGATATTTACCTAACAATAGTCTATATTACAGTGTTTGTAGTTTGGCACTTCCTATTATAAGTGTTGGTTTAAATATGCCAAAAGATCTGTGACTGGGGGTGAGTCTTTGAAAAGTTTCAGCGCTCCGTCCATCATCTCCTTGTGTTTGCTTGATTTAAATATGCAGCATACAATGTGCTGATGTCAACCATTAAAACAGGCATTTTATGATGTTTGTTGCCTCCCGCTTGGAAGTACGAGAACTGTGATCCTCAGAGCAATGGGGATCGCATCGCCGACATGGCTAAAGAGAATAAAATATTATGGAACTGTTTTGCTGGCCTTTCAAGTTCAGGTAACTGCATACTAAATATAAGACACACCCTTCAATGAATAAAAGCTAAACCAATCAATGAGAAATGCATCTTTTATGCTATGAAAGGTCAAATGCTTATTGCAACCACTGCAGATGTCTGTGTGTGTAACCAGAGATTCACCAAACTGAATTTTGGTTGGCAGAGTAGGGAATAGTATCAGACTGACATTGCTAAGTGGTCCCGGCCTGCAACAGAAAGCAATCTATGTAAATCCTTATTTAAAATTTGAATACACATATTATAAGATAGTCTGCCACAAAATGTACAACAACATTTCCGTTTTAAGGTTAAGCGAGTGCTTTTAAAATACATATGTTTAACTGTATGCAAGTAGACTGCACCTAGTGCAAAGCATTTTTACAAGTGAAGTTTCCATGTCAAAACGAATTCCAACACTCCAGGAAGCCAAAAGTCTAACTTTTTGAAGCAAAAATAGAAAGCACCAGAGCAAATTATCAAGAGACAATTGTCATTTCAATTGACCAATGCTCTTTCCCAGAACTGTCAGTTTGAACTTGTAATCCTAAAATGAATGAACATGTGAACTATTTATATACATTTATCCCTCAATGCAAGTCTGTGCTGTGCAAACACAAGAAAGAAACTTGTTATTTGGAGAAACATGTATCTAAAGAGCAGGTTACAGGATCTTCCCTTCTGGCTTCATCATTTTCCTGAAGTCATGCTTCGGGTGCAAATATTGAATGTGTGGCTCTGATTTACTATAAGAAGCGGGAAATATGCAAATGTAATACCTCACCCAATATGGCGTGTAGGGCTGCCAGCATCATGAAATATAACTGGCATTTTGGGGCTAAAGAGCACTTCAAACTGATAAGAAAACAGCATTCATATTGGATTATAAAATCTGTGCATGTTGTGATATGCACACATTTGTGTGCTGGGCGGCAAAAATTATTTCCAACTATTTGATCGCAAATAGATGCATCAATCAGAATGGTGTTGGCAATGTCTTTATTTGCGCCAGTGCATGATGATGCGCATTATTAATTTAATTAATATGTACAGAATATCCATAATTAAAATGAATTGAATGATTCTTTCAAATATTTCCATTCCCCAATGCCCAAATATTCCACCTAACGGCATCAAGATGCCACTGATATTAAAATGTAGCCTGTTCTGTAACTAGTGCAGTTTCCTAGCGCTGTCCTTGACGTGGTCTATTTGCGCATCTATCTTGAGTGAGGTACTGGGAAGATGAATGCATCATTGAGATCCTAGAACAGCAGCCCCGTTTGCTGCTGATATGTAAATGAATGCCGTCCGGTTCTGAACCAGCATCTTGGCATTTGTGTCTAATTGGCCTATAACTAATCCTAAAGCTAATGCAGTGGAGTTGGCAATCTGTTCAATGATCTGTTTATTTGTTCACTCTTTATGTAAGGCAACTGTTATTCCATACTGTGGCGGGGTAGAAGTGATAGGTCGGAGGCCAGGTCAAGTTAGATAAGGTTTTATTTTTCCAAACACTCGCCTATGGCGACTTGTCAGTCTCTCAGCGGCAAACTAGGCAGGATCCATGATGCCTGGTGTTCTTGGCTTGTTCGTCTTGCCTGGTCTTCCACTTCCTAGGGTCTGGTCAGGTCTTTTAGTAATCCAGCCGTAGCAAGGGCATGTAGGATTAACAGCTTGGCTGCTTCAAACGTTCTGCGCCAGTGCTGAGCGTTCGAAGAAACGGGTGAGGCCGACGGCAGCACTTAAGGGGTTAAAGAAACAGAGTGTCAGGACGGTGTCCAAATGGGACATATATAGCCTAGGGGCCAGGGAGTGAAGGGATCACCACTCTCTTGTGCACAAATTTAAAGTATATAACAAAAACAAATGAGGTTTCGTAGGGGGACTGTAGAGTGAGTGATTAGTGCACAGGGGTAGGTAAATCAGGTCGTGAGTCAGTACGGGGGATAAAAGGCTGTTGTGCTTTACATCGACAAGCTTCCCCGCCTCCCCACCCAGCCCGAGACTCTCTCTCGTGCCTGCAGAAGCCACGCTCCTCCAGGAACGTGGCTCGGCAAGGCGTGTGGACGTTGGCCTCCTGGCTCAGCCCGGGACGCTTTTTTTACCTAGAATCCCATAAAGGTCAAGGAGGTAGCAGATATCCATAAATTGTAGTTACTGTCTACTGTACCAGCAACATTAAAGAAAAGACCAGAGGATCTATAGAAGTAGTGGCAAAAAGTATCAAGGCCACAAGTAGAGGGGGTTTGTGATAAGGATCCAATTGTTGTTTTTTGTGTAATTGTATTGATTAACAATTTTTTCTTACTCTGATGAATGTTATGTTCTTATATATGATGAACTGTTTTTAATTGTCTTTTGATATTTCATTGTACTTATCCAAAGAGCTGTACTTTGGATTTTTAATTCATTCTCCTGTGACAAGGAACTGTATTATTTTTTAATTAAAAAGATTGTAAACATTTACTTTTAGTGTGGAACTTCTTATATAATTCTTTTCTTTTCCAAAAATTTCCTTCTTATGCTCTTACAAGAAATGTCTGTTTGATTGGCTATAACCCATGTAGTGCACACACGAGACGTAGTTTAACGTACACCCAGGGATCCCTCTTTGACTACTCAGCCCGGGCTCCTCCTGGGATCGATCCAGGGTCAGATTGGGATCACAATTTGGCCCTTGCACTGACGAAAAAAGTGGTCCACATTTGTGGGGTGTGGCCCACGTTCACGGGGCATAGCCCACATTCGCGGCCGTGCCCTTTCATGAAACACACAGGGAATGTAAGTGGGAGGATATTGTTCTTGGGAAGGACACAAGGCCAAGTTGACAGTCCTATAAACTGAGCACCTGAAAAACAACCAAGACCCTTTCTCTTTAAAATTATTAACCCAGTCCTCCAGCGCAGGAGCATCTGAAAAACAGCGAGGCCCCTTTCTCTTAAAAAATGATTCCCCAGCCCTCCAGCGCAGGAGCATCTGAAAAGCAGCGAGGCCCCTTTCTCCTAAAAAATGATTCCCCAGCTCTCCAGGGCAGGAGCACCTGAAAACAGAGAGGCCCCAGCTATTTGTAAATTACTCAGCCCTCCAAGCCCTTCAGTGCCTCAGGGAAATGGTGTGGCAGGAGAGGGGCTAGAGCAAAAACACAGCTTCTGGGCCATCCATGGGGGTGGGGGGAAGGCTAAGGTGAAGAGGGTGCGAGTTCCCCACATCACCTGGCCCCCATAGTGAGACCCATTCTTCCTCGCCCACTGTGCCCTGAATGCGAAGGGCTGTGGGCGAGGACTAATCAAGCACTGTTTCAGGGCTGCGTGGGTCCCAGGGGGGCCGAGGTGAAAATGGCTCATAAGCCTGAGCAACACCTGGCCCCCAGGGAGGCCGCTTCTGGCACACAATCACCCCTCCCCAGCCCACCATCAGCATGATTGCTTGGCAGGGCAGGGGGTCAAGGAGAGGCCTCAACAGATCATCGCTGAATGGCCGCACAGCGAAGCTGCTTTCCTCTCCCTCTCAGTTCTCTCTGCGACCTGGTAAAGGAAAAAAAAAACGGCCCACAGAGTGCACTGAGACACCGGCCCTTCGGCCAATGCTCAAGTGCCCGCAGTGCCAATCCGCCCCTGGATCGATCCGCCGTCTCTCCAATGATCCTCGTCTTCTCCTATTCTTTCCTTCATTGCAACCGCTACAACTCCTCCGTCTTCCGTCTTCCCTCCGGTGTCGATACACAGCTTCTTCCGTGTTTCCTCTCCTTTTACCATTGAATACGCGCTGGCGTCTGCTGGGGGCTGGGCCTCGTCGTACTTAAGGGCCCAGTTAAAGGCGCCAGCTTCAGTTTCTTCCTCCTGTGAGGTAAATAATGGTGTAGGTTCCCAATTCCATTCGCCCTGCTGAGAAGGAAAAAGAGGGGGAGATGGAGGTATAGCGGACCACCAGTCCATATTGGATTTACGTTGTGCTGCCGACGGATCCACCCGGTCACACATACATTGCTATTAAGGCACAAAAGAATCTAGTGTAGAGGAAGTCCACCTGCCCCTCCTTCGTTACAAAGGGTGATCATCAAAGTATCTCTTAGCAGGAATAATATAAACTGGATATCAAGCCCCAGTCCAATCTAAGGGCAATCACGGATAGGCTTGGGATCCAAATATGAAGTATGCATATTCTTCCTGCTGAGACACTTGTGAAACAGCAGCCAATGAGAAAAACGGAATTGGTAAGGGGGCAATTCAAAAGGAATGTTCTATACAGTAAAGTCACATTTACAGTTTCCAACAAAAACCCTGGAGATGTATGCTTTACAGGGCTCACGAATAAGCCCATGCTCAGTTAGAGCAAGATGAGACATATCTGGCATGTTTTGGTTGAAAGAATTGTTAAACTTTTCAAGGTCCTGCTAAGAAGAAGTAGGGGATATGCTGGCAAACACTTTCAGTCGATGCCCATGGTAGAAGAAATGATGGCAAGTGTCCTTGTCACTGATGTCCACATTAATCAACAAGCATTGGCATAGCCAATAGATCTCGCCTTTGGGACCTTATAAGTGTTTAGTTATCCAGCACAATATCCTTGGTGCAACAACATCAAGTGTTGCATGGCTAAACACTTATAAGGTCCCAAAGGCGAACCACATTTGGCTATGCCAATGCTAGTTTAATGAATACTTTGGCAGCCATATGGCAAGCTATCAGGTATGCAATCACTGTGCCCGTATTATGTAGAGCATGATTACAGCATTACGCTATTGCCTAGAAAAAGGGCAGCATAAGTGTCTACAAAGGAAAGTGGTGTGAAGAGAAGAACTTACGTGATTGAGACACACTAAACAACACTGCTCCTCCCAATGAGCTTAGTGAAATTTAATAGTCTCATATGTTCAGTATTGAAACTGTTCAATATTATTTACACAAAAAGTATTGGAACACGTTTATCTTAAACAGCTACCAACTACTTTCAAACTGACTAGTCCTGGCTTGTTGTAGGGGTGTGTTAGTTTGTACATCATATACCTGGAGGCGCTAACAGAAAGCCCACACACAGACACTAAAATACTAGTCGGTAAGCATACTGTGTGAAATTAGTTTACATGTTTAAGCCACGTCTCTTGTAAGATTTCTAGTTTCACTTTTATGTCACACTCCTTTTACCAAACACACTCACTTAATGCCAGGACTATATTGATGGGGGGACGAGGAATGCACCAGGACCCTATAACAGGATGAAAACACCTCCGCTTTGATGAACAGGAGGAAAGGAAAGCTGCTCGTAAATGAGGCTGTATTTGAACAGTAAGGTGCAATGGAAGCTTTGCACCAAGGCGATCGGCGCACCTTGGCTTAACATACATCGGGCATAGATGTTCTTGCTCTGCATTATTAATGCCAGACTCACCCTCCTCTCCACAGCGTACACGATCAGCCTCTGCTCCTTATGTAATGGGCCATTGAAGGACCTTGTGTAACAGCAGCACACTGCACCAAGGGAACAAACCCAACCGCCTGAGAGAGTAACCCAAAAGCTGCAGCCTATACTGATGACCTATGTTAGACAAAAAAAAATCACGTTTTAACCTCATCACTGCGGCGCGAATTCCGCCGCAGTGCTGAACATTCCTATCGCGGGCGTGGTCATGACGGCTCCCGGCCGTCATCAGCACATGGCCACCGTGATTCATGACGGCCAGGATCCGTCATCAGCATCGATGAGGTTAAATTCAACGTGTACGGCACCTTTATGTCTGAATGCAGGCGCACACCCGGAAACTTCCAAAACTTTGCTGCGGTACTAATGTGCATCGGGAGCTACAAAAAAAAATTATGTTTTAAATTCAACGTGTACGGCACCTTTATGTCTGAATGCAGGCGCTTGCCCGGAAACTCCCAAAATTTTGCTGCTGTACTAACGTGCATGGGGGGCTACAAAAAAAAAACAAGTTTTAAATTCAACGTGTACAGCACCTTTATGTCTGAATAAAGGCTCTCACCCGGAAACTTCAAAAACTTTGCTGCGGTCCTAACGTGCATGGGGCTGGGAGCGCAAGGAGGGTTGGCATTTGAGTGTGGCAGGGAGCGCAAGGAGGGTTCGCATTTGAGTGGGGATGCAGCACAAAAGGCAGAGTGTGAGAAAACACATGCCCTCCAATGGAGTGCTGCAAGAAAAAGAAACAAGCCCTGGAGTGGTGCACACGCGCAGTCTTCACTTTTCAAGCACTGCAATCGTGCTTGTGGTTTGCCCCTGCTCACTCCCGCAAGGTGGATGCCACCACAAGCACGAGTGCAGTGCTTGAAAAGTGAAGAGCGATGTCTAAAGGTCCTCCTATATAGCGCATGGGTGCTGCGTAGGTAAGACCTAAAAAGGAATACTATCCCCTATATCCACAGCAAGACTGTGCAAATCTAGCAAGAAAAATGATTAATTGTTTGTCTGCACTTTTCTAGAAACATCATACAGGAGTAGTAATCATTGGCGTGGCAGCTACTCCATGTGGGAACAAGTTCAGTACAATTACTCCTTCAAATGGGTCCCCATTTTGCAGTGAGGATGTACCTCACCACCAACTAGACACTCAAGCCAGAAGGAAAATTAGCTGGCCAGACCAACAAATGGATTCAGCAAGAAAGAGGTTAATCCATCAACACATCTAAAGGTACAACCAGCAGTCTGCATTAGAAAAATCTCTTTTCATCATGTTCAAAGCCATATATATTTTAACAGTTGGATGTATTGTGCCCCGCATGTTCAAAATACAATGAGCTCTTAGCATTTGTAGCTAATTAATTTGGAGAACACATTCACCTGTAATCAATACTACTGGACCTGGACCTCCATCATTCTCTTATGTCTCTCGTGAGATACATAAGAGAATGATCCAGACTGAAACTCTGCTTGTAATGGTGCTGTAAAATAATCTGATTGTAACTGGGGAGAGTGTCTTAATCCTCTTGATCCAGATGGACATATCAGGGAATGTTCTCTCCTTATTTAGTTCTAGAGTTGTTTAATTATTATTTTGACATGTTCCATTCCATTCAAGAGTGAAGTGTTCACAGGTTGCTCCCTTGTTCATGCTGTTATTTAACATCTTTTCGGAGCCACTCATGATATTGCTCATGTGCCAAGAACCACCATTTCTCCTCCTCCTTCTGAATTTCACAGCTATGTTGGTATGAACAGTACTTGAAATGGATCACTGCACCTCAGCTAGGGAGATGGCGTGAGCTGGTAAACTTTAACTTGCCCCATTTTTAGGCTGTAGATTATTGATGGCCTTAGTGGTCTTGTTGACAAGGCGTCTTGGACCGTAGACATTTTGTCTGTTGCTTAACTTAGCTCACAACAACATCATCAGGATGGGTGTATAATTATCAATGCTGGAGACATTGAAGGCAGAGAACCATGGGTATTCCCATCAACATTTCATGACCAATCAAGCTATTTGGTTGGTGGTGATTCTCTTTGATATTAAGGATGTGAGTAAGAAACCAGCCTACTTCAAAACCAGTCTCAGCACCAAGTTTTTTATTTTGTTTTTTTAGTGTTCCACTGAAGCATTCAACCCTACTAAAAGGTTATGGATGGTAGGCGCATTATAAGTGTTGTTGCAAACTGAAGACTTTAGATATTTCTAAAACTACCAACGACACAAATTGTCTGCCCTTGTCACCTCCGATTTTGAAGGGGATTGTGAATCTTAGGATATTGTTCCAATTCATTTTCTTAGTTACATTGAGAGTTTCTACCCTTGAATATGGAAGGCCTCAACCCATGCTGAAAATATACAAGCAATGATCCATCCAAACTGGTATGAACAGCACTAGGATATCTGAATTAAGTCAAATTGAACACAAATGAAAGGGCCCCTTGTAACTCAATGTGCAGCTCTGGGCATCTTGACACTTTTAACAACATTATACAACAGACAGGGAGCAGACAAGCTATATTACCATTGACCACAGTAGGAATATGAAGAGCAACTACTGCGCATTAGCTGCAAAATGATTTTTCTTTCCTTACATATGCAATACCATTATATAAAAGGGCAACATTTGGGCAACAGCATCAGGTGGCTACTATTTCACTTTTCTTTGACCTCCACAGTTTGTCTGGTTGCAGAAAGCACCTATTTCTCCTTCAAACCAACTTGTGTGGGATAGCATGATCATGCAGGGTGAGCATAGGGGAATCAGGATTGAAAAAGAGATACATTGTTGCTGAATCAGCAAGATATTTTTCATGATACAATTCATCTTGCAATTACTGTTATGTAGAACACTTTGCTAAAGCTACCTGTTTTTTGAAGCTGCACACATCAGGCAGTCTCTGTACCTATGTGCCATTCATGATCGGTGTGTCTGCAGATATGGAGAAATGTTTTCAGCCACAGTTATATATAAATATAAAGGCATAATTTGGGAACAATGAGGAAGGATTAAACAAGGAGCATCATACAAGAATAATATGATAAACAGACAAAAGTAAAGTTTCATAATTTGACAACCTTGACGTTGACAGTTTTTGCATTTTAGTAGTAAACAAGAGGGCAACAAAATAATAGGGAACAGGGACTGTAAGTGGAGAACCCAAGACATTACTTTTAGGACACTTAAATCAATCAAGTGGAGAGCAGTGGCCACCTCTCATGAATATGGAGGTAATCCGGCAGCAACAGGGCCTGAGCAGAATAACTATAAGCAATAAGAAGATTTCTGTCACCACATTCTGGAACCAACATTCCAAGGTAAAATTCCCTCTTTCAGAAGGGCACAATTTGGAAGTCTTTAAACAGACAAGCAAATCTAATGCATGGTGCTAAGGATAGAGCGGTCTTTAGAGAGACCAAAGTGTCCCTAACTTCCTTAAACCAGGGCAAAGGCTTTCCTAGTGAGGTCAGGGGGGGGGGGGTCTATCAATACCAGCATAATATAATTCATTGGTAACAAACAGCCATCCACAAAGGGTATAGATTTAGGACAAAGTAGTGGGACATTTTGAGACAAGCTTAGATGCAAAACATGGATAGATGCAAAACAGGGATAATGCCTTTCTCCTGCCCAAATGTGATGAATTAATAACATACAAAGGAAAGACAAAACTGCAATTTCTTCTTAGATGCTTTGTGTCCATGCTTGTATATTTCACTGAGTAAGCACAATGAATAATGTTGGCATTGGTACTAAGAACTGGAGGCAATCATCAGGTTGCCACACACTGACTAAGAACAGAACCACCAGGAAAGGAGAGAGAATCAAAGTCTTTCTAGAGGCTTTGGGAGAATACAGAGGGCAATTCTGTGTAGAGCTCGGGAATTCTCACCAAAGAAAGCTCTTGCTTTTCAAATATGAAGGCAGACATAAATAATTGGCTATCTGGATGTATGGGGATGGGACCGAAGGCAGAACACAAATCAACCACAGAGAAATACGTGGTGTACAGGTTAGAATGCCTAATAGATTCAGAATAACAGTGACAACTGGACAGCACTAACAGTTTAGGATTCACAAATCTTGCACAAATAGATACGCATTCTATTTGGACTTTTAGATAAGACAGGAGTGTTGTAAATGCCATAGGTGGGGGCGAGGATACCTTGAAATAATATAGCTGTAATACAGCAATTTCTTTTTTCTTCTTCAAAACAAGAAGGGTTCTTGGGTAGACCGGGAAGATATTTCACGGGGTTCAAATAAATGGTTGTGGGCTGAGCAGTGAGGTTGTGCCCTACTTCACTAGCATGTGGGAACCACAGGGAAGGGGGAACTCTTTCTAAAATAGGAAAATAACCCTCTGAAGGGGAGATTCACTCAGCCAAGCCAAAACTGAATTTTCAATAGTAATAATGAAATAATCAGTCCCCAAGAGTAAATGAGGTGAATCCTCATGTATATCCGCCTAGCTAAAAGATCAACACAAAAAAATGCTTGAGGTTTTTTATAGTCAGGACTGTTAATTCACAGCTCAGACAATAGGGTCATCAAGAGATATTTGAGAGGTCATCTCACCCTTAACATATCAAGGCACGCTTCCTCATTGGCGACCTCTCACACTGGGATTGGAGCAATGCCACTCCAGCAGACTCAAACGAGGGAACATTACAGTACTGGCGGGTGGCCCTGCTAGGTGCAGAGATAAGGTCTACCTTCTGATGGATGTGTGACTACGAAGAAGACATCCTCCCACTGGCCTGTAGTTTAATATGACTCGGGTTGTAACTAATCCAAAGGAGGGACAGGTAGGTTTTTAATAATTCCTTTTGTTTGAATGGTTAAACTGGTTTGACTGGATACTATAGCTAGGCAGTCCTTATACCTTAAAGAATACTTTACACCTTTTTAGGCTGTTTTATAGGTCAAAACATGTCGGTAACTCACGGATACAAGATTGCCATATGAATCCTTGCACTTCACCAGATGACAATTTTTGTGTGTTTTTAAACAATATTAGGGGTACTCACTATCAAAGGAAATCTTTGAGTATACACATAGATATTTTAAATTATTTTTGCTTAAAACAGGGCCTGAGTATTTGTCCTGAAGCAAGATTTCTAAGAACTCCCATAACTAAATAATAGCATGAGTGGTACAACATGCAGTACAATTAATTTAGCATAAAAGATCTCATCATACAAGAATAGCAGGAGATGACTGATGATTGGATATGGGACCTAGGGATTTAGTGACAGCACCAGTAACACTATGCTGCACCCTCCAATTGGAAATGCCAACTACAATAATAATTTTGTCTGAAAGGGAATGTCGCACTGTTCCTACTAATCAACTGGGCCGGACTGGGAACCAAAACCGGCCCTAGCAAAGTGCTCGGCCGGCCCCCCCGGGGGGAGTTTGGGGGTGCGACCGAGCTCTTTGCCGGGGCCGGTTTTCGGCCGATTTTGTTACAGGGCCGATTTTGCAGCTATGCTGCAAAAACGGCCCTGTAACAAAAACGACCTGAGGGCTCAAAAACAGCCCCCACTCTTGCGGCACACCGGGGGATTACCCGGTGCCTTCAACCGCCAGTCCGGCCCTGCTAATCAAGTAAGACTATGCGTCTGAACAACATTTGCGTCATACTCTGGAAACTTATTCCATGCATTTCATTAGAATATGTTAGCGAAATTCCTGGCTATCTCCGATGGCACCATCTGGACCCCTAAACCTGTCAGGGTGCCAAATGGTGTCTGCAACCTAAGAACATGACCACCCTAACTGCACATGAAAATCGTGGAAACAGAACTACCCTTTCATGGTTTCCTTAGGCATGTCCAAGGGGAGGCACAAGAAATACGCACATTGGCATTTCAAATATTTATTGATACAACTGGATTCTTGTGTAAAATACATTGTTGGCAGCATTATAAGAATGGTGAAGACGATGAATAATTCAACCATTATAATGTTGCAGTGATTATATAAATATATATCATAATGATAACCCAATCTAACACTGACTCTAGAGAGTGAAATACGAAATGCATTCTACCAGATCTCTGGGAGCAGCTAAACTCCCAATTTATCTCTATGTGTGATGTATCCAGAAGCCAGCCTGGTGTAGAACAGGCCACCATCCCTTTCAGAATAGTGATGGAAGTCAGCAGGGCTGACAATCATTCACAGGCGAACGTCCAGTATAATCCATGGACGTGCTCCTTTGATGATCCAAAGCTCATAAACAATTTATATAATAACACTGTGTTCTTTCGCATTGTGTCTGCGGTCATTGTTTGCATTTCCGATTCAGAGCTGTCTCCGAACGGGCAACATCAGACAAGAGCAGTGTGCTCAGTGTACTTTATCTCCGATCATAATGTTCAGTGTCATGATAAAATGCTTATGAAGTAATGCGCATTGCAAGCAGAACACTTTCTGAGTACGTTATCATGTACGTGCAAAGTATTTTAAAAGTCACTGACTAAAAAGATGTCAAGTTTAAATGTGAACTTTTAAAATGGAAGCTGTTGTGCACGGGCCCCTTTGAAACACACAACAGGAAGAGGATGGTAAACAGAACTCTCTAAAGATGATCGGCTGGTACCAGTATCAATGAGAAATAGAGCGGGCCTACTGTTGGAGAAGTGGAGAAGTGTGGCTCACCGGTTAGAGGAGGCAGTCCCTGGTGCAGAGGTCAGACCCGGGACCAGGGTTCAATCCCCGACGCGGCAGGGCCTTGAGCTCAAAATGTCCATGGACTCGATAATTCTCGCCACGGTGCCCACTTGAATCGTGGGTTCACACTCTGCAACTCTGGACAATAGCTTGCTTAATCTCCACTACAGCCCCACCGTGATGGGATGCCTGGTCTTCACCTTGGGGATGCCCAGTAGGGGTAATCTCACAGGGAAAGGCCAGGACGGGTTCCCAAAGCAAGTGCCTTGAGACCTTACGGTGAAAGGCGCTATACAAGAACGTATGATTTACTGTTGATAAGGTACTCAACATTTGACCCTTTTGATCTACTGATTAAGATGTAGATGGGGCAGTCATCTTCTCACTGTCTATATGAGGAGGAAGGGAACTTCCTTGGAAGATGAGGTAGAAAACTGGATTGTTCAGGGTTGTCCTGTGACACCTGAGGCAATTCAAGAAGTCCATTTTCGAGTGGCATACTTGTTCATAGGTGTAACCCTCTGGCGCCCTGCCGCATTCCACCGTATCCTCTCCATTTTCTGTGTGGTATGACTGCATCTGCAGGGACATTGGTTTTGTCCCCCTTTGGGCTCTCATTTACTCCTTTGGGGCTAGGGAGAGATTCTCTATTTACATTAGTTCATAGGGATTTAGTTTGCCTTCCTACACAAATGAGAGGTAATTGGTCCTGAATATTATGGCGTTCCTGCCTGGGCTATAGCTTTCCCCGATAGCCTCTGCCATTGTTTCTGAAGAATTTGCATATTAAATGTTGGCCAAATATGAATTTCAATAGGTCCAAGTGATTAGCAGGTTATTCTCTATTTATTCTTTAGAATTGGCGATTTTGTCCAGTGTGTTTTTGTTCCACGGCATAATAAGTGCTTAATTTGAGGCAGTGGCTTCCGGTGCTCGGCACTGGCACTTAATTGTCAACATGGACTCTTATGACAGCTACCACATGGTGGAGCTGTTTGGGCAAATAAAAGATGAGTAGAACAACAATTAATTAGTTCATTATACATTGAAAACAATTAATACCAGCCACCCAAGCCATTTGTATAGCTTTGGGGCCCTAGAACAGTTTGAAATGTCACACTTGTAGCAGTGTGATAGTTAGTAGTTGTGCAGGTACTGTTATAGGCAGCACTAGCAGTGGCAATGAGTGGTGCAAGCTATGGTGGCCTCCTGACGAGGGCCCTGGCACTTATTCTTTTGCAAATTAAGCACTTAGCATAAGCTCTCGCTGACCTGCAGTGCAGTGGCAAAAGTGGTAGATGATGGGCTGGGGAGGGTGGTTCCCTTCTGACTACTTTTGCAGGGGGGCCCTCAAATATTGTTACGCCCCTGTTTTGGTTCTGCATATTACAATAACGCATTAACATGCACTGTCTTCAAAGTGGTATCATCAGAAGTGGTCTATTGTGGTCATGCAGATTTTACTATCAGCCATCTCTAATATCCACAGGTTTCATGATCCTCAGTGACTAGTCGTTTATTGGGAATATAACATTTACTGATAGTTTTGAGTTCTTATATTTTTGGGGATCCTATCTAAACTCGGGAAGATATTGAATTACATTTTGGATGTTGGCCAGTGTCCATAGTAAATGGACAGTGACTGTCCCTCATGTACAGGGCTTGGAAATTAAGTGGCTAAAAGGCAGGGGCATCTTCTTGGGGGTCCTCATGATCCTCTTTATCACTCATAGAGGGAACCCTTTATCTATACCTATGTCTCTGCTCTGACTCCCGATCCTTCTGTGTGCAGTCAGCCTGAGACTGTCACTGGTAACGTTGAAGTTAAGTAAAGTGACTTCCCACTCTGAGCACTAATCCCAGGGTCAGTTAGTACTGACCACCTAAAAGGAGGTGGTAAAGGGGTCTTTTTAGCGTTAGTTTCTCATCACATCATAGAGTTCACTAGGTGCCTACGAAATGTGCTACCTAGCACAACAATTTTATAAAAATGTTTTAGATGCCAAGTGCAATCCCCATCTCACTACAAGACTTTCATTTAGTGCTTTAGTGAGGCCCTGTAACAGATGTCTACTACAGATTATATAATTAAGCCTAATATGTTGTTTTTTAAAGCAATGACTTCCATCCCAATTAGAATTTTCTTGGCTTCAAATGTATTGCCCCTTTCTCCTTCACAGGGTTGAATTGTAATGATATCTTCAGTGTTTCATGCTGTTTTTCACTGTTTCAGTTAGTCACATTAAAAAAAAGCCCTCCTACAACATATTCTCAACCTATTTTTCAATGCTAATAAGACAGTGTATTTTTTTTGAGTGTGCATAATTTATTCAAGGCAAGTTCTTCGTTTATTACCACTCTGCCATTTATGAGTCACAGTCAATGTGAAGGACTGCCTTATAGGAAATCTCCAAATGTTGGTAATATTCATTTTATATGATTATTTGTAATAGTATGGCTGATATGGGAGCATCAGGATGGCACGAGTGCAGATTATCTTACTTCTTTGGTACATGCACTACAGAGTGCCTATATCTTGGATCTCCCTACTTCTTTAAAGTCAGGTGACTTGGACAACCTAAACTTGTTTCCAACAGTCACAGTCTATGATGATTATTCTCCTCTTTTACTCCAATATAAGGTTAATTATCCAATTGTTTTTGTTCTGTTCTGCTTTGCACTTCCCATTTGTGGGCAATGATACCCCTTTGTCATAATCTTATTTTTCTTCTGAATGAAAATTGAGAAGTCAGTAGGTATTGGGGCTGTCTTTAATGACTTCCTCTTACCAAATCTCTTCAGTCCTTATTGTATTGTTTAAGTCAGTGTTCAAGGAGATTCTCACCATAATTACTGGTGGTCATCATTGCACTTACTTTGATTGACTGACTACAACACAAACAGAAATACTGCATCCATCAATACATTACTCAGGGTCCCAGTCTCTACATACTGAACATATCCCCAAAATTATTTAATGGATTTAGGTAGTGATACCTTGACCCCCAGCTCTTGCAGGAGAGGTCCAAGAGGGATCCCCGGGTCTAATTTGAAAAAAGTGTTTTTATAGGGTGTTACAATCCTACTGGAGTCTCTTTAGAACCAGCATGGTCCCATGTGCTCCTGTGAGAGCCTCTAGGAAGGATGGGCAGACGAATTGTCTCCCAAGTGCCTCTCACAAAAGTCACTTGGAATTAAGAACATAATAAAAATAAAAAATAAAGGACTGTGCACAATGAGATTTTGGCCACCTGTGGGGGCTCGGGCGTATCCAAAGGTAGGGGTTAGCCAACCTTATGCCAAGCTTGTCCAAAGTCCTTGTTCAGCAGGGGTTTGGCATAGTAACGTATGAAAATAAAATCGTACTTTATATTACCAAATCATAGAAATTCAATAAAAAAACAAAGATTAAAGTGACATTAAAGTAGGTATTGTAATAATGTCTTACATTAAAAAAAAATGTAAACTTGGAAATTCAGTGAAGAAACCAAAGGTTAAAGTGATGTTATAGTTAGGTGAAAATGTAAGTTAAAAAGTGACAGTTGACACTCAAAAAGCACTAAAATTCAGCAGATTTAGTTAACTGAAGAAACTAAAACAATACTTGTGCCCTCTCCATGCATTGCTTATGATCTCACATACTGCTTTACTCATGAAATGTTTTATGACATCTTTTCTAACATCACTGATGTCATCTAAAATTACATCATTGGAGACCACATGGGGTGTGACAAGGGCACGAGTTATAGATTCTTCAATTACTATAACTGGTGAATTTCATTGAGTTTAAAATGTTATGTTTTAACTGGCATTTTCATCTAACTATAATGTCACTTTAACCTTTGTTTTTATTAATGACATACATCTATGTATGTGTATATTTATATATATATATTACCTACTGGCGGTCGCCAGTAGGTAGTTATAGTTAGGATTTTTTTCAATGTTAAATCTCAAAATTCTATTTGGAATAACTTTGGCTTCGGTTGACAAATCTGCCTGAAAATTTCCTCAAAATGGCCTCGCGGCGCCCCGGTCCTTCTCTGAAACTTTGGGGGGGATTCATCAAGCGGGGTCCGAGATAAAAGGGGGGTCCCAAAACGCATTTTCCCCATGTTAATTTCCATAGGGCGGTCGATTTCACTTTTAGCTCGAACGGCTGAATGGATTTACACCAAACTTGGCAAAATTGTAGGGACTAGTAGCCCGATGTGCCTTTGCTATGTCTCAAGATATGTGCTCCAGTGGATTTTGAGTAATTTAGGTTCAAAAAAATATATATATCTATAGGCGCGCCCCGGTACGCGCACCGGGGAGCCCACCGGGCGCGCCACGCGACTTGCGCGCAGAAAGCTGATTGGCTCTTTGGTGTCTGTAAACATTCTAAACAGTCTGGAGCGGCCGCCATCTTGTGTCTCGGTAAAATCGAGACACAAGAGGTGGCAAAAACAAAGGGGGGAATTGACCATAAGGGGGCAGGGTAGACCCCCTCCTGACTCCCTAAGTTTAATGTGGGGGCTAAAATAGGGTCCCGCGGGGCATTTAAAAAAAATATTATTTTTCGATTTGCGCGGGGGGAGCGCCCGGTACGCGCACCGGGAAGCGCACCGGGGAGCGAAGTAAGGGGAAAATCCAGGACCATATTTATGAAGGCCTTGCGCCGCCAGTTTTGCGCCGCCTGTGCGTCACTTTTTGTGACACACCAGCGGTGTAAAAAAATGCGCATCGTTACGCTATATTTAAAAAGTGACGCATCTAGGTAGATGGGTCACTTTTTTAAACCCTGCACCACATTATACTTGCGTCAGGTATAATGTATGCAGAGGGGGCGCTCCCCCGCAAAAAGCTTGGTAATAGCGACGCAGTGAAATCTATGAGATTTCACTGCGTCACTTTTAGGATGCTGTCGCGTCAAAATCTTGCGCTTGCCTCACAGCAGGTGTAAGACTGACGCAAGACCATTCACAAGGTGCTTTCCCCATGTGAAAGGACGCATTACTGGAGTTGCGTCACTTTTGTGACGCACTCCAGCAATGCGTTACTTTTGTGTTTACAGATAGGTCAGAAATACTGACGTATCTGTAACTCCTTGCGACATGATTCGTCATACATTAAATATGACACATCTGGAATGCTGTAAGGAGTGCGCACAGAAAAATGACGCATCGCACCAGCGGTGTAAAAAAATGCGCCTTGTTGCACTATATTCAAAAAGTGACCCATCTAGGTAGATGGGTCATTTTTTAAAACCCTGCGCCATATTATACCTGCGTCAGGTATAATGTATGCAGAGGGGGTGTTCCCCTGCAAAAAGCTTCGTAATAGCGACGCAGTGAAATCTATGAGATTTCACTGCGTCACTTTTAGGATGCTGATGCGTAAAAATCTTGCGCCTGCCTCACAGCAGATGTAAGACTGACGCAAGATCTTTCACATGGTGCTTTCCCCATGTGAAAGGACGCATTACTGGAGTTGCGTCACTTTTGTGACGCACTCCAGCAATGTGTCACTTTTGTCTTTACAGATACGTCAGAAATACTGACGTATCTGTAACTCCTTGTGACATGATTCGTCATACATTAAATATGACACATCTGGAATGTCGTAAGGAGTGCGCACAAAAAAGTGACGCATCGCACCAGCGGTGTAAAAAAATGCGCCTTGTTACGCTATATTTAAAAAGTGACGCATCTAGGTAGATGGGTCACTTTTTAAAACCCTGCGCCACATTATACCTGCGTCAGGTATAATGTATGCAGAGGGGGCGTTCCCCCGCAAAAAGCTTGGTAATAGCGACGCAGTGAAATCTATGAGATTTCACTGCGTCACTTTTAGGATGCTGTTGTGTCAAAATCTTGCGCCTGCCTCACAGCAGGTGTAAGACTGACGCAAGACCTTTCACATGGTGCTTTCCCCATGTGAAAGGACTCATTACTGGAGTTGCGTCACTTTTGTGACGCACTCCAGCAATGCGTCACTTTTGTGTTTACAGATACGTCAGAAATACTGACATATCTGTAACTCCTTGCGACATGATGCGTCATACATTAAATATGACACATCTGGAATGTCGTAAGGTGTGCGCACAGAAAAGTGACGCATCGCCCCAGCGGTGTAAAAAAATGCGCCTCGTTGCGCTATATTTAAAAAGTGACGCATCTAGGTAGATGGGTCACTTTTTAAAACCCTGCGCCACATTATACCTGCATCAGGTATAATGTATGCAGAGGGGGTGTTCCCCCGCAAAAAGCTTGGTAATAGCGACGCAGTGAAATCTATGAGATTTCACGGTGTCACTTTTAGGATGCTGTTGCGTCAAAATCTTGCGCCTGCCTCACAGCAGGAGTAAGACTGACGCAAGACCTTTCACATGGTGCTTTCCCCATGTGAAAGGACGCATTACTGGAGTTGCGTCACTTTTGTGACGCACTCCAGCGCCTCGTTGTGCTATATTTAAAAAGTGACGCATCTAGGTTGATGGGTCACTTTTTAAAACCCTGCGCTACATTATACCTGCGTCAGGTATAATGTATGCAGAGGGGGCGTTCCCCGGCAAAAAGCTTCGTAATAGCGACGCAGTAAAATCTATGAGATTTCACTGCGTCACTTTTAGGATGCTGATGCGTCAAAATCTTGCGCCGGCCGCACAGCAGGTGTAAGACTGACGCAAGACCTTTCACATGGTGCTTTCCCCATGTGAAAGGACGCATTACTGGAGTTGCGTCACTTCTGTGACGCACTCCAGCAATGCGTCACTTTTGTGTTTACAGATACGTCAGAAATACTGACGTATCTGTAACTCCTTGCGACATGATTCGTCATACATTAAATATGACATATCTGGAATGTCGTAAGGAGTGTGCACAGAAAAGTGACGCATCGCACCAGCGGTGTAAAAAAATGCGCCTCGTTGCGCTATATTTAAAAAGTGACGCATCTAGGTAGATGGGTCACTTTTTAAAACCCTTTGCCACATTATACCTGTGTCAGGTATAATGTATGCAGAGGGGGCGTTCCCCCGCAAAAAGCTTTGTAATAGTGACGCAGTGAAATCTATGAGATTTCACTGCGTCACTTTTAGGATACTGTTGCGTCAAAATCTTGCGCCTGCCTCACAGCAGGCGCAAGACTGACGCAAGACCTTTCACATGGTGCTTTCCCCATGTGAAAGGACGCATTACTGGAGTTGCGTCACTTTTGTGACGCACTCCAGTAATGCGTCAATTTTGTGTTTACAGATACGTCAGAAATACTGACGTATCTGTAACTCCTTGCGAATTGATTAGTCATAAATTAAATATGACACATCTGGAATGTCATAAGGAGTGCACCCAGAAAAGTGACGCATCTCTGTTTTCACGTAGCGATGCGTCACTTTTCAGAAATGAGGCCTCCAGTTTATTCACTGTGTCACCTCTACGATCCTTTCTTGCGTCAATACGTCCCTTTTGCATACATTACACCTGACGTAGGAATAATGTGGCACAGGGGTTTACAAAGTGACGTATTTACCTAGAAACATCACGTTGTAAATATGAATAAATAAGGTGCATTTTTTATTGGACTGTTGTGTCACAAAAAGTGATGCTTTGGTGGCGTTAAAGTGACGCATGGCTTCATAAATGAGGCCTTCTGCCTTCAACTCCAGCAATGCATCTTTTCTTATCCTTCCACACCCCTGTTCCTTTTCAACATTTTCATTGAATATCAACATTCCCCATATTCACTCTTCTTCTCATAACTTTCTTTCCTAACACTCACCTTCTTTCAGTCCTCCTACTTCACTTCCTTTTTCCTCTCATACCTTTCTGTTCTTTTTTACTCATTCTCCTTTCCATTATCAATGTACTCTATTTCACTTACTCTTTTTAATTTTTTTAAGAATATAGCTCTTTGATGAGATTTGGAGGTAGTTCTGAAAAGAACTTTTGGTTTTCTTCTTTTTTCTAAACAGGAACAAAAACAGGGAATGGAAACTGCTCAACAGGAGCAAAAAAAACCAAAGAAATTAGGGGTGGGAAGGGCAGCAATGGTTTTCTAATGCTCGAACCATGAGCTGTACACTTTGTTCTCCAAAGGTAAGCAGTTGATTGCAGTATCTGCATCTGAGGGCACCATGGTTAAAAGCTGGTTGAATGTTCGGAACCAGCTCTTGTGATCTCCCCCTTCCAGAAGAAGTTGCTCCTCCGGTTGATGTAGAGGCCCCATCACTGGGAACCTCTTGTGTCAGAGACCTGACACTTTCCCGGACAAAATTTTGGGGGTGCTTCCTCTCCACATGCCGGATCATTGTGAAGTTCCCAAAAGAGTACTTTTTAAAGGGTTACCCCGTGACAGCTCTTCTTTGCAGATCCTGCACCCCACTTTTGGAGCATTCACCTTTTTTTGGCCAGGTGGGATTTAAAAAAAATTCCAAATGAAATGTTCCTTAACTTTTCGTTGAGGAGGCTCTTCATTGATGAATTCTGGTTCATCCTCACTGCTGGATTGTCTGGTAGCCATTGTAAAACCAACAAATATCCAGGAGCAAAAAGGCAGGTCTTGCAGTCACAAAAGTGAAAGCAGAAGTGAAGGAAATGGGTGGGGATTTCATTCTTTGTAAAAAAAACTGTTAGCAACCAATGAAACGTGTTATTTTAAGGTCACATGACCCGAAGCGCTTACGCTACGCGCTCTGGAGCGCTTCCGGGTGCGCACACGCGGCGCAAATGTAGGCGCTTCCGGGGCGCTTACGTTGCGCGCCGAAGTGACGTCATCATACTTTTACGGAAATGCATAATCATTTTCCTTATAAAAAACTGATTTTATTTGTATGGTACGAAATGTTTTGCATTATTATTAACTTTTCATTCATTTTTTTTTCACGAACGAAAGTAGCGCTCTGGGTGCGCTTTCCAGTGAGCTTACCGGTGAGCTTACAGGAAAGCTTACCGGAGAGCTTACCGGAGAGCTTACCGGAGCGCGCACCCAGAGCGCAAAAGAAAAAAATTATATAAAAAAAAAATCAAAAATGAATACTTACACAAAACTGCAAATTGTAAAACAAAAAAAAGGTTAGAAACTCGATATAGAAAGGAATTAGCATTTAAACAACCTATGAAATTCACTGAAAAAACCATAGGTTTCACACCAGTTATAGTTAGGAATTAGCATTTAAAAAACCTATTAAATTCACTGAAAAAACCATAGGTTTCACACCAGTTATAGTTACCTGGAAATTTTACTGACATAAAACCATTGAAATTCCCACGCTATAGTTAGTTGGACTCACTATAACGTGCGCGCCTGCAATGCACTGCTGATGACGTCACATATTACATCACTCATGACATGGTCAGTGACGTATGCGGTGTACTGTTTGGTCTGCCCGTGTGGCTTACGCTACATAGGTAGCACCATACATCAACTTAAAATCTGGGTCCTTGAACATCTCCGGGCGATTGACAAAGTTGACCCGGCTTACCCTGTCGCACGTCATTTTGCCGAAAGCCATCAAAGTGACAGGAACAGGCTTCAGTATTTTGGTCTAGACTACATCCCTAATTCCATCGGGGGGGATAGGCTGCGAAAATTGAGACAGCTTGAGTCTAGATACATTATTGATCTATCAACCAAATTTCCCAAAGGATTAAATAGCGGGGAAGAGATGGCTGTTCATCTGGGCACATAGAGCAATTACATGGCAACTATCTCTTTTGGTTAAATCTGAATGTGTATGTGTATAGTCACTCATACACAAAGAAAGAGATTTATAGTGGAACTCGAAGCTCCAATCCATTCTTCCCAGCATCTGTTCAAATGAATGCTATGCCTAACTGTGTTATTGAAAGCCACTATGTACACACTGTATATATTTATGCACATTCTGATTTGTATCCTTTTGATTTTGACTTGATCTGGATCGTGTTATTTCAAGTCATAATGTTGACAATCAGATTAGATATGGTCTGCTAATGCTTTATCAAATTCATTGCACTTTATCATATTTACAGTATGGTTTAACAAGGGACATTAGCCGATCCTCGGCCAGATCTTTCTTCTTTTTTAAAGTACCACTGTATTTGGATACAATTTTGTTATCATCAATGCACACTGACATCATTTTGTGTATCCTATTGAACAAACAAAACCAATATTTACTAGGCAAAATAACATGCTCCAATATGGCGCCTCTGTTATTCACAGTGGTTTCCTTTGTCCCTTGTTTGTGTCAATGTTCATGACGCTAGGCAATGTAAACACGAATACTTTATTAACAGGTCCGGCGCTCAGTGGTGGTCACACCAAAGAAGGCTACACGCCGAAACGCGTCTGTCTGCTTGGCAGAGATAATATATTAAAATTTAACCTCGAACGTTACCTCACGAGTGCGGTTCTCTTTGTTTTCGAAAAAAACGAAGGATTTTGGAGCTATATATCTATCTATCTATCTATCTATCTATCTATCTATATATATATATATATATATATATATATATATATATATATATATATATATATATATATATATATATATATATATGAACGAGAATTCGTCACAGCCAAGGCAGCCGCCTCAGCCCAACACTCCAGCGCTGACGAAAGAACGGACCCAAATTTTCAGTGCTTAAACCTTCGTGTTTATTTCAGCAAGCCTGCCGCCGCCATAACGCGTTTCGCCTTTACAGCTTGATCACATGGCCATATATATATATATATATA
The DNA here is from genome assembly GCF_964263255.1 of Lissotriton vulgaris. Classification (NCBI taxonomy): domain Eukaryota; kingdom Metazoa; phylum Chordata; class Amphibia; order Caudata; family Salamandridae; genus Lissotriton; species Lissotriton vulgaris. The sequence continues at coordinate 669,885,513 of NC_141685.1, read as the reverse complement.
CACACATATACACTAAATAAAAAGGAAAAGGTTACAGGGTCGTTATAGTTAGGCTCAGATTTCACTCGAACAAAACCAGTGAAATTCAGCAGTCATAGTTACCTGTTCTAACTTTAACTCAGGTCCCTGCAATGCTTGTTTATGACCTCACATATTACATCACTCATGACATGATCAGTGATTGTGAGTGTTTTCTAAAAGGTTTTGTGTGTTAAACATAATTACTAAGGTACCACCAAAGTTAAATTAGTATACTTTGTGTACTACTAATGAGTGATTCATTTTTTAACATAGTTTACCTGAGAAGCTGTGTGAGTGGGAGTCTGAGTGACTGTACAGTAAGTGGGTGTGTGAGTGGCTGTATGGGTGTGTAAGTGGGTGTCTGAGTAGCTGTGTGGGTGACTTAGTGGCTGTATTTGTGAGTGAGTGGGTGTGTCAGTGGCTGTATGAGTGGGTGAGTGAGTGGCTGTGTAAGTGTCTATGAGTGGGTAAGTAGATGTGTCAGTGACTGTATGGGTGAATGAGTGGGTGTCTGAATGGCCGTATGAGTGAGTGACTGGGTGTGTAAGTGGCTGTATTGGTGGGTGAGTATTGGTGGGTGAGTGGATGTTTGATGTAAATGTAAATGTAAATGTAGGTGTACCTATATAGCGCAACCTGTCACCCAAAGGGCATCCTGGCACTTGCTTAGGGAACCCGTCCTGGTATTCCCCTGTGAGAGGCCCCGGCAGGGTGTCCACAGGGTGAAAGCCAGGCATCCCGCCGCGAGGGGCCGTAGTGGAGATTAAGCAAGCTATTGCCCAGAGTTGCAGAGTGAGACCCCGTGAGTCGAGTAGGCACCGGAGCGAGAATTATCGAGGCCGGTGAATTTTTATGAGCCCGAGACCCGCTGAGGCGGGGAATCGAACCCTGGTCCACGGTCGATCCCAGCTTCCGGGTCTGCCGCCTCTAACCACTGAGCCACACTTCTCCACATGATTGAGTGTTTAGTTAAGTGAGTTGGTGTGTGAGTGGCTGTTTGGAAGAGCGAGTGTCTCTGGGATTGGTTGTATGCATGAGTGAGTGACTGTGTGAGCAGTTGTAATGGGTATGTAAGTGGTTGTGTGGGTGTGTGAGTGAGTATGTGAGTGGTTTTATGGATGAGTGAGTGGTTCTGTTGAGAGGCTTGATGGGTGAGTGAGTGGATGTGTGAGTGGCTGTATAGGTAAATAACAGGCTGTGTCAGTAACTGTATGGATGAGTGTGTTGCCTTGTGAGTGGCTGTATGATCAGGCTCTATGACTGAGTGAGTGGCTGTGTGAGTACTCTTATGGGTCTGTGAATGGGTATGTGAGTGGTTGTGTAGGTGTGTGAATGGCCATATGAGAGGTTGTAGAGGTGTGTGAGTGGGTGTGTGAGTGGTCCTGTGGATGATGTTATCAGAGAAGTCATCAGTTATCTCATTTAAGATCTCATCAGTGATGTCAATGGCCATGTCATGAGTGATGTAATATGTGAGGCCATAAGCAGAGGATTGCAGGGGCGTATGTTATAGTTAGCTCACGTAACTATAACTACTGAATTTCACCAGTTTTGTAAGAGTGAAATCTTCCCTGTAACCTTTGTTTTTTCAGTGAAATTCTAAGGTTTATAATTCTATTTCCTAACTCTAAAGTCCATGTAGCCTTTTTTTGTACATTTCTGCAGTTTAAAAAAGTTCTATTTCCTAACTATAATGCCCCTGTATCTTTTGTCCTTTTAAAGTGAATTTGTGAGGTTTTTTAACTTTAATTTCCTAACTGTAATCACTAACCTTTGATACTGAGTGTGTGAGTGAGTGCATGAGTGTCCCAGTGGGTATATGAGTGTCTAAGTAGGTTTGTAAGTGGGCGGGAGAGCATTTGAGTGAGGCTGTAAGTGGGTATATGAGTGTCTGAGTGGGTGTGTGAGTCTCTGAGAGGGTCTCTGAGTCAGTGTGTGAGACTGAGTAGATCTATGAGTGGGTACGAGAGAGTATGAGTGATTTTATAAGTTGGCTCATGAATGCCTGACTCTGTTTTTGAGGTGGTGAATGTGTCAGAGTTTGTCTGTGAGTGGGTGCCTGAGTGAATGGGTCTGTGAGTAGCTGTGAGAGTGTCTGAGTTGCTCTGTGAGTGAGTGCATGAGTACCTGATTAGGTTTGGCTCCTTTTCTGTAGGCTTGGGCTGGCTTGTGGAGTTTCACCTGTGGAATTCCGTAGAGTTACCCAAAAACTCCACCAAATTCTGCAGAGTTCTGTGAGCAGGAGGAGTATTACACAGCCATCCCTAATAAAGTCAACTTGGCAGCTGAGGGTTGCTGGGGTCCAAGCACCCCTATTGTTGCCATTAGTAAGTCCTCTACAGTGGGAGTGCTGAGACCTCATCGGACACCCCGTCCCCTTTCTCAACCACTCTGCAAAGGGCCTCCTGTTGCACTACTGGTTGGGGGATGAAGTGTAGGGGTAAGCGCATCGGCAAAATCAGTTTTTGCCAAATTTTGCGTTTCAAACAGAGTGGGGAGCAGCAAACCTCTGCAAACTCTACACGCAGAGCAGAGTTTAGCACCCACCCCTAGTTTTCAGTATTTTTCTGCTCAACTCTGACCTGTTTTTTGCCTGTTTGTGCTTGTTTCTGACATTTATTTTGCCTCTTTCTTCTCCTTTCTCACTGAGATCTTGCCTCTTTCAGCTCATTTGTGACCTTTATTTTGCCTCGTTCTGCTCGCTTCTGTCCTTAATTTGTCTCTTTTTGCTCATTTCTCACCTCTATTCGGCCTGTTTCTGCTCATTTCTTACCTTTACTATGCCCATTTCTGCTCGTTTCACTCCATTATTTTGCCTCTTTCTGTTCCATGCTGACCTTTATTCTGCCTCTTCCTGTTTGTTTCTGGCCTTTATTTTGCCTGTTGCTGCTCATTTCTGACCTTTATTTTGCCTGTTTTTGCACGTTGTTCACTTTTATTCTGCCTCTTTCTGCTAATTTCTGACCTTTATTCTGCCTCTTTCAGCTCGTTTCTCACCTTTATGTTGCCTCTTTCTGCTTGTTGCTGACCTTTATTCTGCCTCTTTCTGCTCGTTGCTGAACTTTATTCTGCCTCTTGTCTCTTAGGATTATTATTCTGCCTCTTTCTGCTAATCATCTTTTCCCCCCAAGGACTGCAGGGGGAACCTCAAGGCCCCTGCTGTCCCAGCCGGCTGCCCACCTCCTGCGGGAGCCGGCATTGTTCTCTCAGACAGGGAACTGCTAAACATGCAGCTCCCTATCTGTCAGAGCAATCCTTTCACCTGTTTCCCTGCCCGCTTGGGGAAACAGACAAAAACTCAGCTCCCAGCAAGCAGGAGCAGTTTCACAGCGATTGCTTGCTGAGAGCGAAGTTCGTTTGCTCTGACTTGGTAAAAGCTGTCAACTGAATGTGTCAGTAACTGTATGGGTGAGTGTGTGGCTGTGTGAGTGGCTGTAAAATTCAGGTTTATTGGTTGAGTGAGTGGGTGTGTGAGTACTTGTATGGGTCTGTGAATGGGTATGTGAGTGACTGTGTGGTTATGTGAATAGGTGTATGAGTGGTTGTATAGGGATGTAAGTGGGTGTGTGAGTAGTCCTGTGGATGATGTAATCAATGAAGTCATCAGGTATGTCATTTAGGATGTCAAGAGTGATGTCACTCACCATGTCATGAGTGATGTAATATGTGAGGTCATAAGCAGAGCATTGCTTATATTATATTGTATATTACATTACACGTAGCTCAGGTAACTATAACTGCTGAATTTCACTGGTTTTATATGAGTGAAATCTGAGCTAGAATGTCCCTGTAACCTTTGTATTTTTCAGTGAATTTCCAAGGTTTACAATTCTATTTCCTAATTGTTACGTCCCTGTAGACTTTTTTGTATGAATTTGGACCATGTTTTAAATTTTATTTCCTAACTATAACACCTCTGTTTCCTTTGGTTTTTTTAAGTGAATCTTTAAGGTTTGTTTTACTTTTATTTCGCAACTGTAACCTCTAACCTTGACATTGAGTGTGTGAGTGAGTGCATGAGTGTTTCAGTGGGTGTATAAGTGTCTAAGTAGGTTTGTAAGTGGGTGAAAGAGCATATGAGTGAGGCTATAAGTGGGTATATGAGTGCCTGAGTGAGTGTGTATCTCTGAGAGCGTCTTTGAGTCAGTGTGTGGGTCTCTTAGTAGATCTATGAGTGGGTGAGATAGAGTACAAGTGATTCTAGAACTTAGTTCATGAATGTCTAACTGTGTCTGTGTGTGGGTGTAGGTGTCTTAGTTTGTCTGTGAGTGGGTACATGTGTGAATGGGTCTGTGATTGGCTGTGGAAGCATCTGAGTTGCTCTGTGAGTAGGTGCATGAGTACCTGAGTGGGTTCTGCTTGTTTTCTGTAGGCTTGGGCTGGCTTGTGAAGTTTTACTCCATAGAAATTCCACGGAGTTACCAAAAACTCCACCAAATTCTACGAAGTTCCGTGAGCAGTAGTATTGGTCAGCCACCCTAATGAAGTCCCCTGTTGCTGAGGGTCGGTGGAGGGCAACAACTCCCATTGTTGCCACTAGTAAGTCTTCTGCAGTGGGAGTGCCGAGACCTCATCGGCTGCACTCCCCCTTTCTCAACCACTCTGCAAACATACCTCCTGAAACACTACTGTGGTTCTGAAATTCTGGACCCTGCTGTAATACCGGTACCAAGGTTCAACACTCGTGTCACAAAATATCATCGTACCATGACGACTTTGGTAACTATAATGTCACTTTAACCTTTGTTTTTCTTAATGACATACATCTATGTATGTGTATATTTATATATATATATTACCTACTGGCGGTTGCCAGTAGGTAGGTATAGTTAGGATTTTTTTCAATGTTAAATCTCAAAATTCTATTTGGAATAACTTTGGCTTCGGTTGACAAATCTGCCTGAAAATTTCCTCAAAATGGCCTCGCAGCGCCCCGGTCCTTCTCTGAAACTTTGGGGGGGATTCATCAAGCGGGGTCCGAGATAAAAGGGGGGTCCCAAAACGCATTTTCCCCATGTTAATTTCCATAGGGCGGTCGATTTCACTTTTAGCTCGAACGGCTGAATGGATTTACACCAAACTTGGCAAAATTGTAGGGACTAGTAGCCCGATGTGCCTTTGCTATGTCTCAAGATATGTGCTCCAGTGGATTTTGAGTAATTTAGGTTCAAAAAAATATATATATCTATAGGCGCGCCCCGGTACGCGCACCGGGGAGCCCACCGGGCGCGCCACGCGACTTGCGCGCAGAAAGCTGATTGGCTCTTGGGTGTCTGTAAACATTCTAAACAGTCTGGAGCGGCCGCCATCTTGTGTCTCGGTAAAATCGAGACACAAGAGGTGGCAAAAACAAAGGGGGGAATTGACCATAAGGGGGCAGGGTAGACCCCCTCCTGACTCCCTAGGTTTAATGTGGGGGCTAAAATAGGGTCCCGCTGGGCATTTAAAAAAAATATTATTTTTCGATTTGCGCGGGGGGAGCGCCCGGTACGCGCACCGGGAAGCGCACCGGGGAGCGAAGTAAGGGGAAAATCCAGGACCATATTTATGAAGGCCTTGCGCCGCCAGTTTTGCGCCGCCTGTGCGTCACTTTTTGTGACACACCAGCGGTGTAAAAAAATGTGCATCGTTACGCTATATTTAAAAAGTGACGCATCTAGGTAGATGGGTCACTTTTTTAAACCCTGCGCCACATTATACTTGCGTCAGGTATAATGTATGCAGAGGGGGCGCTCCCCCGCAAAAAGCTTGGTAATAGCGACGCAGTGAAATCTATGAGATTTCACTGCGTCACTTTTAGGATGCTGTTGCGTCAAAATCTTGCGCCTGCCTCACAGCAGGTGTAAGACTGACGCAAGACCATTCACAAGGTGCTTCCCCCATGTGAAAGGACGCATTACTGGAGTTGCGTCACTTTTGTGACGCACTCCAGCAATGCCTTACTTTTGTGTTTACAGATAGGTCAGAAATACTGACGTATCTGTAACTCCTTGCGACATGATTCGTCATACATTAAATATGACACATCTGGAATGCTGTAAGGAGTGCGCACAGAAAAGTGACGCATCGCACCAGCGGTGTAAAAAAATGCGCCTCGTTGCACTATATTCAAAAAGTGACCCATCTAGGTAGATGGGTAACTTTTTAAAACCCTGCGCCATATTATACCTGCGTCAGGTATAATGTATGCAGAGGGGGTGTTCCCCTGCAAAAAGCTTCGTAATAGCGACGCAGTGAAATCTATGAGATTTCACTGCGTCACTTTTAGGATTCTGATGCGTAAAAATCTTGCGCCTGCCTCACAGCAGGTGTAAGACTGACGCAAGATCTTTCACATTGTGCTTTCCCCATGTGAAAGGACGCATTACTGGAGTTGCGTCACTTTTGTGACGCACTCCAGCAATGTGTCACTTTTGTGTTTACAGATACGTCAGAAATACTGACGTATCTGTAACTCCTTGTGACATGATTCGTCATACATTAAATATGACACATCTGGAATGTCGTAAGGAGTGCGCACAGAAAAGTGACGCATCGCACCAGCGGTGTAAAAAAATGCGCCTTGTTACGCTATATTTCAAAAGTGACGCATCTAGGTAGATGGGTCACTTTTTAAAACCCTGCCCCACATTATACCTGCGTCAGGTATAATGTATGCAGAGGGGGCGTTCCCCCGCAAAAAGCTTGGTAATAGCGACGCAGTGAAATCTATGAGATTTCACTGCGTCACTTTTAGGATGCTGTTGCGTCAAAATCTTGCGCCTGCCTCACAGCAGGTGTAAGACTGATGCAAGACCTTTCACATGGTGCTTTCCCCATGTGAAAGGACGCATTACTGGAGTTGCGTCACTTTTGTGACGCACTCCAGTAATGCGTCACTTTTGTGTTTACAGATACGCCAGAAATACTGACGTATCTGCAACTCCTTGCGACATGATTCGTCATACATTAAATATGACACATCTGGAATGTCGTAAGGAGTGCGCACAAAAAAGTGACGCATCGCACCAGCGGTGTAAAAAAATGCGCCTCGTTGCGCTATATTTAAAAAGTGACGCATCTAGGTAGATGGGTCACTTTTTAAAACCCTGCGCCACATTATACCTGCGTCAGGTATAATGTATGCAGAGGGGGCGTTCCCCCGCAAAAAGCTTGGTAATAGCGACGCAGTGAAATCTATGAGATTTCACTGCGTCACTTTTAGGATGCTGTTGTGTCAAAATCTTGCGCCTGCCTCACAGCAGGTGTAAGACTGACGCAAGACCTTTCACATGGTGCTTTCCCCATGTGAAAGGACTCATTACTGGAGTTGCGTCACTTTTGTGACGCACTCCAGCAATGCGTCACTTTTGTGTTTACAGATACGTCAGAAATACTGACATATCTGTAACTCCTTGCGACATGATGCGTCATACATTAAATATGACACATCTGGAATGTCGTAAGGTGTGCGCACAGAAAAGTGACGCATCGCCCCAGCGGTGTAAAAAAATGCGCCTCGTTGCGCTATATTTAAAAAGTGACGCATCTAGGTAGATGGGTCACTTTTTAAAACCCTGCGCCACATTATACTTGCATCAGGTATAATGTATGCAGAGGGGGCGTTCCCCCGCAAAAAGCTTGGTAATAGCGACGCAGTGAAATCTATGAGATTTCACTGTGTCACTTTTAGGATGCTGTTGCGTCAAAATCTTGCGCCTGCCTCACAGCAGGAGTAAGACTGACGCAAGACCTTTCACATGGTGCTTTCCCCATGTGAAAGGACGCATTACTGGAGTTGCGTCACTTTTGTGACGCACTCCAGCGCCTCTTTGCGCTATATTTAAAAAGTGACGCATCTAGGTAGATGGGTCACTTTTTAAAACCCTGCGCTACATTATACCTGCGTCAGGTATAATGTATGCAGAGGGGGCGTTCCCCGGCAAAAAGCTTCGTAATAGCGACGCAGTGAAATCTATGAGATTTCACTGCGTCACTTTTAGGATGCTGATGCGTCAAAATCTTGCGCCGGCCTCACAGCAGGTGTAAGACTGACGCAAGACCTTTCACATGGTGCTTTCCCCATGTGAAAGGACGCATTACTGGAGTTGCGTTACTTCTGTGACGCACTCCAGCAATGCGTCACTTTTGTGTTTACAGATACGTCAGAAATACTGACGTATCTGTAACTCCTTGCGACATGATTCGTCATACATTAAATATGACATATCTGGAATGTCGTAAGGAGTGTGCACAGAAAAGTGACGCATCGCACCAGCGGTGTAAAAAAATGCGCCTCGTTGCGCTATATTTAAAAAGTGACGCATCTAGGTAGATGGGTCACTTTTTAAAACCCTGCGCCACATTATACCTGTGTCAGGTATAATGTATGCAGAGGGGGCGTTTCCCCGCAAAAAGCTTTGTAATAGTGACGCAGTGAAATCTATGAGATTTCACTGCGTCACTTTTAGGATGCTGTTGCGTCAAAATCTTGCGCCTGCCTCACAGCAGGCGCAAGACTGACGCAAGACCTTTCACATGGTGCTTTCCCCATGAGAAAGGACGCATTACTGGAGTTGCGTCACTTTTGTGACGCACTCCAGTAATGCGTCAATTTTGTGTTTACAGATACGTCAGAAATACTGACGTATCTGTAACTCCTTGCGAATTGATTAGTCATAAATTAAATATGACACATCTGGAATGTCATAAGGAGTGCGCCCAGAAAAGTGACGCATCTCTGTTTTCACGTAGCGATGCGTCACTTTTCAGAAATGAGGCCTCCAGTTTATTCACTGTGTCACCTCTACGATCCTTTCTTGCGTCAATACGTCCCTTTTGCATACATTACACCTGACGTAGGAATAATGTGGCACAGGGGTTTACAAAGTGACGTATTTACCTAGAAACACCACGTTGTAAATATGAATAAATAAGGTGCATTTTTTATTAGACTGTTGTGTCACAAAAAGTGATGCTTTGGTGGCGTTAAAGTGACGCATGGCTTCATAAATGAGGCCTTCTGCCTTCAACTCCAGCAATGCATCTTTTCTTATCCTTCCACACCCCTGTTCCTTTTCAACATTTTCATTGAATATCAACATTCCCCATATTCACTCTTCTTCTCATAACTTTATTTCCTAACACTCACCTTCTTTCAGTCCTCCTACTTCACTTCCTTTTTCCTCTCATACCTTTCTGTTCTTTTTTACTCATTCTCCTTTCCATTATCAATGCACTCTATTTCACTTACTCTTTTTCATTTTTTTAAGAATATAGCTCTTTGATGAGAATTGGAGGTAGTTCTGAAAAGAACTTTTGGTTTTCTTCTTTTTTCTAAACAGGAACAAAAACAGGGAATGGAAACTGCTCAACAGGAGCAAAAAAAACAAAAAAAATTGGGGGTGGGAAGGGCAGCAATGGTTTTCTAATGCTCGAACCATGAGCTGTACACTTTGTTCTCCAAAGGTAAGCAGTTGATTGCAGTATCTGCATCTGAGGGCACCATGGTTAAAAGCTGGTTGAATGTTCGGAACCAGCTCTTGTGATCTCCCCCTTCCAGAAGAAGTTGCTCCTCCGGTTGATGTAGAGGCCCCATCACTGGGAACCTCTTGTGTCAGAGACCTGACACTTTCCCGGACAAAATTTTGGGGGTGCTTCCTCTCCACATGCCGGATCATTGTGAAGTTCCCAAAAGAGTACTTTTTAAAGGGTTACCCCGTGACAGCTCTTCTTTGCAGATCCTGCACTCCACTTTTGGAGCATTCACCTTTTTTTGGCCAGGTGGGATTTAAAAAAATGTCCAAATGAAATGTTCCTTAACTTTTCGTTGAGGAGGCTCTTCATTGATGAATTCTGGTTCATCCTCACTGCTGGATTGTCTGGTAGCCATTGTAAAACCAACAAATATCCAGGAGCAAAAAGGCAGGTCTTGCAGTCACAAAAGTGAAAGAAGAAGTGAAGGAAATGGGTGGGGATTTCATTCTTTGTAAAAAAAACTGTTAGCAACCAATGAAAAGTGTTATTTTAAGGCCACATGACCCGAAGCGCTTACGCTACGCGCTCCGGAGCGCTTCCGGGTGCGCACACGCGGCGCAAACGTAGGCGCTTCCGGGGCGCTTACGTTGCGCGCCGAAGTGACGTCATCATACTTTTACGGAAATGCATAATCATTTTCCTTATAAAAAACTGATTTTATTTGTATGGTACGAAATGTTTTGCATTATTATTAACTTTTCATTCATTTTTTTTTCACGAACGAAAGTAGCGCTCTGGGTGCGCTTTCCAGTGAGCTTACCGGTGAGCTTACCGGAAAGCTTACCGGAGAGCTTACCGGAGAGCTTACCGGAGCGCGCACCCAGAGCGCAAAAGAAAAAAATGATATAAAAAAAAAATCAAAAATGAATACTTACACAAAACTGCAAATTGTAAAAAAAAAAAAGGTTAGAAACTCGATATAGAAAGGAATTAGCATTTAAAAAACCTATGAAATTCACTGAAAAAACCATAGGTTTCACACCAGTTATAGTTAGGAATTAGCATTTAAAAAACCTATTAAATTCACTGAAAAAAACATAGGTTTCACACCAGTTATAGTTACCTGGAAATTTTACTGACATAAAACCATTGAAATTCCCACGTTATAGTTAGTTGGACTCACTATAACGTGCGCGCCTGCAATGCACTGCTGATGACGTCACATATTACATCACTCATGACATGGTCAGTGACGTATGCGGTGTACTGTTTGGTCTGCCCGTGTGGCTTACACTACATAGGTAGCACCGTACATCAACTTAAAATCTGGGTCCTTGAACATCTCCGGGCGATTGACAAAGTTGACCCGGCTTACCCTGTCGCACGTCATTTTGCCGAAAGCCATCAAAGTGACAGGAACAGGCTTCAATATTTTGGTCTACACTACATCCCTAATTCCATCGGGGGGGGATAGGCTGCGAAAATTGAGACAGCTTGAGTCTAGATACATTATTGATCTATCAACCAAATTTCCCAAAGGATTAAATAGCGGGGAAGAGATGGCTGTTCATCTGGGCACATAGAGCAATTACATGGCAACTATCTCTTTTGGTTAAATCTGAATGTGTATGTGTATAGTCACTCATACACAAAGAAAGAGATTTATAGTGGAACTCGAAGCTCCAATCCATTCTTCCGAGCATCTGTTCAAATGAATGCTATGCCTAACTGTGTTATTGAAAGCCACTATGTACACACTGTATATATTTATGCACATTCTGATTTGTATCCTTTTGATTTTGACTTGATCTGGATCGTGTTATTTCAAGTCATAATGTTGACAATCAGATTAGATATGGTCTGCTAATGCTTTATCAAATTCATTGCACTTTATCATATTTACAGTATGGTTTAACAAGGGACATTAGCCGATCCTCGGCCAGATCTTTCTTCTTTTTTGAAGTACCACTGTATTTGGATACAATTTTGTTATCATCAATGCACACTGACATCATTTTGTGTACCCTATTGAACAAACAAAACCAATATTTACTAGGCAAAATAACATGCTCCAATATGGCGCCTCTGTTTTTCACAGTGGTTTCCTTTGTCCCTTGTTTGTGTCAATGTTCATGACGCTAGGCAATGTAAACACAAATACTTTATTAACAGGTCCGGCGCTCAGTGATCGTTACACCGAAGAAGGCTACACGCCGAAACGCGTCTGTCTGCTTGGCAGAGATAATATATTAAAATGTAACCTCAAACGTTACCTCACGAGTGCGGTTCTCTTTGTTTTCGAAAAAACCGAAGGATTTTGGAGCTATATATCTATCTATATATATATATATATATATATATATATATATATATATATATATCTATATATATATATATATATATATATATATATATATACACACATATACACTAAATTAAAAGGAAAAGGTTACAGGGTCGTTATAGTTAGGCTCAGATTTCACTCGAACAAAACCAGTGAAATTCAGCAGTCATAGTTACCTGTGCTAACTTTAACTCAGGTCCCTGCAATGCATTGTTTATGACCTCACATATTACATCACTCATGACATGATCAGTGATTGTGAGTGTTTTCTAAAAGGTTTTGTGTGTTAAACATAATTACTAAGGTACCACCAAAGTTAAATTAGTATACTTTGTGTACTACTAATGAGTGATTCATTTTTTAACATAGTTTACCTGAGAAGCTGTGTGAGTGGGAGTCTGAGTGACTGTACAGTAAGTGGGTGTGTGAGTGGCTGTATGGGTGTGTAAGTGGGTGTCTGAGTAGCTGTGTGGGTGACTTAGTGGCTGTATTTGTGAGTGAGTGGGTGTGTCAGTGGCTGTATGAGTGGGTGAGTGAGTGGCTGTGTAAGTGTCTATGAGTGGGTAAGTAGATGTGTCAGTGACTGTATGGGTGAATGAGTGGGTGTCTGAATGGCCGTATGAGTGAGTGACTGGGTGTGTAAGTGGCTGTATTGGTGGGTGAGTATTGGTGGGTGAGTGGATGTTTGATGTAAATGTAAATGTAAATGTAGGTGTACCTATATAGCGCAACCTGTCACCCAAAGGGCATCCTGGCGCTTGCTTAGGGAACCCGTCCTGGTATTCCCCTGTGAGAGGCCCCGGCAGGGTGTCCACAGGGTGAAAGCCAGGCATCCCGCCGCGAGGGGCCGTAGTGGAGATTAAGCAAGCTATTGCCCAGAGTTGCAGAGTGAGACCCCGTGAGTCGAGTAGGCACCGGAGCGAGAATTATCGAGGCCGTGGAATTTTTATGAGCCCGAGACCCGCTGAGGCGGGGAATCGAACCCTGGTCCACGGTCGATCCCAGCTTCCGGGTCTGCCGCCTCTAACCACTGAGCCACACTTCTCCACATGATTGAGTGTTTAGTTAAGTGAGTTGGTGTGTGAGTGGCTGTTTGGAAGAGCGAGTGTCTGTGGGATTGGTTGTATGCATGAGTGAGTGACTGTGTGAGCAGTTTAATGGGTATGTAAGTGGTTGTGTGGGTGTGTGAGTGAGTATGTGAGTGGTTTTATGGATGAGTGAGTGGTTCTGTTGAGAGGCTTGATGGGTGAGTGAGTGGATGTGTGAGTGGCTGTATAGGTAAATAACAGGCTGTGTCAGTAACTGTATGGATGAGTGTGTTGCCTTGTGAGTGGCTGTATGATCAGGCTCTATGACTGAGTGAGTGGCTGTGTGAGTACTCTCATGGGTCTGTGAATGGGTATGTGAGTGGTTGTGTAGGTGTGTGAATGGCCATATGAGAGGTTGTAGAGGTGTGTGAGTGGGTGTGTGAGTGGTCCTGTGGATGATGTTATCAGAGAAGTCATCAGTTATTTCATTTAAGATCTCATCAGTGATGTCAATGGCCATGTCATGAGTGATGTAATATGTGAGGCCATAAGCAGAGGATTGCAGGGGCGTATGTTATAGTTAGCTCACGTAACTATAACTACTGAATTTCACCAGTTTTGTAAGAGTGAAATCTTCCCTGTAACCTTTTCAGTGAAATTCCAAGGTTTATAATTCTATTTCCTAACTCTAAAGTCCATGTAGCCTTTTTTTGTACATTTCTGCAGTTTAAAAAAAGTTCTATTTCCTAACTATAATGCCCCTGTATCTTTTGTCCTTTTAAAGTGAATTTGTGAGGTTTTTTAACTTTAATTTCCTAACTGTAATCACTAACCTTTGATACTGAGTGTGTGAGTGAGTGCATGAGTGTTCCAGTGGGTATATGAGTGTCTAAGTAGGTTTGTAAGTGGGCGGGAGAGCATTTGAGTGAGGCTGTAAGTGGGTATATGAGTGTCTGAGTGGGTGTGTGAGTCTCTGAGAGGGTCTCTGAGTCAGTGTGTGAGACTGAGTAGATCTATGAGTGGGTACGAGAGAGTATGAGTGATTTTATAAGTTGGCTCATGAATGCCTGACTCTGTTTTTGAGGTGGTGAATGTGTCAGAGTTTGTCTGTGAGTGGGTGCCTGAGTGAATGGGTCTGTGAGTAGCTGTGAGAGTGTCTGAGTTGCTCTGTGAGTGAGTGCATGAGTACCTGATTAGGTTTGGCTCCTTTTCTGTAGGCTTGGGCTGGCTTGTGGAGTTTCACCTGTGGAATTCCGTAGAGTTACCCAAAAACTCCACCAAATTCTGCAGAGTTCTGTGAGCAGGAGGAGTATTACACAGCCATCCCTAATAAAGTCAACTTGGCAGCTGAGGGTTGCTGGGGTCCAAGCACCCCTATTGTTGCCATTAGTAAGTCCTCTACAGTGGGAGTGCTGAGACCTCATCGGACACCCCGTCCCCTTTCTCAACCACTCTGCAAAGGGCCTCCTGTTGCACTACTGGTTGGGGGATGAAGTGTAGGGGTAAGCGCATAGGCAAAATCAGTTTTTGCCAAATTTTGCGTTTCAAACAGAGCGGGGAGCAGCAAACCTCTGCAAACTCTACACGCAGAGCAGAGTTTAGCACCCACCCCTAGTTTTCAGTATTTTTCTGCTCAACTCTGACCTGTTTTTTGCCTGTTTGTGCTTGTTTCTGACATTTATTTTGCCTCTTTCTTCTCCTTTCTCACTGAGATCTTGCCTCTTTCAGCTCATTTCTGACCTTTATTTTGCCTCTTTCTGCTCGCTTCTGTCCTTAATTTGTCTCTTTTTGCTCGTTTCTCACCTCTATTCGGCCTGTTTCTGCTCATTTCTTACCTTTACTATGCCCATTCCTGCTCGTTTCACTCCATTATTTTGCCTCTTTCTGTTCCATGCTGACCTTTATTCTGCCTCTTCCTGTTTGTTTCTGGCCTTTATTTTGCCTGTTGCTGCTCATTTCTGACCTTTATTTTGCCTGTTTTTGCACGTTGTTCACTTTTATTCTGCCTCTTTCTGCTAATTTCTGACCTTTATTCTGCCTCTTTCAGCTCGTTTCTCACCTTTATGTTGCCTCTTTCTGCTTGTTGCTGACCTTTATTCTGCCTCTTTCTGCTCGTTGCTGAATTTTATTCTGCCTCTCGTCTCTTAGGATTATTATTCTGCCTCTTTCTGCTAATTTTTTATCTTTTTTTCCCCTCTTCCTCATCTTTTCCCCCCAAGGACTGCAGGGGGAACCTCAAGGCCCCTGCTGTCCCAGCCGGCTGCCCACCTCCTGCGGGAGCCGGCATTGTTCTCTCAGACAGGGAACTGCTAAACATGCAGCTCCCTATCTGTCAGAGCAATCCTTTCACCTGTTTCCCTGCCCGCTTGGGGAAACAGACAAAAACTCAGCTCCCAGCAAGCAGGAGCAGTTTCTCAGCTATTGCTTGCTGAGAGCGAAGTTCGTTTGCTCTGACTTGGTAAAAGCTGTCAACTGAATGTGTCAGTAACTGTATGGGTGAGTGTGTGGCTGTTTGAGTGGCTGTAAAATTCAGGTTTATTGGTTGAGTGAGTGGGTGTGTGAGTACTTGTATGGGTCTGTGAATGGGTATGTGAGTGGCTGTGTGGGTATGTGAATAGGTGTATGAGTGATTGTATAGGGATGTAAGTGGGTGTGTGAGTAGTCCTGTGGATGATGTAATCAATGAAGTCATCAGGTATGTCATTTAGGATGTCAAGAGTGATGTCACTCACCATGTCATGAGTGATGTAATATGTGAGGTCATAAGCAGAGCATTGCTTATATTATATTGTATATTACATTACACTTAGCTCAGGTAACTATAACTGCTGAATATCACTGGTTTTATATGAGTGAAATCTGAGCTAGAATGTCCCTGTAACCTTTGTTTTTTTCAGTGAATTTCCAAGGTTTACAATTCTATTTCCTAATTGTTACGTCCCTGTAGACTTTTTTGTGTGAATTTGGACCATGTTTTAAATTTTATTTCCTAACTATAACACCTCTGTTTCCTTTGGTTTTTTTAAGTGAATCTTTAAGGTTTGTTTTACTTTTATTTCGCAACTGTAACCTCTAACCTTGACATTGAGTGTGTGAGTGAGTGCATGAGTGTTTCAGTGGGTGTATAAGTGTCTAAGTAGGTTTGTAAGTGGGTGAAAGAGCATATGAGTGAGGCTATAAGTGGGTATATGAGTGCCTGAGTGAGTGTGTGTCTCTGAGAGGGTCTTTGAGTCAGTGTGTGGGTCTCTTAGTAGATCTATGAGTGGGTGAGATAGAGTACAAGTGATTCTATAACTTAGTTCATGAATGTCTAACTGTGTCTGTGTGTGGGTGTGTGTGTCTGAGTTTGTCTGTGAGTGGGTACATGTGTGAATGGGTCTGTGATTGGCTGTGGAAGCATCTGAGTTGCTCTGTGAGTAGGTGCATGAGTACCTGAGTGGGTTCTGCTCGTTTTCTGTAGGCTTGGGCTGGCTTGTGAAGTTTTACTCCATAGAAATTCCACGGAGTTACCAAAAACTCCACCAAATTCTACGAAGTTCCGTGAGCAGTAGTATTGGTCAGCCACCCTAATGAAGTCCCCTGTTGCTGAGGGTCGGTGGAGGGCAACAACTCCCATTGTTGCCACTAGTAAGTCTTCTGCAGTGGGAGTGCCGAGACCTCATTGGCTGCACTCCCCCTTTCTCAACCACTCTGCAAACATACCTCCTGAAACACTACTGTGGTTCTGAAATTCTGGACCCTGCTGTAATACCGGTACCAAGGTTCAACACTCGTGTCACAAAATATCATCGTACCATGACGACTTTGGTATCGGCAGACCGGTAATGATTAGGACATTATCCCTGTGCATTTGCGTCGTGATTGAGCGATACCAACACCCTCGAATCGTGGTTTCCGTTCTGAACCCTCGGACTCCATTTTGTGAACGGCGTCCATCTTATGCCTTGCCCTCATATAAGTCAATTGATTAAGGTCGAGCTTGATCTGAAAGGACACGTCCACCTTAGCTGACTTCCCCACGACCTGGCCGAACTGACTCCACCGCCTCCAGCCGAACCTGTTTGAGCAGCTCCTTGCCCAGTAGCCGAGTAAGATATCATCAAAGCACAACATGACATAAACCATTCACCACATACAGACCATGTTTTCTGCACCCATACACCTGTCCATGTTCCTTGTTTATGGCCAGTTTTATGACAAGGAGGTGCCCTGTTTTATTGGGGTTTCATCGATATCTGATGGGAGTTCTGGGCTAGGCTGGGTCATCTATCACAAACTGGACATCTAAAATATAGGTTGGCCAACATGACGGTGCGTTTTGCTCTATTGTGTAAATATGTCTATGACCATATTGTAAACTCAAGAATTCTTGCCTGAAGTGTAAAACTGTGTATAAAAGGAGAAGGCTGGTTCTGTAAAAACGAACAGTCTCCTGAGAACTTACGACCCGTGCTATCGTGCTTCTAGGACACATGTTACTTGGTTGCAGCCAATAAAACTCGATCTCTGACTTCATCTAGAAGACTCTTGGTTTCTGTGGTCCGGAACAGGGAGAACTCAGAGGTCTTCGGGTGTTATCCCCTGGCACCACCGGGTTCCTAAAAACCCGGCACCTCAGTTGGCGCCCAACTCGGGGCGGTATCAAGCGGTGACGGTCCAAGCCAGATGTTCGTGAGGAGCTTCGTGTGAAAATTCCAGAGGACGGCCAGCCACTTCAGCGACCCCTGTATGTCGACGTGGTTCCGAAGGTCTTTGCTGCGAGGTTCCCCGCGTCCCGACGGCTACGAAGGACTGCTGCCCTGACTATCGCCCTGTTTTGGACCCAGTGATCCTTGGTAGAGCGAAACGATAGACGAGTCTTCTAGTGACGTCACCGATCTTCAATACTTCAGTTAAGTATAAGTGGAGCGTCTCCTAGTCCTTAGTTTGGTTCTTAGTCTTTGGTATCCTTGAGGTACACCTTGTTTGGAACTTGCAAGCACCAAAACCGAGGGATTCGTGTATTCATGAACAAATCATAATTAGATAATCCCTTGAAGTTTGAAGATAGACTAGTGAGCGAAGATGCCTGGTCTTAGCAGACTTGGAAACTTGTTTTGTCTTGGTTGTAGTAAGGACTCCCGATTAGAGGATTCGTGTCCGGTTCCTCCGATTGGAACTCCAACATATGAATTATATATCAAGCACGGAGTAGGCCCTATCACGTATAATGAAGTATGGATAAAATACACCCGCAAGGATGGTGTTTTAAAATGGCCCCAATATGGTAGCTTTGACTCAGAAATTTTAGACAACCTCGAGGTCAAATTGTTTAAGAAGAAAGCCCGGCCGGCGATGTTTGACTCTTTTCGCTTATGGCGCAAAGAAGCCAAACAGAACGAAATAAAATTAGCTAAGAAGAATAAAAGAGGTATGTCGATGGTGCAAGCTGCCATCGCATACAGGGATAATGAGGAAGAACAGGAAAGTGAACAAATGCTCAGAAGCAAGAAACTAGCAGCAGATAAATGCTACCCAATGTTGCCCCATGGAGGACAAAATTCGAAGGGAGCATCTGACAAAGATCCATTAATGTCCCATTTGTTGAATTCACCACCCCCATATACATCGAGTATTGTTGGACCCCCGAAGCGTATTGTTATACCGCGCCCCGGCGCACGAAAAGCAGCTCTTGCACAACAACCAGCTCCTCTTCAGCTGGTTCCTACTTCTCCGGCGCAGCCTTCTGAAGGGCCGCCGCCTTTGCTACATACTCCGTCTACTTCTCCTACAACTTTGCCTACCGCTCCACCTGTTTATCCTGATACTACTTCGGCTACTGCTTCGACTTCTTCTGCTGTTGTTTCGACTTCCTCTTTACATCAGCCTGTCTTTTCTGGCGCATCTGCCTCTCCGCAAGCTTCTCCTTCTGTTCGACAGAGAGTAGCAAGTACTGTCACTGGTCTATTCTCACCTTTCTTTGGGTCGCCTAAAACGACCCCTAAAACAGGACGTAGACAGTTGCGTAGTCAACTGCCTGATTATGAGGAAAGAGAAGTGCTGAATGAGTTAGCACGCAAATGGGTTACTGACACTGTTAGATACGATGTTCAGTCTGTTATGGAAGTCTTCCGACAATGGGATGCACCCACTCAGAGATATGTATTTGAAGAGATGTGTGTATATCTTTGTGAAGATTTAGAGACAAACGATCCAAAGCGCAAGATGAAGGAATTATTTCATATGCGTTTTAAGTTCTATGAAGGCATGATCGTAGGTGCCGATGTCGAAAAAGCAATAGATCTGTTATTATCCTATAGGAGTAAGGGAAATGTCTCTAGATCATTGTATGAAGAAGACATGTCAGGTAGGAAAAAGGCGCGACAGTACCCTATAGGAGAGGTTCCTCCAGTTTGGAGGGAAGGCGATGCGAATGCACATCCACCTGTTCCACCGCATTTCCAGCGTGTATGGGTACATGTCCCCTGGAAAAGATCTGAAGTGTTAGCACTCAAGCAGACATTACCCGATCCACGTAAAAATCCCGCAGGGTATTATAAGGAGTTATCACAGACTGCCAGCTCATGTATAATGAATTTAGCAGATGTAGACATGCTGTTTGGGAACGTCGTTCCACAGCCTTTATGGAGTAAAATTCGTCATGCAGATCATGATCAAGAACTAGGTGACACATGGGCTAATATTACTGCTGCAGATACTAGACAAGTTGGTGGTTCCTGAGCCTTTAATAGCTGAACTTCCTGGTAGAATTATCACGTACATGAAGACCTTAATGCCTGAATTGCGTGTCAATTGGGATAAGTTGTCTGCGTGCAAGCAAAAGAAAGATGAGAATGTGTCTGACTTTTTCACAAGGTTTGAAGAGACTTTCGTCGATCACAGTGGTCAGGATATGGCTACCGAGGGTGGCCAAAGATTGTTTGTAGACAAATTTATACATAATTTGCTTCCTGAACTGTGCAAAAATTGAAAGATTCAGAGAGTGCTTGGGCTGTTTCCACGTCAGCACAGATTTTAGCCACAGCCCAGTACTACGCAAAGACGAGCTAGATAAGGCAGGCAAAAAGACTAAAGACTTAAAAACTAAAGTTCTTCTCCAGCAAGCCTATCCGCCTCGCACTCCTAGTCAGCCCAATTATCAGCAACCACAGCAGTATTCGAGAAATCCGCAAGGCAACGAATTTTCCCATCAGCGTTTGCCGTACGGCCCGAATCAGTGTGCCTATTGCAAAGAAGAGGGTCATTTCAAAAACAATTGTCCAGCTCAGGCGCGACGCCTAAATGGTGTTTCTGGTGCAAGAGGTAGAGGTGTTCAACAGGCTCCTAGGGGTAGGGGCCGTGGAAATTTCCCCCAGAATAACACTTCTTTTCCGCCTCAGAATTCCATGAATAGCTTTGATCAACAGAATAATGCTTCTTCGAGGTCAGCTCAGTACTATGCCGATGACTATTACGCTGAAAACGAGAATGAGTGTAATAATTGCTAGGACAGCCATGGACAAAGAGAGGGAGTTGTTTCAGTTCCAGTAGATCAGAATGGACCTTATGTCGAGGTGATCACATCCGGAGTGTCAGAGCCATTTCTGCTGGATCCTGGTGCTACAAAAAGTTCTATTATGCACTCAAAACTTCCTGGCGCACCTTTGTCTGGCGAAATGAATATTTCAGTAGGTTTCTCTGGCGCCCCTGTTAGAAACCCGATCTCTAGTCCTATGCCCCTTTCTGTTGGCCCATGCGAATTAGAAGCACCCCTCATCCTTACAACAGGTTGTGGCGAAAATTTGTTAGGTTTGGATTTGTTAAAAAGATTATATGCGACTTTGTACTGTTCTCCTTCGGGAGTACAACTTACCCTTGGTAAGAAAGTGATTTCCCCAATGTATTTGTCAAAGGAAGATATTCCGACTGAATTATCATCTCTCCCGGATATACTTTGGGCTACTGGTTCTAATGATGTAGGTCGTTTGGAGATAGCACCGTATGTCATAACATTGAAAGCCAATGTTAGGTTGCCACGTATTCCCCAATACAAGATCTCTAGTGAATGTGAAAAGGCATTGTTAGCGATCATTTACGATCTGATTGAGAAAGATGTAATTGAGGAAACAACAGGCAACATTTGTAACAGTCCTATTTTGCCTGTCTTAAAGCTTACTGATCCTTCACAGCCCTCTGTATACAGATTCGTGATTGATCTCAGAGAAGTAAATAAGATCGTTGTACCACAGTTTCCAGTCGTCCCCGACATTACTGCCTTTTTGACAATGGTTCCAGCTTCAGCCACTTGGTTTTCGGTGATTGACCTGAAGAACGCCTTCTTCAGCATCCCGATCGCCGAGGAGAGCAGAGACATTTTTGGCTTCAATTTAGGAGGACGAAGCTTCCGCTTCAAACGCACTCCTCAGGGCTACTGCGAAAGTCCATCCATATTCAGTCAGGCTCTGAAAACACAACTTGATACGATTGTTCTACCTGATGGTGCGACTCTGATTCAGTATGTAGACGATCTACTGATCGCTGCAGATACTGAAGAAATTTGCAAGCAAGCCACACTGTCGTTGTTGCGTCATTTATGTGACATGAAGCATAAAGTCTCTCTTTCAAAATTACAATTTTGCCGACAAGAAGTGACCTACCTAGGTCACATCTTATCGAAGGAGGGAAGGAGACTGACCCCAGAAAGAATACAGGCAATCGCAAGATTGAGTGCCCCAAGGACACAAAGAGAAGTTCGGGCTTTCTTGGGCATTACATCGTACTGTAGACAATGGATACCGAATTTCTCTCTATTGGCCAAACCTTTGCTGGCACTACTCTGCAAAGACACACCCAATCCTATGCCTTGGTCTGAAGATTGTCAGACAAGTTTCCATGAGTTGCGCGAAGCATTGTGTTCGGCTCCTGTGTTGGGCAACCCCGACTACAGTAAGCCTTTTACGCTATACGTCCATGAGAAGGAAGGTTGCGCATTATCAGTACTGACACAATACTTTGGAGACAAACAGCGCCCATGTGCATATTTCTCAGCGACTCTTGATCCTGTAGCTAAGGCATTACCAAGTTGCTTGAGGGCCACTGCTGCAGCAGCTGTCTGTATTTGACAGTCTGCTGGGTTAGTCATGAATAATACTCTGATCGTTATGGTCCCACACGCAGTAGACATTTTACTAAACAGAACGAAGACACAGCATTTAACTAGTGCTCGACTGTCCAGCTATGAGCTGACACTGTTAGCGAGCCACATACACATAAAGAGGTGTGATACACTCAACCCCGCTATGTTATTGCCCATCCCGGCACAGACAGATGAGGTCGAAAAACATGATTGCTGCTTTAGGACAGAAGAAGAGACAAAAGGGAGAGTAGACTTGCAGGACACACCCCTTCCTGAATGTAATGATACTTTATGGGTTGATGGTTCATGCTTCAAGTTGCCAAATGGTGATACGACTGCAGCATATGCTGTAACAACATTGCACACTATTGTAGAGACCGCACGCATCCCCCAGAATTCTGCGCAAGCAGCAGAGTTAATCGCACTTACAAGAGCGTGTGTGTTGGCAAAAGGAAAGCGAGTGAATGTGTATACAGATAGCCAATAAGCCTTCGGCGTAGCCCATAGTTTTGGAAGATTGTGGCGTGAACGTCAGTTCCTGACGTCACATGGTGCAAAAATCCAACATGGTCAGCTAGTTAACGAGCTCCTCGAGTCACTGACCTTGCCGCTACAAGTTGCGATTGTAAAATGCAGTGCACACAGGAAGATTCAAGATGATGTTGGTCGGGGGAATGCATTTGCAGATCAAGATGCGAACGAGACCGCAAGGAACACGATGAGTCGGATGTATGTTGTAGGTCCTGCTAGATGGGTCGCCGATGTGGGTATGTGTGAGGACACTATTGAAAGTGTGAAGTCCATACAAGCTGATGCCACCGAAGAAGAGGTGAATGAATGGAGGGAAAGCAAGGGAAGATTGGATGCGAATGGTTGTTGGGTCGAATTGTCAGAGCACCAACGATGGCTGTTACCCGACGCATATGTACTCGCAGTGGTGACAATGGCCCATGGAATGGCACACATCAGTACGAAAGGAATCTGTAAACTGTTGGCCCCAGTATGGCAGAATAGTGGTATCCCGAAATGCGCAGAGAATTTGGTCAGGAATTGTATGGTGTGTTTGAAGTACAATCCCGGTAGAGGGACCCCAACTCCAGCTGGTCATTTTGCGCCTCCAACGTACCCGTTCGAGGTTTTGCAGCTCGATTTCATCCACATGGAGAGGTGCAACAATCTGAAATACGTGCTTGTTGTTGTTTGCGCCTTCTCCAGGTGGGTGGAAGCGTATCCCCTCAAGGACAACACTGCCTTGTCAACTGCCAAAGCCCTTGTCAAAGAATTCTTCCCTAGGTTTGGGATGCCTAGAACGGTCTGGAGTGATAATGGAAGTGAATTCGTGGGACGGGTGATGAAGAGAGTGTGCGAATGTCTAGGCATCCACCAGAAATTTCACGCTGCAAATCACCCCCAATCAGCAGGTCTAGTAGAATGCTACAACGGCACTCTAAAGCTCAAACTAGCCAAGATCCAAGCCAGCACAGGTCTTAAGTGGCCTGACGCCTTGCCTTTAGCACTCCTATCTACCAGAATGATTGTCCATTCTAGACTGGGACTTAGCCCCCACGAAATCGTGTTCGGGCGCCCAGCAAATATATGGGGGGTACCGAGGCCCAGAAGGCTCAGTGAGATAGAGCACCCTGTACTGCTTGACTACTTGCACGAACTGACAACTAAATTGCGTGTTTTACACCAACAGGTTCACAGTTCCTCTCCGCCAGCCTCTGATGATCCAGGTCACTCCATTGAACCCGGCACCTGGGTGCTGGTGCGGAATTTTCAGCGCACGAACAACGAACAGCCCAGGTGGACCGGAGCGCACCTCGTCCTTATTTCCACAAGATCAGCCGTTTGGGTGGAAGGAAAGAAGAACTGGATCCACGGGACCCACTGTAAACGGGTCCCTCTGCCTCTTCCATATGATCGGTGGGTCCAGGACGGAATCGCTGACTCTGAAACCGAAGCTGTACCTCGCTTTGCACTCTTCAGCGATGCACGACTGAAAGGAACTGGTACAGAAAAGGGGAGTGATCGTATTTTGCAAGGATTTGTGCCACCGTCAATGCAGTTGGACACTACAGAACCTGAAACATTGTTTAAAGACCACACCGTACCTGGGAAACAACGATATAATCTGAGGTCGAGAAAAAGGGACTAATAAAAGCGAATTTATGTAACTTTCTTTCCCCTAAGAACTATTTTTGATTTTACAGCTCTCTCGCCCAGGGAACTTGCTCATTTTTGATTTTCGAACCGCCATCCGGTTCTGCTGCTAGGGCCGCGGTTGAAGTCTGAGGAGTGCAGCTGGGGACGCCTAGTTCAACGGTTCTGGTCGGTCTGAGGGAATTACCCCGGGCTGAACAGAGCCCACTCCTTGGCAGAATCAAACTCCCACCGCGGGCAGCAACTAGAGGATGGAGTTTCCGAGGGTAGAGAGACCTGCTAGACCTACGAATTTTAAAAGGCAAATATGCACCGTAATGGCCAGAAAGAGATTCTTGATAGTATGTATTTTACTGTTGTGCAGCATAACGATGTTCTTGATTAGCTATACTCTATCCACGTTCCAAGTTACCTTTGTAAATAACACTCTGCCCACACCTCCTCCTACTGTTCCTACACACTCCTTTCACCCTCTGCCTGAACACGTGTCCGCCAGAAGATTAGAATTTGTAAATAACTCATTCATCCAGCTCCTACACCAGCACCAGTCTATAATGAACACATCGAACTGTTGGATATGTGGACTAATGCCACACACGACCGATAAGGGTATCCCTTACTTTGTCCTGCCATTCAGTTACTATGGTTCTCTGTGGGCTTTTCAGACGATGTTCCTGTTTGCCATAGAACAATATCCCCCACGTCCCACAGGGAGCAGTTCCAGCAACAAGGCACTAGTGGCAGGAGTAAGGAATATGAGCAGGGATATCGACACATATCGCACGATTCCCAAAGATGAGTTTGCCCCGTACAGTAGGTGGAACATCACCAAATATGGGATTTCCTTAAGTGAGAGCCAGAAATCGAAGAAATCCTCCCCGGTTTGGGTAGTACCCCATTGAGGTC
Organism: Lissotriton vulgaris; assembly: GCF_964263255.1. Classification (NCBI taxonomy): domain Eukaryota; kingdom Metazoa; phylum Chordata; class Amphibia; order Caudata; family Salamandridae; genus Lissotriton; species Lissotriton vulgaris. Next base: position 669,860,480 of record NC_141685.1, on the reverse strand, counting down.
ACCTATGTCTGCAAGGTATTGGCAGGGATCCCAAAGCACAGTTGGGAAAGAGCGTATGCACAGAAACGTACGTGTTTGCATCCCGAACTTCCCCTCCATTCTTGGCAGCTAAGGGTACATACTTCATCTGCCATGACAAAGCATACACTTGGTTGCCCCCTGACTTCTCGGGCACATGTTTTATCTCGTTTCTGCTGCCACCCACCTATACGGCCGGAGCAGATTACCATCGGACAAGGACAGTTAGGGGTGTCGTGAGTCAAGACGACACTGCGGGTCAAGAATTTGGGGACTTTGCAAAGGGTTTTCTGCCCTTTTGGGGGCCTATGGTGAACAGCAGGAACATCCACCAGTTAACAAGGGTAGTCGAATCCGCCGTGACCGAAACGGCCGGTGCCCTTAGTAATTTGACAGCAGAACTCCAGTCGGACCGGCTTATGACTCTTCAGAACCGGGTTGCCCTAGATGTCATACTTGCAGACCGTGGTGGTGTATGTAGGGTGATCCAATCCAGTTGTTGCATTTTCATCCCTGATAACGCTCCGACAGTGTACCAGGCCATCTCCAAACTGCACAAAATCTCTGATTCCCTTCATGTGGATAAAGGGGATTGGTCCCTGCTAGGGTGGGTCTGGGAACTGATCTCCGCCTGGGGATGGAAAACTCTGATTTTCATTGGGAGGATCTTAGCCGTTCTGTTTATGTTCTGCCTGTTTGTACAGTGCGCTCCTGCAATATGTGGCCTCTGTGCTACTTCATGTGTAAGGGAGCCTGTGTCAAGGGACGATTTAAGCAACAAAATGATGCTGCAGCAGCATCTCCATGAATTCATTAATACGGATTTGGACTCAGATTAGCATGAGTTATTGCCTAAATATGAGGGCAAAAGGAGGGTCTGTGGTTCTGAAATTCTGGACCCTGCTGTAATACCGGTACCAATGTTCAACACTCGTGTCACAAAATATCATCGTACCATGACGACTTTGGTATCGGCAGACCGGTAATGATTAGGACATTATCCCTGTGCATTTGCGTCGTGATTGAGCGATACCAACACCCTCGAATCGTGGTTTCCGCTCTGAACCCTCGGACTCCATTTTGTGAACGGCGTCCATCTTATGCCTTGCCCTCATATAAGTCAATTGATTAAGGTCGAGCTTGATCTGAAAGGACACGTCCACCTTAGCTGACTTCCCCACGACCTGGCCGAACTGACTCCACCGCCTCCAGCCGAACCTGTTTGAGCAGCTCCTCGCCCAGTAGCCGAGTAAGATATCATCAAAGCACAACATGCCATAAACCATTCACCACATACAGACCATGTTTTCTGCACCCATACACCTGTCCATGTTCCTTGTTTATGGCCAGTTTTATGACAAGGAGGTGCCCTGTTTTATTGGGGTTTCATCGATATCTGATGGGAGTTCTGGGCTAGGCTGGGTCATATATCACAAACTGGACATCTAAAATATAGGTTGGCCAACATGACTGTGCGTTTTGCTCTATTGTGTAAATATGTCTATGACCATATTGTAAACTCAAGAATTCTTGCCCGAAGTGTAAAACTGTGTATTAAAGGAGAAGGCTGGTTCTGTAAAAACGAACAGTCTCCTGAGAACTTACGACCCGTGCTGTCGTGCTTCTAGGACACATGTTACTTGGTTGCAGCCAATAAAACTCGATCTCTGACTTCATCTAGAAGACTCTTGGTTTCTGTGGTCCGGAACAGGGAGAACTCAGAGGTCTTCGGGTGTTATCCCCTGGCACCACCGGGTTCCTAAAAACCCGGCACCTCACTACAGGCTTGGGGATGAAGTCCCCTTGGCTGCTTATGTAGTTGGGGGCCAAGAACCCCTATTGTTGCCACCAGTTAGTCCCACACAGAAGGATTGCTGAGACCTCAGGAGAAGCCCCGGCCCCTTTCTCAACCACCCTGCACGGGTCCTCATGGCCCACTACTGGTTGAGGATAAACTCCCTTTGGCTGCTGCAAGTTCGTTTGGGGCCAAGAACCCCTATTGTTGCCCCCTTTCTCAACCACTCTGCAAAGGGGCCTCCTGGCGCATTACTGGTTGGGGGATGAAGTCTAGGGTTGAGTGTGCTAGTAAACTCATTTTTTGCCAAATTTCACATTCCAGGTAGCGCGCAGAGCGGCAAAACTCTGCAAACTCCACCAGCTGAGCAGAGTTTACCACCCACCCCTAGTTTTGTGCTTTTTTTTGCTCGCTTCTGACCTGTATTTTGCCTGTTTCTACTTGTTTCTGACATTTATTTTGCCTCCTTCTGCTCATTTCAGACCTTTATCTTGATTCTTTCGCTCACTTTTGTCCATTATTTTGTGTGTTTCTGCTCATCCCTGTCCTCTTTTCGGCCTTTTTCTGCTCGTTTCTCACCTTTACTGTGCCTCTTTCTGCTAGTTTCACACCATTATTTTGCTTCTTTCTTTCCATTGCTGGCCTTTATTCTGCCTCCTTCTGCTCATATCTGGTCTATATTGTGCCTGCATCTGACCTTTATTTTGCCTGTCTTTGCTTGCTGTTCACCTTTATTATGCCTCATTCTGATAATTTCTAACCTTTATTCTGCCTCTTTCAGCTCGTTTCTCACTTTTATGTTGTGTCTTTCTGCTTTTTGCTGACCGTTTTTCTGCCTCTTTCTGCTTGTCTCTGACCATTATTCTGTCTCTTTCTCCTTTTCCAATCTTTATTTTGCCTCTTTCTTGTCTTTTTCCCCCACGGACCGCAGGGGAGCCTCAAGGCTGGGGGGAAACAGCCACTACATTGAAGCCGTTTCCACGAATGCACTAACCACGCATGCTTTACAACGCATGCGTGGTTACCACTATAACCTTTACCCCGCATTCCTTTACTACGAAAAATGTAGTAAAGGAATGTGAGTTAAAGGTTGAAAAAAGGGGGGGGGGGTTGGGGGGGTCTCAAACAAACAAGAGGGATAAATAAAAAAATACAAAAAAATAAAACTTACCTTAAACACTCTCTTCTGTGCCTCTTTCCTTCATGGAAAGAGCCTCCCTAACAGACGTGATTACGTACGTGCGTCTACGTACTCCATCAAAAATAGAGAAAGGACCACTTAAAGAGTTAGAAGAAGGAGAATACCGTCGAAAAAAATGTAAGTACATTTTTTAATTAAAATAATTTATTAGGTTAGGCATAATTAAAAAAACATGTATAGATTTAAACTACATAATCAATCATGCAGTCGGTTTAACATGAAAATGCCAATATCATGCATAGATAAACAACGAAAAACGTTGTTAAACTATGCATGGTAAAGGCATTTTCGTGGTAAACCATATGCGTGGTAATGGCATTCCGTTGTAACGCATGCGTGGAAAAGGCATGCATTGCAACGGAATGCTTTGTAACATCATATAACCAAGGCCCGGTTGTCACAGACGGATGCCCACCTCCTGCTGGAATTAGTAAGGTCAAAAATGGGGTAAACCCAGTATCCCTATGAACCTTGGCAATTAGTCAATTTTATAAACAGTTGGTTCATTCGGGTACACAATATTTCTTTTACCTTCTCATAGATTATGTAGAATTGTGAAGTGAACAACAGAATTCAAGGCCAACTGTGTATTTATGTACTATTTTATAAATTCTTATATCATGTATTAGTTTCAAGATAGGCTGTACAAAAGTAGACTATACAAACAGTGAACAAATAGTGCAAATAGTGACTTGTAGTGCTCAGTGCTCACGGCGCAACAGTGACCAACAAAACTGTACAATTATTATATACAAAGAGAAGTGAAAAACAATAATTTGGCGTGGCCTATGCTGATTTCAATTATAAAACTGTACACTGCATTTGTCAGTACTTAATACAGAATATTAATACAGCGGATCCACTTATTAGTCGACGTTTCAACTCTGGGGTGTCACACATGGGTCTTCATCAGGACTGTGGGGGGGGGGCAGCAAACAGCCTTCATGCAAACCCAGCCGGGTCTAAGGTGGAGTGGGAACTGTATTCATTTGTCGGCGTAGTGAATAAATGCACACCCGACACTAGTTGTGATTAATGACTCATCAAAGTGTAAAAGCCAGACTGGGTATCTTGATAGGTATCCAACCCAGTGGGTGCTGAGTAACGGTTCGGGACTGTGGTGACCGAGATGCCAGACTGGGTATCTTGATAGGTATTCCACCCAGTAGGTACTGAGTAACGGTTCGGGACTGAGGTTACCGAACAGCAAATACAATTAATGTATTGGCACTTTTCTACTAAGGTTGTTAGAGTATGCGGATGCGAGGTGCCGAGAGAGAAGTATCTTCCGACACGGAACAGCTCCAAACAACTTGTTTGGCCACAGGGGGACCGCACAACCCCACCTAGGGGTCATGAAATTCCTACCCTGTCCCCTTTTCTTTCGGCTGAAGGTGAGCCCTAAAATGGCTGCCTACACTTTCTGGTTGAAGTGTTGACAGCCAATCAGATCTACCAATGAGATCTGTGCTTAGGCCCGGCCCAGAAATCCTTATTTGCTTTCCCTTAAATTTCTCAACAACTACTGAATGGATTGATACAGAATAACTTAAAGTATGATCTGCGAACCAAAATCTACCTTCCTGCCCAGTTTGGTGTAATTCCATCCAGCGGTTCCGTCTCTAGCCCTGTTCAAAGCTCCTAAGGGAATTAACATTGGAAATAAAATGTATTACCCCCCTTTTTCTCAGCCCCACTTTATGAATCACCCTGAAACATTCCATGCACAACAAGACTCACTATGACACTGTTTTGGGAAACTGTAATGAAGATTTGTCAAAGGACGCCAAAGATATAGGCAAGTCAAAAAAACTTTTTCTATAGAAACATGGTTCTAACTATGACCACCTCTCCATAGGTAAGGCATTTTTTGTTTTGTTCATAACTTTGGCACCCTATGAATACACGCGACTACCTGGCATCATTGAACCAGATCAATCTGGCTTCATCCCCAGCAGGCAATGCAGTGATAACACTAAACGCCTCATACACTTAATAGACAGGGCTCACTACAAGGGGTCAGTTGCAATGCTCCTGTCGGTCGATGCCGAAAAGGCGTTTGACAGGGTGTACTGTTTTTTTTTTTAGATAAAATGATGGCGCACTTTGGAATTAGGGATCGCTTTAGGGCATGGGTCGCCAGTTGTTACGACAAACCAAGAGCAATGATACGCATTAATTGCATAGGATTGCGGCCCTTCGACATAAGGTGAGGCACGAGGCAGGGAAGCCCGCTATCACCCCTCCACTTCGCACTCTACGTAGAACCCCTAGCACAGAGGATCAGAGATAATCCCGACATGGTAGCCATCCCCTTCAGGGGGGAAAAACATACAATTAGCCTGTACACAGACGATATCTTGGCTGCGCTGGATTAACCTAAACAATGAGTGCCTGCCTTCTTGGAGGAGCTGGAGGCCCTTTGGGATGGTGTCAGGCTTCAAAATGAATAGGGGGAAATCAATGCTCCTTCCTTTGTGTCGCAACGCACACATACTCGACGGCGCATCCCCCGACTACGGGGGCCTACAACCTCATGCCGCAATCCCATATTTGGAGATAGTACTAACTCTGTCCACAGAACAGACAGTCACTCTGAACTACTCAAATCTCACCACCCTGTGAAAAGTTTGAAGTCTAGTTTGAGTAAGGAGATCGGTCTGTAGGCGGTGCATTGGGTGGTGTATTTACGTGGCTTAGGCAGTACGATGAATCCAGCTCCAACATATCAGGAGGTATGAAGCCAGGCCCCTGGAATGAATTAAAAAGTCTAGTTAGGAGCGGCGCTAGGAGTGGGCAAAAGGCTTTATAAAAGCCCATAGTTTTGGAAGATTGTGGCGTGAACGTCAGTTCCTGACGTCACATGGTGCAAAAATCCAACATGGTCAGCTAGTTAACGAGCTCCTCGAGTCACTGACCTTGCCGCTACAAGTTGCGATTGTAAAATGCAGTGCACACAGGAAGATTCAAGATGATGTTGGTCGGGGGAATGCATTTGCAGATCAAGATGCGAACGAGACCGCAAGGAACACGATGAGTCGGATGTATGTTGTAGGTCCTGCTAGATGGGTCGCCGATGTGGGTATGTGTGAGGACACTATTGAAAGTGTGAAGTCCATACAAGCTGATGCCACCGAAGAAGAGGTGAATGAATGGAGGGAAAGCAAGGGAAGATTGGATGCGAATGGTTGTTGGGTCGAATTGTCAGAGCACCAACGATGGCTGTTACCCGACGCATATGTACTCGCAGTGGTGACAATGGCCCATGGAATGGCACACATCAGTACGAAAGGAATCTGTAAACTGTTGGCCCCAGTATGGCAGAATAGTGGTATCCCGAAATGCGCAGAGAATTTGGTCAGGAATTGTATGGTGTGTTTGAAGTACAATCCCGGTAGAGGGACCCCAACTCCAGCTGGTCATTTTGCGCCTCCAACGTACCCGTTCGAGGTTTTGCAGCTCGATTTCATCCACATGGAGAGGTGCAACAATCTGAAATACGTGCTTGTTGTTGTTTGCGCCTTCTCCAGGTGGGTGGAAGCGTATCCCCTCAAGGACAACACTGCCTTGTCAACTGCCAAAGCCCTTGTCAAAGAATTCTTCCCTAGGTTTGGGATGCCTAGAATGGTCTGGAGTGATAATGGAAGTGAATTCGTGGGACGGGTGATGAAGAGAGTGTGCGAATGTCTAGGCATCCACCAGAAATTTCACGCTGCAAATCACCCCCAATCAGCAGGTCTAGTAGAATGCTACAACGGCACTCTAAAGCTCAAACTAGCCAAGATCCAAGCCAGCACAGGTCTTAAGTGGCCTGACGCCTTGCCTTTAGCACTCCTATCTACCAGAATGATTGTCCATTCTAGACTGGGACTTAGCCCCCACGAAATCGTGTTCGGGCGCCCAGCAAATATATGGGGGGTACCGAGGCCCAGAAGGCTCAGTGAGATAGAGCACCCTGTACTGCTTGACTACTTGCACGAACTGACAACTAAATTGTGTGTTTTACACCAACAGGTTCACAGTTCCTCTCCGCCAGCCTCTGATGATCCAGGTCACTCCATTGAACCCGGCACCTGGGTGCTGGTGCGGAATTTTCAGTGCACGAACAACGAACAGCCCAGGTGGACCGGAGCGCACCTCGTCCTTATTTCCACAAGATCAGCCGTTTGGGTGGAAGGAAAGAAGAACTGGATCCACGGGACCCACTGTAAACGGGTCCCTCTGCCTCTTCCATATGATCGGTGGGTCCAGGACGGAATCGCTGACTCTGAAACCGAAGCTGTACCTCGCTTTGCACTCTTCAGCGATGCACGACTGAAAGGAACTGGTACAGAAAAGGGGAGTGATCGTATTTTGCAAGGATTTGTGCCACCGTCAATGCAGTTGGACACTACAGAACCTGAAACATTGTTTAAAGACCACACCGTACCTGGGAAACAACGATATAATCTGAGGTCGAGAAAAAGGGACTAATAAAAGCGAATTTATGTAACTTTCTTTCCCCTAAGAACTATTTTTGATTTTACAGCTCTCTCGCCCAGGGAACTTGCTCATTTTTGATTTTCGAACCGCCATCCGGTTCTGCTGCTAGGGCCGCGGTTGAAGTCTGAGGAGTGCAGCTGGGGACGCCTAGTTCAACGGTTCTGGTCGGTCTGAGGGAATTACCCCGGGCTGAACAGAGCCCACTCCTTGGCAGAATCAAACTCCCACCGCGGGCAGCAACTAGAGGATGGAGTTTCCGAGGGTAGAGAGACCTGCTAGACCTACGAATTTTAAAAGGCAAATATGCACCGTAATGGCCAGAAAGAGATTCTTGATAGTATGTATTTTACTGTTGTGCAGCATAACGATGTTCTTGATTAGCTATACTCTATCCACGTTCCAAGTTACCTTTGTAAATAACACTCTGCCCACACCTCCTCCTACTGTTCCTACACACTCCTTTCACCCTCTGCCTGAACACGTGTCCGCCAGAAGATTAGAATTTGTAAATAACTCATTCATCCAGCTCCTACACCAGCACCAGTCTATAATGAACACATCGAACTGTTGGATATGTGGACTAATGCCACACACGACCGATAAGGGTATCCCTTACTTTGTCCTGCCATTCAGTTACTATGGTTCTCTGTGGGCTTTTCAGACGATGTTCCTGTTTGCCATAGAACAATATCCCCCACGTCCCACAGGGAGCAGTTCCAGCAACAAGGCACTAGTGGCAGGAGTAAGGAATATGAGCAGGGATATCGACACATATCGCACGATTCCCAAAGATGAGTTTGCCCCGTACAGTAGGTGGAACATCACCAAATATGGGATTTCCTTAAGTGAGAGCCAGAAATCGAAGAAATCCTCCCCGGTTTGGGTAGTACCCCATTGAGGTCACCTATGTCTGCAAGGTATTGGCAGGGATCCCAAAGCACAGTTGGGAAAGAGCGTATGCACAGAAACGTACGTGTTTGCATCCCGAACTTCCCCTCCATTCTTGGCAGCTAAGGGTACATACTTCATCTGCCATGACAAAGCATACACTTGGTTGCCCCCTGACTTCTCGGGCACATGTTTTATCTCGTTTCTGCTGCCACCCACCTATACGGCCGGAGCAGATTACCATCGGACAAGGACAGTTAGGGGTGTCGTGAGTCAAGACGACACTGCGGGTCAAGAATTTGGGGACTTTGCAAAGGGTTTTCTGCCCTTTTGGGGGCCTATGGTGAACAGCAGGAACATCCACCAGTTAACAAGGGTAGTCGAATCCGCCGTGACCGAAACGGCCGGTGCCCTTAGTAATTTGACAGCAGAACTCCAGTCGGACCGGCTTATGACTCTTCAGAACCGGGTTGCCCTAGATGTCATACTTGCAGACCGTGGTGGTGTATGTAGGGTGATCCAATCCAGTTGTTGCATTTTCATCCCTGATAACGCTCCGACAGTGTACCAGGCCATCTCCAAACTGCACAAAATCTCTGATTCCCTTCATGTGGATAAAGGGGATTGGTCCCTGCTAGGGTGGGTCTGGGAACTGATCTCCGCCTGGGGATGGAAAACTCTGATTTTCATTGGGAGGATCTTAGCCGTTCTGTTTATGTTCTGCCTGTTTGTACAGTGCGCTCCTGCAATATGTGGCCTCTGTGCTACTTCATGTGTAAGGGAGCCTGTGTCAAGGGACGATTTAAGCAACAAAATGATGCTGCAGCAGCATCTCCATGAATTCATTAATACGGATTTGGACTCAGATTAGCATGAGTTATTGCCTAAATATGAGGGCAAAAGGAGGGTCTGTGGTTCTGAAATTCTGGACCCTGCTGTAATACCGGTACCAATGTTCAACACTCGTGTCACAAAATATCATCGTACCATGACGACTTTGGTATCGGCAGACCGGTAATGATTAGGACATTATCCCTGTGCATTTGCGTCGTGATTGAGCGATACCAACACCCTCGAATCGTGGTTTCCGCTCTGAACCCTCGGACTCCATTTTGTGAACGGCGTCCATCTTATGCCTTGCCCTCATATAAGTCAATTGATTAAGGTCGAGCTTGATCTGAAAGGACACGTCCACCTTAGCTGACTTCCCCACGACCTGGCCGAACTGACTCCACCGCCTCCAGCCGAACCTGTTTGAGCAGCTCCTCGCCCAGTAGCCGAGTAAGATATCATCAAAGCACAACATGCCATAAACCATTCACCACATACAGACCATGTTTTCTGCACCCATACACCTGTCCATGTTCCTTGTTTATGGCCAGTTTTATGACAAGGAGGTGCCCTGTTTTATTGGGGTTTCATCGATATCTGATGGGAGTTCTGGGCTAGGCTGGGTCATATATCACAAACTGGACATCTAAAATATAGGTTGGCCAACATGACTGTGCGTTTTGCTCTATTGTGTAAATATGTCTATGACCATATTGTAAACTCAAGAATTCTTGCCCGAAGTGTAAAACTGTGTATTAAAGGAGAAGGCTGGTTCTGTAAAAACGAACAGTCTCCTGAGAACTTACGACCCGTGCTGTCGTGCTTCTAGGACACATGTTACTTGGTTGCAGCCAATAAAACTCGATCTCTGACTTCATCTAGAAGACTCTTGGTTTCTGTGGTCCGGAACAGGGAGAACTCAGAGGTCTTCGGGTGTTATCCCCTGGCACCACCGGGTTCCTAAAAACCCGGCACCTCACTACAGGCTTGGGGATGAAGTCCCCTTGGCTGCTTATGTAGTTGGGGGCCAAGAACCCCTATTGTTGCCACCAGTTAGTCCCACACAGAAGGATTGCTGAGACCTCAGGAGAAGCCCCGGCCCCTTTCTCAACCACCCTGCACGGGTCCTCATGGCCCACTACTGGTTGAGGATAAACTCCCTTTGGCTGCTGCAAGTTCGTTGGGGGCCAAGAACCCCTATTGTTGCCCCCTTTCTCAACCACTCTGCAAAGGGGCCTCCTGGCGCATTACTGGTTGGGGGATGAAGTCTAGGGTTGAGTGTGCTAGTAAACTCATTTTTTGCCAAATTTCACATTCCAGGTAGCGCGCAGAGCGGCAAAACTCTGCAAACTCCACCAGCTGAGCAGAGTTTACCACCCACCCCTAGTTTTGTGCTTTTTTTTGCTCGCTTCTGACCTGTATTTTGCCTGTTTCTACTTGTTTCTGACATTTATTTTGCCTCCTTCTGCTCATTTCAGACCTTTATCTTGATTCTTTCGCTCACTTTTGTCCTTTATTTTGTGTGTTTCTGCTCATCCCTGTCCTCTTTTCGGCCTTTTTCTGCTCGTTTCTCACCTTTACTGTGCCTCTTTCTGCTAGTTTCACACCATTATTTTGCTTCTTTCTTTCCATTGCTGGCCTTTATTCTGCCTCCTTCTGCTCATATCTGGTCTATATTGTGCCTGCATCTGACCTTTATTTTGCCTGTCTTTGCTTGCTGTTCACCTTTATTATGCCTCATTCTGATAATTTCTAACCTTTATTCTGCCTCTTTCAGCTCGTTTCTCACTTTTATGTTGTGTCTTTCTGCTTTTTGCTGACCTTTTTTCTGCCTCTTTCTGCTTGTCTCTGACCATTATTCTGTCTCTTTCTCCTTTTCCAATCTTTATTTTGCCTCTTTCTTGTCTTTTTCCCCCACGGACCGCAGGGGAGCCTCAAGGCTGGGGGGAAACAGCCACTACATTGAAGCCGTTTCCACGAATGCACTAACCACGCATGCTTTACAACGCATGCGTGGTTACCACTATAACCTTTACCACGCATTCCTTTACTACGAAAAATGTAGTAAAGGAATGTGAGTTAAAGGTTGAAAAAAGGGGGGGGGGGTTGGGGGGGTCTCAAACAAACAAGAGGGATAAATAAAAAAATACAAAAAAATAAAACTTACCTTAAACACTCTCTTCTGTGCCTCTTTCCTTCATGGAAAGAGCCTCCCTAACAGACGTGATTACGTACGTGCGTCTACGTACTCCATCAAAAATAGAGAAAGGACCACTTAAAGAGTTAGAAGAAGGAGAATACCGTCGAAAAAAATGTAAGTACATTTTTTAATTAAAATAATTTATTAGGTTAGGCATAATTAAAAAAACATGTATAGATTTAAACTACATAATCAATCATGCAGTCGGTTTAACATGAAAATGCCAATATCATGCATAGATAAACAACGAAAAACGTTGTTAAACTATGCATGGTAAAGGCATTTTCGTGGTAAACCATATGCGTGGTAATGGCATTCCGTTGTAACGCATGCGTGGAAAAGGCATGCATTGCAACGGAATGCTTTGTAACATCATATAACCAAGGCCCGGTTGTCACAGACGGATGCCCACCTCCTGCTGGAATTAGTAAGGTCAAAAATGGGGTAAACCCAGTATCCCTATGAACCTTGGCAATTAGTCAATTTTATAAACAGTTGGTTCATTCGGGTACACAATATTTCTTTTACCTTCTCATAGATTATGTAGAATTGTGAAGTGAACAACAGAATTCAAGGCCAACTGTGTATTTATGTACTATTTTATAAATTCTTATATCATGTATTAGTTTCAAGATAGGCTGTACAAAAGTAGACTATACAAACAGTGAACAAATAGTGCAAATAGTGACTTGTAGTGCTCAGTGCTCACGGCGCAACAGTGACCAACAAAACTGTACAATTATTATATACAAAGAGAAGTGAAAAACAATAATTTGGCGTGGCCTATGCTGATTTCAATTATAAAACTGTACACTGCATTTGTCAGTACTTAATACAGAATATTAATACAGCGGATCCACTTATTAGTCGACGTTTCAACTCTGGGGTGTCACACATGGGTCTTCATCAGGACTGTGGGGGGGGGGCAGCAAACAGCCTTCATGCAAACCCAGCCGGGTCTAAGGTGGAGTGGGAACTGTATTCATTTGTCGGCGTAGTGAATAAATGCACACCCGACACTAGTTGTGATTAATGACTCATCAAAGTGTAAAAGCCAGACTGGGTATCTTGATAGGTATCCAACCCAGTGGGTGCTGAGTAACGGTTCGGGACTGTGGTGACCGAGATGCCAGACTGGGTATCTTGATAGGTATTCCACCCAGTAGGTACTGAGTAACGGTTCGGGACTGAGGTTACCGAACAGCAAATACAATTAATGTATTGGCACTTTTCTACTAAGGTTGTTAGAGTATGCGGATGCGAGGTGCCGAGAGAGAAGTATCTTCCGACACGGAACAGCTCCAAACAACTTGTTTGGCCACAGGGGGACCGCACAACCCCACCTAGGGGTCATGAAATTCCTACCCTGTCCCCTTTTCTTTCGGCTGAAGGTGAGCCCTAAAATGGCTGCCTACACTTTCTGGTTGAAGTGTTGACAGCCAATCAGATCTACCAATGAGATCTGTGCTTAGGCCCGGCCCAGAAATCCTTATTTGCTTTCCCTTAAATTTCTCAACAACTACTGAATGGATTGATACAGAATAACTTAAAGTATGATCTGCGAACCAAAATCTACCTTCCTGCCCAGTTTGGTGTAATTCCATCCAGCGGTTCCGTCTCTAGCCCTGTTCAAAGCTCCTAAGGGAATTAACATTGGAAATAAAATGTATTACCCCCCTTTTTCTCAGCCCCACTTTATGAATCACCCTGAAACTTTCCATGCACAACAAGACTCACTATGACACTGTTTTGGGAAACTGTAATGAAGATTTGTCAAAGGACGCCAAAGATATAGGCAAGTCAAAAAAACTTTTTCTATAGAAACATGGTTCTAACTATGACCACCTCTCCATAGGTAAGGCATTTTTTGTTTTGTTCATAACTTTGGCACCCTATGAATACACGCGACTACCTGGCATCATTGAACCAGATCAATCTGGCTTCATCCCCAGCAGGCAATGCAGTGATAACACTAAACGCCTCATACACTTAATAGACAGGGCTCACTACAAGGGGTCAGTTGCAATGCTCCTGTCGGTCGATGCCGAAAAGGCGTTTGACAGGGTGTACTGTTTTTTTTTTTAGATAAAATGATGGCGCACTTTGGAATTAGGGATCGCTTTAGGGCATGGGTCGCCAGTTGTTACGACAAACCAAGAGCAATGATACGCATTAATTGCATAGGATTGCGGCCCTTCGACATAAGGTGAGGCACGAGGCAGGGAAGCCCGCTATCACCCCTCCACTTCGCACTCTACGTAGAACCCCTAGCACAGAGGATCAGAGATAATCCCGACATGGTAGCCATCCCCTTCAGGGGGGAAAAACATACAATTAGCCTGTACACAGACGATATCTTGGCTGCGCTGGATTAACCTAAACAATGAGTGCCTGCCTTCTTGGAGGAGCTGGAGGCCCTTTGGGATGGTGTCAGGCTTCAAAATGAATAGGGGGAAATCAATGCTCCTTCCTTTGTGTCGCAACGCACACATACTCGACGGCGCATCCCCCGACTACGGGGGCCTACAACCTCATGCCGCAATCCCATATTTGGAGATAGTACTAACTCTGTCCACAGAACAGACAGTCACTCTGAACTACTCAAATCTCACCACCCTGTGAAAAGTTTGAAGTCTAGTTTGAGTAAGGAGATCGGTCTGTAGGCGGTGCATTGGGTGGTGTATTTACGTGGCTTAGGCAGTACGATGAATCCAGCTCCAACATATCAGGAGGTATGAAGCCAGGCCCCTGGAATGAATTAAAAAGTCTAGTTAGGAGCGGCGCTAGGAGTGGGCAAAAGGCTTTATAAAAGCCGGCCGAAAAGCCATCCGGCCCAGGTGATTTCAGGGGTTTGAGGCGAGAAATTGCGCCGACCATCTCCTCTATCCTGATAAGTGCATCTAGAGAGGCGGCACCAGCTGCGTTGAGCACCGTCGTCACTGCTCTACTTAGCTAGGCCTCCCCATCCATGTCTATAGATCGGTCCGCGATGGAGAGAGATGCATAGAATTCCTTAAAGGCCGCAGCTATCTGGTTGTCGTTGCCCAGCTTCTCTCCCTGAGCGCCATATAGGGTTGTGATTTTAGACCGCTGAACTCGCGCTCTGAGCCTGCTTGCTAGGAGACGCCCCGTTTAATCGCCTCCCACATAGTATGTGTGTCGGACACCAGCTAGTTGCGCCCTAGCAGCTTTCAATTGCCTCCATATCCTGGGAGCCCCCGTGCGACTATTCACCCTCTCGAGTTCGACCACCTGGGATGTTAGTGATTCCTACTTTTCTTTACGATCCTTGGACTCCACTGCTGCAATACGTATCTGGTTGCCCAAGTTGTGCACAAAACAAGAACACTCACGCTACAGGCTGATTACAGCCTTTGCCCATAACCTCAGTTCCTTGGCACACCATTAGTCTGGATTTTATTAAAAACCTTCCAGCAAGTAATACCTTTACTACTATTTTAGGAATTGTTGACATGTTATCAAAAATGGCACCTTTCTTCCCCCTCAAAAAGATACCCACCACAGCAGAATTTAGTCAAATATTCATTGATCATATCATAAGACTGCACGGTCTACCGACTAAAATCATCTCAGATCGCAGTGTTCAATTCACATCTAAATTCTGGAGAACACTCCGTAATTGGTTAGGAATAGAGGTAGCCTTGTCATCTGCTTTCTACCCACACACCGATGGGCAAACTGAACGGGTCAATCAATCCCTAGAAACTACACTAAGATGCTTACTATCCATGTACACAGGACAATGGGATCAGGCCTTACCCCTGGCTAAATTTACTTATAAGAACAGCACCCACTCAGCCACAAACAACGCACACTTCTTTTTCATGTCAGTACAACATACTCGGGCACGTTCCACTGTTATATCAGGAGTATCTACTACGCTACCTTCAGCCACAGAAAGATTAGAACAACTCCATGAAATACAATAACACACTAGGACAAGTTTAACAAAATCCAAATTGGTCATTAAGACACAAGCTGACAAGCACAGAACCCTGGTATGCTGTTATGCCGATGAGTGTGACCGAGCCTTAATGAAAGAGATTACAGATTGAAAACTGTACCTGATTATAAATCAAGACGTCTAACTGTCCGGATTTCTTTTTTTAAAATAACCGGAACCTATTAAACAAGTTTCCATAAGCTTTCGCTTCTAATATCAAGATTGACCATTCAAGGTCCTACACAACCGCTAAAGTAAAGACGGCCATTGTCTACAAATCTGTTGGAACTCATAAACAACAGCATTCAGGGGTCAACTTTTTAAATATTCTAGTCCTGAAAATGGTCTGATCAACGAAAGCTTAAAGACCGAAACGTTGACTCGCACACTTTTTTCCTGAAAGTTCATCAACTGTAATTGTGAAAAAGTGTATACTGTAACTATTGTAGTGAAGGTCCAAATAATTGAATGCTTTCTTCCAATATGATTGTAATTGTTCCATTTGAGTACCCTCTATGAAGCTCAAAGATAAATGTCATTAGTTTTATACACACCTGTGTTCTTTGTTTTTGTGCTGTTTTTGATTGATTTGTTCTAATCTCCTGTTCTGTGATATATATACTCTTTTGAGATGTGTCTTTATGTGATTAGCTCATAGTTACATAACATAATACTGCTAGAATATAGATTGCTAAAAGAAATTAATGAGTAAGCAAATAACAAATCTTACACCCAACTGAGATTTAGAATTACATAGCAAAGTACTTTAATAAATCCCTTGAAGGCACTCTTTACCCGTACATTAACTTTTCCCAAGCCCTCAAGGGTAGATTGGGTTGTCCATTAAACCTACCAAGCACAGATCCCCAGTACCTATATACTCGGAAGGAGACAGGCTATGATTATCAACACAACACATACAACTACAAGGCCCAAGGAAACTAAGACAACAGATTATAGGTCCTTATGACAGTATTAAGGTAATTAATCCGGTCACTGTCAAGCTACTACTTCTCTCTGAATACACCATCCACCCAGTGTTTCATGTTTCACTGATCAAGCCATACCACACCGCCACGTGAAAAGATACCCCACCCCCACCCATTCGGATTAATAACCAACAAAAGTATGAAGTTCACCCTATCCTGGACTCTAAAAGATCTCAGGGAAAACTATATTACCTTATATATTGAAAGGGTTATGACCCTTTAGAGCTTTCCTGGGAACTGGCCTCCTCAGTTAATGCCCCCAATTGGTGTGACGATTTCATGCCCTCTACCCCACCAAGTCCTGACCTGTAGGACTGTCTTTAAGATGGCGTGGCTGTCCGGATTCCTGCCACAGGTCACCTCTCTTGACTATCAAAAATATACCGGAATGATTCATATTGTTCCTCCAAACACTTATGAATGAACAAACATCTTTTACCCTGGCTTTTGCCAATATTACATTCTGTTAGTAATAGCCAGCTGCAGCTGGTGTTCCCCGGTTTGTTTGAAAAAGCTTAATAGCTTTTACAAATGTTTTACCATGCATATGCAAGGGTAAGTTTCAGGCTACACGAAAATATCCAGAAAATCCACCAGAATAAGTATCAAGCGACCAGCAAAGATGACCTCAACGTGAACTTTCCAGAAGACAGCCCTCATCAAATTAATCACGTGCACCTGTTTCTTGCTATAAGCAATTAGAATGCAACCTTTGTGAACATTCTTAAGCACCTTCTAGAAGGCAGTCTCATCAAGTTAATTATCTGCACCTGTTCCTTATTACAAACAATTAGAATTGCGCACTTTGTGAACGTTCTAAAGCAGTGCAATTGACACTGACATTCAGAACAAAGATAAGTTGTCTTATTTAAAGACCGTCCACATTCCTCAGCTTTGCTTAGCCTCTTCGCCTGCCACTTACCTGTTTCCAGGCTTCCAGGACTCTGACTTGCCAGCTCCTTTGTTCCGCCCGCTTGAATCTCACTGCACCTAATTGGAAAAAAATTAGAAGAAAATGAGAGACACATTAACAGACATTATTTCGCTATGCGCTGCACTCAGTCGCAACATTGTACTGCAAACAAAGGTAACCAGTATTTTTGTTTAACTAGTACATACTGTTGGCAGGGCTATGACAGAGAGGACTTGGGTGAAGCAAACCCTGTCCAAATTTGCTTGTGGGTTTGATCCTGAAATCATACACACTACAGTTTTGAAAACTTTGATGAAGGGGCCTCTACGGACTAGCTAAAACAAAACAATGCTAAAACAAAACAATAACAAAACTAAAGGTTGGTTGAGATTTGAAAAGCTTTCATGATGTGATACCTTAAGAGATATAGTTAATACTAGACTAAACCTTTGTTTATAGGTACAATGTCTGCTGGTACCATTCATAAGACTGGTGTGGATACCCACTACAGTGTTGCTGTTGAGTAGATGAGCCACCGCATCTTTTGAACCCACACTCTCTCGCCATCCCAACCTCCTTGCCCCTGTGATTTGCCACAGGAGCAGTGTCTCCTACTGAAACCTGAGGGCAGGTCTTGGGAAGATTCAGGAACTAGCGCCGCCGCCCCATTGGAATCACCTGGGATCCCGGTAGGTGGCTCATGGCAACAGGCATTAGTCTAAATATGCCAAAACAGTATTAACTGTACAGCTATAGTTAACACAGGTAAACAATGTGGCGCTGGCTAAAGCAATACGCTGTGAGCTATCATTATAATGCTAAAGCAAATACTTTTGATTTTGCAATCCTCCCCTTTTCCAGACTTATGGCGCAACTCTTAAACAAAGTCTTTTGACATCAATTTATTAACTTTACGGCTTATTTTATTTTCATCTTGCCATTTCTCAAGGTCATAATTTGGCATAGGTGGAATTTCAATTACGGAGGAGTAATCAGAGCAATTTAAGTAATTCTGCATTACTTTTAGATGCGTAATTACTGATAATAACATGATTGTGCCCATCCGCGTGATTAAGAGTCCTTTGGGAGAAAAAAATCTTAAAGGGAGAACAAATTGGTGAGCACGAGTGACTGCTCGCTCTGTTGTTTATATTCTGTTGCATATAGTGCTATTTTCTTAGCTTAAAATGCATACTCACGTCCATTTTGGATGTGAGGGTGCATTTAGCAATACAAAACCAACACTAATTGCAGAATTAATCTTGTCATTGAATTCCGCATTGTCTAGTGGAATTTCTGGTTAATTCTATGAGATTACAACACAAGGGATGAAGTGAGTTATGTCCACCCTTAGTCATAATCAAAATTGGTATCAGTGGCATCATCACCTCCAGGAATAGTTAGCGGGAAGAACAGAGTGAACCTTTATTGTTAGTGAAGTGCTGAATAGCACAGGTACTGGCTTGTATAAGTATGTAAATAAGATTGAGGACAGAAAAAGTGGCAAATATTATTTAAATTATATTCAAACCCCACCATCCACAAAAGATGCCTATCAACCAGGAACAGATACTCCACTGAAATAAATTAAACTCATTGGTTATTTTGTGTATGACCTTAACACTTCCGCTAACATTATCTATTGACTCATGAGCACTAACGGAGTCATTGAGGACCTGATTAAGAGTCGGTCTGTCAATGAACTAAGCATGATTCTCTGTTTACACACGGGTCATAATTACATGTTGGAACGTATTTAACATATATGATCATTATCGGATGCGTTAAATACCTAAACTTTTGGCAGGTCAAAACTGCTGAAAATTAATGGATGAAAAGCATATAGTATTTAATATATCATTTGGATTTTGGTGCACTAAACAACAACATCCATTTGCTATTCCCCAGAATCTAACATACCCTCTGGTATCATTATTTATTCGGTGCAATAAATAGCACCTTTACTCACAATCAGGGCATAGTATATAAGAGCAACATTTTGACTCGAAAATGGCACAAAGTCTAGCATTAGCAGCCAGGACAACAAATACTTCTGAGTGGACTGCTCCCTTCCTTGCACTGCTCCACCTGGTAGCTCCTGTCCCTGAGCTCCCTGCTGCTGACCATCTGAACCTCAGGTCAGTGGTTCAAGGTCATCCTCCACACGCAGGATCCAGCCAGCCCCTCATCCCTGGTGGTCTAGTGGTAGAGCGTGTCTGAGCTGCTGCTGGGCTGTCCTCTGTCTCTATTTTCTGCCTTTGCTCAAAATCCTGTGCACACGTATACAGTATATTTAAGGGTTTAACTTGTCAAACCAAACGTATAGAGCCACTGTTCATATCAGAAATGACGGAGGTCGACATCCATGGTTTCATATAAGATGTGATATATTTCAACTCGGTCAGTACAACAGAAAAACAAATCAGCTGACACGTGTTTCGTCGCACCATGTCAAGATGTGACTCTTCAAGGCTGTATTTGCGGAGAACGAATCAGGTGGTTCGCAAACCCGGTGATACTTCCAACCCGGTCACGGTCTGGTGTGGTCAAAGGAGTATCGGACGTAGTGTGACAAAAAGGACGGATGAGTCCATAAGCTGGGGAGATCTGGGCTGGTCCATTATTATTATTATTATTACCTTCTTGCCACTCTGGGATCCCTGCGGGCACACCCCCCTGCAGTCCTAATTTCCCACTCCCTGTGTTTCCTGCCTTCCAGCTGTCCTGCCACTGCACACTACTTAAGTGCTGCCAAAGTGCCGAAGTCAAGCCAAAGGCAAGTCCATCTGTGCCCGTCCGGACCTGGACTGTGCCCAGCACCACAGACCCTGGTCCTCGGACCTGCCACTATTATGACACTCAACCCTGGATATAACACCACCTGCAGCCTCACAAAACCAATAGCCCTTTCTCTTGCCACCACTGCCACCGCACCTCCACCCACCTCTGCACTCCAGCACCTCCTGATGCCAGATCGACCCACAGCATATCAGACCATATCAGCTGCATCCTCCTCAACACTTGCTCCCTCCACAAACACGCAGCAGAAATCTGAGACCTCGTCAATTCATCTCTCCCGTCATCGCCTTCCTCACAGAAACCTGGATGAACCTCAGCTCATCCACGGACATCACCACTATCATCCCTGACAGATACTAGATAATCTGCAAGGACTGCACCATCAAACCAGGAGGAGGCATCGCCATCATCCACAAAAAGACCCTCCGCCTGGCCACACACTCATACAACCCAATGACAAGCATGGAACACCTCCACTTCCAGGTGCAGACAAACCCCAACACCACACTCGACAGCACCCTCATCTACAGAACACCTGCTCCCTGCCCTTCCTCTATGCCATCATTGACCTCATTGCACCCTCGCTCTCGCATCCACCAACTACACTCTGCTCAGCAACCTCCATTTTCACCTGACAACCCAAATGACCTAAGACTGCATCCCTTCTGGAGAACCTTGCTGCTTGAGTAAAACTCAAGCAGCTTGTCACCTCTCCTACCCACTCAGGAGGACCCACGCCCAACCCCATCTTCTCCACCAGCAAAACGTCTCCTTCAGCCAAACCTCTGAACTTTTCTGAACCGACCACCACTGCTTCCATTTTGCTTTCACCAAACGTTCCATACACCACCGTGCCCAAAGCCTTCCTCCCAGAAGCTAGGACAAGGTTACAGAAGAACATCTCACTGCCTCTCTTAGCAAAACCCCATCACCAGCATCTACAGACACCAACACATCAGCATATTACCTCCGATGGATCTTCAACTGATCTGACAGTTTGGTGCCCCTCGAGAAAGCCCCCAACAACCAACATTCCAAGAAAGCCAGCTTGTTCACTTCCACCATTCAGTAGTCCAGAAACACTTGTAGAAGGCTCGAGAAGAGATGGAGAAATGACATAATACCAGAAGCCCATGACGCCTTCAATGCCGCCCTAACCGCACACCACCTCCTCCTCAAAACTACTAAGAAAATGGCCCTCTAAGACAGAATCAATGCCAATGCACACAACAGCAATGAACTCTTTGTCATCATTAAGGAGTTTGCTAGACCCAGCAGCAAAACCACAGTCGTCCACCCTCCCAAGACCTCTGCAACAAACTATGTACCTTTTTCAACCACAAGATCAAGATGATCTATGACACTCTGACACCCAAGACACTCCCACCACATCCGACACCACTGCACCCAATGATGCTGCCCTTAAACAGATAATGCTCAACTGGACCCGCTCAACCATGGATGACACACGCAAGACCTTGAAGAGTTTTCACTTCAGAGCACACTCAGACCCCTGCCCGCACCATATATTCCACAGAGCCGCCACATCCATCTCCCCAAGCTACGCAACACACCATCAACTGCTCCATCGAGACCACCACTTTTCCTGACATCTAGAAACACACCACTATCAACACCCTGCTGTAAAAGCCATCTGCCGACACGACAGACACTTATTTGAGACCCATCTCCCTGCTCCTCTTCCCATTCAAGGTCATCGAAAAGGCCATCAAAGCCCAACTCTCTGAGTTCATCAAAGCCATCCATATCCTGGACATTTCCCAGTCCAGCTTCCGAAGCAACCACAGAACTGAGACTATTGTCCTTGCTGCCACCGACAACACCCATTCCCTCCTTAACCGGGGAAAAACACCAGCCCTCATCCTTCTAGACTTCTTGGCCATCTCCAATACCGTCTGCCATCGCACCCCAATCACGGGACTCCATGACGCCGGCATCCGCAACAAGGCCCTGGACTTAATCCACTACTTCCTCACCGGTCAAACACAGTGAGTCAGACTACCACTGTTCCTCTCAGAACCCAATAGATAAGCTGTGGGGTGCCCCAGGGCTCCTCCCTTAGCCCCACCCTCTTCAATGTCAACATGGACCAACTCGCAGGCATTGTCAGGCACCACTGACTCAATATCGACGACACCCAGCTGATCATCTCCCTCATCAATGAATCCACAGCTGCCAGAAACAACTTCCACAGTGGGATGAAGCCATCACCACCTTTATGAGAGAAAGTTACCTCAAACTCAACTCGGACAAGACCGAAGTACTTATCCTGGAACACACCCATCAGCTTGGGACGACTCTTGGTGGCCCGCTGTGCTAGGAACTCCCCCCCACACCCACGGACCACGCCCAAAACTTTAGCATCATACTGGACTTCTCACTCACAATGAACCACCAGATCAATGCCATTTCATCATCATGCTTTCATACGCTTCGCCTGCTTCAGAAGACGCACTCATCAGCAGCATACTCGACAACACACTCTACGCTGGCATCCCCCAGAAACTCCTCAGGAAACTACAAAACATTCAAAATGCCACATACAGACTGATCCTCAACATCCCAAGTTGTAGCCACACCTGCTAGAACTCCACTGGCTCCCAGTCAACAAAAGAATCACTTTCAAGCTCCTCACGCATGCCTAAAAGACCCTACACGATGCAGGACCTGCATATCTGAACAACCACCTCTCATTTCACGTAGCCACTAGACACCTCCGCTCTGCCCAACTTGCCCTGCCCACTGTCCCTTGCATCCGCAAGACCAGGACTGGAGGAAGATCCTTCTCCTATCTTGCGGTCAAAACCTGGAACATCCTGCCTCTCCACCTCAGGCAATCCCTGTTGCTGACACAGCTCAGGAAGGATCTCACGACATGTCTCTTCGACTGAACTCCAGCACCGAGGCGGATCTGCAGATTCTGCACCTTGAAACACTGATTGTTGATCGATTGGACTTGACAAGTGACAATAGGAAAGCAATAATGCTTGGCGATGATAGGAAAGAAGAGTTCAAATAAGTGGGTCGAATCATGATGTCTTCTCCAAAATGGGCACCTCCTTGATACAAAAGTGCAATGCCGGGTGCCTGGTTTAGCGCCTTTACACTCCAATGCTGTTTCTTTTACAGTTCTGTCTGATCCGTGCTTGTTTCGTAGCCTTGGGTGCTTGCTCCTATAATACAAATCTTTGCCCGCAGGTACAGGAAATGCTTCAGTTTGCATTATAAACAGTGTTACATCAGAGTTTGGCTAAGCAGTCTGGTCTGCAGATTTGTTACCATGAGACGTTGCATCTTTGGAAAACTAGTTAACTGCATGTTTGACAATAGCTTTTTTACATGGTAACATGGGAGCATCTAACAAATTCTTTATATAGGTACCATTATTAATGAGTGTTCCATCAAAGGCAAGAAACTACCTTTTCATCCATAAAAGACAAATGTCATGAGCAACACCAAATGCATATTTAGAATTAATGAATATAATAATAATGTTGGGTCTTTGTGGGAAACAGTAAGGCAGCTAAATAATGGGGCAATAACAACATAAGGGTGGAGCCTAGGACAATGATTTATGAGGCTTCAACCAAGCAGGCAGGAGCAGCCATATATTGCAAACAGGGTGGATGGTCTACGGCTATGGGTGGAGGTTGAGGCAGGACGAGTAGTAGCCTATTGGTTTCTTTTGGTGTCAAGGATTGTGCACCAATACCCCAAAAGCATACCCATCTTGTTCATGATAATACAGAGGGAATGGCCTATAACAGTTAGGCCGTTCCCATGCATGGGATGAAGACATAGTTTTCTTTACCACTATGAATGCTTGTTCCACCTCCCGAGTCCACTGCCAGAGCTCAGGGGGTATCCTTTTCAGAATAATCCTAGAGGGGTTTGACTAGTGTTTCAAATCCTAATATCTATTGTCTGCAGTAACCTGCTATCCCCAAGAAGGTGCTACCTGGAAGATGATGACCTGGCCGTTGAAACTTGCAGTTGACTTTGATCTTGTATTTGGACAGGTGTTCTCCAGCCAAAATGTTGTGACCTAAATATCATAAGGGAGACAAAATTGTAATTTCTCCCTTGAGGCCTTATGCCCTTTCTTAGCAAATTTGCTGAGAAGGCACAATGGGTCAACCTTGCAATAGTCTAGAGTGTCAGAAGCAAGGAACAAATAATTTGCATATTGAGACAATGTAGAACCTTCAGCAAAGACAAGGGTATCCAAGTCCCACTTGAGGGCACAGAAAAAGATAGATAGTGACTTGTAGAAGCCCTGTAGGGGTCAACACCAGAATAATTGCTCCCCAGAAAACTGGAACATAAAGAAGGAATTAATTGTCCTCCTGTATGGGAATGGAGAAGAAGGCAGAGCAATGATCAACAACAGTAAACCATTTAGCAGTGTCGGGAATAAATGACAAAATAGTAGCAAGGTTGGATACCCTACGGAAATTTAGTATTACAACATTTTTAATACACACAGATCTTTTAAGAAATGGCAAGCATCCTTACACAGTTTTCTGATAGGGCTTATTGGAGTATTACATACTCGAACAGTGGGCACTAAGACCTTGTTCTTTATTAAGGCACGTTGAATCCCTGCCTCCACTTCCGGGCATGGAGGGTACAGTAGACAGTGTGTTAGTTTCTTCCCACCAGTAATTTCAATCTTGGTGGGTTCAGCTAAGACAACACAAGCTAAATCTTAGGGTTTAGGGAACCTGATCTAATATTTAATTAACAGACTCTTTTCTGCTGACATGACTGAAATTTCTCAACACTGCCTTTAGATTAACCCTAGGTGGAACACTACGCTTCGCTCGCGGAGTGTGCATAGTTTGCGCAACTATGCAATACGCGAATTGCACGTAGCACAGTGCAAAAATGCTTGGGGGAATTTTTTGCTCGCTTGCGGTCCTCAACGTCAAGTTGGTGACCGTGAGCGAGCAAAATCAACATCCCGGCAAGACTTTTTCCTCGTTCGCAATCGGCAACATCAAGTTGCCGATCATGAGCGTGGAAAACAAACCTCCTGGTGAGATTCTCAACGCGAGGAGGTCAGGTTTCTCATTGCGAGTGGTCGCGTATGCTCGCGACCGCTCGAGATGAGAAACTACCAGTCTGCGTTGAGAAAGCTGCCGCTCAAGTACAAATCTGCTCGAGCAGCAGAAAACGACAGCTCGCACTGTGCATGATGCCGTTTGCAATGATTGCAAAGTGCAATCATTGCAAACAGCATTTTCTCTACTGCACTATGCAGTTCGCGTAGTTACGCGTAGCGTGCGTAGTGCAAAGTGCACTTCGCGTAGCTACACGTAGCGCTACTACGCCTACTACGCCCAGGGTTACTTTAGATTCACATAAAATTGCCCACACTTCTTTCTCATTTATCTTGGGTATATTTAAGTAAATACCATCATTGGTACAATAGACGGTATGATTTAGTTTGCATAATAAGTCTTTCCCTGGCAGGTTTTCAGGCAAAGTGAAGCTTGGCAGGAATGCATGTGAGTTAGTTATGGGACTCAGGGTAATTAAGAATGAATGGGATGGTAATGTGGTGAGATGCGCTAGTATTGGAAATGCCAACTGAATAGATGTGTACTGCCGGACAATCATTGGCGACATTAATAAACATAGTCAGACTCTGTTTGCCAACCGATACAGATGGTGTGCAATTGTTCCTGGACCACTGGTACTAGTACATGAACAAAGCAGCGCCTACAGCCTCCTGAGCTTGCTTTACAGGCCATCTAACACGAGAGTTTTTTAAACTAATCCTTTAATTGATCTAAATAATCTACAAGAGACTCATTTTTGTTTTGCTTTCAGTTCTTGATTTTGATCTTTAGTGGGCATAGTAGGATCTGCTTACTATGGTTACCCCCACTTTTTGCTGGTGTTTCACTGTTTCTCGACTTTAGTCTGGCTGGGGCCCTGCTAACCAGGACCCCAGCC
The DNA here is from genome assembly GCF_964263255.1 of Lissotriton vulgaris. NCBI lineage: Eukaryota > Metazoa > Chordata > Amphibia > Caudata > Salamandridae > Lissotriton > Lissotriton vulgaris. The sequence continues at coordinate 669,834,418 of NC_141685.1, read as the reverse complement.
TAGCTACTTCCTCTCTAAATTGATTGCATGAACATTAGGTACACTCCAGATTGGTTACTGGGTTACCCCTGTGAGTCCCTAGTATATTGTACCTTAGGTACAAAGGGTATAGGTACCCCAGAGGCCTACCAGCATGAATTATGCCGCCCCTGGAAGCCTTACAAAATGGCACCACAGGTCTGCTACTGCAGCCTGGGTAAGGTGGTGCTTGCACCCCTTACTAAGATATAGGCTACCTATATCTACCTTAAATGACAGACACATAAACCTATAAGTCACTCATATGGCAGGCCTTAACAATCCTGAAGGCAGAGTGCTTGGTTTTTGTGGCGAGAGGGTGCCCAAGCATGAGCTGAGCCCCTGTGTAACTTTCGGAAACACTTCTCTGTAGCTGTTCTGTGATATAGCCATACCATATACTCTTAAGTGCATTATAACTTCGCTGTAAATGCTAACTTTGGAATGGCTGCATCAAAACATTTCCAGTTCTGGCGGTGGGGGTAGAATTCCACCCTTCTGGAGGGAGAAGACATGTACACACTTACCTGACTGGTAATAGTTTAACAGAGCCCCGGCATCACAAAATGGATGCTGCAGCCACAGACATGAGTCTGACCTCCTGCTGCTGGATGAAACTCCGGCAGGGGAGGCCTGGATTATAGGTTTCCTGTCACACCTCCCCAGACAGGCTTTAGTGTATTGGGGCTGGGTGGGTGCATTCAGTGAATGCTTTTCAGACAGTGCTGGGGGCACACTTGGTGTCCCTGTGCATACCCCAGTTCAAACCGGTTGCAGGGGCGCTCAGCCCCTTCTCTGGCTCGAAACTGGACAAAGGGAAAGGGGTGTAACCACCCCCTCCCTGGATCAACCCACAGGTGTGTCCCTAGAGTAAGTCCAACCCATAAACTTTGTATAAGTATGGAACCCAGTCCTTAGGACTTTAAATTACCCTGGACGGAACTCTGCAATATATATCCTGGAGCTACGACATTCTATTTTGACTAGAAGATGGAAGAATCTCCCTTGGGGTCAAGGAGTGACTCCCCTTTTCAAACAGGCACCAAAGAAGCATCTTGCCGGTCTGCATTTCCAAGGATCCCGCCAGATCCCAATGGATTTGCGACACAGGACATGGACTTCCAGACATCTCCGAGGCCGACACGAGATCCCAGCAAAGCAGAGACCTGTAGCCATCACAAGAGACGTGGGACCGGAACTCCTGGACACATGCACATTTGCAAGTGCATCGACTTCCTGAGCTTTCCCGAAGTTGTGCATTGGGCTACTCATAGTACAAGCCCCAAGCACCATTTGCACCGAAGATTGTGGGCCTACACTCCACAAGTGTTCCGTGGACCCGCTTCTAGCATTCCCACTCGAGGCTCCTTTGCGATCCCTGGTCCGTCGACTGGTGGTTCCCCACAAAGGTAACTCCTCTGTTTCTTGGGCTTTCCTAGTTGCTCTAGATGTGCCCTGACTCCCCTCCAAAGGGTGAGTCCCTCAGACCTTGCTGGTCTGCACCGAAGCCAATCTCTGCTTTCTGCATGGCTTGCTGTTGCCAAGGCTTGTTTGGTCCCATCCGGAATCCGAAACCGCAGCACTCAACATCCTTTGTGGGACACCTTGAATCCAGCTCCTGCTTGTTGTCAATGCATCCTGCTCCTCGTGGCTGAAGAGTCAAGCTTCACCTTCTTCACCTGCAAGCAACCAACATTGGTTGGCATCTTCTCTTTGCCTTCCTGATCACTGGCTAGTGACCCAGACTCTGTCCCCTCTGCTTTCAGGTTCTTCTCGACTCCGATCCAGGCTTGGATCCAACCGGACACTTTCGACTTGGTCGCCTGCAGAACTTTCTTGCAGCTCGCCATTTCAAACGACGACGAAAACCAACACAAAAAGACACCTATACACCCGGCTTCCCTGGGTGAGGTAACACGAGTACTCCAGTGCTCCCGTGGGTATTGACTCTAGAACTGGCTAGTTCTAAAGGGGTTTGCTCCAAGTCCTCTTCTAAGTTTCCTTCCTTTGTAATTTTCCAACCGTGACTTTCCCCATAAAAGTAAAAGGTGATTTGCGGCTGTGTTTAGACACTGCACGCATCCCCCGTGGGTTCCCTGTGTCACTCTCTTGGGTGGTTCCTGGTGGCCCCAGCGGTTCTACAGGCTCTAGGTATTGTATCTATGATGGTCGTGGTTCTTATACCACTTTCTTAGTATATGGTTTGTGAGGCCCTTAGGGCAAAACGTATACGGTGCTAATTTACTGTGTACTAAATAAGTTTAACTGATGTACTTTAGCCTCTAGCCTCATAAAGAGACTAAAGGAGTGTGTTTAAAATAAATACGTATATTTTATATATATATAACTGGGTTGTTCTCCTTTCATTTGGTCATTTATGGGATTATAGACTGGTAAAACAAGCTGCTTTACATTCCTTCAAGACTTAGCCTGAAGGCTGCTCTCCACAGCTACCACTAGGATAGCTTTCTATAAGGTTGTCTTTAACCTACCATCAATAAAGGGTCGTTTGGACTGGTGCAAGGTGCCCACTAGAATAGTGGACAGCATATGCCAGGCCAACTTCTCACAACTAACACCAGAGTTTTTTAAAACTCAACCTTTAATTGATCTAAGTAATCTACAATAGACTCATTTGTGTTGCTTTCAGTTCTTGGTTTCGATCTTTACTGGGCATACATACATTACCACTTAACAACTAATCTGTTGCCATGGTTATGGAAGCCACACTTGGAGGACCTGATGAGGCCAGCTACTTTTTCCCATCAGTGATCTCTAACCTCACCTGGTACTACTAGCTGCAACATTTGATTCACACTAGTCCAACCAGGTTTATAATATATCAATACAGTTTGAGGTTCTTCAGATAATTTGGGGGGGTTTACAAGCCATACATGTGCACGTTGTTTTCCTGTCACCCTAATGCTGGCTCAGCAACCAGTGCCAATCCGTGTCCGGGTGCTCTCACTAGTGTATCCCAAGCATCTCCCAACAGAACAAGGAAACGTAGGTCATCTAAAATATCCCTTCCCTTCTCTTTTTCTTGCTCATGTTTGTCTGGAGTGATGTAGAGAAATAAATAAAGACGAGACAAGGAAGTAGGTACACAAGTCATTACCATGTCCTGCAAGAGTGATTTGCAATCAGAATCTTCACGGGTTTGTTTTATTCCTTGCATCTGTGAATTGTGTTTTCATCTAAATGCTTCCTTGTACCAATTCTAGAAGACTGGTCATAGTTCTACATCCATCTTTTTTATGATCTTTTCGTCTTCTGAAATTATTTAAGCGCTCTAGGTTAAAGGGACCTTCTTCCCGAACGCACTTCTTCCCATCCTTTGTAGTGAATCCTACCCACTGTTCCATATAGCTGCATGTGCTTTTTCAATATTAGAGGTACATTGCCTGTGCTGGAGTCCCATTGGGCATGAGCTATTCATGTTAACGCTTTCCTGCCTCCATTCCTTACTTCTATTGCTTCCTTTTAGGAGGTGGAAGATAAAAGGGGAGAATGGTAAGGAAGGACCTTCTGTAGAAACTGGCTCTATATATACTACACCAAAATGAGGTATAGTGTGCATAGAGGCCAGGTGACCCCCGAGGTAGGCAGAGGTTAAAGTTAGATAGAACCTTATTCTCTATGAGTGGTTGAGCAGTAAGGCAGTATCAGAGCACAGTGTTAAGCATTTGATGTACACACTCAGTCAGAAAATTAAATCACACACTCAAGAACTGAACTCTAGGACAATTGGGTTTGTATTAAAAAATATACTGTAGTTTATTTTTATAACCTAGCAAGCCTGGCATAGGTAAGCATTAAATACTTTTCAGTAATACGTTGCTGAATATAGAACAGTTTGAAAATGCAATATAAATTGTACTTTGTTTGATTTACAGGGGATGCAGTAGTTTGCAACACTTAGCAAATACAGTTCATTAAAATGAATTGGCTTTTCCAGTAAATTACAGGTAAGTTACTTTTTACATTACTTTTATAACGCAGTGCTGGATACCTAGATTCAGTACTGGGACATTACTTGCAAACAGGTAAGTAAATACGTTTTGGTTATTTGTGCAATTTTTAAAGAATATTTTTAGATTTCAAAACTCCACACTTAGAAAGTTTTTGGAAGAAAATTGTCAATGTTATCCTATAGAGGAAAAACAGGTTATCAGTTCACAGGTAAGTGATAAACTGTGGGAGTTAAGGTTATAGGGTTAGACTCAGGGGTCCCCCAGGGTCAGTGATGCACTCTTGTTACACCCTCAGTGGCACCAGGGCAGCCGGGTGCAGAGTGTTGTGGCCCAATGTTATCCAATGAAGGATAGGTGGTCTCCGGCTGGTGGATGCTGGCAAGCAGGTCACTGGGTTGTGGGAGCAAAGCTCCTAGGATTAAGGTCAGGGCAAATGGGGAAAACAAAGTAGCACAAAAGGTTCACCCTCAGCAGCACTGGGGCGGCCGGGTGCAAAGTGCTGTTTTGACGTCGGGCACCCTGTTGTTTTCTATGGAGAACCTTCAGTTTGCAAAAGCACTGCAGGCAGGAAGATGAAGGACTTCTGAGTGCGACCACCACTTGGAGAGGTAAGTTGGGAAGTTAAGGGTTGGTTAGGCACTGTCGGTTTGGGCACACAAGGGGCGTCGGATGCATTGGTGCCTTTTGGGGTCGGATCTTCTTACCAGCTCCTGGTCGCGGTTAGGGGGGCCTTCTGGATTTAGGCTGCAGGCGTCGGCTGGAGGCTTGAGGCAGGTCAGGGGTCACCGGATCTTGGGTTAGGATCGTCAGGGTGACCTCCTCACTGTATTTTTCCACTTGAGCTCGGGCCGGATTCGGCGGGTACAGAGTGAGCTGGGTTTGCGGTTTCCGGCTGCTGCCAAAGGTTGCAGTTGAACAAATCCGGTGTTCACGGGAGAAGCAGTCTTTTGAAGTGAAGGCAGGCAGGTTCTCTGGGATTTTTGAGGTAGCTGGCTGCAGGACACACCGGGATTTCGCAGGAGCAGTTTCGAGGTGAGACAGGCCTGTAGGGCTTGGGCCAAGTCAGTGGGCGTCTTCCTCTTGTTAGCTGACTGCACGGCTTTTCGGTCCTTCTTCTTTTCTTCTTGTTGTCAGGCTGGATCTGAGGAAGCAAGGTTCAGGGTCCCCCCTAAATACTAGATTTAGGGGTGTTACAAGTAGGTAAGGGCAGGGACCAATGCGACCATTCTCTGGGGGGTACACCCCCTATTGTGCCACCCTCCAGTGGGACGGGGGCAGGAGCCTTTCCCTGGTTGGTTTGGGTCCCCCATCATCAAGATGGCGGGGACTCAGAGTTGTGCTTCACCTCGCCTCCCCCACCTGAGGGGTGGAGTTTGCAGAGGTGGGCACACCTCTTTCCCTCACTTGGTTTTCCTGCCGGCTCTCCCACCCAAAATGGAGGGTAGAACCAGTGGGGACCAGTTGCAGCAAATGGTCTGGGGAGGCTCACAAAGGTGACATGCCTTTGAAGCTTCCCCTTTCGTGAACCCTGCCCATCCTGGGAAAGGGTTCCTCGTCCCAGAATGTGTATTGTTTCAGGCCCCCGAGACCAGCAAGCTTTCGACCCAGGGGTCCAGAAACATGTCTGTTGGTGGCAGCCTAAGCAGCCACTCAGTCGGGTCACTAGAAGTTGGTCGACTTTCAGGGGGCATCTCTAAGATGCCCTCTGTCATGCATTTTACATTAAATCCCACACTGGCATCAGTGTGGGTTTAATGTGCTGAGAAGTTTGATACCAAACTTCCCAGTTTTCAGTGTAGCCATTATGGTGCTGTGGAGTTCGTAATGAAAATCTCACAGCACCATGTACTCTTGATGACGGCACTACACTTACAGTGCCCAGGAATGGACCTGAGCACTGTAGGGGTACAAGGCTCATGCACCCACCGGTACCCTCACCACTGGCATAGGGCACCCAGCTAGAGGGGTGACTGATCTATGTCAGGGCAGTGGTTTGTGGGCATGGCCCACAGGGATGAGTTCCATGTCAACTCTTCACTTTGTTCTGCACCACAACACGCAGCCTGCAAAGGCAGTGTGTGTGTGTGTCAGGGTACAGGACCTCTAAGGGTGGCACTATAAGTGCTTCAGTCCTTCTCTGGTCACAGTGCCCTGGGTACCTGTGGTACCATTTACCAGGGGCTGACATGTGGCCAGAGATGCCAATTGGGATTAGGCTTCAATGCAATTTTAGGGAGGGAACATAGGCACTGGGTACCTGATTAGCAGGAGCCCAGGGCACGCTCAGTCTAAGTACATCAGCAATTCAGCAAAAAGTGGGGGCATACCGTGCAAGAAAGAGGGTACTTTCTCACCCAACCACCCCCCAAAATGAAAGATGATGAGACTAACCTTTCCCTAGAAAGTCTTCATTGTCTAAGAGGAAGAACCTGGAAAGTCCATCTGCATTGGCATGGGCAGTCCCAGGTCTGTGTTCCACTTCAAAGTTCATTCGGTGTAGGGAGATGGACCACTTCAAAAGTTTAGGATTTTCTCCTTTCATTTGCATTAGCCACCTGAGAGGTTTGTGATCAGTTTGAACTAAAAAGTGAGTACCAAACAAGTATGGTCTCAACTTCTTCAGGAACCAAACCACAGCAAAGGCCTCCCTCTCAATGGCACTCCAACTCTGCTCCCTGGGAAGAAGCCTTCTGCTTATGAAAGCAACAGGTTGGTCTTGGCCTTCATCATTGGCCTGGGTTAGGACCGCTCCTTTCCCTAGCTCAGAGGCATCAGTCTGCACTATGAACTGCTTGGCATAATCTGGAGCCTTCAGAATTGGTGCTGAGCACATTGTTTCTTTCAGGTTGTCAAAAGCCTTTTGGCAACTTAACTGTCCAGTTAACCTTTTTGGGCATTTTCCTGGAGGTGAGTTCTGTGAGGGGAGTCACAATGGACCCATATCCCTTCACAACCTCCTGTAGTACCCATTCAAGCCAAGGAATACCATGACTTGGGTCTGGGTGGTTGGAGCTGCCCAGTCCAGGATGGCCTGGATCTTGGGCTTTAAGGGCTGTACCTGACCTTCACCAACAAGGTGGCCCAAGTACACCACAGTTCCCTGCCCTATCTGTCATATGGATGCCTTGATAGTTAAACCTGCAGTATGCAGGGCTTTTTTTTAAAAACAATTTTTATTGACAAGAAAAAAGAAAACAGTCTTTGGGCATATGTAACATTTTCCTTGCAATCAGAGAGGGAGTCAAATCAAGAAATCCAATACAATAACACATAGAAGAGAGCAACACAGCAGTATCAAATGAGCGTCCCCCCCCTGGCCCCCGCTCCACATTCCTTCCATTCTATTGCGAGTCGTTGTCGCTATCGAGTTATGGTGGCTCGCAAATACACCCCCGGTACTCATTCCATGCCCCCCAGATCTTGGCCCATTTCCGCGGACATTTACGATTCAAGTACACTGCCCTCTCAGCCATCATCGCAATATCTAAATCTTAACACCAATCCCTAAACTTTGGCACCAAATGAGACCCCCAGAGTCTGGCAATATTCCTTTTTGCCTGCATGATTCCCAATTTGACCCAGTCCTGCATGTGATGATTAAGGTCAGTAGGCCACCATATGTTCAACGAGCAATGACGCGGCTCTGGGACCAGGGAGTCTTTTACCACTTGTGATATAGTTCGCATAACCTGAGACCAGAAATCTGCAACCCGGGGAGAATCCCAGATGGTATGGAAGAATGCCCCTTCTCTTTGCAGCTCCGCAGACAGTACTTATGTGCAGCTTTCCGTATCTTGTGGAGGGTGACTCTAGTATAGTAAATTCGGTGTAGAATTTTCAACTGTATTAATCGGAGTCTAGATGTTATGGCCACCTCTCGTGGTGAGGAGAGTGCAGTTTGCCAATCCGACTCGTCGAACTCTCCCACCTCCATGGTCCAGGCCGCCCTGAGCTTCAGAGTAGGAACAGGCAGATTATTAATATGTTTTCGGTAAACAAACGAGGTCGCCTTTTTAGGCATGTGCTCTGTCAGAAGCCTATCCTCTAGTGGGGTGGATTCAGGTAAATCATCACCTCTATGGATTAGCGACTTCAGGGCATGACTAATTTTCAAATACCGAAATCGTTCCGAGTGCGCTAGATCATATTGTTTCACGAGCTGTTCAAAGGGAAGAACGGCACCCCTCTTCCAGAGGTCTCCCACCGTGGAGATGCCAATCAGGTCTCAGGTCTCGAATCCTTTACTATTACACAGACGGCCTAGTCGACGTGATGACCAGAGCAGCGTCATCTGCGTAAGTGTGTCCTTACATTTTAGGTGGGCCGAAGCCAAATACCACAACCGCACCGTATGGGCCGTAGGGCCAAGCAAGGCCGCAGCACTTTTTTGTCATAAAGTGCGGCCATTACACCGCCATTGCCTAGATCATACCTGTCCGCTTTGAATGCGGGCTCAGTCTGCGGAGCGTGCAGCCATTGGTTTATGATTTTCAGCTGGGCCGCCCAGTAATATAGTTGAACATCTGGGAGTGCTATGCCTCCATCGAACCAGCCTCTAACTAACTTTTGCCGGGAAATGCGCACCGGCTTGGCCCCCAAAAGGAGACCCGACACCAAAGCGTCTATGGCGCTGAAATATTTAGGAGGTACAAGAAATGGGGTGTTTTCGAGGATATAGAGTAGCCGCGGCAGACTCATCATTTTAACTAATCCCGCCTTTCCCAATAGAGTCAGCAGTAAGGTGTGCCAGTGCTTTACGTCGGTGCGAAGGCGATCCAGTGGGGGCGTCAAATTATGTCGAAAGAAGGCCTCCTGGTCGGGCGTCACCCAGATCCCTAGGTATTTAAAGGGCTTGGTAGTGATCACCAATTGGCAATTAGCGGAAGCTGTGGTGGGGGGCCTTTAGGGACAAATAAAACAGACTTGGACCAATTAATGGCATGCCCCAAGGCAAAGATTTCAAAGATGTTAAGAAGCACTATAATCGAGCGTCTGGGCAGAGTCAGATAGGGAAGGATATCATCAACATATAATGATATGCGGTCCTCCCATGTCTCAGTCCAGCTGAGTCCTTTAATCATGGGGTCCCCCCGCATCCAGGCTGCTAATGGTTCAAGGATCAGGGCGAATAGCAAGGGCGATAGGGGGCATCCCTGACGCGTGCCCCGACCAAGTTGGAACTCCCTGGAGATATGGCCATTAGCCACCACATGGGCTAGGGGCTTAGTGTAAAGTAGCTCCACTCATGCACAGAATTTGGGTCCAAAGCCAAGGTGCTGAAGAACCGCAAAAAGATAAGGCCATTCGACCATGTCGAACGCCATTCGAGCGTCCAGCGAGAGGATCACCGCCGGTCAGGAAGGTTTGGTATTTGTGCCATCACTGCATGAACCTGTCGCAGATTAAGCGCAGTGCTTCTGTTTGGCATAAACCCGGACTGGTCCGGGTGTATCAGTTTCTCTAAATGCGGGGTCAGCCGGTGAGCTATCATTTTTGCCAAAATCTTTGCCTCCGCATTTAATAAAAAAATCAGACGGTACGATGTGCACAGGTCTTGAGGTTTGCCAGGTTTCGGAATAGCAATTATTGTAGCTGTTCGTTGGTCTCGCGGCAGTTCCCCCCTACTCAAACTATCTACAAACATCCCCAGAAGGTGTGGAGCAGTTAGTTCAGAGACTCGCTCATAAAGTTCTATGGGGATCTCGTTGGGACCCAGGGCTTTACCCGATTGTAAAGAGTGGACCACAGCAATAACCTCATATTGTGTGAAATCAGTGTCTGAGGCCGAGGCGTCGTCCTCCGATAGAGAAGGCATTTTTATATCATTGATATAGGTTTGTGCTTCTTCTGTAGACATGTGTGTGGTGGGGGTATAAACTGTCTCGAAATGATTAGCCAGGGCGTCTACAATTTCCAATGGGGTAGTGACTAGCCTGCCCTCCGATGCACGGAGTTGCGCTATCGTCCTCTGGGCCTTTTCCTTCCTATCCAACCATGCCAGGAGCTTCCCCGCCTTATCCCCTACCTCATAGATAGTGTGTTGCGTGCATTGGAGCCGTTGTCTAACCTGCTCCCTTTGATATTCCGTGAATTCAGATTGTTTGAGACGCAGTTGTAGTGCGGTCTCTTCAGTGGGGCAGCCCCGTGTTGGGCCTGTATTACGGACAGGTCAATGTCGAGCGTTTGTATGTTGGTATTTGCCTCTCGCTTGTGACCCGTTATCGAGGCTATAGCTTGTCCCCTGAGCACCGTCTTATACGCCTCCCACAAGACACCGGGTGATTGCACCGAGTCTGTATTTTCTTGGAAATAATGCTTTGTGACCGTAATCAGTTCTTTCCTAATCTTTGAGTTGTGTAAATAGTCTGGAGAAATCGGAAAGGTACGCCTCCGGGCCTTGACATAGGAGGTGTAGGTCATAGTGACTGGGGAGTGGTCGGAGATACCAAGCGGGCCTATCTTAGTCTCCACCAAGTGAGGTAAACTGTCAGCCGAAAGGAGAAAATAGTCAATTCGGGAAAGGCTTTTGTGAACCCCGGAGTAAAAAGTGTATCCGCGATCCCGAGGGTGTTGGAACCTCCACCCGTCCGTGAGTCCCAGTGCGTCTAGAAAGCCTGCCAGTCGGGATCTGCCTGCACCAGGCGTCCTGCCTGGATAGCGGTCCAGTTCGTCATTTAGAACTGCGTTGAAGTCACCTCCTAATATGAGCTCCCCATCCGGCAGCGTAAGTAGAAATGCACTAAGGGCGGGAAGCATAACAGAGTGAAGGGCTGGGGGAACATAGACTGTCACAACATTAAACTTCCTCCCTTCCCACAGGACCGAGACCGCCACGAATCGTCCCTGTGTGTCCTTCCAGACCTGCTGTACCATTAACGGGAAGCGCCTACGTACTAGTATGCCCACCCCTCTGGAGCCCGTCGTAAACTCTGAGTGCACTACCATTGTATACCCCCAATGGTCCAAAGCTTTGCAGGACAACCCTACCAGATGTGTTTCTTGAAGCAACACCAGCGCCGGGGCTGTGCGGCGAATGTACTGCAATACCAATCCCCGTTTAATTTTGTCCCCCAGCCCATGCACATTCCTAGTGAGTAAGGTAATAGGAGCCACAGGGGTCATCCGGGGGCACTAACTTCCGCCGTAGCGCTCAACAAGTCTACCTCTTCCATCACAATTAAGACATCTCCGTGAGTCCATCTCTGTAGCATGCAGCTTAGCAAATAAAACTTTAAAAACAGCCCAGAATTATTACTAAAAACAAACCTTAACAACCCTTCCCCCCCTCCGCCCGTGCGGTCGGAATCTGTGCAGTGACATAGCAAACATTACCACTCTCCCACCCCACCCCTGGAACGTCCCACTGAATCCCCTCCACCCCCCTCCCTGCTCCCCTGCCTGTGGACTTGGAACTGCCCATCCCCCAACCCGTCAGAGTGCCTGTGCATTCCCCACCCGTGCTAAATGCGCAGAGGTGAAGCGATCCCCTCCCCCCGCGGCAGTCTATAAAGCCAACAATACGGTACAGCCTGCAATCGTGGAGGACAGCCTAAAGAACATTTTCAGAACATGTCTAAACAAATTACAAATGAAGCACATTACATTCCCGGAACCGTTAAATCCAAGCACCTACACCCATTCACTCCTTTGCTGACATCTCCCCCACACCCCACCCAATACTTGTGAGTGTTAACAAGGACTAGTCCATCAAGAGGCCGCAGATGTCCCTCAGTCCTGCTCAGACAGGCTCGGTCCCCGTCGCTGTATTCTCAGGTCTGCCACCAGTCCTCCGCTCTGCAGCGTTACGCCGGCTACCAGTCTTCTGCAGGGCTTTTAAAACTTTCCCAAGATGGATCAGGTGATCCTGCCAGGTGGAACTAAAGACAACAATATCATCAAGATAAGCTGTACTAAAGGGCTCCAACCCAGCAAGGACTTGATTTACCAACCTCTGGAAGGTGGCAATGACATTCTTTAAACCAAAGGGCATAACAGTGAACTGATAGTGCCCATCAGATGTGGAGAATGCTGTTTTCTCTTTTGCTCCTGGCCAATCTGCCAGTACCCTGCAGTTAAGTCAAAGGTACTACAGAAATTTGGTTGCCTCCAATTTGTCTATCAACTCATCTGGTCTTGGGATAGGGTGAGCATCTGACTTGGTGACAGAGTTGAGCCCTCTATTGTCCACACAGAACCTAATTTCTATCTTTCCACCCTGTGGATGAGGTTTGGGGACTAGAACCAATGGGCTGGCCCAGCAGCTCTCAGAGGGTTCAATAACCCCTAACTCCAGCATCTTGCTGACTTCAGCTCTGATGCTTTCCTTGACTTGGTCTGACTGTCCATAGATTTTGTTTTTGACAGATGCACTGTCATCAGTGACCACATCATGGGTACACCAGGTTTTCAGACCAGGGGGCAAGGAAAAGAGCTTAGCTTACTGTTGCAAAACTTGCTTGCAGTCAGTCTGCTGTTGGGCAGAGAGTGTCTTAAAAAACAACTCCATCTACTGACTCATCTTTTGGGCTGTAGGAGAGGAGGTCAGGGAGAGGTTCACTCTCTGCTTCCTCTTCCTCATCAGTCACCATCAGCATCGCAATGTCAGCCCTGGCATTGTAGAGCTTTGGGCGATTCACATGGATAACACTTTTGGGTATCCTGCTTGTGCCCAGGTCAACCAAGTAGGTGACCTCACTCTTTTTCTCTAGGATATGGTAAGGGCCATTCCATCTGCCCTGGAGTGCCCTTGGTGCCACTGGCTCCAAAACCCACACCTGTTGCCCAAGTTGAAATTCAACCGGTGCAGATTCTTGGTCATACCAGTGCTTCTGAAGCTCCTGGCTGGCCTCAAGATTTTTGGATGCCTTTTCCATGTACTCAGCTATTCTGGACCATAGGCCAAGCACACAGTTTACAATATCTTGTTTGGGTTCTTGGAGAGGCTTCTCCTAACCCTCTTTTACAAGACAGAGTGGTCCCCTCACAGGATGGCCAAACAGAAGTTCAAAGGGGGAAAACCCTACTCCCTTCTGTGGCACTTCTCTGTCAGCGAAAAGCAGACATGGTAAGAGTTTCTCAGGGAGCCTCATAATCATGCCTCGCAATGTCTTATTGAATCTCTCAACAAGGTCATTGGTTTGTGGGTGGTAGGGTGTAGTAAACTTGTACTGCACTCCACACTCTTTCCACATGTGTTTGAGGTAAGCAGACATGAAGTTGGAACCTCTGTCTGAAACCACCTCCTTAGGAAACCCTACCCTGGTGAAGACACCAATGAGGGCCTTGGCTACTGCAGGAGCTGTAGTAGTTCTAAGTGGAATTGCTTAATGGGTACCTAGTGGCATGATCCACTGCCACTAGAATGAATTTGTTCCCTGACGCTGTGGGAGGTTCAAGTGGATCCACTATGTACACACCTACCCCTTCAGAGGGAACTCCCACCACATGCAGTGGTATCAGGAGGGGCTTTGGGTGGCTACCTGTCTTGCCATTGGCTTGACAGGTAACACAGGAGCGGGCAAACTCCTTCACCATTTGGTGCATCTGGGGCAAGTTAAAGTGGCTAACTGGCCTTTCCCAAGTCTTGGTTTGGCCCAGGTGCCTAGCTAGGAGGTGTCATGAGCTAAAGTTATGAGGAACTCCCTGTACCTCTGTGGCACTACCACTCTTCTGATGGCTCCAGGATTGGAGTCTCTTGCCTCAGTGTACAGTAATCCCTCTTCCCAATAACTCTGTGGGTACCACTGACAACTCCCTTTGCTTCCTGTCTCAGGCGTTCAAGAATGGGGTTGTCCTGGTGCCCCTGGCACAGCTCTTCCTCAGAGGAACTCATTGGGCCCAAGAGTTAGACCTAGTAAGGATCAAGCTCCATAGACTTGGTTCCCTCTGGGGTGTCCAAGCCCTCTCCCTGAGGAGAGGGGTCCTGATCCTTGTGATGAACAGAAGCTGGTTCCCCAGTCTTCTTAACTTTTTTCTTGGAAGGTTGGGCCATACTTTCAGGCTCCAACACTTTTTCACCCTGCCTTTTGCTCTGTGCTCTTGCTTTTACACACACCATTTCAGGGATATCCAGCATTGCTGCATGGGTTTTTAGTTCAACCTCATCCCAGGGTGAAGTTTCCAGGTCATTGCCAAGCTAACATGCAACTGATAGCTTTGGAGCGACACTACCTGTTTCAGGCAAGTAACCCCCCCCCCACCCAGTCTAATATCACCATAGCCATTGCATGGTTAGTGGTAACACTGTCAGCATTGGTGACTGGGTAAGTACGCCCAATCAAATATTCTTCAGGGAAAACCAGTGTGTCTCTCAACATGGTGACACTGGCACCTGTATCCCTCAGAGCCTCTATCCTAGTTCCAATAATCCAAGGGTATAGTAAATATTTCTTTAAGTTGGGTGGCTACACAGCTACAGTGGCAAACCCAACTTCCCCCTCTGAAACTAGAATTGCTTCAGTCTGCAACTTGATTTGGTCAGGGCACACTGTTGATCCCATCTGGAGACTTACTACACCAGGAGTAGCTGTAGCTGTAGGACTAGGGGCCTTTTTGCTAGGGCAAGGATTGTCACCAGTTAAGTGTCCCAACTTCTTACAGTTTGTACACCAGGCCTTTGCAGTATCAAAATTCTTTCCCATATATCGCTTTGGAGTGTAGGGAAGATTTTGGGACCCACACCCCGTGCAGGTTATTGGGGCCCTCAGACTTTTTATCCTGGGGATTCTCACCACCTTTCCCCTGGGGAGGTTTTGTAACCCCTTTCCCAGTGGTCTGCCTTCTTTCCCAATTCTTGGGGAGAAATTAGACCTAGTTCTACCAAATGCTGATGTAACTTTTCATTTGTGCAATTACTTAAAATATGTTCCTTCATAAATAAATTGTAAAGTCCAATAAAGTCATGCATATTGTGTCCAGTTAACTAACCATATAGTGTCTTGTGGTACTGAAAATTCTGGACTCAGCTATTCAGTGGTACCGAAGTTCTGCACTCGTGTCATAAATATCATCGTATCATGACGATGTTGGTACTAGCAGACCGGTAATGACTTAAATACTATACATAAGCATTTTCGTCACGATCGAGTGACAAAATCACCCTTAAATCGAAGTTTTCGTCTTGAACCCTCGGGCTCCATTTTGTGAGCGGCAGCCATTTTGTGATTGCCCTCACATAGCCAAATAACTAAGGCCGAATTCGATCTGAAGGACACGTACACCTTTTCTGACTCCTCTGTGACCTGGGCGAGCTGACTCCACTGCCTTAAGTCAAACCTGTTCGGGCAGTTCCTTTCCCAGTGGCCGAATGAGATTAGTATCAAGGCACAACATGTCATAAACCTTTCATCGCACACAAACTATGCCTAATCTTGCACACACCTGTCCCTGTTTCTTGCTTTATGACTTGCTTCACGAGGAGGAGGTGCCCGAGTTTATTGGGGGTCTGTCGATATCTGATGGAAATACTGGACCTTGCCGGGTAATTAATTATGAGCTGGACGAACAGGAATGTGGGCTTGTCATCATGACTCTGCTTTTTCCTTTGTAGTAAAAATATTTGGATGGTCAACTGTAAAATAGGAATGTTTGCCTGAAGCTTATTATTTTGTATAAAAAGAGAAGGCTGACTTTGTAAAGTTGAGCAGTCTCCTGAGAACATACATGCTGTTGTACTTCTAGGATACCTGTTATGTTATGTTATGTTATGTTATGTTATGTTAGTGCTATTTGTATTGCGCACGGCTGCTCCAGCGAAGGAGCGTCCCGGCGCACCGACAAGGTGGCGAACACAACACAACTGGGAACAGAAATAATTATTAAGAAAATGGGGAGTGAAGGATTTAACAAAGCTCAGAAAATAAATGAGTTTTAGCGGCCTTGCGGAAGGAGAGCAGGTCACCAAAGGTCCGGAGTTTCAAAGGGAGAGCGTTCCAGAGTGCGGCTGCCCGCACCTTAAAAGAGCGACCCCCCACCCGACTGAGTTTGAACCGAGGGGCTACCGCTAATTCTTGGTCTAGCGAGCGCAGAGTGCGGCCCGGGATGTAAGGGCGCAAGAGTTGGTGCAGTAAGGGAGGTGATAGGCCCTTCAGAATTTTGAAGGAAAGGCACAAAACTTTAAAGTGGATCCGCTGCCTAACGGGTAACCAATGCAAGGCTCGCAAAGATGGACCGGCCGAGCAAAACCTAGGAAGACCTACGATCGCTCTGGCCGCAGCGTTCTGCACTCTTTGAAGTCGGGTTAACTCAGCCTGGTTTAATCCTATAAAAAGGGAGCTGGCATAGTCCAACCGCGCCAAAACCGTTGCTTGCACCACCAATTGACGAGTTGCGGCATCGAAGTATTTAAGGGCAGGGCGCAGATTGCGCAGGATGCCGAAGCAGCAAGCCGCCGTCCTTTTGGTGTGGCCAACGAAGTTGAGGGAAGGGTCCAGCCAAACACCAAGGTTTTTGATCTCCGCAACCGGAGTGGGGGTCGGCCCCAGCTCAGAGGGCCACCAAGTATCTCCCCATAGGTCCGTCCGCTTCCCAAAGATCATCACCTCCGTTTTTTTGGCGTTTAGTTGGAGACAGTTGGACGTCATCCAACCAGCCACCGCCCTGAGTCCTTCTCTGAATCTTGGGGCATCCACCCCAGAGTCCCCGCTGATCGTGACCGCTAGCTGGGTGTCATCTGCGTACGACACCATGGTCATACCACAGAGTTTCACAACCTCAGCCAGCGGCCTCACGTAGATGTTAAACAACGTGGGGCTCAGCGAGGAACCCTGTGGGACCCCAAGAGACAGAGGATGACATTTGGACTGGTAGGGCGGGGACGCCACACAGAAGGAACGATCCCTGAGAAACAAACGGAACCACTGGTGTGCAGTGCCGATCACCCCTATCTCCTCAAGACGTTGCAGGAGAATGTCATGGGAGACCATGTCAAAGGCGGCGCTTAGGTCTAACAAAACAAGCGCCGCCGTTTGACCTGCATCCAGAACTACCCGAAGGTGCTCGACCATAGATAACAGTGCTGTCTCCGTACTGTGGCCAGCCCGAAAACCATTCTAGGTGTCATCCAGAATGTTGGCACGCAACAGATGACCAGTGAGGGCGGTGTTGACATGCGCCTCCGCGAGTTTGGCTGGCCACGGGAGAAGCGAAATCGGGCGGTAGTTCTCCGATTTTGTAGGGTCGAGAGATGGTTTTTTCAAAATGGGCATTACTACCGCATGCTTCCATTTCAAAGGCACCTGGCCTGATGATAGCGACGTGTTGATTAAGTCGCAAACCGGGCGAGCAAAAACCTGGTATCTGAACATAGGTGGCTTGAGCGGGTCGTCCGGCGACCCCGACTTAACTCGGAGAGCCAAGGCCGTGTAAGACTCCAAAGAGAGAGAGGGGAGAGAGTCTAGCACCACCTGATCCAACCGGATGGGAGGCCCCATACTAGTTTGTGCAGTGGAGGAGGGGAAGGCCCTATATATGGTCTGGACCTTCTCCAGGAAGAAAGCCGCCAGCGCTTCACAATGAGTATTGGAGCTGATAGAGTTACCGGCCGGCTTCCTTGCCACAAGGTATTTAAGGGCCTTAAAGATGGTTTTAACAGGATTCCCACTATTGCGAAACTTCAGAGCGTAGTATTCAGCCCGGGTTCTACAAACCGCGCGGTGATAAGTCTTGACCGCAGCCATATACAGGGTTTTTTTGCTGCTGTCATACCTCTTCCTCCAGTCTCTCTCTGCACGTCTGGGTGCAGCCAATAAATACGATCTTTGACTTCACCTAGAAGACTCTGTGTTTCTGTAGTCTGAAACAGGAAGGACTCGAGGTCTTTGGGTGTTCTCCCTGGCACCGCTGGGTCCATAAAAACCCGGTACCTCAGTTGGCGCCCAACGTAGGGCGGTATCAGCGGTACCGGTCCAAGCCAGAGGTTCGTGAGGAGCTTCGTGTGAAAATTCTGGAGGAAGGCCATCCACTTCAGCGACCCCTGTATGTCGACGTGGTCCGAAAGTCTTTGCTGCGAGGTTCCCCGCGTCCCGACGGCTACGAAGGACTGCTGCCCTGACTATCGCCCAGTTTTGGACCCTTGATGATTGGTAGAGCGAAATGATAGACGAGTCTTCTGGTGACGTCATCGATCATCGATACCTCAGTTAAGTATAAGTGGAGCGTCT
This sequence comes from Lissotriton vulgaris, assembly GCF_964263255.1. Taxonomy (NCBI): domain Eukaryota; kingdom Metazoa; phylum Chordata; class Amphibia; order Caudata; family Salamandridae; genus Lissotriton; species Lissotriton vulgaris. Next base: position 669,816,267 of record NC_141685.1, on the reverse strand, counting down.
CCCAGTCCTTAGTTTGGTATCCCTTTGGGATCGCTTTGATTTGGAACTTGCAAGTGCCAAAGCCGAAGGACTTGTGTATTCACGAGACTATTGTATTCGATAATCCTTTGAAGTTTGAAGCTAGACTAGAGAGCGAAGATGCCTGGTCTTAGCAGACTTGGAAATTTGTTTTGTCTTGGTTGTAGTAGGGACTCCCGATTGGAGGACTCGTGTCCGGTTCCTCCGATTGGAACTCCGACCTATAAATTATATGTGAAGCATGGCGTAGGCCCTATCACATATAACGAAGTATGGATCCGATACACCAGAAAGGATGGTGTTTTAAAATGGCCCCAATATGGTAGCTTTGACACAGAAATTTTGGATAATCTAGAGGTTAAACTTTTTAAAAAGAAAGCCCGGCCGGCGATGTTTGACTCTTTTCGCCTATCGCGCAAAGAAGCCAAACAGAGAGAAATGAAATTAGCGAAGAAAAATAAACGAGAACGAGGTATGTCAATGGTAAAAGCTGCTGTTGCATTTAGGGATAATGAAGAAGAGCAAGAAAGTGAACAGATGAAACGAGTAAAGAAGTTAGCGGTAGATAGGTGCTACCCAGTTTTGCCGACTAAAGAACAGGAAGCAAGGAACGATCTTGAGAAAGATCCGTTAATGTCACATCTCCTGAGTTCGCCACCCCCTTATGCACAAAATGCTACGGCACCACCGCCACCAGTTGTGGCTGTACAACCTCCGATTATTGTGCCTCCTGTGATTCCTCCACAACCAGCTCCTCTTCCGTTGGTTACCGTTCCTTTGGCGCAGCCTCCTCAGGGGCCGCCAACTTTGCCTTTGCCTGCTACTTCTACGTCTGTTCCTAATGCTCCTCCTGCTCCGACTCTGGATGCTTCCCTTATTCTTTCTTCTTCTCCTTCTACCAGACAACGAATGACTGCTGCCTTTTCTGGTTTCTTTTCTCCTTGGTTGGGACAATTGGGTATGTCCCCTGCTACAGAGCGTACAGTCACGCAGTCAGTTGCCTGACTCTAAAGAGAAAGAGATATTGGATCGTTTGGCACATAAATGGGTTACAGACCCGATACGATATGATTTAGAATCTATTATGGATGTCTTCCATCAGTGGGAAGCATCGAAGCAGAGATACGTCTTTGAGAAAATGTGTGTTTTCCTTTGCGAGGAATTGGAGGAAGATAATTCGGAACGCAATATGTCTGAGTTGTATCGTGTGCAGTTCGAGTTTGCAAAGGGCACAATTGTAGGTTCTGATGTTAAGACAGCAGTTGCGACATTGTTGTCGTTTAGGAGTGAGAGTGTTTCTCAGTCGTTGTTTGACTCTGAGGTTAAGCAGAAGGCAAGACAATATCCCATGAGAGAGGTTCCCCCAGTTTGGAGGGAAGGGGACGCAAATGCTGTTCCAGCCATTCTGCCACATTTTCAGCGTGTGTGGGTACATGTCCCACGGAAGCGGGCTGAAGTCTTGGCTCTTAAACAGACAAACGGACTGCAGGATCCTATATCATGAATTTAGCTGATATAGACATGTTGTTTGGAAATGTTGTTCCACAGCCTTTATGGGGAAAGATTCGTCATGCGGATCATGATCAAGAGTTAGGCGACACATGGGTTAATATTGCCGCTGCTGATGCTAGACAAGTTGGTGGTGCTAAGCCCGAGCCTTTAATAGCAGAGCTTCCTGGTAGGATTATTACGAATATGAAGACTTTAATGCCCGAATTGCGTGTTAATTGGGACAAGTTGTCTGCGTGCAAACAGAAAAAGGATGAAACTGTGTCTGACTTTTTCACGCGGTTTAAAGAGACTTTTGTAGATCATAGTGGTCAGGATATGTCTACTGAGGGTGGTCAGAGATTGTTTGTTGACAAATTTGTACATAATTTGCTTCCTGAATTATGTAATAAGTTGAAGGATTCTGAGAGTGCTTGGGCTGTTTCTACGTCAGCACAGATTTTAGCTACGGCCCAGTACTATGAGAATAGGCGTAAAGATGAGTTAGAGAAAGCGGATAAAAAGACTAAGGAATTGAAAACTAAAGTCCTTCTACAGCAAGCTTATCCACCTCGTACTAATAGTCAGCGCGACTATCAGCAACCTCAGCAATATTCGAGGAACTCGCAAAGAAACGAGTCTTCTCAGCAACGTTTACCGTATGGACCTAATCAGTGTGCGTATTGCAAAGAAGAGGGTCATTTCAAGAGTAGTTGTCCGGTTTTGTTACAGCGTACGAATGGTGCTTCTGGTGCAAGAGGTCGAGGTGTTCAACAAGCTCCTAGAGGTAGGGGACGTGGAAATTTCTCCCAGAACACTCGTTCTTTCCCGCCTCAGAATTCCATGAATAGTTTCAACCAGCAGAATAACGCGTTTACTAGGACAGCTCAGTACTATGCTGATGACTACTATGCAGAAAATGAGAATATGGAAGGATGGAGGTGATGATTGCTAGGACAGCCATGGACAAAGAGAGGGAGTTGTTTCAGTTCCAGTAGATCAGAGTGGGCCTTATGTTGAGGTGATTACATCAGGTGTGTCAGAGCCTTTTCTGTTGGATACTGGTGCTACAAAGAGTTCTATTATGCACTCAAAACTCCCTGGCGCACCTTTGTCTGGCGAAATGAACGTTTCAGTAGGTTTTTCTGGCGCCCCGGTTAGGAACCCGATTTCTAGTCCTATGTCCCTTTCTGTTGGACCTTGTGAATTCGAAGCACCCCTTATTCTTACGACAGGTTGTGGTGAAAATTTGTTGGGATTGGATCTGTTGAAAAGATTATATGCGACTTTGTACTGTTCTCCTTCGGGAGTACAACTTACACTGGGTAAGAAAGTGGTTTCTCCAATGTATTTGTCGAAGGATAAACTTCCGACAGAATTGTCTTCTCTTCCGGATTTTCTTTGGGCTACTGGCCCTAATGACGTGGGTCTCTTGGAAATAGCGCCATATGTTGTAACACTGAAAGCCAATGTTAGAATGCCACGTATTCCTCAATACAAGATCTCTAGCGAAGGTGAAAAGGCGTTGTTAGCGATCATTTATGATCTGATTGAGAAAGATGTAATTGAAGAGACAAGAGGCAACGTTTGTAATAGTCCTGTTCTGCCGGTTTTGAAGCGTACTGATCCTTCCCAGCCACCTGTTTACAGGTTTGTGATTGATCTTAGGGAGGTCAATAAAATAGTTGTGCCACAGTTTCCCGTTGTCCCTGATATCACTGCACTATTGACTATGATTCCAGCTTCAGCCACTTGGTTCTCAGTGATTGACTTGAAGAATGCTTTCTTCAGCATCCTGATTGCTGAGGAGAGCAGGGATATTTTTGGCTTCAGTTTAGGAGGCCGAAGTTTCCGCTTCAAACGCGCTCCTCAGGGCTACTGTGAAATTCCATAAATATACAGTCAGGCTTTAAAAACACAGCTTGACACGATTGTTTTACCTGACGGCGCTACCCTTATTCAATACGTCGATGATTTGCTAATCGCTGCAGATACTGAGGATATTTGTAAAGAAGCCACATTGTCGTTGTTGCGTCATTTGTGTGATCTGCGCCACAAAGTCTCTCTTTCAAAATTGCAATATTGACGACAAGAAGTAACTTACTTAGGTCACCTCTTATTGAAGGAGGGAAGGAAACTGACCCCAGAAAGAATTCAGGAAATTGCAAAATTGAGTGTCCCAAGGACACAGAGAGAAGTGCGTGCTTTCTTGGGTATTACATCATATTGCAGACAATGGATACCGAATTTTTCTTTGTTGGCCAAACCTTTGGTGGCATTAACTTGTAAAGATACACCGGATCCCATTCCATGGTCTGAAGAGTGTCAGAAACGTTTTTCCGAATTGCGTGATGCATTGTGTTCGGCTCCTGTGTTGGGTACCCCCGACTACAGTAAGCCTTTTACATTATATGCCCATGAGAAAGAAGGTTGCGCATTGTCAGTTCTGACACAGTCTTTTGGGGACAAACAGTGTCCAGGCGCGTATTTTTCAGTGACTTTAGATCCGGTAGCTAAGGCGTTGCCAAGTTGCTTGAGAGCCACTGCGGCAGCAGCTGTTTCTATTCGACAGTCTGCTGGGTTAGTAATGAATAACATGTTAATTGTGATGGTCCTGCATGCAGTGGGCATTATGTTAAATAGAACAAAGACACAGCACTTACCTAGTGCTCGATTGTCAGGGTACGAGCTGACACTGTTGGCAAGTCATGTGCACATAAAGAGGTGCAATATATTAAACCCAGCCACATTGATGCCGATTTTAGCTGAGACAAATGATGATAGTGAAGATCAGCATGACTGTTTTCTGAGAACCGAAGAAGAGACGAAAGGGAGAGTAGACCTTAAGGACACTCCTCTTCCAGAATGTGATGGTACTTTGTGGGTTGATGGTTCGTGTTTCAAGTTGCCGAATGGTGATACGACTGCAGCATATGCTGTTACGACTTTGCATACGATTGTTGAAGCTGCACGTATCTCACACAATTCAGCGCAAGCAGCAGAGTTGATTGCACTTACAAGAGCGTGTGTGTTGGCGAAAGGAAAACAAGTGAATGTGTACACGGACAGCCAGTATGCATTTGGTGTGCCTCACAGTTTTGGACGATTGTGGAAAGAACGTGGGTTCCTGACTTCGCATGGTGCTAAGATCCAGCATGGTCAGTTGGTGAATGAGCTTCTCGAGTCACTGACCCTGCCGTTACAGGTTGCGATTGTGAAATGCAGTGCACACAAAAAGGTTACGGATGATGTTGGTCGTGGAAATGCGTTTGCGTATGAAGTTGCGAAAGAAACTGCTAGGAATGTAATGAGTCGAATGTATGTTGCAGGCCCTGTGAGATGGATTGGTGATGTTGGTATGTGTGAAAATACGATTGAGAGTGTGAAGTCCATTCAAGCTGAAGCCACAGAGAAAGAGTTGAATGAATGGAGAGAAAGTAAGGGTATGTTGGATGCAAATGGTTGTTGGATTGAATTGTCAGAGCATCAGCGATGGTTGTTACCCGATGCATATGTACTTGCAGTGGTGACAATGGCTCATGGAATGGCTCATATCAGTGTGAAAGGGATCTGTAAGTTGTTGGCTCCAGTATGGCAAAATGCTGGAATCCCTAAGTGTGCAGAGAATGTGATCAAGAATTGTATGGTGTGCCTGAAATACAATCCTGGTAGGGGAACCCCAACTCCAGCTGGTCATTTTGCGCCTCCAACGTATCCGTTCGAGGTTTTGCAGCTAGATTTCATCCACATGGAAAGGTGCAACAATTTGAAATACGTATTCGTTGTAGTTTGTGCCTTTTCAAGATGGGTCGAAGCATACCCCTTAAAGGACAATACTGCCTTGTCCACAGCCAAAGCCCTTGTCAAAGAATTTTTCCCCAGATTTGGAATGCCTAGAATGGTTTGGAGTGATAATGGGAGTGAATTTGTGGGTCGAGTGATGAAGAAAGTGTGTAAGGGGCTAGGCATACAGCAAAAGTTTCACGCTGCAAATCACCCCCAATCAGCTGGACTAGTAGAGTGCTATAACGGCACCCTAAAACTGAAATTGGCCAAGATTCAAGCTAGCACAGGTCTTAAATGGCCTGACGCCCTGCCCTTGGCACTCCTGTCAACGAGAATGACTGTTCACTCTAGAGTGGGACTTAGTCCCTATGAAATTGTGTTCGGCCGCCCGGCCAACATATGGGGAGTGCCAAGGCCCACTAGGTTTAGCGAAATAGAACACCCTGTACTGCTTGATTATCTGTATGAATTGACGGCTAAATTGCGTGTTTTACACCAACAGGTCCACAACACTCTACCTCAGGCCTCTGAAGCTCCAGGGCATCCTATCGATCCTGGATCCTATGTGCTGGTTAAGAATTTCCAGCGAACAAAGAATGACCAGCCCCGGTGGACCGGCCCTCATCTAGTTCTTCTCTCGACTTGATCAGCTGTTCGAGTGGAAGGAAAGAAATACTGGATCCACAGCAATCATTGTAAGAGGGTCCCACTGCCTCTTCCGTACGACCGGTGGGTCCATGAGGGGATCGCTGACTCTGAAACTGAGACCGTGCCTCGTTTCCTACCTTTTAGCGATGCACGTATAAAGGGAACAACTTCTGAAAAGGAAAGCGACAACATTTTGCAAGAAGCTGTACTTCCGTCAATTCGATTGAACACCACAGAGCCTGAACTCTTATTCCAAGACCAGACAGCACCTGGCTGAAACCGTTACAATTTAAGGCCAAGAACTATGACTATGGACAAATAAAATATTTATTTTTACTTTTAGATTGTGCAGCTCTCTCATCCGAGAAACTTGTTCATTTTTGTTTTTTCGAACCGCCATCCGGTTCTGCTGCTAGTGTCGCAGTTGCCCAAGTCTTTGGAGTGCAGCTGAAGACGGTTAGGTCGACAGTTCTGGTTGGTCTAAGGGAGTTGCCCTGGACTAACAGAAGCACTCTTCAGCAGAAACACCCTACCACCGCGGGCAGCAAATTAGAGAGGATGGAGTTTTCTGAGATGGAGAGACCTGCCAAACGAATGAACTCTAAAGATAAAATGTGTATATTAATGTCAAAGAAGAGATCGTTGATATGTTGTATTTTTATGTTGCTTGGTGTCATGATATTTTTAATAGGATGTGTTTTATACACTTTTCAAGTTTCATTTGCATCTACTACACAGCCCATACCTCCTCCTACTGTTTCCTCACACTCTTTTCGCCCCCTGCCTGAACATGAGTCCTCTAGAAGATTAGAGTTTATTAATAACTCTTTCATTCAGCTCTTACACCAACACCAATTAGTAGTAACCACAACTAACTGCTGGGTGTGTGGTCTTATGCCGCATACGACAGACAAGGGTATCCCATACCTGGTCTTACCATTTAGCTACAATGGTTCATTATGGGCGTTTAAAACAATGTTCATATTTGCCATTGAACCATATTCCCCACGTTCCACGAAAAGTAACTCAAGCAACAAAGCATTAGTAGCAGGAATTGCAAATATGAGCAGAACAATTGACTCGTACAGAACGATTCCTAAAGATGAGTTTCGAGCTTATGTTAAATGGAATATGACGAAATATGGAGTTGCTTTAAGTGAGAACCAACGAGCGAAGAGATCCTCCTCTATTTGGATTGTACCCCATCAGGGTCACCTATGTCTGCAAGTTAATGGCAAAAATCCCAGAGCTCAGTTGGGGAAGAGCGTCTGCATGGAAACATATGTGTTTGCATCTCAAAATTCCCCTTTGTTCCTAGCAGCTAAGGGTACTTATTTCATCTGCCATGATAGAGCCTATACATGGTTGCCCCCTGACTTCTCGGGCACATGTTTTGTCTCGTTCCTGTTGCCTCCCACCTACACGGCCGCTGCAGATTACCATAGGACAAGGATAGTTAGAGGTGTCATCAGTAAAGAAAAGAGACCCACAACAAAGGGGCTACCCTGAACGCCATCATAGCCAGGAAAGACGCAATCTCTATTGAACACATCCTCCCGGTAGATTGGTCGGACCACCACCTAATCCTATTCCACCTCACAAAACAGATCCAATCCCTCCCCCCAATCACAGCCGCCAGCATGTGGTCCAGAAATCTATCACAAGTCAACTCAAAAGATCTAGAAGAAAAAATAGCCTCCTCCCTGCCAATCCCCACAGAAGGCCTCTCAACTACCGAACTCATCTCACACTACAACACCACCACGTCCGCCATCCTAGACCAACTGGCACCCCTAAAACAAAAAAAACCCAGGAACATCCCATCGAGAACCTGGTTTAACAAGGACATCAACGAGAAAAGGAGATTACTCAGAGCCACAGAACGACATTGGAGAAAGAACCCCTCCCTTAGACGCCACGAGGAACTCCGAGCAATGAGAAGAAGGTACAAAAACCACATCAACAACGAAAAAACAAACTTCTTCTGCAATGCTCTAGAAAAGGCAAAAAACAGACCAAGAGAACTCTTTGACATCATCAAAAAACAAACCTCCAAGCCTTCCACGGTCCATGCTCAACCCTCCAAAACCCTATGTGACAACTTCGTCTCCTTCTTCAATGAAAAAATAGCCAAGATCGAACTATCCCTAAACATCAACCCTGCCCCGACCATCAACATCAACCTAACTACAACATTCACCATCCCTGGAGACACAACCTCCACCGCCTGGTCCTCTTTCGACCCCGTCCATGAAGCTGAGGTCCTCAATCTAATCGCATCCTCCAAACCCTCCTCCCACATCCTGGATCCCATCCCCGCCCAAATGGCCAAAGACTTCAAACTCACCCTTGCTCCACTCTGGTGTAAAATCATCAACAGCTCCCTAAAATCTGGCATCATCCCGGACTGCCTCAAAGTCGGCCAGGTCACTCCCCTCCTAAAGAAACAAGGTCTAGACCCCAACGACCTAAATAATTTCAGACCAGTCTCAAGTCTACCCTTCCTAGCCAAAATCCTAGAAAAGTGCGTACTACGCCAACTCAACAACCAGCTCGACAACATCAACCTTCTTGATCAAAACCAATCAGGCTTCAGAAAAGGCTACAGCACCGAAACCGCAATCCTGAACATAGTAGACGACATCCGCAACTCCCTTGACTCTGATCAGTGTTGCATACTCATCCTCCTTGACCTGTCAGCGGCGTTTGACACGGTTGACCACAAGCTCCTCATTAAGGCCCTCAAAGAACGAGTAGGTGCGGACGACGTGGTCCTGAAATGGTTTGACTCCTTCTTTCAGAACCGCTTCCAAACAGTAAAAATAAAATCCTTCACATCCGACCCTCTCCCAGTGACCAGAGGGGTCCCCCAAGGATCCGTTCTCTCCCCTCAACTGTTCAACATATACATGGTCCCTCTCACCACCATACTGAAGAAAGCCAACATTCCTTTCCATCTATACGCGGACGACGCACAGATCTACATAGAAGCTACTTCCTATAACGACATTCTAAGGCTCAACAACACGCTAAAAGAAATCCAAGACTGGCTAGGATCAAATCACCTCAAACTCAACCAAGGCAAAACCGAGATCCTCCTCATCTCCAACAAAGACAACAACCCACAAATGACCGAATGGGTGAAAGCCATCGACATTCTCAAAGGAAATCTCACCCTGACCAACTCAGTAAAGTCACTTGGAATCACCCTGGATCATAAACTAACTATGTCTAACCACATCAAGAGCTCCGCGAAAAGCGCCTTCCTTAACCTGAAACTCCTCAATAAAATCAAACCTCACATCCCACAAAAAGATCTCCAACAAGCCACCCAAGCACTGGTCCTGTCCAGACTGGACTATGGGATCGCAACCCTATCCGGCACAGCCAAATCCCACCTAGCGCCACTGAAAACCACCCTCAATGCAGCAGCCAGAATGATATCAGGTGCAAGGAAATTTGACCACATATCCCCCGCACTCAAAAATCTTAAATGGCTCCCAGTGGAAATGCGTGCAAACTTCAGAACAGCCTGCCTAACACACAAAGCCCTACACACAGGGAAACCGGAATATTTAGCCTCCAAGCTCAAGAAAGCGGGTCAATCAAGAAATCTCAGAAGCTCGAACTCCCTACTACTCATCCCCCTGAAAACCCGGAAACAAAAAACAGCCAGCCGCTCATTTGCCGGCAACGCCCCAAAAATTTGGAACTGCATCCCAGTGGACATCAGAACTACCCCCTCCTTTCCAGAATTCAAGAATCGCCTAAAAACCCTCTACCTCAACAGCGCGTTCCCGAACTCTACCTCTAGAACGCAACATGGAACTCGCACTACCTCGAAAACACTACCTCAAAACCGCCCCCCAGGCGGAAGACCTCTATGCTAATCTATGAACTTATACGAACCCTGTTTATGTTATACTGACTATCTTCGCACCTGTTTTTCCCAGACTATATGTAAAGCGCTCCGATACCCTCGGGTCTGGCCAGCGCTATAGAAAACTCCAAAAATAAATAAAAAAATAAAACAAGAATTCGGAGATTTTGCAAAGGGTTTTCTGCCGTTTTGGGGGCCGATGGTGAACAGCAGGAACATAAGGCAATTGACAAGGGTGGTTGAATCCACTATAGTTGAAACTGCCGGTGCCCTTAGTAATATGACTGCTGAGCTCCAGTCGGATCGCCTTATGACTCTCCAAAACAGGGTCGCGTTAGATGTCATACTTGCAGACCGAGGTGGAGTATGTAAAGTGATCCAATCAAGTTGCTGCATTTTTATCCCCGATAACGCTCCAACAGTATACCAGGCCATCTCCAAACTGCATAAGATCTCTGAATCCATTCACGTGGATGAAGGAGACTGGGGTGGTTCTGGGAACTGATATCTGCCTGGGGATGGAAGATTCTGATAGTCATCGGGATGATCTTAGCCATCCTTTTCCTGTTCTGTCTGTGTGTACAGTGTGCTCCTGCAATATGTGGCCTCTGTGCTACATCATGTGTAAGGAAACCTGTATCAAGAGACAAACTAAGTAATAGAATGATGCTACAGCAACATCTCAATGACTTTATGAATACAGACCTGGACTCAGATTAGCATGAGTATAGGTTATTGCCTATGTAAGGGCAAAAGGAGGGCCTGTGGTACTGAAAATTCTGGACTCAGCTATTCTGTGGTACCGAAGTTCTGCACTCGTGTCATAAATATCATCGTATCATGACGATTTTGGTACTAGCAGACCGGTAATGACTTAAATACTATACATAAGCATTTTCGTCACGATTGAGTGACGAAATCACCCTTAAATCGAAGTTTTCGTCTTGAACCCTCGGGTTCCATTTTGTGAGCGGCAGCCATTTTGTGATTGCCCTCACATAGCCAAATAACTAAGGCCAAATTCGATCTGAAGGACACGTACACCTTTTCTGACTCCTCTGTGACCTGGGCGAGCTGACTCCACTGCCTCAAGCCAAACCTGTTCGGGCAGTTCCTTTCCCAGTGGCCGAATGAGATTAGTATCAAGGCACAACATGTCATAAACCTTTCATCGCACACAAACTATGCCTAATCTTGCACACACCTGTCCCTGTTTCTTGCTTTATGACTTGCTTTACGAGGAGGAGGTGCCCGAGTTTATTGGGGGCCTGTCGATATCTGATGGAAATACTGGACCTTGCCGGGTAATTAATTATGAGCTGGACGAACAGGAATGTGGGCTTGTCATCATGACTCTGCTTTTTCCTTTGTAGTAAAAATATTTGGATGGTCAACTGTAAAATAAGGAATGTTTGCCTGAAGCTTATTATTTTGTATAAAAAGAGAAGGCTGACTTTGTAAAGTCGAGCAGTCTCCTGAGAACATACATGCTGTTGTACTTCTAGGATACCTGTTACTGGCTGCAGCCAATAAATACGATCTTTGACTTCACCTAGAAGACTCTGTGTTTCTGTAGTCTGAAACAGGAAGGACTCGAGGTCTTTGGGTGTTCTCCCTGGCACCGCCAGGTACCTCAGTCTTTACAGTGAAGTCCACAAAATCAATCCTGGACTTGTTGTGGGTTTTATGAGCCCCCTAAATCTAATTCTGTACTCCTTAGTTGGGAGTGAAAATCCCTCAATCAGAGTTCTCTACATGAGGTCATAGGACCTAGCATCTGGCCCTGAAAGGGTCAGGAGTCTGTCTCTGCAGTTACCAGAGAACAGTTCCCACAGGAGTGCACCCCAGAGATGTTTCTTCACCTTTCTCATGTCACAAGCCCTCTCAAAGGCTGTGAACCATTTAGTGATGTCATCACCCTCCTCAAATTTAGGGACAATCCCTTTCGGGATTTTGGATCATAAGATTGCTCTTTATCCTTATTTTGATTACTGCCACCATTGATGGGTGCTCAACCCATCTCCTTTCTTTCTTTCTCTAGAGCCAGGAGTCTGGACTCTAGATCTAGTCTTTTGGCCCGCCTTGCTAAAATGCTGTCCTCCTCATTGAGGCTGTCCTCAATGTCCTCACCAGAACCTGAGTCACCTGTGTGGCCTCTAGGTCCCCATGGGTTGATTCTTGGAAGTAAGGGAACATGGTTCCTTTCTTCCCTAGGAAGTGGTGGAATTAGGCACCTTTCTCCATCCTCTTCACCTCCTTCTCCCTCTGACTGGTCGTCACCATTTTCAGAGGGGTGGGCCTTTGAATACTCAGCCAATAGCTCCTGGAGCTTTTGTTTGGTTGGATGAGGGCCCATAGGTATATTTTAAATTTTACATAAATACCTTACTTCCTTGAAAGACAAGTTAAGGTAAGGGGTGAGGCCAAGCTCCTCAACCATGTCCTATATGTTATTATGGTTATCTTCACTAATAGCTGGGTTCTGTTTTTGAGACATTCTAACAAAAAAGTTCTAACCCCTCTACCCTTGACTACAGTGAATGTTATTTTCTAAAATTCTAAAAGGACTTAAGCAAGGCCCTAACAAGACTTTGAGTAGTTTTGTAAAAAATGCCAATTTGTAAAAATCAGAATTCTAAAGACAATTTAAGAGTTCTGTTGTGTGATCAGGTGGTAACCAAGTAGTCCAACAAATGCAAGTTGTGTATCCCACCGCTGATCCACCAATGTATGAAACTGGCTCTATATATACTACACCAAAATGAATTATAGTGTGTATAGACTCCAGGTGACCCCAGAGGTAGGCAGAGGTTAACGTTAGATAGAACCTTACTCTCTATTTGTCGTAGAGAGGCCGAGCAGTGAGGCAGTATCAGAGGACAGGGTTAAGCATTTGATGTACACACTCAGTCAGCAAATGAATTACACACTCAAGAACTTAACTCTAGGCCAATTGTTATTGTATAAAAAAAATATACTGTTGTTTATTTTTAGAACCAAGCAAGCCTGGTACAGGCATTAAATACTTTTCAGTAATAAGTTGCTGAATATAGAAAAGTTTGAAAATGCACTAGAAATCTACTTTGTTTGTTTAACAGGAAATGCAGTAGGTTGCAACCCTTAGCAAATACAGTACGTTGAGAGGAATTGGCTTTTTCAGTAAATTACTTTTTACGTTACTATTCTAACTCAGTGCTGGCTACCTAGATTCAGCACTGGGACATTTCCTGCAAACAGGTAAGTAAATAATTTTTGGTTATTTGTGCGATTTTTAAAGAATATTTTTAGAGTTCAAAACTCCACATTAGAAACTTTTTGGAAGAAAATTGTCAACGTTATTATATGGAGGAAAAACAGGTTATCGGTTCACAGGTAAGTAATAAACTGTGGGAGTTAAGATTCTAGGCTTAAACTCAGGGGTCCCCCAGGGACAGTGATGCCCTCTTGTTACACCCTCAGCGGCACTAGGGTGGCTGGGTGTAGAGTGTTGAGGCCCAATTTTATCCAATGGGGGATGGTGGCCTCCGGTTGGTGGCTTCTGGCAAACAGGCCACTGGGTTGTGGGAGCAAAGCTCCTAGGGTTAAGGCTAGGGCAAATGGGGAAACAAAGTAGCACAAAAGTAAAGGTGCACCCTCAGCGGCGCTGGAGCGGCCGGGTGCAGAGTGCTGTTTTGAAGTTGGGGGCCATGTTGTTTTTCTATGGAGAACCTCTGGTTTCAAAAGCACAGCAGGCAGGGTGCCGAAGGACTTCTGGGTGCGACCACCACTCGGAGAGGTAAGTTGGGAAGTTAAGGGTTGGTTAGGCATCATCGGTTTGGGCACACAAGGCCATAGTGCATCAGATGCAGGGGTGCCTTTTGGGGTCGGATCTTCTTACCAGCAGTTAGGGGGGCCTTCTGGATTCAGGCTCCAGGCATCAGCTGTAGGCAGGTCAGTGGTCGCCAGATCTTGGGTCAGGATCGTCCGGGTGACCTCCTCATGGCATTTTTCCACTCAAGCTCGGGCCAGGTTCGGCGGGTGCAGAGTGGGCTGGATTCACGGTTTCCGGCTGCTGCCATGGTTGCAGTTGAACAAATCCGGTGTTCACGGGAGAAGCAGTCTTTGGAAGTGAAGGCAGGCAGGTCCTCTGGGATTTCTGAGGTTGTTGGCTGCAGGACACACCAGGATTTCACAGGAGCAGGTTTGAGGGGAGATAGGCCAGTAGGGCTGGGGCCAAGTCAGTGGCCATCTTCCTTCTGTTAGCCGGCTGCACGGCTGTTTGGACCTTCTTCTTCTTTTCTTCTTGTTGTCAGGCTGGATCTGAGGAAGCAAGGTTCAGGGTGCCCCTAAATACTAGATTCAGGGACGTTACAGGTAGGTAAGGGCAGGGACCAATGGGTACCTTCCCTGGGGTGGGTACACCCCCTATTGTACCACCCTCCAGTGGGATGGGGCAGGAGCCTGTCCCTGGTTGGTTGGGTCTCCTCACCAGAGGCGTGGAGTTGGCAGAGGTGGACACAACTCTTTCCCTCACTTGTTTTTCCCGCCGGCTCTCCGGCACAAAGTGGGGGGGGGTAGAACCAGTGGGGACCAGTTGCTGAAAGCAGCAAATGGTCTGGGGAGGCTCACAAATGCGGCAAGCCTTTGAAGCTTCCCCTTTCGTAAACCCTGCCCATCCTAGGGGAGGAGGCTTGGCACCTTGTCCCAGGATGTGCTTTTTTTCAGGCCCCAGAGAGCTGCAAGCTCTCGACCCAGTGGTCCAGAAACATGTCTGTTGGTGGCAGCCTAAGCAGCCACTCAGTCGGGTCACTAGAAGTTGGTTGAGTTTCAGGGGGCATCTCTAAAATGCCCTCTGTTGTGCATTTTACATTAAATCCCACACTGGCATCAGTGTGGGTTTAATGTGCTGTAAAAAGGTTTGATACCAAACTTCCTAGTTTTCAGTGTAGCCATTATGGTGCTGTGGAGTTCGTAATGACAAACTCTCAGCACCATATACTCTTAATGGCAGCACTGCACTTACAGTGCCCAGGAATGGACTTGTGCACTGTAGGGGTACAGGGCTCATGCACCTGTACCCTCACCACTGGCATAGGGCACCCAGCTGATCTATGCCAGGGAAGTGGTTTGTGGGACAGGGATGTGTGCCATGCCAACTCTCCAATTTGTTCTGCACCAAGACACACAGCCTGCAAAGGCATTGTGTGTGTGTCAGGGTACAAGACCTCTAAGGGTGGCACAATAAGGGTGGCACAATAAGTGCTGCAGCCCTTACAGTCCTTCTCTGGTCACAGTGCCCTGGGTACTTGTGGTACCATTTACCAGGGGCTGACATGTGGCCAGAGATGCCAATTGGGTTTAGGCTTCAATGCAATTTTAAGGAAGGATTATAGGCCCTGGGTACCTGATTAACAGGAGCCCAGGGCACACTCAGTGAAAGAACATCAGCAATTCAGCAAAAAGTGGGGGCATACCATGCAAGAAAGAGTTCACGTTTGTCACACCTTCCAGTTATTTCTCTAACGTTTTGTATGGAGTGTGGTAAGAACTTGTCATCTTCCTTTCATGGACACTGACCTTCTTGCATTTGAGATCCCAGGGGTGCTAGATCAGAAAGACTCTTTATCATGCAAATTCATCCTTAAAGGATATGTGCTTGGGTCCTGGCAGTCCTGGGTTAATTCACATAGTTACCTTCCTTTAATAAAGAAAGGTAAAGATGCCTTCAAGGGACTTTGTTCAATCTAAGTTTTGTTATTTAAAATTAATATGAGAAGAACCAATTTATCGTCCTTACAATGAGTGAATCAAAACTGATCAAATTGTGTTGTCAACATGAAACATATAAACAAAGACACAGGGTGTATACGAAAGAAGTGTTTTTATCAAATAATTCATTAAGAAAAATCAGCTTCATATACAGACAAATAAGCGAATAAGATTTTAGGACTGTGGGTACACATAAAAATAAATTGCTAAGTGACTCAACAGAACCTAAAAGACACCTATCCCAAAACACATTGAGTAAAACAAAGCAAGGGATGAAGTGCAAAGTCGACGTTTCGGTTTCTTAGCAGTTATTTGATGAAACCATCCTCAGGACTGTAATCAGTTCAGATCTGTATAGAAATATTGTGGTCTGTTTGCGGATTATCGTCATCCGCAAGAAGATCTTGGAAGGATCACAGTATCCTAGGGACCTGACTATCGAATGCGGAGACCACTTCACTTTGATGACACGCGTTATTGACTTCACCTCGCTGCATCTTAAGACACTGCAGGATCTCTGACTGCTCACAGGCTCGTTTAAGCGCAAATTATGTGCATCGACCCCTGATTTTTCTCAGAAATTTGATAATAATTGGCCTTACATACACTGGATGAATTCTACTGTGTATGAATACGTGAACCCTATGTGAGTGAAGTTCAGACGCTACATCCAACTTGGATGAGCGGTCTCCGCATTCGATAGTCAGGTCCCTAGGATACTGTGATCCTTCCAAGATCTTCTTGCGGATGACGATAATCCGCAAACAGACCACAATATTTCTATACAGATCTGAACTGATTACAGTCCTGAGGATGGTTTCATCAAATAACTGCTAAGAAACCGAAACGTCGACTTTGCACTTCATCCCTTGCTTTGTTTTACTCAATGTGTTTTGGGATAGGTGTCTTTTAGGTTCTGTTGAGTCACTTAGCAATTTATTTTTATGTGTACCCACAGTCCTAAAATCTTATTCGCTTATTTGTCTGTATATGAAGCTGATTTTTCTTAATGAATTATTTGATTAAAAACACTTCTTTCGTATACACCCTGTGTCTTTGTTTATATGTTTCATGTTGACAACACAATTTGATCAGTTTTGATTCACTCATTGTAAGGACGATAAATTGGTTCTTCTCATATTAATTTTAAATAACAAAACTTAGATTGAACAAAGTCCCTTGAAGGCATCTTTACCTTTCTATATTTACTTACCCAAGCCCTCAAGGGTATTCCGGGTTGCTCACTTCCTTAATAATTCCTTTAATAAAGCCTTTCTGATCAGTATGAATCAAAGTATCCACCACATTTTCGAGCCGCTTGGTTAAAATCTGTGTATACATTTTATAGTCACAGTTTAGGAGGGAGATATGTCTGCAGGACTCACAGGCCTTAGGGTCTTTGTTTTGTTTGAGAATTATATGTATAGTGTCCTCGTTCCAAGAAAGCAGGAGATCCTGTCAATGCAAAAAAGATGAATTAATAAGTTGTGACAAAATAGGTGTCAGTTCTTCCTTTAGAACCATGTAGATTTAGTTGAGGAGAAAATCTGGGCCAGCGGCTTTCCCTTTTTTTAAGCTACTGATAATTTAAAAAATGTCTGTTATTCAGTGCTCATCTCCCACAATACTGGATGAAAGGGCGTCACACTGAGGAGGAGTTTTGTGCCGGTGGAGCATAAAATGGTGGACGTATGCTCACCAGTATTGTGGGAGATGAGCACTGAATAACAGAACACTAATAGCATCTTTCTTCACATTAACTTTTAACTTGTGTGTCTTATTACTGCCCTTATATATATATATATATATTTTTATATTTCTTTTTATTGAATTTAAAACATAAACAATGAAAAAAAACCAACAAAAAACAAGGCAATACAATCATTGAAATGGTGGCGCGTCCTGCAAGGGAGGAAAGCATACAATTTTGATACAATCAACAACAGTACGGGATGGGGGAAAGAAAGGGGAATTGAGTGTCAGGAGGTATTATTAGCTGAAATAGCAGTAGGAATGTCTGGTCAGGGGGAAGGTGGGGGAGACTCTACTTGTGTGAAGGGAGGTGTACATATTTCACCTCGGTAGGAGTTCCACTGGCCCCAGACTCTCCCCCATTTACGAGTCTTGCCGCGTGCCACGTATACCGTCTTCTCTCTAAACATACACCAGTCCATATTTTCCTTCCATGCCAGAACAGTGGGCGGCCTCCGGGATCCCCACAATTGCGCTATATCTCTCTTGGCAATCATGTTCCCGAGGGTCGCCCACTGCGTCTGTGTCACATCTTAGTCAGTCGGCTCCCAGACATTCAACAGGCATCTCCTAGCTTCAGGCAACAACGCAACACCCGTGACCTCTTTCATAACTTCATGCACTCTATTCCAGAAATGCACCACCACCGGGCACTCCCAGAGCATGTGGAGAAAAGTGCCCAAAAATCCGCATCCACGCCTACACATCCCATCCAAGGAATATCCCATGCTAACCAGGCGAGGACCAGTCACATAAATCCGGTGAAGGATTTTGAGCTGCACGAACCGAAGGCGAGCCGGAATTGCAACCTCCTTAGGTGAGGATACAGCCGACTGCCAGTCCTTGTCATCCAACTCCAGACCATCACTGATCCAGGCCTCTCTGATACAATGTAGGAGGTCAACCCTATTATTTATTATTTTTTTGTAGATTGGCGAGATCGTACTGTCAGGGACGTACCCATCCAGTATCCGATCTTCAAGGGGGGATGCCTCTGGGACAGTTGTACCCGACGGAAATACCGACAGCAGTGCGTGCCGAATCTGCGCATATCGGAAAAACTCTTTGTCACACAATTCATATTCCACCTTCAACTCCTCAAAAGACTTGACCCTGTCCTTGATCCATAAGTCATTCACCCTGCATATACCAATCACGTCCCTCCTGTCGAAGCCTTTCGTCTTCCACAGGGAGCCCAGTCTCTCGGATGCATAAAGTGGAGTCGCACGTGTCAGTCTATCCTTCCATCCCATGGCAGCATTTGCACGATATGCAAATCAATGGGAGAGAGAGGACTAGATAGGCTAGCCCGTATCCCCTGGGTTATATGTATAAATCAATGAGGACTAGCTAATTTAAGGAGAGTTAAGGAGACTCAGATAGGTACGTCAATAAATAAGGAAAAAGCACTGTTTTCCTTATAAAGCCCTCACCCACCGACCTAGTCGGTGGCATGCTTCATCATCGGGGCCACCACAGTGGCACCAAATGTGCCCCGGGTGTGCTACAACGCCAGGAGACTGCGGAGCTGGTATGTTGCTGAGTGTGCAGTGAAAAGGTGAGAAAGGTGAAGTTTAAAAAGCTATACAGGAGGTCCCAGCACCCGAGGGTTGTCAATCTTTAATAAACTGGGCCTCTGTTAGCGGATTAAAAAGGCAAAGGGACGTAGATTGGAGTGCTATGATGACCTCCAACGTCCAGTGTGGTCTACATGTTTCAGCCAGTGCCTTGTGAATTTCAAGCTGGCTTTCCTCAGGACCAATAGGATATGTGAAAAGGTGCAAATTAAAAATTAAACTTAAATGTAAGTGTTTGTGTAATTCTTTGGCTATGTGTAGCGCACACTAAGGCGCTATAACTGTTAGAGGGGGGTTTCCCTCAAGCTTGATCTGTTATTTCTTGTAAAAAGCTTCAGGGGTCGCCTGGCAGAGAAAGAGACCGAGTAGTTCGGTCTGGTTCCTCCTTGGACCTATTCGTCCTTCCGCGGCGCCCGATATCAGTGCTTTTTCCTTATTTATTGACGTACCTATCTAAGTCTCCTTAACTCTCCTTAAATTAGCTAGTTCTCATTGATTTATACATAGCATTTGCACGATACCATACTTGCACCGCTATCCTGGTTGGACCCGTGAGCACCTTCCCGGCCAATTTTGTATAGAGCACCCTGTTGTAGTCCCCACCAGGCAACTGCCACTTGTCCATTTCGAACGCAGGGTTTAATGCAGGACCATACGTGCCATGATTAATCACCCCCAGCTGGGAGGCCCAATAGTAGCGCCTAACATCCGGGAGTGCGATTCCACCATCGTACCACGGGAGTGTCAATTTGGCGAGGGCAATACGAGATCGCCCGTCCCATATCAATTGTCTCTGCAGACTTTCCACCTCTCGAAAGTAGCTTGCTGGGATAGTGTCAAATGTATTCTGTAATGCATATAGGAAGCGGGGTAACAACATCATCTTGCCCTTATATATTTTTAAAGTCTGCTAGTTCAAAATGAATCGCTGGAGATATGCCTTCCTCAGTACCATGACTGAACTTTTACCCCAACATGCTTCATTTCCACTGTGAGGATACTACGCTCTATGAATATCCTTTTCATGCTGTTTTGATTATGACCTGCTCTTTATTTAAGCAATGCATATTATATTGTTTATGTGTGTCATTTTCAAGCAAATGCATGAATTGATCATGACATATTTTTGAGGGCGCTTATTCTTGGCACGGAGTTAATTTTATAGGTCTCTTTTCCAGCCCTCTTTAATGCCCTTCTTGATGCAAGTATCTTGGGGCCAATCCTTCTTTCTTCTTCTTATTAATTTCATAACATTAATAGTGATGTGCTTACATTGACAGAGCAAATTGTTTCATTGCACAAGACCTTGACCATCAATTTATATGTATATGTTACGGAGTTACTTTTTCTGGTTATTGCAACTTGATATGTATTTACCGCTGATATCTGTTGTCGGGGTTCATTTCTCCTATCTATGGGAAGACTGCCTAAAAATGTACCTCTATCTAAACCTTCATCCCGTAGATTTTTGATTCATACTAGTTCACGCTATAATTGTCTCTCCATGGATGACTCAGCCAATACCTCACCTAAGGGTGCATCGACATCTTATACTGCTTTAGGCTCTAACGTCACTAAAGCATCAACGAAAAGGTTGAAGAAAGATCCTCCTTCTCCACCTAAACAATCTACTTCTGTCACAATGGACTTGTTACTAGAAGAAATTAGGGCCTTGCGCCCATTTATTGAGGAGACTAATTCTAAGCTTCAGATGCTCTCTGATAAATGGTTGAATATGGAGGAACAAGTCACTACATTGGAGCAGAATCTTGGCTCCTTATCTTCCTCTACTTCCAAAGTGGACTCTCTATGTTCCCAGGTATCCATGCTACACAAGCAAATTGAACATTTAGAAAACATGAATAGGAGAAATAATCTTCGTATTTATGGTCTTCCTGAGGGAACAGAAGGTTTGGATCCAATTACTTTTTTCAAATCCTTTCTTCGAAAACTTCTTAAGTTACCTGAGAGCACTATTTTGAACAACCAAAGAGTTCATCATCGATTGGGTCCACCATTACATCTGACGTCTTCTTCCTCAGCAAAAAAACCAAGAGGAGGGAGCTTATATTTTCTTGAATAAACTGACTAATTAAAAATTCTGTCAGCGGCCAGAGCAATGAATCCCATAACTTGGTCAGGAGACTCCTTATTCTTCTCTCAAGACTATGCTAAGCCGACTGCTGATCGACTCAAGGAGTTCTTAGCACTACGGCCACAATTATGCTCAATAGGTGCACAATATGGTCTCTTTCACCCCTGCCTATGAGGACCTAATAAAGCTGAAGAGTTTCCTATATTCTTACCATGCTGACACAATGGATACTAGTTCTTCATTTAGCTCCAAATAGACAATTTGTGGATTCTGTTATAGTTACAAACTTTTCAAAGATCTCCTCAAGGACCTAATTTCTCATTCTTGCCCCCTCACCAAATCCCCCCCACCCCCAAACGCTTCTCAACAAATCCTATCCAAGTTTACAGTGAAAAAGATGCAACATGGGCATATTTTCACTCCTATTCTGAAGAAGCTATAGGCAAATTTCTCAGTGTCTTGAAACCTTCCAATCACCTCACTGACCCTCTCCCCACAAAGGCGGTTAAAGATCTTACACTGATGTTACTACCTTTATGGAAAAAAAGATCATCAACAGCTCTCATCAACAAGGCCGCATCCCTGACTCACTAAAGATAGGACAAGTGTCTCCCATCCTTAAGAAACCCACAGCTGACCCCATGGACCTCAACAACTACCGCTCTATCTCCAATATTCCCACCCTGGCCAAACTTCTGGAAAAATGTGTTCATCACCAACTTACAAAACATATCGACCACTTCAACCTCCTAA
Organism: Lissotriton vulgaris; assembly: GCF_964263255.1. NCBI lineage: Eukaryota > Metazoa > Chordata > Amphibia > Caudata > Salamandridae > Lissotriton > Lissotriton vulgaris. The sequence goes on along the minus strand of NC_141685.1, from coordinate 669,794,522 downwards.
ATAAACACCAATCCGGCTTCCGTGCAAATCACAGCACTGAATCAGCTATGAGACACATCATTGAAGATGCACTTCAACTCCTTGATCGTAACGAAGCATGTCTCCTCATCCAATTAGACCTCTCCTTAGCGTTCAACACGGTCAAACACGAACACTTGATAGATCTGTTGAAACACAGAATGGGTCTTTCAGGTCCATTGCTCGATTGGTTCACCTCCTTTTTGCAAAACCGGACAAAAAAATTGAAGATCAAAACCATACTGTCCAGACCAGTTCCAATCACGCTAGGAGTCCCACAAGGCTCCTCACTATCCCCTACACTCATCAACCTCTTCATGGAACCTCTTACCGATCTGTTACAAACATCCAATGTGCAATTCCACATGTATGCAGACGATACCCAACTCTACCTCAAGATCAATACCTTGGACGACATTACTGTGCTCAACAATACTCTTAAGACCTCCCAAACCTGGCTGGCTGTGAATCACCTCAAGCTGAATGCCTCAAAAACTGAATTCCTCCTCATTGCTCCCCACGCCAAAGTCCACACTATGCATAATCTGATAAAACACCTTACAGCACTAGATTTTCAACCAACCATTGTGGACTCGGTGATGCAACGAAGGGAGCAAACTTTCAGATCAACACACTAAGGAAGCTTAAGCCCTTCCTACCCCCAATTGACTTCAAGTTAGTGGTGCAGGCCTTAGTTCTACCGAGGCTGGACTATGGCAGTGTCTCGTTATGTGGTCTTCCCAAAACATCCACAGCTCTTCTTAGTGCCTCCACCAACGCCGCAGCGAGACTCATCACTGGCTCGAAAAAAGGGCCCACATCTCCCCGGATCTGAAATCTTTAAATTGGCTGCCATTTGAAGCCAGAATCCACCTGAAAATAGCTTGCATGACGCGCAAGGCCCTACATCATAGTGCACCAAGTTATCTCACATAAAAATTCACAATTTCTGGAGGATCAAGATCAACAAGAAGTGCGGAAAACTTCCTTCTGAAACCACAAAAATTCAAGAAGAAAAAAACGTATAATCGTTCCTTTTCAGGAATGGCACCCAGGATATGGAATGCCCTGCCAGTAGAAATTAGACGAAACCCTTCCATCCCTTCCTTCAAACTGGAAGTAAAAGGCATCCTCTTGGCAAAATTTACATAAACATTACTTAACTTGTCAGTGGAGAACCCCTATTCCATTTAGCCTAACTACCAATCGAATGCTTATCTTTTATATGTACAGCTTTATTCCACTCATTGTGACTTTTTATCATCAATGTTCTACCATCATCCTTCAATATCGACCGGTTCGGTCTTGCACATTATCTGACTTGCCCCTCTATCTATGTTTGTCTTTGTGGCCAATCAATATTGTCCTGTTTATCCATAAGGTTTGATCTATCCTGTGTGCATGTATTAAGCATTTTGACTTTACTCTTAAGGTCCTGCTTTTTTTTTTTAAACTCTTTTTATTATAAAATGAACAGAACAAAAGAAAAGAACATTTAAAGTCTCAGGTGAACGCAATCAATTTTACAACAATTCGGTTCATTCGGTACTGTACAGGATCAAATAGTCAAAAAATGAGCTTCGGGATCATGGGGATTCCTGCGTTTCGATATCTGGATCTTCTCCTGGGGCTTCACAGAGGCCTCCACGATATTGATTACAAGCCCCCCATACCTTCCCCCACTTCCGGGTGTAGCCCCTGGCAACATAGACAGCATGCTCTCTCATCATGCACCAATCGAGGTCCTCCTCCCATTTATGGACCTGGGGCGGCTGGTGGGGGGCCCACAACTGTGCAACATTACGCTTGGCCACCATACATGCCAGTGTCACCCACTGTTTCTGGTAATCATTAAGATCTGTTGGCTCCCATACATTCAAAAGGCACCTGCGAACTTCCATACGCACTTCTAACCCCAGCACCGCTCTCATTTCCTCGTGAACTTTCTCCCAATAGGTTTGTACAAAGGTGCAGTGTCAAAGAATATGCATCAATGTGCCCACTTCCCCACATTCTCTCTTGCATTCTACGTTGGATGCTCTACCCATTCGCACGAGTCGAGGCCCGGTAATATAAACTCTGTGGAGCACTTTCAGTTGGACCAGGCGAAGCCTCATCTGAATAGCAACTACCTTGGGGGAGGATAGTGCCTCCGTCCAGTCCTCGTCATCCATCTCAAGACCATCAGCACACCATTGCGATCTAAGCCTAACCAACAGGTCTTCTGCATTATTAATTAATGTTCGATATATCAGAGAGATAGTCTTGTCTGGAATAAGACCATCAAGGACCCGGTCTTCCAGGGGAGACGCCTCGGGGAGCTCCGTGCCCTCAGGAATGTGCGCTAATAGTGAGTGCCTCACCTGCAAATATCGAAAATATTCGGTCTGGTGGAGGCTGTATTGGTTTGCAAGTGAGTCAAACGTATGAATCGAATTTTTCCCCCACACATCCTTAATCTGAGTGATTCCAATGAGGTCCCATTTATCAAACCCTTTGGATTTCCAAAAGCTAGCCAGTTTTTCGGAGTTAAGCAATGGAGTGGCCAATGTGAGTCTACCCTCCGAGCACAAGCTCTTGGTGGCTATGTGCCACACCCGTACTGAATGTGCCGTTGGGCCTGTGAGGGGGAACCTTCCCGGTCTAGAATACAGCGCTCTTTCTATCCTGCCACCCGGAGCCCGACCTCTATCCATAGCGTAACCTGGATCCCCGGGGATCCCATACACAACATGGTTCAAAGCAGCCAGGTGCGACGCCCAGTAATACCTCCGTAAGGCAGGCAGTCCTATACCACCATCAAACCAGGAGCGCGTCAGTTTTTTAAAAGCAATACGAGCCCCACCATCCCACAAGAGGCTCCGCTGAAGGGCCTCGATCTCTCTGAAATAGGCCGCTGGTACGGGGTCCATTGCATTTTGTAAGGCATACAAAAAATGTGGAAGCGCCATCATTTTAAACAAAGTCGCTCTACCAAGCAAAGACAGTGGGAGGGTCCGCCAGCGCTCCACATCCCCCCGGCATTGAATCAGAGGAGACAAAAGATTGTAATCGTAGCGACGCTTAGGGTCAAGCGAGACATAAATTCCTAAGTACTTAAAACCATCCTTCTCTATACGGATGGGGCATGCATGTGGGATCTCCGGGGGATCTCCAGCCAGGACATAGAGTACTGATTTATTCCAATTTATAGCGAGTCCTGACTACCTCCCGAATATGGTAAGCACATCTAAAAAATACCGGAAGGAGGTTTTAGGTTTAGTAAGATAAAGCAGAACATCGTCCGCATACAACGATATTTTGTCCTCCCAATCCGGCGTCCATCGCAAGCCGCGTATAGTAATGTCCCAGCGAACCCACGCCGCCAACGGTTCCATAGCTAGGTCAAAGAGTAGCGGCGACAGACGGCACCCTTGCCTGGTGCCCCTTCAGAGAGAAAAATCTTGGGATATACAATTATTAACCACTACTCTCGCCAATGGCTTACTGCGACGTGGCATAAAACCGGAATGATCTGGATGGATCAATGTTGTTATAACCTTAACTAATCTTGTGGCGAGGAGCTTGGCCAGTACCTTAGTCTCCACATTGAGGAGCGAAATGGGCCTGTAAGAGGAGCAGCATGTCTTAGGTTTAGTTTGTTTATGAATAACAGCTATATTGACCACCCTCTGATCATATGGGAGCTCTCCTTTCTCCCGACTCTCGAGAAACATGGCGCGTAAATATGGCGCCACTCTATCGGCGTTTAACTTATACAGCCCTCCCATCCACCTCCACTCGAAGCTTAGCAGGAAAAAGCATAGAATAGCGTAGCCCCTTTTCTCTCAGTCTCCTTTTAACCGTAATAAAGCTCTGTCTTTGCCGTTGTACCGCCTGGGTGAAGTCCGGAAAGAAGGACAAAGTCGTGTTTTCAAAACAAAGCGGGTCTGCTGAACGCGCCGCCTGGAGAATTAAATCTCTATCCCTGTAGTTCAGCACTCTCGCTATCATAGGGCGAGGAGGCGCCCCGGGTCTCGGCTGGCCACCGGGCACTCTATGAGCCCGCTCGATGGAGAAAAAGTTACTGAGGCCCTTCGGCTGTAAGTGATTCAGTACAATGTCCTCTACAAAGAGATCTGAGGACTGCCCTTCCGATTTCTCCGGTATTCCAAGGATACGGATATTATTCCTCCTTTTACGCCCTTCGTATTCATCGAGCTTCCGACGTGTTTCCTCTCGGGCGGCTTGCAAGGCTCGGACCTCTCGCTGCTCCTCCGCCATGTCGTCCACTAGACTGGACGTCTTGATGTCTAGCGATTTGACTTTTTCGCTCGTCTTGGCTCGTCTCGTCTCGCTCGTCTTGGCATGGTCAGCTCGTAATACGTTAAACTACAATTTCCCTGCATCCAACTTGTTGTCCAATGCGTCCATTTTTTCCACCATGGAAGTCTGTACTTTGTTGATGGCTGCCATGACATCGGCCAACGTAGGTTCCACTGCCTCTCCCAAGGAGTCTCTCCCAAGTGACTGAGAGGTCCTTCGTTCCACTGGCGACCCTCTGGCCTGTGCATATCTGTCCATCTTGTTAGATTGTACAGCCTTCGACCCTCTTCCACCCCGGGAGGGGGGGTTTTCATTGTCCGGTTTCGATGCCATGCGCAGGATCGTGATGGCCTCCTCTTCCTATTTCGAGGCCGAACTTCACACCTCGGACTCTGTATCGCACCTCAATCGTGCATACAATGTGCAGCCCGTGTTCATGGCGCAGTGTCGGTCAGCCCCGATGTCACAGCTGCAATGGGCGATTTGAAGGTCCACACTCCTACCGAGCCGGAGCTTCCAGTGTCGCAGGCCGCTGTTGTTGCATTAACGTCTGGCTGAGATGCACACCACAGCCTCCGGGCTTCAAAGTTGTCAGGCCCAAATCTTCCGATGCCACTCCTGAGGGGTAGAAATGTCAGTTTTTGTCCCAGTTTTCAGCTACTATTATCTTTCCGACTCATCCGTCGAAGTTCATTCTCGGGTGACAGGAGCAAGTCAGGATAGACGCAGCGGAGGAGCAGGCTCTACGGAGCTACGGTCTCACGCGGCCATCTTAGTCCCGCGCGTAGCTCCTCCCTGCTTATTTTTATTGTTTTGGTATGCCTATACACATTTATTGTAATGCGCTCTGCTTTACTCATAATGTTCGACCTGTGCTTTGTTTCTTTTGGTTTTGCTTATTTTGATTGATTTGTTATTCCTAAACACATTTATTGTAAAGCGCTCTGATACCCGTAAGGGTCTTGTTCGCGCTATATAAAACTTTAAAAATAAATAAAATAAATAAATAAATAAACAGAAGTTAACTTACACTGTTATTGTTTTCATTGTATATTTAACCTCTTTTTTCTCCGGTTGTTCCCGCATGTTATTTTCTTACCTTTGTTCTGAAGTCTGTTCGTTCTGTCCTCCTTCCCACCTTCCCACGTGGGTCTTGGACACTTCATTGTTCCGTGTGGCCTTCCATCCCTCCACCTCTCGTATGTCCTGGATTATGTGTACGTCTTTTTATTCAATTGCTCTTTGCCTTTTTTGTACTACTTTTCTTTCTTTTTCTTTTTCTCTGAATGCTTTATCCCAATCTTTACTTTCCTCAATAATTCTCTCTACTTCGCAATTTTCTTCTCCTTTTCAAAGGCTGCTCATTCGCTGTATTCCCTTTTCTTCTTCTTCTTACATTGCTTTCCTATTTCATTCTACATACAGTTGGTTTGTTGTCAAACATAGCTTAAATAGTTCAAGATGTTGTTTTCATTAGAGTTTTTGGTATATTCTCAGTTTTAATCTATGCCTTTAAAAATAATTTTGTGGAATGTCAGAGATTTACATTACCCTATTAAACGACAGAGGGTTTTGACCCATTTGGCTGAATTGGAAGCAGACATTGCATGTATACAAGAATCTCACTTGACAGCTGAAGAATATGCGAAACTAAAAAGAGGTTGGGTGGGTGAAGTTCTCTTCTCTCCAGGTGATGGCAAACGCAATGGAGTCCTTGTTCTCTTTCGTAAATCCCTTTCAGTTAAGATACTATCACATTGTACAGATCAAGCAGGTAGATGGATATTTGTTACATTTGTAGTGGATAATGTTCCAGTCTCTTCATTGAATATTTATGCACCCACAATTGGTGATGCCTCTTTCTGGACTTCCCTGGCACAACAAATCACGCAAGGTTACGATGACAATTTTATTTTTGCAGGTGACTGCAATTACATTTTGGATCAGTTTTTGGATCGGAACTTGTCATCTCCCTTTGTACCTCATAAATCTCATAAACTATTTACACAAACAATGAAGCAACACAAACTCATAGATGCTTGGAGGCTCTGCAATCCCACCTTGAGAGAATATTCCTTTTACTCACCAGTTCATCATACTCAGTCACGCCTAGATTATATCTTTGTATCTCATAACATTTCTCAATCACTAATGACGGCGGATATTGGTTCTATACTAATATCTGATCATGCCCCTGTTACAATTCACCTTGATGTTTTGCATAAACTCAAATAGCTCTGGAAGCGGCATTTTAATAATGCCCTACTTTTAGACCCAGTCTTTACATCATCCTTCGCTTCTTTTTTTAACGAATATTTCACTTTTAATCAATCGGATGCCATGTCTTTACATGTGGTTTGGGATGCCATCAAGGCATCAGCCAGAGATTTTATTATCCGTTTTGTCTCCAAGAAACGTAAAAAAGCACAAAAAGTCGCCAATGCTCTGTTAGCCAAAATAAAGAAATTGAAATTGGAACACTCTTATTACTCCTCTAAATCAAAACTCCTAAAAGTCAAATTTCAATTCAACCAAGACACTACTAACAATGCTTCAAATTATTTATTGAAATACAGCGCAACATTTTATGGTGGTCAGAATAAAGCCGGGAAATTATTGGCTAACTATTTAAAAGTTAAACAAAACAAACTCAATATAGAATCCAGTTTTGGCAAAGATGACTCACTGAAATTCAAGGATGAAGAGATTCTGAAAGAGCTTCTTCACTTCTATAAATCACTATATATCTGAAGCCCTTTCTTCTGACCACTCTATTTCTCAATTTCTTTCCAAAATTTGTTGCTCCCCTGACACGCACCCAGATTTTTCCCTTTTAGAATCTGACCTTACACAGAAAGAACCTCATGCTGCTTTAAAATTCTCAAAAAAGATAAAGCCCCTGGCCCAGATGGCTTCACTGTAGAATTCTTTACTCATTTTGCGTACTTACTGATTCTCAAATTGCATACCCTTATACATACCTTTTTACAGTCTGGAGAGTCTACTGGCTCTTTTTACGATGCTCTTATTTGCCTCATACCTAAGGATGGTAAAGATCCTCAACATTGTGAAAATTATCGACCTATCTCCCTGGTCAACATAGAGTATAAAAAATGTTCAAAAGCTCTAGCATTACGTTTAGAATCTCCGATGCCTGATTTGTTGTGGACTGAGCAAGGGAAGGCTCATTACAGACAATACTCACTTATTTTTTGATATCCTCTCCAAGGCCTCACACACTTCTCATTCCTTGGCAGCCATAGCTTTGGATGCAGAAAAATCATTCGATAGAGTTGAATGGCCCAATCTTTTTCATACACTTCAGTGGTTTGGCTTTGGTCCAAAAATTATTGCTTTAATCTCTATTTTGTATTCCAACCCAAGAGCAGCTGTAACAGCGAATGGTGGTATTTCCTCTTATTTTAACCTTGGTAGGAGAGTTAGACAAGGATGTCCACTCTCTCTGTTTCTTTTTAACCTCGCCTTAGAACATTTTTTGCTAAGGATTCGTCAAAATATTAACATTCACAGCTTTACTTTTAAGACCTGTATTAAAATGGCAGCTTATGCTGATGATGTGCTTTTATTTCTTTTGCAACCTCAAGTTTCTCTCCCTGCTTTTCTAGAAGAGGTAGACTCTTTTGCGTATGTATCTGGATACAAATTGAATAAGGACAAGTGTGAGATTTTGTACTTGATAACATATACTTTTAAGGCTGGCTTTGCTACTTCAGGTTTCACTTGGAGCCCCCAATTTATTAAATACTTAGGTTTACACTTTACTCCATCCATATCGGGAACAGTATCACAATGCATGGACAACTCAAGATTATCCTCTTTAACAACGAAATGGCATCCCCTATACTTGTCCTGGTGGGGTCGTTTAGACACCATAAAAATTAAGTTCTCCCCCATAGTTTTATATACAATTTCTAATATTCCACTGTCGGTACCTCTCAAATATTTTAAAAAACTTAATTCCATCTTATCTTCTTTTTATGGAGAAACAAGAAATCACGTATGGAGGGTGGGACGAATTTTCCTGATTTTCCTCTTTACCATAAGTCCTTCATATTAAATCAGTTGTCACGTTGGCTCTCAGATCCTTCCATAAATTGTCCTCTTTGGACTACTCTAGTACGATCTTTTATTTCTCCCTTCTCCTTCCAAGAATATTTATCCTTCACACGCAAACCGCACTCTGTTTCCACTCCCATACTTAAACATACTTCCAAGATTATTCCAACGTCTCTGTTGACATCCTTTCTCAATTTTCCTATATGGCACAACATGCACATTTTGATAAATAATAGACCTTTATTTTGGAAATCTTGGAAACAACGAGGGTTGATTTGGGTGAACCAATTATATAATCAGGATGTGATTACACCCTTTACACAAGCTAGCACCGTTTTTGGCTTCCCTTCAACTTTCCGCACCAAATATTCTCTCTTAACACAAACTATCCAATCTGCTCGCCTACAACACACAACATCTCATCTTAGCATACCTCCTGAATCTGTTCATCCAGATAAACTGCGATCCTTATTGCTTCATGACTCTAGGGCTTCCACTATATATAAACTCTTACATAGTTCACCTATTTCAAGAGACAAAACTAAGGTAGAATTGTTGTGGGAAAAGGAATTTGAAACCTCCTGGCCCGTGTATTTCTGGGATAGAATATGGCTTAAACTTAGGAAATCTTCTAGAGCCGCAAACACAACACATACACTCTTTTTCATATATAATAGGCTCCTATTATCTCCCCTTGTCCTCAATGCACGATATTCCGATCACTCGCATAATTGTTGCTACCACATTCGGACTTATTTCATTTGCTTTTTACATGCAAGTTTGTCCGGATTTTTGGGGAAAAGGTATGGTCACAACTTAATTCAATTTTTCATTCCAGCCGCCCCTTCTCTATTTCACATATCTTTTTAGGTAGCTTATCTCCTATATGGGAAAATTGTGTTACCAACGTAAAAGTAATTGACCTGTTATTAACAGTGGCCTTCCAACAAATAACCAAGAATTGGAAAGACTTCACTAAACTATCATATCAAGCATGGTGGTATGCTATCTGTTACAATCATAGGCTAGACACCACATTTGGCATCCAAACATTTACACTTGTGGGCACCAGTTACACTATTCATTGATACTAGTGCTAGATGCTCTGTGATCCCTACGCCTCTGCAACAAGAAGTCACTAAACCTCCATGACTTCCTCCATGTTATTATATAGTTCTATTTATACTCCACTATGTATTATAGCCTTCTGTAGAACATGAACTTTTCTCTTTTTTCATACCGATGTAGCGTATGATATGGTTATATTGTATGTATATGATATATTTGACTGATTGTTTTACGCCCTTTGCGCTGACCCATTCCAACTGATATATTGTATGTAATCCTTTAATTTCACTGTTCTTATTAGTCCATTCACACTGCCAGCAAAAGCTCCTGTCTTTACAAATGACCAGCAAAGTGATAGTCCACACTCACTGCCAGCCACACACACCACCAGCCAAATTCTAGTTCACATACACCGCCAGCCAAGTGCCAGTCCAAACACAGCCAGCCAAGGGTGCATGGTATTTCAAAGTAGGACATGTAGAAATGTAATGTTAACATGTCATTACAGTGGCTATTATCTGAAAGCTATTTCGTCTGTGGCAGGCTAAGTTCTTCTATGTAGAATATCAAAATATAGATTAATATACAAATACAGTATCTTGGGAATGGAACCAGTTAGAAAATCAATGAAACAATTATTTTAATAGTTATTAATAATCCGATTCAATAGTGAAGACAGATTTTTAATAAATATTAAGGAAAGGTTACTTGTAGAAAGTTACCGTTTCTCTGCCTGACGTTTCTGGCGGCTAATTTGCATTGGCTGTCTAGCTTCTGTCAGCCAATAACTAGCCTTGAATAGGTGTGAAATGCCTCCCAGGAGCAAACAATTGGCTGACATGAATGGGGAGAGATGACTCCTCTGAAATCCTCCGAATATGCAGAGTGCGGGCTATGGGCATCCTTCTTGAAACTACAGTGTCAAATCCTGCTTGATAGTTCTTCTGGGTTCATATATAACAATTGGGGCACACTTGAAAGGGAAGAAAACAGGATACCAAGACAATTCATGTATAGCCACTGTCTGGTTTCTGAAGAATCCTGCTTTTGTCCCATCAGACGTTTGTCTCTGGGTTTATTGTGGGTACAGTGGCTGCTTCAAACTGCAATCTAGTGTTAGATGTGGGAAGACACTAGTATTACAATGGTATGCTCCCCACACACACTCCCAGCCTTCAAAGCCACAAGTTTAGTGTGGCCGAAAACGTTTGCCATATTGAAAATGCCCAACTGTGCAGTGTTGGCCTCTGGAACATTTACCACATTGGTTAGGACATGCACAGGACAGGAATAACTCCCACCGGCCGGCTAGTGCCAGGCATAAATGTGGCACTTCCAGGAACCATTTTCTGAACACTTCTGGACCTGTGAAAGAACAGAAGAGCACTGTACCTGGATTCAGTGACCTTTAGCCAGGATACTCTTCGGAGCAGCTGTTTGCACTTTATAAGATCTGTGCATTTATTCATTAATTCTGGGAGGAGCTCTAGAATTGCAGGGAGCTGCCTCCTTTGGCAATCCCGAGGACACTGGAGCACTATGCTTTATCTAACCCAGTTGTCTAAGACAACTGGGTTAGAGAGGTTTAATCTGCACATGTCTGGCTGGCCGTCACAAGATGATAGGGCAAAGGGACATGCACACATTAAACTTAAAGTGCCCTGCCCATCACTGCTTTCTGCTTCTGCCTGATTGGCAGCAACATAAATCAGAAAGCTCCGCCGCGCGTCCTGAAGCATGGCTCGGACAAGGTTTTGAGAAATAAAATGGTAATATTTTAACTTTTTTACCATTTTATTTTTCAATAGCTGGGGGTAATTTGGTTAGTGCAGCAATGCTCCTCCATCTTTTTTTTTTAAACCACTCTTTATTGAATGAGTTTTCATAACATTTTGTTCAACCCCCAAAACCCACCCCGATACAGGCAATTTTAAACGATACGAAAATCCATATCAGCGTACATTAAATATACTAGACAAAATAAACAACTATTACAAGAAAACAATACTACTGATATTTTCAACAAGGTAATTAAAGTCATTACTGTTCTAGACATTCAATTCAGTGAGCAAGTGGGTACCAAATTTCTAGTCCCTTCTTTTTCTTATTCATACCCTTCCTACTGTATATAATGCTTTTTCCAGGCTATATGTCGATAGTAATCGTGCCCGCCATTGTTGGAAAGACAGAGGAACAGTGTCCAGCCAGTCCTAAGCCAGACAGATTCTAAGCATGGCCATAGATATAAACAGGAGTCCCTTTCTATTATCTGCATTAATGTCCCTTTCTACCCCCAATATTATTTCTGATGTAGTGATCTCCATTTGTGTCTCAAATATTTCAGAAAGAAAAGTAGAAATCTCACATCTAATGGTACAGAGTGCCCCGCATGTAGCAAACATATGAATTAAATCTGCTTCAGGCATCGCACATCTGGGGCAAGATGTCCCTTTACCTGTACTCCATTTAGCTAGCTTGTAGGGGGTGTGATATAAATGAAAAAAAGTTTTATAGAATTGAGCTTGCAATTTAGAGGACATTAATAGGGAATGAGAAAATTGAAATGCTTTCTGGATAGAAGTAACTGGGGTTCCAAGTTTAAGTTGTAAGTATGTTTATCCAGGTCGTCGGGAAAGCCAATGATTAAGTTTTTATATATTTCCCCAATTTTAACACCACTACACTGAAAAACTGTTTCGATTAACTCAATGTTCTTGAATCCCACCCTACCACCCCCTTCTTCATTATAAAATCCCTAACCTGTAAGTATTTGAAACAATCCCGATGCTCTAAGCCAAATTTTTGTTTTAAAGATTCAAATGAGATAAAGCCTGCTGTCTCATACAAAGAGCAAAATTGAAATATACCTAGTCTGATCCACCGAGTCATACAGGTATCCAAGAAAATCTTTGGGAGGTTTTTGTTACTAATAAAGGTCATGTAGTACGAGAACCTACCTAGCCCCAAATGCTTGTGAACATAATTCCAGCAGCGTAGATGCCTTTAAGAGTTTTGAAGCGCACTTTCTTAAAATGGCAATCGTAGGTCAATCGCCACAGATGTGCGCCCACTTGCTTACCAAGAATAAGTTCCTGGGGAGTTGGAACTAAGCTCTCTAGAGCATCAACCTGATTTGAGGTTAACAACAGTCTACTGTATTTAAGAACTGTCGCCCACCAATAAGCTTTACGGTTAGGAAGTGCTAGGTCTCCTCTGTCAATTGGCAGGGTGATAAATTTGTTAGCTCTACGGGTTCTTCCATATCCCCATATAAAACGGGCAAAGATACAGTCAATTTCCTTAAATAACAGTGAGTCAAAGTTTAAACAGATTGTGCGAAAAAGATATAAGAATTTAGGAAAAAATATCATTTTGATTAAGTTACATCTTCCTATAATTGTTAGATGTAGATTATGGAACTTTTTTGAACTTTTTTCAGTTTGTTTCATTAAAGGGTCTATGTTAAGTTTTACCAGATTATTTAGATTAGCGGTAAGATTAACACCGAGATACATCGCTTTATCCGTCACCCTTTCATCCGCATAGTTGCATTTGCTATTGATAATAATTTGAGTTTTGTTCTGGTTCAGTTTGTATCTGGAAATTTCGCCAAAGTTTTTTGCCTCTTGTTCCTTTGCATCTACAGAGACGTTTGGGTCGTCTGTAACTATAGCGATGTCATCGGTGTATGCAAAGGACTTGGTTTCACCATTAGGAGTCTTTATTGGCGTTATAGATGTATTCATTTCTAACCTGTGGATGAACGGGTCAATAAATATGGCAAATAGCAAAGGGGAGCATGGACACCCCTGCCTTGTTCCTCTAGATACTTTGATTGTGACCGAATTTTCACCATTTATCGAGACCACTGCTTCTGGCTTGGCATACATCATGCGGACCGCATTAATAAATACCTCCCCGATCCCACTCCTTGACATAGCAGTCCATACATATTTCCAGGAGACCTATCAAAAGCTTTTTCGGCGTCTAGAATTGTTAATGCCATAGGGTCTCCTGTAACATCTGCTATGTCAAAGAGTGTAATCACCCTCTGGATGTGATCGGTGGTGGATCTGCCTGGGACGAATCCATGCTGCCTGACGGAGATCATTTTTTGAATTACTGGGGCGAGTCTACTAGCGAGTAATTTAGAATACATTTCGACATCATTATTTATAAATGTAATGTGGTGATAGACCCCTAGTTCCGTTGGGTCTTTATTCTTTTTTGGAAAAACAATGATCTTAGCCCGATCCCAGGATTCTGGCGGTCGTCCACCCTGGAAGACATGATTCACCAGCAGAATTAAAATCTCTTTTAGTTGTTTGTTAAATCTAGCATAAAATTCCACCGGAATTCCATCTAGGCCCGTTGCTTTACCGGTTGGGAGGCTATTAATAGACAGGAGAATTTCGACCCATTGTGGTGCCTCTGCAAGGGTATCTTTATCTGTTTGGGGTAGTTGGGCCCCCATACAGAAATCCAAGTATGTATCTATTTTGCATTGCCTCTTCCCAGACTCAGTATATAAATCCTCGTAATATCTATGAAACGCTTCCCTAATCTCTATGGATTCACAAGTAAGGCAATTAATGGGATCTCTAATTTTTTTTTGTATTGCCACTATTCTGCTGTCTTGTACAGACTGCCAACTGATGTCCAACCTGCTCACTTAATTCGTAAACTTTCTCCCTATTCAAAGTGGCTTTAAATTTCGCTTTTGTAGTAAGCATTTCCGTTATTAGGTTTCTTGCGATTGCGACATTTCTTACTGCTCCTTCTATGTTAATATCGCCCTGACCTGCTATCATCAGATCTTCTTCTTTGCTAGCAAGGTTATCCTGTAAGTTTTTTAATTTGTGTTTTGCTTCCTGATTATTTTTGATAGAAAACCTGAGGGTTTCTCCCCTTAAACCAGCCTTTAGTGTATCCCAGACCACCTCTAACGGGGCACTCCCCAGATTGTACTTTAAAAAATCGGGGATCCAGTTTTCGATAAGGTTACAATATTTTACGTTAAGCAGTAAGGCCCTTTTGAAAGTCCACTTACTGCGGTCTACTTGCTGATTCCCTATTTCTATGCTAACAGTTAGAGGGTTATGATCGGAGAAAACCCGTGGTAGTCGATCAACCGAACAATTCGATATAATGGTATCTGAAACAAAAAAATAATCCAATCTTGCGAATTTAAGATGGGGATGTGAGAAAAAAGTATACCCCGGATTAGTTGGGAATTTCATCTCCCAGCAGTCAGAGATCGCATGAGTATTCCAAAGATCCCAAAGGGCTCTAAATGTTTTAGGTTTCCTTCCCTGATAGCTAAAGTTATGCACAGATGAGCACTTAGACAGGAGATTTAGATTAATGTTGCCACAAACAATCATAGGGACAGGCCAGTGTGCTAATTCGTTAGCTAAAAAATTCAGGAGATCGGGATCGTCAGTGACACACCCATATACTAAACAGACAGTAAGTTTTTCTCCCTTACCATATCGGCACTCAGAGATGGCCCATCGACCAGATTTATCAGCTGCGGATCTTAGAAACTGGACCCCACCACCCCGTGCCAGAATAGCCACCCCTCTAGTTCTGTTTGTCTGAGTTGTAGCTATAACAACTCTATATCCTAATGTTTTCAGTAAATGTATTTGGGACCCCTCAACATGAATTTCTTGCAGACAAACAATGTCTGCCCCGATTGATTTTAGACCTATTGCTATTCTTTGTCTTTTATTTATATAATTTAGCCCACAGATGTTGATAGTCAAGATTTTCAACTTAGCCATTGGTACCTATCAGATCTGTATTGTCTTCTAGAACAGCTCTCTTCATGAAAGATCGAGCTATAGCTTCTGACCTGATACCTTGCCTGTATATACACCCCCCACCACTAAAAGCCATCCCCCCCCTCCCCCAACATACCTTGAGGCTTCCTGGGTCATAGGGCACCCAGGTGTGGGCATCCGAGTGATACATACGTCACTGCTCGCTAAGGTCGCCTGAAGTGAGAATATACGTGAAGTGGATAGAAAAAGACTGATGGGTGTAATATGAGACTAATCTCATTTGTCTTGTCCCAGTAGCTTAATATATTTTTCTATGTACACATCTAAAGTTACAAAAAACAGTTATCTTATCCCCATCCTTCTCCCCTTCCACCAAACATATTGTGCCCCTTCTATTGTAACACATCTAATATTGATTTATTTTTAGATGTCTGTTAATGTTCATCCTTATTTCCCCCCCCCCCCCCGGTTTTCCAGAGTCTGAAAGTTCTTGTAGATAAGTCTCCGCCTGAATCTCACTGGTAAAGTTCTTGGTCACTCTTTTATAAATCACTCTTAGCCGTGCTGGGTTTTGCAGTTAGACCATTGCTCCAATCTGCTCAAATGGGGCAAAGAGTTGCCGCATCCTCCAGCGGCGTTCCACCGTTGCATGCGCAAAATCTGGGTGTGCAAAAAAAATAGATCCTTTGTATTCTCTTTTACTCGTTGGTCGAGCAATATCGTAAATGGCCTCTTGTAGGAGAAAGTTTCCAAAACACACCAATATGACCCTCGGGTACTGATTTGCTCTTTGAGAATGCTTGGGAAGTGTTAAAGGAAAGCGATGGGCACGTTGGACTTCTCGATCCAGTTCCCACGTTTGAAGTTCAGGCAGGACAGTTTTTAAGAGATTGATTATGAAACCCTTTGGGTCATTGCCCTCTGCCCCTTCCGGAATTCCAAGAATGCGAAGATTGTTTCTTCTGCCTCGGTTTTCAAGATCTTCTACTTTTGCCATTAGGTCTTCGATGATACCAGTCTGGGCCTTACCACGAGTTTGAAGATTGGTGACATCTGTCTCCAGGTTTTCGGTCCGACTTTCGACCGAGGCCTTTCTGTCCACTATCTCTGAGGAGGTATTGCCCACTTTTTGGATAGCACCTTGGAGTTGTTGTATGGCAGCATGATTCCTTTCGCTATCCATTTTCACGTCTGTATGAAAATCCTTGATGGAGTTTAGTACATCCCCCAATGAGAGTTCTACAGGCAATCCTGAAATACCAAGATCTCTATAAGATCTTTTTGTGCCAATTTCGGTCCCCTCGTTATTCTGCAGTATACCGCCTGCCTCTCCTGATGGTTTGGGGGTTGAACTTTTCCGTATGTGCTTGGATTTTTTCCTTGCTTGGTCCGGATTGCTCCCCTGATCAGTAGTTTCATCGTCAATTGGTTTGTGAAGTCTTCTATGCTTTGACCTCTTTTTTTCCACTCTTTTTCTTAGGATCATATCTTGACCTGTTGCGTTGGTATCCTTAGTGCCTGTGTTGTCAGACACCTCCAACGTGATTACGTCCAGTTTTTCCTCATCGGTAATTGCGCTCGTTCCTGCGGTCTCACTGGAAATAGACATTCCGGTTTCATAGATATCCGAGTTGGAACCCTCCGAGGTGACTTCATTCTCCGATTGTGGCCTTTTACCAATAGTAGTGGTTTGTCCCATGGAAGACATATGGTCGACTTCTTTGCTTGGGTTTTCTATTTCGGAGGAATCCAGGTGTTGGGGCAGGACTGCAAATGTTTCTGTCCCAGTACTGGATGAATCTGCACTTATTTGAGTGCTTGTACCGATTTTGTTTGTTAGATCTCTAGGCACATTTTGATTCTTATGTGCATCCGATGTTGTAGCTTGTTGCTTCCTACATTTCATGTCATTATTCGTGCTTTCTTTGGGTATTAGAGCGAATATGTTGGAGATCCTAGGTTGGGTCTCGCCCAACTGGCCGGTTGTTTTAGCTACGGCCTTCAGGTTTTTAATAGTTTGTAGCCTTTTGGCTTTTTTGGCCATGAGTTCCGACTATTCATCGGCCTTATCATCAACTTCATCGTCAGTATTATGATGCTTCTGATGCTCAATTACCTGGTCCTGTTTCTTTATTTTCCCCTGCTCTTTATTTTTCACCTTCTCAGCGTTTCTATTCACATTTTTGATTTTAGTTTTGTCCTTACTTTTAGATTTCTCGTTGCCCTCATTTTCAGTCTCATCCTCTTTATCCTCCTGGGCCTTCAACCCTCTGGTTTCAGGTCTTCTACCAGTATTATTTGTCTTCTGCATACTAGTCGCTGTTTATTGTTTTGAGCAGGTATCATCATGGTCCTGGGCTATTAATGTATTTTTCGGTACTGATGTTGCCTCATCGTTTGGTATAACCTCAGGAATTTCTTGGGCTACTAGCTTACCCTGTGTCTCGAGGGGCACATTCTGAGTTGAGTCCAAATCCATCTTAGGTTCACACCATTCACACAGTTCGCACGGTCTCAGATTATCCTCCTGGACCGTCTTTGTGGCAGTCCTTAAAGTACCTTTTGTACCTTTTGTAGCAGGCCTCCGCCCTGCCTGATTTAGTTTGGACTTTTCTCTATGGAGGCTTCTTTTACGATTGACCTCACCTCCCAGTTTCCACAGCCGGACCGTAGGGAGAGGATAGACTAATTTGGCCACATATATCTGAATCGAAATCCCGGGGATATAGCCTGTATCCCTCGCCTGTGACTCCGTAGTAGCCCCCAGCTTCAAGCTTTTCATATGACAAATATTCAAATATTCAAGGTATTCAAGGTATTCAAAGTCTAAGAGGCCCTGATAGAACGTGGAAGTCTTTAGTATTTAGTAACCCCCGTGGTCCAAGACGCAGTCCTCTGGGCCAAGTTGTGTTTGTTTGCGCTTGGTTCTTGCCTTCTTGCCTCCAAGCCTTCTGGCTAGCAGTGAATAACGGTGCTAAAACTTATAGCAGGTTTAGTATGCTGAAAATACAATGATGCTCTTGTTTTTGTCCAATTAAATTTTTGATTTAATTTGATTTATATATATTTTTTTATGACTCCCACTTAATTCCTGCCCTCACTGGCAAGCTTCTGTGTATCCATATAAGTGTCCTGGTTGCTATGCAGCTATGCTATGCTATGCAGCAAGAGTGTTCAGGTGTCTAGAAAATAGCTTCAAGATGCACAGCTCCACATTTATTCTCCCGATATTTCCCGGAGTTTACAGACGCTCCCTCGAGCCAGAGGGGGCGTGGTATGATGCTGCGCGAAAGACTACTTCAGCTCCAGCCCCCCAGTGTCCCGATGACGAGCAGCAGACAGCAAGCAGGTCGAATGCTCCTCCATCTTAATGGAGGAGCTGCCCCTAGGTTTCATTTAACTCATTGTGTAGCTGGGGAACTTATAAAGACCATTGCCCAGTAAATATACTTAAGATGACCTCACTGTTCACTGATATTATCTAGTAATTGAACTGGACAGCACTGGGGCATATCTACTCATGCAAACATGGCCTCACATGTAATATAATGCACCCTGTATTAGGGCCATAAAGCCTACTGTAGGGGTCACTTAGTGTCTATGGGCATGGCACACATGGTGTATGCCATGTTGTGTTTTCACACTTGTTTTCACCATTTCATGCAGCCTGCAATAGCAGCCTGCATGAGTTTGGTGATGGGTCCCTTAAGGTGGCACAATACATGCTGCAGCCCTTAGGGATCCTCTTAAGTACCCATGATGTAGGTACCAGGGGTACCATTTACTAGGAACTTACATAGGTACTGATAGTCTTGCCAATTGGGGAACAATTGAACAGTTACCTTGTTTTTAGGGAAAGAACACTGGCACTGGGTAGCTGAATAGCAGGAACCCAATGTGTTTCAGACAAAATTGCATTAAATACTAGGCAAATAGGGGGAGTGACAATGTCAAAAAGGGGTACTTTGCTACACAACCCCACATCAAAAGAAAGAGAAAGAGACTAACGTTTCCCAAGAGAGTCTTCATCTTCTGAGTGGAAAAACCTGGAAAGGCCATATGCTTTGGCATGATCAGTCTCAGGTCTGTGCTCAATTGTAAATTCCATTTCCTGTAGGGAGATGGACCACCTCAACAGTTTGGGGTTTTCACCTTTCATTTGTATCAGCCATCTGAGAGGGCTGTGGTCAGTTTGTACAAGGAAGTGAGTACCAAACAGGTCTGGTCTCAGCTTCTTCAGTGACCAAAGCACAAGAAAGGCTTCCCTCTCAATGGCACTCTAACACAGTTCTCTGGATGCAAACTACTAATGAAAGCAACAGGCTGGTCATGGCCATCATCATTGGTCTGGGACAGGACTGCTCCTGTACTATGTTCAGAGGCATCAGTCAGCACTATGAACTGCTTAGAATAATCTGGAGCTTTTAGATTATGTGCTGAGCATATTGCTTCCTTCAGAGTATCAAAAGCCTTCCGACAGCTCACTTTCCAGTTTACCCTCTTTGGTTGCTTCTTGGAGGTCACCTCTGGGAGGATTGCCACAATCGTACCATATCCCTTCACAAACCTCCTGCAGTACCCAGTTAAGCCAAGGAA
Organism: Lissotriton vulgaris; assembly: GCF_964263255.1. Classification (NCBI taxonomy): domain Eukaryota; kingdom Metazoa; phylum Chordata; class Amphibia; order Caudata; family Salamandridae; genus Lissotriton; species Lissotriton vulgaris. The sequence continues at coordinate 669,774,672 of NC_141685.1, read as the reverse complement.
TGGCCTGACTTGGGACTAGGTTGTTAGAGCTACCCATTACACAATTATTTGGATCTTGGGCTGGAAGGGTTGAACTTGGCCTTTACCTACAAGGTAGCCCAAGTATACAACAGATCCCTGCCCTATACGGCACTTGCTTACCTTGATAGTGAGGCCTGCACTCTGCAGAGCCTCTATAACCTTGCCATGGTGGTTCCGGTGATCCTACCAAGCGGAGATATAGACAACAATATCATCAGAAAATGCTGTAGTAAAAGGCTCCAACCCAGCAAGGATTTTGTTCACCAACTGTAGGAAGGTGGCAGGGGTGTTCTTTAATCCAAATTGCATTACAGAATACTGGTAATGTCCATCTGGGGTCGAGAATGCTAATTTCTCTTTTGCTCCTGGGATCAAACCAATCTGCCAGTACCCTGATGACGAATCAAAAGTACTGAGAAGTTTGGCTGCCCCCAACCTATAAATTAATTCATCAGCTCTTAGGATAGGGTGTGTATCTTCCTTGGTGACAGCATTGCGACCTCTATAGTCCACACAAAACCTCAGCTCTGGTTTACCACCCTTAGAAAGAGGCTTAGGGACTAAGCCCACTGGGTTAGCCCAGGGACTGTTATTGCGGGAATTCTGCTCTTGCACAGAACTATGTGCAGGAAACCTGGACCTCGGTGTATTGTGGTATATCAAAAACCCACCTCAGTGCCTAGAACCCCCATCCAACTAGCATCAGTGTCTCATTCGTTCTCCGTGCTACAGCGAAGATACCAATGATTAAACAACCCAGAACAAGTGACTTAGTGAACTCTCTAGGAATAGTGGGAATCAAGAACACTCTTTAAGTTTTATTCTCATAAATGTCCATAACGTGAGTAATCGGAGACATGGTATAGTTTAAAATGTTTATTTTAACTACGTGCTCTAAGATGCAGTATCTTTGCTAACATAAGTAAAAAGATGCATAAAATCAATACAAACAGCATTGTTACAATTCCATAAAATACAAAGGGAGAAATCATATTATAATGATAGTGGAACCAGGTCTATAGCGCCTTGTGTACCACCCTCCCCTTGCTAGGAGCTGGGTAGTATAATAATAGAAGATCTCTAGGTTAAAACGGGGAACCCCATACCTCCAAAATCAGGTGAAGTGAATCACATCCCAGATCAGCACAGCTCTTTTATCGATGGAAAGGTTTTCCTCAAAGGTGCCTATCCCATGCATGCATTACAATATTAAAAGCACTCAAGTTTCAGTAATGTGCAGCTGTGTGCGTGTTATGTATAGAGCGTGGGCTGATCAACCTGAATCAACACCATACATTGTTATTTAACCATGTACACTTGAGGTCACAGTGTAAGTCTAGAGATGTGAAAAACAGACCGTTCTCATGTGAAGGAAAGCTAGCAGTTTGTCTTCATAAGAACAGAGGCAGGTAGTGTTGTGTGCAAAAGCAACAAAATGGTGTTTGAGCAACTAACTCACTTATGCTAACATAGCAATGTGTGCAAGCAGCACCGTATCCTCATAACACTGTCAGAGGGTTTAATCACCCATAACTCCAGCACCTTTCTGACTTCCACTATGATACTTTCCTTAGCTTGGTCAGACTGTCTGCATATTTTGTTTTTGACAGGTGTACTGTCCCCAGTGTCCACATCATGGGTACACCAGATCGTCTGGCCCGGGTTAGTGAAATTAGCCCAGCATACTGCCTCAGAACTTGCCTGCAGTCAGCTTGCTGTTGGGCACAGAGGATGTCTGAGAAGACAACTCCTTCAACTGAGCCATCTTTAGGACTGTGGGAGGGGCGGTCAAGGAGAGGTTCACTTTCTTCTTCCTGATCCTCATCAGTGACCATCAGGATGGCCACATCAGCCTTGTCATAGAAAGGCTTTAGGCGGTTTACATGGAGGACCCTGTGAGGGCTCCTGCAAGTGCCTAGGTCAACCAAGTAGGCAACCTCATCTTGCCTCTCAAGGATAGGGTAGGGACCACTCCATTTGTCCTGGGGGGCCCTAAGACCCAAAAGCTCCAACACCCACACCTTCTGCCTGTTTAGCACTCTACCAGTGCAATCATTTGGTCATACCAGAGCTTCTGGTGCTCTTGGCTTGACTCAAGGATTTTGGTTGCTTTACCCATGTACTCAGCCATTCTTGAGTGTAGGCCAAGCACATAGTCTACAGTATGTAGCTCGGGCTCTTTGAGAGGGCTTTCCCAGCCTTGCTTCAGCAAATATAGTAGTACCCTCACAGCATGAGTAACCAGAAGTTCAAAGGGACTAAAGCCCACTCCTTTCTGTGACACTTCTTTGCAGGTAAAAAGCAGGCATGGCAAAAGGACAGCCCATCTTCTTCCAAGCTTTTCAGGGTATCCCATGATCATACCTTTCATGGTCTTGTTGAATCTCTCAACCAGACAATTTGTTTTTGAGTAACATAAGGTGGTAAACTTGTAATTTACCCCATACTCAGACCACATGGCTTTTCGGTATCCAGACATGAAGCTACTAACTAAGGGATCTGGCAACTGCAGGAGCATTGACAGTCCTAAGTGGAATTGATTCAGGATATATGGTGGCATGATTCACTACAACCAGTATAAATCTGTTTCCTGATGCTATTGGAGGTTCAAGGTGATCAAGTATGTCAATCCCTACCCTTTCAAAGGAACCCCCAACCACTAGGAGTGGAATTAAGGAGGCCCTTGGTTGCCAACTGTCTTGTCACTGGCTTGACAGGTAACACAGGAGTTGCAAAACTCCTTCACCTTCTGCGACATGTTTTGCCCGTAGAAGTGTGCGACTAGCCTACTCCAGGTCTTTCACCTGGCCAAGATGTCCAGCAGGAAGGATGCCATGGGCAAGTGAGTGTCGGAACTCTCTGTATTGCTGAGGCACTACCAATCTCTTAGTGGTACCAGGTTTGGTATCCTTGACCTTAGCATACAGCAGCCTCTCCTCCCAATAGATCCTATGGGAGCCACTGACATGTCCCTTTTACTATGCAGTAGCTTGCTGCTCAAGCCCTCTAGAGTGGGACACATTTTCTGTCCCTGGCACAGCTCTTACCTAGAGTATCCTCCTGGGCCTAAGACTAAGAGCTATGCCGTATAAAGCCCAAGTTCCTGGGGCTCAGTTCACTCTGGGGCTGACAGGCCTTCTACCAGAGGAGTATACCAATACCAAACTTGTGCAATAAAATTCAAACACTAAAGAAGACCCAGAGGGTGAATCACTGTCTACGTATCGCCAGTCTAAATATCATAACAGAGGAGCTACCCCAAATATGCCCTGGCCTTCAAATTATTAAACTCAGTAACTCGATGCAAGATGACAGACCGCCTGTACTATTATTCAAAGTCTACATTCATCGCAACTTATCCACAAAAAAAACCTTAATAGAAAAAATAACATCCAGTATATACAGTTACAAGCAAGATCAACCTACATGGGACATAATATTGATGGGAGACTTCATCTCAAACCTTATTTATACCACAGAGGATGAAGACATACTCAATACTAATAATATATTTTGGAATGTACCGGTCCAGGCCAACTCAAAAACCAAGCGTTGAGATCTTAATGGAGAAACATTTGTCAAGTCACTGGAATTCCTAAGAATGGAATTGAAGATTTGCTGATGACACCACACCAAATTAAAACATACCATGGTCCCAATTCATGATCTATCATTGACTATACAATATTCTCTCTGCCAGTGACTCCCTTGGTGAAGTACATCTCAATAAAATATACAACATACAGTGATCACTCATGCCAGCTCACGCATGCTTATGTATTCCAAATAGTCCACAATTACTGTACTTGCTACTCACCATTAGTCTCTCACCAACTTGCCACATGGATGTCACGCTGTGTTATAAGACGTATAATTGAATGTTACCATGATTGTGTTGGCTAGTCCAACCCCGGTCTGTAATTCCAATGTTGTCTGCTACTGCGGTCCTAATGCTCTATCACTATTGTGGCCCTAATGCTCTATCACTATTGTTCCCCGCTCGCACCTGCCAGTTCCGATGCATGCGTAGTCTGCACATCTTCTTATGGTTTCCGTTGAGACATCAATTACTGTAATACGGGATCGCACATGCAGTTACTGATTTGCATTTTGAAACATTGCCACATTGACACTGACACCCTCCCCCTGCTCCTGGGCAACCAATCACAGGTGCTCTCCCATCCTCCGGCCCCATGCGTCATGTAGCTCCTCCCCCCGTCCAATCCATTTCAGGCTTCCGGGTTTCACAGCCATCTCCTAGGAAATGCCAGATCGGAACGAGACTCACGCAGCTCGTCGTCTACCGAAGGTATGTTGTCCAACGGCACTTCGCTTCCCAAGCCCCCCACCCCCGATCGCATTGCCCGATGCACCGCTTAACCCCGCTCTAATTCCAGCTTATCCCTTGCTCCCACAGATTAATTCTCGCAATACCGATCACTGCCGGATCGGTTCTCGGACATTGCCTGCAGAATTGCTCTCATAATACAGATCACAGCTGGATCGGCCCTGGATTTTTCACATCGGGCCCCCACATATGCGCAGTAGCACCACAGTGCCTTGGTAAGTCCGCCACTTGGATGCACCTCTACTAGCTCCCCAATTTCTACAGCATACGGTACTCATACCACCTTTCTCTTCTCAGACGACTTGGAACTTTCTTAACCGCATGGCTTCTAGGCTCCGGTCTTCGCATATTCACACGCCATCCCCGGTAAGCCCTGGTCCTCTCCATGCCCCCGACAGTTGTTCCAACCTAGCCTACCCCACACTTACACTTACCTTCCCTCCCCAGATCTCTTGCTTGTCCGATTGGACTCCGGATGTCCACCTGCACTGATTCCATATCAGGTAGCTAATTGATGTCCCCACTTTCTCCCCTTTCTTCCCCCCCACTGCGCGTGCACAAGCTCCCCTGAAACAACTCTGCGCCCGACAGTCCAGAGCGCATTCTCTAACTTAGAGCTACCCACATGCCCACATTGCGTGCCCTGTTAGACCCAGGAGACGCTAACCCTCCAGTCCATTATGACCAGGGCTGGACTGAGAACCAAAACCGGCCCTGGCAAAGTGCTCGGCCGGCCCCCTGAGGGTGCGACCAAGCTCTTTGTCGGCCTATTTTCGGCCGATTTTGTTACAGGGCCGCTTTTGCAGCTAAGCTGCAAAAAACGCCCCTGTAACAAAAACGGCCCCCTGGGCCCAAAACCGACCCCCACCCTTGCGGCGCACCGGGGGATTGCCCGGTGCCCGCAACGGCCAGTCCGGGCCTGATTATGACATAGTGCCAATTGTTGACGGGCCCTTCGCTCTTCCTCCCATTCCGCTCCTGACACTACAGTGCGTGTTCTATCCTCTAATTTCAGCCGACCCATGCGCTTACCATTCTGAGACCCTGGAGACGCCAACCATGGAGTACATTATGACTTAGCTTTGCCTCCTGCTCCGCCTCTGACACTACAGTGCGTGCTGCATCCTCCCACTTCAACCCACCCATGCGCTTACTATTCGGAGACACTGGAGACGCTAGTTATCCAGTTCATCATGACTCAGTGCTGCAACTCAAACCGGGTTACCAATTAATGGTCACCTTACCTACTGGCCCTCCATGGTTGCCGCATCTGCCCTGGACCACAGCTGCCAACATAGCTTATCTCTACCCTCATCTACACTCAGGCGCCCCCCCAGTACTTTCCTCTTCCACCCTCCTCCGTCTTACCCTCTTCCTTTGCCCCCATGTACAGCACTGCTTCCAACTCAGTCCTGATGAAGATCCCGATTAAAGTGGATCGAAACGCCGTTGACCGTTCAGCGCGATCATAGGCGCGCCTCACAAAGTGGTTTACGAATAATACAATCCACCCGAATAGAAACAAACTCTTCAAGCTACCTGGAACCACATTGTGTCATTCATTCACTGTATATATCTATGCACCAGTCCTCGCTGATCACATTGTCACTTGCGTCGCTACCGTGTTTTCCACTCACACACTTCGAGCACCAGTTACAATTTGGGTTGTTATCAATTGTTTTAATTGTATATCGCAGTGCTGTCCCAACTGCTAATTGCCCTGTTTTCCTTTTTCCTAATTTTTTACATAAATGATGTCATAAGCACATGCAATAATCAAATAGAGTCTCATTTCTTCCTTTTGATAATGTTGTATTCATATCCTTTCTAATTGCCTTTGAATAATAACAGTTGGGATATCATATGTTTGTATTATTCCACAGCGATGGTGGCACTGTGGCTGGGTCCCTCCTCTTGGTCCGTGCATGGTTCTCCTTCTGTCTCTGTTGATGATGCGGTGGGCAAGTAGAAGAAACAGAAATGCATCAGTCACCTGTACACATCTGACACATGAACACAAAATCAGTAGGTCACACTGCAAATCATGGCATGCATCATGAGTAACAGCCAAATATCCCTGCACATATTTGAGACTTGTACTGCCCAGTTGGTATAGACACAATGCCTCTTGGACACACATTTTATTTATTTATAGTATTTATAAAGGGTTGCAGAGCGCTTTATAAATACTATAAATAAATAAAATAAATAAGTGGACACATGTACCAGACACAGGAAAAATACAAACTGTGCCAGGGAACAGTACCAAAGAGGTAGACCCATACTGAAGCCACATACAATGGGCACAGTGTTGGATGATACACATGATTAGGAGGCTAGGTTGTCTCAGGGGACTGTAGTGGGCACACTGATCCGTGGGTCTGGAATGAGCTGACTGTACCATGAGTAACCGTCATGGCACTATGCGTATCTCACACTGATGTACATCATGTCTGAGAACACAACATGGGTCATGCATGCTGCAAGGGTGTGCAGTTGTAACCTCACACTCCTATGTTGAGACTCATCATCAGTGCAAACGAATATGAAGTCCAAACACAGTGCACAGGTCATGACACAGGCAAGGTCCCAACACATGTCTCAGACCACCCTCCCACATGATGTGGAAATCAATGTGCAGTCTTATATTCTTTCACCCTAGATGAGCATGTGCAAAAGTGATTACACACAGACCAGGTGACACATGTTAAGGAGGGGAAGGGATGAAAAGGAGCACCAGGTGACTAAGGGGAATCTGCAAGACACTGCACATATAACCTGTCTGACCAGACACCCCAACTGTGGGATTGTAGCCAGGCTTGAGAGCACTTCAAAAAGCAGGTGACACACAACACAATAACCAGTCATGTACCTACCCCCTCCTTGCTGCTGTCTCTCATGCAACTGCCTATCGAGGTCCGGAAACACGACTGCCAGGACCCGGAGCATGTGGGGGGGTGAGGTGACGGCTTCCACCATGCCGGCGTGGGGGCTCTATCTTCAGCTGGACCTGGGCGATATGCCGGGTCCAGCACCGGATGTCTTGCCACCTCTTCTGGATGTTGCGCAGCCGCCGGCAATGGCCCCCCGCATACCTGACGGCCCTGACAATCTCCAACCATATTTCCCCCTTCTCGTAGGCAGTTACCTGTCAGGAAGACAAAGTGCAACAACAGCACTACACCTGCTCCATTTCCCAGACACACACACTTGCACACCATTGATAATGTGAACAGGTGCGTGTGCCTTGCAGTCAGCTGTCTGGATGGGATGACAACCTTCCACGTGTGTCACTCCAGTGATATCTCTGGCTTTTCATTCAGACCAGCAGCTCATTTGAGGGCATGTTATGTTAATTTGACAATCAACAGGTGTATCTGGATTTTCCTAGGAGGGCCAGCAAGCTGCCATATGTGTCCTGGATGTATTGCACATGCCAGACTCCATAGTGACCTGATGTGTAGTAGCAGTTTTGCATGTGCTATGTACATTGATATCGATGTTGGCTGACAGTTATTCTCCATTCTTCCAAAATATGTCCTGCAGGGCACCGCCTCCACCAAGGCCATTTCCAGACTTGGGTACCTTGAGGGAACGTGCCTGCATCCGATGTTACAGATTCACTCAACAGTTGATTCAGGACTTGACGAACAGGCTGGAACCACATCTCCAACTCTAACACAGGTATCCTACTGCTCTGACCCCCAAGCTAAAGGTGATGGCAGCCCTCCATTGTTCTGCTACAGGTACATTTCAATTAACCATAGCTGATGTTGGTGGGATGTCCCAAACAATGTTCAGCCATGTCCTGCGTGATGTTTTAGCAGCCATGTTGGAGCACATTGATGAATTCATCAAATGACCTAGTCCTGAAGAGTTGACCAATGTCAAAGGTGAATTCTATGCCCTGGGAGGGATGCCACATGTCATTGGGTCCATTGATGGGACACATGTGGCTTTGGTGCCACCACAGGCTCAGGTGCAGGCTTACCGCAACAGGAAACATTATCATTCAATAAATGCCCTGGTGGTGTGTCTTGCTAACATGCTGATTTCCCATGTTTGTGCACGTTTTACAGGATCGGCACACAATGCATTCATCATGAGGCGTAGCAGGGTGCCACGAATGATGCTGCAGCTGCGCAACGATCGGGCATGTCTTGTTGGTGGGTAAACTCCGTTTGTCCTGTGTGTTTCAGTATGTTTTGCTCTGACGGCATCTCCTGAACCACTTACTTACATGATGTATCTTTGTAGGTGACGCGGGATATCCCAACATGCCATGGCTAATGACACCTCTACACAACCCAAGGACAGCTTCTGATCAGCTGTACAATAATGCACACGGGCAGACCAGGTGAGTGATTGAGCGGACGTTTGGCCTCCTGAAGAATCGATTCCGGTGCCTCTATAAGACCGGCGGATCCCTCCCATATGCCTCGGCCAAGGTCTGTAATATCTTCATCGTGTGCTGCATGTTGCACAGCATGGCAGTTGAGAAGGCAGTGCCACTCATCCTGGATCCTGAGGAGCAGGATTCTCTTGTGGCGTGCTGCACATTCTGGTCACGGTAGAGGTGGTTTTGTGCCATTGCTCCTCATTACTCTCTGTTGAGTTCCAGCCCAGCAGCTTGTTATGTTAGGCATTTTAAAGCCCAGTTGGATGAGCCAATGATTGGCTCTTGCGGGGCTTCCTTGTGTTTACCTAATTCCCTCCCTCGTTGGATGAGCTTCTTAATGCTCTTGCGGGTGATGTGTAATTTCCCTTCTTGGCCCTCACTGATTCCCAGGGGTAACTACGGATTGTTGACTTTGTGTGAGTAGCACTGCAGCGCATTGGAATTTCTGTTTATTGGAGCCTTATTCATACACTGTGATTTCCTTGATAACCACATGGCTCTAATTGCATTGAAGCAGCCTGCAGAGCGTTATACCCCCTTCATTTAGCTGCAAAACTCTGCTACCTTATATGTGTCCGTGTTCAATCCTCAAATCTAGTATCATTTTCATTACTGTGATCCCAACTACGATACAGTGGCTGTTGTTTTCCTTTACAGGTGTAACAGTTACAGAATAGCTCCTGAGGTTTTCTGTGATTCAGTGACAAGAAGTGTTGAATTCTTATGCTTGTTTACCTTTGTTTCAGATCTCCCTCCCTGCTGTTCCCTTCCTTTCCTCCACTCGCCTGATCACCCTTTTGAGTCTGTCATTTCTACTCAGACCAAGGGGCTATCGGGAGATGGACCACTTAGAGCATTGCACGTTTCTGAGGATTCAAGGAACCGACAGTCCCAGGCAGTTGTGTGCAGATTGTTTCACCAGCATTACAGGTAAACTAATTGCATGACTGTTATTTTCTTCAGAGAAATGGCACTGTTCATGGACATTGGCTAAAGCAGCATGGTCTCAACACAAACTTTATCCATTTGTGTAGAAAATGTGTTCCCCACAGTACAATGTGCCTCATTACTGTCACAGCAGATCTCTTGCCAGTTTGCATGCGTCATCTATGGCATTACTTACAAAGATTGTGCATATGGGAGAATGTGTACTGTGGCAACATGTATGCAGTTTATCATGGATAATGATCCATATTGTGCATGAAGTACATGGTTGTGTATGTATTGTTGCAGCTTGCTACCCACAACGGGAAGGCAACACTTGTTGATGCTGTGTGTCCTGTGAGCAGCTTGGCCTTTTGGTGTCTGATCCTGTGCCCGTCATATTTGGTGATTGTTCTTCCATTTTCTTTCAGTGAGCCATGAGTAACCAGACACTCCTTCCTTTCCATACACCTGTTACATTGTGCCTTTCAAACCACCTTGTCTTTGTGGGCTAGTTTTTGCATGGTGTCTCACCCCTTCCGCCGTCATGTGTTCACTCCTTCCTGCTGCTGCCTCCCCTGCGGCACCGCAACACCGAGGGCCCTGATTCTGCAACACATACGCCTCCCAGATGCTCCTCCCTCCCTCTACCCATTCTTAATGCAGGCAGCAGCTTGTCAGTGCCACTGTTGTGCCACCTCCGTGCCAAAGGCAGGACCGTCAGCGCCTGGAACGTGCATAGTGCAAGACCCTCTGGTCCTTCCATGACGCAGGTAACATAACAGACTCATGCTCCAGCCACCCTACAAACAGTGAACACCAGACTATCATCTACCTGCTATCAGGCAACACCTAAGCGCACCCATGACAGCTTTGTAGGCTGTGTGTGCAACTCCTACTGACAACACCGCGCTGCCCGCATAACCGACCATGTCCGTACAACCAGGCCATGTGCCTCCTACTACACACCAGTTACATCCACCAGCACGCCATTGGACTCTGTTACCTCATCAACACAACAGCCCCGCACATTGCCTTCATTACAGTAATCTGGTTGAATGCATCCTCAGCACGCTACTTCAACAATGCCATCACAGACAGTTACGAGATCACCCGCAGGGATTGCACCAAAAATCCAGGAGGATGAATTGCAATTCTTTCTGAAGTACACCCTCAGAGTCACATACCACACCAAGTACACACTCAGCATTGTCTAACATCTGCACTTCAGGTTTCTCACCACTCCCTGGCCACCCTCAGTCTAACTATCATCTCCAGATCTCCAGGCCGACACCCACAATTCTGCTAAGCCATCGACAATTATATTAATAGTCATTTATTGAGCGCACATCTAACCCAACGGGGTGTCCCAGCGCTGTAGTGTGCAGAAAATGAGGCAGCATACGGAAGAGCAACTAATCAAGCAGGCTAAATAGCCAGGTTTTAAGGGTTTTGCAAGACTCACATTCAGACAGAATCATACACAGCGGAAGAGGAAGCTTAGTCCAACATTGGGTGGTTCCTACCTGAAAAGTTTCACCTCCTGATCTAGGTTTTGCAAACCAAGGACCAATGAGCAAGTGCTTGTAATTGGAACATAGAGATCGTGATTGACAATAGGGACGGAGGCTCCTCCTAAGGTAGACCGGACCACAAACTTGTCCTGCCCTGAAGGCGAGTGTCAGCGCATTGAAATCTATTCGTGTAGCCATGAGCAGCTAATGGAGTAGTATAAGATACGGGGAGATATGTTGTGAAAGTGGGACTCCACATAGCAGGCGGGCATCAGCGTTTTGGACCGTCTGCAGTATACAGAGCAAGCCTAATGTGAGACCCACGTATGAGCCTTTCGCGTAGTCTAAATGGGAGGTGATCAGTGCGTGAACCACAGTTTTCCGGGTTACATTGTGCAGATAGTGAATAAATCTTTTGATGATTTAGATCTTGCCAAAATAAGCGGCACGCCCCTCTTGTACCTGTGTGGCAAGGGATAGCTGATTGTCCCATCTAACTCCCAGATTCCTCCCCAAGTCCTTGTGTGCCGGAGCAATGGCCAGTTCCTCTGGCCACCACAGACAAGAAGAGAGGGGAGAAGGCTGGTTAATAAAATAGGACCTAGGTGTTATCTGGATTACGTTTCAAGAAATTGTGGTCCATCCAGGCCGCAAAAATGTAGAGACAATTTTTGAGTGGGTCAAAATTAGCCACACACACAGCATTTAAGGTGAATAGAAGCAGAGGATCATCAGCATATAATATGATTTTGACTTCAGACATGGCAATCAATTCAGCCAGCGGGGTTAAGTAAATATTAAAAGTCAAAGGGCTCAGAGCAGGGCCCTGCGGCACGCCCCACTTCAGTGGTTTGACTGGGAAGATGAATGGATAGGTCGGGACCTGCTGTGTGCGGTCAGATAGTAAGGTCGATATCCAGTTCAGCATTGAGCCCCCCACGCCTATGGTCTTAAGGCAGTTCTGAAGAATGGGATGGTCGACGGTGTCAAATACTGTAGTGCTGTAGACAAGTCTAACAGCACCAACACCGCCTTGGAACCTCCGTCGACCGCCTAGCGTATTGAGTCAGCCATTTCTATGAGGGCCAATTCCGTACTATAGCCGGGATAGAAGCTGGATAGTGAGTCATGAAGGAGGCTATTATCTTCAACAAAGGCCATCAGTTGCTGCCAGAATACATTCACTAAAATCTTGGCCGGAGCTGGTAAAAGAGAGTTAGGTCTATGATTGCAAGGAGATTCAGGATCTGCGTTGGCTTTCCTTAAGATGGGCAGGAGGAACGTGTGTTTCCACACATCCGGATTAGAGCACAATCTGAGGGAAAGGTTCCAGATGGCGTTTAAATAGTGATTGTGAATCTTAGAAAGGATGTTGTATTGCTTGTTGGGCAAGGGGTCAGTAGGGGAACCAGACTTACACATCTGCAATTCAAGCAGAGAGGCTTCCTATGAAATTGTGGCAAAATCTGAGACCACAGAGCTGGGAAACAGCTTTACTGATTGGTCCTCAGATATTGGACAACTACATCAGCACGCAGGCCCTCACCTACACAGACTACATGGGTCAGGGGGACAGCAGCTCCTGGCTGGAGGACATTCACACCACCATCCTGCATTGGTACATCAACATTTGCATGCAGTTCTTCAAAAAACAACACACTGCACCACACTCCGCTACAGATCCACCCAAAAATCTTGACCTGAGTCAACACACACAAGCAGTGTGGCACCCTTACACAGGACAATCCAACCAACGACACCGCCACACCCTGCAACCGCACACACTGGATGAGCGACTGATCCAACACTCTTGCCACATTGGCAGACTTTCCTGTGAAGCACAACAACAGTTAAGCCACCAGGGAGAAGGCAGACCTACTGGACTCATATAGGTCTAGCCGGACTCATGTGCAAACCTTGTAAAACAAACAACCATCAGTTACCTTTCAGCCCTGAAATCCTCCACACACACACATCAACATATCATCAGCACGGACAAGAGGACAACCTTCAGGTATGGCCTATGCACCAACACACACAACATGCATGACCTCATCGGCATTGTGAGTGAACTATCTAACCCCAGCTCTCCATCCAAAAGACATCCCACCCTTGCAAGGCGAAGGGGATCCTTGCAACTTACTACCACTCCAAGCTCGTGGACATACATGAAAGCCTCGCCACACAGAGGCAGACAGTGCTATTTTCCACAGGACATACCCCTCTTCCGGTCCTGGACTCCCGTCAGCAGCAAAGACACCACCCGGCTCATGTAGACCATCCACTCCAGCTCTCCATCAGGATCCTTCCCACACAACATCTCGATTCCAGCATACACCTTCCTGGAAGCCCACATCCGGCATGTCATGAATGTCTCCTTTGAGTATGCCACCTTCCATGGGAGCTGGAGGCATGCCGAAACCCAGGCCCTTCTTAGACAAAGGACGTCAGTACCGCAGGATGTCCTGGAACATCACCCTGCTTGCCTACCGGACAAATGTCATCAAGAAGAGAGTCAAGGAGCAACTTACCATCTCCCTCCAAGCAAACATCTCCAGGCAACCAGCCCCAGACCATCTTCCACAGTAATCACCCCACTGCAACAGCCGTCATTGCCACCACCAACGACATCTTAGACCCTGCTCAACAATGGTGAGACCACCACCCTCACCCCATCGACTGCTCAACGGCATTCAACACCATGTGCTACCACACTGTCAGATCACACATCTCCAACACTGGGATCCACAGGAAGACCCAGGATGAAATTGCAAAGTACCTCCCCAGCAAGGCCCAGGGAGTCCGCATCCCCCTTCGTCACGTAGTACACTGGGGTAATCGGGCCATGCTCCAGGCCTCATCTTTCAGCATGACAATATACAATGTCTCCATGACCCCCCTCTCCAACATATCATGGGCATATGACCTCATCATTATGTCCTATGCCATTGACACCCAGCTGCTCCTCACCCTCACCAAAGACCCAGCCACTCCCAGATCCAACATTCAACAAGCATTTGCAATGCAATAGGTCTCGCATTAGGAATGTTTGAGCTATTGGTCTTGTAAATGACAATTTTTTATTTATGTGTTGGTTTTGTAAATAGCGAAATTAATAGCTTTGTCATTTATAATGCCAATACTTTTATCTTTTGCAAATGTGACACCTATAGCATTTGTAATGCAACATATTTTGTATTTACGTGACTTAGATGTATTGATATTACAAATAACAATGGCTTTTAATTTTTTTAAATAATTAATACTTAAATAAAAGTTATTGTAATTTATAATAGCAATAGCTTAAACTTTTGTAAATAACTTTTGTTAAGATTATGTTCAGTGTATTTTATTGTGACGAAAATCCAAGAACAGAAGTGAAATATTAACATCTTTTCGTGACATTTGTAATAAAGCTTGAAACATTGAGTGAAAATATTTGAACTAGTTATTGTTGAATGGTTGCACAGATTGATACTTTGGTGGCGCTGAGTGATGTTGTGGTGGCGACGAGTGATGCTGTGGCGTTCAGTGATGCTGTGGTAGCGCATAGTGATGTTGTGGTACCCCTGAGTGATGCTGTGGTACCCCTGAGTGATGCTGTGGTGGTGCGATAGATAGATAGAGTGAGGGCGATAGATAGCTAGAGGGAGGGCGAAACATAGCTAGAGGGAGGGCGATAGATAGAGTGAGGGCGATAGAAAGCTAGAGGGAGGGCGAAAGATAGATAGAGTGAGGGCGAAAGATAGATAGAGTGAGGGCAAAAGATAGATAGATAGATAGAGTGAGGGTGAAAGATAGATAGATAGAAAGAGTGAGGGCGATAGAGTGAGGGTGATAGATAGCGTGAGGGCGATAGATAGCGTGAGGGCGATAGATAGATAGAGTGGGGGCGATAGATAGATAGAGTGAGGGTGATAGATAGATAGAGTGAGGGCGATAGATAGATGTGTGTGGTTGTGTGTGTGTGTGTGGTTGTGTGTGTGTGTGGTTGTGTGTGGTTGTGTGTGTGTGGTTGGGTCTGGTTGTGTGTCTGGTTGTGTGTGTGTGGGTGTGTGTGGTTGTATGTGTGGCTGTGTGTGTGGTTGGGTGTGGTTGTGTGTGTGGTTGAGCATGTGGTTGAGCGTGTGGTTGAGCGTGTGGTTGTGCGTGTGGTTGTGCGTGTGGTAGTGTGTGTGGTTGTGCATGTGGTTGTGCGTGTGGTTGTGAGTGGGGTGATGTGTGAGGTGATGTGTGGGATGATATGTGTTTGTGTGTGGGGTGATGTTTGTGTGTGGGGTTGTGTGTGTGGTTGTGTGTGTGTGTGTGTGTGGTTGTGTTTGGTTGTGTGTGTGGTTGTATGTGTGTGTGTGCGTGGTTGTATGTATGTGTGTGTGCGGTTACAGAAGGATGTATGTGGAAGAGAGCAGCAGATCAGTACAGCAGAAGAGAACAGGGAGTTAAAGGAGGCGGGTGGAAGAGAACGGCAGATCGGCACAGGGGAAGAGAAGAGAACAGGGAGCTAGAGAGGGAGGCGGTGGAAGAGGGCAGCAGATCAGTACGGGAGAATAGAAGAGAACAGGGAATTAGAGAAGGAGGTAGTTGGAAGAGAGAAGCAGATCAGCACAGCAAAAGAGAACATGGAGTTAAAGAAGGAGGCAGGTGTAAGAGAGCAGCAGATCAGCACAGGGGAAGAGAACAGGGAGTTAAAGAAGGAGGCGGGTGGAAGAGAGCAGCAGATCAGCACAGGAGAAGGGAACAGGGAGTTAAAGAAGGAGGTGGGCTGGAAGAGAGCAGCAGATTAGCACAGCAGAAGAGAACCGGGAGTTAGAGAAGGAGGCGGGGTGAAAGAGAACAGCAGATCAGCACAGGAGAAGAGAAGCGAACAGGGAGTTAAAGAAGGAGTTCGGGTGGACGAGAGCAGCAGATCAGCACAGGAGAAGATAACAGGGATTTAGAGAAGGGGGCGGGTGGAAGAGAGCAGCAGATCAGCACAGGAGAACAGAACAGGGAGTTAAAGAAGGAGGCGGGTGGAAGAGAGCAGCAGATCAGCACAGGATAAGAGAACAGGGAGTTAAAGAAGGAGGTGGGGTGGAAGAGAGCAGCAGATCAGCACGGGCCGCGGCAGGGCCAGCAGGGCTCCGAAGATGGGTTCAGCGAGGTCGGGCCGCGGCAGTGCCAGCAGGGCTCCGAAGATGGTTTCAGCGAGGTCGGGCCGCGGCAGGGCCAGCAGGGCTCCAAAGATGGGTTCAGCGAGGTCGGGCCGCGGCAGGGCCAGCAGGGCTCCGAAGATGGGTTCAGGGTTCAAAAAGTCGTCCGTCCTTCTCAGGGTCAGCCGCGATTCTCTCTGCAGGGCTCTCCACTCCCGGATACAACTGCCGACTCATTCCAGAGCTGCCCCAGATATAGGTTGGGAGTCCTTTGATGTCCGGACCCTCGCGCCTGGGGGTCAGAGGGGCCGGGAGGAGAAGGCTTAGACACCCAGCAGGGGGGTGGAGCCCGCGCCCAGGGAGGCCGGAGGGCGATCCAAACCAGGCGTCCAGAGACGGCTGGAGGGCCATCGAAACTCTCCCCCTCCTGGATCCGTCAAGTGGTCGCTTTACCACCTGGTCGGGTCTTGGTGCCTCGATGTCGGGCTTCGATGGGGCCGCGGCCGAGGTCGGGCCGGGGCCACGTGGTCCGGACGTGGAAGGTTCAAGATGGGGTCGGGCCTGAGATGGTGGCCTGGGATAGGGGTCGCCGTGTTCCGGAGGGGGCGAGCCAGGGGTTGCCAGGAGTGGCGGCTCTCGTGAAGGCTGGAGACAGGGGTCGCTGTCGTCCAGGGCCCGCCATGCAGGAGGAGTGGGACCACGCCACGAGGCCGGGTCCAACAAGCACAGGAGAAGAGAAGCGAAGAGGAGTTAAAGAAGGAGTTGGGTGGATGAGAGCAGCAGATCAGCACAGGAGAAGATAACAGGGAGTTAAAGAAGGAGGCGGGTGGAAGAGAACAGCAGTTCAGCACAGGAGAAGAGAAGAGACCAGGGAGTTAGCTGGCGTGCAAATGGCAAGCGAGTGGATGCGAGGCGGCTCGGGGAGCAAATGGCAAGCGCGTGCACGGTCACATGCACTGTGTGTAATCCGCCAGCCAAAGCCCCTTGATAAGCTTTCCTGATCCACCTCTATATGTCTTGAGCTGCAATGCGCTTGCGCATTGGCAGGTCGAGACCTAAAAAGGCATGAGGTGCGTTGACAAATGGATGAACATCAACCACATGAGGCTGCACTTGGACAAGACTGAGCTCATCCCCAGCAGGGCCTCCATGGGTGTGAGGCCGGCGGATTGCGGCCTGGGGGCACCTAAGGTGCCTTTCCGTTGATACCTGCACCCGGTGGCAGGCATCTTGGGGTGCCGGCCACAGAATGCAGGGATGAACTGGACCCCTGCTTTCAGCAATGAAAGCATGCTTTCCGGTTTGAAAGCATGTTTGCATTGTAAGGTATACGAATGCCATCGTACTACCAGGGGCTGTAACCGACGACAGCAGGTCAGTCGGTTACAGCTCCTGCCCGATGTCGGACGGACTTAGGTCTGTCCGACATCGGAATAGGCCCCTAAGTGGGTCAGCAAGCAAATTAAAAAATAATCTATTTGAAAAATAATCTATATATAATTCAAACATTCATTAGAAATTGATTTTTACTTCATAGTTATTTCATTTTTCTTTTGTTTTTGATATATATGCTTCGAACAAGATACATACATTTACCTTTTACATATTAATACATCAGAAGAAAAGGGTGCAATGGCTATATACAGTGCATAAATCAAAAAACATTGGTACAGTAACAACATACCTGAAAAATCAACGGGTCCTACTACATTCTACTCATGTATCAGGATATTGCCTCCTTGTCCTCGATACTGTATCTATGCATGGTCCACAGAAGTGGGAAATAGGTCAGAGAACACTTGTAAGTGTCTTGTCGGTGTTTACACCACTGTTAATTGGTTAACCCGTTCATTTCTTAACATTGTCTTTGATTTGGATAAAGCTATACTCTTGGCCTTGTGAGGTGGGGAGGTGAGTGTAGGGTGTGCCGACGCATTTCGACCTTTGTGTTTGGACTGGGGTGATTAAAAGAAGGTCTTCCTCAGGGCTGGTGTGATTTCGTTTTGTAGGACATTGCTGACGTTTATAGTCTACAGATAGTGAGGCTCTGACGTAGCTCTCAATCTTGGTGGTGGTGTCTCTGCTGCTCTCTTTCTCAATCTGTTTTTGAAGTAATTCTGTAATGACTCTTTTTTGGGGCACCAATACCACTGCTATATGTATTTCTTTGCTGTCTTTTCTCTCGGATCCCCAGACGCTCTATCAATTCTTGTGTTTAGGCTCCGGCATTTTCTTCCTGCATTCTGGCATCAGTGACTCATTCTCGTCCAAAGGAACAAGTTTATGAGCTCTTAACAAAATTACTTTGTTGATGACCTGTACGAATGTTCAGGGGTGGGGAGCACCACATCATCATCACTCAGCGCCAGTGCAGCTCCACCTGAGCAGCACCTCAACATCACTCAGCACCACTCTAGCACCCCCTGAGCACCACCGCAGCACCACCTCAGCATCAGCGCAACACCACCTCAGTACTATTCGAGCAACACTCAGCAGCACTGCATCATTACTCAGCAAAAGCACAGCACCACCTGAACACTACCGCAGCATCAGTTTAGCACCACCTCAGCACCAGTGCAACACCACCTCAGCAACAGCGTAGCACCACTTCAGCACTAATCCGCATCACTCAGCACCACTTCATTAGGACCACCGCAGCACCACCTGAACACTACCACAACTCCAGCGCAGCAGTACCTCAGCATCAATCAGCCCCAGCGCAGCACCACCTCAGCACCACCTCTACCTCTCTCTAAAGCACATACACACACACAATTCCTTTCTCTCTCTCGCTCTTGTTTCTCTTTCTTTGTCACCCTTTTTCCTTCCTCTGGGTATCATTCTTTCTATTCTATTGCCCTCCTCTCATACTAACTCAGTCTGTTTTTCTCACTTGTTTATTTCTTCCCCCTACACACACCCTCTTTCTTACCTCCGTGTTTTTCATTCTCTATCTCTGGGCTCAACGCTTCTATATAGATTATTTTATACAGATTTCAGACACTATAGACACAGTTTCTAATGTACCCCATTCCGCCCATCTGAATTTGGCATCTTTTGATTCTCCCCTATTGTCCATCAGCTGCTCGTGTTGTAATTCAGGTACCATTTCCCAACCTCCATCCTCCCATTGTTTATTTGCCCCCTCACATAAACAAAAAAAAACTAGAACAAACAAGCATTAGAGCAGGCAGGAACAAGTTGCCAGCATTGCAAAACAAAAAAAGTCAGTATGTTCAGCAATACTCTGTCTGCAGTGCACCTCCTGATCTGTGGGTGTGTGCAGAAGGTATGGATAATGTGTTGCATGGCTAAACACTAATAAGGTCCCAAAGGCAAACAGATAAAAGACATTATCATTTACAATGCCAATAGCTCTAACTATGCCCAATTGCGAGACCTCTTGAATTGCAAATGATTGCTTATTTTGTTTTAATGTAGCCCAATAGTCCGCTTTACACGAGTTTCAGAACAAACAACCACGTGCCTTTGCCTAACCATGCTCTCCAGTTATACAGCTTTATTTATACATTACCTATACCTAAAACCATGTGACAAAGTGACTCATTAACTCTTTATATACTTAAGGAACAACGCTGATGCAACCTCTGATTTAATTTTGCAGAACGAAGGGGGAAAGCACACGTTTGAAGAAACGAATCCCACCGGATACGGAACCGTATCAGCGCCTCCCGTTGACTTCCGGTGACACCGAATACAGTGGGAAGTTTGAGAGTTCGCCAGCTCGCTGTGTATCCCGTTCCCGCTGTCCCCATCATGACATCCAGGGTTGTTACCAAGGACTTCCGTTACCCCACCACTGCGCTCGCCAATGGCCTCAGAATCCCCATGCTAGGGTTGGGTAAGTGACGCAAGCAACTAATCCTGGTGGGCAGGGACCCACCCCCGATATCAACACACGCTTAGCCCTTCTGTTGTTGCTGTGTTCATGTTTCCGCCCAGTGCCGCTCTGTGGCATGCGTGACGTTGTAAACCTGGCCATGTATGAACGTGTAAACAAAAGTACGGACAGGCTGTTTGCAACAGACCGCGCTGCTTCAGCACTCGTGAAATCAAATGAAATGCAAACACGAGCATTCCCCCGCAGAGCAAGGGAGAAAATAAAGCGTTGTTTGTAATCAACATAAGTTATTCATCCTGCATGCAATGCGCGTTGTTTCCTTGCAACGGCAGTTCGTCTAACAGAAATTAACTTAAAGGGAATTTAGAATGTTTTTAAAATAATGGAGTGCATTTATTGGCATGCAAGGGAAATGCATAGTTAAAATCGAAAGATTGAAAATTCATAAAAGGTAGATAATTCTAGATATAACTGGCCTATCAATCGCACAGAAATTAGATCCAGTGTGCTGTGTTATGCATTAAAACTCCAAATAATGTCTAAAATGAATTGCTTTTTCATCCGTGAGGACACTACCCTCCTGTGACTCGAACTCGGATCTTTAGCTCCCGAAGCTGGAGCTTAGTTCGCTGCTCCGCACTAATTCGGAGATAGACGAGCAACTAAAGCTCGGGTTGCATGCTACGCTCATCGCACGGACCTTTGTGTTTTTTTTTCATTCTGGAACCCGGATCCCAAAACGAGTCGAGTGTTTCGGGGAGGTTATGAGGATTAGTGTTTAATAGAGGTTGACGATCCAACAGAATAACTGGGAGAGCCGAGCCAAGGGACGCCCTCGCACAAGCCAAGCCCTGGAAATGTTTGCCCTGCAAAACATTGTATTGTTTTGTAATAGCATTTATATATCACTTACTACCCCTGACGAGGAGTCAAAGGGCTTTTTCTGGGAGTAGAACGCTACTCCTGAATCAATAAGGATTGGTGGTGAATTAGTATAGTGCAATATGAAAGTAATTTGAGTGGTGGATATTAATCAGGTATTTGGATTGAGAAAGATAGCGAAGGGATAGAACAGGGTAAAATGTTAGCATGTATATAGCGTTTGGTACCCTGATGGGGTGTTGAAGCGCTTTTTTGGTGAGTAGCACTGTTAGACTTGGTATCTTTTGGCGTTTCCCCAGACTTTCTGCTTTCTGACCTCCCGGTTTTGACTCTGTTTTTGCTGGTGTAATGACTCTGCACACTTTACTCACTGCTGTCCAGTGGTAAAGTGCAAGTGCTCCTCTATAAAATGTGTTATGGATTGATATTTCCATGTTTGGCTTATTTGATCTATGTGTCAGACCCTAGTAAAGTGCACTGCGAGTGCCAGGGCCAATGGATCAAATGCTGTTGCTGGGCTGCAGCACTGAATTGTGCCACCCACGTAAACAGCCCGTAAAGTGTATCTCTGGCCTGCCACTGCAGAGCCTGTGTGCAGCCTGGGGCTGCAATGACGACTTGGCAAGTGCACACACTTGTAAGTCCCTAAACCTTCCTTTTTCTACACATGAGTCACCCCTAAGATAGGCCAAAGATGCCCCATTGGGAGGGTGCGTTGTTGGTAAGAGGCAGGACATGCCCTGGTGTGTGTGGCATGTCCTGAATTGCCGCCTACTTCGTTTTTCACTATTGCACGGCTACCTGCTCTCCATAGGCCAGACTGGGCAGTTTGATCATTACACCCCATGATCCTAACTGACTCAGGGAACACAGTAGAACTTCCAGTTTAGTATGCCTGAACTCAGAATGATAAAATACATCTTTTAGTTAAGTTGGTTTTAACCTTCTGTGTTTGAAAATGCCACTTTTAGAAGTGGGCATTTTCTGACCTAACCATCCAGTCTGCCTCTGCTAGCGTGTGTATTTGCTGCCTGGTTTGTGAGTGACAGGGCTGGGGGGAGACAGGGTGATTCAGCCAGGCTGAATAGACACATCTACACCTAGATGGGTGGGAGGAGTAGCGCCTAGGTCTGACTAGGGCAGAGCTCACCTTCCATAATGCTGGCTCCACCTCCCGTGGTGCGTCTGAGGACCCTGGCCCTCACTGACAAAGAAAGGAGGTGCACCCTGACAGAATGCACCCCAAACTCGTTTGAACTAGGTCCAGGCCCCTCTGCCTTCAGAGGACAAAGGATTTGCTGGTATAAATATTGGGGCCCAGACCCCAAGACTTTAGATCTCACTGGAATCAAGGAACCTGACAAGAAGAAGAGCTGGAAGAGATGCCAGGAGGAGTAACGCCCCTTTGCTGTGTTGTTGCTTTGTTGGGTTGGTCTGCAGCTGCTGCTTCTCCCTTGGGCAGTGAAAGGACTGGACTGAACTTTCTTTACTTGTCCTGAGTGTCTCCAAGGGCCTGAAACTGAGCTGGCCTCCTGTTAAGAAGTCTCAGGGAATGCAAAGACTTCACCAACCTCTGGGTACCACCTCTGGAACCATTGTTTCAGTTGACACAGAGGAAAGGGAACCGCGACCGACTCTGTCATCTGACTCCGACACTGGCCTTGTGTCCCGAAGGCACCGAAACAAAGCACTGTCTCGCCCTGCATCGCCCCCCTCAATCTCACTGACGCCGTCCTGGACGATCGCCACCGAGTCGTTGCTCGCACCACATCGAGGGGCACCGCATCCTGCATCGCCTCGCTTCACTTCGCTGGCCTGAGCTCACCGATACCGTCGCCGCGGGCTCGACACCCGTAACCGCCTCGTCACGTACAGCTGTCCGGCTCGGCCAGCACCGATTCCCGCCAACCGGCTCTGTCGCTGCATTGTAACTTGCCAACACCACATCGAGCACAGTCTCGCCCTGCACCACCCGCCTTGGTCTCACCGACGCCGTGTGGACGACCGTCACCGAGCCGCTGCTCGCACCGCATCGAGAGACACCACACCGTGCACCGCATCCACTTTGCACTGTAACCGCGACGGACGCCACAACCAGTTCTTTCACCCACATCGCAACTAGCCAGCACCGCATCGAACATCGTCTCGCCCCGCACCGCCCGACTTGGTCTCACCAATGCCGTCTGGACGATCCTCACCGAGCCGCTTCTCGCACCGCATCAAGGGACACAGCCCCGTGCACCGCTCCCACTTTGTATTGCAACCACGATGGATGCCAAGACCGACTCGCACCTTCTTGTGAGCCGCCGTAAGAAAGGTACTGTAAACGATTCTGTTCTGCTGTTGCTGGCCCGTACCAAGGTGGTCAGCTAGAACTCTGAGACTGTTGTTTTCAGCATCGCGGAAGGCTCGGACCGAGCTACCGACTCATACGAAATATGTTTTCAACGTAACTTTGCAATTTTTAAAGACATTTTGCAACATAACTATTTTTAAAAGTTCTGTACTGTGCATATTTATCGTATTTGGTCTTGTTTGAGTATATAAAAATATTGGATATTTTTTTAAAACTCGTGTGGTGTCCGTTTGTAGTGCTTACATTGTGTTACTGTTGGTTCTGTAGTAGGGGATCTCTGTGTATAGTCATAATCTCGTGAATAGTCCCGCTCATGAGCGTGGACCCCGGAGCAATCAAAAATAATCTCTTAAACTGTCTAACAATGCAGTCCTACACAGACACTTAAGAGAGAATTTAAAGACCTATACTGCAGCCTATATCCACAAGCTACACTGTCCAGTACTTCAACTAGACATTCCACCAAAACCACACACAGCAAAGCCTGCCAAGTTTTTTTTCACAGAGAAAAACGTTCCCTTTAAACAGCAAAGCCTCTGGAATGATAGAGAGGAAGGGAAGGACAGACAAGCCCTATAGGCTGCCATTATGTGGCTCAAAAAGGGATACCGTGCCTTTAAGGAAACTTTCTAGAACTTTCTCAGTATCCCAGAATGCCCAGCAGGTCCCATTTACTTTCAGTTCTTTTTTCCGGCTCCTGCTAGCAGGACCCTGGAGCATTGAGCTCTCCCTTTTTGGGTTTAGTTTAAGAATTTTGCACTTTTAAAGTGTGTGAGTGTTTACACTCGACGTGTTTTGGTGCCCTCTTCCTTCTCTGGTATTCTGGGCACTCCTTTTTTTGTCTAAAATGCCAGCATTATTTGATAAATGCCTGGAGTGCTCAAGGAAGAAAGCCAAGTCGGACCCACACTCTGTGTGAATCCTGTGCCTCCCTTCTCCTCACCTTCCTGAGAAGTGTGAGATTTGTCAGTCCTTCACCTCCAGGACCCTGAGAGACAGAAAGAAGATCAGGCTCCAAGGAATGGAAGAGAGAAGGCTGCAGAGTCAAGGTGGGTCTGGGCAGGCTGGATCTGCTTCCTCTGCCCATGCTGAGGCCTCTGAGGTGCTCCCCAGTGCCAAGAAGGCCAGATAACGTTGCCGTTCTCCGTCGACGTCGATCCCATCGACGACGGCGTCGAGAGGCATGACGGCGGTATGCTCCCCTTCTCCCCAGGGCTCTGGGTCGAGGCGACGTCGACGTTCGGCATCAAGGGGACTGTCGAGGCCGCCGTCGAGGTCTTCATCATCGTTGGCGTCATCATCTTCGACGTCATCGTCGACACCTTGACGTCGTAAGGATTCCAGTCGACGTCGGCGCTCGCCGTCGAGGCAACACCGCCGTTCGCCCTCGCCATCGACTCGGCGCTCGCCGTCGAGGCGACGACGCAGTTCGCCCTCGACGTCGACTCGGCGATCGGGGTCGAGAAGGACCCATTCGCCGTCTAGGCACAGATCTTCAGAGTCGAGGAGACGACACCCGTCGACGTCGAGACGGCGTTCGTCGATGCCGAAGAGGCGCTCAAAGCCGAAGAGAAAGAGATCATCCTCCAGGAGGCGTTCTGAAGCCAGGAGTCCGCCCCGATCTTCAGGGGCACGACGGCGACGTCGGTCACCAACAGGGGGCCGTGCCTCTCGGTCTCCTACGCCGAAGAAGATGAGGTCACTGGGCTCGGTGTACTCTGTGGTGTACTCTCATCCCAAGCCGAGGTCACCTACACCTCCTCCACCACTGCCTAAGGAGCCGTCGCTGTGCACTCCTTCGCCACCACCTCCTCCTGTGCCTCCACATGCACCACCACGGGCTCTGAGATCGGTTTCACTACCACTCCTCCCTACGCCGCCTAAGGGGGCACCTCGGCCGAGGCCCCGGTCAGCCCACCGCCGCAGATTCCTCCGCAGGTACCAGCAAAGCCGGCGCCGCCGCAAGCACCTGCCGGACGTCTAAGGCCTAGGAGACCTAGATCTCGCTCCGGACGGAGAGGGAGATGAAGGAGTCGCCGTCGCTCATCAACAAGATCAAGACGACGCCATAGGAGGGGTCGATCTAGGTACAGCACGGAGTCGTCCAGTGCCAGGGATTACTCTCCAACTCTATCGGGATCCCCTCGGACGAGGGTATTCCCTGTGGACGACGTGGTTTCCTTTCAGGAAGTCTTGTTGAGGGGTGCGAGCAAACTGGGCATCCAACTGACTGTGCCCACGCCGACGACCTCGGTGATATTCGAGACTCTCCACAAAAAGCACCTGTCGAGACCTCTGTTGCCTTTGGGACCAGGGTTAGTGGAGCACGCCATGGAGCTCTTCCACACTCCGGCGGTTACGAAAGCAGCTCCCTCCAGGTTACAAAAGAAGTACATGGCTCCTGATGCAGACCCGGCTTTCCTCCGATTGGATCCAACCCCGGGCTCCGTAATTGTGACGGCGGCAAGGAAACAACATGCCACCACCCCATCCTCCAATGTGCCTCCGGACAAGAGAGCCGCTGGTTGGATTCAGCGGGCAGGAAGGTGTCCGGGACGGCCGCTACCTCTATGAAGGTTGCCAGTGCTTCTGCGCTGTTGGGGCGCTATGACCGGGCCCTTTGGGAGTCCCTCCAGCAGTTCGCCGACCTCCTCCCACGGGAAAAGAAGGAGGATTTTATGGAGATCCTGAATGAGGGATTGCTGGTGGATTCATCGCTCCTGGCAGCTAATGGCTACTGTCATGGAGTGAGTCAGAGATGCGACGCTTGGCTCAGATTGACATCACTGAAGCCGGAAGCCCAACAGAGGGTGGCCAACCTGCTCTTCTCGGGCGAGACCCTTTTCGGGAAACACGCCGACGATGAAATGGCCTGCATGAAGGCGGAGGCTGGGACTCTGACGGCGGTGGGCTTGGAGAAGCCCAAGGACCAGAAGAAAAACTACCGCCCGTTCCAGAGACGGTACGGGGCGCAGGGCAGAGGGCAAGGTCAACGGTCTGGACAGCAGCAACAGCAGCATCAGTTCCAGAGGAAGCCCTTCCAGAAACGGCAGATGGGCAGGGGTGGTCAGCAGTCGGCCACCGCAACCAAAGGCCCGGCCGGGTCTAGACCCTGAGCGATTACTTCCCCTTTATCCGTTACCCGCTCCGGGGGGGGGGGGGGAGCGTTCAATATTTTCTGGCAGAGTGGAGAAAAATTACTCCGGACAAGTGGGTGCTGAATATTGTTTGCAATGGATACAGTCTTCGGTTCGTCAGCACGCAGTTTCAGCTGCGCGAGCTCCAGGCGGAGGCCAATACCCTGTTAAGAAAACGGGCGATAGAAGACGTCCCTCTGTCTCAAAGGGGAAGAGGTCTATACTCACGGTTCTTTCTAGTCCGAAAAAAGGACAAGAACGAGTTCAGGCCTATTCTGGATTTGCGGCAAGCAAACAAGTGGATTCGCAGAGAAAAGTTTTGCATGCTGTCTTTGCACCAGATTTACCCTCAGCTGCAAAGGGGAGACTGGTTGTGCGCGATAGACCTACAGGATGCGTACTTCCACGTGCCCATCGCACAGAAACACCGGAAGTTCCTGCGATTCCAAGTCGACGCCAATCACTATCAATATACAGTGTTGCCGTTCGGGCTGAAGTCAGCGCCCCAGGCGTTTTCCAAATGCATGGCAGTGGTGGCGGCACACCTGAGAAAGAACAAGGTGTTTGTCTACCCGTATTTGGACGATTGGTTGATCAAGGCATCCTCCTTTTCGGAAGCGCAAGCGCACTTCCAGAAGACGTCCGTTCTCTTGAACAAGCTGGGGCTGCACATCAACATGTCCAAGTCTGTTCTGACTCCGGTCCAGTGCCTACAGTACTTGGGAGCCACCATCAATACGCTGCCTGCAAGCGTGTCTCCTTTGGAGGAAAGACGTTTATCACTCCTTCGGAAGGCTCAGGCTCTTATGACCGCTCCATCTACGACAGTGAGGACGGTGTCTTCTCTACTGGGGTCGATGGCCTCCTGTATCTTCCTCACGCCACACGCACAGCTTCACATGAGACCGCTGCAGGATTGTCTGGAGGATCAGTGGGACCAGAGGAGAGGCGGCTGGAACGACCAGATACTACTGTCTCTGCATGCTCTACAGTCTCTGAAATGGTGGTGTTCAGCGGAGAATCTCCTCAAGGGGGTTCCCTTCCACAAGGACATTCCCACTTAGACTATCGTGACGGATGCTTCTCTCCACGGATGGGGAGCGCATTCCGGGGAGTTACAGATCCAGGGAACGTGGTCTCCGATGGAGTCCACGTATCGCATCAATTTTCTGGAACTCAGAGCTGTTCACTTGACACTTAAGGCCTTTCATCCGTCCTTCGAGACCAACTCTCTGCTTGTACAGATGGACAATACGACCACGATGTATTACCTCAACAAGCAGGGGGGCTCGAGATCGCGCACCCTGTCGCAGGAGGCGCAGGCGATCTGGCACTGGCTTCTTGCCAGAGAACTGACGATAACGGCTACTCATCTACCAGGTGTGCAGAATGTTCAGGCAGACGCACTGAGTAGACTGATCCAGGAAAACCACGAATAGGTCATAAACGACGAAGTGCTCGGAGACGTCTTCAACAGGTGGGGCACTCCAGACGTGGATCTGTTCGCCACCGCCGAAAACAGCAAATGTCGAAACTTTGCATCCAGGTACCGCCAGCAGGGAACGCGGGGGGATGCGTTATGGATCAATTGGTGAAACAGCTTTCTGTACGCTTTAACACCCATTCCCCTGATTCCGGCCGTGCTCATCAAGCTGGCCCAGTCCAGGGCGCGGATGATCCTGATTGCCCCGGAATGTCCCAGGCAGTGGTAGTTCACGGACCTGCTTTACCGGTCTCTCCTTCCTCACATTCGGCTGCCGTGCCGGCAGGACCTTCTCACGAAGTTCGGGGGCAGATGGTGCACCCCAATCTATTGTCTTTGAGTTTGGCGGCATGGCTCCTGAGATAGTGCAATATGGCCATTTGAATCTCCCTGCAGAGTGTATGGACATACTGAAGGAAGCTAAGAGACCTTCCACTAGGACTTCCAATGCGTACAAGTGGAAGAGATTTTGCATCTGGTGCAAGTCCAAGAATTATGATCCAACGACATGTAAGGAAGATGTCATCCTTCCGTACCTTCTGCATTTGGCGCAGTCTGGCCTTAATGTTCATTCTATTAAGGTTCCTCTCGCTGCGCTGACTGCCTACAGGAAATGCCCTTCGCAGACCTCCTTCTTCCAGATCCCTGTGATCAAGGATTTTTGGAAGGCTTGAAGAAAGTGTTTCCTCCTGTACGACTTCCCTCGCCTTCATGGGAATTGAATGTGGTGCTGTCCGGATTGATGAAGGAACCTTTTGAACCTATTCATAAGGCTTCGTTGCAGCACCTGTCCTGGAAGGCGGCGTTCCTCGTGGCCATTACATCGAGTGAAATTCAGGCGTTGTGTGGCCAAGAACCTTATACTGTATTTCATGCTGCTAAGGTTGTTATGCGTACTAACCCTAAATTTCTTCCTAAGGTTATTTCTGATTTCCATGTTAACTAGACCATAACTTTACCTACGTTTTTTCAGAATCCTTCCTCTCCAGCGGAAAGGTCTCTATATTCCCTGGATGTCAGGAGGGTGTTGAAATTTTATCTGGATAAAACCAAGGATAATCGTAGGTCAGACCAGTTGTTTATCAACTATGGATCGGTCAGGATAGGTCTTGCTACTTCGAAACAGTCTATTTCGAGGTGGATCGTGTCCTGTTTACAGTTCTGTTATCAAAAGGCTAATAAGACCTTAGGGGGGTAAACCTAAGGCTCATTCCACCAGGGGCAAAGCTGCCACGACTGCTTTGTTACGCAATGTTCCCATTGCAGAAATCTGCAGGGCGGCCACTTGGAAATCGGTCCATACCTTTTCTAAGCATTACTGTCTGGACACTGATTCCAGGGCAGACCCTGAGGTTGGGCAGGCTTCGCTGCGAAATCTGTTTGCACAGTAGTGGTGTGGTACTCATTTTCTCTCCACCGCCGCTTTGGTGTGGGGATGGGCTTGCCATTCTATTCACTAGATTATGACTATACACATAGATCCCCTACTACAGAAGGAGTAGTTTCTGTCTTGTAACTCCAGTTCTGTAGTAGGGGTATCTCTGCTATAGTCATAAGCGCCCGCCCTCCTCCCTGGTGGAGTCAGATGTTTATGTACGGAATGCTACAGGTCTGGCGTTATACGCTTCCAAAAAGAACTGAAAGTAAATGGGACCTGCTGGGCATTCTGGGTTACTGAGAAAGTTCTGGAAAGTTTCCTTAAAGGCACGGAATCCCTTTTTGAGCCACATAATGGCAGCCTATGGGGCTTGTCTGCCCTTCCCTTCCTCTCTATCATTCCAGAGGCTTTGCTGTTTAAAGGGAACGTTTTTCTCTGTGAAGAAAACTTGGCAGGCTGTGCTGTGTGTGGTTTTGGTGGAATGTCTAGTTGAAGGACTGGACAGTGTAGCCTGTGGATATAGGCTGCATTATATGTCTTTAAATTATCTCTTTAGTGTCTGTGCAGGACTGCATTGTTAGACAGCTTAAGAGATTCTTTTTGATTGCTCTGGGGTCCACGCTCATGAGCGGGACTATTCACTAGATTATGACTATAACAGAGATACCCCTACTACAGAACTGGAGTTACAGGACAGAAACTCCTCCTTATGCGCAAATACTTTACACACTGCCTCTAAGATAAGCCTGACTGCTCGTGCCAAACTACCAAGAGGGTGAGCAGGGGTTATTGTAGGAGTGTAACTACCTTATCCTGACTAGAGTGGTGGTTCCAGCCTGACTTCGGTGCAAACCTTAGCCAACCCGGAATCCCATTTCTAACATTGGTTGTCAGCGCTGAGGATAAGACTTGTGTTTGCACTTGACTTGCAGTGATTGGTGTACACTACTACCATATCTCAGACCATTACGTACTAAGTACAGGTTCTTTATTTTTTTGGGCCTATTTTGGATCTTGCCAACTTTGAACTTGCTACTTCAACATGCCTGAATCTAGAGCATTGTCAGTTGCATCAATGGAAATTGCCTTTGAGGAGGATAGGATGGAATCCTACAACGTAAAGGAATTGAAAACCATTTGCAAAAACCTGAAAGTCCAGGTCAGAGGCCTCACAAAGAAGGAGGAGCTACAAAAGGCGCTGAGAGCCTGGGTAGCAGCCAGACAGACATGCCAGTGGGCAATCTGGTGATCTCACTGGAGAGGCAGAGGATCCTGTACCGAGGGGGGATGTGCTTTTGGGAGGGGGGAACATTCCCGGCAAGGCAGCAGTAGCTTGTCCCCAGAGGAGCTGGAGGACAGACTGGAAGCAAGAAAGTTTGAATTTGAGAAACTCAGAATAGAAAGTGAGAGGGAAGAAAAAAGAATAGCCTTGGAGGAAAGGAAATTTATACTGGATCATGAGATGATCATCAAGCAGCTGAAGCTAAAGATTAGAAACAGCTCAGATGGTGGCAGCAACTCTTCAGCACACACAGGCAGGATTGTACACATCCCCAAGAACATAGGTAAAAAGTACAAGAAGGGTGATGACATTCAAAGGTGGTTTCAAGGGTACGAGTCGGCTATTCATATGAATGGGGTTCCTGAGAGGAACTGGGGAGCGGGGTTGTGGCCTCTCTTTCCTGAGAAAGCTAGGGATACCCTGATAGCTTTGGGTAAGGGGCAGGACCTCACCTATGCTGACATGAAAGACGCTCTCCTCACCAGGTATGGACTCACTCCTGAGAAGTACAGGGAACAGTTTAGGTCCAGTAAGAAGTCTGAGACCAAGACTTGGTTGGAATGTGTGGATATGTTCGCTGGATGGCTGGGCGAAGGGCAGTAATGTAACTGATTTTCAGGGGCTCTATAATTTGATTGCATGGGAGTACTTGTCTAGTCTATGTTTTGCAGATCTGCACCAGCACCTAGTGGACAGTAGGCTAACTGACCCCAAGAAGCTGGCTATGGAAGCAGACCGCTGGGTGAGTACCAGGGTCCACAAGAAAGCGTTTGGGGAGACTCAGCCAAAGGTTGTCAGGGTCCCCAGCAGAAGAGTGAGGGACAAGGGTAAAAGTCAGGAGTTCTCTAAAGGGCCCCAAACTAGTACCCAGGGTAAAGGTTCCCAGTCCCCAGGTGATAAGAAGAAGAAAGGGGTCTCTACAAGGAAGCCTGATGAGACTGGTCCCGCAGGTGTTATGCATGTGAACAGGTGGGTCACATGAAGGGGGATCCCAAGTGCCCTAAGGGGCCGCAGCCACCCACCGGTGGACCGACCAAGGTGTTTGGAGAGTGTAGCGCTTGGGGAGGAGGGGTGCCCACTGGAGGGTGGGGATCCCGCAGAGATGACCCTCGTCTCACTAGGAGACAGTGAGATGGTCCCAGGGACCAGGTGCCCCGTAACACAAAGAAATATAGCACATGGGTGACCATAGACGGGAAAAGGGTAGAGGCTCTCAGAGATACTTGAGCCAGTGTGACCTCAGTCCGGTGTCATCTGGTCCCTGAGAAGCTGATAATTCCAGGGGCATTCCACCAAGTAGTTACGGTAGACAATTCAGAGCGCCAGTGTAAGATAGCACAGGTTCCCTTTGAATGGGGGGGGGGGGGGGGGGGGGGTCTCCGGTCCCTTGAGGATAGTTGTGAGCCCTTCCATGCCGGTTGATTGTCTGCTAGGTAACGACCTGGAACACTCCTTATCGAAGGATGCTGAAATCAGGTCTCACTTGGAGATGCTTGGGTTGCCAGAGTGGGCATGCGTGTCTTCTCGTCAATGGTGGCCAGAGAGTGTGATCGAGAGGACTTGGAGCCTGAAACAGTGGCCCAAGTTCCTACCAAGAGAAAGGGTAGGGGGCGCGGGAAGCCGGCCCCCGCAGTTCCCTCGGACCGGGAGGAGGCAGACCTCGAGGGGGACGCCCCAGTGCCTACAGGGGAACAGGTAGCCGAACTGGGAGACATCTCTGAGTTGACCCATTGGCAGCAAGAAGGGGGTCCCAAAAGGGAGGAGTTCTGCCGCAAGCAGAACGAGTGGCCTACTCTGGAGGGTCTGCGGCAGCAAGCTGCAGACCAGGCAGCTGGTAATCAATCCTTGTCACATCTGATCTACTGGGAGAATGGTCTCCTATACAGCGAGCCTAAGGCCGCTAAGCCTGGGTCAGTCCGTGTGCTGGTGGTACCCCATCGCTTAGGGACATTCCTACTGAGTCTGGCTCAAGATGTGCCTTTGGCAGGACATTTGGGGCAGGACAAGACCTTTGACAGGCTTGTCACCCACTTCTTTTGGCCCCTAATGCGAAGGCAGTCAGATGTGCACTGTAGGTCTTGCCAAACTAGCCAGGCAAGTGGTAAGAGTGGGAGGAAGGTCAAAGCTCCTCTCCAACCTTTTCCTGTTGTTGGAACACCCTTTGAAAGGGTAGGGATAGATATTGTGGGGCCACTGGATCCCAAGACAGCCATGGGAAACAGGTACATCCTGGTCTTGGTGGACCATGCCATCCGGTACCCCGAGGCAATCCCTCTCCAGACAACAACGGCGCCAGTGGTGGGCCGGGTGCTAATGGGGATCTTTTCCCGAGTGGGATTCCCCAGAGAAGGGGTTTCGGACAGGGGGACGAATTTCATATCCAAGTATATGACATCCCTGTGGAATGAGTGTGGTGTAACCTATAAGTTCACCACTCCTTACCACCCCCAAGGATACGGTCTGATGGAGAGGTTCAACCAGACCTTTAAAGCCATGATCAAGGGTTTAACCCACCCCATGAGGCTTAAGTGGGATGTCCTCCTACCATACCTACTCTTCGCGTACAGGGAGGTTCCTCAGAAGTCTCTTGGGTACAGCCCCTTTGAGTTCCTGTACGGCCACTCGGTCAGAGGACCTCTAAGTTTGGTGAAGGAGGGCTGGGAGGCAGCGTCCAGGAAAACTTCCCTGGATGTGTTTAATTACATGCTGGCCTTCCGAAACCAGACTGCCCGCTTCAGGAAACTCGCTCAGGCGAACCTAGAAGCAAGCCATGAAGAATTGGAAGGGTGGTATGACCAGAAGGCCACTCTGGTCGAATTTCAACCTGGGCAAAAAGTGTGGGTCATGGCCCCAATAGAACCTTGTGCCTTGCAGGACAAGTGGACTGGGCCATATGAGGTGGTGGAGCGCAAAAGTGACGTCACCTACCTCCTGAATTTGCAGTCTCCATGGAACCCTTTGAGAGTCCTTCACGTGAACTGCCTCAAGCCCCACTTTGAGAGGTCTGAAGTGAGTATACTCTTGGAGACAGATGATGGGACGGAAGAGGAGAGTGAGCCTCTCCCTGACCTCTTGTCGGTTAAGGAGCATGATGGGTCAATAGAGGGTGTGATCCTCTCCCCTACACTGAATCAAGAGCAGCAGGGGGACTGTCGCCAGTTGTTGGGACAGTTCGCCCCACTTTTCTCTCTGACCCCCGGTGTTTCTCACTGGTGTACCCATGACCTGGGAGTAGGTACGAGAGGTACCCCTTAACTGTAGTCAAGGGAAATGGGGTTGGCTAACCAGTAAAGCAGAGTGTTCCCTTTAAAATGGTAACCGGAAGAGCCGGTAAGTCAGTTAAAAATCATAACTAAATACAAGTAAATATAAAGAATTCTTACAATTTATTGAAGTTACAAATGTTAAAAGAAGAGTGGTCCCAGTGGAACCCACTCAACACAAATAAAACATTAAAAGAGATTTTTTTACTTTTTTGACATTCAATTTTGCCAGCAAGATTGAGTCACAAAGACAGAAAAGACAGTAGGACATAAAGTTAGTACAATACTTTTTGTATATTCGGACTCTATTGGTCACATCTAAGCTATGTGCACTTGTAATATAGTATATCAGCAAAGATGTGGAGATCCTGAATTATACTGAGTGAAGCGTCGACGCGTTTCAGTGGTTTTCCCAAGTTTTGTCCACCTTTATCAATCAATCAATCAATCAATCAATCAATCCAAGCATTTATATAGGGCACTACTCATCCAGAGGGTCTCAAGGCGCTAGGGGAGGGGGATCCGCTACTGCTCGAACAGCCAGGTCTTGAGCTGCTTCCTGAAGGCGAGGTTGTCCTGGGTCAGGCGGAGGTGGGTCGGGAGGGAGTTTCTAGATTATTCCATGTTTATGCTCTCAATATTAGAGTTATGAGGAGGGATCATGTAACTCATATGCGGCTTCTGTTCATATAAGTTCGTGGGTATAAGGTCTATTTTGAACAATTGTGCCCAATGCGTGCCCAATGTGTGCTGTTCCTCTTCTTTAAAATATTAAAATCCAGAGGCGCCTAAGTCATGTCCTCGCGGAATTAGATTCTGTTACTTTAATTTGCTGCATAGGACTGCTCACTTCTCTGGTTGTAGTCAATCTTAAAATTATAGAACCAAAGGCATTTAGTCTCCTCTCATCGAAGCAGAATATGAGTTACATGATCCCTCCTCATAACTCTAATATTGAGAGCATAAACTTGGAATAATCTAGAAATCCAACTTAAGCTCCGTAATCAGACTTCAAGGGTAATTATACTGACCCCAATACCTCGACAGAAAATTTAAGGTGTCTTGATAAAGGTGGACAAAACTTGGGAAAACCACCGAAACGTGTCGACGCTTCACTCAGTATAATTCAGGATCTCCACATCTTTGCTGATATACTATATTACAAGTGCACATAGCTTAGATGTGACCAATAGAGTCCGAATATACAAAAAGTATTGTACTAACTTTATGTCTTACTGTCTTTTCTGTCTTTGTGACTCAATCTTGCTGGCAAAATTGAATGTCAAAAAAGTAAAAAATCTCTTTTAATGTTTTATTTGTGTTGAGTGGGTTCCACTGGGACCACTCTTCTTTTAACATTTGTAACTTCAATAAATTGTAAGAATTCTTTATATTTACTTGTATTTTGTTATGATTTTTAACTGACTTACCGGCTCTTCCGGTTACCATTTTTCAAGGGAACACTCTGCTTTACTGGGTACCCATGACCTGGACACTGGTGACAGCCTTCCAGTAAAGCACAAGATTTACCAGTTGACTGATCGGTCCAGGGCCAGCATCAAAGAGGAGGTCTCTAAGATGTTGGCACTAGGGGTGATTGAGCCCTCACACAGTCCTTGGGCTAGCCCAGTAGACTTTGTCCCAAAGGCTGCTGCACCCGGTGCCACTCTAGAACTACGGTTTTGTGTGGACTACCGTGGGCTTAATGCAATCACCAGGACTGACGTGCACCTCATCCCCAGAGCTGATGAGCTAATTGACCGGTTGAGAGCTGCCGGGTTCCTCAGCACATTTGATTTAACATCTGGGTACTGGCAGATTGCCTTAACCGATGGGGCCAAGGAGAGATCAGCATTCTCAACCCCAGAAGGTCATTTCCAGTTTCTGGTGATGCCCTTTGGGTTTAAGAACCCCCCTGCCACCTTTCAGAGGTTGGTCAATGAGATGTTGGCTCGAATGGAGGATTTCAGTGCCCCCTACCTGGACGGCATTTTTGTGTTCAGTTCCAGCTGGGAAGAACATGTACAGCACCTCGAGAAAGTGTTGAGGGCTCTGCAAGGTGCAGGCCTCACGATCAAGGCTAGTAAGTGCCAGATTGGGCAGGGTTCGGTGGTATACTTGGTACACCAGGTAGGAAGCGGCCAGGTGGCACCCCTACAGCCCAAGATTGACTCCATTATGGCTTGGGAACACCCCAAGACCCAAACAGAGGTGAGAGCCTTCTTAGGTTTCACCGGCTACTGTAGAAGATTTGTTAAGGGCTATGGTACCATCGTTGCCCCCTTAACAGAGCTGACTTCGAAGAAGTAGCCAAGGAAGGTGATCTGAACTGAGTCATGCCAGAAAGCGTTCAATGCCCTCAAGGTGGCCATGTGCACGGTGCCCGTGCTCAAGGCACCTGACTTCTCCAAGGAATTTGTTGTACAGACTGACGCTTCCGAGCATGATGTGGGAGCGGTACTGTCACAACTCAACAAAGAGGGCCTAGATCAGCCTGTAGTCTTCCTTAGCAGGAGACTACTCTCCAGGGAACAGAGGTGGAGTGTCGTAGAAAGGGAAGCTTTCGCTGTGGTATGGGCGCTGAAGAAGCTGAGACCATACTTGTTTGTGACTCACTTCAGGGTTCAGACTGACCACAGACCCCTCAGGTGGTTAATGCAGATGAGGTGTGAGAATCCAAAACTGCTGAGGTCGTCCATTTCCCTACAGGGGATGGACTTTACGGTGGAACAGCACCCTGGTACTGAACACGCCAATGCAGATGGTCTGTCCAGGTTTTTCCGCCTTAGTGAAGAGAACTCCCCGGAGGGTGGGTAGGTCTCCCTACTTTCAGCTGGAGGGGGTATGTGTTAGACTTGGCATCTTTTGGCGTGTTTCCCCTGACTTTTTGCTGTCTGACCTCCTGGTTTTTACTTTGTTTTTGCTGGTGTAATGCCTCTGTGCACTTTACTCACTGCTGTCCAGTGGTAAAGTGCAAGTGCTCCTCTATAAAATGTGTTATGGATTGGTATTTCCATGTTTGGCTTATTTGATCTATGTGTCAGACCCTAGTGAAGTGTACTGCAAGTGCCAGGGCCTATAGATCAAATGCTGTTGGTGGGCTGCAGTATTGGAATGTGCCACCCACGTAAACAGACAGTAAAGTGTAACTCTGGCCTGCCAATGCAGAGCATGTGTGCAGCCTGGGACTGCAATGACGACTTGGCAAGTGCACACACTTGTAAGTCCCTAAACCTTCCCTTTTCTACATATGAGTCACCCCTCAGGTAGCCCAAGGTGCCCCATGGGCAGGGTGCATTGTAGGTAAACGGCAGGACATGCCCTGGTGTGTGTGGCATGTACTGGTAGTCAATTACAACCTATTTTGTTTTTCACTACTGCAAGGCTACCTGTTCTCCATAGGCCAGACTGGGCAGTTTGATCATTACACCCAATGATCCTCACTGTCTCAAGGGAACACAGTAGAAATTCGAGTTTAGTATGCCTGAACTCAGAATGATAAAATACATCTTTTAGTGAAGTTGGTTTTAACCTTTGTTTAAAAATGCCACTTTTAGAAAGTGCTAAACAAAAAAGATGTACCTTCACAACCACTTAGTTTGAAAAATTATTTAGAACGGAAATAAACGCAAATAGATCCGTTATTCCTAGCCTTTGACTTTGGCTAATTAGTATTTAATTATTCAACACATTTATAAAGAAAAGGACATGTAATCAACTCAACAGAGAATACATTTTGGTGATGTCCTACTAACAATACACAAAGCAACTAAAGAAATCACAAATCAATTGTGCACATTTGCAAAAAAGAAAATACACAAAAATCACAAATCTTATCAACAACATCAACAAATATAACATGTAGTGATCTAATCGTCTACCTGGTGAAAACAGTTGGAATATGATGAAATCATTCTTGCATGTTTACACAATTCATGAGACAAGAGAATGCAACTGTTACAAGTACAATTACAAATTGATGCAAAGATTTCTATCAAATCGAGATTCAAGCTGTACTTAATATAGTGGCCGACGCGTTTCAAGTCTCGGTTTTTGAAATTACCGGACTCTCATCAGGGCTGGATGAGTCTTTCGGAAGTAAGCCAACTGTTTGCAAGAAAAACAAAGAAACTGATTGGAACTAGTCTTCCCAGACAGTCTATAACACAAAGCAGTCATTTAAACGTGAAAAAAAATGCTTCATACCTGGTCAGTGACCAGCGGGAATTAAGCTGCAAATGTGCACAATTGATTTGTGATTTCTTTAGTTGCTTTGTGTATTGTTAGTAGGACATCACCAAAATGTATTCTCTGTTGAGTTGATTACATGTCCTTTTCTTTATAAATGTGTTGAATAATTAAATACTAATTAGCCAAAGTCAAAGGCTAGGAATAACGGATCTATTTGCGTTTATTTCCGTTCTAAATAATTTTTCAAACTAAGTGGTTGTGAAGGTACATCTTTTTTGTTTAGCAATAATCGGCCCTACCTTCCTTCCCCAAACCTGCTGGGCCAATCCCCTTCTTTGAGTAACTTTTAGAAAGTGGGCATTTTCTGACCTAACCATCCAGTCTGCGTCTGCTAGCGTGTGTATTTGCTGAATGGTTTGTGAGGCACAGGGCTGGGGGAAGACAGGGTAATTCAGCCAGTCTGAATAGGCGCACCTACACTTAGATGGGTGGGAGGAGTAGCGCCTAGGTCTGAATAGGGCTGAGCTCACCTTCTACAATGCTGGCTCCACCTCCTTTGGTGCGTCTGAGGACCCTGGCCCACACTGACAAAGAAAGGAAGTGCACCCTGGCAGAATGCACCCCGAACTGGTTTGAACTAGGTCCAGGCCCCTCTGCCTTCAGAGGACAAAGGATTTGCAGGTATAAATATTGGGGCCCAGACTTCAAGACTTTAGATCTCGCTGGAATCAAGTGCCCTGCCAAGAAGAAGAGCTGGAAGAGCTGCCAGGAGGAGTATCGCCCCTTTGCTGTGTTGTTGCTTTGTTGGGTTGGCCTGCAGCTGCTGCTTCTGCATTGGGCAGTGAAAGGACTGGACTGAACTTTCTCTACTCGTGCTGAGTGTCTCCAAGGGCCTGAAACCGAGCTGGCCTCCTGTTAAGAAGTCCCAGGGACTGCAAAGACTTCACCAACCTCTGGGTACCGCCACTGGAACTGTTGTTTCAGTTGCCACATAGAGACGGGAACCTCGACCGACTCTGTCATCTGACTCCGACACTGGCCTTGTGTCCCAAAGGCACCGCAACGAAGCACTGTCTTACCGTGCACCGCCCGCCTCGATCTCACTGACGCCGTCCTGGACGATCGCCACCGAGTCGTTGCTTGCACCACACCGAGGGGCACCACATCCTGCATCGCCTCGCTTCACTTCACTGGCCTGGGCTCACCGACGCGGTCGCTGCTGGCTCGACACCCGTGACCGCCTCGTCACGTACAGCTGTCCAGCTCGGCCCGCACCGATTTCCGCACACCGGCTCTGTCTCTGCATTGTAACTTGCCAGCACCGCATTGAGCACCGTCTCGCCCTGCAACGCCCGCCTTGGTCTCACCGATGCCATCTGGACGACCATCACCAAGCCGCTCCTCGCAACCCATCGAGGGACACTGCTCCGTGCACAGCTTCCACTTTGCAGCGTAACCGGGCCGAACGCCACAACCGTCTCTGTCACCTGCACCGCAACTTGCCAGCACCGCATCGAGCACCGTCTCGCCCTGCACTGCCCGCCTTGGTCTCACTGACTGGACAATAGTCACCAAGCCGCTGCTCGCACCGCATCGAGGGACACGGCACCGTGCACCACTGCCACTTTGTATTGCAACCCCGACGGATGCCAAGATCGACTCGCCCTAAGAAAGGTACTGTAAACGAGTCTGTCCCACTGTTGCTGGCCCGTACCGGTGCGGTCAGGTAGAACTGTGAGTCTCTGTTGTTTTCAACATCCCGGTAGGCTCGGACCGAGCTACCGACTCGTACAAAATGTGTTTTCAACGTAACTTTGCAATTTAAAGACATTTTGCAACACAACTATTTTTAAAAGTACTGTACTGTGGATATTTACCGTATTTGGTCTTGTTTGAGTGTATAAAAATATTGAATGTTTTT
This sequence comes from Lissotriton vulgaris, assembly GCF_964263255.1. NCBI lineage: Eukaryota > Metazoa > Chordata > Amphibia > Caudata > Salamandridae > Lissotriton > Lissotriton vulgaris. The sequence continues at coordinate 669,734,582 of NC_141685.1, read as the reverse complement.
CTAAACTCGTGTGGTGTCCGTTTGTAGTGCTTACATTGTGTTACTGTTGGTTATGCGCAAATACTTTACACACTGCCTCTAAGATAAGCCTGACTGCTCGTGTCAAGCTACCAAGTGGGTGAGCAGGTGTTATTTTAGGAGTTTAACTCCCTTATCCTGTCTAGAGTGGTGGTTCCGGCCTGAGTTCGGTGCAAACCTTAGCCAACCCGAAATCCCATTTCTAACAAGCAAGCTACTCCGGAACCGATTACTCATAAGGGGTGTTGAAGCACTTTCTTAGCGAGTAGCACGCTACTCCGGAACCCATAAGGATTAGTGGTGAGTTAGCACAGTAAAATATGAAAGTAATTTGAGTGGTATATATTTTTCAGTTATTTGGATTGAGAAGGATAGCGGAGGTATAGAAGAGGATAAAAGGTTTGCATTTTTATAGTGCTTGCTACCTCTAATGAGGCGTTAAAGCGCTTTTTTCGGCTGGTAGCACAATACTCTGGAACCCATAAAGAATTAGTGGTGAATTAGTTTAGTGAAATTTGAGAAGTGGACATGTTAGTCTTTTATTTTGATTGAGAATGATAGTGGAGGGATAAAAGAGTGAAGGATTTAGACTTTTTGCTTTTTTTTAAGCCATTGCAGTAGAGGGAGGCTTGGGATGAGTAAAAAGGGTTGTGGAGGGGAAGAGTCAGAGGGAAGAGTTTAGAAAGGTTTGTTTTGGGGGATCAGTATAGTAAAAGAGGTGTCAGATGGTGCAAGGAGGGCTAGAGTATGGTAGAGTCTAGAAAGGGTTATTTTGGGGATCATAGTAGTGGTATGGGGTTTGAGATAAATGAGAGAGTGGATGTAGAGGATATATTGAAAGAGGTATAGGGTGAGAAATAGGTTATGCATTGGAAATAGTAGTAGAAAGAGGTTTGAAATGAGTCAGAGAGTTGAGGTAGAAAATATATAGAGAGAGGTATGGGGTGAGAAATAGGATAGTGCATTAGATATGCTGAATTAGAAGAAAGTAATAAATATATAGATCCATAAGTACATGGAACGTTTATAGATGCATAAAGGATGTAAGTATATGTAGACTAAAGATATTGATAGAGGTATAAGGTAAGCAATGAGGTAGTGCATTGAATATGCTTTTTTTGGGGGCGGGGGTGTAATATATAGATCCAAGTACATGGAAGGTATATAGATGCATAAAGGAATTAGGTATAAGTAGATTAAAGATGCGTTCGATAAACCCTGGTGTTGTACTTACATTTTTTATTTTTTTTAAACTTTAAAAAAAAACATAATACAGCAATATACATATAAAGGTACATATCTATAGTACAAATAAATGCCTATATACAGAGGAATATGCTGTAAATTTCTGTGTGCGTATGGTGCTTATGTGGGGCTAATTCTTGAGTAGTTTTCTGAAGATAAGGTGGTTGTCCGTGGATCTTATGTTGGGGGGCAAAGAGTTCCATATTTTGGCTGCTTGAACAGAGAAGGATGTGCCTCCCATTGTTTTTTTCTTGTATCTTGGGATTTTGAGGCGAGGTGCCACTCTATAGGGGATGTTCCTATGATGAATGTGTTTGAACATATTATTCCTGATGAAGAGCGGTCCCATTCCATTATCACTTTGTGGGTGATACAAAGCTGCTTGAATGTGGATCTTCTGGCAACTGGTAACCAATGTAGGGCTTTCAAGGCAGGGGAGATGTGATTTCGCGGTTTGATATGCAAGAGTAGTCTGGCTGCCAAGTTCTGAATCCGCTGTCATCTGTTCATAGTCGTTAAAGGTGATCTGTGGTAGAGGGTATTGGCGTAATCGAGTTTGGAAAGAACAAGTGAGATGGTAGCTTGGACCTTGTGTAGAAATCTCAAAAGGGGGAAGATTCATTGCAGAGTTTTTATAGTAACAAAGCTTGATCTAGCTAGTTTGTCCACTTGGGCATTCATCAATAGCTTGGCGACTATGGTTATTCCAAGGTTTCAAGTTTTTAAAAATGCATTTCTTTAACATGCAACATCTTTGCTATTAATAAGTCACATTATAAATAAATTTAGAGGTAAAGAAGAAAATGGTAGATCGTGAAACAAAATATTGTTGCCTAAAATCACACAGTTTGGTTCAGCTGGGAAGTTGGGATTATTCCCAGGTTTTCTGGTTTTGCTTTGTACAAATCAGCCACTAAATGGGTATTTATTTGTCTCTCCTTTTTACCACAAATATTAATGTTTTGTTTTAAACATTGTGCCCAAGGGAGGCAGGCAGAAGTCACATGAAAGCTTGTGCGTTTTGGGTTCGGTGTAACCAGATCCGTTTTGTTTGAGCCTTAAGTGTCTCACCCACCTCTGGTGGTTACAACTGCCTACCTTGTAACATGGGAAAAAAAGGTTGGAATCCCTGTCACGTCTCTGCATCCTGTAGCTCACAGAAATATCGCTGTGTCGTAAAAAGTATGTGTATAGTAGTCTGTGTCTGTTATGAAGAATTGTTATGCCCATGGGCAAGGTGTGTTCATGTTCTGAAAAGTATCAAAAATAAAATGTAGAGGCTGCCTTTTTACCATGCCACAATCTCCCTGCCGAAAACATAAGGACAAAGCATGAACCTTTGATGTTGGAAAGAGATACCCAACTAGTGGCTGAATTGCACAGCATGAAACTGGAAAATCTGAGATGCTTCCCTGCTTGACCAAATTGTTTGATCTTAGACAAATACTTTGTCACTGAGCCTCCTTTTGTTCATTATCAAATACCATAGCGGTGGTGCTGGAACTATTTAGAAAATGGGGATGCTGCTCAGGGCCGTACTGGGAACCGAAACCGACCCTGGCAAACTGTTCCGCAAGCCCCCAGGAGGGGACGAGGGGGGCAGCGGGGTGTGGCCGAGGTGTTTGTTTGGGCCTGCTTCGGCCGATTTTGTTACAGGGGGCCGATATTGATGGCCCCTTAACGAAACCGGCCCTCAGAAGCCCAAAACCGGCCCCCAGAGGCCTAAAACCAGCCCGCCCTGGCAGGCCACTGGGGAACTGCCCAATGCCCGCTACGGCCAGTCCAGCACAGGTGCTGCCATCAATGTTATATCCTGATGTCATAGGCTTTGTGAAAAATCCAACCATCACGCATAGAACAAGTACAGCAAATGACGCACGCTCACTCAGCAGATTAGTAATGATGTAGTATGTAGCGTTGGTGCATTTTGGAACACACTGTCAAAAATATATTTCCAAAGCATGCTGTGGTAGTGCACTGCCATTTGCAAACAGCACACTTGCATTAAAATGTCCTCTAAATTTGCACCGATTTACAGTTTTATTGATAAAACAACAATGTGTGGAATATGTGGTTTCAGTGAATAATTTTCATTTGCAAATAATCTACAGCCTGTCCTTTCACACACTCTGTATTGTAGCAGCGTTTATACACACTTCACTTTACAAAACCCTCGTAGGGCGTAGTAAGCGAATGAAAAGTAAAACACCAATTTCCATAGTTAAAGAATAAGCAGCAATTTGTCAAAAGACATAGCGTGACATTTGACTGCAGGCTTTAACAGCACAGAAGCATGACAAGATAAAGGAAAAATTTAAAGGCATCTTTGTTACTCATTCATCTTCTGAACTCCAGCAGTTATTTCTGGGGGTGCTGCAGCACCCCTCGTAGCCCTACTTCCAGTGCCTATGTACCATTGCACCTTCAAATATGTAGGTTCAAGGTATGTGCTGTACAAGAACCTCTTTCGTGTTTGATTTAATCAACTGTAATATTGATCTGTGTATAATAAGAATCTAGGCCAATTATAGGATACACATAACACTGACTTGCCTCTTAGTTCACCAATAGCATTGTCATCACAGAGACAACAGGAATATTTCTCTGTTTCTGTTGAAAACTATAAATTTTAATAAAAACTGCAGAATGCTGAGATGCAGTCTAATGTAGTAAGGTGAAACATTTTCATATGTTAAAGAATATCCTTTTTTTAGTTTTGAAGGCGTCATACCTAGGGCTGGGCATAGTTTGCGTAGCGCCACTATGCACACTACGCAGAATTTTGGAAAAAAATTGTGGAAAACGGGGGCGCGTCCTGAGGGTCCATGTGCCCGGGACAGGGGTCCCTCAAGCCTGGGCAGACTCTCTGATCTCCCCGGCCTGGTTGGGTTGGAAAGCAGCGACTAGCCCCCAGGCCTGAGTTCGGGAGTCCCCGTCCTACGGCCTGCCAAGAGTCCATCTGCCCGGGACAAGGGTCCCTGGTGCAGAGCCCCAGAGACCTGCTAGGCTCCCGGGCAGTCCTCCACTGGGCAGATGGGCCCCAGGAGCGCTTGCGGGCCTCCCCATGCCTGAGGCCCAGCGTGGGGTTTCGGAGTCCCCTGAGCGCTGAAGCCCCAGAGCCCTGCAGCCCCAGAGCCCTGCAACCCGGAGCCCTGCAGCCCTGCAGCCCAGCAGCCCCGGAGCCCTACAGCCCCGAAGCCCTGCAGCCCCGAAGCCCTGCAGCCCCGAAGCCCTGCAGCCCCGAAGCCCTGCAGCCCCTGAGCCCTGCTGCCCCTGAGCCCTGCTGCCCCGGAGCCCTGCAGTCCCTGAGCCCTGCAGCCCCTGAGCCCTGCTGCTCTGGAGCCCTGCTGCTCTGGAGCCCTGCAGCCCCGGTGCCCTGCAGCCCCGAAGCCCTGCAGCCCTGAAGCCCTGTAGCCCCGGAGTCCTGGGTCCCGGGCAGTCCTCCCCCGGGCGTCCGGGTCTCCCTCCTCCAGGCCAACAGCATGGCAAAGTGCCCAGGAAGGGCTCCATGGGTCCCGGGCAGTACTCCCCCAGGCGTCTGGGGCTCCCTCCTCCAGGCCAACGGCATGGCAAAGTGCCCGGGACGGGCTCCACGGGTCCCGGGCAGACCTCCCCCAGGCGCCTGGGCCCGAGAGCTCTGGTGGTCCTCCACGTGCCTGAGGCCCAGCCGGGGTCCCTGAGCTCCTGAGCCCTGCCTTGCGTGAGCAGGCAGGAGCCCTACCGCGAAGGCTTGGGTGGGAAGCTGGGAGTACTTTCGATCCCGGCCATCTGGTCGCATTTTTCCCCTCGGCCATCTGGTCGCACGCAATATTTTCCAATGGGGCGACCAGATGGCCGGGCTACCCTGGCAGTCCCGATGAGGTGCCATTCGCCTCCCCGATCCCAGCGAGGGCTCCAGGAGGTCGGGCGCCTGCACGCCTTGTGTCCCCTCTGCCACTCGGTGTGCACGGATTCCAAGAAAGAGAGGTAGCCTTCCTCCGGATTACTAGGGACAGGGTATGCCCGGACACTCCTCTCGGGCTTTCGGTTCTCTGCCGGGGACCAGATGGGCTATGCCTGGGCAACACCTCCCTAGGCATCCGGGGCTCCCTTCTCCAGGCCAACGGCATGGCAAAGTGCCCAGGACGGGCTCCATGGGTCCTCGGCAGTCCTCCCCCGGGCATCCGGGGCTCCCTCCTCCAGGCCAACGGCATGTCAAAGTGCCCAGGACGGGCTCCATGGGTCCCGGGCAGTCCTCCCCCGGGCGTCCGGGGTTGCCTTCTCCAGGCCAACGGCATGGCAAAGTGCCCGGGCCAGGCTCCACGGGTCCCGTCAGTCCTTACCCGGGCATCCGGGGCTCCCTTCTCCAGGCCAACGGATGTCAAAGTGCGTGCGGTCTGGCGAAGCTGAGATGGGGGAAGGGGGCACCCGGGCTTGCCCGCCTGGGCCCCCAGGGGCCCCGGCGTGGAGGAGTACGCACCTCCTCCACGCTAACTAGTTACGCGACCCCCAGCGGTCGGCGTCCAACTTCTTAGAGGGACAAGTGGCGTTCAGCCACACAAGATCGAGCAATAACAGGTCTGTGATTTTACCAGACAAGAGCATTGCATTCACAGAAAGTGCTCTTAGGACTGGAAAGTATAAGGTGTCCAGATGTATCTAATATGGGCTTCCAATAGATTCTTTAGACAAATGAATTTATACGTCCAAATTGATACTGGTTGAACTAGGATTCCCTATTGATCCTCGTCTATGCATTTCAACCCCACACGTTCTTTGGGGTTCGCTTCAGGACAAAGGTTTGGTGAATTCTTAGTGGGAACGACAAAAGGTTTTGATTCAGACTAATCAGTTGTCGAGGTTATTAGGGATTTGTACTTGTGCACCAAATCAAAGGAGCAGGACAGGCTTTATCTGGATTGCTTAAGCTGATCTGTGAGTCTCTGTCATTTCTATTTGTTTATAAGTGGATTCTGGAGCCCAGTATAATTCCTTTACAAAAGCTTGTTAGGGCTCCCTCTGGATCACATCGTAATCCTGCCACATGGAAATCACGACATGTGTCTAATTAACTATGATGAATTCCATATTGAGGATGGTTGGAAAAAAGAAAGCATCTGAGAATTGTTCTAAAATTGTAATAGTCTTGCAAATTGTAAAAAACAGTTGAAACATAAAACCAGAAAATAAGTCAACTCCAATCCATAATGATATTAGAGGAATACCCAGCCCTTTTTTGCAGTTTATCTACCGTGAGGTTATTTTGCATTTTACTGTAAGGTGTTGAGTATATGTACAGCTGCATATATGAAAGCAATGAGCTGGCAAGTACGTGCTTGCTGACGGTGCACACTAACAGGTATAGTTTAAATAGTGTGACTTAAAAATCCACTTATCACAGACGGTATCCCAGTTTTCATTCTAATTAGTGTAACTTTTAAAACTTGTAAAATAGTCTGAATAGTAGTTAGAAAAGTTGATGGACAACCAGAAGCAGTTACGAGGATATCTGGGCTGGGGGTGGCAAGCAGGGGCATGAGGATAGCAGCTGCCCTTCCTCTATAGCATCTCTTAATTAGAACTATGTTTGGGGTGGAGGTATAGACTCCTGGCTCTTTCTGAAATCCCGAAAACCCAACTTTCATTTTATTGCTAGCAGAGGTGGGCAATCCAGGGACTAAAGGGAAATTGTAATGTGAATCCTGAAATGGTTGTTTGCGCATCATAGAAAATACCTAAGTTGTGCTAAATAGATACATACATGCAGTTACATCACATAGCAGCAAAATAACATAACCTGCAGCAACATAACAGCCAATTTAAGACAGCATCTACACCACAAACAATATCAACAACATAGCATAACACACACAGCACATGAATAACATAATATAGATTGCAGCTAGGGGGAACCTGGGGTCCACATTGCTTGCTGATGTCAGATGGGTGATGCTGCAGAGCTCTCCAGGGCGTCACTGGTGCCGCAGGCTTTATTTGTAAGGGGTTGTACCCCAGTTGTGCATGCTTTTACTGCTCTGCGTGTTAATAGATGTCCCTTTCCATGCCTGCAGGAGTGCCTTTGGCTCTTGTTCTACATCACTGTTGCTCTCCAAACCCTGGGTAAGAACTAGCGTAGGGGTGCAGCATTCAACGCCACTTGAACCCAGCCTTACACCTCAACCTAGTAACATTTTAACCCTTTCATGTAAATGCGCTATAAAACAAAATGAATGGATAGCTAGATAATCCATGTAAACTGGTAAATTTACAAAGTGGAAAAATAGGGTGTGGTTGGGAATGTTTAGAAAGCGTATTTGCATGTTGATTTGAAATGCTGCAAAAATGTTTGGTAAGGGGATACTGCACGTTTTGCCCACCCCCACACAATTGGAGGAATGCTTTAGAACTACATTACCCGACAACAATAGAGTGAATGATTATTACTAGCAAGTGGCCTACTAAGTGCAGACCTTCAGGGTATATTGTCTGCTGTAGCAGGTTTGATACTTTCCTTTCTCTATGCCTTCATTCTAAAGCTTGAGATAGTGGGGTTGTACCCCTTTCCAGAGTTCGGTAATGTCATCATCGCATCACAGTATTACCCCAGGATTTATAGTACCCTACTCAAAATGTGGCCTACGGCAATAACATATATATATATTTTTATTTCAAAGTATTTTATTAAGTTTATAGGCAAATACATTAGCAATTCTATTACAAGGTTATCCATACGTAGTTTGTAGAAACAGTGTTTACAGGCACTTTTGAAATATATGTTTTAGCCTAATACTGTTTTGAGTCAGTTGAGAAAAGACACTATAGATGTAAGACTATTTTTGGCGGCTTCCATTTTTGGATTTATGGGTGCTTTCTTTTTTTTAATACTCAAAGGCTTGAAACCAAAAGCTTAAATAAAATCGAATCTAATGTAATGTACAGATTGATTCAATGTACATTATGCGAGTTTTTGGATCAAAAATATTACCCTTCATCAGGTAATAATATGCTTTGGAAACATCATGAAGTTTACCAGAGTTTCCTGTTATTTTTATGTTATGGGATTTTGAACTTCAGCAGGAAAAATCAAGTGGTCTCCCAAACTGGAAGTGATCCACTTTTTCCTGGATACTTCCATTAAAGCTTTCTGGATGAACTTCAACCTCTCACCACCTTCCAGAACGAGCTGATCCCAAACAGAATGCCCGCTCTGACTGCCAAGTTTTACTCATTGGGAGTGATTCATGGCTTGTTACGCAGTTCTGGGATTCTGTTGTATGTATGCCACATCTGGAAGGAAGCACATATGTCATGTGGCACGTAGCCTGTGGCACTCACACTCGCAGCTATGACAGAGTGACAGCTCTTAAGCTGTCCTCACTTCAGAGTCCAAGGTCACACGCCCATCTTTGTTGGATTACACCAGATTCCCACCCACCGAACTGGATAGCCCCTCAGCATTTCATGTGAACAGAGAATCACCAGCTGTACAGGAAAAGGGAACATCAAGTTGCAAGGGAACTTTGTAACACAAGGCACAGTGTTACAAGACCACTGATTTAAGTGGGCTGGGTCTAGCTTTGAAAGGGCTCCCTAGCAAACCTTACATTCATGTCATTAACTTTACTGACAAAAACGCATTGATTATTTAACAATGTTTGTAAAAAAAAACTTGTAAGGTATTCACTGTAAGAGATGCAATCACTGTTTGTGTTTCAAATGTTTTAGTTCATCTTGTATTCCCTAAATAATATTTGCTTTTTCCAACCTGTTGTGTAGTTTTTTCATGCAACACATGACTGTTCTATTGTGCATTCTTTGAACGGAGTTGCCTCCAGGTGTGTAAGTGAGTTCAGGTTGTGCATAAATGTCTATTACGGTGCAAGATTGAAAGCTCTTAAGTGGAGGTAGACGTAAGTGCGGGTCTCACACAGTGCCTGTCAGTGGGTCATAAATGTGTACAGACTACACACACATCCAATCCTTGGCCTCTCTAAAGACCCTGCATAGCAGTGGTCACCTATGAGCTAATGGTGGGAAAAGTGTGAAATATTCAGATGGAGGGTTTTTGAAAATATGTTGAGAAAAAATTGTCTAACAGACTGAGAGACAGCCACTGGTAAGGATGCACAGGCTTATAGTTCAGATGGTTTAAGCAACAACCCTAATAATGTAGACCACCCTGCTTGGAGATGATTCTTCTTTCCATCTCTTTGGCCTCACCCTTTTTAGAGCCTTTTCATCTTTTTCATCCAACTTTAAAGCACTGACCAAGACAGAACAAAACACGTGTTGACTGGGACCAAACCAGAGCTAATGGACAGATGGAATATAACAGCACATGAACACTTTCTTCTGGTAGTTAGCCTGCTCTAAACACCATCTTAATCTGTTCTAAGTTGTTGACAAGGAACAGAACTTTACTACAATACACTGTTATGCGGTCAATAGCATTCGATGGCTCCTTTTGTTCTTCTCTCCCTTTACCATGTTCCTCCTGTCTCACACGAGGATCTCTCTCTTAGTCTCCCGCTCCCACCCCCACCCCCACCTCCCCCAAGCACAACGATATAAACTCACTCATGGATAACAAATTTAACAACAAATCAGAAATTTTGGCAGCAATATTTGTGTAGTAATAGGGTAAATTGCGTAAATGAAGCATGTAAGTAATGAACAACTTTAAGCAGTTGTGCTAAGTTAACAGTAGATCAAGGTAACAACGAGTATACAAGAAGCTCAAACAAATTGCCTGGTTTCTCAGGGCATAATGTTCATGGTATAGTCACACAACGCGAGTGAAGCAGGATGTGATTAGATAAATAACTTGCTCCTGCATTGGGGGCTACCATACAGATGCATTACAGGTTATAATAGACTGCGCACAGGTACATAAGCAGGGCCGAACTGTGGACCCAAACCAGCCTGGCAATCTCAACAGACCAACCCCCCTGCTGTTTTTGCTACTTGGGCTGATATAGCAGCACTGCTGCAAAACGGGGCCCCCAGTCACAAAAACGGCCCAACTACTGCAAAATCAGTCCCCAGCCTTCCAGCCTCCTGGGTAAACATCCAATGCCCGCTATGGCCAGTCCGACCCAGTTCATAAGTTTAAGTCTTTGTCCTAGAAGAACAATTGCCCTAGCCCAAAAAGCCTGGGTGTTCATTTCAGCCTATGAGAGCCATTTTCTTTTGTCCGCACTAGTCTTTGGGCTCGTGGATGGTCCTTCTGTGTGTCCCTTGGGATTTTCAGGTTCTGAGATTCACTCCTAGCAAAGTTACTGCTTCCTGAAGGTCTCTGAAGTGATAAGCTTTGTTCTAATACCTGAAGGCTAAGCCAAAAGGGTAAGTCCACCTGCATTTGATGCACTGACGGTGTAGTTTTTTGGTAACAGGCCTGAATTGTAGTCGTTGGGCTAAAGTCAATGGAGCAATAACTTTGACCACCGAACATGACGCCCCTTGGATGGATACCACCTCCACTTTCTACGCTGCTTGTAGAATTGCATCTTTCACTTTGAAAGAGTGTAGCTTCACTAAGATATCTCTGGGGTACTTCCCCTCACCATGTATCATTGGGCCAACCCGGTGGACTTGGTTCAGTTTAACCTAGGAGTTCCGAGAACAGACCCACCATGAAAGTCCCCAGGTTTGGGCCCGCTGCTCCTTCCTCCAGATTTCGCCACAGGATATTGTTGCACCATGAGCGATTCTGCAGGTGATTGCATTTCCATAGTGTAGCTTCGAGATGCACTTTAATGTGGTCTGAGGAGTTCTCCAGTCGATTCACTCGCTGTTCAAGGGCTGGCTTGTAGTATTGAGGTCAAGTGTACGTGCTCAAATGAAGTCTACATCATGTTGTAGAGTAGTGAATTTCAAAGTGAGATCCATCTGGAGAGCCTCTAGAGAGATGGTGTGGTCTGCTTTAAGTTCTTCCTCCAATTCTTTTTTAAAGTCCTGAAGAGAGGATAGGAGAGTTAGTGAATGCTATTTCGCCTTCTGTGGTTGCAGGTGAGTGTGAGTCTCTTTCTTTAGTTGGATGAAAGTAGCTTGACACTCTGTTTGTTTGCGATTTTATTAGAGGCATGTAGAATATGGCTGCTAACGCAAGAACAGGAGTAGCGAGTAAGCCCCCCCAGGGGGATTGTGGGGAGCCAAGCGGTGGGTTGCGGCCTCCTTGATACTTCGGTGTCCCCCACTGGGCAGCCGGGGAGGCCAATTCGACTATAGTGCAGCAATGTTCCCCTGGTGAGGTCCCATAGAAACAAGGGCTCTGAGTCTGCTTCATTGTCGACTGTTGCGGGGCCTTTACACTCTAATAACGGACCTGGGCCCTTCTAAGATGGAGAGGTTGGTTCCTGGTGTTTCAGCACAGACCTGTTAAGGCTCTCCATAATGCCCTCATTTTTCCAGGGCAGGGTTTATTGATGCTGAGCTTGAAATGTTTAGTAGATGAAGGTGATATTGATAGAAAAACAACAGGTCTGACGCCTATTATTAAAACCACCTTCAGCACCAGAAGGGTGACCTCTGTGTTATACCGTCTCCCTCGTATCTTGTCCCCTCTATCACCTCAAGATGTGGACCAGGGTACCTAAGGTCAAGGCTAGGAGGAGACCCCTGCCTCCATAACAGAGGATGTGGCGGTATTGGGCGGCCAATCATAGGAGATCCACCTGCTATCTGTAGTGTAGGGCTGTGTTTCCCAACCTATGGTATGTGGACCCCAGGGGCCAATGACACGCTACCAGGGTGTTCCGGGGCAGCAGTTTTTAAGCACTGCAAAGTTCCTTGTATAACCAGCAGTTTTTGGGGAACAATAAAAGTGTCAAGATAGCTCAGGTGATTGCTGTACCTGCTAGAGAGAGATGGGAGTTGTGTCTAGTGGCAGTTTTGACTCATCTAAGGTAGCACAGATGGTTCATATACCTTCTGAAAAGGATGAGTACCATGCATTTCTAAGAACTCTATTGTATGTGCATAGCTCAGTGGGTTACTGCTTTTGTCTCAGAGATTCTTTTGCTACTGGGCAGTTCATAAGTTAAAATCGTAATCTAGCACAGCAAGCTATGAACTGCCATCATAGAGCTGCATGCAAACTTCATGGTACAAGTTAGAAAGTTATGTTTTCCCAGTCTTTCATTACCATGATGCTAGTAAAAAACGGTTTGTTTGGATAGAAATAAATTCTTATTAAAATCAACGTTAACCACTGTGTTATATTCTGAATCATGGGTTTGTGCTTACCAGTGTTGATGACATGTGAATCCTACCCTTTGTAGTCCCCTTTGCCTTTTGTAACATTTTCTATACACTGATTTACACGCATATGACTCATTGTCTCTGTATGTGTGTGATGTAAAGTGATTTGACACCTTACACTGGTGTGATAGGTGCTATAAGACAAATGAAACACGTGTGATGGGCTATATAGAGATGAGAGGCAATGTTTGAGGGTGATAGTGAGGGAATAATTGAAGAGCCCCAACAAAGATTGTAGTTTCCTGGTGCACAGTAAGGTGAACATTTACTATGCGTTAAAAGCTAATACAACTGAATATATAATGACAAAAGTCTTGTAGAATGCACCATTTTCCCCCAAGGTTTTCTTGGTGGAAGAGCCCCCAAAGCCCCCCTTTGTTGTGGTCAGGCTCGCTCGCTGCTCTCGCTATGCACCATACGGAGGGCTGGTGTGACATTTGCCAGGGTTGCTTTTGGTTCCCAATCTGGCCCTGGCTGGAGCAGGAGTCTTGTACCGTGAAATAAAACCCAACATTGAATAGTTAGTTGCAGAGAAGCAGCACCAACCTTCCAATTCAAATGTATCGATTTTTGCATATTTTTTCAATAGAAATTAATAATAAAATCTTTAGTAATTCGAGTATTTGTTTGGTGCGTAGTTTTTGCTTGGGGGTCGCTGGCTTCCAGTAGTGACTCAGTGGAGGTCTATAGGAGCCAAAAGGTTGGGAATGACTGGTGTAGGGCACCAAATAGTAGAACCTTCGCAAACATAGTTCTCAAACTCTAGTGCCGGGATTGTCTTCAAACAGCAGCATGTGTAGCCGCAGCGTGTAAGCATGCCCCTTGGTTATCAGTGCGGAAATGACCGTTCCAGGTGCAGTGTTGGTGGAGCACAGCATGGCACGTCCACCATTTCGAAGTCAGGCAGCCCCTGGTCTGCCACGGCACCTCTAGGGATCTAACAGCTACTGCTCATGTGGCCTCCGCATGGGGGCTTGTGGTGCTTGAAGGGGAGTATTCCCAAGAAGCTCCCAGGCTCTCAGAAGGGTGTGTTCAAGCCTTCGCGCGCCGCGGGCTCCCCGACTCTGCCGCATAGAAGTAGAGTAGGCCAGGGGGAGGGAGAGTATTGCTCAGACCGACACTTGCCAGTCCTTTTGTCTTACAGCACCTCGTGCCTTCGCCTGGGCCATGCGGCGATCAGCGGCTGCCGCGTAGATGTGTCTGCAGGGACCCTCTTTGGTTTTTTAGAGGGCTGAGCTGCGCCCCCCCCCCAAGTGCCCTATCATTCATCGCTTCCTTCTCATCTGGATAGGGCTTGATTTATTGCTGACAGGTGCACAATACTTTGAGTTTCTAAACACATGCAGCGAAGCTCGTACAGATCATGTCAATGCGGCCATGATGGTTGGCCCTGCCCCTAAATATACTTTTTTTTACACCAACCTTTAATTGATTGACAACTCTAACTTTTTAACCCTTTTAAATACACCAAAAACATTTATTTAAACTAATGTCTTAAAAACTACTGAAAGTTTGACACAAACTGAGCAAAAGCACTCGCTTGGATAAAGTTCGATTTTGTACCAGTTTGGTGTATGTCTGTTACATTTTTTTAACCTGTATTGGATAGCAAAGAATCCTATGGGAAAAGATCCATTTTCAAAACCCCATGTCCTCAAACCAGGTGAGCATGCATTCAGCTGTGTCCAGTGAGCTGTATATGTTGAACCAAACTTATGGCTATGCCCTTTAGCACCTAGAACATGTGCACATGGCCTTTGGCTTTGAGCAGCAAGCTTGGGATGCAGAGGATGGTCTAATGTCATACTCTGCACCTGCATCATCCACACAAGTTGCGCTCTTTGTCCACCCCATGTGTCTTGTCTTTTGACCTGGTGTGGTAGCACTGTAAATTCTGTTTTCTCCACGACTCACTGCTATAAAAAATAATGCTGATTTTAAAAAAAGAAAACAGAAAAAAAACTGTGTGGCATTGTGAATCCAACACAAAAGGTTGACATGGGAAATATGCAAAACCTACTGTGGCTCCCTTATCATTATGACAAAAATATGGGCATTTTTAATGGTAAGGGGCAATATCTGTCACTCTTGGTCCTATACTTCTTCTGTGAGGTCCGTAGTGGATGTCTTCCTGCCCTTTTTAATGCCACCCCAGTTTACTTCAGGATACAGGCATCAGTGACTTACATCCTGTAATGGCCACCAGAACAAAAATATTGAGATACAGCTAACTGATAAGATTTCCTGGATTTATGGATATTACTGTGTATCCAAATATCTGTATTGGATAAAAGGATTTTCCCTCTTCCTAGCAGATTCGTTTATGTTTGAATGTATGTTAGACTTACCAATTCCAAGATGGCAGCACATCTATTAAGAGTTTTTGACCTAATTTAACTACTTTTTGGCTTCTTTGTGAACGTCATTGAATAGAGTTTCACAAACCCAAAAAAGACTGAAAGTTTAATCAAGCTACTTCACCTCATTTAAGTTTGGTGAAAATGCATCCAGCAGTGTTTGTTTTAGATGCAACAGAAATGCCCTATGGCAATAAACTTAGGGTTCAGGAACTTTGAACACTCTTTCGACCTCTTTGGTTATCCTTCATGAAACTCAAGCATCATGATTGATGATGAAACACACTTTACAAAGGATGCAAACATTTAATTAAATACTTGGATATTTCTGTATTAAATAGTTAAAAAGTTAACTCCCATGAGGAGGCCGATGTAACGATAGCTATCATTAACTCTTTTATGTATGCAAGGGCCTAATCAAAAAATAAGTCCTAAATCTGCACATATAACAGCACTCGTATGAATGGTGGCAGATTTACCATATTTTGAATTTTTAAAGAATCCCAGCCATACATCCGGAGCGCTGTGCCAAATGGGGGTTTCCAAGTGTATGTCTGTAAATATCATGTCATCATTACACGTAATGGGGTGACCTTGTAACCCTCAGAACCTGAGTGGGTAATAGACAAAGTAATAATGGTTCTGTCGGACAGAAATACACACTGCTTTAGTATTTCAATGTTTCCTTTTGCAAGTCTCGTTCCTAACCAGGATATCAAGAGAGGTGTACTAATACATTCACAAACAAACTCACTGACCAAAAAGTAAAAAATGAAAGCAAATTTTTACTCAAATACTTTCACATGTGAAAACAAACTACTTCAATCACTGTCCCTAACAAATATTTAAAACATATATGGCACGAAAACTTTGTGCTAAAGCATAGTACACACTAAAAGCAACAAGTAAAATGTGTTACTTCATATACTTTTTGGAATCAACAACTATATATATACACAATAATCTTGTAGGTACATCAATTCAATCTTGGACCGACAGGGTTTTGAATAGTTTGTTCACGCAAAAAACAACGGGGATTGCGTCTGAATCCTGCCAGTGGGCTGACATGGCTCCAGTCACACAAAAACTCTCCACCTCTAAAGTGCAGTAGGTTTGGGCGAACTGTGAAGTGTATCTGGCACTTTCCTTCCTCGGAAATTGCAAGCTGCTTTGGGGCTAAGTGGCTACATTTCCATGCCTGTTGACTGCTTGAATCACCATCTTTGCAGCTCTGAAGGATAGAGCCTTTCATCTCGAATCATAATATTCCAAACAAAGACCAAATGCACTCGTTCACTTCTATCCATTCACACATACCTTAGAATCGGTCAAGTGCGCCTATTCTTCATTCCTTTTGTATTTAAATTCATGCATAACAGCAGCAACAATACATGGCAAGAGCAAAACTCTGATCATCATGCACAACTTATAAACAACCTCGGTAAGACGTATGACTCACACACAATCAAAAGCGCTCACACAAAGCAGCGAGCTTCAGCATCTTGTAAGGAGAATTAAACCTTATAGAAGTAAAATTAAAAGGCAGTGCGATTTTCTTGAATTCTACAGCACAATAGGGGCATAATAATCACAGCTCCGAGATACACAAACTATCCCTGTTTCTATAACTTCACAGACTTGTTTCTTGGGTCCTGCTTCAAAGTTGTGTTGTTCATGTCGATCATAGCTCATATGGAAGTCTGTGCACCGATCAGACTCTGAATTCTGTATCTATCACCATGCTGCACCGTTTCCCCATGCCAGATTTCACCACAACAAAAAACCTGGGGACACGTAGTAGGGGAGATGGTCATAAATAAATGCTAAACATGAACTACTCGGCGCAGTAAATACTGATTCCACGTGTTATGTCTCATCCAGAGGTGGGGAACTCAGAAAATTATCGTCTGGTACATAAACCAAACAAAAAAGGGAAGCAGTCCTTACCAGGTACTGTAATTATCACCCGAATTCTGCACAACACAGAGTCAGGGTTTAAATCCTCATGTCTTTCTTTATTCCTGTGCTACAATGATATCATTAAGGTACATAAAACTACAATAGATATATAGATGGATAGATACCAGAACCCCCTAAAATTCATAGATTTTGGTTTGGATCACAAGCCATAACTTGCGCAACACCTACCTATGTCAGCTGTAACTCACACACCAAATATTCAGCAAGACTCTGGGAGCTCCTACTAATGGTTCGTAAACTACAGGGGCTATTCTGAGGATGACAGCAAACCCAGTCTCATGGGCTGCAAACCTGGTGGCAAAATCTTAATTTTTAAATAAATAAATACCATGGGGAGTGTCCTGTGGAGTTCTCTACCTTAGCCAACATGTCTAGGATGCTTCCTTTGCCCATTATACACCTCAATTTGCTTGCTGGAGGCCAGGACTGAGTCCCCATAATGACAGCTACAATATCGGTGTTCAAATTGTGGTCAGGGAGCTTTGGGTTAACGAACCCAGCTTTGGGATTGCAGGACTAAAGGACTATGGGAGAAAAAGCTTTTTGCCCAATTGAATTTTATTTATTTATTTAATTTGAAACTTTTTAATTTTTTGTGAATCTAGGCTCATACAGGATCTATGAACTAAAGGTCCATATAAGTCTATACTCCTAATCTTGATTGATAGGCTGGCTCAATTTGAGGCCTACAAAGCCACTTTTCAAATGCTAATTTCTCAAAACTACTGAATGGATTTACACCATACTAAGGAAATGTATTTCTTGAGCAAAGTTCTACTTTCAGGCCAAGGTTGGTGTAATTTTGTTTTTTTCTCTGTCACCTGCTTCCTAAGAAAATTAAAATGGGAAACATCACTATTTTTACTTTTTTGGACCATGTCTCCATTTGTTTTTCCCCAGTTGATTGATGTGCATGAAACCTGTCATGCCAAACCCCAATGAATAAAGGTTTTTCTTTTTACAGTTTAAAGACTCGTGAGAGCTGCAACAGATTTCTTATTCTGACTGCTTTATACTTGTAAACAACTCACGTATTATCAAGAAGCCTCTTCAATGTGACTTTACTTTAAAGCACACATGTAACCCCTTGTATCCTAGTTTTGGTTAAGTATCTTTTTTTTTATACACAAATAAAGATGTAAATATTATGCACTAGATTCACAATCTATAGCAAGCTTGTTCTAGAGAAAATTACACACACTTTGGCATAGACAAATTGGTAATGTTATAGGATTTAGAATCTTTTGGTTGAATACCTATCTGAGATGAAGCACTTGGGCATTATCTCCACCATCACAGAGCACATGATTTATTTGTTTGAAGAAAGGGCACAGGCTAATATTGCACTGAACATTGGGTGTTGGAGCGAAACAGACTTTATGTATGATATAAATAGATCACACCATGAGTGTGCACTGAGTAGGTTGTTGCAGAAAATGGAGATAGGGGTGTTAATCCAGCCCTATATTAGTTCATACTCTACTTTGGAAATTTGTGCGACGTATTACTGGAAAGAAATGTGGCTGGGGGAATTTAGTGTGTCAGTTTATATAACTGTCATAATAAAACTCTAGAAAATGTCCATTTAATAAAAGATGGCATGTATCACCCACGCCACTCACAAGAGAACACGTCAGTGGAGGTGGTTGATCTCCTTAGACCTCCTAATTATAGCAATAATTGGCATTTATATTTTTTCACTGGTTTTACGGTGCCTATTGATACCCCCATGCAGCACATGTGAAACATTTTAGAAGAAAGTTGAGCAGAAGTCCAGTCTTAAAGTTTATCTCTTGCTGATGATATCTCTGGACTATGGGCTAGCATAGGTTGGGAGCATAGTACTAGAGTCCCTGGACTCCGAGGAAATGTTACCAAACCATAAATATCTATATTTTGCAACCTTTGAGAAATTCATTGGAAAGCCACAGACGCAACCAGCCCTTATTTATTGTCTTGAAAACTGTACAGGAATGGCCATTTTGAGAATTGTTGAAATGGTGACATTTCCCTAAAGCCCCCTCACCCTGAAGCATATGTGTACTGAAGGTCTTCTTATGTCTGCGGTCCCTGTTTCTCTTTTGTTGCGTTATGTTAAGTGGATTTTAGAGTGCACTGTCATCTGGGAGGGACACTAAGCAGGTAAGACCCTTGCCTCGC
Source organism: Lissotriton vulgaris (assembly GCF_964263255.1). NCBI lineage: Eukaryota > Metazoa > Chordata > Amphibia > Caudata > Salamandridae > Lissotriton > Lissotriton vulgaris. The sequence continues at coordinate 669,715,584 of NC_141685.1, read as the reverse complement.
CTACGGAAAGCGGGGCCATTCGAAGAACCAGTTCTTAATTTCTTTTGGAACTCAAGGAGAGGAGGAAGAGGCTCTAGGAGAAGACCAGGCCTCCAGATTAGTTTTTGTGTAGGCGTGTGATGTGTGAGTGTAGGAGTCCAGCTTAGTGAAGGTGTCTTTGGGGTTTGTGGAAGAAGCTACGACTGTTTAGGTATTGATGTTGTGCAGTGGGAGGAATGTGTGAGTAAGGTGTTTGAACTGAGCATGTTTGTGTATTGGGAGCAGGTGGAGCTCAATCAGGTGTGGTGTAATGTAGGTTCTGCGTGGGGGGTTAAGGGTTAGTCTGGATGTCAAGTTCCGTATATTTTGAAGTCTTCTGTTGAGTTGCTTGCTGATTCTTGCTTAGAGGGTGTTCACATAGTCTAGCTTGATGGTGACTGGTGTGTGTGACAGTCTTTCGGTGTTGCTCCAGGGCAATTTGAATACTTTCTGGAGCATCTTGAAGGTATGGAAGCAGGATGCTATGATGGCATTGACTTACGGGGTCATGTTCAGTTTGTTGTCAATGATGATCCCGCTTCGGCAAAGCGGCAATTGCAAAGTAAGTGTTTTTATTTATTTAAAATTACTTATCCCGCCATCTGTCGAATTCCACCACCCCTAACCCGCCCCGCCCTGCTCACTGCTCTTACTTGTGCGAGCCGCTACTGCCCTCCACTTTTGAATATTTGATCCTAAATATTGAATGGTCTCATTGTTTTGGATTTCTGCTCGGAGGCGATCTCTAGAGATGCTGCTGCATGTGAGCCTTGTCCCTTATCACCTTCCGTGCGGGGCACATTCCCCCGCTGTGCTGGGGGGGCGCGCACAGCACCCCGGGCTCATGACGAGCTCAGCTCATCAATTTTGGAAAAGGGGGTGGTGATGGACAGAGTTTCTGAATGATGCAGAATACTCCTACCCAGTCAAGAGATCAGGGCTTGATCCATCACCGTTTTTTAGCTCACTGCACCATCCCAGCTCAGAACCTGGCTACATGCAAATTAGTCGGTCCCTGGCCCAGTGCATCATGGGAACAGGGCAGACCAAACTACCAAGCCAATTCTTATACTGGGAAGGAAACAAGCTTCCGGGGACCGGTTTCTGGCATTTCAGCCGTCGTCGGCCCGGCTTGCTTGAATCCTGATGGTGCAATGAGCAAGGGTCTCACGTCTGAGTATACCCTCCCTTCCCAAAATCGAGCTCAGCTCATCATGTAGCACGGTGGTTGTGTGCTCATGATGAGCGGATCGTTTCCTTAGAACGCTCGCACAGCAGGGGAATTAGCCCAGCGTGCGAGCGTTCTAACGGCGTCATGAGCACTCGAGCACCGTGGCTCATGACGAGCTGACCTCGTCATGAGCGTCGAAGGAGTTAAAAGTCATATTGATGGCCACCCATGTATCTACTTACCTTAGACAGCACCAGGTGAGAGTAGTCGAAGTCATGACACAGCTCCACAGCAAAATAACTTAAATAACTTAACTATGCTCAATTAGTAGTAGTCAAAGCAATCCCTCAAAAGCAGTACCATGTCTCACTGAAACCCAGTGATTTAAACTCTTCATACTTCTTCTACCCACCCATTTCTCCCTAGAGTCTTTGTGCTAATTCTTCATACAGCTGCATTTTTGTTATGCGCTGGGTAGAGGTCAGCCCAAAATATCTTACAATCACATCCTTCATGAATTGACATTTCTTGTTCTCATTCAGCTAGCTCCCTAACAGCTTAATTCCCACAAAGAGGGAAGTAGTCCAGTAGAGGAGCTGCCTTCTTTTAATCAGCCCCTTCTCCTCATTAGTCAATCATTGCGTATCAAATGCTACCTCAGACTTCTCAAGCCAGCGTAAGGCATCCACACCAATGGCGCAGTTCGCCATCAATTCTGAGCAAATGTTGAGACTGGGTGAAGGGATAAAGGGGATGTTACTTGTTACGGTTGAGCAGGCTGCTTCAGTACTAAATTAGTGGACTCTCTAGTCATTTCATTTATATCTCCAGTTCCAATTTTTTCTCCCTGCACAACCTCTATCCCTTTCTTTTGGAATCAAATTCATTACACTTTCCTTCCTGTCCCTTTCACTACTGGATCAATCTATTGTCCATTTCTCGATCTCATGTTCCTGCTGGAGATGAACAGTTGCTTGTTTATTGAGTAGATCTTTTTCTAGCTGTTTGGTGTGGTGGTCTAATACCTTGCAGGATAAAGAGGGTAGGGAGAACTGGGGTGTGTATGGCAGTGAAGTTAAGCTTTTAGGAATTGTTTCAGAATGTGTGGTTGGTACCTGATGCAGAAGTAGTTCTCTGTTAATCCTTATATTGAAGAGCTGAATCTAGTTTGCTTGCCCTGCATTTTAAACCGTATTCTCGGCACACTAGTCTGCACTCTTCTAAAGTTATATTTCTTATGTTGGGTTCCTCAATCTTTTGTATGTCCTCCACTTTGCTTGTTCTCTTAGTAGTAATACTGGGCATATTTATATATGGTTCGCCATTCCCCTGAAGCATGGGTTCTAGATTTTCACTGGCCTTTTCTCAAGGCCCTGTGGACTGGCCAGTGGTAAAAAAAATTCCTGTTTGATGATGCCTCGGAGTTACTAACCATGTTGGTTCCAGTTGGTTAGTCGAGTGTACCTTTTTAGGTCAAGGCTAAACCGTGCTTTCGCTGTAGGCGATCTATTGTCTGTACTTTGTGGGGGACTGACTCCTCCCCTGCTTGGTATTTGCCTGTGTCATTTAACCCTTTAAGTGCTGCCATCGGCCAACGGTCGGCGCGAGCACTACCTTGCCAGTGCTGCGCACGTCCGTTGGCCAACAGGGCCGCACCCATTATTCGAACGTTCAGCACTGGGCGCTCAACGTTCGACGCTCCTAAGGTGTTAAAATCATAGCCTGCTAATGGCTAATGGTGGGTGAAAGCCCCACCTTTTCTTGCAAGTTCACTCCCACGGAGTACTGCAGCGAGAGCGAGCAGGGACGCGCAAGCTGCTTGTTGTTTATCTCCTGTGACTCGAAGAACAAGGGCTGTGGAATGCCGTGACCAATTAAACAACTGTCCCCTTCACGCATTGTCCCTCAAATGCATCTTAGACTTGCGGGCAAGGCGGCTATTACCTTTGCGCCCTAGGACAGCAGACAGGTCTGCTCACGAACAATCACGCTGCTGGTAGATTCACGCGCCCACAACGAAGGCAGGAAGTGCAATTCGACCGACACAGGTTTTCTTTTCAGTTTTATATAGCGCAAACTTTGCCTAAAGGCATAAACACGCTTTACATCAGTGCCAGATTACATTACACAAGATCTATTTTTGTGCAACTCATGTTTTCTGAAATCCTCATGAAATGTAACTGGTCCTATTGTAAAGCGCTCTGACACCTTCCGATAAAGTTTGCACTATATAAAAACGTATTAAATAAATAAATGCACTGAAATGTTAAGTGATTTGCCCAGAAACTCACGATGTTGAGTCAAAGCCGGGGCTCGAACCGGGTTCCCCAGTGCTAAAGTCGGCAACCTGGATTTTATGAGCAGCCGGGTATTGGAACAGCAAGTGTTCAGAAGGCAGAGAGGGAGCAGATGCTACAAGAGGCTTAATGAAAGCGAGGAAAATGGGTCTGTACCCTCTGGTTGGATTCTAAAGGTAGCCCTTAAATGGAGTGCAGAGAGACCATTATAACTCTGGCACCACTGCACCTGCTGCACTGTTGCTAATAACGCTGCTGCAAGTGGTTCACTAATAAGACTGTGGAAGTTGGTTGTTTAAAAAGTCCTACTGTGCTTTCAACATGAAGGAGAAAGTTCTCTTTGGGAAAATAAATTCATATGCCCATATAGTTAAGATGAAAGCATTGGTGTGCTTGTGAGGAACCAAGTGATAAAGGGTGACTTTCGACACAGAGCAGGGGTTTGCAGCACCAGAAAAACGCACTGGTGTGGAAAACTGCAACTTTGCGCGTGACTTTGTACAAAGGGAATGCCTTTTTCAATTTATAAAGATGTAAAGTTTGTGTACTTTGCTCAGCTTCTCCTTGAGGCGATCCTTTCCAGTGAACAGACATTTTTACAGGCGAGTTTTCCAGAAGTTACTGGTTAAAAACTTTAGTTAAAAGGATGGACTTTTTTTCAACCTTGCACTTTTTCAAACTTTGTGAGACGTTCATGAAGCGGAAAAAGTTTTAAAAGTAAACGCTACTAATCAAAAGGCCTAGGTGCCATACTCTCCATGGTGGAACTAAGGGTCAAAAAACACCTTGCTGGTCTATTGGGCGATTGTAATAAATGAACCGGATTCCTTCCAGAATATGAGAGAGGAGTGAGAACCTACATGGGATACCTCGATAATGGATGTAGGGGAACGCAGTGGCCCAGCGAGAAGCACGACACACATTAACACAGATGAAATACTTTCATAGCGTACATCATAGTAGATCATTGGAATGTTGGGAGCTCCATTGGAGACAATCGAGTGCTTCCTGCTTCTACAGGCCGGTAAAGGCCTGCAGAACAACATTCCAATTTTTTGCAAAGGCCTCTTGGAGCTCGGGGGATTTAAATCCCCTTGAGCTTCGAGAGGCCTTTGTTTCATTTGTTGGAACATTCTGCCCTCTAGTGGCAGAATGTTCTATAGCTTTATAGCTCCTCGTAGCAGGGCTATACCGGCTATTAAAATCCCGCTCCCTTGTTAAAGTCCCTCGGCTCGGACCTCATATTCCACCCTAACTGGAGATGGCTGCTAAGTTTGGTGCGGCATCTCAGAGTGACTGTCCACAGCCCTTGCTTTGGTGGTTTCACCTAATTGCCATAACAGGACTACTGGGTATGTTGACACAGATGTGAATGGCTCCCAGTACATCAAAGCGCTTGAAAAATTCAACAGTATGTGTTTCATTCATCAGGAATATCAACCACCCATGCACCACACCCTCACTACAAGCTCAACACCTTTACAGAGTGATGCAATCCAAATGTGGTGGTAGACCCTTCAGGCTTCCAGCTGCTGGATTATGGAAATGTATCCCTCTAATACTCAAGGTGGAACCCAACTTTCCCCCTTGATGAACAATTTAAAGGCCTGGCTGCTTCACACCGGTATACAGCCTCTTTTTCCTTTAGACCGCTCTTTTGACTCCTGCAGGTACCAGAGCCCTACTCGAGCTGAGCAATTGCTCTAAACAAATACCCAGTTATGTAGATAAACAGGTGTGACTCTTCCCTGAGGGGGAGTAGAGTAGTAAAAATAGCCTGCTGAGTGTAGGCGAGAGAGAATCTATGGGCAATGGACAAGATTAAAGAGGCCTAAAGGGAGAAACTGGGTGCTGTAGTGAGGGCAGAAGTGTCAGTATGTTGACTTAAGTGAGTCGGGAGCACTCTCTTCGAACGTTTCACTCACTTCTGCACTGGTCTCTAATTTTAGTGCTTTTGACACATTAACACCTTGTCAAAAAAATCAAAACCTCCTAGTAATGTTCCTTTAATGTGTGTGAGTTGTTCTACAACAAGAAGCCTGAGCAGAGCCATATATAGAACAACAGAGAGGGGACATTCTTTCAGCCATAGATTAACCTGAAACCTAATTCTTCGGTCCCCTGCTGACGTCTGTTTCATTCAGCCATCTGAATCATCTGTATTTCCACCAGACTAAATGTGCGCAATCTTTTATTTCCTTGCATATTATATTCAATTCAATTCAATTACTTTATTCGATTTTCACCAAGTAAAAAAATCATAAAAGCACTTCATACAAAAAATCACATTACAAATACATATAATAAATAGTTATAAAAACAGTATTAAATCAAGTTTGGGTGATTAATCGATGATTGATGAATTCATGGTAGGTTCCGTGATTTTACAACACTTTTTAAAAACATTGACATGGAACTAATACATAGAGGGTTTCCTAATTTTGGAGATTTAAGTAAGCCGGCCTACATTGCCTCCAAGCCCCATCTCTTAAATAGGATTTCAGCCATCTTGCACGTTCTTTTTTTATACAGTTTGCAGAATAGTACAAGATGGAAGGTCGACCGGGTGGATATGTTGTCACATGGACATGGGGCCAAAGTTCTATTCCAGTCATTTTTCTCCGGATATGAGACCAGGCGGTGGAAGATATTAAACCTGAATCTAGTCAGGACAAAGCGCTCAAATCCCAAGGTGATGAAAGTTAAGTATGGTTGCATTTTGTAGGTAGTCAGCAGCGGCTGGTGGTCGAGCACAGTTCTTTTGCTGACTTCATTCCCAAGCCTTAGGGTATTAAAATGTTCCATACATAGGTTTTTTAAGGCTTTCTTAGGGATTTTCCCAATTAGTTGAGGTTTATGGTACCATTCTGGCCTTTCAATATCCATCAGGGCTTTCCTCACATACTCCAGCCATTTGATTCTTTTTGCATTGGCTAATGCCTTGACATCCATGATGATTTCTCGGTTTAGGCCCAGTTCTTGCGTCGCCCAAATTCTCCTCCAGAGAAGAATTGGCTGGATTTTAATCAAATCTGTCAAATAATCCATACCTAGTTCTACATGGCAGTTATAATTTGACGTACTTTTTGGGAGAGACAAGAGATATCGAAAAAAGTTATTTTCGATAATCTGGAGCATCGTCACGTCGTGGTATCCCCATATCCCTGCCCCATACAGGGCAATACTTCTGCATTTAGCCACGTATATATTGAGCACTATACCAGGTTGTTTTCTGCCCAATTTGCTAGCAAAATGCGTTATAGCCGCAACTGAGCGTTTAAATGCTAGCTCTCTATTTTTTACCTCGGGACCCCAGCCCCATGTTGCCTCGATTGTGACTCCTAAATATGGGAATGTTTTTGTGGCTTGTAGTAGGGTGCCTGCTGCCTTAAGTTGTTTACATCTGGCTCCACCTTTGCCAGATGCCATCACAAAGGACTTTTTTGCGTTCAGTTTGAGGCCCCTCTCTTCCATGTATGTTATGTATCTATTCAATACTTTTTGTGCGCCAACCTTTGTTCTTGCCATCAACACAGCGTCATCCGCATACAAAAGGGAGCTGATCTGCGTGTTCCCGGCCTTAGGAGAGTCAATATTGCTGGCACCCAGTTCCTTCTCCAAGCTGTTAGTATATAAAGAGAAAAGAAATGGGGCCAGCACACACCCTTGCCTCACCCTTTCTGTATGCGAAAAGACCCTGTGCATTCCCCTCCCAAACCGTACCTTACTCTGGCAGAGGCATTCAAGTATAGTTGTCTTAGAAAGAGGACTATCGAAGAATCCACTTTCATCTCCTCTAATGTTGACCAAAGCTTATCGTGTATAACACAATCAAACGCCGACGAAAGGTCGACGAAGATTGCGTAAAAACACCCCTCTTTTGCACTAGTGTATTTCCCCTGCAAAAGAACAAAATTTAACACTTGTTCCACAGTACCCATCCCTAGCCGGAATCCATATTGTACTGGGGTCAAGATATTCTGTTCTTCTGCCCAGTCCTGGAGCCTAGTCAGGACTACTCTTCCTGCAATTTTTACTAGCGAGTCTAATAGTGACATCGGTCTATAATTTGATGGGCTTTCCCTATCCTCCTTTTTGTATATTGGGATGATCAATGATTCTGCCCAAGTTTTAATGAAGCCTATTTCACAGCATACCCCCATTACTCGTAGACAAACAGGTGCCCAAAGATCTATATTCATTTTGTAAAGATCACTTGGGATCCCATCTGGGCCCGGGGCTTTATTATTCTGAGAGGACTTAATAGCTACCTTGACCTCCTCTAGTTCAAACTCTAGTGGGATCGGGTGATGTTTACTCGGTAATTGTGGCTCGGTTAAAGTGTTACAATACAGTTTAGAGAAAAACTCCACCCAGGCATTTTCATCGATAGCAATTTCTATTTTAGCTGTCACCTTGTTATTAATGAATGGTGAATTGACTACCTGCCAAAATGACTTGGGGTCTCTACTTTCCGCTGCTGCCAATAAGTCTTGGCAAGCCTTTTCCTTGATTGCTTTCTTTCTTTGGTCTCTTGCTACTTTATATGCTTTCCTTAGTGCTCTAATCGTCTCATGATCCCTTACTGGGTCTTTTAGGGCCTTTTTTAGCGCATTGTGTGCCTTGGTGCATTGGGTGTCAAACCAACCATTGGGAGTGTTGTTCTTTTTTGGACACTTCCTGGTCAGAGCACCCTTTATGGTCTCCGTAATGTTGTTAAAGGCCTCCACTATTTCTCCACTTGTGGGATTATCCTCTAAACATACAAGTAGTGATGGAAGAGCATCATGCACGATTCTTTGTAAAGTTTTTTCGGGATCGGCCATGCTCCATTTTAAAGCAATACCGTTTTGACGTGCTACCGCTAAATTTTGGGTCCATGATAAAGTCTCAGTTAATGAGGTTGTTTTAACACCCGGTATGTTAAGATCAATCTTTAACGGTAGGCGGTCGCTCAGGCCCATAGCAAGAGTTTCAAAGTTCGTAACCCTACTACCAAACCTATTTGGAAGAATTCTAAAATCAATGATTGACTGTAGTCCTCTTGCCATGAAGGTCGGGGTAAATTCAACCTTGGGGTAACATAACCCATTTGCAAACCCTAGGTCAAACTTGGCCATGATATCATTTAAGATTTCCCCTTTAGTATGGTGTGCAAAGTGACTGCTATCCCCATGTTCCCCCACCCCATATTCCTCGAAACCACATGTGTCGCTAGTACATATATTCACGTTAAAATCGCCAACCCAAATCCAGATTAATTCCTTCCCTTTTAAGGGTTTTACCTCCCTCATTTCTTTGGACACTTTCATTAGTTCTTCCCTAAAATGTGCCTTTTCAATATTGTTATAAAAATTGACAACTATCAGCACATTTCTACAATTTAAATGAATCGTGACCAATTGAAAGTAGGGTGTCGTGGATCTACCTACACTGGTACTGGTGTTGAAACGATTGGACACGTAGACACATAGACCCCCTTTATTCCTGCCATGGTTGGAGGTGACTGCAGGAACATGGAAAGTTTTAAAACCATCTATGTGCACCTCCGTTAGAGCCCACGTTTCCTGGACACAGAGTATGTCAACGTTGGTAACAAACTCACCCCAAAGAGTTTCTGTCACTTTGTTGGCAATCCCACACACATTCCACATTACTACACTTATTTGCTGTTCTTTTGGTCTAATTATCAAATTCGCTTCTCCCACAGCATTCTTCCTTATTGCCCTCTCTGTTATAATTTCATTGCCCTTATCCTTATACAGTTTACCTTTTTAATTTTATTCATCATCCCTATTTCATTGACTAGGGTCGTATTTCTCTTACTTCCTACTCTTTGGTCAGATGAGAGACTCTTATACATACTTTCCTTTTCCCTCACCTGGTTATCTTTTGGCTTAATTTTTGGTTTGTCGAGTCAATCGTTTAGGTCTAGACCCGAAAGTGGTTCAAAGAGATTATGAAGTGGAATATTCCAATATAGATTTGGGTTTGTATGATGATAGTTGTTACCTAGACCATGATCAAATCTATTGGGATAATGCGGCAAGGTGGTAGGTGGCGGATCATAGTACCTGTGCCTACTTAGGCTCTGATCAAATCTATTGGGATAATGCGGCAAGATGCCAGGTGGCGGCCCATAGTACCTGTGCCTATCTAGGCTGGGTTGTTGTCTATAGTTAGCTGATGCGCGTGAGTTGCCGTGACCCCATTTTGGGGGATGGATACGGGGCTTCATCATACCTTCAGGATAAAAATAACTCAAATTTCGAGTGGTTACAGTCCCCTCCTGCCTTCCCGAAAACCAGTCAGAGATATGGTTAACCACCCTATAGTCCCTGAAGTTTATGATGATCACATCGCCTTCTATTTCTTTTGGTCTCACGCCCACCCAGTCACAGCGTCTAACAGATACTATCTCCCCATTTAGATGTGGTGGGAGTGGTCTGTTAGTCCGCAGCCAATGATTTACTTTATGTTTTAAGCTTGTGTCTGGCTCTATACTACCCTCTGGTATCTTGGGGACCCCAGTCAATATAATGACATAGTTTAGTGACTCTGGGGGTAGATCTACATTTCTTTTCTGTTTTGTTGTGTACGGGTTTTGTGGTGGGTTATTTGTTTTCCTTGCATCTACCGCTGCGGGGACCTTTTTGGTCATGATCATAGCTTTTCCCTCCTGGGGTACCAGAGTTCCCTTTGGTGTCACCTTTTTGTCATTATGAGTAAGGTATTTTTTTGGCTGGTCCTTAGTATGAGTCGCGATGTTCTGTGGTGGGTGTGTGTCTACTTGGCCATTATCGTTCCCTTTACTTTGTCCCGTTGCTTTGGATGTTTGTATTTCCAGTATACGATCCACGGTTTCTCCCAACCTTTTAACCCTCTCTAAAATAGGGAGCATGAAGGATCTCAGGAGGTGTTCAATGTCCTCTACAAGCCCTCAGTGCGTCTTGCTAGATGAAGGCGCACTCAGCTCTGCTTGTGGCTTACTTGGTACTTCTTTCACAGTGGCCTTATTAGTTTTATCTGTAAGGTTCTTTGTTAGCAGTGGCGCTTTTGTAGTTGTGGACCTTTTTCTGCTCCCTGCCTTTCTCGCCTTTTTCCTTGGCGGGGAATGGCATGCTTCGTGACTTCTCTTACTCTGTGTTTTTCCAACTGGTGGGTTATCTATGTGTTTTTCCCCTTGTGTCCCATCTTCCATGAGAGAAATGACTACGGGCGAGGGGTGACATGACACGTCTACATCCGGATCTATTGGTGAATTCAATACAATAACCTCGGCAGGTTCCAATAGTTTTTGGGTGGTATTAATGGGGCTTGCGAGCTCCTTGTGTGTTGTTTCAGATAGACCTTCTTAAAAATCAGGGGGATGTCATTTGTATTAAATAGGTCTATTTCTGTCTCTCCAACTGTTGAGTTATTTGGCGTTGAAGTAACCTCAATTATTGCGGGTATTAAGGCTTTCTGTTTTAGTAGTTCGATAGAGAGGCGGCGCTCTGCTCTCCGCTCAGCCAACTCTATCTCTCTGTCTATGTCCCTTTTTGCCCGTGCAAAAAATTTATCAAGAGGGCCCAGTATACTCACTCCAATAGTTGCGATTAGCGAGGAGTTCAGTTCAAGGCCAGACATTATGCCAACCCTATGTGGGTGTTTTAACGTAATGTGAGATGCTGAGCAGACCTGTAATACCCCTATACACCAAAGGGGTTAGTCCAGTATGCAGCAAAATAGCTATACAAACATTACTCATTTACCGGTGCAGTGAATGAATACCTGAAGAAGATAGCAGATCCAACGTTAGAGGGAGTGCCCAGCCCGGCCGCCGTCGGCCCCGGATGGCCACAGACGGCCCGCCCTTTGCCCGGGCTTAGCCCCGGGCGCTCCCGTGACGCGGGGGTGAAGCCTCTTTAAAGCGCCGCCTGGCATGCTTTGGTCGCGGTATTCTCGCCGCTGGGGCTGGCGGGAAATGCAGTTTTCAGGCCCCGTTGTCCTCCGGTGCCAGACGCCCCCCTCCGCTCGGCGGCCGCTAGGTGGTTGGTGCGGCGGCGAGAGGGGGACAAAAAACGGACCCAGCAACAGCGATATATGGAGTCCACAGCAGGTAGGGGTACCAAAGTTTTCACTACATGCTCTGTTGTGGAATATGAGTTGGAGGTTGTAGTTTCTACTTAACTTCTGCAAAACTTGGACTAGCACCGGTGCGTGGTATGATGGGCCAAATTCCTTTTTCACTGCAATCTTTTCTCAAACAAGATCCTCAATTTGTATAATCCAGCTGGAAGGTGCCGGCTGCTCCTCGATTCTGGTAGAGGCAGATGTCTTCAACTGATTGACCATCACAAAAGTCTTGCAAAACCACCAACGCGTTTCGGCAAATGCCTTCCTCAGGATTTTCTCACCAGTGGTTTGCTGCGGTAAAATACGATGTCTTTCTGCCTTAACTCCGACCAGCTAGCCGACAAAATTATATTCACTATTTGGTGCAAATCCTTTGAACTGAGTGGTTGTTTCCTAGATTTCAAGGGCTTGAGAGTAGGGATGTGACCAACGAAAGAAGAGGCTTGAGGAAAAAAGTCCATATGTCTGGCGGAAGTGGCAGATACATAGGCTTTTACAATATCTCTAAGTCAATGACCATGGGGTGGGGAAAGGTAAGGTGTTCCCAATATTTAAAAATTTAGAGTGCAGTGACCCCCTACCCCCCAAATTATTTTATTCTTGACAGCATTACATACCTGTCATGTGGTGTTTGAGGAACAGTTTGGACATGTATTTTGTAGTGCCAAGGTGTTTGGTTTATTTGTATTTAACTAGTTAAAATTCGATCAGCTGCCTCACTTGTAATGAGTGAAGCAATGTTGAGATGTTCGTTTTTCAAGTGACAGAGACCGAGGTGGAAAGAAATATTTTCCATTCTTTGGAATTTGCTTGTCAACCTGGTAAGGAAATATACATTAACTCTGTAACATTAGTCAATGAACCAGAAAGCTGCTGCCCAGACAAGCAGCATTCATTGATCGTTACAACTGAGGAAATACGGAGGGTTGTCGATGACGGGGGCAGTTCAGTCCTTATTCTCCTACACCTATCGGCAGCATTTGACACCGTGAATCACTCGGTGTTAGTGCAGCGGCTGAAGGATCTAGGGGTTGAGGATACCGCCCTTGCCCTGCTCTCCTCTTTTCTGGAGGATAGGGAACAAAAATTGGTCTGGGATGGACTGGTATCTAAGAGTTTTCATCTTCCATGTGGGGTTCCGCAGGGAGCAGCTCTATCCCCCACACACTTTAACATCTATGTCACCCCGTTGCCGAGGCTCATCAGAAGGTATGGTTTCGCGTTGGTATCTTACGCGGACGACTCACAGCTTGTTATTTCCATCTGCAAGCAGCCGGAGGTCACAGCCACAAAATTTCATTCCTGCCTATCCGAGATCATTACCTGGATGAACCACAATTTTTTGAAGATCAATACAGATAAAACGGAGGTGATGGAATTTGGAGGGGGATCCCCTGTATGGAATGATTCATGGTGGCCAGCCGAGGCTGGGAAGTGTCCAGTACCCGTCTCTAAGGTTAGGAAACTGGGGGTCATCTTTGATGACAAGTTAAATTTCTCTGCCCAGGTCAATAGCCTGACTTCTTCCTGTTTATTTCTCCTAAAAACACTATGAGAGATTATTCCATTTATCTCACGTGAGCTTCAGAAGACAGTAATGGTGAATCTTTTTCTATCTAAATTAGATTACTGTAATGCCCTTTTCTTGGGTATAGATAAAACACAGATGGGAAAGCTCCAATCTCTCCAGAATGCAGCATCAAGGCTGCTTTTGGACATCCCTAGGGGTTGCTCCACCTCGGCGGGTATTAAATCACTGCATTGGCTTCCAGTGCAGCAGCGTGTTGAGTTTAAGACCTTTTGCCTGGTTCATAAGGCGCTGTATGGAGGTGGCGCCGATGAGATTTCTAAATTATTCCCGCCCTATACCCCTGCACGCCTTCTAAGATCCACTAATCTAGGTCTGCTTAAGACGCCTCGGGTTAAGCGGGCCAGATGGGGAGGTAGGACACTATCCAATGGGGCAGCCCACTTATGGAATAGACTACCTCTAGCCATGAGATTTCAAGCTGACAGGAAGCTGTTCAGGAAGAACTTGAAGACGCTTCTCTTTGTCACTTAAACTGTTGATGAAGCAGTCTCTGGATTTGTTCACACACATTAGCGCCAAGACGCCACGGCAATCAAGCGCTTTATAAGCTCGTATCCTATCCTATCCTATCCTATTGCTGTGTCTACAGTTTTCAGTTTTGGCCTCAATACGGGTGAAACATTATGTGGCTTTCTTAGAAAATACAATTTTCCATGGGAAATGAAAGTATCATTACCAGCACGGTAAGGAAAGAACCTTCCTCTGCATTGCATGGGTAAAACAAGTCCCTCCAAAGGTGTTTGCTTCATGGAGCCAAACAAGGGGAAAATAAGACCTCTATCAGAGTGAGATGTAGGCTCTGTCAAGGGGCCGAGTAGCAGAGATTCCTTCACATACAATCTATCCCGCTCCCCTTGCGGAACTGCCTCTGGCATATAAGTCAGCCCCCCACTCCATTCCTGAGCAGCCTGAGGACTTCCTGACGTAGCTGCCAGTCCGCCACTTCCTCCGTTAGCCACCCTAGTGCTTCTAAATAGGTCAGGTAGCTCCTCGTCCCCATCTAGAGGAGCATGAGAGTGTCCAAGCATGAAAAGCTGACCTTCCATCCCCTTTCAGAGGATCCAGATGTAACAATTGGGGAGAGGATGTGGCATACTGACCAGAGCTGCAGACTTAGGAGGTTTGAAACCAGTTTCAAGTCTTGGCATCGACTCAACATCCTGTGTTTCTGGGCAAATTACGAAAGCTCCCTGTGTCAATAAGAAAAAATTGAATATGTCCTTGTGTAAAATAACTGGTGCTCCTGTAAAGCACGCCAATACCTTCGGGTCGAGTTTGCGCTATATAAAACTGCAAATAAATAAAAATCAATAACCCACAAATTTCTTAACCTAAACGCTTGTGCCACTAAATCCTACCCCATTTCTCAACCAATATGTGAAGTCTCTTGTTAGAGGAAAAGGCCACAGTTTATTAACAATCAACGAAGAAATACACCCACCTATAGATGGCACTTTTATTGATTTGACAATTTTTTAGCATCAGTCCTTTCATTTCCTAAGGGTACACTTCTGCAGGTTTGAGGTTTGAGGCTTAATCTTTCTACCAATGTCCCCTTAATGACCAGTTCTGCCCAGTGGCATGCCACAAATGTGTCTTACCCTTCTCCCTTCACCTCCCAGCAACCCTGCCATTTGGCATCCCAAGGTCCACTGGGTCAGAGAACACTACCTTGCTTACAGTTGGGGTGCCTTGCCCTTGTATAATGACCATCCACCCTATTCCTCGCTGTCCAGGGGTGGACACCCACCGTGAGCCCTAACCTAGGAGCCATCTCCGAGCTCTAATGCCCCAGTGATGTTAAGAAGGAGCATGTGTACTTCATCTTACAAGTAGTAACCTGGCACATAGGAATTCCAACCCAAACACTTGAATGCTTGCTCATTGCAAAGCTGCGCTTTCTCCTAAACTTCTCCTAAACTTCTCAACTTCCCATGCTTCTAGGCACCCCTCCATTGGAATATAGATATGAACTCAGACCATATGATTCTGGTGAGATCTAACATCCTAGCTATGTTCTTTAGGTTCCACATCAAGGCTGCAAACAGCTGGCCTATACCAAGCTCTGTGAGGTCGTTCCACCCTCCCCCCCACAACCAGGTGAACTACTAGCACGTTGGGTCTGTGCTGGGCCCCCTAAGTGCTGGAAAGTATTGGCACTAGCTTCTCTCAACTCCTCACAGATCTGCCAAAACATCATTTGTTGGTGATTGACAGGATATGTCTTTATACTTCTTATGCCCTCTGTCTACTTTTTGGCTTGTGATTTGAAAGAGTGCCCTATATCACACTGTCGTCTGCTCTACCGAGTCTCCTATTTCAAAGTAAAATGGTCATTAGCACAAAGCAGATCTGGCATAGCTTTGTTAAGTATTTAATTCCCATCTGCCCACTTTTATTATGTCTTCCTTCTGCAAGCCATTCGTTGTTGCTCGTATTGCTGCCCCTATCCCAAACATATGCATTCTGAAGTGAGTGGCTGTTAGGTTTTCACAGCACCTTGCACATTTTTATGATAAACTGGAACCTGCTCAAGAAGCTGCCATCCTTGTGTATAAAATGGGGGGACCACCAGAAGACCATATCAACATGTGTGCACTGATTAGGCACACTGGGCAGAATTTGGGCACCGCTATGTATTCAACGCAGGTTTTGCCTCTACCTGCTGGTGAAGTCTTTGATCCTCTCAGCTTGATCAACATATTGTATAGTTCCACACCGTGTTCCCCAAGCATACCTCCAGCACCATTTTTCTGGATTGAGCTACCACTCTGCTTACCCACGTAACACAATAAATGCCACTGCATTTTAAACAAGGCTGTCTCAAATGGAGAGGTTAATTGTAAGTATTTGGTAATCCTCAGTGTGGTTAGGTCCCCAATGATGAAGCATTCCACAATGCGTGGGTGAGGTAACATCCATTTCTGAAACTTATGCATTGAGCATTTTCAGATTCTTCCACCTCCTCATAAAAACCTTATCTCTTGTGCTGCATGTGTATTTTATGGAGGAGGCGAAAACCTACCTATTAAATAAGCAAAGCATGGGTCGGGTATCTATTTCTCCACAAACACATGTGAATATTACACTAAACAAAAACATCAGTTGTTTGGGCAGATTCTACAAATTACCAAGAATGACCTGCTTTATATGATTACAATTCGAAATGGAATCCAGGAAGTAATTTTCTTGACTGGAAGAAGTACCCACATCATTTTGAACCAGTCAAATCTGGTGACAACAAGGACCTTATAGGCAGTAAGGCCTAGCAATTTCTCATTGTTTAGTTGGAACCTAATGTATTCTTGCCCTTCAAGTAACCAGCAATTTGTTTGTAACATAGAAAAGAAGCAGCTGGGCCACTAAATTGTTAAAATGTTTGGGTACCTCTTAATGGTATTCTCCCTTTCTGTTTGATAAACAAAACGAAAATTCTATTCGTTCATTCTCCTTCCCACGCTACTTATTTTCTGACACCATGTTTATAAATCAACTTAGGGAGCATATAAAAGAATTTATTGACATCAACAGACATTCAAGCTTACCATGGATAGTCTGGGATGCATGTAAAGCTAGTGTACGGGGATTCACCCAACAATACATATGGCGGCAGAATAAAGAACTCCGGACTATTAACCAGCATAGGTTAAATGAAATAAGGGATATCGAACTTCAGATATCTGAGGCCATATGTAACAATGCTTCAAACCTAGAAGTTCTGAACCTCAAATTAATCGAGCTTAAAGCAGCAATTAAAAACCTTTTGAGGGATAAAAGTATTAATAAACTTAGAAAGTATCATATGGAACAGTATGAAAATGGAGATAAAAGTGGGAAATTGCTGGCTTACAAAGTTGAGGAAGATCGCTCCATTAATATGGTTAAAGAAATTAAAGGGGACAATAATCAATTATTTTGTGATTCAAAATCAATTCTACAACAGTTTGCTTCATTCTATCAAACTCTCTATACACCGGAGGATGTTATTTTAGACGATTGTATTAAGAATTACATTGATGTTAATAAAGTTAAGAACTTAGATTTAGAACAATCGGCTCAATTAGAGGCCGAGATCACGTCTTTAGAAGTGAGGGGTGCAATTAAATCTTTGGCAATGGGTAAAGCGGTCGGGGAAGATCTTATCCCCTTGGAAATGTATAAATATTGCACTGACGAACTTTTACCACTATTTGCCGACGTGATCAGCGCTATTGGTAATGGGCAACAAGCACCCAGATCATGGAATTTGACCCAAATTATTTTCTTTTTAAAAAAAGGAAAAGCACCACAAGAGAGGGGATCTTATAGGCCTATTTCCCTTATTAATAGCGATGCCAAAATCTTCGCTAAAATATTGGCTACTAGATTAGCTCCATTTATGTCCCAACTTGTCTCTCCCCAACAACATGGATTTATTTCTAAACGCGACACCACAGCACACATTAACATGGCTATATCAGCTTTTGATGCGGCACGGATTAAACACACCCCACTCGGTATGATTTTACTAGACGCTGAAAAAGCATTTGACCGGGTGGGGTGGGGTTTTTTGTGGGCCGTACTACAAGCATTTGGGATTAAAGGAAAATACTTACGGTGGATACAATCTTTATATGATAACTCTATGGGTAAGGTTTCATATATGGGGAAATGCTCCTCTTTGTTTTCCATTAAAAGAGGGACAAGGCAAGGGTGCCCTCTGTCACCATTACTTTTTGCTCTTGCAATAGAACCTTTTTTAATTGCTCTACAACAACAAACTTCAATTCGCCCTTTTTTTAATGGATTAGAGAAATTAGATATCGCTGTATATGCTGACGATATAGCTGTCTTCACTCCAGATGTTGCTAAGACTATGAAAGGTATATTAAAAGAAGCTGGCACCTATGGCTCAGTCTCTGGCTACAAACTAAATATTACCAAAACCCAAGTTGTTATGAACTATCAAGCCAATCCCCCAGTCCCTGGAATTAGCAATACAGCCACCTATTTAGGTGTTAAAATCTGTGCAGATATTGACTCCATAATAGGACTGAATTATGAACCCTTATTAAAAGAAACAGCTATGCAACTTAAGAAATGGCATAAACTTCCCATCAATATCATTGGTCGAATAAATTTAATAAAAATGAAAATCTTGCCTAAATTCCTATATCTATTTCGCACTATCCCTCTGCGGGTCAATAATTCCTTCTTTTCCAGATTAGAAGGTATGATTGGCAGCTTTGTATGGGGGTACAAAAAGGCCCGGCGTGCTTTGTCATTACTTAAACTTCCCTTTTGTCAAGGAGGATTGCTATTTCCGGACTTCAAATTATACTATTGGTCAGCATTTTTGTCTCGGATCCGCAGCTTAGTTGTTTTGGATAACTGCACATATTTTCACAAGTTTTTATTAGGACTAGATGCCAACATGTTTGTGTATAGGATGAACGACCCCAATTATTTTAAAAGGGTAAAATTCAAGACCATAAAGGATACTATGAGCATTTGGCGATCTATTATGGCTAAATGCAATACCTCTCTTTTTCATAGTCCAACACCTGTTTGGGGCAACCCCGGCTTTCCTATTATTTTTCATGATACAGCTTGTCAAGTGTTTTTAAGCTCCGGTATTAGACTTCTGGGGGACTTATTTGACAACCGCGGTTTTATGGCTTTTGATAAAATGAAACTATGCTTCAACTTACCAGAGATAGCTAGGTTTAAGTACTATCAGATCAGAGATTACCTTGTGAATAAAATAGAACTTACTATAATCCTAGAATCTGAGATATGGGACTGCATTTATAGGGATGACGATAAATCCATCATAAGTGTGGGTTATAAACTCTTTTCTGATCTCAAGATTAGTGATGTTACCACTTTAACAGAGAAATGGAATAGGAAACTAGCCATTAATATCTCCTCAGACTTGATTGCTAAAACACTTACAAGTCTAAATACAACAGTGATATCTTCCAGCTTAAAACTGCAGATGTTTAAAACAATATGTCAACTATATTACACGCCTGATAGGATACTTAAATGGTCAACGAATAATACTTATTCAGATAAAACGAAGTGCCCTAAATGTGATTTGAGGGGGGCTGACATTGTTCACATGTTTTTTAACTGCCCTTGCCTCAAGGAATATTGGGAAGGAATAACTAAGGTTATTACCGAGAGGCTGGAGCAACCTTTCTTATTCTCAAATATAGATGTTTGTGTAGGCATTAGTGGGGGGGAAAGGTTTAAAGACCTGTTGAATGTTTTAATTACTTGTGGAAGGTTAATTGTTGCTAGAGCTTGGATTGAAAAAAACCCACCAACAGTTCTAGAATGGTGGAGGTTAGTAAATGAAATCTATAGTATGGAATCGGCTATTGCAGATGTAAGAGGAGGGCAGGCCAGGCGAAAAATTGATAGAATATGGGGCCTATTTATGTCTTAATAAGTTCCTTTCAAAACATAAATTTGCCGATTTTCAATTGTAAGTCTTGCACTGTACAAGTATCACTACTGCTATTTCTTATGCTAATTTAAGGGTAATTATGGAACATTGCCATCTTCTAATTTTTGCTTTTTTGTTTAATAATGGAAAAATGAATTGTTTATTATTGTATATGTGATTCTTTGATGCAAATAAAAAACACTTTAAAAAAAAAAAAAAAAAAAAAAAAAAACGAACATCTCAAACTATTCACAGATGTGCACACAGTCATTAAAGGTAATCCAAACTGTGGGCAAAGAAAACCACAGTTTCATGGAAAATCTCCAAAGATGGAAGTGCAAAAAGAAAATGAACATGAATGAGGGGATTTCTCAGCTTTCCATCTTTGTGGTCCTAGAAAGTGTGCCCTTACTTACCACACAATGCACAAACAATAAACTTGTAGAAGAATCTGAGGAATATTTGTAAAACTGTATGTTCGAATGCAGTTGGAATGCAGCTGAACATTTGAAGCAGTAGGTACCTATTATTGTTGCTCTCTTTTTAGATTTCCTTGGTGGTAATTTTCCTTTTTGTCTAAGATATCTTTTGAATTCCTGGCTTCCTATGAAGTTGTTTACCTTTTATTATAAAGTCATATGTTTTATGATGGTTGGAAGGAGAAGGAGATTTTAATTCCTATCCCCTAAAAAACGATTGCTCAGGTGTTAATAATTTAATTTCCTGTCAAAGGGTGATGAGAGCAGAAAGATGTTGTGGATCACCTGCCTGGAGCAGCAGACCGTTTTTGAACCCACTATGTATGAGAATGAAAATATGAGACAGAAAACAGATGCATATCTTTAGTGAACAGCATGGGGTTACTATACCAAGAAACATTTTTAGGTCTCACCTAGGCAGTACATGCGCGTGTGCACTCTCTCTTCGAGAGACATGCTGAATTTACAATATGGGCTTCAAGCACCGCCAACCTGTAAATGCCAGCTTTTGTTTGGTGAATAAGCTTAGTAGTCCCTCCTATTGGACTTTTCTATTCTCCCCTGAGGACTGCCTCTGTTACATGTGCTCTTAATCTTCAGGTTGTTTAGGATACTTTGAGAGCACTTTTTTTTGTCGGCCTGCCCCTGTTCAAGTGTTTGTGTTGTATTTACTTGTTTACTTGGTGTGCTGGTTTGATGAAAGGTTTGCTGCTGCTTCATTTGCCATGCTTCACCTTTCACAGCCGCCATGCTCTCTTGTTTTTTATTTACTTTGGGAGCTGTGTTTGTGTTTTGGTTACTTTGGGCACCATGTTCAGAAAAGAAAGGCGTGCAGCTGCTTTAGCTGGAACACCTCCACTGAGCTTGTTTAGTACTTGTTTGGAGTAGGGTATTTTACAGAAATTCCTATGCATATGCTAAAAAATGTAGTAATCCAAAGCTATAAAGGAAAGCAGAAGAGACAAAACCATTTTCTTGCTCAAATTCAGATTGCTGCAGAGAAAGTGAATGATGTTAAATCTGTTTTGTGAAACAGCATGAAGCAACTGCGGAAACATTGTAAAAGGCAAATCAGCACTCTAGTACACTAGTTATGAGAACTAAGAGTAGCCGCATGAAACCCCGACCAGCTCTGAAAAAACAAGCATTTGCAATGCAATAGTTCTCGGGTTAATTAAGTTTGAGCTATTGGCATTGCTAAATATTGCAACACCAACTGCAACAAAAGCTATTGGTGTTGCATTATTTAGCAATGCCAATAGCTCAAACTTTAATAATGCGACACCTATTGCATTGCAAATGCTTGTTTTCCTGGTTGTTGGTACCTGTGGTGGGGCACTACATGCATCTATGCGCTGTACAGCAGAACACAGTTCTCAAGAAGTGTATAGTGCCCCACGCTGGTATACCCCAACACACTACGAAGGCCACTCCGATGCTGGCGTGGGGGGATGGAAGGAGGGTGGGGGATCGGGGAGGGGGTGAAAAGTTAACGCCGTTCCAGATGAGGAGGCTGTGGCTGTGTGTGGTGGGGTCGAGCTGTGGCTGTTTGATGGGGTCGGGCACGTCAGGGGTGGATGGATGTATGTATGTGGTGCGTGTGTTCATTCAGCGGGGATCAGTGCGGGCTGCATGGCATAGATGAATGTATAGGGAGGGCATGCATAGGTGGGGACTTTCTAAATGGATGAGGGACATCCCGGGGGCTGGCGGGAAGGGTTGGCTTTCTTGTGTTCGGCCTTTTCATGCCATGTCTGAGCTAATATGTTTCCGTCCTGTAAAGAGCGCTCACGCAGCGGGGATGCACCCCTTAAAGAAGCGAGCCAACTAGTTTGTTGGGACGGGGACGAGACAGAGGGGGACCATCAAGACCAAGTGATGTGGCACTCATCCGCAAGGCGAGTTCTCCCTAGAAATGTATTTGTGGCAACGGGGTCATCAATAAAACCGCACTGAATGAGTAAACTCAGGACACAGTTTGCTATGGAGGTTATAGCCGTTAAAGAATCAGATACAGGTGACTAAGGAGGGCGGAGAGGGACCACAGCCCTGATATAACCAGTTCCACTAGGGCAGCACCCAAAGAACCAATTAGTGCTGTGGGGAGCGGCATGAAATGTAACAAGGCTGAGTTCCAATTCGCTTTCAAAACCCCCGTAAGAATCCAACTTGAAACAGTTCAAAGAACATCTTCTGGAGAAAAGTTTTAAACATCTCTCTCCTGATCGCTCTACACAGATGTATTTATCTGTGCGTTTTGTTAACCACCAACATTGCACCGTCAATATAATTTAAGAGGGAGCACTGGATGAGCCAGATACATAAAAAGAGACAGCTCAGCAAAACCCCTTTCGCCCCTCCTCGAGGCGAGCAGAGTTTGGCTCGGCTTACAGAGTCGACACAGAGACCAGCTGGCACCAGAGACAGGGTGCAACTGTAGGAAAACAACATTTGTACGCGAAGGTGGCCCGATAAAAAACGAAATGCCTCAACTGCTTGAGACGGACGATTTGTATTTCACACTTTATGCATGTCCGGAGTTGAATAAAATGATTTTGTTCACATTGCACGGGAAGGTTCAAGTTATAAACTGCGAATAACTTAAAGTAAAGTGGGCACTGGGAAGCAGTTTAACACTTCGGCGGAAGATACGTTTTACGAAAAGTCGAAATGCAAAAGTAAATGGCATCAGCTCTAAAGAATCGGGTGAACTTTGAGGAGTGGGGGTGCTCGAACTTCCAGATGGCATAAGGAAAAAAACAGACATTTGACTATAACTGAAAGCTTGTCATATGGTACAAACCAGAGGGTCAAACAAGTTTGCGGTTATACAGTGAGGATATTTCAAGACGTTACTTATATTCATTTTACACCTCGTCATTGTCAAATTGTTAAGGAGCCCCTCTCGAGAACATGCCAGCTCACAATCACAGAACCATGAGCAACAGTGGACAAACTGGGGATCGCAACACTCCATAACAGACTTTAAAACAACTCTGCTGAAGAAAAAAAGAAAAGACCAGAATAATGTTTACAGGTCCGTGCTCGGTCTCAAGTTGTTAAGGGCCATGCACAGCAGCTCTTTTTAGTTATTAATCTGCAGCTGCCTGCTTGGAACTTGCAGTGCTGGGTGATGTTATTTCCCCCTCGGCAAGCAGAGCATGTTACTGTGGGTGAGATTGGGCGTGGGTGGGTGGGGGGGAGGAAGGCGACAAGGGCGCTGGGCACAGAGCTAGCAGGGGGATGGATGCGGGTGGGTGGGGGGAGGAAGGCGACAAGGGCGCTGGGCACAGAGCTAGCAGGGGGATGGATTCACGCGGTGACTCTAACCTTGTTTACTGAACGTTCTCTGCCTTGGCTGAGGGGCTTGGATTAAATTGCACTGCGGACAGCTAGTCCAGACCAGATGGGTGGAGATATTGTAGGAAGGACTTTATTGTTCAAAGCGTGTATCGCCGGGCGTGAGAATGGAGAGTGCCGTTCTTACTGGGCCTGAGACAGGTAATTTCCTCTTACCTTGGGTGGAATTGCAGGGGGGTCCGTTTGAGTTCTTTGGCTTATTTTCTACCAGACTTGAAGCTTTTCTCAAAGTGTCCGTTTAGTCCACAGTTTATGTGTTCGTGTTTTAGTCAAAAACGTTGACATTTCCGTTTTACGGCTGTAAGTATATGCACGTTCTCCTCACTGTGGATGTCCGTCTCAGAGTAGGAACAAAGAGCTGCGACTTAAATCAAACTTCCCAATTGTTTACCGACTTGGGTTACGCTTATTGCCCTCACCAAATATGGCTGTGTAACTATTTCGTCGAAAAATGTTACTTAAACGTGACCCATGTTCGCAAATTCGTTATTTTACTGTGATAAAAATGATTAGCGTGTAGAAAGATTAATTACTGACTTATTGTCTTGTTTGCGGTCTCTTATTTAAACAAGCAAGCTAATAATTACAAGTCATGTCGCCCGAGAATGGAGAGTAGCAGCAACTGCTCCCAACAGGGAATGGAAAGTTTGCCAACTGTTTGTTATTGAGCCCCTGTTACGGACGTTTGCGGGAATGTGCAACCGAAAACTTCGACCGTCTCTTGCGGTAAAATGCGCCCCCTGCGCTTCTCGAATCCTGGCTTACAACAAAACAATGTCGAGAGGTATACCTTCTAAACATACCAATGTTTTACGGTTTCTCTCGTTTGCGTGTACATCACGACTTGTGGCATTTTTTCGCAAAATATAACATTGCACAGGAAAAAAAAAATCAGCATGAATTTGACACTGTAAAGACAAACTGTAAAAGTAACAAGCATCACCCGAAGGCAGGCACTGAAAGCAATCACTTTCGAGATCGCTATTGTAAACAATGGTGCACGCGCACATATGCTTTCAGTTATCGCGGCCCGTGTCTGGCCACAATAATTGAAACAAGACAATGCTGTTATCAGCGCCGCGCGCCCCTCTGCAGGCTCCCCCTGCATTCCACGAGGCACGCGTCGCGATCCGGTTTTGTCTGCCATGCTGTCGGCAGAAGTGCACGTGCCCAACGTTATCCGATCGGAAAACGCTGCGCGCGGCCAGGTCATGTCTCCCCTCGTCGTTCTTTTCGGCTGAGACACCGACTATAGTTCTCTGGTGAGAACGCCTTCACGCGTTTCTAGCCGAGACATAAAAAGGAATGACCACGACAGTGCCCAGTGGGCTGTTAAAATTTCAAGAATTTGAAAGAACTGGACTAGTGGCAGACTTTTTAAACACCACTAAAGGAGTGCAATTTGATCATGTATATACTTTCTAGCACCTTGCATTAAAGGTGTTTAGCTTCATCAAATGTAATTAATTTTGTGTATTTAATGTATTTTACGGATCTACTAAAGATAGTCATATAAAATAAACATGCATTATTCAGGACGTACTTTCTTGTCAGCGTGATATTTCTTTCACTGTTGCTCTGAAGGGGAAAGTGAAAGGTAGACAAGCCCCAAAATAGGGGCATCTGTACTAAGAGTCAGACGCTTTTTTCTTCTTTGTCTACTGTTCTCAGCAGGTCTGTCTGTACCCAGACTTGGCAAGGTGGTGAAACATGGGGAGAGCAGAATTAGAGTCTGGGTTGAGGGTATTACCACTAATAGGAGAGCACAATGTTATGTGCCCAGATTAGGCCCTTGCAGCGAAGAGATACTTTTCTTACAATGTCCTATTCTTCGCAATAACATTTCTGCCGTGGCCTTTTGCACATATTTACTTGCACGACAATGTTGGATTAGTTTCTCTGAAACAACTTTTACACATCTAGCTTCACACAACCTTATCACGACGCCTCGAACATCATGTATAAGGCCCTTCTATGCACTAGGTACAAATGTCTTTCTATCTTCATCTCCCGGGCGACAGGCTATATACATATTCATAACATCACTGATCTATAAGCACATCGCAAGGCTGCTTTCTATTCTAAATAAAGAGCATCCCAATAGATTAAGGGAGGAGGCACTTCAGCTGACACCGAGGGTCACTGCATAGTGAGACTTCACCAGACTGCGGTCTGACATCTCGTGAGGGGTGTTCAGTTCGTGACCAAGACAGTTGGATCGTCACTTGGGGAGATTCATGGCTTCACACCTACATACAATGTAGGTACACTCAGACTAGGGTCTGCATAGTAGGAGTATGCATGATTACTGCATGCATATATGCACTGTTTTACCACCATGGTAGAACTGGATCTACTATTTACTCTTTTGATGCTTACAATCACTTTCATCTGCTTCTGTCTACTGATTATCGCAGCATGTGTATTTTATATCAGAATAACGTTGGTTCAATAAATATATTGAAAACGTTCCACTGCGTAGTTTGTATATTTCTCTGAGCACACAAAAGCACGAGTGACTAAGCGAAAGGTTCTTTCCTGTTTCCACGAACCCTGAGGGTTCAGAGTTGTCCTGTTCAGTGTTTGACAGAAACCATTCGCTCCCTGGTAAGGTTAGGGGGGGCTTACGGTGGCACTGTGAGCTAGCTGGTCTCAAGGCCAACATATCCTGCGGGGTGCTCGGAATCAGTCTAGGCACCTCACCCAAAGTTTATGTTGTGCACCAAATGTGCAGGTCCTACGGATTAGTGGGAACTACACGACAACAAAACTCTGCACTCATGGCACAGAAAAAGCGGCGGATCCCCCGTAGGACTCATCAAAACGCTCCTGCCTGAGGATCCTTAATAAAAGGAAGCGTGAGACAAGGTGCTCTGCTCCTTTGTATTGCAATATGTTTTTTACAAATAATCGCAGCATTAGCTGTGAATGAACACACTATAATTTCCTAGACTGAATCATCTTTAGTTTACAGATAAGATAGTGTGTATTGTTGTTTCTTTGCTCAACACACTTAACTGTCTAGTGGCCCTATGTGATTAGAGTGGCCTTCAGCCAGTTTTGATTTTTCACTCAGCAACCTGTGACTTAAATGCACATATTCTGTATTTGGACATTTTGAACAAGTATCGGAATGCTCAATGTTGTTAGCTAATTATCAGGACTGACTGAGGTAGAGGAACTTGAAAGACATATACTCTCTCCACTCGGCCTCTTACCCTTTAAACCTTCCCCTGCTCAGAGTCCAGCCTCCTTAGTCTATTTGAGTACCAGAAGTCTGCCCTGCCATTCCCTCAATAGCAGATAGTTTGCTTATGTCACACCACATCTTTTTTTTAATTCTTATTTTATTTATTGGCTTAATTAAACAAGGTTACAAACAAGGCGGCAGAGACTTCGGTATATGCAAATGAAAAATAATGTTATACATTGTGACATATGCATGATGCTAGTAGCATTCTAGTCCTCCCATGTCCAGCACACATATTGATCCCCCCATATATCGATTCTTCACGTGGAGGGCGACATGCGTATTGTCTGTACCTACCCTTCCCGCTCTAACATTCACTTCCCACCCGTCAAAAACCAAGAATATCAACTTCCACATGAATAGTGAGATGCTCCAGGTGGTCTCAAGACTGGTTATCGTCTCTATCTCATCAGTATCAATCCATACCGTGTATTACCATGTTTCCGCCCCATCGTGGTGTAGCGTGTGTTCCTGTGTCCTACCCGTCCCCAAGTCAGTGCACGTGTCGGCCGTGGCTCCGTCATCCAGCACTTGCCTCCTCTCCAGATACAGCGCTCAGTAGTTTTTTGGCCTATTACGAGGCGGTAATAATTCACTGTACAGACCCGTTTGCATGCAGCAGTATAGCACATCACTAGACCACCTCGTTAGCGTCGGATGTCACACCACATCTTTTCTGCTGTAGCAAATCTTTGAGCTGTGAACTCAGAGCTCAAATTGTCTCTTCAGCAAGCTTGACTACTCTCAGACCTCAAGAATTTCTGAGCTCTAAACTGCATACAGTCAGCACTTGAGCGATGCCCTACATCACTATATTTTCCTCACTTTCGAGAGAGTGCACATGATATTTTTCAAATCAAATGTATTTATTTTTAAAGATATTTTTATTATTTTATAGAACTAAGTGGTCACCATTATTACAATATCAGTATCGTATACAAATCTTTACATAAGAAGCAAATACATTTTTCATATATTAGTACACCCACATACACTTGTTCAAAAATGTCCATTCCGTTGATGGTCTCTCATCTCCATCTCTACAGTGAGAGAGATGCATATCTCTCCTAGGTAAGTGTTCCATTTGGCCAATTGTATGTCCCACTTCCTGGGGCATCCCCTGGATTTAAACACCTCCTTTTCAGAGATCATGCATTTGTCTAGTACTCTGGCCCATCTCACGCAGTGGGCACCTCAGCCGCCCCCCAATGAATAGCGATTCCCCTTTTCACCAACGTATATCCCATGTTGACTTATTGCTGTTCCACTACAGTAAGGTCTGTTGCCTCTCAGATGTTCAGAAGCCCCAGTCGCGGTGTCAATTGGATATCCTTCCCAATAGCCCTATGCATGTGATGTGTGGCTCCCTTCCAAAAAACGGAATTTGCGAGCACTCCCACAGAGTGTGGTATATCGTAGCCTCTTTGAAATATGACTTATGCAATACCTTCAGTTGGATAAGTCGGAACTTAAGAGGTATGGCTGCCTCTCTTGGAGACATAAGTGCTGTTTGCCAATACTCATCTCATGTCAGCCTGCCATTGTTTACAATTGGTCCGTGATATCCCTTTTTAAAAGCGGTTCCGAGAGTAACCTATCCTCCGGGAGGGTGGGGGGGTGGTGTGGGGGGCAGAGGACTCCGGTATCTCCCCAATCTCGGAGAGTGCAGCAGTAAGGGCATGACGGATTTGTAGGTAACAGAAAACCTCCCCTCCAGCCAGGTCATACTTTTCCTAATTGTGCGAATTACACCATTTACCCTTTTTTTCCAAAGGTGACCGATGGTAGAAATACCGATGGCATCCCATTTGTCAAAGCCGGGTTGGTGACATATTGTCCCAAGTTTTTGGCTCGACCACAGCGGGGTAGCCTGAGTCAGGTTATCCAGCCAGACATGTTTCCTGTTGGGTTGCTCCAAATATCTATGGTTTGAGCTTTAGGGCCAAAGAACCGGCATCTCTTGGCCTTTGAGTAGAGAGCCCCTAGGTATCCCTCTCTCCCCATCTGATATCTATCCAGAAGATAAGCCGGGTCTATCGGGCGGTATAGCCAGTCGTTCATCACCACCAGCTGTGAAGCCCAGTAGGAAAGGCGTTTATCGGAAGACAGATCAAATGTTTGACAGTTTATTCTACTAGTCCTTTCGGGGTATCATTATGGATTTTGTTTAGGAAGTTTTATACAGTTCAAACTCGATCCCAAGGTATTGGAGCACTTTACACAAGCACGAGTTACATTACATAAGGACACATTCATTTTTTGGTAGGCACAGGGAGATTAAGTAATTTCCCCAAAATCACATTATTACAGCTTTTACTGATGTAATATTATTTTCTTAAATGTTATTATAACTATAGTATACTTTGTTTAGATGTTTGCTTACTCCGTTGTTAATGTATGTGTTTGTTGGCGCTTTATTGGTTTGGTTTGGTTTGGCTCAGGGCTTTAGCACATGGAGTTCGCCTGTCTGCTACGGTTAAAACAGATGCTTCTGAACTTCGTTACTGGCACTCTGGCTTCTTAAAATTCACAGTGTTGGAATGGCTTCTTCCACGGCAGGGACTTACCCCCTCTTGAGAGTTTGCTGCCAGCATCCAGCCCATGTTTGGGGCTTGAACCTCTCGCTTGGTTTGCTGGCAATCATTTATCTTTTGCTCTTTCATCACCCAGGAGGGCTGCACTTCGTACCCAATGGAGCCCTGTCAACCGGATGAGGCACCTGCAGCATCCCTATAAACACAAACAACCTAACTCTGGGTTGACTGATTTACATGGAGTAAATGTATCTTTACCCAGACTACATTCCTCTGGTCTCACACTTTAAAGTGGATGGCGATGTTTAAAAAGCTCCAGTGGGTATGGGTGAATGTCCGTATTTTCTGTTAGTTTTAGTGTTGTTTTTTTGCAAGGTCACACAGTCTTTGTTGATCTCAGCAAAGGGTTTATTATTATAAAAGCGAGAAATTAGTTTATGCGGAAGTTGAAATACATTAGATCCTTAACCACAGCAGAGAAACAGCAGGCTTTTGATGCATATTGTATTTTGTTTACTTTGTGCCATTAACATGTAATAAATGTATTACTGTGCTTGCAACTACTGCACAATTTACAAAGTAGAAATTACTCTACTACTATCCTTTGGGCCTGCAGCCCTGCTCCTGGCATGCCGCTGACTCTGCCCCTGCTCTGCAGGACTTTCAGAGTTGATCCTCCTATGTGACTGTCACAGTCAGAGCCTATACCCCAGACACTAGAAATGCTGAAATGTCACTGATTCTGCCCAAGGCATATCACGACGTTTCCTCCATAAGAAAAAAATCTATAATAAACAAGCTTACCATAAAGAAAGAAGTTGCCACTATAGCAAAGACAAAAAGTATAGAAAACTATTTTTATTAAAAAAATGTTTTCAATAAGGTTGTTCAATTTCACACAATGTATTCTTGGTGATATATATAGTAAGAAATATGCTTATAACACTTTTTTTATTATAACTTAACATGCTGCACAGCAGCCACAATACTGTACAACATAGCCTACAAAAATTAGCAAAACCAATAGCTCTGGCTAAACACTTATAAGGTCCCAAAGGCGAGTCCTATTGGCTATGCCAATGCATGTTTGGTATTATATTTTTCCAGGCGTAGATGTGGAGGCGTGGTCAAGTATCACTCTTGGAAGTGGTTGATTGTTTGCCTCCTGGTACGGTATGGACCACCTAATCAAACACAAGGAAAGTCATCTACCATTGCAGTCAGTGTTTTTTTATATATAACTTCACACAATGTTATATACAACATTCAGAAAACAGAGCTATACAGAAATTAAATCTAACTAGAAGTTGCACGAGAGACTGGAAATTACCAAGGAATAGATTACAGAGTTTAGAAAGCAAAGTTAAAAATAACTTGTATATCTACAAGGTAATGTTTTCCTATGGTTAAATGATTGCAATCATTAAAAAGTCACAAAGTCAATGTGTGTTTGGCCTAGAGTGACTAGTCACTGAATTATTTACTAGAAAGCGTGGTGCTACAGTAGGTGCCAGCTGAACCATGCTCTACCTTTCAAATTTTTCTCTGAATCAGCACAGCTCGGTGTGCTAATGTCCTGCCAGACCAGTTAAATTCCCCAAATGGGAGAGTCACCAAGAGAGTACAGGGTTTCTTACAGATGCTGTTGTTGCAGGTTCCTCTTTCAACAGACCCATTGCTGAATTAATGTTGATGGAATGGTGCTACAAGGAAATATTCAAGAGCTCATATACTTAAACTGCCAGTAGCATTTCGCTTTCTCTGTGTCGCAGGTAGGAGCTAAAGTTGGGTAAATTCACAGAGTGGCCATAATGGGTGAAATATTCTATTCTGCTGCCCAGAGGATCTAGGTGACCTTGTAGGGGTAAATAATCAGTAATCACTACTAATAATATTTCTAACCCTGATAACCACTGGTGGTAGTTGGAAACTATATTCACTTTTGGATCACTACAGGTATGGGGCAACTTTAAATACGTGAACAGCTCCTGTGGCTTCAATGCGGTCTTCTTGATCAGCAGGAAACTGAAAGTAAAAGCTCCAGTAACATGCTTGGTCACATTCTGGGGGGATAAACTGGGGCATAGTTTTGGAACACACTTGTACAATCTCTGGCCTACAATGTTTCCTTTTCAAGCCCATAGTGTTTGGAGCAGCTGACTGCAAATGCTTGGTAGGTGTTCAAAAAGTTCAAGTAGAGATACAGCTCCATTCATTCATTAAGTTTCATTAAAAGTGTGATTGGAATGTCTTTGACTGCGTTATCCACAACAAGTTATGGAAGATTTTAAAGGGAATGGGGGTGGATAATTCACTCATCCACTTCATGAGGCAGGGGAATGTACATCGCCATTTAGTATAATGAGAGGAGTGAGACAAGGATGCGTCCTTGCACTTTTCCTCTTCACCCTTTATAGAAACGATTTGGGACGTGCATTGGCGAATGAGTGCCAGGACTTACTGATAGTTGATAAACGCCCCATACCCGCCCTCTTGTACGCGGATGACTCGGTCCTTATGGCGGGTACTCCTTTAGGTCTCCAAAGGGTAGTATCAAGCTTTTCTTCGTTTATGTCCAATTTGGGTCTCACTGTTAATTCCTCAAAAACATTCATTGTGAAAGTTGGAGCAGGCAGTAATAAGAGCAGAGATGTATATATATTGACGATAAAAGGATTCAATGCTCTAAAACTTTCACTTTTTTAGGGATTTTGTTTGACCAACTAGGGACTTGGACCCACGCTGTCAGAACCAAGAGATTGTTCTTTATGAACGGAACTGCTGCCTTTTCCAATTTCAGCAAAAAATTGATCAAACGCCCACTGATAGAATTGCTGCAAATTTACAAAGCAAAAAGTCTGTCAATCGCCATTTATGGCGCTGGCATTTGGGGTCATGTCGACATTAACTCTCTACAGATTGTAGAGAATACCTTTTTTAGATTTTTGCTGGCAGTCCCAGACAGCACTTCTTTCCATATTTGCCACACCGAATTAGGCATGCAATACATAGCGGACATCATAAAAATTCAGCCAGTCCTATTGTGGCACCGGATCTGGACGACAGAGAAAGCATGACTTAATCATTACATTTTGAACGATAGCCACAGATTACAAGGGGCCTTACATATTAGGTGGCTAAATTACATTCATTTTTTTACAATTAATCTTGGTCACCCAGAATATTACAGTGATCCTAACACTCTAAGTGCAGTAGCCAGGAAAGATCTTAAAAGTGGTTGATTGTCTTTACTGGAAACCCATAGAGCTGCTGCTGAAATGGCAAAATCTACTGTGCAAGCACATCAACTTATGCTGACCTGTCATACCTAAGTGTTGTGTGGCGTTTTAGGCTCCAAGTGAATTTATATAGGTACAATTAACATTGCCCTTATATAGGCATAGAAATCAATCCCTTATTTAGACATAGCCCATGCAGACCAAATACAGGCATAGCTACTTCCACCCGTACCAAACGTCACAACGATTTCTTGGAAAATTGGCTTAAGCAGTTAGAGAACTTCCCCTTGCTTGAATATTGATTTGTCCAAGAACTCATGTACTTGGCAAAGAACAACTATTCCCTAGGGGTTCTTTCCTGACGTTATTATGACCGTCTTTTCGTCAAACTTTGGCATTCCTAAACACCTTCAAGGTATAAATATACCTTCACTTGCTATGGCAAACTGCTGTGGTTTGGAGCAGTTTGACTGTCTACTTGCCTGACTCAGCTCGCTGCAGCAAGTGCCGTAGGAAGCCGACCCTCCAGCTGACGCACTGATCAAGAGACTGCCTCTCTCTCGCCGAGAATCCAGCTCCAGTGTTTCAAAGTTCCCCTTGCGGGTATTGGGAAATCGAGTCCTGAGACCGAGATACCAGACCTCCTTCATTCTAAACCAAGGTATGAAGCTGATTAGAACCTAGAGAAACCTTTGGTAGATTCTTGGCAAAAACAACTAAACCTATGCTACACAATACTTACTTCTTCCCGCGTACTAGACTTAGGTTAGTTTCATTGGGGTAGGCGTATTTAGAAGCACCGGTTGAGTATTTTTAGTCAATGTTATTTATGTATGTAATCTTATATGGCTTAGAAACCACACAATGCTTTTACAGTATTATTTTATATTACTATTCTCACTGTACGCATTATACTTTGCAGTCTGCTTAACGATTGTAGCAGTTCACTTCTCTTGCATAAGAAAACTGTTCAATAAACCTTTAATTGAAAACGCCCGTCTCTCTATTTCTTTGCAAACTCTGTTGAAACGAAGCATGCACGATTGACTGAGTGAAATACTTATCTATTGTTTCTGCGACTCTAGAGATATATTTCTTAATCTTGGGAAACAAAGTTGTCATGTTTATGCGGTTGTCAGAACCTAATCCCTTCTTGTGAATTCTAGAAAGTTTCTAGTGGCCTCTGAGCTAGCTGGCACTCACTATTAAGTTTAGTATATTCGATAGAGACCTAGTCGACCTCAGTCCTATGTCTAATCTATAGGATATATTATTCCAATGCGCAGAGCCTATTGGAAATATAGGAACTACTCTACATGGCGCCCAACGTTTGGTAAGGCACTAATTTAACGCTAGATACTAAAGTAACTAAGTCGTGCTTTTCTCAGAGACCCCTTTTCCCATAAAATACTCCAATAGACGTCTGGAGTGGGTAAAGGGATAAAATATCCGCCATAGCTGAGTAGGACGAAAATCCTATGTATTAGTTTTTGGTTTGTTCAGCGTTCAAGGATACAGTGTTCCAAAATATTGTGCACCTTATCTTTGTTTCCTTGAAACTTGCTCTGCAAACTTTCATTGAACAAAAATGAGCGACGACGGAAACACCGCAACCGGTGGAGCTACAGGCAGCAGCGCCGTACAAGCTTTAAACTTTACAGGTCTCCAAGAGACCGACGCGGATGCTAGAAGTATTTAAGAAACTTTAAGGAAAGCCATCACTATGAAACTTATAAGAAATGGCCTATCATCTAGAGGTGGTAGGGTAGTTTTTGTGATAGAGGCACATGAATATCATCAGACAGAGGTATTCTATTCAAGGATAGTCTTCTCTGAAGCAAATCCAGGAACAAAAGTGTTTCACTTCTACAAAGAAGATGACGCTCCAGAGGAATACATTCCTTTTGAGGATGTTGAAATTCCACTAACATACCAAGAGCATGCACTCTGGTTTAAAGGCGCCCTAAAACATACACATCACATTACAAGGCTCGGTCCACTAGGTAGACCAGGAGAAACAAGGCCGGTATTAGCAAGCTAGACACCACATCCTGCCATTGAAAATATGACAGATGTGGAACTATTAGTTAAAATAAAAGTGCTAATTAAAATCCACAGACAATTGTTTCAATATGTCATGCGGACCTTTACTGTCCAAACAGCAATAAGGATTCAACAACACACCCCTTACCAAGGAAACACAAATAAAATTACACCACAGACTATACAATCAGTCATTGGTAAATTACCTGCAAAACGGGAACAAATTCCATTCTGGATAGCTCAAAGAATTACTCAAATCGAGGCAGTATTTCCTGATACTACCCTTCATGAGAAAAACAGGATTCTAACAATCTGTTTACCTATGGGGATCACACCACACCGGGAGGACTGCGACACTTGGGGTACAGTCTTTGCTGCAATCTACACTAAAACACATGGTGTTCCGTCTATGGCGGTAATGCCAGACGTCCTGAAACAGATTCAAAATAAATACGGGACAGAGCCTGCTTTAAATTTAGGTAGGAAATTACTGATAGATTTGAAACAGGTCTCAACAATAATATTAGCTAATATTAAAGGTGAAGCAGCATCCGTGGCGATCCGCCAAAAGTTAAGAGAATTTGATGTAACTGAGCAACCATATGAACTGGCCAGAATAATTGAAAAGTCCTATGATGAACTAGGAAGAGACAGTTTGGGTGGTAAACCAGTGAACCCCCAACTGACAAAGTCCAGAAAAAGTTTTTATTAATAACACTCCTACTCCTCCCAAAAAGAAGTGGGAGAACACTAAACAAACTTCTAAAGAGAAGTGTTCTCAATCCCGAGGTAGGTCTCCTCAAAAGGAGCCCTCTGAAAGGAATTATAACCTCAGGAATAGGAATAATTTGAGAAAACCGGATAGATATCAAGATACTGATACAAGTCCGTCTAGTACCTTTCAGACTTCCTCACAGAAATCAGAAAGAAGAGGACGATCAGAACAAAAAGAAGAACGCGTGAAGTCCAAAGACGATCAGCACAAAACTTTTGCAGTACAAAATGCACACGGTACAGCACTAATGAATAAGATTGTGCATAAAAAATATAAAAGCACATAAGATATTTCTAACAGTTTCTTCTGTCAAAACATTGCACATGAAAGTAGGTATTTGACCGCTTTCTCGATCATGGGGACACAGCGTCAATTCTGTCGTCTTCCCCAGGGATTCAAGAATAGTCCAGGGTTATTTTCAGCCAGAGTAACAGAGTTACTACAAACATATGATGATGAGGCATTATCATATGTCGATGACATCTATCTAACCGACGATGACTTGGATAGGCACTTGAACAGAGTGAACACCGTTATTTTGGGATTCGCCTCTGAAGGGTATAAATTAAATTTCAAGAAATTGAGAATTGCCCATTTAAAAGTCCTTTTCTTAAGACATGAGTTATCAAGTGAAGGCAAAGGCATGGCAGCAAACTTTCTAGAGAAATGTGCTCTGCTCCAACCACCAAAAACACAGAAAAACTTAGTCGATTCTAGGTTTCCTAAATTTAGAAAGAACTTACATTCTAAATTACGCAGAAAGGGTTAAACCGCTCTACGAATTAATCAAACCAGATTTCAGACCAGTTAATTGGACTCAAAAACACACAGAAATTTTGCGTTTAGTCCAAATGGACATGTTGGCAACAAAACATTTGCAAACACGCGTCAACGTACGCAACTTAGTGCTCCGAATGATCCCAGGAAGATGCAGATTCACATACTTAACCTTTAATGAAGGAGAAAAAGTACCAATAGCTTACAAATCACACTTGCACACACAAGCAGAAATGAAATTCACTTCGACAAAATATTTTGAGAGCGGTTCAAACTGCAGTAGCAAGAGAGAGAGCCCTCGCACGGGGTAAGCGCATAATGGTTGTTACTCCTGTACCTGCCTTAGAGGCAGTGACGAAAACGAGCATTCCAAATGCAAAAGCTTTACATCTGAGATGGATACAATGGGTTAATTCTGTTGCTGCAACAGACGTTGAATAAGTTTTCGAACCTTATTTGAAAACACAAGAATTTCTACAATATGAACAATAATGTCCTCTGCCTTCTGAAATTCTGCCTCTGGAACAGAATGAA
Organism: Lissotriton vulgaris; assembly: GCF_964263255.1. Lineage (NCBI taxonomy): Eukaryota > Metazoa > Chordata > Amphibia > Caudata > Salamandridae > Lissotriton > Lissotriton vulgaris. Next base: position 669,678,965 of record NC_141685.1, on the reverse strand, counting down.
TGTATCTTTTATACTGACTGATCAGCACAGCCCGCTATTGGGGGTAAACAAGCTTATAGTGCTGCGTGCGCAATCGTTAAAGATCGCTGGTGAGATGGCAAATTATGACCAATGGTCACTAAAACTCAATCTCTAGGAGATTGTACAGCTCAGTGAGCTGAACTACAAGCATTCAAGATGGCGCTTGAAAATACTGATCGAGAATTCCCCACACTAATAGTGTGTGATTCATATTATTGCGTTCAATCTTACAATGAATACTTGCAGAACTGGATTGAAAAGATGCAAAAGGTGGCACAATCATGCATAAGTTGCTTTGGGAACAAGTAGTTCAGTTACAACAAGAACTACAAAAGGCTCACGTGAAACATACACTGAGTCATCAACGTGATGGCGTTCACGTTGCAGGGAATTAATTGGCTGATGAAACCGCGAAGGCAGCTCTGCAAACAGCTTCTGTAGCTGCAATCACTCGTTCAAAAAGGAAAATAGACGGTGAAATAATGCTAGCTGTCAAAGCTTCAAGCAAAGACAGTGGTAAAACATTACCACAAGGCTTTCCACTTAAATACTCATACATAACTGATGCAAATAATGATCCGTTTGCTGGAGTGGGGGATAGAGTTATTCCAAACATGGAACATAAATTAGGACTAATCGTAGCAGCACATGAAGGGCTCGCCTCTGCACTCGCAGGTGTTTCCGCTACAGTATCATTATTAAAGCAGAGATACTGGTGGCCGCGCATGAGGAAACAGACCAGAAACTATGTCTTGGAATGTGAAATCTGCCAAAAGATGAAAGTCTCTACTGTGAAACGTCCTGTGCAGATGCCCTGTTTAATTTCAGACAAACCATTAGCTTGCGTTTACCTGGATCATTGCGGTCCCTTACAGAGAAATGGTAACTATAAATATATCATGGTCGCAGTGGATTTGTGCTCAAGGTTAATTTGGATGTGGCCTCGGCGCTCGGCTGACGCTCAAACTGTTATAAAAGATTTGCAAGTCTTTATTGGCACATATGCAGTCGGCATGCTACATTCTGAACAGGGTCCTGCATTTAGCTCTCGAGCTTACAAAGATGCCATGGCCAACATGGGGGTTGCATTGCGGTATTATAGTCCATTCCATCCTGAGAGAAATTCGATAGTGGAGAAAAAAAATGGGACATAAAGCAATCTAGAACAGCTAGGGTACTAGGCTCGGGTGATGGGTGGGTCAAACATCTAATAACTGTCCAACGTAGTCTTAACAATCTGCCAAGAAGTTCTCTAGGGGGTATCACTCCATATGAAATCCTTTTTGGAACTAGAATGATTGTGCAGGACCTCGATTGTCACACTTCAGTGGTGGAACAAAAACCCTTTGATATCAGAAATCGTTTGCCTGTTTTGCAGGACTTAAATGAAATAAGATCCAGACAAAGTAACGTACTCCTGAAGCCAACAACCACTGAAGAAAAACCATCCGTCCCAGCAAGGCCTGTCTGGATTCCAAAGATTGGGGATCAAGTCAGAGAAAAGATCGCGGACAAGAAGGAATTTGGGCCTTCTTACAGACAACCAGTACCTGTCCTACCATTCATGGATCAAGAACAGTATTACCGCCGCCCCTTGCTGGTAAAAAAGAAAACAGGTTTGTGTCCATCGACCTGGTCAAACCACATCATGTGGCCGATCATAAGTAGTAGGCCAAGTGGACTCCAAAGATGTAGCAGACGCCCGAATCTGGCTAATATCCTAGAGGTTCAAACTGAGAGACTCATCGGCTTTGAAGAATCTGCAGTGCGAAAAGAAGGACTATGCAACAAAGCTATGGAACTTATACCTCTTGAGACCCAAATAACAGTTCGTCAAGAAACGCCTGTCTACAATGAAATACCAACTGACTATACAAATGTAACAAGTGATCAAGTGTTTCCAGCGATTTCACCAAATCCCGATGCAATCCCTACAATTGACAGAACTGCCTCTGGCTATTTCATTAACTTTGATACGTTTTCCGAGGATTCCAGCGAACCAGAAACAACGCCAGTAAAAAGAACTTTCAAAGAACAAGCAACAGAACTTTTTCATCAACTGGAAAAGACTTATCTGGTTTCACCATGGATTGAACTTTGGATTGTGTTGGGTGTACTTTTTCTTCTACTTTGGTTGACTCTTGTATTTACTGTGGGTATGCTGATAAATGGAACATATATTAAAAATGACACAGCAAGTAAGAACATCCACTTACTCCTCAAGCCACACAAATCATCTCATCATGAACAAAGAGACTTGTCATCGGTGAACATCACAGCCGGTCCTATACCAGGTGGTATAGCTTGGGACAGAACTGAATATGACATTCTTGGTCCGGCAGAACTGTTGAAGATTCCACACCAATTCAAGATTTCCTTGAGTGAGTTTGTTTAATCTAGTACCTTTGCTGATGATTGGGACTTCAATACTGTTAATAATATGATGTCAGACTTAGAAATGTCTGCAAAGTTTACAGATCATGAATACTTAGAAGGCTCATCAGAATATGAACAAATGTATTGTTTTAATTACTATGGTCATCATTTCTTGCACAAATCTGCAAATCCTAGAAATGTATTAACTTATAACCAATGGGAACATTGTCCTACGCCACCAAAGGGTAGCTCAAAAACATTTTTTGGCAAATTTCCATACTTTTCAGGGCATAGTGTTTCAAATCCAGAATCAGTTTACTTTAAAAATGTTAATAGGACAAGAATGAAAAGTATGTTGACAAATACAAAGTAAATTTATTCTGCGGCCTTCTATGCTCAGTTGTCCACATTAGGTTTTGACTTTTGGAGAGACACCATTGAGACAAAAACTGTCTGGGGCACAAAAGACCGGCAAGTGCAGGGATTATAAGCTTTATTTAGAGCCTGCAACATCCCAGAGCAAATAATGTTTTTGAATGACACTGTCCAACAGACATCTTGTCTTGGCTTAGCCAAGATATATTTGTCACCCTTATGCATTGTTTCCATTGTCCATCCGCTAGGGGTATGCTCAGCATTATCTCCCAGTAAGTTTTGAGCGTATGCAATGATGTGGTGATGTCTGTGCGCAAGATGCTATACAAGCAAGTAATGGCTCGCCTAGCCCTCCCATGCATAAGTCGTTTTTTCAAGAAGTGTGAGGTCACAGGTTCATCGTGCGTCCTGTGGCAGACCTTGTGCCAGTGTCATGTGAGTGCTGCATAAATCAGGAAGTAGCCCAGGGGGATGCTGTAGGCCTCCATTAGGTCCTCAAACCTGTACAGGATCTTGTCACTGTAGAGGTGCCTCAACATAGTGAGGCACACCTCTGTCCATTGGGTAACTTCCTGCCGTAAATAGCGTGTAGCGCAGCCTGGCATCTCCCGCAGTGGAAGATCAGGTGCATAGGGTGTACACGTGTGAGGTTTGGTGTTGTAAGTGTTCTAGCAGGTCTTTGCTACCAGCATAAGGATGTTACTGTTTCCCTTAGGAACCAGTGCCTCAGAGCCCAACAACCACCTCAACACCTCCAGTGAGGATGCTGTCCTGAACCAATGTTCCAACTCTGATATACCAGAACCCGCCAGCCATCCTACCTGCCTGTAAAGGATAGTTCCGCCGGGTAGCGGAGGAAACCCCCGTAAAAGACTGGTGGAATGTTGACTGTGCTTCCCCTCCCTATTTGCACCATTGCCAGAGTGACTGGAGTAACAAAGGAGTCAGCCTGTGGCCCGATCCAGAAGACAACGAGGAAGACGGCTCCTTTAACTGGAGATCCAACGACGACGGAGCCCCACCCACTGATGACGCCGGAGGCCCAGGATTGGGTAAAAGACAGGAAATCCCTAGCTTGGCATGTGACTACACCCCTGTGGAGTTTGGAGACGGTGTGTGGAGCGGAGAGCGAACGGACGGAGTTCTGAGCCAGGAGACAGAGGCAACTCAAGAGGAAGAAGATGGAAAGCCAGGAGGCCAACGAATTCGTGGAGCGCTGTGCCACAATCCCGAGGGAGGAGTGTGGCTGCAGCAGGTATGGCAGCATTTTGCGGGTTGGGTCGGGAGACTGGGTTCACCAGCTCTTTAAACCCCCAGCGTCCACTCCTCTCCCCGAACACCTTCCCCTTCTTAGTGTAATAATCCCTCCCACCCCTTTTCAAACCTCACAATTTGTGCACTTAAAGAAGTTCTTGTACAGCACCTTGCCAGCGTGGTCCCCTCACTACCCCGGTTCCCTGGGAATCAGATAGAATACAAATATCCTGATGGGCTGTTCTCTCTCTCTCTCTCTCCCTCTGTACGTATACTGGGATGACCCGAGAGAGCAACCAGCTGAATACTGGGAAACTGCGAGATAGGAGTGATCCCAGAAGACCGGTCATCGCACATCCTGGGACAGCGACAACACGGATCCCGCTGGGTTTAAAAGGGACAGACTTACCTCACTTTATAAAAAAACGTTTACTAAAATAAAACCTTACTTACCCCGATCAAGTCTCCGGCCCCTTTCTGATACCCCGCTACACAGCCATTGCAGTTGGCCATGGTGGAATTTAGGGTTCCTAGGCCACTCTCAGGCGGAGGGGCGTACAATGTGGTGATCGCCACCCGTCACAACTAAGTCCCACAAAGAACTCCCAGGTCAACTGGGCAGGAATGGAAGAAAAGAAAGCAGTCTGTGGAGTACTAGCATTTTGGTGATGGTGATGTGGGCTGTTGAATATAGTAAGCAGGCCAGTCCAAAGGGGCATCAAGTTTCATATCGCAGTCAGCGCAATTAAATCTTTGTCAGAGTGGCCCTTGTAAACCCCCAGATATTTGAAGGAGTCATAACTCCACGAAAGGGGAGTACTGGGTAGTCCGCTCCTTTGGACTTCCATAGTCGCATCAGGAGGAAAAGCTGGAATTTGTCCCAGTTTATCCTCTGGCCGGATGGTACTACAAAGCGCTGGAGGAGCTCTGTAAGGTGTGGCATAGTATCTGCTTCAGCCTGGAGGTATATTAGTGTGTCATCGGCATAGAGGAACATGGTGTGCCATCCCTCCTCTCCTCAATCCAGATAACCCAGTCCAAAGCCCTGTCCCGGAGTACACATGCCAGGGGCTCCATGGCGAGTGAGAAGAAGATCGTTATAAAGGACAGCCCTGTCGAGTGCCCAACCCCCCTCGGTGTGGTTCCAGTCTTTACCCGGGTCAGCCATGTACTCCCTGTAATCCAGAGCTCCTAGGTCCTGTAAAGCGGTAGCATGCGCAAGCCTTGCTTGTGCCAACAGGGGAGCAGTTGCCATTTCCGTAGGGAGCAGTAACTCATATGCCCTAATCTCTGACTCCAAGCACTGCAGCTCACAATGTAGGACCAATTTGGAGCCAGAGACCATTTTGCTCGCCAATCTTCTGAGGACCACTTTGAATGCATTGCATTTGATCCTTTGCCTTGTCCATAAAGCCATGCATGGGGTTGGTCCGGAGTTTCTCAGGCATGCTTTCCAATGGTACATTCCAGGAAGATGCTTGCCGGCCTTTAACTATGGTTAATTGTTTGTTTGTGTTGAATAAATCCTTTTAACATAACATAACATCTGGGCTTCCGAAGCGGAGTATTCATTGTCAGCAAAGTACAAATCTATGTGTTCAGAGAGAGTTGTTCGAAACGCTGCGTCCTTCAGGGCTGCCACTGGCAGGCACCATATAGGTATACAAGATTTCCCCTGACTCCAAGATAAGAAGAGCTTGATTGGGCAGTGGTCTGATGAGGTCCTCTCAAGGTATTCAGTCCATGCCACCCTCTATAGTGCTACAGGTCTACAATAAAGTAGGTCAATCCTGGTGTGGAGATCATGCAAGTTGTAGTAGTATGAATATTAACTGCTTACCAGTTAATAGCTGTGTCAGTCCTTCTCACCTGGGAGTGGACCACACAGTGCTGAAGGTTCTTAGCCAGGGAGAGGGATTGTGCACCCAGTACCGGTGTACAGGAGCGGTCTAACGCCACATCCTGGACACAGTTGTAATCTCTTCCCCTCCCAATAGCATGGAGCCAGCCTGTCAGTAAGTCAGGGGTTATCGAGTTAAGGAATGATGCCTGGTTGGAGCTGGGTGGGTACAAGGAGATGAGGGAGACAAACCCTTCTAGTAGGCCCTCCAGTGCTACATACCTCCCATCTGGGTCAACAAAACAAAAGCATAAGAGGAACTCCCGGAGCAGCCCATATCACCACCCCCTTTCATAACTGGAATATGGGGTGCCTAGTACTGTACCTCGCCACCTTCCACGCACCCCTTCCAGGGCACGAGAGAAGAGATTTCTCTCCAGGAGGAGGGGAAGAAAAAGTGAAGACTTTCTTTGGTGATGTACTATTTCTTGTTTTCTCACTCTGGCAATCCTGATACTCTCATACTTATATAGGAAGGAGTCTGGTCATTGACCCAAAACTTGAACAACAAAAGTGTAAAAAATAAATATGTGTCTGATTTATTTTAGTATATTAAAAACATTTCATAAAAAAACGAATTAGAAAACATTAATAATACATATTTTGTATATATTCTAAAAACGATATTTAAAATAGGCATTCTATACACAGATGAAAGGACCTCCAAGACATACAACACTACCAGAAAGGGTACAATAGAGAGTACAAAACAAGACAGTACACTTTGTCATAGACAATACATATCCGTGTTAGAAGAGATGTTTAGCTGGAACTCGATAGATTGTATTTCCTTTTCTATCTTTGGTTCCAGATACTACACAGATTATGAAAACACAGCATCGACACGTTTCAATGGTAGCCAGTTCATTTAAACCATGTTTTTCAAGGCCACAACATGTGACTCTCCCGGCCTTCTATGGTGGCCAAGATTTGCTCCTAAACCTTCGGCAAAATTTATCACCCAAACCTCTGATTGTGTTACTGCAACAGTACTATGTAGACTAGAAGTGGAGCCTGCCACTCCCGTCAGTTTAACCCTATCCAGTACGGGATCCTCAAACTAGAGAAGTATGGCTTCAGATAGTCCTAACTTCTGTTTATAAAGTCGATCGTCCTTGGCTTTAATTTTAAAGTCTGTGAGGTACGATTATTTGAGATCACGCCTTTAATCAATTAGGCCTGCAATTCTTCCATACAGCGTTTCCTCACGTCGCCGTGCAGACTCTGGGACCGGACTGTAGGAGGGCAATGTGTACCTTCTGCCTCCACATATATTGATGAATGGGGTACCTTTTAACAAAGCTGGCCATGCCTTGAACGTTCCAAATCATTAGCTGGTAATGTATCCCAGCCAAGGTATCAGTGACCAGAATAATTAATACAGTGCAATTCCAACCCTCACAATGCACCGCTGTCCACGTGACCCCTCCCGCCGATCCCGTCCCTAAGCACATCAGATGAAAGAAACCAAATAATAGCCAGAAACTAAGAGAAATGTACACAACTTTCCAGGACTTTCTCTCTGACTAGTACGCCAAATGGCCAGCATCATTCAAATTCAAAAGAACTTTTTCATTTAACAGTAAAATGTGGGGTGTTACCAATGACACAATTAAAGGCTGAGCGTGATGCAGTAGCAATGTGTCATCCATAAAAGCAGCCTTGTCCACATCCAGTATCTGAGGGGGCGGGGGGAAGGGAGGCGCACAATCAGCCATCGGGAAATATATCAGAACATAGAGTAAGTTCCACCAGAACATCCCTCATCTGTTAGGAGCAGGCTTCAGAAGTCAGAGTAGGCAATCCAGCAACTGGCCAGGAGAAAGAATTCATAACAAATCCTCTGCCGTTATAGGGGTTATATCCAGCCTCTTCTGCAGCAAGACATATGCTAGGGCAAGGTCATGATCCGAAACAGTGTGATCCAGTTGTTCAGCCCCTAATCCAATTGGGGGGTGGGAGGGTGGAATTTCGCAATGCCATTCAGCCACTGCTACCGCTTGAGCCCTCTCCTTGCCCTCCTGTTCCTTCATGGGGCCTGCCCTCTGTTTCCTGCCCTGGGCCAACATTGCTTCCGCACTTTCGAGCATCCGGTGCCCCCCTCCTCTATGGATGGTGTGGCGACCCTGCAGCCCTCTAACCATGTCCATACTTTGTCTGGCGTTACACATATAGTGGTGTGACCTTTGTGTATTATCTTTGGAGTGGCTGGGACCTGTAAGGCGTATTTTATATCAAGTTTGTAGAGTTACCGCTTCACCTCTGAAAACGAGTCCCTGTGTCTTTGCACGTCCACAGTGTAATTGGGGAAAATGTTCATAGATTAATTATTCACCATCCAGGATGGGCCTCCTCACCGCGCCACCTGCTGTATATGGTCTCTGTCCCTATAATTGAGGATGCAAGTCACCACCGGTCTCAGTGGAGTACCCGGGGGAGGCGGCCTACCCGAAACTTTATGTGCCCACTCCACTGAGAACAAAGTGAATATTTTACTCCCCAACACAGTGTTTGAGAGCTACCCCTCAAGACAAATTACCAGGCTGGGGCACTCAGTTCTTTCTGGAAGTCCCACTGCTCTTACATTGTTTTGACAGGCGCGATCTTCATGATCATCGACCCGTTTCCTTTGTATCTTTTCATGCAGTACTTTGATATGAGCATTTGCCTCAGCTACCGCAGGTCTTAGTGCAGCCAATGTAGATTTTGAGTCCTCTACCCAGACCTTCAACTTCCCAGGGAATCAATTTTAAGCTCCAGGGAAGATTTAATGCCTAAGACCATTTGCAAGATGTCTTAGAACTTCGTGAGTGGTCCAAAAACAATAACTCAAGCGATGCATCCTGCGGGCCTCTTCTTCAAAGCCACCAGTGTGTGATGTGGTCGCAACAGGCTTGTCGTGCTTGGGGCAAATCATGGGGCCAGCTAGAGGGCAGGCGTGCCTGGGGGCAGAAAGGTCTGTACATACACGGACTGGTATTGATGTTTGTGGTCGCAGTCATAACAAAGGGTACAGTTGAATGGGCCCAGGGTAGCAGAAAATCCGCTGTACAGCAAGGTCAAGGAGATGCTGCAGTAGAGGTGAGCCATGGAAAATCAAGGAGCGTGTCATGGCCGTCCAACTGCCCCTATTCAAACTACTGAGGGCAACAAAATATGCAGGCCAAATGCAGAGGCCCATTAAAGCCAGGGAGTTGAGTATCAGCTGCTGGAGGGGGCGGCCGGGTCAGTCACAGCACTCACCAGTTCAGTGAAGCTGCACAAAAATAGGTAGGGAGAAGAAATTACTGGTGCAATTAGGCCGCTCAATGGCAGACATCTGCTCCGTCTCTAACCAGGTTGCGATGTGCGACACCCAATGCAGGTGAATGGGGATTGGGGTGAGAGTCAGGCCCAGAGATGGGTGATAATGTGTGTGGCAGGTTCCCTAGGCTTTAATGTAACGAGACCAGGTTGGGTAAACTGAAGCCCCTCGAGCATCGACAGTCAATCTCCACTGCCTGTTGCAGGCAAGTTCAGTGTGGCCCCCACCAGCCCGACCTTTGGGCTGAAGGAGCCTCTTTGCGCGGTCAGTCCTCCACTTCTCCACTGTAGGTAGGGGCCCTGCCAGCTACTCTGTATTTCCCTCCAGGACCACAGCTAAAGCCTGATGCAGCCTCAGGGCGGCCCGCAGCAAGGAGACATACGGCCCAGCTAAGTCAGGAGCCACACCTCCACTGCAGCGTGTCACTCCAAAAGCGGATGCAGACTGTGAAGCAAACAGGGCAGTTTCTTCCCATTGCCAAGGTCTGCAGCTGGCGCATCCCCTCATAACATTTACCAGGGGTGCTGCGATTGTGGGACAGTCAGCGCGAGTGTCAGGAGACCAGCAGAATGTTTAGCGGTGTCCTGGGCTGCAGAAAGAAAAGAACAGAATGTCCTAGTGACGTGCTGGGTAGGCAGCACCATATTGGGGGAAATATTTTGACCTCTACCAGGTAATATTTTCTGTGGAGCAGGCAAACTGCTCATGTGGGAGGAATGGGATGGAAAGACAGACGAGGAGGTAATGTAAAGTCTGCAAATACCTTACAAGTGGCCTGAGAATGCTGATGCAGGTGGTAACTTAAGTTACCGGCCCAAACGGAATTATAAATTCTTCTTGATTACCACAGCTTTGCGCTGTTTCAACCAGAGGTTTCAACTACTGCAAGTGGACAAAATCTACAGACGAAATACTTCTGAAAAACATGCTGGAATCAGCATAAGAAAGCTGATTCTGCAGGTTATTCAACAAAAGCTTGTAATTTCCGTCATGTACCACTTCCAGAATTACTAGGACCCACCAGTAATCGAATATCTGGGGAAGTAAATAATAGGGATTATTAATAGCCTCTCGTAATGAGTACCCAAATGTTGTATTCAATGTTATTGGTATTCATATACTGCTTTCCATACATCCCCGGCAGTGCTTAATTTGTATAGGAGTGCTGGTGCTCAAAGCTCTGTTCAGCAGCACCCTGCTAATGCCATTACATGTCAGCAGGCACTATACTATAGCTGTGTAGTCTTCAATTCACCTCAGGCCTCTTTAATCCTCTATCAGACACTTCCTTCCCCCTTATTTCACTCGTGTAGGTTCCATCTTTTTCCCTTTGTGACAGTTTTCTCAACTTTCTCTTCCTTCGTCTTTCCATTTGTGTGGTTTCTTCCCTCTCTCCTGCTATTGGTTAATGCCTCATATGGAAAAATAAGTGTTGGTCCTTAAAAAAGGCACTGACCTAGATGTGATACTTCTATCCCTTCAACAAATAAAAGAGGACATCTAAACTCTGCATGACTTGATCCGGCATCAGCCCATCTCACTAACTAAGACTATGCTTGGCAATGCTCTAGCCCCCTACCTCACCTCTCCAAATGGAACACAGTACCCTACCCTAATGCCTCATCTTGCCCGACTAGGGAAAAGCGAGACCTATCTCCAAGTGAGCTCACTTCCCTGCTTCATTCCTACAAACTCCCTTCCCTTCCCTCTATACCAGCACATACAGACGACAATCAGAAACTGTCCTTAATCCAACCCATCCAACCCAATGCATCTAGAAGTATAAGACGCGCCCCCAGAGGTATTGACGAAAATAACATCAAAAGAATTCCCATCTCCAGAACACCACTCGGACCAAGGCCCAGCTAAAATGTATCCTACTAAACTGTAGATCAGCATCTTGGCATGCCACCGATATAGCTGACCTCATTATAACTAACGAACCTGACCTTATCATCCTGACGAAAACCTGGTTAAACGACTCATACTCACCCATCTTAGACCTTTTAGTTCCCCTAAACTATTACATCACAAGACTGGATCGACCTGATAAACAAGGGGGTGGCATTGCCTGCATTCATAGGAATAACCTCCCTCTGAACCGCTCTAACTCCCCGGTATTCTCCTCATGTGAATGCTTCTGCCTAGACATCTCGAGCAATAACAAACCAATATGCTCACTTCACTCTTTCTACCATCCTCCAGGCAACAACCTTACCTACATCAAGCACATCATGGATATTTTAGCAACTAATGTCGGTCAACACACTACTCAGATCTTCCTGGGGGACTTCAACCACCACTGGAACGATCTAAACGACCCAGAGGTCATCAGCCTCAAAGCTTTCCTGTCCGACCTCTATCTCTCTTTTGCGATAGTCCCACCCACGATAAGGGCTCAACCCTTGATCTAGTGATTTCCAAAACAGACTATATTCAGCTTGACTCGATTCATCCTTGCGACTGGTACGACCATCACATAATCACATTCCATATCAAAGAAGTAGTTAAATTACTCTCTATCCAACCTGAGAGAACAAAAATCTGGAGAAGGAACCTAGATAACCTCAATCCTACCACACTCGCAACCACCAGCCACATCTTCACGCCACCACTGGACGGCTTAGATGATGTACAGGACTTGACCAATCAACTCCATGAAAACAATACTCAATGGCCTAGCACCCCTACAACTGAAAAGAGTCACCAATAAAGATGCAAACCCTTGGTACGATGGCTGGCTAAACGATGACAGAAGATCCCTGAGAGCAATTGAAAGACAATGGAGATCTGCTCCATCTGCTGCCCACCTCAAACTATTAAGAAGCACCAGAAACTCCTATTACAGAAAGGTTAGACGTTTAAAATCTGACTTCATATGTAAACAATTAGACCAAGCTAAGAACCGCCAAAAAACGATTTGAAATAATCAAAAATCAATCAAAGGGAGTCTCCCCCTTCCCACAAGCTAATCTAGAAACGCTCCCCAATTGCGAGTAGCTTGCAGCCTTTTTCAATACAAAGACTGAAAATTTAAAGACAGACCTACGTAATGACCTACTATCCCACACACACCATATTACCACACTGACCATACCAGTGACCCCGCCTAATTGCTCTTCAAAGCTCGACCTCAAGAACAACGCTTCCTGTTCCACCTTCAACTTCTATAGTGAAGAAGCTATCTTAAATACGCTCATGGCCTTGAATCCCTCTAACCATTTCACAGATCCTCTCCCTGCATCCCATTTAAAGACCATCCTGCCCCAGCTAGTGCTGCTATGGACCAGGATTATAAACACCTCTCTTCTTCAAGGAACCATCCCCGACATCCTCAAAACGGGTCAGGTATCCCCCATTCTAAAGAAAGTATAAGCTGACCCGTCAAACTTGAATAACTATCGCCCTATATCCAACATATCGACCCTGGTCAAATTGCTAGAAAAATGTGTCCATATGCAGCTTAGTAACCACATCGACTACTTCAATCTGTTAGATCAATTCCAAACAGGCTTTCGATCCGGGCATAGTACAGAATCAGCCATGACCAACATCATAGATGACGCCTTACAAATACTGGATCAAAACAAAGCCTGTTTGTTAATCCTACTTGACTTATCCTCAGCCTTCGACACAGTCAAACAGAAACTTACTAGACCTCTTAAAACAAAGAATGGGTCTATCTGGAACAGTGTTAAACTGGTTCACTTCTTTCCTCCAAGACAGAACGCAAAGATTCAATATTAACCAATCCTTATCCAATCCCACCCCTGTCACCCTGGGAGTACCCCAGGGATCCTCCCTCTCCCCTACACTCTTCAATCTGTTTATGGAACCACTCACTGAGCTTCTCAACTCCTCAAACATCCAGTATCACATGTACGCCGACGACACACAGCTCTACATTAAGGTCGACTCTATTGATGACATCAAGTCCCTTAACTCAACGCTCCATAAAACACAGATCTGGCTGTCAAACAACCATTTAAAACTTAACACACAAAAAACTGAATATCTCCTAATCATTTCCCCAAACAAACAGTCACGATCCGCGAATGGATGCAGCACCTAACTGCACTCGATGGTCAACCTTGCATTATTGAGTCTGCGAAATCCCTAGGAATAACTCTGGATAACAATCTAAACATGCAGAAACACATCAGTGCGGCTGCTAAAGCAGCCAATTTCCAGATGAACACACTTAGAAGACTGAAACCATTCATACCTGCGAATGACTTTACACAGGCAGTCCAAACCCTAGTAATTCCCAGAGTGGATTACGGGAGTGTCGCTCTCTGCGGCCTTCCCAGATCAACATCTGCTCTGCTAAGAGCCTCAATCAATACAGCTGCCAGACTCCTCACAGGTTCCAGAAGCAATTGCCACATTTCCCCTGACCTCCATGCCCTCAACTGGTTACCTTTTGAGGCCAGAATCCAGTTCAAAATCGCATGCATGACTTATAAGGCATTGCACCAAAAAACACTGAGATACCTTGCCGAAAAACTAGTACTATCGGGTGGTAGCAGAACTACTAGGAGCGCTGATAATCTTCTACTAAAACCACAACGTTTCTCCAAAACAAACCTCACAATTGTACCTTCTCAGGAATGGCCCCCAGGATCTGGATCACCCTGCCCCCAGAAAAAAGATTGAATCCGTCCGCTACTTGCTTCAAAAAAGAAGTGAAAGCGATCCTCTTTTCCAGATTCACCTGAACTTTCTTATATATTCTTGTTGATATGTGCTAGTCGCAAAATTTTTACCATGTATGTACTCGCTTAACCCATCGTATTCCTATGTATTTGTCAATCACCGTTATGTGCCCTGTAAAGCACTCTGATACCCGCAAAGGTCTTGTTCGCGCTATACAAAACTGTCAAAATAGAAATATAAAAATATCCCGCCAGGCCTAAAGCGGCTACTGTATGGTCCTGTTGTATTTCTTTTCTAGCGCTTTCTTCCATACTCCGGTGAGGCTAGGAAGTACTCCTGGGCTTGCGTGGTTTAAAGCTGTTGTTTCTAGTTCGCCCTGTATGGAGCAATGTGTCTGTTTCCCATCGGTTATAATGGTGTGTTCAAAGCATGGTGCGTCCCTCTAATGTTTTTTGGAAGTCTCGTATTTTGTCCATGTTAAACCTTCCATATCATAGCTTTCCTACATGTGAACTATACCTACAAATAAACATGGAATACTGTCGGCGATGCTCTTAGTCTCTGCTACAACTGGCAGAATAATAATTTACTCGGGCGGTTAAAAAGGGTAGAGGGAGAATAGAGCGTTAGGGGTAAAATAATAGTCGAATAGCGGATAAAAAGCAAACCGAAGAATCAAACAGATCTCCTCTCTCTTGTCGCTCGCATCACTTCGGATTTGTCGTGAAGGCAATTATCTCACAGACGAGCCCTGCAATTATCAAATCAAGGTGTCAGGGTTACACTTCACCTCAGACGAATATGTTAACCCCTCGTCTGCTCCGATATGATTGGTGTGGGGGAAAAGTTGTTGCCATGGTTACATGAATGGAATCATTTCCATAAGGCGTTTTCCCATAATTTTACAGGGCGCCTGGATTTGAAGGTTCGCCTGAATTGTTCTTTGTCTTACACTTTTTGCTTACCAGTTAATTATAATGTATACGTGTATAATTCATGCATGCCATTGTTCACGTCCCCGATTCAGAAATGCGTCGTAGTTTGTAGAATTGAACAGTGATTGTTGCCAATAGCTGGGAAGATTTGTACTAAGAACTTCCGAGTGACATCATAGATAGCCAGAGGGCCCTCAGAGTTATCTAGGCTATCGTTCCAAATGCGGACATTGCCATTTTTATTAAAGACTTGTGAAAAACATTCCCCTGTTGACTGCTACCTATTTATACATTGATGTTAAATATTGGTCCTTGCAGTGACCCGCTGGTCACGTTCTAATCTTTATAAAATACTGTGTTCCAGCATCCATTCCTAGAGGGCTGGCTTCTACACTTACCCCACACCCATCCATCACAGGTGTCCCCGGTCACGTGACCCTGCTCATAAAAGGGGCCAGGCAAATGTGCCGTGGGCCAGTTCCAGACTCTATACCACCGGGTCTGTGCATTACTGCATGATGGCCAAGGGTCCTAACCCTTAGAGTCCTGTACATGGTTAGTATCAATTCAAAGCGCTTTATAAGTTTGTTTATGCAGAGGTGGGCTAGCCAAGCAAAGCCACCTGAATGAGTGGCTCTGGCTCAGCTCTTGTCCCATGGGGACTAGAGAGACAAAAATAGCCAAGCATTCCAGGCACTTCTTTTCCCGCTCCCTATTGTGTTTTAAAAGACAGAAGCCAGTAGAAAAGACATAGAGTGCACAACATCTACAAAGGCACTTTTCGGCTGTCTGTGTCTCCATTGAAGCTGAGCTTCAAAGCGAATGTGTCTCAATGAAGAACTGCACAAAGATGTTGATTAATGTCAGAAATTGGTGTTATTGAGGTGAACACAGTGATATTAATATGTCTCTTGCCCCTTAATGTTAACATTTCATACATACATGGAGTCAGATTGAATTACCTGTGGTACTTGCATATATTGACCATAACTTACTAATTTAGGGCAAGAAAGTACTATTTTAGGTTAAGAAATACAGGAACAAAAAACCTTTGCCAGTGATAGAAAGAGAGAAGGAAATATTCATCCAGTAACATAACTTGCACATTATGTCAGTAGGAAACTGGTTTAAAGTCCACTCTTCTACACTCACTAATCACTTTACTCCAGAATGTCTCTTTTTAATTAAGCAGCAAATCTGAGACCACCTTGAAGACATTCAGTTTAAGCTGTGTGCTGTGTAAACACCTCATTTAGGCATGGTTTTATCGACAATCCTACACACATATCCACAATATTGTCTATATATACAGTGCACACAATAAACTGACATCTTGTTCCCTCATGGCATTGTTGTCAACGCACTGGGGAAACAGTTCATGATTAAAAACTATTGTTTTAACAGCCACCAATGCATTGATCTAAACTAACGTATTGAAGCCAAAGGCGTTCAAGAAAGAACCAACTTTTATTCTGAAAGGCTTTATCATGTATTGTACTAGACATTTGCTGTATCGTTTCCATGATGAATCTCTGGATGGCCTGGTTCGTGATCCTAGGCCAGCTCTGGTCTGGCTTGCTCACCTCTTTCTTTTTTCTGGTGTAAAGGAAGCAGATGGGCAGAGAAGTATGTGAAGGGCAAGGGTTGTGGTGACAAGTGTAAGCAGAATGGTGATTCAGTCTCCACTAAGTGTATCATGTAATACATGTATTACAGTTTCTTCCTCCAGTGTTAATGAGCATATGATAAAAGATGTGCTGAAATGATACACAGGGCGAGAGAAGTTAAAACTAGACTAACATTCACTTTTTTTGTTGTACTGGCACCATCTTATTTGATGAGTTTGCACACTTCTGGCTGCCTTCTGCAGCAGGGGGCGCCCATACAAGGCATGGACGGGTTTATGTGGGTGGTTAATGTCATTGAGCTTCGAGATTCTGGTGATATCCATGGTTCGTACATTCTGGATCATCTTTTGATTTTTTTTTATTGCTAGATACAGGATATTCTGTTGTCCAATTTGGCCACAAGTGCTACCTCAATTATTATTGCTATGTCTTCCCTTAAGACCTAATCAGATGTTTTGTTTGGAAAATATACATTGAAATTTTTACTTTTATATAGTTTCTTAATTTTGGGGACCATGCTTGAGGTGATGGCTAAATAGATACTCGACCTTTCAGTGTGAGTTTAAGAGAGTGTTCTCAAAAGAAAAAGTGATGTCAACTGGTTAAAACTTGGAGAACTACTTCTAGGAACAGATCGGAATGTGCTTTGTTATATTTTAATGTTGACCTGGTCAACAAATGAAAAACCAGTATTTTATTGTGTGGCTGTTATCTCTTAAATTCAAGGAATCCTCTATTCCCATTAATCTTGAGTAGATCATTTTGTATCATGAATTAGAGACAGAAATACCCTTATTTATGTTAACGCCACATAATGGCCTACAATACATGTTCACCTGTATTGAAGACAGAAACATATAGGTTACCCAGATTAAGTCTCAGTGAACAATCATTTGGGAAGTACTTCAACCACTTTAAATGACAATATGGCCATTTTATTTAGCCTTTCAGTCAATCATTTGATCAATGGATTTAAAGGACATTGGAGAAAGATGCCATTTTGAGCACTGCTGTTTTTTCCTATGTTCATTAAGCTAGCCATACTGGTGTGCTCCACATCGTTATTTTAAGTCGGAGTCAAGATTGCTTGTATGCAAATTCTCCAGCCTTTTATAATCATGCTTTTTGAAAAAATTGTTCGTCTTTCTCTTCATTGATCATTTTCATTCATCATCTACACTGTATTTAAAAATGTTGATTGCCTTCCCACTGTTTACCTCTCTTTGTGGCATGAACAGTCTCTCACCAGCTCCCTACTGCTGCTAAGGCCCTCCCCCATGTAGACAAACCCATTTCCATTTATTTTCTCTAGTCAAGTCAAGTCAGAAAATTTATATAGCGCGCTACATACCCAGAGGGTTTCAAGGCGCTTGAAGAGGGGTGGGGAATTGCTGGTCAAATATCCACGTTTTAAGTTGCTTTCTGAATGCTAGGTGGTTCTGAGTAAGGCGAAGGTGAGTGGGAAGTGAGTTCCAGGTTTTAGCTGCCAGGTAGGAAAAGGATCTACCTCCCATGGTGGTTTTGTTGATGCGAGGTACAGTGGCCAGGGCTTGGTTGGATGATCGTAGCTGGCGTGAGGGGGTGTAGAAGGACAGTCGTGCGTTGAGGCATTCTGGTCCGATTTCGTAGAGTGCGTTGTGTGCGTGGGTTAGGAGCCGGAAAGTGATCCTCTTATTGACGGGGAGCCAGTGGAGGTTTTTCAGGTGACCAGAGATGTGTTCGTTGCGCGGGATGTCTAATATGAGCCTGGCTGAAGCGTTCTGGATTCGTTGGAGTTTTTTCTGGAGTTTAGCGGTAGTACCGGCGTAGAGGGTGTTTCCGTAGTCCAGTCGGCTCGTGACCAGAGCGTGGGTGACCGTTTTCCTAGTTTCGGTGGGGATCCAACGAAATGTTTTTTTGAGCATGCGAAGAATGTTGAAGCAGGATGAAGAGACGGCGTTGACTTGTCTATTCATTGAAAGTGAGGAATCCAGGATGACGCCTAGGTTCCGTGCGTGGTCCGTCGGGATGGGTGCTTTTCCGAGGGCTTCTGGCCACCAAGAGTCGTCCCAGGCAGAGGGGGAGGTGCCTAAGATGAGGACTTCTGTTTTATCTGAGTTCAATTTCAGACGGCTGTGTTTCATCCATTCGGCTACTTCTTTCATTCCTTCGTGTAGGTTATTTTTGGCGGTGCTAGGGTCATTGGTGAGTGAAAGGATCAGTTGAGTGTCATCCGCGTAGGAGATGATGTTGAGGTTGTGTTGGCGTGCGATGGCCGCGAGGGGGCTCATGTATACGTTGAAGAGGGTGGGACTGAGTGAGGATCCTTGGGGTACGCCGCAGATGACTTCAGTGGCCTCTGAGATGAATGGTGGGAGGCGGACTCTCTGGGTTCTTCCGGTGAGGAATGAGGTGATCCATTCCAATGCTTTTCCTTGTATTCCGATGTTTTTGAGGCGCTGTAGAAGGGTGCTATGGCAGACTGTGTCGAAGGCTGCGGAGAGGTCAAGGAGGATGAGGGCGACTGTGTCTCCATTGTCCAGGAGAGTTCGAATGTCGTCTGTTGCTGCGATGAGCGCGGTTTCAGTGCTGTGTTTGGCTCGGAAGCCGGATTGTGAGGAGTCGAGGGATTTGTTTGTTTCAAGGAAGGCGGCGAGCTGGTTATTGACCGCTTTCTCGACGACTTTGGCCGGGAATGGAAGGAGCGAGATGGGGCGGTAGTTTTTGAGTTCGGTGGGGTCAGCTGTGGGTTTCTTCAGGAGGGCGCTGAGTTCGGCATGTTTCCAGCTTTCCGGGAAGTTGGCGGAGTTGAAGGAGCAGTTGATGACATCTCGGAGGTGTGGTGCTATGATGGAGTCTGCTTTGTTGAAGATGTGGTGAGGGCAAGGGTCAGTTGGGGATCCTGAGTGGATGGAGTTCATCAGGCGGATGGTGTCCTCAGTGGAGATTGGGTTCCAGTCGTTGAGGGTGTTCAAGGGAGGTGGGGGTCCTGCCAGGGGTTGGGTGGGTTGGTCTTCGGGTTGGTTGTCGAAGCTGTTGTGGATGTCTGCGATTTTGTTGTGGAAGAATGAGGCTAGGGAGTCGCAGAGGGCTTGGGAGGGGGTGATGTCGTTGGAGTTGGCCGTGGGATTGGTAAATTCCTTGACGATATTGAATAGTTCTTTGCTGTTGTGGGCGTTATTATCTAGTCGGTCCTTGAAAGCGGCTTTCTTGGCTTTTCGGATCAGTTGGTGGTGTAAGCGGGTGGCGTTTTTGAAGGCTACCTTGGTGCTGGTGGTTGAATCTTTTTTCCAGGCCTTCTCAAGGGAGCGGCAGAGTTTCTTGGATTTCTTAAGATCATCGTTGAACCAGGAGGCCTTCTTGCTGCCGAGTTTGTTTTGTCGTTTTTTCAGTGGTGCTAGGATGTTGGCGCTGTTGGATAACCATAGGGTGAGGTTGGAGGCGGCTTGATCGGGATTTGAGGAGTGGGCTGGGGGGTTAAGAAGAAGTGATGAGGAGATCTGGTCGATGGTGATTTTGTTCCAGTTTCTTTGCAGAGTTGGTTGGGGGTGGTTGTTGGGTTTGGGCTTGTTGTAGGTAAAGTGAACGCAGCTGTGGTCAGTCCAAAGGAGATTCGTGGTGTGACAGAAGGAGACATGATTGCTGGAGGTGAAGATAGGGTCGAGTGTATGACCTGCGATGTGGGTGGGGGAAGTGACAAGTTGTTTAAGTCCGAGGTTGTCCAAAAGGGTGGAGGAGTTGCGGTCGTTGTGCTTTTCAAGGTGAAAGTTGAGGTCTCCCAGAAGGATGTAATCTTTGGAGGGGAGCGCGTGTGGAGTGATGAAGTCTGTGATGTCCTCACTAAATTGAGCGCGGGGTCCTGGAGGTCTGTAAAGGAGGGTGCCTCTGAGTGTGGTCTTGGGGTCGATGTGGATCTGGAAGTGGAGGTGTTCGGAGTTGGCGAGATTGACGTCTGAGCTGGTTGAGATGCGGATTGATTTTTTATGGACGATAGCGATTCCTCCTCCTGTGTGGCCGGTACGGTCCTTGCGTATGATCTTATAATCTTCAGGGATGGCAATGGTGATGTCTGGGGCAGAAGAGGCGTTCATCCATGTTTCTGTTAGGAAGGCGACGTCCGGAGAGGTGGTGTCTAGTAGGTTCCATAGGTCAATGGCGTGCCTGTGGACCGAACAGGTGTTGAGCAAGATGCATTGTAGGTTGTTGGGGTCGGGTATCTGTGGTGTGATCGTAGCGGAGTTGTAGACAGTGCCGTAGAATTTGCAGGAGTTGCATGAGAAAGGTCCGTGGGTTTGTCCAGGAGCAGCTTGGATGCAGTTGGGGGAGCGGCCGGGGTTAAGGGCTAGGAGGGTGGTGGCATCGTAAGTGATGCGGGAGGGGTGGGGGGTGCAAGGGCCAGGGGGTATGGCGCTGGGCGCGGTCCAGGCGCGGACGGGCGTAGACAGGCTTACCTTTGGCGCACCTTCGGCGCGACTGGGGCGCGAACGCTGCGCGTAAACGCTGCGCGCGGGACCGGCTGTCATATATGGATAGTGGAGGGGGAGGGGCGAGGGCGGCTCAGCTGGGAGGCGGGGCGGGTTTACTCGGACCACAACAACAAACAAAATGGCAGCGGAGCGCTGGGGGATAACGCGCAAACACAGACAAAGTTACACTGGCAATTTAAAATGAAAACAGAGCAAAAGCGGCAATTTAAAATGTCAACAGAGCAAAACGCGGCAAGCAAGGCAGATTGCAGGCAATAACAACGAGGCAGTGATAGGAAGCGCTGCACAACGATACCAGGTGTCGTCAGAGACACTGGGGAGCGACCACTCGGCTCGAGAGCGAAGAGCGAGTCACAGCGCTTCGAGGTAATGGAGCGCTGGAAGTAGTCTGTGGGAGGGCGGCTCAGCTGGGAGGCGGGGCGGGTTTACTCTGACCACAACAACAAACAAAATGGCAGCGGAGCGCTGGGGGATAACGCGCAAACACAGACAAAGTTACACTGGCAATTTAAAATGAAAACAGAGCAAAAGCGGCAATGTAAAATGTCAACAGAGCAAAACGCGGCAAGCAAGGCAGATTGCAGGCAATAACAACAAGGCAGTGATAGGAAGCGCTGCACAACGATACCAGGTGTCGTCAGAGACACTGGGGAGCGACCACTCGGCTCGAGAGCGAAGAGCGAGTCACAGCGCTTCGAGGTAATGGAGCGCTGGAAGTAGTCTGTGGGAGGGCGGCTCAGCTGGGAGGCGGGGCGGGTTTACTCGGACCACAACAACAAACAAAATGGCAGCGGAGCGCTGGGGGATAACGCGCAAACACAGACAAAGTTACACTGGCAATTTAAAATGAAAACAGAGCAAAAGCGGCAATGTAAAATGTCAACAGAGCAAAACGCGGCAAGCAAGGCAGATTGCAGGCAATAACAACGAGGCAGCGATAGGAAGCGCTGCACAACGATACCAGGTGTCGTCAGAGACACTGGGGAGCGACCACTCCAAGCTGTTCCACTCATTGTGTTAACCAGCTAAACTGAGTACCTTCCAAACATGCTAAAAAAGCTATTTCCTGTGCCCTGTAGTTTTTTGTTATTTCTACATGAGTTTTAGAATTTTGTTTCTAATCTTCGTTACTGCTAAAGGCAGCTTTATGTTTCTGTTGACAGATGTATTATTTCCACTACATAACCTATACATAGAACCTGATTATTAGCGGGACGTTATTTTTCAATCCCTGCTTAAAACTTTTGTTGCAGGGGTCGGAATAATGAATTTCACAGAATTTTATGCATCTGATAATGATCGGATGCATTAAATAGCTGAACCGTCATTAAAATTCAGCAGGCCAAGCCGAAATTTAACAAGGGAGAAGTATAGTGTATTTGCTGTATCTTGCGGATTTTGGTGCTATAAATTGTATTGTATTGAATTGTGTTGTATTCTAATGGCCAACAAGACCTCATGTTACCATGCACTGCTTTGGGCAGTTCCAAAATGTGTTTTCTCCATGTTAGTTCCCATAGGTTTTTGAACATAACTACAACCTGAACCGCTGGACGGAATGACACCAAATTTGCCCCCAAAATTACTCTGGATCCAGAGAAGTGCTTTTTGGTAATTTGATGTGATTCAGTTCAGTAGTTTTAGAGATATTAACTGACATATACATTTGTATATCTAGGGGTGCAGATCATCTGTAGATCCAACAGTCCCAAGCTGTAATCTAAGATGTTGCCAACTCTTTAACCAGGTAGTTTTTGCCGATATATTGGGACTCCGCTTCAGCTGAATACCACAGAAAACAAAAACATATTTTTAAAAGGAGGTAGGGTAGGAATACCCTGACCCCCTAGATGTGTAGGCGGGGTTCCAGAGGGACCCCGCTAGAGGTCAAAAACATTGTTATTAGGTCTCGCCTCTCAATGTGCATGCGCATTGAGCGGAGCGAGACTATAGGGGCTTAAACAATGTTTAACTAGCTGGCGATTTACTGGCGATTTGATGCAGTGCATGTGCGCTTTTAGCTCAATGCGCAAGCGCAATGAGTTAAAATGCGTGTGCACAGCATCAAATCGCCAGTCTTCGCCATCTGTTCCCCAGCCCCCAGCCGCCAGCACCTCCTATCTCTCTCCCCGCACACAGCCAGGCTCGCATTTCTCCTCCCCCTCCCCAGCCGCCAGCACCTCCCCTTTCTCTCCCTGCAGTTTCACGGCCGTGTCTCCCTTTATTTTACTTTTCTTGTTTCCCTTCCATTTCTTTTTTTTGCAGAAGGGCTTTTTTTAAAAACAAAATATAGTCCTCAGTTTTTTGATAACATGCAAAATATACGATGGCAAGAAAGGCTGACTGACGAGAGTTTGCGCGCCCCTCGTCTGTATTCCATCTCATGCAAATCAAAGCAGCATTGAAGCAAGCCTGTATCTGCATCTAAATAAATCAAAGTCAACTGTGTCCCAACTAAATTTCCTTCTCTTTGATGTCCAAGACAGCCGCTGGCTAATCTCTATGCATATGTGGCAAGCTCTGTCACCAAAGCCAACCTCGCAGCGAAAGAAGAAGGCCGCCATTTGCATGACACTCAGAGGATTACCATGTTGGCTACACGGTCATCCAGTCACGGTGCAGCCACTTTCCTGGCTCAACAAGCGGGCGCTCGGCTAATCTGCGTGTTTACAAGGTGATTAGCCTCTGTAACAGATTAGCATTTAAAACGTGATGCGCTTCTATCATCAGACTGGCAAAGAGGGCAATCTAAGCAAAGATGCCCCCTCCCCCGAAGAAGTAAGGTGTTTATCTGATCTGCGCGCTTAGCTTAAAGGCACACTTCCCTCATTTCAATTTCAGGTAACTTGAGACGTGTCGGGCTGTTGATCTGTTTACCTAACTTCATGCCACTTGGTGTTTGCTTATTGAGCCGTTTGCTCTGATATTTGTTTTGGGGCCACGGTGATTTAAAACAGTTTTTTTTACTTTGAATCTCGAATGTAATGTAGCTTTCTGCCCGTCAGTCATCACATCATCAGCCTCCCTCCCACAGGCGTGGTTTTCTCACTCTTGATTGCACGCAGGTTAACTTTATTTTACTGACATTCCAATACTCTACATCACGTGAAACTTTTCTACATTTTTGTTTCTCTCTTGCTATGAAATATGTTTCTACTTTATAATTCGTCCTAAGTGCTTTTTTGGCTACTTTTGTAAATTTTTTCTGTATCCGAATATGTAAGTGCTTTGGGAAGCAGGTTCACGTTTTTTGCTGTCAAATAGGCACAAGAGCATCCTCATAGCCTCTCCATGTGTATTTAGGGATAACTCCTAAGCCCTCGTTGGAAGAGCTTAGAGTTCTGCTACGAGCGCACTGTTTCTCTCTCCTTCGTAGATATAGAGAGCTGAAAATATGCCAGGCCCTCTCAGCGATGGTCACGGTTTTCAACATTATCCTCTGTTTAATGGGAGCCAATGTAGAGGCTTCAAGTTTTACATAGTATTGTCTTTTGGGGCATGCCAAAATAAGATAGGCCGCTGCATTTTGGACTAGTTGGAGTTTATTAGGAAGTCATCTTGGTAGTCCAACTCACACCCTCACCCACCCTCACCCTCACACCCTCACTCATCCTCACCCCCTCATCCTCACACACCCTCACTCACCCTCACACCCCTCACAACCCTCTCACCCTCACTCAGCCTCACACCCTCACCCTCACACACCCTCACCCACCTTCACTCATCCTCACCCCTCACTCATTCTCACCCCCTCATCCTCACACACCATCACTCACCCTCACCCCCCTCACAACCCTCTCACCCTCACTCAGCCTCACACCCTCACCCTCACCCCCTCATCCCCCCTCAAACCCCTCACCCTCGCACCCTCTCACCATCACCCCCTCACCCTCACACACCCTTACCCTCATCCCCTCACCCTCACAAACCCTCAGCCACCCTCACACCCTTACCCTCACACCCCCTAACCCTCACCCCCTCACACACCCTCACACACCCTCACTCACCCTCACACACCCTCACCCTCACACACCCTCACACCCCCTCACCCCCTCACCCCTCACCCTCACACCCCTCACCCTCACACCCCTCACCCTCACACCCCTCACCCTCACACCACTCAGTGCTACAACACATATTGTGTTACAATAGGTGTCACATTTGCGAAAGATAAATCTATTGGCATTGTAAATAACAAAGCTATTAATTTCGCTATTTTCAAAACAAGCACATAAATAAAAAATGTGTCCTTTAAAAAACCAATAGCTCAAACTTTCCTAATGCGAGACCTATTGTATTGCTATGCTTCTCTCCCCTGCTGCACTCTCCTGCTCTCTAGAGATGTGGCCTAACGACCAGAGCTGCCATCTAAGTCGCATAAATACAAAACATGTTGCATTCCAAATGCTATAGGTGTCACATTCGCGAAAGTTATAACTATTGGCGTTGTAAATGACAAAGCTACCAATTTAGCTATTTTAAAAACCAACAAATAAATAAAATATTTGTAATTTACAAGACCAATAGCTCCAACTTTTCTAATGCGAGACCTATTGCATTTCCAATGCTTGTTTCTATCAATGTTCCCACTAAATTGCAGATGGACCTGCAAATTCATGGCAAATTAAAAACAAAAATACAAGGGTGGTCTCCTGCGCTCGGTTTAATAAAGCTCCAGGGTGGGCCAGGTCCCAGGGGCATGCCTCTTTAATTATATTAATGGAGGGGGGCACACATGGCCCCCCTCCATGGGCACTTTAATGGCCTGGGGTCCTCCACCTCCCAGGGGCTTATGACAACATTAAGGCTGGAGGCTGCACGGACCACCCCGTGGCTAAAAATAAAATGAATAGGGGGGCATAGGGCTTATTTTAAATTAAAGTTTGGGGAGGCCTCACAGACTGCCAGGCCCTGGGGCCCACCACCTCCCCAAAGCTACAATTAACACTAAATCAGAGGTCAATACGGCCCACCCTCCTGGAATCAGTTATGGCCCTGGGGGCTGACATACCCCAGGGCCCGCTCCTGCTTGGTACCGGGTTCCCACCCCTTGGAAAAAGCTGTTTGCTTTTCCTTGGCGGGAGCTTACAGCTTCTGCCAAGCAAAAGCAGTCTAGTTCCAGCGGGCGGAGCTGTCAAAGGGCTCTCCCCTGCTGGAAGCAGAGGTTTCATCTCTTTCTCTGCCCCCAGGCATGTGGGTAGGGAAAGAAATTAAACATTTGCTCTTGCACACGGGGAGCTGCATTTACAGCAGCTTCCTGTGTGCAATGCCTGCTCCCGCAGGAGGCAGGGAAAAGGCTGGGACTGCAGGGTCCTTGAGGCTCCCTCTGCAGTCCATTTGCACAGTGGGTAGGCTCCAGGTCATGCAGGAGACATGGCCGGGCCCCAGGGGATGGGGTCCCGGAGGCCAAGATTGGCCCGGGGAGGGGGGCCGTGCAGCATCCCTCTCCTATTAAATTATGGCTGGGACCCGATGGATGGGGCCCCCAGTGCCGAATTTGACCCTCCTCCCCTGTAAAAAACAGAGGGCAGAAAAACAAGCAGAAAATCGAGCAGAAAAGTCACAACAAAGAGCAGAGAAACAAGCAGAAAAGGAAAATAGTGGGCAGAAAATGGGCAAGAAAAGCAAAAGAGAGCAGAAGAGTGCAAAACAGAGGGCAGAAATACAAACAGGAAAGGCAAAGCATAGTGCCAAAAACCTATCAGACTCATGAATCCACTCTCAGACACACACACACACACACACACACACACACACGCACACACACACGCACACACACACACACACACACACTCACATTCACACTCACACTCACACTCACACTCACACACTCACACTCAGTGACACTCTCACTCAGACACACACAACACACACAATGACACTCTCGCTCAGACACCCTCACACCCACTCACAGACCTACTGAGACACTCATGCACTCACTCACACACTCACTATCAAAGATTACTGGTTACAATTAAGAAATAAAATTTAAAAAGCATTAGAAATTCCCTTAAAAAGCCAAAGATGACAAGAATGGTATAGTTGGAAAACAACATTAACCAAGCATTTGCAATGCAATAGGTCTTGCATTTACGTAACTCTTGCAAATGTGAGACCTATAAGCATTGCAAATGCTTGTTTGTCAAAGCTGCCATGCGGCGCTTACACTTTAATGCCGGCCAACCATTAGTTTGTCAAGTTGACAAAGACATTTATTTTTGGTAAAAGTGCCCCATGCCGCGCTTTCACTTTAATGTCGACCACACCCATTTCTTTTGATGCAGCTCATGTAAAGAAAGGTGCCTGGCTGATATTAAAATGAAAACGCTGCTGCACGGGGTGCTTAAAAAAAGCATTTAATAGATAAAGAAAGGAGTGCGGCCGCTCAGTTCAAAGTGGACTGCGCTGAAAAAATAAAGAAAGGCGTGTGGCCGCTCTATTGAATGGTGACCACGTTGGGAAAATTAAGCAAGAAAGGCACACAGCCTTTGCAGGAAAGCACGTCATTTCTGGAGTAGGACAAAATAATAAAATTAAATAGTTTTCACAGACTAAATAAACATACCGTGTAACCACAAACAAGTAAAAAATCCAGTCCTTATGGGAGGTTACAAATGCAGACAAGGTGTTACTAAGGAGGGACTAACAAGCCTATTAATGAATCAGAAGCAACCATTTAGAAAGGACAGTAACAGGAGCCAATGTAAAAGATGGGCATAGCTCCAAGTACATAACTGAGTACAGCAAGCATTGCAGAGCAGCGTGCGCTGCCCAAGCTCAACCTAAAAAAACATAAAAATTCACTGAAAAAAACAAAGTTTACAGGGACGTTATAGTTCGGCTCTGATTTCACTCTGACAAAACCGGTGTCATTCAGCAGTAATATTTAGCTGAGCTAACTATAACTTACGCCCCCGCAATGCAAAGAATATGACCTCACATATTACATCACTCACCACTGATGACATCTCAAATGACATCACTGATGACATCATCCACTGACACACCCACTCACACGCCATACAACCTCTTGCACAACCACTCACATACCCATACCAGTATTCATTAATTCACTTACTCCCTCCTCCATAGAGCCACTCACACACTTACTCACTTCTTTGTGCAGCCACTCACACAACAATTTACTCATCCGTACAGCCACTCATACAACCAGTCACTCACCTGTACAGTCGGTCAAATAGCCACACACTCACCCATACAGCTACTCACCCCCCACTTATTTAAACTATACAGCCACTTGCACACTCACTCATTCACCCATACAGCCTCTTAACACAGCCACTCACTCACCCATACAAGAACTCGCACCCACTAACATACCCACTCACACATCCATAAAGCTCTCACACATCTGCTCACTCACCCATCCATCCATCCACCTATACAGCTACTTACACAGCCAGTTACTCACTCTTACGGCCATTCACTCACTCACTCACCAATACAGTCACTTCAACACCCACTCAACCATTCATACAGCCAGTCACACAGCTACTCACTCACCTATACAGCCACTGACACACCATCTGACTCACCAATACAGTCACTCACATAACCACAAAGTCACCCACACAGCTACTCACACACCCATGTAGACACCCATACAGCACTCACACACCTATACAGCAACTCTGATACCCACTCGCACATAATCTGTGTAAAAAATGGAATCACTCATTAATAGTACAAAAAGTGTACTATTTTAACTTTTGTAGTACCTTGGTATATCTGTTTAACACTCATACACTTTTAGAAAACATATATATCCTGGGCATGGGTAGCTGTAAAGTACTGTCAGGCCTGTCACTCCCATTTTTTGTGCTGATACGCACTTTGTTTTTACATTTTTTAACATGAATTTACCATTTTGACATAGCTATCTGCCACTCTATAGCAGTAAGTTGAACATTGCCACCAAGCAGCATGATACTCAAGAAGGCATGCCTCAGAAAGCATTTGTGAGTATGTGTCCTTCTCAGGGGTATGTATCAGTCTCCATCATGGAACGGGTTATTACCTCTCAAGGGTAAGACTCCTTAAACATCAAGATACTCTTGTATTGACATGTGTTAAGTCTTGCAGATTTTTTATTTTTTTATTTTTTTTTATTCCTCATATACCAGAAGTGGGTATTCTAGAAAGGGTATCTCCTCCTCTCCTTAATGCGATGTTCCGACCAACTGGACCAAAGCTACCGTCTTGGCTCCAGATTGGGAGAGAAGGTCGGATACCCCTCCAGTCTCCACTGTGAGCTAGGTCCACTCCGTACCCTATAGTCGATACGGCCCTCCGTTGGGTAGGATACCAAGCGTCCACAGGACCCAGGTGAAATCATTGGAATATATATCATCGGTTCCGCCAAGCCACCAGGGCCGCCCAGGTTTTGTCAAGGCAAGAATTATCACATGCAAGATCAGCTTCACTGATATATACAATATAGCTTAAGAAATCTGTAAAGGTAGGAAGGATCTCTGACTTCCAAAGCTTACAAATTTCTCGCCTAGCTATAATCATTGCATAAAATATAAATTTAGTCCTCATCTCGTTAAGCGGAGATCCAAGCTCTAACCCAAAAAAAATGGTCATCGGAGTAATTTTAAACCGTATATTGCACACTTCTATTATAAATTCCTCTATTTTGGACCAAAAGAGAGATAATTTAGGGCACTCAGCGAACATATGTATGTCGTCTGCCTTGGAAAGTTTACAGCGCAAACAGGAGTAATCCATATTCGTAAACTTGGACAGCTTCTTAGGTGAAAAATACGCTCTATATAATGTAAACAGATGGTTTCGCTTTAAGGGGGCAGATTTAACAACCGTATGCAATAGTTTAGTTTAAAAGAATCTCCCCAAAGACCTTGTAGTTCGCCATGTTGTAGAGCTATTTCTTCTCCCCATAATTTGTTAAGTTCAGGTTCCGTGACTTGATCTTTTTCATTTAGTGCGTCATACCAAAAGGCAACTTCTTTTTTCTAGCTCCCTGTTCTCTTTACTAGATCAAATTTAGGATTGCAGATTTAATCTTTCTTATACCCTCGTGATTTAACAACAGGACCCCGTTGTGTGCAGATGTGGTTAAGTCATGCAGTAGTCATGCCAACACAAACCCAGTCGGCATAAAAGATTTTGTGCCATGGGGCAAAGAGTAAATAATCTCACATGTTTATGATATTTATTTCTTAAAGCATAGAGATTATATCTACGTCTCCGGATTTTAGTGTCTACAGATTTCGCTTTGACTATGTTCCCTTGCGACAAGGACTATTTGTGGTGTGGATAGCTCAACATGTTGAGGGCCCACGGCTTACATTGATGCACAGCTGCAGGTCATGTTACATTTTATGGTCGACATAACGCCATTGTGCTCCATGTAAATGCCCTATAAAGGAATTACTATTAAAGTTTGGCAATGAGGAGGAATTGTTGGTTAAGGTGCATTGAGGATGTATGCAGGCGCCTTCTACGGCACAGAAAAGGTTTTGTTTTAACCTCGTCGTCAATAGAAGAAGGTTTCTCACCTGTCACAGTGAATGCAGCCATTTCTCTTCGTACTTCGTAACATTCCCTAATACCCTAATTAAAAGACGGATCTGAGAGCTGGTTAGGATTTTAATCATACCCCTTGGGAGGTGCATGACTAATTTCCACAGTTCATCCGCCGTTCTCACAAATGATGCTGGCTTCCTTAACCACCTTATTAACTACACTGCTGCTTAAGTAACTGCTCTGCATAGATCCACGAGAAGCACGAATTATTATATTCTACCTGCCTTGGGCTCCCTACAGTAACACAGTTTGTCTGCACATGTGAAAAGATAAGATAGACAGTGACGCACAATCACAAAATGCACACCAAGGCAACTAATTATCCAACTCTTCCTTCGTGGAGGTAAAATTTACGTTTAATAGTCCAGTAACATTTTCCTTCTTTTTTTATTCTTCTTCATGTGAACCTTATTAATAGAGTAAAAAAAGTATTTTTTTTAAAGAATCACTTAGTTGTGAAGGAAAGTGCAGCATCACCTTAAAATGATGTAGTAAAATTGCCAAACGTAGGTAAAAGCCTGATGAACGAATAGAGTGGATACAGCATAGATGCAAGGAGGATGGGAGGACAGCCAAAGAAAACACAGTAGAAAACCACCAACTCTTTCATAACATTTCGTGATATTCAACTGGATCATTACTGACTACCTTGTGTGTCGTTTAAATTGAGGTTTTTGTTGCTTATAGTTCTACTGCCCCAACAGATTATTTTATAATAGACTAACTGGATGTTTTTATCAAACAATGGGACTGTGTATCAATTATGGCTGCTACTTCCTATATATTTAATTTATTAATTTCCACTTCCACTTTTATGGTCACATGACTGAAATAAAGTACTTTGATGATGATGAGTGTCATTTAAAATACAAAGAGATGTACTGGAGCATTTTCTAGTGCCTTTTCTGGTGCAAATTCAGGGCCTGTGTAGCGCTCTCTGATGAATCTTTATCAAACAATGGTAAACATTACAATTCAATGCATTATGTGATGCACATTAGGCTGTACAAGGAAGATACAGAATGGTTAAGTTTCAAACCATAAACGTTTATTAAAAGATTAGCAAAGGTACACATTCAGATCATCAAGTTGGTTATTATTCAAATTTTTTTATTTATCTACTTTTTTAAACTTGTAGGGCGCAAACAGCTACCCAAAAAGGGTTTCCCGGCGCCTAAGAGCACAGCATAAAGGATGGAATACGTTCAGCAGAGGTCGTTCAAGGTTACTGATCGATTCAACGATTAATTCATGACTGTATTACTCAATATATAGTTCAGAGCAATCCAATAGTCATAAAACAAAGACAAACTATTATTAAGTTGTTGTGAAAGAAACCTAAGCAAATCAGTTCTACCATAAAGAGAGCCCTCTACTCTGCTAAATCGGGGAATGGTGATGCTTGTATGTCCGGAAAGAGATGTTCTGGATTCTCATCTACATTGCATTAGCTTAAATCACACAATTCTAACATTGATATACCTACGGATAGGTCCCATATATTGAACCAATTGAAGTTAAGGTACAAGTAGATAAATAAGCTTGTTATTTTCTCAAGCTGCTTCACAATGAGGTTTCTTTAAAACCCCTTCAAACTTATTTGCGACATTAAAAGATACATTGGCCCAAGTCATATTTTGCCGGTCCACTGTGTAGGGGAGTGAGAGAGTTACTGCACACAGGGGCATACACGACGATCAAGCATGACACTACACACCATAGATGGTACTCTGGACCGAAAGCCTCGAGCGACCTCCATCCGTTTATTTATAGCCTTCTGGCCCCGCCTGGCCAGAAGGTGCTACAATGTGTGTGAGTGTTTCTGGGTCGCCCCAGAGACCCGTGAAACACTAGAGCGTTACATCCCTTCCCAACTTGGTATTTTGTCCTGAGCGTTTGACCCAGTCAACACGCAAACTCGGCTAGTCTTCGGTTCGGCCTGGGGTTTGGCCGTAGATTGTGGTGACTTTGACCCCGGGTTGTTGGAGGGTCAAGTGGTCTCATCCCCGGAGATTGTGAAGTGGTGACAGCTCCTTCATCTGTACTATGGCCACTGGCATCCTCCGACTGGCCAGCTACTTCAGGAGTTGACCCGTCGTCAGATACACCGGTTTCAGGCACAGATGGGATGCGTTTGAACCACAACACATTTCTGGTCACCTCTTCCCCGTCTCTTTGTGCCGTGACTGCAGTTCCTTTCGTTGCTTTGATGGTCCACGGCTCTGCTTCATATGGGGTACGGAATTTTCTACCAGGTCTCCGTGTTCGTATTAACACAGCTTCTCCCGGGACTAGTTCTCTTTCTCGTGCTCGCCTCCTTCGGCTAGCCCGTTCGTTGATCTTCCTCCGTCGTTCTTGGGTGGCTGCCGGCAGATACGGTTCGGGCGCCCAATCGTCAACCATCGGCAGTAGGTCTCGTCGTGGTCCAGCAAACATCAGCGACCACGCGGATCTTTGCGTGGTGCTATGTGGGGTGCTCCGGTATTCCCTCAGGAAGTGGTGGAGTGCTTTCTCCGGGTCTTTCCCCTCAGCCGTGGCTATCCTCAAGGTCTTGTTGACAGTTCTCATAAATCTTTCCGCTTCGCTGTTAGCCTGTGGCCATTGAGGCGTAATTCGATGGTGTTTTATCCCTAGGTTCTGCAGAAAGTCTTCGAATTCACTGCCTTGAAAAGGTGGCCCATTATCTGTTTTGATCACTTGAGGAATTCCAAACATTGCAAAGATTTTGCTGAGTATCGGCTGTACATTTGCGAAACTGGTAGACGACGTCACCTCGACTCGAGGACCACTCGTGACCCTTGAAGTATAAGTCCATTGTTTGCTCTGCTGAGCTCGTTGTGCACTTTCCAGAATTGTGACAAACGTGTGCGATCTATCTCATTCCAACCACTCACATTGCGCAAGAAGTTCTCCCATGAGCCAGCTTCGATAGCTTCCTTTACTCTTGTCAGTACGACGTCACTGTCATACTGGGCTACGATGACGTCGGCCGCAAGTGCCTGAGGACACGACAGTTGAGACACCATATCCATGAATTCCTCAGTCAGCACTTCTTGATCTACTGGCACATTTGCCTCCACAGGGAGGTGTCTTGACAGGAAATCTGCGGTGTTCTTGGCCCCGGTCTGTAGACTAGGTCCATTTGATAATGTTGGATCTGGATGGCCCATCTCTCAATCCTAGGCGGGGGATGTGGGGCTGTCCCTTTGAACAACGGTATCAGCGGTTGATGATCTGTGATCATCCGAAATGGATGGCCTGTTATGTACAAGTGGAAATGATTGCAGGCCCATTTCACTGCCAGTGCCTCTCTCTCAATTTGCGAGTACCTGGCCTCCGTCGCTGTCAGGGCCTTGCTTGCAAAGGCCAGTGGAACCCACACTCCTGGTTCTGCTTCCTGTGTCAGGAGCGCGCCCAAACCCACCGGGCTGGCATCCACTAATATCTCTGTCTGTCTAGCTGTGTCAAAATACGCCATCGTTGTACTGTCTAGTAGAGCTGCTTTCACCTTGTCAAATGCTTCAGCTTCCATCTTAGACCATCGCCAGGGATTTTCTTATTTCGTCAAGTTCCTCAGTGGTTCAGCTTTGGTGGCTAACTGGGGGATGAAACGGGCACAATACTGTGCCATGCCCATGAAACTTCTCACCTCCGATGCTGTCGTTGGGGCTGGAGCACACTTGATAGCTGATGACTTTCGGGGATCTACCCTGACTCCCTCCGAGTCAAAGACGTATCCGAAAAACTCTATTGACTGCTTGAAGAATTGACACTTCTCTTTATGTAATGTGACTCCAAACTCTGCTAATCTCCGCAGCGTGGCCTTCAGCCTCCGATGGTGCTCTTCGCTGGTCTTGGCATGGATAAGTATGTCATCACTGACGTTTAGGACTCCTGGCAGCCCTGATACGATCTCCTTGATGGCATTTTGAAAGATTTCTGCGGCTGATGTTATACGAAAATTTAGTCTCTTATATCTTCGTAGGCCCAAATGCGTAGAGAACGTCGTGATGTATCGACTTTCCTCAGCCAGCTTCAACTGATAGTAGCCCGCATTTAGATCGAGCTTGGAGAACCACTGGGCTCCATTCAGGTCTGTTAGTATATCATCCACCGTGGGCGTGAGGTGCCTCTCCCTCTTTATTGTCTTGTTGTGCATCCTCTGTCAATGCATATCCGAATTTGGCCTGGTTGTTGTGGTTTCTCTGCAATCACCATCGGTGACACCCATGGCGTCAGCCCTGTTACCTTCTCTATTACGCCTTGCTCCTCCAACTTTCTCAGCTCCTGCTCAACTGCCGAGCGGAGGTGGAACGGGACTCTCCGATGTCTCAACGCTATGGGTTGTATCGCCTTGTCAATGTGTAGTTTGACGGGTGGCCTTTTGATGGTTCCCAGGCCTTGAAACAACGATGGAAACATTTGAAGGATCTCTTCCGTGTGTAGTGCTTTGACTGCATTAGCGAATGCAGTTAACTTGAGATCTTCCGCGTTGTGACTTCCTACTAGCAAGTCCGCCTCCTTGTCAATCACATGAAACGTGCTTGTCAGTTCCTGGTCCTCTGCTCTTACTCGTACAGTCATTTTTCCACGCACCGGTAGTGGTGTCTTGCTGCCATATGTTAGGATCCGGGCTTTCGACGGTACCAGCTGTGGTCTCGGTTTCAGTGCCTTATTGTGCTGAATACCCATCACGTTAATCGTGGCTCCTGTGTCTATGACACCAGTGACTGTTGATCCGTCAATTTGAATCTGACACTTCGGCTGAGGTCTCCTTCTTCTCTTGAGCTCATTCACAAACGAGACGTAGTAGCACTCCTCTTCTTCCTCGGTCGATGAGTCATCCAGCCGCTGTGGGTAGAGGGGCTGTGTTCTGGTTCCTTTCGAGTGGTGTGTCTCCTCCAGGGCAAGTTGCCTGACAGCTTTGGTTGGTGTCTTCTTTCCTGTGTTTCCTTGTCCTTGGAAACCCCCTCTCGCACCACTCCTGCAGACACTGGCAAAATGATTTAGTCCTCCGCACTTCGCGCACGCCTTGCCACGTGCTGGGCAGCCATCTTGGTTGTGTTCTTCATACCCACAGGAGCCGCATGGCGTGCGACGCGGCGTCCTGGTCGGCCATCTTCTTCGTCCTCCTCGGCCACTGTTCCGCACTGCGTCTACCCTCTCTGTTTTTACAGTGACCTCAGTGTTTGCTGTGGGGTTTATGGGAGCCTCCATTGATGTGGCTCGTGCATCGGATAATTCGTGTGACCTGGCTAACATTAATATTTCGTCCAGTCTTATTCGGGGTTCTCTCAGTATTAGTGTCCTGAGATGTTTATTCTTGCATCCTTGAATTAGTTGCGCCGTCACTTCCTTCGTTTGGTCATCATCTGGACATGTGCTGATCAGTTCTCTCAATCGCGCATGAAAAGCATCCATTGTTTCTCCTTCGCGCTGCCTAGACTGTCTGAACTTAAACCGCTCATAATGGGGATTCAATTGCGGGTCAAAGTGTGCATTTAGTGCTTGTACTGCGGCATCATAGTCTGTCGCTACTCCAGTGTCCGGCAAGTGTGTGAATAGCTTATACAACTCATCCCCTCCAAAATGAAGAAGCAGGGATCTTTTCACCTCATTGTCTTTTTCTCTAGTTGCCGTGAAATAGTTGTTCAATCGGCTCAGCCATACTGTCCATCTTGGTGCCGCCGTTCCTGGGTCAATCTGCACGCTAAACGGCGGTATCGGGTTAATTTGTGAGTGTGGTGATTGCTGGACTACTGGTCCCGCTGCTTGCTGCCCTGCCAGCCCTGCCACCTGCGCTGGGGCCGCTACCTGCGGCGTTCCTCCTTGCGCTGCATTGTCTACCACAACCGACATTGCCGCTGTCGCTATTTACTACCTTTCTTCCACACTGCACTTGCCACCACTATTTCTGGTTGACCGTTCCACTCTGCGTTCTGGCACACTGTTTCTACTCCCAATGTCTTGCTCACTAGGCTTCCATGCTGGTGCTTCCCACTGATTGCATTTGCCAATGCTTGTTTTTTCCCCTTGGCTTACAGTATAGTCAAACATGAATCATCCATTTACTGGTACCAATGCTTGTTTTCATTCGAGGCCACTCCGCCTTCCTTGGCTCACCACCTGTTCTCCGCCTCGGGACACATCCGTGCTCCTTCGCAGGAGCTGCCGCTGCCCTGTGAGGCCTCTTCACGCGTCTCCGATGCTGGGGCTGGCCTTGCGCTTACTGCTCATGCGCGCACCATGTGGCTTTCTGGCCGGGCCTCTGCTTCCCTCGGCCCGCTCTTCGCCACATCTCCCTCCGTCCTGGGGTTCTGCTCGCCGGTCCCTCACGCAGCCCTCCACACGCTGCTTACTGGGATTGCTGGCCCCACGGCGTCCACGAGTGACGGCTCACTTTCGTTCCTGGCCCACGTGTTGACCGGCGACCACGCTTCACAGCGGCACCGGTAAGGCTCCTTCCTTCTCACTCTTCGGGTTCGTACGACAAGCGAATCCCACCCCCGTCGCCAGTGTAGGGGAGTGAGAGAGTTACTGCACACAGGGGCATACACAACGATCAAGCATGACACTACACACTATAGATGGTACTCTGGACCGGAAGCCTCTAGCGACCTCCCCAGATACCCGTGAAACACTAGAGCGTTACACACTGCACTGCATTAGCTTGGGGAGTCCCTGGTACATATTTTGTTATGTTGCCCAGCCTTGCGGCAAGCCTGTTCAATCTGCCTCAGACCCGTACTACTCCAATTGGGCACCCCAATGCAAATGAGGCCATTTGCCAGTTCTTCTCCTTGGACATTGTGAAGTATATGGCCAACTTTGGTAAATTTGTACATCATACTAGACACTTTTGAAAGACAAGTTGGCTCAGGTAGAGACTGACAAATAGCCTGACGAGCCCAGGGAGGGCTCTCTCCATGCCTGAACAGTCAATATGATCAAGGGGCTGCATCAAGCATCAATTTTGTATTCATGATTTAATTATTATGTTAATACCGGCTGTCCACACATCTCCTTGAAGGCCTGGGTCTAAACACTAGGAGTTTTTAGCTTTCACTTCTTTTGACTTCAATCTTTTTGCTACATGTTTTAGTTTTGTATATTGTAATGCTTTTAGGTAATCACACAATAAAAAATCTATTCATTCACTGCATTAGCTTGTGAGTGCCTTCTCAAATATCACGTAAAAGAAAACATTTCACATGAAAACGGGAAACCAAGGGCACATCCAAGTGATACGTGAGAAGTCAGCTTGCCCTGGAATAAAGAAAGAAATGTCATGTGAAGCTAAATGTTAACCAGACGTTAGACATTTTAAAGTACAGGCCTACCTTGGCTATAGTCAGTCTAAACGCAAATAATACACAATCAAGACACTTGTGTGTTGCATGTTTTTGTTGAAATGAATTGCAAACTCTTAATATAAAAAATATCTCTGCATAGTAAATCACCTAACAGATAGAGCAGCATACAACACAGGTTATACCAACAAAAGCATTAGAACCGTGTCACCATCTTTACTGGTGGCTTCCCCTTCTTGCTTAAAGTTGCTTGGCCAGTCAAGCCCTTAATCTATTTCTTTACATTTCGTAATGCCCACTGGACTGACGCAATACCACAGCTGTTGCATTCAATCATGCATCTTTTGTTCAAGGAGCACTTGCCAAACTACACTGAATAATTTGCCGATTTCAATAATCGAAGGTAGTATCAATGCTGCGAATGGGGTGCTTTTCTGCAGATCCCCAGACACTTTGAAAAAGTGAATTGGTCACTCTTCAGCTCCTGATTGCAGTATTCAGCTATTAAAGATGTCTTAATGTTTTTCTGGTGGTCTTAATAGGACCATGAGATGTACTTCCAAAGGGCTTTTGTCTAAGGCAAGAAACAAAACCTCTAGCTATTTAATTGCTATTCAGAATAAAAATAATAACTTTTCTCCTTGTCATTAATATACTGTACATGTAAATTGATGTTTACATCAAAGACACTGTTCTTGAGTAAAAAGGTCTTTCAAGAGGACACTCCAAGTTAAGAGGAATCCCCATACATTTTTAGGCATCGCCTAACGAACGCAGCGCTTGCGTTGCTTCGCCTTGGCGAGACTATTGTTGTCAGTTTGGTGTGCGAAGGGGACAAAACATGTGCACGCCAGACAGGCGAGGTGCACGCGTATGGCGTCTCCTCACTGGCGTCTCCTCTCTCTAGCGATGTTAGCTTTCACACGCTCCCACCGTGCGCTTCATTTAGCTTTCAGTTTCACTGCGCGCTGCAACTATACAAGGCAGACGCGCTTGTTTTCCATTGCATTCTGCACGTCTTTTCATTACAGCGTTTCAGCAGAACACGCACGCGTAGGGAGAGGAGATATGCATGCCCGCTTTAACGCATAGACAGCTTGTCTTTGTTAAAAAAGGCATCACTTTCCTGCCATAGACACCGCATCGCTTGCCCTCTTCCCCAGCAAGTTACAGGCATACTGAAAATGCATTGTTTAGAGGGTTAGAGCGTGGCTACAAGGCAACTTTACCCAAGTGAGGCTTACGAGTTTAATTTTTTTTAAAGTAAACATTTTCTTTGAATTATAATAAGCACCACTGTTTTTCCAGCCGCTCTTACATTTTTTTTTTTAAAACAATTTTTATAATTTTCATCGTAGTTAACCATGCACTTTGACAATCAACACAACAACAATTCGGCTATGATCTAAATACACCGTTAAATATAATCGGGGTTAATAAAGACATTACCATGAGAGGCAGTTTACCCTGTAACCCATTATAGTTAGCTGTTCAAATGACACTGTCCCCACCTCACTCCTCTTCTTCATCTGAGGTGGTGTCATCTTCTTCTGACAGCAGGTCACACAATTCCCCCCTATATGTATTCCAATTAGACCGCACTTTGTTACACTTCCGAGGGCAGGCCGTAGTTACATAAACCGCCCTTTCAGTAAACATTAGTAAGTCCATGTTCCTGCTCCATTGCGCCAGTGTGAGTAGTTCAGCTGCGCCCCATTTCTGTGCAATGTCCCGTTTCGCCACCATGAGGGCCAATGTACCCCATAGTAACCCATACCTGGATAAGTCATTTGGATCCCAAATATTCAAAAGACATTTACGTGGCTCCGGAGTAAGTGACACCCCCAGTGTTTGTGAAATCATGCTCAGCACCTGGCGCCAGTAGGCTGCTACGAATGAACAGTCCCAAAGGGTGTGGAGTAAGGTACCCTCTGCACCACAGTTCCGAAGACAATATGGATGCGGTGCCCTCTGGAGTTTATGTAGTGTGGTTCTCGTATAGTATATACGATGTAGGATTTTTAATTGTACGAGTCTAAATCTAGCCGAGATGCCTACCTCCCTTGGGGACGCCAGCGCTTCATTCCATTCCGTATCGTCTATTGCGCCCAGCTCCTCCACCCATCTCTCGTGCAGTTTCAGTGTGGGGTCTGTGAGGTTGTTCATTAATTTTTTATAGGTAAGGGAGTTTGCGCTATGTAGTCAGTGAGTAGTCTATCCTCTAATGGGGAAGACTCCGGGATGTCAGTCTCCGCTGGTATTGTTTGCAGTAGTGCGTGTCTGATCTGGACGTATCTGTAGCTTTCAGTTGGACCCAGTTCATACTGTTGCTGGAGTTGAGTGAATGGGATTACTGCCCCTCTATCCCATAAGTCTCCCACCGTTGATATCCATATGTTGTCCCATTGTGTGAACCCTTTACTCTTTCTTAATTGTCCTAGTGCTTTGGTGTCCCAGAGTGGGGTAAGTTTAGTAATTGTGTCCTTCCAACCCAGCCTTGCCTGTGCGCTGTGCCATATCGTGATCGTGTGCTTCGTTGGGTGCAATAACCCTGCCACTTGACTTCTATTATAGAGCGTCGAAAGCATGCCGTCGGTGCCCAGCTGAACCCAGTCAGCCCTGTACGCTGGGTCATCCTGGGGTGCATGGATCCATTGGTTAATTATTTTGAGTTGGGCTGCCCAGTAATATAGTTGCAGGTTTGGCAACGCAATCCCTCCCTCATACCAACTTCTATTCAGCTTGGCATGGGCAATACTTGCAGGTCGGTTATTCCACAGCAGGTTAGACACCAACGTTGTCACTTGTTGAAAGTATCGTGATGTGACTGGGTAGGGTGAGTTTTCTAGGGCGTATAGGAATCTTGGGAGGGCCATCATTTTGTAGAGTGCTGCTCTACCAAGAAGCGCGAGCGGCAACTGTGCCCAGTGTTTCACATCGTTTCGAAGCCGGTGTAGTGGTGGTTTCAGGTTTCTGTCATAGAATTCCGTTTGATTGTCAATGATATATATACCAAGGTATTTGAAGGAGGTCGTGGCTCTCGTGAGCGGGCAGTCCCTGTCGAGTGCGGGCGCTGGTCCCTTCAGAACATACAGGACTGACTTCGACCAGTTTAGTGTGTATCCCGACGCCGCCCCATATTCGTCGCACAATGACAGTAGTGCCTGTACACTTCTTTCGGGGTCCGTTAGATACACCAACATATCATCGGCGTACAATGACACACGGTCTTCCCACCCCTCTTTCCAGCTAATAACTTTCAGTAATGTTGTACTTCTAATCAGTGCCGCTAGCGGCTCCAACACTAGAGCGAACAGCAGGGGCGATAGGGGGCATCCCTGTCGGGTCCCTCGCGCCATTTGGATTGTGCGCGAAATGTGACTGTTGGCCACTATATGTGCAACTGGGTTGGCATATAGAAGGCGTATCCAGGCTATGAATTTGGGGCCAAATCCCATGCGGGACAGAACAGCGAAAAAGTGTCCCCACTCTACCATGTCGAAAGCCATTCTCGCGTCAAGCGAGAGGATGATGGCTCGCTCTAGTAGTAACGGAGCCCGCGCCAGCACTCCGTGTAAACGTCTGAGATTATGAGTGGTACTCCTGTGTGGCATAAAACCTGATTGGTCAGGGTGGATCAGTAGTGGGAGATGGGTCCTCAATCTAGAGGCAAGCAGTTTCGCGAGAATCTTCGCTTTTGCATTGATCAGAGAGATGGGGCGGTATGAGGCGCAGTTGGTCGGTGGTTTATTAGGCTTATGAATTGCCACTATCGTAGCCGTTCGCTGATCCCGTGGGAGTTCCGCCCTCGTGAGACTTTCCGTGTACATAGCCAGCAGTGGTGGGCTGAGTGTATCTGACATGAGTTTATACCATTCTATGGGGATCCCACTGGGGCCCATGGCTTTTCCGGATTGTATTGCCCATATAGCTAGTTGTATTTCATCTATAGTGAGGTCAGCTTCCAACTCCTGGACTGCCTCTTGTGGAAGCATCCTAGTCTCAATGCGATTAAGGGAGTCTAGGGCTGCGCCCTCCGTGACTTCACTGTCAGGGGTATATACCCTTTCAAAGTGGTTCGCCAGTATGTTCACAATCTCCTCGGATGTGTCTGAGGGTGCCCTTCCGTAGTATGTAATTGCTGTATGGCTCTATTGCTCCCCCCTTTTTTTCCAACCAGGCTAACATCTTGCCGGCTTTATCCCCCACGTCATAGATCCTGTAGGTCGTAGCCGAGATATTATCAAGGACTTGCAGGCGGATGTGGTCTCTATACCGCTGCTGGTGTATTTGCAGGATATGTGCTGAGTCTGTGGTGGGGTCTGTCATGTGGGCTACATTCGCTGTGTGTAATGCTAATTCTAGCTCCGAGAGTTTCTTCCGTTGCGTCCTTTTGTGCCCCGTAATGGAAGCTATTGCTTGTCCACGAAGGACAGTTTTGAATGCTTCCCAAAGAATCGAGGGAGAGGACACTGACGTACCATTTTCGGCAAAGTAAAGTTTGGTCGCCTTCTTAAGATCTGCTCTGATTTTGGGGATTTTCAGGAAATTAGGGTAAATGGGGTATATTCTCCTCCTAGTCTTCTCTTGGCTGAAGAGAGTCAGCACCATTGGTGAGTGGTCTGATATGCCCCTAGGGAGTATGTCTATGGTGTCAACTGTGTGTATCCCATTTCCCAGCAGCAGAAAGTAATCTATACGGGACAGACTAGTGTGTACCGTCGAGTGATAGGTATATTGTGTCGTAGTGGGGTGTTTGTGTCGCCAAATATCTGCCAGGCCTAGTGCTGTTAAGAAACCATGGAAGCTTGTGGGGTTAGACGCATGAGCTTGTGCCGGGAATTTATCTAGTAGTGGGTCAGCTACTGAGTTAAAGTCTCCCCCAACAATGATGTCTCCCTCCAGAAGATCCAGCAGGAACTCCCCCAGTGCAGGTAAGGCCACTGTCTGAAGTGCTGGTG
Organism: Lissotriton vulgaris; assembly: GCF_964263255.1. Taxonomy (NCBI): domain Eukaryota; kingdom Metazoa; phylum Chordata; class Amphibia; order Caudata; family Salamandridae; genus Lissotriton; species Lissotriton vulgaris. The sequence continues at coordinate 669,636,209 of NC_141685.1, read as the reverse complement.
GTATATAAACTGATACCACATTTAAGGGCCGGCCTTCCCATTGCCTATGGACCGCTGCGAAGCGTCCCTGATCATCTATTTTGTGCTGCAAGAGAATGAATGGGGAGGTTTTCTTCAGCAGGATACCCTTTCCCCTGGAGCCAGATGTGAATTCCGATTGTGTTACCATTTTGTAGCCTCATCGGTTAGTGCCTGACATGCCCTCCCTTTGAGATGCGTTTTCTGCAGTAGGACTAGTGCCGGGTTTTGTCGTTTGATAGCTTGCATTACTAGCCCCCTCTTGATTTTATCTCCTAGCCCCCGGACATTCCATGTCAACATTCTGAGGGGCGGAACTGTGGTCTTTTGTGTCAAGCCATCATGGGCTGTGGATTGTAAGGTCTGTGACATAATGGAGTGGTTTGGGTGTGACTAGCCCTTTCTTCCCAAACAGTACAGTGTCTCTGTCGTCTCGTTGTGTGGTGCGTAATAATATCTCGTCATGTCGTGCCATCACGTGTGAATTACGAACAATAACAATTAAATTCCCCCCCTTTACCCCCCTCCCTGCTCCACGGACTTACAACTGCCCGCCTCCCCAACTTAGCAGAGTGCTTATCCCAACCCCAAACCATTGTACTTGCTTGGTGGGGTAAGAAGTCTCCTGATGGTAACCGCCCCATCAGCCCTCCTTAGCCTCACCCAGGTAGATTCCAAGGGCAACACGCCCTTCACAGCAGATGCCATCCATCGTAGCCCTTTGAGTTAGTCTGTTATGAGTCTGGTTGGTGTTCCCCTTGGATTGAACGAACTCGCCGAAATATCAAGTTTTATATGATGTATTTTCACATACCAGTCAAACACTTAGATCTGTATGCCGGGTACAGGTATGATACAGGCAAACCAAGCACATGGCACATGGCACACCTGAAGGTCCAGTCCCCAGAATCAACACCGGGCCGTGTCAAAAAGAAGAATGTCCGCCCACAAGTACAAATGATTGCATAGGACACTTCCTCCCCGGGAAGCTTAAACTCCAGTAATGCGATGCTTTCTCCAAGCGTAAAGCACAGTAACAGAGGACATGTTGGAGACATAAGACAATGTCTGCACACCGTATAAAGAAAAGGCTGATGTTATTTTACCTACGAGATCGCCTGGACTAAATTGTATTCACAATGCACCCAGAGACGCAGCTAGCGTCATGCACCATAGCAACGCGATGAATAACCAACCGGCAAGCGGCTTCTATACCACTTAGGAGCCCGACCAATAAAAAGGTAGATGTGAGAAAACAAGTCTTCAAACAGCTAATGACCGGGGTTTCTGTTCCAACCAGGAAACAGACGAGCCCGGCACTGAGGGAACGCCGTGAAACGAAGAGACGCCATCCCACAACTGCCGGAGAAAACAATAACACACAGCAGGGCAAACTACAAAGAATAGCAGGTACGACATGCCCGCGAGTCAGAAAAGGCGACCCCTCCGAGCATGACCCCCGGGTGGACCCCCCCGGGCACTGGCCTATTAATCAACTTCGTAGTGCTTCATATGACTAGGGTTAATTCACCAACCCATTCTGACCACTTCCCCAACAATGTTAATCTAAAACGGGCTTTTAAACATGACGCTCTAGCATTAAAAGGAAAACAATCATGCCGTTTTTCTTTTTCTTCCTCCCCCTGACCAGCGCACTTCTGATTAATCCAGGTGAAGACCCCGCCACGCAGGCTACCCTATAGAAACGCTACGACGCTGGGCTCAGCGATCGATGTAATGTAATGAAATGAACAAAGACAAGAGAAACCGCCTCTCTATCACAAGGGTACGTGACCCTCACTTTCTTTAAATTTTTAGTTTTCAAAAACTTGCAAATAAGACTTCTGATCCCAAAACTAAAACATGCCCCTTACAATTTTACAGGTATAGCATGATGTCCTACAATAAACAACAGTGAGCCCTGATGAAGACCTTTGCAAATTTATCTCCTGTCATCCCACAGAAGGTCGAAACGCACAGGCTTATCTTTCAGGCCAGGAGAATTGGATGCCTTATGACCTAGCATACTAATAGGACATACAGTGAGAGATGTATCTCACACCACGGCCAAAAAACGCTTAAAAGATTTCTTCGACCTTATACAGGACTACATTTATTGTTTCTTTGTGGAAAATAATTACACCTCAAAGATAGTCAAGTTATTGATCTAAAGTAGGACCGTTCTTTCTTTCTTAAATTTGAAAGACTTTGTGTGTTTTAGGAGCAAAAACACGAGGACTAAAGGTCCCTTCATTATTGTGTATATATGTAGAGTATTGGGCTTATCTTTCAGGCCAGGAGAATTGGATGTCTTATGACCTAGTATACTAATAGGACATACAGTGAGAGATGTATCTCACACCACGGCCAAAAAACGCTGAAAAGATTTCTCCGACCTTATACAGGACTACATTTATTGTTTCTTTGTGGAAAATAATTACACCTCAAAGATAGTCAAGTTATTGATCTAAAGTAGGACCGTTCTTTCTTTCTTAAATTTGAAAGACTTTGTGTGTTTTAGGAGCAAAAACACGAGGACTGAAGGTCCCTTCATTATTGTGTATATATGTAGAGTATTGTCTAATGTTGTGTAGTGGAATGTTATAATGTTTATGTAATGAATTCACCTATACTTTTTGATACTTGTTGAATGTTTTCCTATCTAAGGAGATGATTTAAAAAAATGTGCTAACACCCAATTGTGTACCATTAAATAATTCTAAAGAAAATGCTAAAGTATAAACTGCTGACAATGTCAATAAATTAGGACATTGGTTAAAATCAAGTGTAATATTTGTGGTGTCAGAGGCAATTGTTATTTGTTATAATATACCCCTTGTTTTGAACCCATCGCCGACAGGTCTTCCAAGCTATCGCGTCTTGATGTTTGTGTTTCCTGTAGGTGTTCATGTCGTTGGCTTCTTTGACCCTTGTTGTTGCGGCGGGGCGCTCCCCCCGGTCGCCAGCCCTCCAGCCAGTTCTGCGCGGTCTCAGGTGTGTCGAAGAACCATGTCTTGTTATTGTCGACTACTCTTAGCCTCGCCGGGAACAGCATCGAGTAGGGCAGTTCTTTCGCTCTTAGCGCTTTTTTGACCTCTGTGAAAGTTTTACGACGACGGGCTACTTCCGCCGTGTAGTCCGGGAAAAAGGCTAGTGTTGAGTTTTGGATCCTAATCGGTGGAGAAATCCTTGCTGCCTGTTGTATGGCATCTCTGTCTCTGAAGTTGAATAATCCGGCCAGCACTGGTCAGGGTGTCGCTCCTGGCTTAGGCACCCCGCCAGGCACTCTATGCGCTCTTTCCACAGAGAAAAAGTTTGACAGACCTTTGGGTTGCAGCTTAGTTTTGGTCAGTTCCTAGACATATAGGTCCATCGCTCGTCTGCCTTCGGATTCCGGCACACCCAAAATTCGTACGTTATTTCGCCTCGAGCGCCCCTCCTGATCATCCAGCTTTTCTTGTAGTTGTTTATTGATTGTTTGCATTCGCTCCATTGCTAGTTGCAACTCCGAGCGAGGTATCTTGGACCAGAGACTTCGTGACTACTTCAACATGTGCCACCCGTTCCGTCATTTTGTGAAAGTCTGTTTGCAATAGGCTCACATCGGTGGATATTGACCCTACCGTTGTCTGTACGCTAGACAAGGTCTTCATTATATCTTCCAGCGTCACCTTCTTGGCTCCGTCTCCTTCCACACTTTTACCTGTGGAGTTGCGTCCCTTTGGTTGTGGCGGGTTACCCTTATCATATGCGTATTTGTCCAGTTTGGCCTGTGCCGTGGTGTTTCTAGGTCCTCAGCCCGACATGGCAGTCGGTATTGTGTGTCCTCAGGTTGCGGGTGGTGTCCCACCAGTGCTTGCACAGAAATAGCCACTCTGTGTCTCAGCCGTTATATTGAGAAGTGTTCCGGTATGGCCTTGAAAGTGGTGTAGTATCGCAGCGGTCTCAGCGCTGAAAGGATGCAATAGGTCTGCCTGTGCTAGTGGTTGTAGGTATGGCTGTAATGTCAGGAGTTACTCACTCAGCATCCCCCTCGTCGCTGGAACTGTGTAGCCCACTGTATTGGAGGCGGCCGGTACGTCACAATGAATCCAAGGCCTCGCACAGTGGCGTTCGTCACCACCTATGGGTCATTGCACAGTCTCTGCGTGTGTTTCTTCAGATGCTCTGAGGCATCGCTCATCCTTTCGCTTCCTACTGGCCTCCGCCGTCTTCTGCCGGACTTGGTGTGCCCCCCGCGTGGGTTGCGTGTTTTTTTCAGCCGGGTCGTGAAGCGTGGGCACAGGGTTTCGCAGGACAGCTTAGTCCCAGACTAATGCCTCGCGCCCAGTCGGGGTGGTGCGCCGCAATCTACGCCTCAGTCACATTGTTGCAGGTAAGCGAGTGGCCGCCGGGGGTCCAAGTCTTCTCCGGTTGGGCGGGGTGCACAGCCTATGTTCGCTGTTCTTTCACTCCGGAATGTGCCTTGCAGACGCTTCTCACCTCTGCCGGAGTAGGGCTGAGTTCCGGTCGTCGTCGCCGCTATGCCCTCACTTCCGCCCGGGTATGCGACAACTTGAGACCGGTGTGGCTGAAGCGTGGTTAGGCCTCACCGAACTCCGCACTGCTTCTAATGTTAGGGGCGTTGGAAATGCACCGGGATTGCACCGGACGGTGCCGCTCAGGTTCCGATCCTGGGATCAGCCTTCAGAGGCTGCTTCGTGACGGATATGCGGTGCGGATTAATGGATGGGGCCGCTTCAACCACGGAGCTCTTCTTTTACACAGCCACCATGCTTGGCTGCTAGCCATGCCCCGCTCTTACATTTTTGACTGATCTTTTAATTACACAGACCTCTTCGCAGCTTGTGTGTCGGTGCCTATTTCACAGAGGTGCTTCATGTTTGGGGCGCCGTTTCTCACCTAATCTCCTGTGCTGTCCTTCACGCCCCTCCCACAACACTGCTTAGGGTCTGCCTCATGCTTGTGTGTTGGCGCCCATTTCACAGAGGCACTTTCTGTTTGGGACGCCGTTTGTCACTTAATATCCTGCCCCGTCCCCATGCCCCTACCACAACACTGCTTAAGGTCTGCCCCAGGCTTACGTGTCATGGCCGTTTTCACAGAGGCGCTACATGTTTCGGACACAATTTCTCACAATCTCCTGTGCCGTCCCCTGTGCCCTTCCCACAACACTGCTTGTTTGTGACAATATTGCTTGTGGTCATTTTCAAAGTTATGCTTTACTTTTTTGTGTTAATTTATTAAACACTATTACATTTGTACATAGTTCTCACATATAAGTGTGCCTAAATAAGCACTCTGTTGGAATTTATATTTCCTTCTCAGATTCGTTTTTTTTTCAGACGTATACTTTGAGATTTGCAAGAAACTTGACAAATCAAGGATGGTTGCCAGGCTTATCAACCATTAGACAGAGGCCCACTTGTTTTGCTTACCTTCTCCTTGCAAGTCTCCTTTTGGTGCCTGCTGCACGCTAGGCACACCGGGAATATGCAGTGGCTTCCCATGTCTCGTTCTTCTCCTCGGGACGGTTTCCTCTTGCCCCCGTTCATTTTTAGGTTTCGCCTGGCAAACAGCTGCGCAGCAGCGTTTCGCGCAGGCGAAATCTTATGTTTTTTAGTATGTGTGTGTTGTCCCGCCTCTCTGTTCCATTAGCTAGCTCCATAAATGGAGGTTAGCCATTGGAAGAGAGATTTGTCCGTCATTGCCGGAGCAGATTTGTGGGCGTTCCTGCGATTTTTTTCGCATTCAGCCCCTTTGACAACGTCATTGCGGTGGTGGGCGGTTCCTATTTTTTTTTTTTGGTCGCCTTGTTTTGGTCAGTTACCAAAAGTATTCTCCAGGAGTGGGCTGCGAAATTGAAGTTGCCAGGAAGGAGTTTATATTTGCGATCAGGTAAGCAGCATTTTGTTTGTAATTTTCTTTTCCCTTTGTACGTTTACTCCGTCTCATGTCGTCTCTTTGTTTTTTTTACGTGTTTGCGTGTCTCGTTGCTGTACCCCGTCTCATGTCGTCTGTGCCTGTTCCCGCCCCCCCTCGAGGTGTCCGTGGCTCTTTGTTTTTTTACGTCTTTGCGTGTCTCGTTGCTGTACCCCGTCTCATGTCGTCTGTGCCCGTTCCCGCCCCCCCCGCTGTTCATGTGCCCGTACTTCTTCAATCATACAAACATGAGGCAAGACCACGTCGTGCTCAGGGGAATGCCGAGGCAGCGCTGGCTGAGGGAGTGCAGTGCACGCGCCGCCGCTGGCCCTCTTCCTGGTTGTGAGTTTCACTACTTGTTTTAGGAGGAAAAAAATGGGAGTCTCACCCTCCCAGCTGCTTCCATAGGTTGAAAGGTATGATGGCTGTTGCCTGGCACTGGCTGGAGAGCTCTCAATATGGCCGTCACACTGTAGTTTGCAGTGTCCCCATTAGATGACACGCGAGTATGGTGTTTGGATGTAAAACTTATCTTTTCAGAAGTCCTGCATAGCCGGCAGTCTGCTGACTAAAAGCAATCCGGGCAAACGTTTGTGAGAGAAGTTCTGTACCTTTTAAATTATATTTGCTTTTCACCTAGTCCCATAATGTATTTGTGCCAGGCCAGCCAATCGATAATCAGAACGAGCGTGTCAAGCCGTTTACTTGAGACCACAACATGCACCGCTCAACTAAATGTTTTCCGCTGTGGTCATCTTTTCAGGAACTAATTAGTCGTGTGGCATTGATTGTTATTTTTTCCTGTGCCTCATGAAATTTTAGACTTCATTTGCGCTGACATCACCTCAGATGAATTTAAGCGTGACGTCATTTGACGAGGAGCATCTCTTTAGACATCACTTTAGCTGTTTTAGGAAGAGGCGATTGTGAAAATGACTACAAAATGTGAAGCAGTGCGCTCTGTGGTTCTGCCTCACATCGTTGATATGGTGGGCATGAAAAGACGTTTATTGATTTTCTCGTTTTCTGAAGGTTTTCATTAACGTTGCAATAAAAATACATTTGACAATTTGACTTTGCATGTATATCCGGCTGGTTAGGAGCTGGCTGCATGTCACCTTGACGACCTGTTGTTTCCACGAAGTGCACGACCAGTTGGTTCCAGTCCTTTTCTTTGTGGTTGCAAAATCATCGCATTCTGGGAGTTATAGTTCTGTTTAGTTAAATTTAACAAAAACAATACAGACGCCAGAAAAGACAATTTGTTGATGGGAATTCCAATACGGGGTTATGTCCTAGTGAGATGGCGTCACCTGTTAATCCGTCACTTACACTGGTGTGACTGAGGTTACCCGCCCTGGCGAGGAAGTGCTTTACCTGAAATATGTTTTACATCTGTGTGGCCGATTCGAGAGTTCCTTTTCTCCAGCCCGTCTCCGAAGGCTGCATGTTGTGTCTCGCCTCTTATAAGCAGGGCAGGTTTTAACTTCATGTGAGTTAGGCATCCCTGATTTGGTTATCGTTTTTGCATACACCCGAAGACAAGAAGTAACCTTGCCCCCAGCGAGGTGTAAAGAGATTTTAGTGACCTATTCTTAGGACAGCCCCGCGCCGCACGGCCACCAGCTGCTGCCTGTGCCCCCGCCTGCCGCTGATCTCAGCCTCGCTGAGCCTTTCCTCTCCTGGTCACGCCCCCCGCCTCACTCGCTGTTTGCCGATTGTCCTTTGCGTTTTTTGATAGTGTCAATTGTATTGTACTGTATGGTAACCTCATTTTTCCTTCTTTCCCATGTATTGTACTGCATTGTAACCTTATTTTCTTACTGTAACCTTCTCCTGGCCACGCCCCCCACCGTCACTCGCTGTTTGCTGACTGTCCTTGGCGTTTTCTGTAAGTGTCATTGTATTGTACTGTAGTGTAACCTTTTCCTTTCTCCCCATCTGGTTCCTTTGCCCGTGCTGTTGTCCCCCTGTGCACTGCCCCCCGCGCCCACCCGCCCCGCTCCCCGCTTCCCACCGCCGCCGGGAGTGTGGACACGCCCTCTTTTTACTGTACCCTCCCCGCTCCCGCCTCCCAGCTGCTCCTCCTCCCTGCACTTCGCCATAAATGGCGACCGTGCGCACGCGCAGCGGGAGCGCCGATTGTGCGCCGAAGGCGCGCCAAAGGTAAGCCCGTCTGCGCCCGTCCGCGCCTGGACCACGCCCAGGGCCCAGACCCCTGGCCCCCACCGATGGAAGACGACCCGACTGTCCTACGACGCCACCGAACTCATCGCACACAACGCCGGCAGACGCCCGGGCTGCTACCGAGCCACCCTGAAACGCACCCACGGACCCTTCTGCTGCAACGCCTGCAAGTTCACATGCATCCGAACCTGCACCACCCCAGCAGTGCCCAAGACCTCGACGAGCAACAGCAGCAGCAGCCACCTAAATTGCATCCTGCTCAACACCCGCTCAGTCCACAGACACGCCGTCGAGCTCTGGAACCTGATCGACACCACAAACCCCAGACATCGCCTTCCTCACGGAAACCTGGATGAACGCCTCCTCAGCGCCCGACATCGCCATCGCCATCCCGGACGGCTACAAGATTATCCGGAGGGACCGCGTCAACCAGACAGGAGGAGGCATCGCCATCATCCACAGGAACTCCATCCGCATCACGATCAACACCGTCAACACCCTCGCACCCGCCGAGCACCTGCACTTCCAGATCCACATCAACCCCAAGACCACCCTCAGAGGCACGCTCATCTACAGACCCCCGGGACCACACACACAATTCAGCGAAGACATCACCGACTTCATCAGCCCGCATGCCCTCCCCTCCGCTGACTACATCCTCCTCGGGGACCTCAACTTCCACCTGGAGAACAACAACGACCGCAACACCACCACCCTGCTGGACAACCTCGCCAACCTCGGACTCAAGCAACTGGTGACCACCCCCACCCACTACGCCGGACACACACTCGACCCCGTCTTCTCCTCCAGCAAGGACATCACCTTCAGCCACGCCACCGGACTCCACTGGACGGACCACAGCTGCGTCCACTTCAGCTTCAAAAGGACCACGATCCACCACCAACAGCAACAGGTCGCACGCAGAAGCTGGAACAAGATCACAGCCGACCAGCTCGCTACTTCCCTGAGCAAGAACCCACCCGCCAGCGCTACGAACCCCAGCCAAGCGGCCACCAACCTCACGAAGTGGATCAGCGACTGCGCAGACGACCTCGCCCCACTGAGGACCCCGCCGAGCAGACCCGGCAGCAAGAAAGCCCCATGGTTCACCGACGAACTCAAGAGCTCCGAGAAGAACTGCAGAGCCCTTGAGAAAGCCTGGCGCAGAGACCCTACACCAGACAACATGACTGCCCTCAAGCTCGCCACCCGAAAACACCACCAACTGATCCGCACCACCAAGAAAACTGCATTCAAGGAACGACTGGACAACAACGCACACAACAGCAAGGAACTCTTCAACATCGTTAAAGAGCTCTCCAACCCCAACGCCGGGAACAACGACATCACCCCTTCGCAAGACCTCTGCAACTCCCTCGCCTCCTACTTCCACAACAAGATCGCGGACATACACAACAGCTTCAGCACCCTACCGACGCACGCCACGTCCGAACCACCGCCCCCCACCACCACCCTCCGCGCCTGGACCCCGATCAGCACCGAAGACATCATCCGCACGATGAACTCCATCCACTCCGGATCTCCGACCGACCCCTGCCCTCACCACGTCTTCAACAAGGCCGACGCTGTCATCGCACCCCACCTGCGGGACATCATCAACACCTCTACCTTCCCAGAGAACTGGAAGCATGCCGAACTCAGCGCCCTACTTAAGAAGCCATCAGCCGACCCCACCGACCTCAAGAACTACCGACTCATCTCTCTGCTCCCGTTCCCCGCTAAAGTCATCGAGAAGACAAGCAGCTGGCCGCCTTCCTCGAGACGAACGGATCCCTCGACCTCTCGCAGTCTGGCTTCAGGGCCAACCACAGTACCGAGACCGCCCTGATCGCAGTCACCGAACTATGCTCGACAACGGAGAAACAGCGGCCCTCATCCTCCTAGACCTCTCCTCGGCCTTCGACAATGTCTGCCACCGTACCCTATTACAGCGCCTCAGCAACGTCGGAATCCAGGAGAAGGCACTGGAGTGGACCATCTCCTTCCTCGCCGGAAGGACACAGAGAGTCCGCCTCCCCCCGTTCAGATCGGAAGCCACCGAAGTCATCTGCGGCTTTCCTCAAGGCTCGTCACTCAGCCCTACCCTCTTCAACGTCTACATGAGTCCCCTCGCAGCCATCGCACGCCAGCACAACATCGACATCATCTCCTACGCCGACGACACCCAGCTGATCCTCTCCCTCACCAACGACCCCACCACCGCCAGAGCCAACCTACACGAAGGGATGAAAGAGGTAGCCGAATGGATGAAGAACAGCCGCCTGAAACTGAACTCGGACAAGACGGAAGTCCTCATCCTGGGACCCTCACCCTCCGCCTGGGACCACACCTGGTGGCCCCCCGCACTAGGCAGCGCACCCAAACCAACAGACCACACACGCAACCTGGGCTTCATCCTGGACTCCTCCCTCTCCATGACTAGACAAGTCAACGCCGTCTCCTCGTTGTGCTTCAACATCCTTCGCATGCTACGCAAGATCTTCCGGTGGATCCCCACCGAGACCAGGAAGACAGTCACCCAGGCCCTCGTCACCAGCCGACTGGACTACGGCAACTCCCTCTACGCCGGAACCACCGCCAAACTCCAGAAGAGACTCCAGCGGATCCAGAACGCCTCAGCACGACTCATCCTGAACATCCCCCGTCACAGCCACATCTCCGGACACCTGAGAGACCTGCACTGGCTCCCGGTCAACAAGAGAATCACCTTCCGGCTCCTCACCCACGCACACAAAGCCCTACACAACAAAAGTCCAGGATACCTCAACAGCCGCCTCAACTTCTACGCTCCCACACGCCAGCTTCGATCGACCGGCCACGCCCTCGCCGCCGTCTCCCGCATCCGAAGAGCCACCACAGGGGGAAGGTCCTTCTCCTACCTCGCCGCCAGGACCTGGAACTCCCTCCCGACCCACCTCCGCCTGACCCAGGACCACCTCGCCTTCAGGAAGCAGCTCAAGACCTGGCTGTTCGAGCAGTAGCAGACCCCCCCCCCCCCTCCTCCCCCAAGCGCCTTGAGACCCTCCGGGTGAGTAGCGCGCTATACAAATGCTTGATTGATTGATTGATTGGTTGATAGTGTAGTGGATATTTTAGTAATGTTATATAATAAACGATTATTCATTCATAAAGCGATTTTTAAAAATAATTTGCCTCATCTCACCCTACTTTCCTGATTGTTGATCCACACTATCGTAGCACGGGATTGCCAGTAATGCTATACTGCGTGTTTGCTCTTTCAAGTTCACACCGAATAGCAATTTCAGGGTGGTATGAAATCCTATCGTTTTAATTCACTACTCTATATGCAAATTTTTTTGAGTAAGTAACAGTTCCTTGAGATTTGTTTTACCGCATAATGCACCATAGCATTGACCTCGGTTCCACAAGTCCACGTGGTGTATTTTACTTTGCCTATTAATACGCTAATGCTGTGTAAAGGAAGGCAGGTCTTCGCTGCTGCATGAAGCTATTGGCATTGTAAATGACAATGCCATTTATTTATCTGTTTTCAAAACCAACACATAAATACAAAGTTTGCCATTTACAGTGCCAATAGCTCTAACTTTTCCGAAGGCGAAACCGTTGCATTGTAAATGCTTGTTTAAAGATTGACTCCCACTATAGGCGTAAAAAAATAGTGCTGACAGGTCCTTAATGCCACCATGTCATGGCGAATTTGCTGAGAGTGTTCACTGAAACAGTTTGTCCACGAAGGCAGGTGGAAGTTTGGTGGACAAGGCCACCGAGAAAGTTGCAAACTTTAATTATCGTGGGTCAACCACTGTTGGGCCAGCGGAAGCAGCGCCCCCAAAACCACAGCTGTAGGGCAGCTGTTCCACCAAGACTTAAAAGGTTAAAAACTATTGATGGTGAAAAACGTTCTGAACATGACATGTTGAATGTGCATAATGTTCCTTGAAAAGAACCCCATGTTTTTATCCGATGTCGAGTTTTGGGCTGGCTTGTAAAAACGTGTGTCCGGATCTCTTTTGTACTATTTTGTGTGCGAATACGAAAAATATATAAAAGTGCCTCAGAATGTGCTGCATAATCTTTATTTGTCAAGAAAACTAGTAGCCTTGGGTACAATTAATGGTGCGGGTAGATCCGATTATTGAAATTGCTTAAACGAAATTACCTGCAAGTAAATTAAGCTTGTGCGAACTTCTCCAAAAATGACCCACAAATCCCTGGAAATCCCTATGGAGTTTCGATCATTTTGAAAAAAAGGGTGTTCGAGTGTGATGCGGAAAGTCGTACAAGAGTCTACATTGACCTGAGATTCAGGCGAGTTCGATGATGCGGAAATAGTTTGGGTAACTATTATTAACCCGACGACTTCCTTCCTATTTTGTCGACTTGATTAGGGCGCAGGAAGGGATATTTAGTAACTGGGGCAAATTAGAGGGGGATAAAAGTACGAAAGTGGTGTTGAACTTAAATCTTTTATTTTGTACATTTATTTAGGAACACCATAGTTGTGCTTCTATAACAACTTGGTTTACAATTAACTTTTTAATTTGTTTACTGAATTCCTTTATTTCCTTTCATTCTGTGTTTTTGTTCCACATGTTTTGGTTATTTTTGGATTGTTACTTTGTTTTCTTTACTTTATTTATGTACACTTTTGGCCCACCGGCTTTTCAGAAATATGTGAAATACAACTAGGGCATGGACGAAGAAAAAAAAAACAAGCGAAAACAAAGTAAATAAAAAAGCACAGAGAGTGAACTAAACAATGGCATGAAGGCTCCTCTATGGAGTGTTGCATTTGATTTTAAAGTTAACTGACAGAAAAACAATGTTCACAGGAGGTGTTCATTGATATACTCGGCCACAATCCATTGAATATGCTGATGGTAAAATGCTGTTCTCTTTATTTGAATGGAAAGGCTGAGGAAGTCTAAATATTTTACTACGGTAGTAGTCTAAAAATTAGACTGTTAATGAGAAATAATTGAGAGTGTAAGGTAATAGCTTGGGGATAGTGAGTAATCGATGCTGGTCCTGATTTTAGGTGTCTCTTATTGTGCATTTGGCTTTATTTGCCTGGTCTCACTTGCTTGATTTTTTTCAATGGCGTGTCTTCTTCTTGTGTTTGTCAGTCCTATGGAGCACAGCCTCTTTACCATCCTTTTGATTGGACGACTTGTATCCTTCACTAATCTCTTTTAGGGAGCTACTTTTTAGGTCTCGCCTGTCAATGCGCATGCGCATTGAGCTTGCGAGACTATGGGGGCTTAAACAGACTTTAACCAACTTGCAAGGAATCGTGGCGATTCCTTGCAGTGCCCGTGAAATTCAAGCTCAATGCACATGCGCATTGACATTAAAAGCGCGTGCACATGCCCCCAGCCGCCTGCCTTGCATGTCTTTTCCCTCAGGCGCACTCCTCCCACACCCCCGCTCTGCCCCCTCCTCTGCCTGCCGTGTCGCATTTCTCCTCCCCCCTCCCCCCTGCTGTGTCGCATTTCTCCTTCCCCTCCCCAAAGCAATGCCCTCCGTCTTGGCTCCCTAAACTACTCGCTGCCTCCTCCCGCTCTCCTTAATCCGCTCTCCCTCTCGTGAAATCCTTCTGGTGGGTGATGCAAGCGAGGAACATACGTGGTGCACACTCAGCTCAGACGCCTGGATTCCTTGCTGCTTGTGGCCTGGACGAATATATTAATCTAACTCTCTCTTTCCATTTCTCTCCTCTCTCTCTTCTCTGTCTCTGATCTTTCTCTCCAACTCCATACATCTCCCTCTTTCTTCCTCTCTTGTTAAGCTGCCGGCTCTTAACGCTCTGTCTGCAGCAAGGCTGTCAATGATATGCTTCGCTCATTACATTTGCGGTGTAGGAGTGTGCTTGTTTCCGCCCCCTGCCAGCACGAAAAGAGAATCATGACCACAATGGTTTACATAAATATCAATGCGCCAGGTCAATCTTTTGAGAAAATCGCTACCATTATGATTTGTAATGGTGGCTGCAGGGCATTCGCAAAAATATAATTAAAGTCGCAAGACCGTCATGATACTGGCCAATCCTATTCCTGTATAATTACATTCCTACATTCAAGCACATTGGGCTTTACTGAGTGACGCACTAAGGGCCGGTCTCACCAGCCACTTTTCCTCCTGCCCCCCTCTCATTCCTCCTGCAGTGCCCACGCCGCTCTCTCTGCTGTCGCCATGTTGGAGTTCATAGGTCGGTGTTGGCCGTCCTAAATGCCCCAGTTACTTTTTGAAATATATTATTGTAGTTTTCATTGTGTTTTTCTTCTAGCCACTACAGTTAGCCTAGCGCGGCACCATCACCCACCTCTGCAACCCCTCCCACAACACTGCCTGCTAAGTACACAGACTGTTCGCCGGTATGTGATGCGACTGCATTTCCTCTGACAGCGCCGCAGGGAGTTGTCAGCTGCTTCAGGTTACTTTTGACAAATCAGGAGAGGATAAAAGAAACCACCAGTTTAAGCACATGCACAAGTAACTCTAGGTTTCGTCTGCCCCACCATCCGTTCTTGATGCAGACAGAATAGTTGCTAAACATTATGTATGTGCTACGTACATAACTCTGCATTATTAAAAAGAATTACATTTTAAATAGCGCTTGTTACAGTTTCGTCTTTTTACTGCACTGCAAACAGCATGCGTTAATATTACAGGCCACAATAACACTTCAAGTATCGACTTCAGATACATTTAAGTTGAGTGAGGCCCGTCGGAGTCAAACATATTCTGCCCCGATACTTAAGGAGGGGGAGTGAAGTTCAAACGTTCAACAAAGCCCCCACAACTATACATAGGAGAGGACAAAACACTGACTTTGTGAATCAGACTCCGAACTCTCCAGTGTTATGTTCTAACACTAAACCTTTTTTTCCGTTTGGGATCATATTTCGAAACTTGTGTGCAAGTGCATGAAGCGACCATTTCTGATGAAAGAGGCTCTAGAAATAAGGGATATTATTACATTGTTGGTTGGTAAATTTAACTTGAATTGTCTGATAGTACAGTCCCTCTCAAGTACAACACAATAAAATCAGGAGATGGCGCAACGAAGCGGCAGGGACAGAGGATAGTTTTTTGTATGATTACTTACACATACCTACTAATTCTGCTGTCTTCGACACCAGTGGTTAGTAGTTTTCCTAACAATATCATGTACCATTACACCCCCGCTCCGCCCCCTCCCCTGCCTGCCGTGTCGCATTTCTCCTCCCCCCTCCCCTGCCGTGTCGCATTTCTCGTCCCCCTCCCCACAGCAATGCCCTCCGTCTTGGCTCCCTAAACTACTTGCTACCTAAGTTGTGGCATAACTGACTATGGGGCCTGCACTCCAGTTATTGGCTCGAGCCGCAAGTAAAGGCGTACACGGACCGTGAGGGGCAATAACTAACATTCCACTGAATGTACCATTAGTCTAGACGTTAATTCCATTGGCACAGCTTCTGGGAGCTCGCATTCCATCATCAAAGGCATCAGCCTCGCTCTGGCCTCACTTCTCCTCCCCCCTAATTGCTCTCACTCTCCATCTGTTGCCACACGCACTAACCAGGCAGCCCACCCCCTCCCTCTCCAGCACGCGCACCATTCTCTCTCTGTTGCCACACGCATCAGTAGGCAGCCCACCCCCTCCCTCTCCATTTGTTTCTGTGCCTACTGGTTTTGCAGCACTTGTGAAATCCTTCTGGTGGGTGATGCAAGCGAGGAACATATGTGGTGCACACTCAGCTCAGGCGCCTGGATTCCTTGCTGCTTGTGGCCTGGACGAATATATTAATTCTCCCATCTGGTAGTTATTGTTTGCTGTTCATTTTTTGGGGGGTGATGGGCTACGACACAGTGGACTTCTCTCTTTTTTTTGAAGGTATTAAATGAGAAGAAAATGTGTAGAGCAAGAATCGATCATCTAAAGGAATTTTTGCTCCAGCCGTGAACAGGTAATGCTAATTACCATACATACCTCCAGAATCCTTTGCGCACAAAACATCGTGTTTATGAGGCTGACAGGTAATAGAGTACAGTTCGGAGTTTTGCTCCTGCTTTCTTATTGCCCATTGACACTGTGGTTTGCACACTCTGTCAATTTGTTTTTTATTCTACCACTGGGCAAAGTACCTTTAGATGTGTGCTTAAAAATATCAGCAGTACTTATTCACTCGTGCACGGCTCGCTCTTGGATTTATTTTTATTGGCCATTAACTCTGTGGTTTGCGCACTCTGTCAATTTTTTATATTCTCCCATTAGGCAAAGTAACATGTGCTGTGGGCTTAAAAATATCAGCATTCGTTAATCACTCGTGCATGGCTTACTTTTTTTTTATCACTTGTGTTTTTTGTTTTTTTCTCTCTCCCTCTCTCTCTCCCTCTCTCTCTCTCTCTCTCCTTCCCTTCCCTTCCCTTTCCTTCATTTACTCTATCTCCCCTTATTCCCTCTCTCTCTTTGACTCCCCTTCATTCACTCTCTATCACCTTTATTCTTTTTCCTCTTGCTCTCTTTTCTCTCACTCATTCCCACACTTGACAGGACCAACAGTGGGCGCTTCTTACATACAGGTACAACAGAGGGCGCATCTCACACAGACAGGAACAGGGCCCACATCTCACACAGACAGGAACAGAGGATGCTTCTCACACAGACAGGAGCAACAGAGGGAGCATCTCACAGACAGGAACAACAGGGGCGCATCTCACATAGACAGGTACAGGGGGCGCCTCTCACACAGGCAGGAACAGGGGGCACAACTCACACACACAGGACCAACAGGGGGCGCATCTCACAGACAGGAACAACAGACATCTATCTATCGCCCTCACTCTATCGCCCTCACTCTATTTATCTATCGCCCTCACTCTATCTGTCTATCTATCTATCTATCGCCCTCACTCTATCTATCTATCGCCCTCACTCTATCTATCTATCGCCCTCACTCTATCTATCTATCGCCCTCACTCTATCTATCTATCGCCCTCACTCTATCTATCTATTGCCCTCACTCTATCTATCTATCTATCTATCTATCTATCTATCTATCTATCTATCTATCTATCTATCTATCTATCTATCTATCTATCTATCTATCTATCTATCTATCTATCTATCGCCCTCACTCTATCTATCTATCGCCCTCACTCTATCTATCTATCTATCGCCCTCACTCTATCTATCTATCGCCCTCACTCTATCTATCTATTGCCCTCACTCTATCTATCTATCTATCTATCTATCTATCTATCTATCTATCTATCTATCTATCTATCTATCTATCTATCTATCTATCTATCGCCCTCACTCTATCTATCTATCGCCCTCACTCTATCTATCTATCGCCCTCACTCTATCTATCTATCGCCCTCACTCTATCTATCTATCTATCTATCGCCCTCACTCTATCTATCTATCGCCCTCACTCTATCTATCTATCTATCTATCTATCTATCTATCTATCTATCTATCTATCTATCTATCTATCGCCCTTACTCTATCTATCGCCCTCACTCTATCTATCTATCTATCTATCTATCTATCTATCTATCTATCTATCTATCTATCTATCTATCTATCTATCGCCCTCACTCTATCTATCGCCCTCACTCTATCTATCTATCGCCCTCACTCTATCTATCTATCGCCCTCACTCTATCTATCTATCTATCTATCTATCTATCTATCTATCTATCTATCTATCTATCTATCTATCTATCTATCTATCTATCTAACTCTATCTATCGGACTCTATCTATCGGACTCTATCTATCGGACTTTATCTATCTATCTATCTATCTATCTATCTATCTATCTAACTCTATCTATCGGACTCTATCTATCGGACTCTATCTATCTATCTATCTATCTATCTATCTATCTATCTATCTATCTATCTATCGCCACTCACTCTATCTATCTATCGCCACTCATTCTATCTATGTATCTATCTATCTATCTATCGCCACTCACTCTATCTATCTATCACCCTCACAGCATCACTCTGTGCAACCATTCAACAACAACTGGTTCAAATATGTTCTCTCAATGTTTCAAGCTTTATTACAATTGTCACAAAAATATGTTAATATTTCACCTCTGTTCTTGGATTTTCGACACAATAAAATACACTGAACATAAGTCTAAGTCACGTACATACAAAACATGTTGCATTACAAATGCTATAGGTGTCACATTTGCAAAAGTTTAAAGTATTGGCATTGTTAATGACAAAGCTATTCATTTTGCTATTTTCAAGACCAACACATAAAAATAAAATTGTCATTTACAAAACCAATAGATCCAACTTTTCTAATGCGAGACCTATTGCATTTCCAATGCTTGTTTCTTTTTGGTAGAACACTCCCTGAAACTGCATGTGTTTTCCAGCATTCTCCCTTGTGTGGTTCTACCCTGCCAATATTCACTCCCGGAGCTCCATGTTGCTCTCTATTTCATGTGCTGCTTCCTCTCGTGTTTTTTCCCCTGCGAAACTTCCACACCTATACGCACAGCTTCATTGTTCTCCTACCTCTCGCTGTCCTTTAAACAGCTCTTGTTACCGGACCACTCCGCTGTAAGAAATGTGTACTAGTACCACTGATTATTATTTTTTTTTTAAATGAACGGTCCAAGTGGTCCTTGCCATCTTGGATCGGTAAATACAAACCTAATAAAATTGTAATTGCAACATTCAGTAGGCATGTGCATGAGTGGTGATGCAAGTGCAGACCTGTGGAATGCCATGGCTGCTTTTTTTTTGTTTTTCTTTTGTCGATGCTACAAAGTATCAGCAGTAAGCATTTTGGGATTAGGGACTTGACCAGCTGTAGATACGGACATTGGGGTAGCCAACAAGGGCGTTGAATTAGCGGTCAGCATTTTGGTTGTAAGTTTATTTCATGGGCCTATTGGGATAAGGTTCAGCAGATGCTCTTGAACCTCTGAAATGCTCATAGTGCCAGGGGGCATTGATGAGTGGTAACATTTCCACCACAGATTCAAGTGTTATGAACAACCTACAGCGCTGGTACCGTGAAGGTAGAACATTGTATAAGGTCCTCATGATTCCAAGAGCCGTGGTCACATCAATGCAGCAGTGCGATAGAAGGTGGCAGGTTGTCACTTTTATCCAAGTCTAAACAAATGCATTATTATCACCACCACCATTACGGCACGCAGCCACATATCATCTTTATACAGAGATGCTGCTGTACCAAGCCACAACAGGCTTGCACCAGTGACAGGAGCATCCCTGCACAACTTGGTTTCCAGAGTAATGTCCCCAACATCCTGTAGAATTACAGCATTGGCTGAAACGTTTTACCTACTGTGTGGGTAAATGGCCACCTGTGAAGGGGCTTTATTGGGCAGCACAGCAGCTCACTGGCTGGCACTATTTTGTGGACTACCACTCTAATGGCGTCTGATTTTTTTAATATATTTTTATTGCAGGAATTAGCCAAAGTTACATGACAGATCAGCAACATGTCTGCAGGGAAAATAAGATAGGAACCTCCGATCCCCCGTGAGAAAACATCATGAATACACAGCCATTTCGCCCACAACCCGAGGGTCGGGCGGCGTCATCTTACAAAAAAACCCCAGGTGGGGATCTGGTATAAAGTCGAAGCTGATCCGGATAATCCAACGGCCTTCATCTGCTTTTCTAGATCAACCTAACAGAAAAACCCCCTCCCCAACAGTCGCTCAGTTCCGCTCCCTCCCCCCACCCAACCCCGCCATCAGTGTGTGGTGGTATGTGTAGAAAGAGCCTGTGGGAAGAAACCCTAGGTGACTGGGTAGAGATCAGTGTCGTGAACGTCTAACGGGACTCAAGTTGTGCGGCATCATCACCCTCGGAATCGCTGGAGGCGCCGTAATCTCGCAGGGCCTGCACTATTGTCTCCCATTCCAACGCTGTTTCTAGCGCCCTCTCGTTGTGCTGCCGCCTCGCCAGTTGGTATCGCAGAGTGCTCTCCCCTGTGGCCCACTTCAGAAGTTCGTTGTGCCATTTAGCTCCTGTTGGACCAACTCTTGCCTTCCAATTCCTGGTTATCTCTCGTTTAGCGAGAACGAGCCCTAAATCTATAAATTTGCTTGAAATTTTATTTTTAGGGGTATGCGGGAACCAATGTAGGAGCCCCACCGCCGCGTCGACCGTCAGGGTTCTCCCAGTAACCCTATTAAGAGTGTCCTCGATCAAAAGCCAGTATGAGGACAGCGCCGGGCAGGACCACAGCATGTGAATGAGGTCTGCCTCAGACGCTCGGCATCTGGGGCAATCTGCCGTATCCGTGGCGAAATATTGCTGAATTTTCGCCGGGGTCAAATAGGCCCTGTGGAGTATATAAAAATGGACCAGTTGAAACCGGGCATGGCGCGCTCCCTTCCAGGCCCTGCGCATGAGTTGTGTCCACGTCGTCTCCGGTATCTCTTTCCCTATGTCAGCCTCCCGACGGTTCCGCAATGTGGTGAGCGGGGGCAAACCCTCGTTAATCAACCTATTATATAGGCACGTGACTGCCTTGACAGTCCCCGCGGACATCATAACGTATTGGCACACCGGAGATGTAGGCGGTTCCTCCAAACCACTTTTCCAGTGCGTCTGAATTGCGCTAAACAGAGCCGCGTGCAGGAGGAAATCGCCTCGGGGAACGTCGAAACGATCCAGGATCTCCTGGAAGGGCAGTAATACCCCGTCCTCATAGAGGTCCCCCACCAATTGCAATCCTGCATCTTCCCACTGCCCTAGGCGCGACCAGTCTCCCCCGTGCGGTAAGGCTGTTAACATCCCCAGCGGCATTTCCGGTGCATATGGGAGTCGCAGCTCCCCCCGGGCATGGGCGCGATTTCAGCATAACCTAATTGTCCTTTCTTCGAGCGTTAGGTCCTGCAGGGCCAGACGCTGGCGTAGTGCGATGAAGGAAATAATATGTCTGGGCATTCCCCTGCCTCTCCCATCTTCCGGGCCACAAAACTCTCTCGCTATCTCCTGGGTGAAGGTCTGCAATTGAGCTGCCAGATAATATTTCTCAAAGTCTGGCACCGCAAGGCCGCCTTCCGACTTGGGTCTCATCAGGGTCCTGAGAGCCACTCTCTCCGGCGGCCGATCCCCAGAGGAACCCCACCACCATGGATCTCAAAAGCCGAAAGGTGGCCGGCGGGATCCAAATCGGAAGCGCTCTAAAATAGTATATCAACCGGGGAAGTGCCACCATTTTCAACAGTGCAATACGCCCCGCCACCGAAAGCGGCAGGGTAGCCCAAAAATCCATGTTGCCTCGTAACGCGCGAGTACAGCGGGCTATATTGCCGTCTAGAAGGTCGGCGGGGTCATGGTATACGTATACCCCCAGATACTTGAGGCAGCTAGGTTCCCACCTAATCTCTCTGCTGGTGTCGGGTCTGGGTTCTCCTTTACGGTCCGGGAACAGACAGGTCTTGGCCCAATTCACCCTAAGGCCCGAGACCTCCCCGAAGGATGCGAGAGCCTCTGCAGCCCCATCCAAGGCGGTATCCGAATTCTCAAGGAAGAGCAGCAGGTCATCAGCATACAGTGATATATAGTGCTGACCAGATGAGGTCCGCAATCCGCCGAAAGAAACTCCGGATCGGATTGCCAGCGCCAGTGGCTCCACCGCTAACGCGAAGAGCAACGGGGATAACGAGCATCCCTGCCTCGTGCCACGTTCTACCGGGTACTGCTGGGAGATCAGCGGGCCTGCCCTCACCCTGGCCGACACCGAGGCATACAGCACCGTGGTCCACCTGATAAAGCCCTCCCCCAGACCGAAGCTCAGCAGCACTCTGCGCAAGTAATCCCATTCTAGGCTATCAAAAGCCTTTTCCAGATCGACCGAAAGGACCAACGGGCACAGGGCCTCCGTGTGCGGTTCCTCTAGCAAACGAAACAACCTGCGAATATTCATGGTCGTGTTACGTTTTGGGATGAATCCTGCCTGGTCTTCGTGTACCAAGGAGCGCATGTGCCCTAGCAGTCGCGATGCCAGTATGCTGCTGAGGATCTTATAATCGACCGTTAACATTGATAACGGTCGGTAAGACGCCGGGTCAGCTGACTCCCTACCAGGTTTGAGGAGGGGAACTACTAAGGCCTCACACATCGAGCCGGGGAGCCGTCCCAAGCGCTTCGCCTCTTTGTAGACTATCAGCAGTCGGGGCGCCAATAGGTCCACGTAGGTGGAGTAAAACTCGACCGGGAGTCCGTCAAGGCCCGGGGTCTTATTTCTCGCCATCCCTTTTATGGCGCTACGGATTTCCCCCAGTTCAACATCGGCGCCCAGGGCCTTTGCCACGTCGGGCTCCAGCGCAGGAATCCCTAAGGGTTGCAGATAATCATCGATCAGGGTGGGGTCTCGGGTCGGGTTACTGCGGTACAGCCGTTCGTAGTAGCGCCGGTAGCAACCTAATATCTCCGGTTGGGTGTACACCTCAAGACCCTCCGTGGTGCGCATGGACGTCGTCAGGGAGGTCCGGCACGTGGGATTGGCCAACCAAGCCAAAAGCGCGCCCGACTTATCCCCCTCCGTGAGGGACCTGGTGGTGTAGGCCTTGTAATCAAAACACCGCAGTCTTTCGACCTCCGCTGCCACCGCCTCCCTTGCCGCGGCAGTACGCTCTTGAAGTTCTGGATGGCTGGGGCGGCGAAGTTCCATCTCGCGGAGCTTCCGGTCTGCTGTCGCCAGTTCATCAAGGATAACACGTCTCATTCCTACTTTCTTAGAGATACAATAGCCCCTGACCACTACCTTAAACGCATCCCACTCTGACGCTCTCGATCCAGCAGTGCCCCCATTGGTCGCAAAATAATCCGAAATTTTGTCCTCCAGGTCCGCCCTGAAGACTATATCCTCTAATATCTCTGGGCGCAGTTTCCAGGTAGGCACACCAGGGGTCCCAGGGAACCAACGGAAGTCCGCTAGGAGGGGGTTGTGATCAGAGATGGTCCTAGCCAAATATTCAGAACGCACCGTCGCGGACATCAACTCCGCCGACCCCAGAAATCCGTCTAACCGCACATGTAATTCGTGCAGGCCAGAAAAAAATGAGTAGTCTCTAGCGTCGGGGTGTTGCGCTCGCCAGATATCCGTCAGCCCCCAGTGTGTCTGCCATTCCTTCCTACCTTTAGCCACCCGCCGGACTGGGGAGTCCGGGAGGGGGGGGTGTGAGCGATCGGCGTCAACATCCACCACCGAGTTAAAATCACCACCTAGTAGGAGGGTTCCCGAGAGGAAATGGGCCAGGGAGCCCGACAACCCGGAGAGGAAGGCGAGTTGGTCCACATTAGGTGCATAAACACAACAAATATTCAGGTCCCTACCCCCCAATGTACCAGAGATAGCTACGTAGCGACCCTCCGGATCCACCACCGATTTTGAAACCTGCAGGGGAACCCCAGCTCTTATCCATATCAGCGCCCCCCTCGCGTAAGCTGAGTATGAAGTGTAGTAGACCTGCCCTCTCCACCTACGCTGTAGCGCCGCCCCTTCCGCCTTGGTGAGATGTGTCTCCTGCAGTAGCGTTATTTGCACCCCTCTGCGCACTAGATAAGCGTGAACCTTGTGGCGTCTGGACATTGTGTGGAGCCCCCGCACATTCCAAGTGATGCATTTTACATTAGCGATCTCAGCCATTGTCCCACATCGTCGTTCCCGGGCTCTCCCCACAATGCCCAAACAAAGGAAGAAGCAACAGTCAAGTCAACACTGATAGCGGTCATCCCCCCCAACAACAACCCAACACCCGTCTGAAACAAACCCCTCCCCACCCACCTCAGAATAGGACCCAAATAGCGCCATCTAGTTCCCATCCATACCATGTCCCCGGAAAACCCCCGTTCCCCGACTAATCCTGCGGTCGCCACCGCAGGGAAGCCCTAAGGGCTAGGTGCGGGCCGGGCGCCAGTAATGGGCCTTCGAGTCTCGGTCTACCGAGACTAAGTCGAGCCCCAAGTCAAAAGTGTCGGCCAGATCAGGGCCCCCCAACCCCACCAATGAGTCATGACATTAACCGCAACCTCCTCATCCCCCCCGGCAAGACAGGTTAGAAACCATTTCCAGCACTCCTCGCCGCTCAGCCATAGTCTCTACAGTCGAAGTCTTGCCCGGTTTGCCGCGGCGGCTCCGAAGTCTCTTGGAACGGCGTTGCTGTCCGGGTTCCGAAGTCGACTGGGAGGAAGAGCCGAAACCATCTTTGCCAGCCCTATACAGTTCGAGCCAAGTACAGACATTCTCCAGGGTATCAAAGAACTGGGTCTTATCGTCAAGGATAATGCGGAGCCTCGCCGGAAAGAGGAGCGAGTATTGAATACCCTCGCTCCGAAGTTCACGCTTGACCGCCAGGAAAGAGGTCCGCTTTCGTTGAGTCTCATAAGTATAGTCTGGAAAAATGTTCACTTGGCTATTCTCCACCTGATAAGGGCCATGGTGCCTGGCAGCGTTGAGGAGCAGGTCCCTGTCCACCGGGCGTGGGGAGCGACCTTGTTGCGGTGGCCTCGCCGGCACTCTGTGTGCACGCTCCAGGGTATAGAAGGAGGACAGACCTTACAGGGCCACCACGTTCCGGAGCCAAGCTTCTAGATAGGCCTCCATGTCGCCATCTTCGATCTTTTCCGGTAGGCCCACCACACGAATATTGTTCCGTCTGTTACGCCCTTCAGCGTCCTCTGCCCGTCTCTCCAAGGCATCGATCCGGGACAGGGCATCCCTCATCGTCGCAGCCAGAGTCTTCTGTGCCGGCTCCAGGATCTTCACTGAGCTCTCCACCTCCTTGACTCTGTTCAAGAGCTTACCGTGGTCAGCCCTGAGGAGGCCCAAACTCGTTGCAACCTGGGCGATGTCTTGCTGTAGGGCAGATCGCGTATTTGCGATCGCCTCCAGAACCCGGGCGAATTGCTGCTGTAGGTGGGGACCCCCAGAGCACTCCGGATCAACTCGATCGTCCTTGTCCGGCGCCTCCGTGTCCGAGGCGGCCGGGTGGTTCCTTTAGGTCCCCTTGGTTTTCCCATGGCGGATGTGCCTCGCGGGAGCAAGCTCGGCAGGCTCTCCACCAAGTGTGGGCGTCGGCTGTAGTCCCCTTGGTGTGTGGCCGTAGTGACGAGGGCCTTCGATCGTCCTCGCCAAGTCCTATCACTTCTCCGATCTCTCGGGATGAACCACCGCTGAGACCCCAGAGGCCACCAAGGGGGAGGCGGGGGCGATCGGCGCCGACTGGGGTAGGCCCGTCGGGTCGAGGGAGACCTCGGATTGTGGCCACCAGTGCGGCCGGAATCCCTACGGCGCCAAGTCGCAGTGCCGCCCATAAAGTTCCCAGGGAGTCGGCGAATTCAAGTTCGCGACGGGAGACAGCCGATCGCTTCGAGTGGTATTGTCGTTCCGCTCAGGGCCTCCGGCCGTCCGTGACCAGGCTGCACCGAGAAAAGCGACTAACAATCAGTCCAGGGATGACCACGGCGTCCAGACACTCCCAAACCGCCAGCCGGACGGTTGCTTCTCGGGAAGATGAGACGTGGAGAAGATTCATGCAGAACTGGTAGTCCTCTCCGGGCCAGGGGTCTCGGCAAGGCTACTGAGAGGGTCCGGGCGCCATCTTGGGCTCCGCTCGGTAAACTCCGCAACTTCGCTTTATCATCGGAACAACCAGTTTTCGGGTGTCTCCGGGTGCCTCACCAGGTCGGCCTCAACCCGATCTTCGATTTGTGGGGGTCGGGGTGCCCCAGAATCCTCGATTTGCAGGATAAAAGCGGGCTCAGTCCCGGAGCCGAGCTCTCAGGCGACCATCGCCATCGGCGTCCAAGCCACGCCCCCTAATGGCGTCTGATATAGTTAAAAGAGTGTTACAAGAATTGAAAATGGCGTTCGTTGGAAAATATTCATTTGAGTAGACTTGAATGTTGTGTTGATTTTATGCCTTCTTTACTTAAAAAACAACCAAAATCAAAAAAGTGAAAGATGCCAAGAGCTCACCTACAATATCACAAAAAACTATCCAAATTATTTTTTGCGATACTATCTAAAAATAATATCACAAAAAAACATCCAAAATAGGTTGTGCGGTTTGCTCAATGTATTTTTTTTATAATGCTCCGTACTATCGGTCGATTTTGTTAACATTATGCGTTTGTATGTGAGGATGCATACTTTATTCTGTCTTCCTTAATTCCTACCTCGTTGCTTAGAACTTTTTATCCCATCGGTATGCTTATTTCAGTGCGAATAATACACGTAGACCCTCTTGCTACCACTTAACAGTTGTTTACAGCAATGATAAAAGTCTAGTTGTTCAAGCGCTAAATAATGACTAAACATAACAGGACAATACGATGCCACATGTTGGATTGAAGTAAATACTAAAGGATATGGTGGTAGGGCCAAGACAAAAGATATTTCAGAATTATTGAATACAGTCTATCTGAATGCAGTACACGAAGGGCAGCATGAACCTCGAAAACCTCAGGAGTAATTATAAGTGATATTCAGGGATAAGCTATCATTAAATTCCAGGTAAAATTGACACGTAGCCTCAAAGACCATTCATTTTGTACTTGACTGCGCTCTCTTGGAAAACAGATATAACAGTAATCCAATAAAATAATCTATTTTATTTGCATAGACTAATGTAAGCAACCCTATTTTACAAGAGGTATTCTAAAGTTTTAGGTATGAAAATGCGCTGCACGAAGAAAAATAATTTTTTTTAAAGAAATATTAGAATAATTTACATATTAATAACAATAATAATAATCCTTTGTATTACACATTGCGCAGAAAGTAATAGCTTTCTTGTTCGATGTACCATGGCCGAGGGGCTCTTCTGTTCAGTGCTGTACCCTGGTGGGAAACAAGGCAAGGCTAATAGATGGCTCTGTGGTGTCAGACTTAGTTCACTGCTTTTAATAGTGACTGACCTCATCTTCTCTAGATTTGCAGCTCCTTGTTTCAACTAAGAAACATCTACTTGACCCAAGCAATGTTTGTTCAGTTACTAGGAAATACTGTAGTTTCATGGGGTAGCATAACAGCAGCTGCCTTTTAAAAATGAAGTCAAGAAATGAGTGTGGTATATTTTAGTAGCTCATTTCCATTTATTTCTTAAATATGTTGCTGTTTTTATTAAGACAGAAGATAAAGTCATAGCTTAATGAATCACAAGTTTTAGGTCGTCATTCATCCAGTGGTGGGTAAATGCAATGTTAAAACTCTGATATTCATCAGTTTTCATAAGTTTTTTTCCCATGTGCGATGAGATGTCCACGTTGAAAAATATAAATTAATTTTTTGACTTCTTCACATTTTAGTAGACTGTAGATCCACCTGCTTCTACAAGGGTTGTGTTCCCAGTTTGCTATTTTTAGTACAGATTTCAACCCCTCGATGTACCAGTCCCAAGGTTTTCTTAATCAGAGCAACACTCTTTTCTACCATAGTGGAGCATTGCCAAGTCCTGGGACATTTGGTTTTGGTGAGTCTGAGTCATACATCTCACGTGTCCTCAATTCGCAGAAGGCAGAGGTCTCTGTTTCTAAAAGATAAAGGCCTTATCTCTCCATCTTCCACCTCACTTTTTCTTTTTGTGATCCAGCGCTTTAGGCCCACTTTCTTACCATTGGTCCTCCAAGGGACCCTTCTCCCTGACTGAGAGGTGATGGGAGTTAATGTTACATAAATCAATTTAAATTAGCAGTGTAACCGAGTTGCCTACACAATAGGGACCAGTAATCAGTAGCTATGCGTAAGAAGATTTATTACATATTACCAATGAAGTTAAGGTATACGACTCTTAGCACCATGCTATAAAGATTCAGAATAACCACTGGGTTGTCTTGCCTCCTAAAGATGTTTAGGCGGACCAATATCAAGCAAACAAGGAGTTCAGCCACAGCAATACAAAAGGTTAACAAAAGTATCTGATGCTCAGAGAAGAGTCTCAGGTTTTCTCGTCTATGCATGAGTAAGTCTAAATTACGTAAATTAAAGTCCAAACTAAGAGGGTGTTTCCAGAGCCTAAAGAATCTAGAAAAACAGGAAATGTCATAAAGGGAATAGTACAGAGCAGGAAAATTAAGCAGAAAGGTGTCCGCATTACAGAAGCTCGGTCAAGAGTCTTCTTGGGTCGGGGAAGTAAGTGTTAGCCTAAGCCTCACTCAGGGAAGAAGCAAGGGAAGTGTAGAGTCTAAACCTCTCAAAGTCCAGGGAAAAGTGCTGTAATCTCAGACAGTGTAGACTCCAATTATTCACACTAAAATCGCTCAGGTAATACCGCTCCGTTCTCATCATCAGGGGTTCATTGTCTTTCTCCATTCTCACTTTGCAGACTGCAACATTCGCAAAGTATCCCACACAGGACATGGGAACAGCATCCTCCTTTCTCACTCAGGCTAGGTGGTAACATTGCTTAATAGACCTTTCAGTTGACACTCTGGCTCCCCTTGTTCTTTCGTCACAATCTGCTAGGTTGTCACCTTCTATCACTAGTACAGTAATGTAACTATTCTCATACTAACAATCGGTGTAAGTACCTGCAAGAAACATGGCGTATAGTAAATCTTAAAGGTATATGTGTAAATGTGTTTAGGAAGTACATTTAAATGAAATATAAGTATAACATTAGTACACATAGTAATCAAATTCTACATTGGTGAGGATGGTTTTTATTCAATTTTCTAAACAGTAAATATATTTTAGTGTATTAAGGCACACATTATGGAAATTGATTTTTTATTTATAGTGAGTTCATGTCTACTAAGTAAGGATGGTTTATTCACTAAGTCTTCAAAGAATATATCTTTAATACAGTTAAGGCATGCAGTATAAGTAAATTAGCTAATCCTACAATGAATGCACTTCAGTAATAATGTCAAGCCTAACCCTTTTTTTAATATCATTAGACCACACGAGAAACATGGGCTAGGTGCTTGTCCGTAGTGGCTGGTAGGGAACGGTGGTGGAGGGCAGGAGGGCGTTTTGAAAATAATAAATAAATAAGAAGGCTTACTTGCTGGTAGCCAGTCGCCAAGCACCGCTCTCCTCCGCCCTCGCTGTTTTCCTGGCAGCACCAAGGCTCCCAGACTCTCCTAGCCAATAACAACGCTGCTGTCACTAGCATGACAGCAGTGTCATGATTTCTGAGCACCATGGTTCGGCGCTCAGACACGGAGTGGAAGGCTGTGTATGTTCTCCACCCAGCCTGTGCAATAGATCTGGTGGGGAACATGCTAAGTGAGCATGATGGTTTGGCTGGACCAAGACGGCCGGCCAAACCGTCATGCACACTTATGGTGCAGCAACAACCCTCTGATGTCATGCAAACCCAGCCCAGCCCAGCCCCGTCCTGCCCTGCCCCACCCCACCCCACCCTAACCTGGCTGCAAGCTCCATACTAAAAAAGAATAATGATAATAACTTTCTGTTATTGTCATTGTATTTTTCCTATGCACTGCTCTTAAAGCAGTGAGGTGATGCTCCTCCGCCTTAGCAGAGGAGCCGCCACTGGTGCACGTTCTTCTTATGGAATTGTGACGTGTTAGGTGTAGCCTACAATTTGCACTGCAACAAAAGTCAAAACAATTGGAAAAAATTAGGGTAAAATCATGATCTTCTAGTGCAAAAGTGTGGACAGGAAATGAATGCTGAGTTAGTCTGTAGTTAAATATCTTTAAATTGTGAGTGGCCTGCCTAGCGAACTCTAAATGTAGCATATTAAACCAGCTGTGCATCCCCTCAACTGGGTGCTAGTGACTGAAAAAGAAGATTCCATGTTCACATGTGGATGGCGGCACAAATATTCTTCATCTGAAAGGGTGCACTGCAAACTCGATTAGCTGCAACAGCTCGAATATTATTAGATGGCAATGATTTGCCAAGTTTTACAATTCCAGGTATGTGGCCCGCCTGGCCTCCGTCTTCAGTAAAGGCTGCTCTTCGAGTTATTGACATAATCTTCCCATTGACCTTCTTTTGAACATTGACTACATCAAGTTTTAGGAAGAAAAAAACAACACATGTCGAGTAGTTGAACGGACCACTGACAAAATATCGACCTCCAAATTATCAACCTACAGTAATATCGAGTCTAAAATATCGAGGGCAAGAATATCGACATCCTATCTACAACATGGTAAGTACAAAAATATCGAAAAAATAATATAGATGTTAAAAATATCGATGTTAAAAATATCGTTTTTTTTTCTTTTAAAATATAAATGTTAAATAAAGTAAATAACACTAATAAATATAATATACATAGTTAAAAGTATCTAATAATGTTTAAAATTAATAAATAATACATATATAATAATACATTAATTAAATATATACTGTAAATATATAATATATATGTTCTGAACAATATGTTGTAATAATTATTTTACTAACTTATAAATTATTATAATATATTCTAATTTACAAATACATTTACAAATATAAAACAATAACATAAATAAAATGTAAAAAACATAAAAAATTAAATATACTTTTAATATTTTTACAATTAATTATATAAAATGTTGGATAGCGTAGGGGTAAAAATTACTATTCCCACTCCAGAGAGTGCAACAGTAGGGAAAGCTATGGATAGCATAGGGGTAAAAATTACTATTCCCACTCCAGAGAGTGCAACAGTAGGGAAAGATTGGATAGCGTAGGAGTAAAAATTACTATTCCCACTCCAGAGAGTGCAACAGTAGGGAAAGCGTTGGATAGAGTAGGGGTAAAAATGACTATTCCCACTCCAGAGAGTGCAACAGTAGGGAAAGCGTTGGATAGCGTAGGAGTAAAAATTACTATTCCCACTCCAGAGAGTGCATCAGTAGGGAAAGCGTTGGATAGCGTAGGAGTAAAAATTACTATTCCCACTCCAGAGAGTGCAACAGTAGGGAAAGCGTTGGAAAGCGTAGGGGTAAATATTACTATTCCCATTCCAGAGAGTGCAACAGTAGGGAAAGCTTTGGATAGCGTAGGGATAAAAATTACTATTCCCACTCCAGAGAGTGCATCAGTAGGGAAAGCGTTGGATAGCGTAGGAGTAAAAATTACTATTCCCACTCCAGAGAGTGCAACAGTAGGGAAAGCGTTGGATAGCGTAGGGGTAAAAATTAATATTCCCACTCCAGAGAGTGCAACAGTAGGGAAAGTGTTGGATAGCGTAGGGGTAAAAATTAATATTCCCACTCCAGAGAGTACAACAGTAGGGAAAGTGTTGGATAGCGTAGGGGTAACAATTACTATTCCAACTCCAGAGAGTGCAACAGTAGGGAAAATGTTGGATAGCGAAAGGGGTTAAAATAACATACTTATAAATAAAAGCTTTTTATTTAAAAAATTATATAAGCTATTAAAAAAATTTAAACCATATACAATACCTAAACATAATTATAAAAAACATGATAAGCTAAATATATTTAACCAAAAATAAATATTAAAAAATACCATTTTATAATATTTAATTACCAAAATTATATTATTTACAAAACAATCATTTTAAAAACATTATTACTTAATTACATTTAAATTACTTCCCACCATATTCCCTTATAAACCCACTACCCACAACAGAACACTTTTATCTATTTATGAATTAATTAAAATTATTTACCAATCAATTAAAATTTATTACCAATTAATTAAAATTATTTACCAATTATTTAAAATTAATTTATAATTCCTACTAATTAATAATTAATTATACATCATTAAATAACTTCCCACCCTATTCCCCTATAAACCCACAACCCGCTACTGAACATATATATCAATTAATCAATTAAATTTAATAAAATAACAATTAATTAAATTTATTTACCAATTATTTATAATTATTTAATAACTACTATTTTTTTTTAAATTTAACATAATTAAATTACTACCCACCCTTTTCCCCTATAAACCCACTATAGAACATATTTATCAATTAATCAATTAATTAAAATGATTTACCAATTAATTAAATTTAATTACCAATTATTTATAATTAATTAATATTAACTACTAATTATTAATTAATTTAACCTATTTATATTACTTCCCACCTTATTTCCCTATAAACCAATAACCCGCTACAGAACATATTTATCAATTAATCAATTAATTAAAATTATTTTCCAATTAATTAAAAATAATTACTAATTAATTACAATTTATTAATAAATCCTACTCATTAATAATCAATTTAACATAATTAAATTACTTCCCACCCTATTCCCCTATAAACCCACAACCCGCTCCGGTACTAAAACATATAATTTGCTTATAAATACATTTATTAATATATAAATTTATTAATATATAAATTTAATACACATATAATATTAATTATTTTAATTACTTAAGTAAAACATATAACACATACATAATAAAAAACAAAATAAATAATACAAATATCGATATTAGTGTAATCGAAATTAGTAACATCGATATATATGCTATCGATATTACTAACTTCGACATTACTTACATTGATATTAAGTATTTCGATATTACTTACCTTAGGGCCGATATTCTGTCCAACGATATTCTTGTCATCGATATTCTGCACCTTCGAAATTTCTGACACGATATTTTGGTAAATCGATATTTCATACTCGATATTTTGACTGTGTACCGTCTATATTAATAGCACGTCATAGTAAAATGGTGTTTGTATGAAAGCACCATGAAATTGCCTGTGGGTGATATTCACAAATCCAGAAAACATATATGAACAGATTTAGACATGTTTCAGTTACCCCGGTTTATCTTATTTCACTACATCCCGAGTGTAGCTTCAGATCCGCCCATGAGGCACAAAGTAGACTGCCATCTGGGTCTGGGAGTCACTGAATCAATTACTTTTTTTTTGTTTTGTTTTTACATTTTTATCTATAGAAAAATGTTTGTGAGTCCAAAAGAGAGGTTCACTTTCTCAACCAACTCTCAACACATTTTCTTAAATCATCCTGGTATTTCTTTTTACACTTAAAGAATGACATGAAACTATTTTAGGTCCACTGATTTGGGAAGTGGGACAAGAATAGCACTAAACCTTCTGTGCAGAGGGACAATCCAATTCCCTATTTACCATGTTTAACCCCCATTGTTAGAGATTGATGTGGCGGCTTCCATTCCAAGATGCGCTTCATCCACCACTTTTCAATGGAAGTGTGACGTTCTCAGAACCTGATGGGGGTTATTAGAGATGGATGACAAAATGTTGAGGTTCATGGTTGGAAAAGACGGGGTTGGAGTTGCTCGCTTTCTGACCCATAGATACTGCTATAATGAGGTGTTAAAGTGCGCCTACTACAACAACTACTCACAAGCTATCAACAATTCCTACTTCTCATCTTGCATCCATTCCTTCTTTGTTTTGCAACAATTGACAGAACATTATGCTGAGTGAGCTAGATACTGCATTCTAACAAAATTATCTGTACATCAGAGGTATCTGGCCAAAAAACAATGTTATCAACTTAGTTCCATGAGGTCTGGGACCTCTAAGTCCTCAAACAACTTGCTAGCTGCCTGCACCAGACCTGACAATCACATGGAGCTGTTGTGTGGTATGTGGTTTCCTTCTCAATTGCAAGGCCACGTATTGAAGAAGCAATTAATTACATGGTGAGCTGGAAACCCTTGCAGAGAGGAGATTTGCAGCTCTGGCGTGAATGCGCTACACAGCTGAGCATCAGTTGAAACAATCCCAGGACATGGAAGGTGGAGCTAGATGAGTTCCGTATTGCTGTGGGTGAGGGTGACTGAGGTTTTTTTGTTAAAACAGAAGGTTCAGAGCCACACTGTCCATTGCCCTGCGCCCTCACTAAGACTACACCCCTGCTCCCTGTACATTCACACAGTGAAAACATTTCTTAGGTCGGCAGGTCTGCTGCACTTTGGTATTCATAGGATTTTTCTTTACATATTGTTTTTTAACTTAGCTGGGGCTCTACATGTCAACTGTTATCTCTACCACAATAAACGATTTCCTGGTAGGTGGAAGAACACGGTGGGATTACCTGTTTTAAGAGTACAATTTGGAAAGAGGAGAATCTTGTCACCCCTGTAACAAATTATTGTCTTTCGGCAGATGATTTTGTAATCTGTTCCTGTGGTCAGTGTCCCCAGGATTGCAACCACAGTTCTGCATCCTCTTTGCTATACTATGTAGATTTTTATAGTGCACTAGTCACCCATGAGGGTATCCAGGTGTTTCCCAGTGGGTGGGCTTGAGGCTTGCCCGAAGTTAATGGAAGAGCCAGGTCTAAAGCTTTCTGCGGAATTCGAGAAGTGACACAGAGTACCTTTGGTGGTGGGGGAGTAGATTTCAGTAGATTTTTGCCCATTGGCATGAGCTAAAAGGAGGACCCATATATATGTGTTTGTTTCCTCATTGTTCCATATTGAACTTTAGATTCTTTATCTCCACTGTGGTCTGAGGCTTGGTAAACACCTCACAGCCTCTTGTAGTCTTCAAAATTGTATGGCTTTGACTGTTCAAAACTAACCTTTACAATTGAGGTTTATTCTGGCTACCTCTCAGGGCACTAGCCTGTCACTGTGGCTTGCTAAAAATGTTCTTACCTCGCCCCTACAGGACATCCAGTGTTAGCGCACAGTGTTTGTCAGTCAGTTTAGGATACTCTGCTGGTAACATTCCAGCTGATTGCTTAGAAGGATCTTATGTTAGGACCAACCATGCAATTGGATGGAGAAGTTCAGTGTAGTATGTTCCTAAGATTTCTTTGAACAAATGTTTTAGAATTTATGAAGAAGTAGAGTTGGGTGAAGACAACCAAGATTTATGAATTTAGATATCACAAGAAAAATAGTTTGAAGTGGGGAACATTGCATGTTTATGCATGAGTAGGTATTTCTATAGTGAGAACCAAGCCCAGGAGCAATAGAACACTGTGCAAGAGGGACAAATGTCTAGCACAGGGAGTTAAGACAATTCAAGATTGTGCAGATACCTTGGGAGAGGGAGAAGGGACTTAGTAGCTGTCCAAGAGGACTTTCGAGTTGTGGAATTTACCAATATATCAGGGCAAATTATCTGACGGCACCTAATTTGATCATAATATGCTGGAACATACGTTATAATGTTAGATTTACCTAAATCCATTCAGTTCCATAGTTGCTTGTTATTATACAGATTTCCACTGTGGGCTACTACCTCCAGGCCTGAAAATCTATAAAAGTAAATGTCGAATTAGTGAAATTCCTAATTTTTTTCTGAACTGTTTGCCAGCTGTGACATACTTGCTGTGGTATAATAAATGATTCACCATTTACAGGAGATAAATGTAAAGGAGCGTTATAGTAGATTTAATATTTCAAAGAATGATTTTTGCACACCAGAAATTGTCTTGTTTTTCAGTGACATGGTCCAAAACTAACAATGGTAAATCTAATAGGCGTCAGAAATGAAACCTACTGGCTTTGCATGATTTTTTGTTAGGTAGCTTCTATGGATGTACACACAGCAAAGGCAACCAACTTTAAACTAGAAATGCATCCTACGATGGCCACCATGGATGCACGGGCATCCATATTGGCCATTACCTGGTCTGTCCAACTGTCATTTCCTTTTTGCGTCTGTCTTCCACAGCATAACTAGCTGGTCTACTTCAGCCACTGGCTCGCTTTACTGCAAGTGATTAAATTTTGCTTAGGCACATGAAGTATATCCTCCCAAAAAGTAGCCCGTCTAAGCAGTAGACCCAGAAGGCCAATCTCTGCTTTAATCTCCGCTTTAGTTTTTGTAATGTACTGTCTTGCAATGGGTCTTTTTTTTCTTACTATTCTTTATGCAAACCTATGCACAGCACCTTAAAAGACTTCTTTGTTACATTATTTATTTGTCATGTCAACAGTATGTGTACGAAAGAAATTAATAAATATATAAAACAAATTGGAAGCCTACCAAGGCCAGACCTGTTGACTTTATTATTGCTTGTTCCTATTTGCTGATGGGGGGCGGAAGGAGGAGAAAAGAGCGGGAACCAATTAACAGAAACAGGACTCAAGGAGATCCTTGTTTATGTTCTGTCCCTGCCTCTGCCATCTTGACCTTTAAGACCAATGGCAACAAGGGTAGCGCCAGGGGCAACAAATCACAAGCTAGAGGGAGTAGTTCCTGCTTTGGCTACCCTAATTGATGCCCATGTGCTAAAATATCTGCAGTTCTTTATCAGCTGAAATATATTCTAAGCCTCAGAATAGAGCAACTTTGAAGCAGAGTTCCAGGGATTTACCACTACATAGAAAATGGATACTTACGAGGAAACTAGTTTGGTGTGCAGAGAGTTTCGGCTCAGCTGCTAGTTTGTAAGTTAGGCATTGTCAATGATAAGAAACAGAATAGGTTTTTATTAAACCAGATTACACTTCTGATCAATTACTCCAACCTGATTTCCTGTCCAGTACTCTAAACTAAAATTACTGCATTTAAAATGAATGCAATGTGCTTTGCGCCTCATTCCATGTCCTGGCGTCATAGTAACAGCAGGCAACCTGTTAGGTTCCAGGAAAAACGCCTTCTAGACAACATGTAGGGGTTAAAGAGAGTGCATTATCTTCTGATTCATATTAAATGATGGAGAAAATAATTTTGAACTCGCTTGACATTATTTTTCCTCGTTTCATTCATCTTTAGAGAGAGATACGAGCATCCTCTCACAAAATCACATTTGTACCGTACATTATGCAGTTTCTAGAAAGCTGTTTCCGGTATGATTTTGTACTTAACACACTCATTTCCGACAGAATCAAAAGTATTCACATTAACATGATGCTTGAAAAAAACATTTTTTCCATCAATTTTCAAAGTTTTGAAGTGAAGCTAAAGGGAGGTGGGGCATGTGCCACTTTTAAGCAGGCTCATTTGGCAGTGCCAGAAAGAGTGCCCGACAGGTTAGTCCAACACTGGTGCTAACATCTACAATTTAAGGATTGGTTGTAACACATAACACGGACCACTTGACACCTACTTCCTTCTAGTTCCATGCATTTTGTCTGAAAGACCATTGATCAGAGTGTCAAAGGGGAAGCAGAAGTTAATCCTCTCCTTCCCGCAGAAATGGCAGCAAAGTTAATGGGAGCAGCTCCACACAAGCGTGGTGTAGGACATTGGGATATTAGTTGTGCAGGAGGTGAGGCCTGCACAAGTAATGGGTCCACAATTTCCCCCTTTACTGGCAACCAAGCACCCAATTGTAGTGCTAGACTCTCTCAGGGTAGCAAATCAGAGCAGTCCAAGGCCTACTCGGGGGAGGGACTGTGGTCTAGTAATCACCATTTACTAGCACGCAATAATTTCACTCAATAAATGATTTTCCAGTCAGTGCTTTTTCTTTAGAAAAAGGAGAAGTACATTTATTACACATACACTACTAAATACTATGCACTTATTTACAAATATATACATGAAACAGATTAAAAATATCATTAGATGACATTCTGTAATCACATTTGACCTCTATGAGGCCATGGCCCTCAAAGTCAGAATACCCCCCACCTATAAACAGAGAGCACATCACAATATAAGGGAGTATCACTTTAAATAAAACAGGTCATTTGACTTTGTCAAAAAAGGGTCATCACACTATATAAGGTAAGGCTAATGACTTAATCAAAGGTGCAGCATTAAATAGGCAAACACCCATATGTTAAAAATCATGAACATAAAACATTGGCAATAAAACATTTTAACATTGATCAAAGACACTGTGAGCACAAAGAGTTAGTAAAGCATTATACATATCATAACATGTCTTTGTTAGTGTGCTTTCTTTTTTAAACACCTTGAAGGAACATTAAATGCAGCCAGAGAAATAGCCCTTGTTGGGTGCTACACTTTCAGCTGTAGAGCAAAAGCTCCAGCCTTTGCAGTGCTTAAAAACATGATAAAAATCCTGGAGGGTTCAACATATTGATTGACCCTGAAAATATAGGGACGGTTTTTACATTTCTTTTTTTAGGGGGAAGGGAGATGCTTCCCTCCTGTAGACCCCCTCCTACAATTTCTTTTTAACATTGGTAGTGCCTCAGCTGTCCTGGGACCACCACAAGGCAAGAAAAATGCGCTGTGCCAGGGAGAGCTGTTTAGTTGTGCTTTTTTGTTTTTCTTTACTTTTTTTCATTTCTTTGGGGGTGCCCTGTCCTATCTGAGCACCCCAACATGATTTCATTTCGGGGGCAGAAGGGGCGGTCCATCCCCGGCTGCCCCTGACGGCTCCTAACGTGGACAGCATCCATCTTTCATGGCGAGTGAGCTGGCAGCTGACTTTCTGCCCTGCCCACTCCATATAGGCAGGCTGATTCGTGTGCTGTGGGCACCCTGTTCCCTCCAGGCAGAGGCACGGGGAGGAGGAGTGAATGCCAACACCAGTGGGACCCCATTTCAGGGCCTCTTTTATCATTGTTTGGCATTGGTCACATTTCCTCTGGGAGCCTCATTTCCGCCTCTTGCTGACATGCTTGCCAGTGTCTTATCCAACAAAATTCGAAAGAGGAAATCCCTCCTGTGTTGGCTCCTGTTCTCTTAGCTCCCTCATTTGTTCAGTGGGCCTGGGCTATCCCCAGCCCTGGTACATTGTGACAGCTAATTAATAGATGCATATTCCCTTCTTCACCCCTTCCTCCTCAAGAGCTGAAGGAAGTACTGTTAATTACTTATTTTCAGTGTGGAGGCATTCGTTCTCTCTGCTGGGGATAAATGTAATAACTTGGCCCAGCAGGGTGACAAAGGGCCTGGGCACTGATCCTAATTTGAGTCAGGGAAATATGAAAACTCTGGACGACCCATAAAATGTACATGTATGATCTTGGGACCTGTGTATATGAACTGGCCATGCATTGTCCAGCCCAGTTTCATACCTCATGGGACTTTGTAAAGGAAGAAAGGCTGCACTCTAAGTGAGATTTCCCCCATATGTATAGTAACGTGCTCATGCAGACAAAGCAGTAAATCATACTGACTTTACCTATGAGTGCCCATTACTACAAGAAGGCCAATCCCACATCGCCACCTACCCTCCTCACAGGTGTAACTTGTTAAAGGGCCAACTCATGTGGCTATACATACCCTGGATGGTATATTTTCAAATCATCCAGGCTTGTCATGGACGGGCCTATTACCACTTGTGTGGTTCGACCACTTGGCTGTTCTTTTTGAGCTCAATGTGGCGGATCAACAAACAAGGAGTAGCTATCATAAAGAAATGATAGAGACTAGAGCCTGGAAAAGAGTAGATGGGACTGCCTTTCAGGAGCTTTTACATACATACATTTACAGCTTTTAACTTCCTCTGTAGGTCATTTAACGGATGGGGTTGAGGAGGCCTCTGCCTCCTACACCAAATGGTTTGCACAGGCGTGTGACAAATTAGCTCCAATCAAAATTATCCTTCCGAAAAGACTTCGCCCCTCTGCCCCATGGTATACTGAGGAGTTAAAGACTCTTAAATGTAATTATAAATGCCTAGAACGCATTTTGAGGAAAAGCTACAAGGATGCTGAGAAGAAATTGTATAAATCAAGACTCCAAATTTATAAGCAAGCCATTTTCTCTGCTAAACAAAAATTTTATTCTTCCCAAATTGAACTGGTAAAAAATGAATCTAAAGAGCTCTTCCGAACGGTCTCCGAATTAGCTTCCCTGAGGCAAGCTATTGTCCAACCCAGCTTAGATCTATGTGAGGAGATCGCTAAATTATTTCTTAATAAAGCCGTGTGCATATTTTCAGTCTTCAGTGGATCTAATAATGATGGTTCAAAAATGGTGAAGGAGGCCTCCGAACATACGCGGTTCTCCCTCTATGTACTGGACAAATTTAGACCACTGACTGCGCACAAAACTTTGGAGCTCTTAGTAGGAATTAAATCGGGTTCACCTTTTGACCCTTGTCCAGTGAAGATTATAAAATTGGCCCCTAGGCCAATCGCGTTATCTCTTGCAGCCATTTTTAATGGCATGTTTCAAACTGGACTGTTTCCTAAGCAGTGGAAGGTGGCTTCAATACTTCCTGTTTTGAAGATGCCTAGCCTGGACCCCAATGATCCAAACAACTTTCGCCCGAACTCCCGTCTTCCTCTCCCCGCCAAAATGGTGGAGAAAGCTATGAATTGTCAACTCAGTGCTTTTTTGAAGGAAGCTCACGCTCTGGATTCCTCACAGTATGGTTTTAGAGAGGTACACGGCACAGAGCTGGCTCTCATTAAGGCCACAGAAGAGATTAGAGCAGCAGTGGATCGGGGAGGTAGGGCAGCCTTGATTTTATTGGATCTTTCTGCTGCATTTGATACGGTCCATCATGAGATTTTGATGGACCGTCTCAGGGAGTGTGGTGTTCAGGGTAAAGCCTGGGAGCTACTCAAGTCTTTTCTATCTGACAGAGGGCAGATTGTATCCCTGGGGAAATTTCAGTCAATACGGTGTGTCGCAGGGGTCATCCTTGAGCCCAACACTTTTTAATGTGTATGTCTCATGTTTGGCCCCTGTCATCAGGGCTTTTGGATTTGGGATCCCATCTTATGCATACGACACAAAAAATTGCGGTGTCTCTATTACCCGTCCAAGAACTGGGAATAGATTTCAGTTTTCAGTCCTGCATGGAAGCAGTAGGAAGATGGATGGCAGAAAATTGCCTAAAATTGAATTCGGACAAAACCGAAGTGATGTTGTTCGGGAATTATCCCAATTTTTGGACTCCTAAATGGTGGCCGACCTCTCTGGGCTCACTCCCCTCACCCTCCAACAAGGTGAAAAATCTGGGAGTTTTGTTGGATGAGAAACTGACCTTGGGAGCCCAGGTCATTGCAAGTCAATGCAGTGGTCTCAAAAACATCACATGTTTTGCCAATTGTCAAGAAGGTAATACGGCTCCTTCCGTTAGGATGCCAGAAAACAGTGGTCACAGCATTGGTTTTATCGAGGCTGGACTACTGTAACAGCTTATACCTAAATATTCAGCAAAAGTTTTTATTTAAACTTCAGCTGCTTCAGAACTCTGTGGCCCGACTTCTTACGGGTACTCCCAAATTTTCCCCAATCTCCAAAGAAATACAAAAACTGCACTGGCTCCCGGTCAGGAATCGGGTGCAGTTTAAGTCCCTGTGTCTAGTTTTTAAAGCGCTGCAAGGGGAGGGACCTGATAATTTGACACACCAGTTTCAGTGGTATAGACCAGTAAGAAATCTGAGATCATCAGAAGCTAAACTGGTTGTAGTCCCACCCTCAAAAAAGGCCCAATGGGGTGGAAGAAGCTTTGCTTTAGGTGCAGCCAAAGCCTGCAATGGTCTCCCAGTGCACTTGAGGAATGCTACCAACCTTCTAGCTTCTAGGAAAGGGTTGATGATCTGGCTCTTTAACAAATAATTCTTCCCTCCTAGTTCTGCTACATGAGAAGTAACCAGCGCCAGGACACCTCCGGGGATTTTGCACACTTTAAAAATCTCCATAACCTAACATAACCAGCCAAATTACCCTTACCCTAGAGGCATTGCAATGGCCTTATCTTAATAGACGGACACTGGCAGTAAACTTGTGCAGTTCGTTTACTTTGTGATTACAAGGGGTGAGACATGTTGTGAGACTCACACGTAGTAAAAAGTCCAAAACCAGGTGATCAAAAAGCAGATACATCTGGGCATACCACATGGGCAGGGCCCATTTTGATACAAGGGACCGCTTCTCTCACAGCATAATTGATCTCAGCTCAAGATACTGCCTATCAACAGTCAACAGCAGATAGCACAGCAGTAACAGGGACGGGGGCACTCATTATTGGGGGAATCTTCTTCTCCATTGGGGCAGAACGAAGAGGATGCTATCATCATTAGAGGGATGCAAGAAAACATTGTGGCTTCATCTGAAAGGCACCAACATCAATTAAAGGAAGGGTGAATAGCATTTTTACTTTGGGGGTCCGCCTTTCATTTTCACTGCAGGTGTGGGAGATTATCATTTACAATAGGGCGCATTTGATTTGTATCTGAAACCTTGATTTTGACTGAAACTCATGGATTTAAATTTAGAAACAATCAATATATTTAGTGTAGAGTGCATTTATACCAGTATGTGTTGCCTGTGTGGCTATTTGTATTACTCTTGCCTTCATCTTTGGATCTACATATATTATTAGTGTGTGCTTATTTGCCAGTTGTAGTATTTGCCTGCTAATAGCTGCCCACTAAGTATCAGATCCCTCTGAATTAGTCCTCAGGACATGCAGCGTCTACTGGGCCCCAACTGTAGTGGTTGAGGTCGTTTGCCACAGGTGTCCTCGGTCCATCCTGTTGTGGATCTGCAAACTGAGTCAAGGACCACCCTTTCAGCACTTGCCTTTCAGGGCAAAGGGGCAAGCAGTCACAA
Source organism: Lissotriton vulgaris (assembly GCF_964263255.1). Lineage (NCBI taxonomy): Eukaryota > Metazoa > Chordata > Amphibia > Caudata > Salamandridae > Lissotriton > Lissotriton vulgaris. The sequence goes on along the minus strand of NC_141685.1, from coordinate 669,593,719 downwards.
GCGTCTCAGAGATTTTGTCTAGGGTGCACAGGAGCTCAAAAGTCAATATTGAAACGACAGGCACAATAACGTAATGTCCATCCCAATTCTGATCTTTATGAAAAAGAAAGTTATTTTAAACTCACAGCTGAACTACATATTATACAGTCTAATTAGCACATCACACTACACACCTTCCTCCTTCCCAGGAATAGTAGTGTCTTCTGCAGTAATAGTGTCCCCGTTATTGCAGTGCCCTTTATTGTATAGGTGTATTTAACAATTAGGCTCAGGTGAAGTTTGCTTAAAAAGGCTCACAAGTTAATGCAGCAAGGCAGCTTAATGCCTTTAGCTGCTTTTGGGCCAGAAGTGTGGCTGAGTTTCCTGGTACCTTGGTCTCTTTAATCGTCAGGCAGAGTTAGACCCTTTTCTTACCTGGTATGATCAGTAGCTGTCCAGACATAGAAACAGGCTTGGATGTGTGACTGAGGAGCTTGATGAATAACCTTCAAGCTCCTCACTCGCACATACAAGGCTCTCCACAACATCGGACCAGCATTCCTGAACAACCACCTCTCCTACCACATACACAGTAGACACCTCGGATCAGCTGACCTCTCTCTGGTCACCATTCCACGCATCTACAAGGACAGAACGGGAGGAAAGTCCTTCTCCTATCTCGCAGCCAAGGCCTGGAACGAACTCCACCTTCACCTCCATCAAGTCCCTACACTGCTCTAGTTCAGGAAGGACCTCAAGACCTGGCTCTTTAAGTAACTCTAGCACTCGAAGGAGCCCTCCTAGCAACTTGAGACCCTCGCTGGTGAGTAGCTGCACTTTACCAACCCTGATTGATTGGTTGATTGGGTAGTGCTACTGTAGTGAGGCAGTGGGTAGTGCTATTGTAGTCAGGCAGTGAACTCCTTCACTGTTTGTTACTGCAGCGGCTGCTGTGCACACAACAATTTTCCCAAGCAGGCCCAGGCAATGTCTGATGAGGAAAAATAATTGCCTTTCCCCAAGACTAATGCTGGTGGGCCCCACCAGCAACTAGCGGGTAAAATGTAGCACTGCTACCATCTTTTTTGATGGCAGGTGTGACAAAATTCTGCCACAGTCAATAAATGATTGACCTTTTGTTTTTCACTTTGCAGTGCTCAGCACTCTGACATAAGGGTGTGTGGAGCTTCAAGTTTTATCTCTCCTGTTAACTGAATGTGTAATAGGCAATATTAAATTGATTGTTGGTGAAAAATTATAATAGTTTACCCTTTCTGAAATGGAGAGCTTCTTTCCACATTTAGTTCTATTTTCCTTATTTTATTGAGTATTTGTCTGGTATATTATCATATTATGTTATGCTGATCTGTAAAGAGCACTATCACCCAGGAGGATATCCTGGCACTGCGCAGGTGTGAGCCTAGTCAGACCTAGGCCTAGTGGGACTACTCGAAAAGCCAGGTCTTCAGCTTCTCGCAGAATTCAAGAAGTGAGAAGTAGGCTCTGACGTGTAGTAGCAGGTTGTTCAATGCTTTGGGCTCAAGTGCTTCCGTATGTGTGCAAGAAGCAGCCTGGATTAGTGGATGTGTCAGGAAGGTTTATGAAAGCAGATGCAATTGTTGCGATATGCTTAGCCAGTATTATGTAGTGCGTTGTAAGTGTGGCTGATGCATTTGAATTATGTTAATTTGTGCATGGGGAGCTGGTGGAGCTCCTACTGGTGTGCTGTGATGGGAGTGTGGTATGGGAGGGTGAGAGTGATTCTGGCTGCCGAATTCAGAATGTTGTGCTGCCTTTTATCGGGTTTTGTTGATTCCACCATACATCGCTGTCCCATTGTCAAGCTTACTTGTTACTAAGTTGCCTGTGAAGGTTTTCTGCATACTGATTGGGAGTCATTTAAAATATTCCTCAGCAACTTGGTTTGGAAGCATAAGGTGGTGATGGTGTTGACGTGGGCAGTGATGTTGAGTTTGCTGTCTATGACGATCCTGAGGCTCTTGGCATGGGTGGTGGCTATCGGTCCTAGGTCTGTTGTCCACCAGTTGGAGTCCCACAGTAAACTTGCTCCTCCTGAGTATCACAATTTCAGTCTTGTCTGGGTTCAGCTTTGAATAGTTGGTCTTTCATCCAGTGGGCGATTTCAGCCATGCAGGCATTGAACTTGACCCGCGTACTTGGCGTCTTGTCCTTGAGGGAGTCAATGAGTTGTATGTCATCGGCATAGAAGAGGATGTTGATGTTGTGAGAGCAGATGATGCTGGCTAGAGGGATCATGTATGTCACAAAGCTCAAAATCATATAAATATATTTATATGACATATTTACCGATTTAGACACAGGAACCTAAATGAGCACTTTGCACACGTTGAGAAAAACAACACAGAAATGAGAAACAGCACAGTAAAAGCTTGCTTGAAGCACGTAGAAAAAGAGAAAAACAAACTCATAAATATTTTAGTGTTTGCGAATAAGGTGTGATAACAGGTTACTTATACATTTTTTTTATTTATAATGCCTTTACTGACAAAATAATGCAATTCTAATGATGTGACTAGCATTTCATTTGCCTTTCATTGTAGTGAGTCATAAAAATAATGTGGTGCAAAAAGTTAGGAGAGCTAGCTACATAGTTGATATTTTCAGTAGTGATTATAGATATCATAAAGATTATATAAAAGCTAAAATGATTTTGGTAAAATAATTTTGAGAATAATTTACAAATATATGAATGTTGAAATTTTGTGGTAATAGACCATATTTAACCTTAGTCATTGTCATGTGATAATACTGTGAAAATTTGACTATTATTTCTTTACATCTATTGCTTGATATATTTCATTAGGCTTGATTCTAATTAATTCTCGCTGAACTGCATTATTTCATAGCCTAATACAATGGACTTTTTCATGTTTTTTTTTAATGTTACACTTTATCTGTTCTACACATGCAACATTCAGTACAGCTGAGGGCATTCTTCTACTGTTTACTGAATAGTGAAATGGTGAGAATCTTAACTTTATACAGACCTCATGTAACCTTTTGTTTGTTGACTAACCTGTGAGGAAAGAAGGAGGAACAGTTTCTCACAACATATATGGGAAACTATGCTGGAGTATTAAAATCGTGTACCTTATGGCTAAAGGACAAATCTCATGATGATGTGACCATTATGGTGAGATAACTGACCATATGAAGCGTCATAATGCTTATAAAAGGAGAGACACCCAAGGAGGGACATGGCAGCACATTTTTTACCGCAACACATGCTCGATATTTCGCCAATGCAAGAAGACCTATGCTTTAAAGATTCATCCTTTTGCTTTTATATTCATTTGCTAATGGTGCTACCTTTGGCAGATTGATTTAAATTCGTATTTGCCAAACAAGCCTGATTTGTCTATGCCCCATGATTTTGCCTTTGCCAATGACTTTATCTGCTCAACGTTTCTGGGCTCTCAAGGAGCAACCAAATTTGCCTTTCCCATTAGCTCATACTTATGGACTCACCCCTAGAGGACTTTAAACTTGATCCTTTTGCCCTTTGTTTTAAAACCTTTTGAATGCTGTTAAGAGAACGAACCATCCTCTGACATTGATGATTGTTGGAACCTGTAACTTTCATTTTATGTGAATCTTAAAACCATCCTCTGTCTTAGATGGTGGGAGGAATCTGTCATTTCTGTTCGCTGAAAGTTTATTCTGTAAAGAATCATCCTCTGCCTTTCAATTGTGGCAGGGATCTATAACCTTTTGAACCATCCTATTCTGGATCAAATCCTTTGATTAAATATGCAATATCATACTACATGCTGTAAGATTCTCGACTGAAATGCTTAAAAGGATACTCATGTGCATTGATTTTGGATCATTAACAAAATAACCAAGTTATCTAAATTTGCCTGAGTTTGTTATTGTGTCCTAATGTTCTTTCTTTAAAACTGTGCTATTTAGTATTGATTATAGATGAGTAATAGAGAGAGTCATATATTATTTTCAGAGCATTAAGTTCTGCTTTTTCTATTCTATAGTATCACTGCAGAACTCCTAGTGTGTATAATTCGGGTTGGACTGAACTTCTTGAGGTTTGGGTCTACCTATTGCAATACTTTATTTCTATAGTGTGGTCCTACGAGGGGTGTGTTTGAAACTGATTTCCAATTTGTGAGTTCAAGCATTGGTCCTCATTGGGTGCCAACGTGGATCTGAAAACTGTAATTCTCACCCCTCCAAACGACAGAGAAAAACTCATCAGAGGACCATTGCCTCTGTGGTAAGGTGCAGTAAGGAGGAGTTGGCTAATCATAGAGGGAGTTGTGTTTGCGGAAACCGCAGGTACATCCCCAGTGAGGCACACCGAAGAATGATCACACAAAAGTGCTTCGTATCTTTCTTGAATTTTTCACGTTTATTTTCTTAAAGATTACTTCATTTGAGAGTTGTTTGTATTTTACTGATATTTAAAGCATATCAAAAGACAACATCATTATGCATCCGAACTGTGATATCCTATGCATTTCGGGCTGTTTGGCCCTTGGTCACGGATAAGCTGAGGAGGAAAAGTAAAAAGAGACAGGTGTAAGGGATAAAGCTCAAGTATATAGCGTAAATGGTGTGTACAAAGTGCTCATAGTGCGGTTTAAAAAGGCGGATAATCTGAAGTGGGTGGCGTGGAGAAGTTGTGACCAATAATGATAAAGAAAAGATAAAGAAGCATAGCGGGCGCAGTTAACTCATGACTAGAACGCAACGATTTCTGCTGAAAGAAAACATGCAGGTCTGAAACAAAACATTTAAGCCGACGTGGGCGTGCTCCGTGGTCAAGCGGTTGCGTGTGAGTTTAAAGCTTGCAAAATAGCGCGTTAGCATGCACTTACTTCAGGATGAAAAACATAGCGGCGTATAAACGCGTGCTCATTCGACTTGAGGCCGGTTGTCTATCGTGTCAGGAAATGAAACGAGTAGATATATGCTTAGAAACATAAGCGTGGAAAGTAAAAGCGGAGTAACGTGTAGTCGTGAAGATGAAACAGTAGAAAAGTGTGGCAGCCATTTTGAAATGGTGAAGTTATGATGGGAATGGAAACAAGGTACATACAATGTGTGAGCGATATCAGAATATGCATAGCAATGCAGTAAACACTATGTACAAAATTATAAAAAACAACTTAATTCAGTACGATCATTAAGCCCGTAAGGCTTAAGAGTCTGTAGCATGTAAATCCATTCAAATTCTCTCCTAAGTAGGAACTTGGTGTTATCAGTTCCTTCTCTTTTCAACACCGTTTCAAGAATAATGAATTTCATTTGAGCGATGGTATGGCTAGCCTCAATGAAATGCATAGCAATGTTAGATTTCTCAGATCTTAGTCTAATGTTAGACTTATGTTCGTTTAGCCGTACTTTCATTTTCCGTTCTGTCTTGCCAATGTACAGTTTGCCACACGGGCATTTCAATGCATAGATTACATTGGCAGTATCACATGTTGCGTCCACCTTAAGTTTTACATCGTGACCTTTCATAGGGTGCTGTATGGTGTTTCCTTTGATTGCACTGTTGCAGTGACTGCAGTTGCGGCATGGTTGGGTGCCTTGATGTTGTTTAAATGGCTCACTAGATTTAGTTAGGATTTCTTTCATGTTGTTGCTTCTGGTATGAGCAAAGATTGGAGGTTGCTCGAAAATTCCCATAAAATCGGGTTCATTTTTTAACACAGGCCAATGTTTGCAGATGATCTTTTTGAATTTGCCGCTAGCTGTTGAATGCTTGGATACAAGCACCATTCGTTGTTTTGAATCCTTTTGGGACTTGGTCATACTTTCACTTCGAGAGATGGAGGTGACACGATCACGTGCTTGTTTCAAAATGTTTTGAGGGTATCCTCGTTCAAGAAATCTGTTTTCCATTTCTGTAATACGTTCTTCTGCCAGCTGTTCATTAGACACTATGCGTTTGACGCGTAGCATCTGGGAGAATGGGAGGTGTTTTTTGAGGGAGCCTTGATGGAAACTGGAATAGTGTAAGGCATTGTTTCGATCAGTACTTTTCCTATAAAGGTCAGTGACCAAGCCTTGTGAGGTGTTTTTTATATGTACATCTAGAAATGCGATATCTGTATCGCTGATGAGCCATGTCAGTTTGATGCGTGGATCTTTAACATTAATCTCAGTCATTAGGTCATGTAGAGTTTCCTTGGTGTCTGACCACAGAAAGAAAAGGTCATCGATATATCGTGTGTACAGTTTGGCATATTTCTGAAAATTCAAGTTGGTGTATATGTAGTTCTTTTCGAAGTTTTCCATATATGTATTAGCGTATGACGGGGCAGCACAATTCCCCATGGCCATCCCAGAGAGTTGTAGAAACCAGCGGTCATCCACTTTGAAGTAAGAATGGTAAAGAGTGAAAATCATTAATTCAATCAGAAATGTTTGGAGTTTCACGTCAATTCCACTGTTTAGTAATGTGTGTTCAATAGCTTCAATTCCTCCAAGGTGCGGTATAGAGGTATATAATGAACTCACATCAGCTGTGCATAGTATGTAAGATTCATTTTGAAGATTCGGAATTTTGGAAAGTTTCAGCAAGAAGTCAGTTGTGTCCTTGATGTAACTGTGGGATTGGATCACTAACGGTTGTAGATATTTGTCGATGAACTTGCCAGTTCTCTCATGAATAGATTTTTTGGTGGATACTATGGGCCTGAATGGTGGGTCCATCAGATTTTTGTGGATTTTGGGGCTCATGTGTATTGTGGGACTTTTAGGACAATCAATCAACAGATATTTTTTGGTGCGTTCTTCGATGATTCCGTTTTGAAATGCTTTAAGAACGATGTCTTTCAGTAAATCTTGGTACTCATTTGTAGGGTTACAGTTCAACTCCAAATAGGTGGAGGTGTCTTCTATGTGCTCTTTCAATTTGTTCTGATACATTTCACTGTCCAAGATAACTAGTGCGCCCCCTTTGTCCGCTTTGGTGATGTTAATCTCAGGATTATTGGCCAATGCCTTCAGAGTATCACGGTCTTTGATAGTTAAGTTCTGAGTCTTCCTTGGTGTTTTAAAGTTGATCTTAGAGAGATCCTGGCGGACTAACGTTTCGAACAGGTCTATACATTTGTGGCTGGTCGGTGGTAAAAATGTACTTGGTGGTCGTAGTCCTTTGAGTTCATCCTCTTTTGTGGTAGTTACAGGAGGTAGGACATTGTCGAAAAAATGTCTGAGTCTAAGTTTGCGGGTGAATTTAAATGTGCTTACTTCAAGTTCCAGAAGGTTAGTGGAAGTGGTTGGGATGAATGAAGTACCTTTCTCCAGTAATTTCATTTGGTAGTCACTGATTTCCGTCTTCGAGATGTTAATTACGAGACTTGTTTCTTTTTGGCGATTGTGCTTCTGGTGGCTGGTGGACTGATGTCTCTGTCTTTTGTTTTTGCTCCGCCTGGGTCGTCGGGAGGAGCTTGGCTTACCTCTAAAAAAGACTGTGTTGATGTAGTTAGGTCTTGAGGTTGATTGGCACTCGATGTGCTAGCTTGTTCTCTGTTAGTCGGTTGCCTGGACGGTTGCATAGGATATCACAGTTCGGATGCATAATGATGTTGTCTTTTGATATGCTTTAAATATCAGTAAAATACAAACAACTCTCAAATGAAGTAATCTTTAAGAAAATAAACGTGAAAAATTCAAGAAAGATACGAAGCACTTTTGTGTGATCATTCTTCGGTGTGCCTCACTGGGGATGTACCTGCGGTTTCCGCAAACACAACTTCCAGTAGTATCAAGTGGTGTGCAGACGGACAACACCACCCGGTGAGAGCACCCTAAAAACGCAACAACTTTTGTAAGAACCCCTAGTGCAACTTTGCTATGCACCTCCCATACTCTTGTCTAATCATAGAGGGCCCAGTACGGTTGGAGTAAAATCTGAAAAATGCTTTCTCTGGATCATATGCTTTAAAGAGGGTCAGGCTTTGGGAGGATCCAGCTAGAACTTCGCAAATCAGGTTGCATGCATCAACCGTGTACGGTGCTAGGCTGACTCACTGGGTCCTTCCAGTCAAGAGTGACCAGATCCTTTGGCGTGTGTGTCCTTGGATTCCGTTGTCATTTAGGTATTTGATTAGGATGGGATGAGAGACCGAAGGGTGAAGGGCACCTGTCTAGAGTAAAGCGAATGTCATCTATGGCGGTGATGAGGCCAGTTTCCATTCTGTGTTTGGGTCTGAGTCATGATGAGGAGTTGGCGACCATTGAGGTATTTGATGATTTGTCTGTTAATGGTTTTCTCTAAGACCTTGGCCAAAAATGGTAGCAGAGAGATTGGTCTGTAGTTGCCAGGCATTTAGGAGTCCGCTGATGGTTTCTTCAGCAATGGGAGGACAATTACATATGTTTCCAATAATCTGGGAAGGTCACAAAAATGATTGAGCCATTTAGAATGGGTGTGAGATGGCGCTGATGGGTTGCAGTCCTCTGGAGTGGGTGTGGTGGGACGGTGGTCTGATGAAGACCCTAAGTCGAGCGACTGTTGGCGGCTGTTTCCTCAGAAATCTTCTCTTCCCTAACACACATTGTAAACATTTTTCTATGTTCTCTGTAATGTATGTATTTTGCCTTGTTGATCATTCAATAACAAATGCTGTTCGTATGATGCCACAAGCAATATATGGTTGACATTCCGGCACAGATCCCTGAAACATGGATGGGTGGTGAAATTAACAGTTTCCTGCTTTGTTCACACAAGTGAAGGTACATTTTGCATCACTGAGTTTATGAGCAGAGAAACAGTGGACCATGCTCTTGAAAATGTCTGCCCTGTGATTGAGCCTGAATGCCTAGAAGGCTAATGCCATCACAGCAGCTCAACAAAAGGTGTACTTTGAATATTTAACCAGAAAAGTGTAAACATAATAGGTTTCACTAAAAGCAACCACATTCCAGGCCTATAGCTGAACTTGTATTTTTTCCAAACCCTCATTAGCATAACATTCTTCTCTTATCAGTTTACCAAATACCCTTAAAGGCAGAAATGGCCTACTTACTTTTCTACATTAGAAACTCTACTCAGTTTGCTTGTTCCGTAAAAACTCATCCTCATGAACACATCCCTTCAATTCGGCTCAGTGCCTAACTTCCTGAAACATGCAATCACTACCCCCTCCTGAAACAAAACATAACAGTTACAATAAACTTCATAACTGTTGGCCAACTCCAATGGGTCATTAGGCTCCCAACCTTTGTAGAGACAACGTACATATTCCATGAGTGTCAAACTTGATTCAGACCATGTAAAGGGACTGCGACTATATTGCTAAACACAAATGTTCTGTCTGTTATATATGACAGAGGGAGATTGATGTAAGCTATGGGCATTAATTCTAGCATTCATTCATAACATTATTGAAGAGTTTATGGTGACCACGATCAGTCATCAGCCTGGACTTTATAATGCCAAAGAACCAAAGGCCGATTCCTATTGTGACTTCTTCTCAATATCTAAATGGGACATGCGCTCCAACTTCATGGTCTCCTATTCTAAGTCTATGAGCCACAAATCTACTTACAGCTTTAAAAAGCACCAGCAAACAGCTCAAAGAACACACAGTACCTCAGATGTCTGTAGTTAAGTCTCTTTAATAAAACGGAGCAGAATCTTCCTAACGAACCCCAAATTAAGCATACCCCCACCTCTGGGTGCCAGTGACTATGAAAGAAGATTCTATGTTAGATTGTACATCACGTGTGGATGACGGCACAATCACTCTTTCCTGAAAGGGGGCACTGCAAACTTGATCAGATGCAACAGCTCGAATATTAATAGGTGACAGTGATTTGCCATGTTTCACAATTTCAGGTACATGACCTGGTCTCAGTCTTCAGCAATGGCTGCTCTTTGAGTTACTGACATAACCTTCCCACTGATCTTCTTTTGAACATTGACTACATTAAGTTTAAGAAAAACCAAAACATTTCTATATTAAACAGCAACCTGTCATTCTCTTCTGCAGTGTCCTATGGAGGTCTCTGTATTCACGAGCTTAACCTTGTATTTTAACTGCAAACTTGTATAGTTTGTGTAATAAGTATGATGGTCTTTTGCATGAAAGCACTCAGAGATTGTCTGTGGGTGACTTACAAAAATACAGAAAAAAAGGAAAACATTTAGACATGTTTCATTGACCTCCAGTATGGTTTATTTTACTACCTTCAGACTGTAGCTTCAAATCAGGGCCCTTAGACACAAAATGGCCTGCCATCTGAGAAGCCACAGACTCAATTACTTTTTTGTTTTAAAATGTTCCTACAATTCAAAAATGTCTTTGCGTTCAAAAGAGGGGTTCACTACATCATCCAACCCATTACATATTTTCTTAAATAATCCCAGTATTTCTTCTTTTACTTAAAGAATGAACATGATACTATTTTAGCTCTGCTGGTTTAGGTAGTGGGTGAAGCATAGTACTAAACCCTTTGTGCAGAGGGACTAACCAATCTACCCTTTACCATAGTTAACTCCTTTCATTAGAGATTGATGTGGCAACTTCCACACTAAGATGCACTTCTTCCACTGGTTTGCAGTTGAAGTATGACGCTCTGAGAACCTGGCGGGGGATATAAGAGGGTATGAAAAAGCATTGAGGTTAACGGTTGAAAAAGGCGGATTCGGAGTAACTGGCTTACTCACCCATAGATACCGCTGTAATGAGGTGTTGAAGAGCGCCTACTACAATAAACTATCTTCTTCCAACAAATTCCTACTTCTCATCTTGCATTCATTCCTTCTTTGTTTTGCAATAATTGAGACAAAACATTACGCCAAGTGAGCTAAATACTGCATTCTAACAAAATGATTTGCACACCAGAGTTATCTGGCCAAAAAAGCAAGTTTATCGATTTCATTCCATGAGACATGGGACCTCGCAGTCCTCATCATTTCAAAGAAAATACTAGCTGCCTGCACTAGGCATGCCATTCACACAGTGCTGTTCTGTGACACATGGCTTCCCTCCTCAAAACAGGGTCTCACAGTAAAGAGATAAACACACGGTGAGCTGGAAACCTTGCAGGAGGAGGTTTGAAGTTCAGATGTGAATGCTCTACACAGCTGAGCACCAGTTAAACAATCCCGGGACATGGGAGGTAGAGCCAGATAAGTTGCTCTTTGCTGTGAAAGAGCATTACTGAGAATGTTTCAGTAGAGCAGTGATTCAAAGCCACACTGTCCATGGCTCTGCTCACCAAGACTACACCTCTGCTCCCTGTACATTCACACGGTGAAAACATTTCTTAGGTTGCCAGGTCTGGTGCCCTTTGGTATCAGATGGTTTTCCATTTCATATTTTTTTGTAACTTAGCTGAAGTCCTACATGTCACAGTTATCTCTACCACAATGAATGAATTCCTGATAGATTCAGTAGAAATGAAAATTTGGATCTGGGAGGCTAACTGTAGGTCCATGCTATCCTTCTGCTGAACTTTATGCCCTCGTTGGAAAAGGTTGTTATTAAAATCACTCATCAGCATGATCCTGGCAGTAGGAACTATATCTACGATGTTTTTAACCTGTTCAGAATAATGAGTACTTTCTTGCTACCCCGGGCTCTAAAGGAGGAATATAGACATTAATCCAGTGAATCTGTGTGTTTTGGTGGCTAATTGTACAGAGACTGCCAGAATATGTTTTGCCCCATATGTAGAGAGGTAGTTTGAAAGGATAATCGTTATATTCAAGTAATCTAGTGAGGCCTCCATAAAATCCTTTGCAACAGTGTCTGAAATTGGGGTAGATGTTGTATCCTGGAAGAACTCAAGTGAGTCCAAAGGTAGAGTTGACAGGGTAAGTTTAATCCATAACAGAGTTCAACACCAAACAACATCACAGAGCGTCTCTCATCTTCAGTCTCCAGAGGATAACTGCCTCACTGGAGCTTCAGAAAGAGTAACATTCCACAATGCTAGGCAACAAAGCAATTGAATAATGCAAAGGGTATACAAATGGAAATACATGAAACATGAGATATAATGAAGGATATAACACACCTTCCCCCTTAATAAGGAAAATTGAAAACTAACCCCTTGATAAAGCACGATGGTAAGAAACAGAAATACACTAAGTAATATAGTCTTCAAGGTATTTAGGCTTGAATTTTTGCCTAGAGTGAGACAAATCCTTGAAATTAGAACAAGCATGTGCTGAAGAATGTCTAAAGCTATCTGCAGTTCCTTTGGATAAAACTTCTTTGGTTGATCCTGAGTCAGGGCTCACATCATCTAAAACATTCACTTCCACATTCTCATGTTCAGCAGCAGCAGATGAATAAACTGCTGATTTAGAAACATCATATTCATCTTGAACATTATTTTCAGAACAGTCATCATATGTTACAACTTCAGATCCTTCAGTTACATTGACATCGCAAGAAAGACTAGACTTTCCCTCAATATTATGTTAAGGATTCTGATTGTAAAAAGAATCAGTAGAATTAACTAAGCTATTTTTTACTTTTGCAATATTTATTTTACTCCACCACTTTCCACCAGAAACCATAACAGCATTTTTGCTAATTTTAACATTAGAGGCCTCCGGATAAAATTTTGAACCTCTCAGCTTAAATGGTCTTCTGACTCGAACTCGTTCACCCACGGTGAAATTATCTTCTTTGGTTCTTTTAAGCTCATCATACCTGTTTTTAGATTTGGTCTGACACTCTTTCACTTTTCATCTTATTTGATCATGGTGAGGAACATCATTATGACACTTAGAGTTAGCAATAACCCACTCAGGAAAAATTTCATTAAAAGATTGTCTACCCCACAACATGGTAAAAGGAGTGACATCTGTAGTAGAGTGCAGAGTATTATTGTAGGACCAAATTCTATCACTGACTACCTCTTGTACATGCAAACTAGAAGAAGAGGCAAGTTGAACAGAATCGTTCAGTATACAGTTTACACTTTCCACTAAACCATTACCTTGTGGACTATACAGAGCAGTGGTAAGATGTTTGACCCCAAGGTTATTTAGGGAAGATTTCATCTTATGTGAAACAAATTGTACTCCATTATCTGATACTAGGAATGCAGGTATGCCTTCAGAGCGGAATAGTTGTCTCAAAAATTTGATTAAATTTTCAGTATTGGGTTCCCTCATGAATTTATATGAAACCCACTTGGAGAAGTAATCAACAATAGTCAAAATGTATCTAAAACCTTCATTCGACCCACTAATAGGACCAACAAAGTCAATTCCTAATTTCTCCCAAGCTCTTTGAGGAAGATCAATAGGACATAGAGGAGTGTTAGAAGTGCAAAGGGTTTTCTCAGCATGTCCACATTCATTACAATTGCTTAACATGGTTTCAACCAAAATATCAATTCCAGGCCACCAATAATAAAGACGTAATCTCCTTTTTGTTCCTGTAACGCCAACATGACCATTATGTGCCAGAGAAATGAGTTTATTTCTTAATATAGCAGGAGGGACAAGTGAAGAACCTCTCCTGATGAGATTCCCTTCAACACTTAATTCATCTTTGACTTTGAAATAAGGGATGACATCTTTACCAATTTGACCGTCTCTGGGCCAGCTATTGCAAATACATTTTTTAAGTGTGACTTGACATATATCAGAAAAAGATGCTTGTTACCAGGTGTGGAACCACCTCTTTAGCCAACACTAACCCATCCAGTAAACCTACCACAATTTCCTTTTTACCAGTAAGTAGATCGTCATGACAAGTATTGGCAGGGCACCTGGACAAGAAATCTGATTTGAAATTTTTTCCTCCTGGAATGTGTCTCATAGAGAAATTGTAATCATATACACCCACATGCATCAAACTCCCGTTTTGCGTTTCCAAATTTGCGATTTTTACCGAATCGCAAATAAGGAATCGCAAAACGGGATGCATTATTGAAAGTGCTTAATATTTGCGATTCGGTAAAAATCGCAATTTTTACCGAATCGCAAATATTATGCGAATTCAAAATTGCGAATTCGCAATTCCCAAAAGGCCAATAGGCCCATAGGAATCAATGGAAATTGCGAATTCGCAATTTTGAATTCGCAAATGTTGATGCATTCCATGGGTGCAGTGGGGGGGGGGTCCAAAGGACCTGCACCCCTGAAATGTATTTTAAAATGGATGTTTCACACACACATGTCCTAAGGACATGTGTGTCTGTAACATGACATGGTTTAAAATGCAAATTAGAACATTTTAAACAGTTTTCGCAAATTACCACGAGGTTCAACCTCGTGGTAATTTGCACTTGCAATCTTTGAATTCGCAATTTGTTTTAAGAATGATGCATTGCATTTAAGGAATCGCAAAATTGCGATTCCTTAAATGCAATCGCATTCTGGAAAGTCGCAATATTAGCGATTTGCATCAAAAAATAATGATGCATTCCAAAAAGCATTTTTGGAATCGCAAACGGCCGATTTTAAGGAATCGCACTGTTTGCGACTCCAAAAATGCTTGATGCATGTGGGCAATAATTTAGAAAATAATCTTATCAATCTGGGGCTGGTATTCCTTAAACCTTTTTCATTCCAAATGAAAACCAAATGTTTATGATCAGAAATTAAAACAAACTCTCTTCCCCACACATATATATCGAGAGGCAAATGCAACTGTATTTTCAGCATTGTCAACCATTTGACTTAGACTAGCACCAAGGCCTAAATTGCTAGAATTAACAGTCACATAAGACATTTAATTTTCATCAAAAGGTTTAAGAGCATGTGCGTTTATAATTAAATCTTTAACATTTTTGAAAGAAACATTTTGTTCATCACCCCAAATGAATTTCGCATTACTTCTCACTAGTTTTCTCAGAGGTTCACTAACCAATGCAAAATTCTGAAAAAAGCGTGAATAGTATTAATTTAGCCCCAAGAAAGATCTTAATTGATCTTTATCAGAAGGCTGAGCGCAATCATGGATAGCTTTTAATAGATCTTCTATAGGTCTAATTCCAGATGTAGAAATTACATGAACATGATATTCCACTTCATTCAATAAAAATGTACATTTTTATTCTTTTACTGTCATACCATGTTTACCTAAAATCCCAAAGACCTGATACAATTTGCAAGATGCTCTCGAACATTATTGGTAGAAATTAAGATGGCATCTTGATAGTCAAGTACATCTTTGATGTTCCCAAATAATTGAAACATAAGTTTCTGAAAAACTAATGCTGCAGGCGCGAGTCCAAAAGGCATTCTAAGAAAACGAAATGCCCCAAATGGAGTATTGAAAGCAGTCAAGTCTCTGGAATTAGTAGTTAATTAAATTTGATAATACACCACCCTTAAAGCAATAGTTGAGAACATTTTAGTACCTTTTAACTGAGCTAACATATCGTGAATGCGAGATAGAGGAAAGCAGTCAATTCGAATATTCTTATTTTGGGATCTCAAGTCTATGCAGAGCCTGAGTTCATCACAATTTTTTTTCCTAGCTAATGCAATGGGAGGAATCCATAACGAAAAATTAAAGGGCTCTATAGCTCCATCAGAACAAAGTTTTTGTAGATGATCCTTTAACCTCTCTCTGATACTTAAGGGAACATGTTTCATTTTGTGTATTACTGGAATAGCATCAGGTTTAAGAATAATGTTATGTTGAAATCCCTTAACTGTATCAAGATTATCTTGAAAAACAGTAGGATGGTTGGCAATAACTTTGTCTAAGGAAGTAACTTCAATATGTGTAGAATCAACCCGAGAGAAGGGAACATCTGTACCAGGCTTCAAGACCATACTAAATTTCACTTGATCCCTCGAACCAAGGATGTTACAACCTTTCTTAGCTACATAAACCTTTGAGTGAATAGATCTGTCTTTAAATATGAGCTCATCAGTAAAGTAACCCAACATATGTATTTCTTGACCTCCAAATGCTATTGTACGTATGTCTGGAGTAAGTAATTCAAAACCTTTCCATTCTTTTAAGAAGAATAGATCAGTAAGGATGTTAACTGGAGAACCTGAGTCTACTGTAACGTTAGTGATAACATTGCCAATTTTAATATCACAGACGAGATCTCCTTTTCCAGGATCAGAAGGAGAATCTAACATGTCTATAGACAGCAAAATGTTGTTAACCTGAAAATTGTCAGTGTATATCTCTGTGGAAACATTAAAATCCTGAGTGTGTAAACTGAACTCATTACTTTGGATTTATTTTTGCAAACTTTTGCAAAATGTCCAGACCTTTTGCAATTAGTGCACATTTTTCCAATGGCTGGGCAAGTGGGCGCATTGGCTAAATGACATTTAGAACCACATCTATAGCACAGAGTGATTCTGTCTGATTTATTTATGTCAGATTTGATAGCAGAAGGTTTGTTTTGCTGAGATGAAATTTGTGATGGTTTATGTGAAATTTTGTTTACAGTTTCATTGACGTTTTTCATTTTACCTAGTTCTTTGGAAGCTTGTGCTGAACGTTCAATCCCTCTGGCTATTTCTAGTGTTTCTACTAAGGAAGTATTTCTACAACACAGTATTCTTTCTTGAACTTTGGAGTCAAAACAGTTTACTACAATTTGATCTCTTAAAAATTGTTCAAAATGACCTTCTAATTTACAAGAAGAAACTAGAACCCTCAGTTCAACTACAAAATTGTCAATATTTTTATGTTCACATTGCTTCCGAGTGTAGAATTTATGTCTCTCAACAATTATACTAGGTTCATGTTTGAAATGTTTTTGTAGTCTACTTACAGCTTTTGTAAATTCATTCCAGTCATCAGAAGAAGGACGAACAATAGGGGGTTGATGATCAATAATTCTTTGACCCTCAGATCCTAAACAATTGTATAACATGGCAAATTTCCTAATAGCAGAAAATGTTACCCCATCAATGGCTACTAAATAGCTTTTAAATGATTTATACCATTGTGTCCATTTAATTTTTGGTATACCAGGTTCAGAAAGGAAAGGGGCCGGAAGAATAGCCGTTTGTAGAGCCATTTCTGGAAAGGAAAACATAAACACACTATATAATAGCAGTAACATGCAAGAATAAATAAACAGTAAACAATTTAAAGCTAGTCAACAAAGCTGTGTAACCAATAAGTTGTAGCCAAAATATATATAAATACTATATTATCAGTAGGGTGTGCGCATCACCGAGCTAAAGTACTTGAAGAAGTAAGGTGTGCGCATCACCGCGCTTGAAAACAAATAAAATCAAGGTAGAAGTCAGGTGTGCACGGCACCGCGCTGAATCAATACTTACAAGATGATGTTTGTAACCATAAGTTTCTTTTCAATGTAGAATAAATAAAACTTGTGGAGTCTTGAAAAAGGAGTGGGCATCACCGCGCATAGTAGCAAGAAAATAAAACACTTTTCTTCATTAAAAGTGTTTCACATAGTAAATATGCAGATTAGAAGGGTGTGCGCATCACCACGCAACTTGTAAACTGAAGACAAAATCTGATTGTGACGTTGCAAAGCAACAAAGCAAGTCACAATGTGAACTTGCAGGGCGCTGTACGTGAAACGTCACGAGCGTGCCAAACTTGTGACAAGAGTCAGTGACGAAGCAGAGAAGAGTGAAGAATCCTGGCGAAGGAATGCTGGCAATCAAGTCTTCGAAGTTCCCGCAATATCGGTAAGAAGTTGTGGAATGCGTTTGATATTTAAAAAATACCAAACTCTACAATGTAATTATATTGAAAATAATCATTAAAATGATTTGGAAGTTCCTCTGAAATAATGTTGTGAATAGTAGCAGCACAACAAGGAGCGTTGCTGGGAAATGCAGAGGCAAGGTACTCAAGCCATAAAAGAGCACTCCTGTAATGATGAAAAATAAATCCCCAATAAATTGCAAAAGCAAGGCAGGGTCTGTTTAACGTCAGAACAAATGAGCCATCAAATGTAAGAAATGTGGCAGTTCTGAAGAAGGCGAAAAGTAAATCAGTCAACCAGTAGTTGAAACAGAGTGCCAGTAAGTTTGAAATAAAACATAGAAAAGTCAATGGGGAATCCAATAAACAGGAGGTGAATACGTAGTAATTAGTAGAAGAGAAATCGCTGAGTATATTCTGCGAGGTCTGTCGAAAAATCCAAACGATGTAAATTTCATATGAATAGGCAGCAATGGGTTCGTAGGGTGCTGACTCCGCCCGCTCGTGGCCAAATTTATGTTGTTTCCTGGAAGAACTCAAGTAAGTCCAAAGGTAGAGTTGACAGGATAAGTTTAATCCATAACAGAGTTCAACACCAAACAGCCAGAGTGTCTCTCATCTTCAGCTTCCAGAGGACAACTGCCTCACTGGAGCTTTGGAAAGAGTAACATTCCACAATGCTAGGCAACAAAGCAATTGAATATTGCAAAGGTTATACAAATGGAAATACATGAAACATGAGATATAATTAAGGATTTAAAAGTACAGTTCCCTCCAGACCTTTTTTCTCTACCATAAACAGATTCCCCAAAAGAGTCTTCGGGTAGAGCTAACAGTAACTCGGCCCGGGGGGGCATTTATTTGGGCTGTAACTGTGATTTGATTTTCTTTTAAGGGTGGCAAATTACCATTCCCTGATGCAGCAGAGACTATTAAGGTTTGTGGAGAGCTAATTAAATGCTGCACCCCAACCCAGGACTTGATTGATTGTTGAGCAATCTTGTTTTTTCCTATCCCCCTACCAGTCCTAGGTTGATTAGTGATCGTGCTGTGCCCGATCGAGGGCTCTAAACAGGCCGCTAGGTATTCATGGGGTCGGAGCTGTAGCTCCAGCTTTTTCTTTGTCCTCTTATGTTCATCTTGATTTTGTGACCCTTCCCTTACTTCTTTTGTCATGTTAATATAAGGGGAGATGAGAACTAGATTGGGGGAGCAGTTCCAGAAATGTAGTATCCCCCTGAAGCTTAATGAATTGACGCTGGCGTCCCCCCTAGCTCTTAAGGAAGCTGCCACCATGCCACCTTCTCTCAGTGTAAAATAGATCTGTACTTGTTTGTTAGGACCCACTTGCTCAACGTACCCTCTAGTTCCTAAGTTGTTACCTCCGTGTTGCATAGGATTGACCCCTTAGCGTGTATACTGACGGTCTGCCCTGCCGCACTTTCTGTCTCGTTCAAGTTCTCCGGAGAGCAGGACACAGTACGGCCTCAACTCGAAAACCTGTGGGCAGAGCTAGGAGGATGTCACAAGCATGAATCCCAATAGGTATCCCACGGACGTATGTAGCAGCCTGCATCTCTTCTGCCACAAGAAATCTTCTTTTTCTGGAGTGAGGAGACTTGAGGTAAGAGACGCTGAAACGAATCCTGAGGTGACAAGAGCAACTAGATTGGCTAGGATGAATCTGGTGCTACAGATGGTCGCGAGAGCTGGTGAACAGCTGATGATGAAAGGGCAGCCTTACTGAATCCCGGAGACTCTAGCTCACACTTCATACTGTGGTCCGTGGGCAAGTGCACTCAGGTAGCTACTTAACAACAGCCAGTGCTAGATCAGGGAAAGGAAAACAAATACGTGCAACACTCGTCTCTCTTGCGATCGGCGTCTCAGCTCACAACCTGACATGGCTCCTAAAAAACCTCTAAGAACTTTTGAGATCACTTGTCAGTGTGCCAGTCTGAGGTGTACTTGGGCTGTAGTTGGGGGTAACTGAATGAATGTGGAGATTTGCCCTTCCTATAAATTTCACATTCCTGAGGCAGGAGGAACTTGAAGCAAGCTTACACAGGATTGAGGACTAAGGCTGGGAGCTGTTAGTTGAGATTTCACAAGGGGGCTGTAACCCTCAAGTGAGACGTCATGCCTGATCCCCTGTGTGCTCACTGCACTGACCTGGATAATACGAGGGTCCCACTAGTCCAGGGGCGTAGGAGACACTAAAATTCTGGGGGGGACAGGGACAACCTTGTGGACTTTCCAGTGACCCTATACAAATCACTGCCCGTTAAACAAATACAATCGCATACTTTCGAAGTGAAATATTAAGAAAAGCAGGCATGTTGTAACAATTTTCATTTATGCTTTATTGTTATTTACATTCATATAGTAGTCAGACCAAATGTTAAAAAAACATGTATATGAATCATCTTGATGCACCAAGCAAACATAGGTGGCTGACTTAGGGTGGGGGCGTCGTGTTTGCAAGTGCATTATGATTTGAAAAGTACCTGCTGCTGCATTCCTGGTCTCCAGCAATTTTCAGGCAACAATAAAAATGTGAAGATAACTTTGGTGATTAATGTTCTTTATTGAGAGAGATCGAAGGTTTGTCTAGTGGAAGTTTTGACTATTGGTAAGGTAGACACAGTGGGTTAATATGCATGCTGCAAAGAATGTGTACCAGCCAGAACACAAAATGCATATCATGTAAATTGGTCAGTGAGTTCCTGCCTTTGTCTGAGAGATTCTGTTGGTATTTGCAGTTTATAAGTTAAAATCCTAACATTGAACAGTGAGCTATTAACCGTCATCAAAGAGCTGCATGAAAACTTCAAGGTATAGATTAGAACATTATGATTTTTCCCCAGTATTTCCTTATCCTAATGTTGGAAAATGGGTTCATTAGGATATAAATCAATTCTGATTATTAAAGAGAACCCCCCAACCATGGTGTTATGTTTTAAATTCTGAGTGTGTGCTTCTTTAGTGTTGCAAAGCCATCCTGTGCTCTGGGCACTCCCCAACGTTTTGCTGACTGGTACTGGTGGTACCTGACTCTGACTGACCCTGGCCTCTGCCTGAACAGGCACAGGGCCAGTGCTATTCTGAAAGAGACACTTAAAGATACTGTGAAAACACCTACATACACTAGGGTGCACTATGGGTTAGGGTACCCCTATGATTGGCATGACCTCTCCTATAAGGCCCTAGTTCATAATAGGGCAGGGAGATTAGAACTACCTTTAAGTCCCTAGAATATATTAGGGCATGGAAGATAAGAGGCCAGCAGCCCTTTCTGCGTTTGCATGTGTGCACTGCTAAAGCCTGAGGTCAGTTTAAAAGTAGCCCTGTGTTGTAGGACTGCTTTTAAAATGCAAATTGTGCCCAAACTCGACTTTTGGATTTGGGGAGCTTATAAATTGATAAACTACAATACTGGGGCAAAATTAAGTTAAGTGGAAAAAAATTTCCACTTAACTATGGCTGTATCATATTTGCCACATAATACATCATCTGCCGCATAATCTAACGATTTGACCCAAAACAATTTTGTAGCTCAAACGGTTCAAAAATTACTAAAAGAAATGTGACTTATGTTGCTGTGAAGTGTAGGGCCCTTTGCAAAGGTTGACTGGTCACCTTCCCCTGTGCTGCATTTGTATGTTACACAGGTACTAATGAGGCAAAAGCTTTGCAGAGGCTATTAGTATGTATAAATATGTTAAAATAATAAATTATCATAAAATGCACCGCATTACGCTGCAGCCTTTTTATTGTTGCATCATTTAGTCAACACTGCAACATAATTTAGGCCTCCATTGCTGCTTAACTCCAATGGCCCGAAAGAAGGCTGCACATGTTAAAAGTGTTTGTGCATGAAGCAGAGACCATGAGGTTTGCAAACTTGGGGGCTGATTACGAAGGCAGGCGTACTTCAGTCCGTCTGCCATCGAATCGGGGAATGGGACCACTGGCCTTAAAGGTGGCGGCCCGACGATAAGCATTACAATGCAACTGCCACTATGGCGTTCGCAGTGCCTATCTTTTACATTATAGCAGGTGCTGCTGGCTGCATCATCTGCCGCAATGTAAAAACTGACATGTCAATCAATCAATCATAGCATTTGTAAAGCGCACTACATACTTGTGAGGGTCTCAAGGCGCTTGGGGGGGGGGGCTGCTATTGTTCGAAGAGCCAGGTCTTGAGGAGTCTCTTGAAGGTTAGAAGATCTTCAGTTTGTCACAGGCCGATGGGGAGGGTGTTCCATGTCTTGGTGGCGAGGTGGGAGAATGATCTGCTGCCGGTGGTCACTCTTCGGGTGCGGGGGACGATGGCGAGGGCGTGGTCTGCGGAGTGGAGCTGGCGGGCGGGGGTGTAGAAGCCGAGTCGTCTGTTGAGGTATGCCGGTCCGGTGTCGTGGAGTGCCTTGTGTGCATGGGTGAGGAGCTTGAAGGTTATCCTCTTGTTGATGGGGAGCCAGTGCAGGTCTTTCAGGTGGGGTGTGATGTGGCTGCGGCGGGGTACGTTGAGGATCAGTCGTGCGGAGGCATTCTGGATGTGTTGCAGTCGTGACAGGAGTTTGGCCGGGGCTCCTGCGTAGAGTGCGTTGCCATAGCCCAGTCTACTGCTGACGAGGGCTTGGGTGACCGTCCTTCTATTTTCAGTGGGGATCCACTTGAAGATCCTGCGAAGCATGCGGAGGGTGTTGAAGCAGGTGGAGGAGACAGCGTTGACCTGCTTTGTCATGGAGAGTGTTGGTCGAGGATGATCTCTAGGTTTTGTGCGTGGTTAGTGGGTGCTCCTAGTGCTGTTGGCCACCAGGAGTCGTCCCAGGCAGATAGGGTTGAGCCGAAGATGAGGATCTCTGTCTTGTCCGAGTACAGCTTCAGTCGGCTGTCCCTCATCCAGTCGGCGACAGCTTTCATTCCTTCGTGGAGGTTGGTTTTGGCAGTGTGGAGGTCCTTGGTGAGCGAAAGTATCAGCTGGGTGTCGTCGGCGTAGGAGATGATGTTTAGGTCGTGCTGTCAGACGACGTGGGCGAGTGGTGCCATGTAGACGTTGAACAGCTTTGGGCTGAGGGATGAGCCTTGGGGTACGCCGCAGATTATCTCTGTGGTTTTGGAGCGGAAGGGGGGAGGCGGACACTCTGTTAGGTCCCATGTCTTGGGGCTGAGGGGAAAGGGGCCCGCTATGGGCCTCCAATGTCCCTTTCTGCCAACTTTTCCATGGCGGGTGAACTGCCATGGATAGGCTGGCGGGTAAGGGGTATCGTAAGCCCTACTGTGGTACCTGGTAGGCACCACCAGCATTGTAGGAACCAAGAGCCCCTAAGCCGCACTGGCGGGCTCAAGGAGCCAGTAGGTTGCATGGCGGTTGGTCTTTCCGACCGCCAGGAAAGCACCCGCCATTGTGATATGGTTGGTGTTGATGCAGTCACCGATGGCAGTGGGACCGCCATTGACGGGGTGACGTGGCGGTTCCACCTTCATTATAATCACCCCCTAAGTTTGGTGTGCATACAAATCCTACATTGCCAACCCCTGGTAAGTTGCACCGCTACTGCTGAAAAAGGCCAATGGAGGTACCAATGGGTGCGGTGGACTGGCCTCAAGGATCTTGTGACTTCAGTGACAGTCACTGTCGATTTAGGGTGTGCTTCTTTGTATGCCTGCTCGCAAGACTGGAGGTGAACTGCAGTATGGATTGTGGTGGACAGGCCTTCCAGGTTAACTCACACTTGCCACCATTGGGTTCCACCTGCGGGTGCTAAGACACCAGGGCTTCTAAGGTCTATCAGGCCTTCTAAGGTGTAGCATCGGAATGAGCTGTGCTCCAGTTTCGAATTCAGCAGCTCTGGTCAGAGTGCCACATCCTCTCCCACACTTAACACCATAGTGCCCCACTGAAAGAAACTTGCACTGCCTTCAGCTATAACTCAATTGTGCTGCAACTAAATTCAAATTATGCACTGGACAACAGTAAAATGCTGCCTGAAAAAAAATGAATAACACCCTGAAAAAAAAAACACTCATAAGTAATGCAAGAATAAGCAAATCATGTGAAATGTATTCAGGAACAACATGGTTACCGTAACAGTTTTAAACTCATTATTCAGAAATCAGTAAGTGATTTTGCCAGAAAAATTCAGGACATTTGTACAGGACCAGGAAGGGACCCGTTTCAATGTCCATCGCTTATATCCTTTCAAAATGTAAGCAGTTTGGTAAAAAAAAAATTACATACCCGAACACAGAGCTGCAGTACACATTTTATAAGCTAAAATAATTAAAACAGTTGAAAACGATCATATTAAACATTTTCACTCCACTCATCAACCAGGTATTGAAGTCCCTTTAGAAATTGTGCACTTCCCGTGGGAAAACAATGTTGTTCAAAGAAAGAAGAAAAAAAGAAAGTAGCGCTTTCACTGGCAAACTCTGTAAAGTGGTTCTAATGAGTGTGGGTGTAAATAACAACCTGGCCTGTCTGCTGACCACTCTGTGTTGCTTAATTTAGGTATTTCATTTTTTTTTTCTCTCCGTCCCGAGGTTTTTCTTTGGAATTATAAAACGGTCAGTAAATGAGGAAATATCCAGCCAGTGTCCACCTATTCTGGATCCATTTCACAGAGAAACAAATGAAGAAAAGGAGATGCAAGAGAGATTAATAAGAGCTCTTGAAATCAGAACTTAAGGAGGAGCGAGACAAAGACAGAAATGGGTATGAAGGAAAAGAGACAGTTTGTTTCCCCTTCTCTGCCCTTCCCAGAACGCCGAGCCTTCCTGCAGCATAACAAAGGGCAGAGGGCGGGTGGCCTCTTTGACTCCAGGCAGGTCAAGTGCAGGGCCATTAGGTAGCACTTTCGCGTGCTAATGGCCCTGCTGAATAACAGAAGGGAGAGGGGAAATTATTTTGTCCCCTCGTCCCCCAAACCCTAGTCCCCCGTGTCCCCCCCACTCAAATCTGGTGGGGGACATATCCCCCACGTCCCCCACACTTCCTACGCCCATGCACTAGTCCGTCCTGGCTTCACCAAGCCAGGGTCATGCAGAATGTGTGGGCGAGCATTGGCGAAAATAGCTCCCGCTCCCACTCTGATGTCCACCGTGGACCCCACCCGGCACCCCCTCCGCGCCCTACACGCCCTGAGGCAAACCAATGGTTCCCGTCGGCTCCTCTGGTCTCTAGTCTCTTACCCCTGGTGGGATTTTCACTTCCCCAACTCCAGCAATCTCTGAGCAACTTCCGGCCGACCCCTTCTGCAAACTCTAGCAGCGCTGCCTTTTCGGCGTTAGTCCCTCAGTCATGCCACTGCAGATCCGAACACATGAATCAGAAGCTGGAAGATGGGGGTTGTGGGTGGGCCCGAACATGATTGAAAATCAAGAGTGTGCAAGCGTAAACCAGCGCGATTTACTATCCAGTACTTGAAACTAAAATTACTGCATTTCAAATTAGGGCAATGTGCTTTGCGCCTCATTATATGTCCTGGCGTCATAGTAACAGCAGGCAACCTGTTAGGTTCCAGGAAGAACGCATCCTAGACAACATGTAGGGGTAAAAGAGTGCAGTATTTGCTGATTTATTATCAAATGATGGAGAAAACAATTTTGAACTCGCTCGACATTATGCTTCCTTGCTTTATTCATCTTTAGGAAAAGATACGAACATCCTCTCACAATATCGCCTTTGTATAATTCATCCTGCAGTTTTTAGAATGCTGTTTCCCGTGTGCTTTTATACTTAGTACTCTTATGTTCGACAGAATCAAAAGGATTTACATCAACAAGTTGCTTGAAAAAAACATTTTTTTCCATCAATTATCAAATGTTTGCATTGAAGCTGGAGTGTGGGGGGGGGGGGGGGGGGGGAAGGGGGGCATTCGCCACTTTGAAGCAGGCTCATTTGGCAGTGCCAGAAAGATAGAAGGCCTGATTTAGATCTTGGTGGACTGGTTACTCCATCACAACAGTGGTGGATATCGTGCCCCCCGAAATATAAATCCAATAGGATATAATGGGATTAATATTTTGGTGGACGGGATATGCGTCACCGTTGTGATGGAGTAACCCATCCACCAAGAGGGGTGTAGGAAATTGGGCTATTAGTTGTGCAGAAGGTGAGGTCTGCGCAAGTAATAGTTCCACAGTTTCCTCTTTAGTAAGAACCTAGCACCCGATTGTAGCTCGTGACTCTCTCAGGGTGGCAAAGCTGAGCACTCCAAGGCCTACTCAGCGGAGGTGACGTGGGCTAGTAATCAACATTTGCTGGCAAACAATATTAACAGTCAATAAATTATGTTGCTGGTCAGTGCTTTTTGTTTAGGAAAAGTACATTTACTCCACAAACATTACTAACTAGTACACACTGATTTACAAATCTATACATATGACCGATTCTATAATCACTTTTCACCTCTACCAGGTCATTCCCTTCAAAATCACAGTAACCCAACCCACACCTGTACCAGAGAGCACATCACAATATAAGGGAGTATCACTGCAAATAAAACAGGTCTATTGGCTTTGTCGAATGGTCATCACAATATATAAGGTAAGGGTATTGGCTTAAGCCAAGATTCTCCAACCGGTAGCTCGTGAGCTAATTGTAGCTCTCTAGCTACCTGTAAGTATCTCTCCTGTGTGCAGCCCAGCCTAGTAAATTAGACACTTTTGCTTTGCTGAATTAATGTATGTATAATAAAGTTGAGAGTGTGCATTCAAGCCACTCATATGCTGACATTGGTAGAGAAATGCTTACATTTCTAAAATATATTCAAAGCTGACATTTGATTGATAAATCATGTGGAATTGGACAGACTTAATCTTAGTACCATAACCTTGGTGTCAGGGGCAATGGGGTATGTATTACCCATGTAGATGCATTTGAGATTGACAAAACAATGTAAACGTTCAGGGTAGTGGTGGGTAAGCAGGCACAGGCTTCCCAGAGAGGCTGTGTAGAGCTCAGAACTCAATAGTGAAACAATCTACACAATAATGTGATGTCTATCCCACTGCTGATCTTTATGAAAAACATAGCGCTTTTAAACTCCGAGCTGAACTATATACTGCACAGTCTAAATAGCGCATCTTACTTGTGTGTTAACAATGACGCACTGCAAATCTTCCATCTTCCCAGTAATAGTAGTGTCTTTCCCAGTAATAGTGTTCCTGCTACTGCAGTTCCCTCTATTGTATGGGTGTAGTTAGGGATTAGGCTCAGGTGATGGTTGCTCAGAAAGTCTCACATGTTAATGCAGCAATGCAGTATTATACCTTTCACTGCTTTTGAGCCGGAAGTGTGGCAGATCTTGCCTGGCACCTCGGTCTCCTTCATCCCCAGGCACAGTTAAACCCTGCAGTTACCTGTTATGATCCTCAGATGTTCAGATATTGAAACTGGCTTGAGGGGGTGTTCCTTTAGTCAGGCAGTAAGTAAACTCCTCCTTTGCTGATTACTGCAGCGGCTGCTGTGCTTACAATGGTTTTCCCAAGCAGGCTAGGGAGGCAGTTTTACTCAGAAGTAGCAGCACTCCAGGGTCATTTGTTGACTGCCACTGAGCTTGTGAGGGTTGCACTTTGCAGGGCGAATCTTCTTGTGGTACTTTCTACAGAGAGGAACACTTCATGACAAGTGTGTCAGGGTCCACTTACATATTCAGCACTTATTGAACAATTTACTTACATGCCAGCTTCTGTTGTGGCGACTGATTCTTTCACTCGCCAACAGTTCGGATAGATTTTTATGGGATTCCCTCCCAGGAGAGTGAAATCTGTAAAGATCTCGGCACAGCCTTTATTTGAATACTTTTTGTTGGAAGTTTACTACTTGTTACAAAGTTCCAGCCTTGAAAATGCCCTTGTTACGAAACACGTGTCGGCTGCTTTTTCTTTTGATTTGTACCATAAACAAAGATTTTGGAGACATTTGGAGAATAAAAACAATTCTTGATCTCCCTTGCATCTTTGAATTTGTACTTGGACTCACAGATCTTTCAGACTGGATTTCTATGTGTCCTTCGGTTCTCTTTCTCTATAAGCATTCCGTTCTGGGACCTTTTTGTTCCAGGCCAGGCATGTCACCCTTGGTGGAGGGTGATTGTACCATGGGAGCACTAGTTTATAGTCAGTCATAACAGCTGCTCATATCTACACCCCCTTACTTTGGTTCATGTACTGATGTGAATATGTATTGTGCTTTTTGCATGTCTATGAATCTTCTCATGGTATTGGGGCAGTTGTAGTCCCTGGGGTGTTTTTGCGATTCCTGCTGGTTGCAGTTGCGACTCCCTCTCCACGTTGGCCGCAACAGTTCCAGTCACTCTGCCAAAGGCAGGCTTCATGGTGATTCAGACTTGATGCTTCATACAGTTCTACTTCCAGTTCTTCAAGAACTGCACATGGAGACAGAAAGGGGTTCCTTCATCGCACAAGAGATTCCTGGATTACTCTCTTAATAGTGTCTGCTTCCTCTGGGTGCTTCTTATCTGGAAGCATGCTAAGCCTCTTCTCTGGGAGCATGTTGCCTGCTGCGGGCCAGGTACACTCTCCCTTCTCTCTGCAGACAGGCAAGATTGTAGGTTTTTTAAACCGATAAACAGCGTTTCCAGGGGAAAATGTTGACTTGAGTGATGTCAGCTGTCAGACAGACACCAGCCTTGGTTACACAGTGGCCTTTCTAGTAAAATGGGGAGCACTCCCTTCCTAAGTCAAGAAGAACCTGGGACTGGATCAAAGTGGGGCGGTTTGAACCCCAATTTCATTTCCAGACAGTGGATGTAGACCCACTGTCTGTGCTTCAGAATCAGATTTGGTTGATTTGCTTTCTAATGGTGTTCACAGCTTGCTTTCCAGAACCTGTCAGGTTTCAGTTATCAGTAAACTGTAGCTCTAAATATTGCTGCAGGAATGACCTGGAACCAGCCAGTCTCCTTCTCTGTCTATAGTGCCGAACACCTCTAAGGCTATACTCCATACTGACGAGGAAGAGGAGGGAGAGGGATAAAGATATGTGAGAATGCTCACAAGAGATGTTATCCGATTGCAGTCACACAGTCCATCTCGTCCAGTGGAAGCTGTTTTTGGGTGATGAATCTTTTATGCTAAACAGAACAAGACTACTGTTAGATCTTCTCTTACAGCAATTCAAATGTATTTTTTTTTCTTTTACATAGATTTCACTTAAGTAGTAACATTTTTAAAGAAATGAAGAAATACACAAGAATCACTATAGCAACGGGTACATTATTGTTAACACTAAACGTATGAATGGCACAGTGCCTTTTATCTTGCTAGAGCCATGGGAATTTTCATGAGATTGGCCCTGTTCTAAAGTCCTACAGACAGTAGTTAAAGCTCCACAACTTGAGGCCCTTACAGAAACAAAGTTTCACTCAGGATTTGTAAATAACTCTGTGAATGCCCAAGCGAAAGCCAACTTACAAGTAGCACAACTGAGAAGGCGAAGTAGATTTGAGTCCCTCTCACCTTTCTTCGTGCACCTCCCCACATTCCATTACTAGGATATTTAAGCGTAATCTTGGGATGGTGGAGCTACCACTTACTCACCCATTAGGAATATCACTGTGTGGTGAAAGTGTGGCTAAAAATAGTGACAGACCCTCTATCCAGTTTAAGCATGACTAAAAACTCCTTGTATACTTACTATGCGTCTGATTGTTTCAAAGTTATGTTGTTTCCCTTGTATCTTATTTATGTGTCTGCCTTTTTTCATCGTTAACTATCATCCAGTGCTTAATTTATAAAAGAATGTGTGCTGATGTTTTGAAGGTTTTCTTAGAAGCCCAAGGCTAATGCAATCAGACTACTACACACTGAATACCAATTTTATGTAGCCCTAAATCCACATCATGCCTCTTTAATACACTACCAGATACTCCCTATCCCTTTATCTCACTCTTTCAGGTTCCTGCTTTTTCCCTTTGTGACGATTTTTCCATGTTTCTCCTCCTCTGTCTGTCAGCTTTGTGTCTTTTTCTCTCTTGAACTTGATCAATGTCTGTAAGACATTGGGTCATTGGTTGACTGGGGTGTGAGCCCTGGTCAAGCAGCAAACCCAATCCTTGTCAGGGTGTGGCACAACAAAACCCCAAATTAACCTGTACTCAACTCTCTTGTAGCTTGGCTCAGAGCAGTCAGTTAACTAACCGGCAATGTGTAAATTATTTGTGCAATTCTTCAAACAGTAATAAAGAGAAAAACACCACACAAAAGGTATCCCACACCTAATTAGAAGAATAGAGAGATTTGTAACAAATAATTTAAGACTAAAACAACACAAATCCAATCAGTCGATCCAGAGATATTCAATTTTAAAGATTGTAGTGAAAATGGCACCCAAAGCACAAAGCGCCTACTGTGGATATCTGGTTGCGCTGGACCAGGACAAAGTCACAGGTTCAGGCTGACCACGATGGAGCGCAGGCCAGCTACATGGACACAGTTAGGCCTGCTGAAGTATCGTAATCCTGGTTTGCAGAGTGTCGCGAGGATCCGCGTTGAAGATGCATTACACAGCTGAAGCGATGCGTAGGTTTCAAGATGTGGCAAGTCTGTGATACGAGGGTCTGCATAATTGTCACGGATCCTGTCGATGGAGCTTGTGATGTGAAGGCTGGTGTCGGTGATACTGTGCGCAGTCTGGGCAATACGTTGGTTCTGCTCAGGTTTGGCAACACAGCAGAAGAAAGCTTCAGTTCTGCTGGAACCACATAGCCTGCAGCGCACCGTAAGCTGACTTCCATGGGTCCAGGCCTGCGGTGGAACTACTTGACAGGATAGAATCACAGATGGCCCAGTGCAAGTGCAAGGTTGTTGGAAGCCTTTTGTGTCCCTGAGTCTTCAGATCAGGAAGCCAGCCAACTTGCCCTTGGAGTCACTCTGGGTTCTGGGTTCGAGATATGCTGGTCCATCCTTCTAAGCCAGGCAAGAGGATAGCAGGTCAGCAGGGCAGCAGTCCTTAAGAGCAGCAGTCTTGCAGAGTGTCAGTCCTTTCAGCAGCACAGCAGTCCTTCTTCCTCGCAAAGTATCCCCAGGTCTATGAAGTGTACTGAAGAATTGGCATCTGAGGTCTACTATTTATACCTGACCCTTCCTTTTGAAGTGGGGAGAAGCTTCTAGAGGTTTCTGTTTGAAGCCCACAAGTTTCCTGCTGTGCCTGCCCTGGCTCCAGACTAACTACCAGGGTATGTATTCCTTTGTGTGAAGGAAGGACACAGCCTATTCAGTGTTAGTGGCGCTGTGCCCAGTTCCTCCCTCCCATGCAGCACGTGATGGCCCATCCAGTCGCTGTCTAGAAGAAATACACAAACCCCATCTATCAACTACCCCAGTCATGTGACCCCAAACAGGCTGCAGGCACAAAATGGCTAACGCAAGAAAATGGCAACTTTCAAAATTGTACTTAAAATCGGACTTCACTATAAGTTAGTATTTTTCATTATAATTCCAGAGCCACCAAACATGAACTGGGTACCTGTTCCCATTTGGAAATGACACTTATAAAATGTCATAAGGCTACTCCAATGTTATCCTATGGGAGAGGTAGACCTTGCAGTAGTGAAACATGAATTTACAAATGTTTCACTACCAGGACATGTAAAACTTAAAAGTACATGTCTTACTTTTAAAATACATGCACCCTGCCCTTTGGACTGTCCAGCACCTACCCTAGGGGTTACATATGTGCATTAAAAAACGAAGGTTTGGGTCTGGCAAGGGGTTTACATTGCTAAGTCAAAATGGCAGTTTAAAACTGCACACACACAGACTGCAATGGCAGGCCTGAGACATGTTTAAAGTGCTACTTGGGTGAGTGGCACAATCAGTGCCACAGGCCCATTGGTAGCATTTGATTTACAGGTCCTGAGCACAGGTAGTGCCACTTTACTAGGCACTCACAAATATATTAAATGTGCCAAGGGAGAAAACACAAACACTTTAGCACTGGTTAGCAAAGGTAAATTGTGCAGAGTACTAAAGCCAGCAAAATCAAAGTCAGCAAAACAGGAGTTCTGAAGGCAAAACGTTAGATGGAAAACCGCATCAAGGATACCAGGTCTAACAGGTTTGATGAGGGAAAATAATTGCTGGTCTCTAAAAATAAGTGCCATGGGTCACACATGCAACCAGTGGCTCAAATTGAGCACTGCTACAATATTTTTATATGGCAGGTATGACTAAGTTCTGCTACAGGCAATATATGATTGACTTTTTGTTTTTCATTTTGCAGTGCTCAACTCTCTGACATAAGGATGTGTGGAACTTCATGCTTTACCCCTCCTCTTACCTGAATGTGTTATAGGCAATAATTAGTTGATTGTTGATAAATAGATGTAATAGTGTAGCCCCTCTGAAATGGTGAGTTTCTTAACTGATTTTATTCTTTACCTTCATTTTCCTTATGTTATTGATTTTTTATCTGTTATGTTATGGTATACTAAGCTAGGCTAGGCTCGGCTATGCTATTCTATGCTATGCTGTGTTATGTTATGCTATGTTATGGTGATCCGTAGAGTTCACTATCACACAAGAGGGTAACTTGGCACTAAGCAGGTGCCAGCCTAGTCAGACCTAGGGCATAATGGGTGTACTCGCAAAGCCAGGTCTTTATCTTCTCGTGGAATTCAGGACCTGAGGAGGAGGCTGTCATGTGTAGTAGCAGGTTGTTTCATGCTTTAGTGCAATTTAGGAGCGAGCTTGACTGCCAGATCTGGTGTTCTGTATGTGTGGGATGTGTACAAGTAGCAGACCAGACAAGTGGAGGTGTCTGGAAGGTTTATGAAAGCAGATGTGATTGTGGAGGTATGCTGGGGCAGTGTTTTGTATCTCCTTGAAAGTGTGGGTAATGTACTTGAAATGTGTTCATTTGTGTAGTGGGAGCCAGTGGAGCTTCTCCAGGTGTGGTGTGATGTTGGTGCAGCAAGGGAGGTTGAGAGTGATTCTTACTGCTGAGTCCTGAATAGTCAGCAACCTTCTAACTTGCTTGTTAACTGGGTGTGTGGAAAATTAATACAAACTTGGTGAACATTATCGGCGCCATCTTGCCCCCTTTTCAAGCCCATTCGTGCGCGTAAGCGGCAGCCATTTTGAACACCATGGCCTCCCTGCCCCTCGCCGATAGCCAGCGCGTCTCTCTCTCTCTTAACCTCGCAAGCATCCCCCCCGCACGCTGACAACCCTCGCTCTCTCATGCCTTGGGTCATAAACCCCACTTCAGCGCAGCTTCACCACAGAATCCCATCCTGTTCCCAGCGCGACACCTTCCCTCATTCCTTTCATGGCCTCAGATCCTTTTGATGCAAACCCCCTTTTCCTGTGTCCCCGTTTGTCTTCCTTGTTCCCAGGCCGCCACCTGGCCCTGCGGATACTGTTTATTACCCCGTACAGTAGGAAGCTTCCCCTCCCCACCAAAAGACTCTCGAGCCGATCAAAGCCCCCACCCTATGAGATCCGATCAACCCCATGCATTCCGTGAATCGGCGGAATGCCCTGCTGTGCGACAACCATCACCTGTCGTGACCGGGGTGGGGAATCCAACTGTAAATGTATGTGGGAACGGGTCTGAAGGGGAGATTCCGAGGATGTTCTTTCAAGTACTAAAGTATTGCGAGAATGTGTTATGTGCAATAAAGGTCATAAACCCTAGTATAAGAGGCCAGGCCTCAGAGATGTGGGTAGAGCACCTCGTGACGATACTTGCTGTCTGAATTGATGTGTTCTCCTCCGGAGAGAATAAAATCCTCGTTTCCTGCCTTCCAGTCTCCAGCGCCTGCTTCTTCATTGATTAACATTGGTGGGTCATAGAGGCGATACCGCCGGGCAACATAAAAGGGTCTTTGGTTACTGGTTGTCTTTGAAACCCTTTTTAACAATTGGCGCCCAACGTGGGGCCCATCAGCGACTCGTGGATCCAGTGGGAGAGGTCCTGACGACAGAGTGAACGACTGCAACGATCGGAAGGTACCCTGTCCGATAGACCCTCGTCTGACAGCCGATCATCCGAACTTCACTGGTTCCGAACAGACCTCTCTCGAGTGATCTGCGGTCCTGACTGGGAACCATCAGGAGTGCCACGAGAAGTACGAAGAGAAGAGGACGATCGGGCGCTGGATTCGGAAGACAAGAAACTGTCCATGCGGTCCGGGTAAGGTCGTGTAAACACGACAAATTGCGAAAGTGATTGATAATTGAAAGTGATTGATAATTGATGAGAAAATACTAGTATTACTTTTTGTTAATTTATTGGAGATTCACTGTCTGCAAACGGAGAAACAACAGGCTCTCCCTTTATAAACAGCGAAGGATAGGTACGCACCCGTCGGACCTATCTTTCTCCCCCACTGAACAATTGCCCCCTCCCCCCATTGATTAACTGTTATAGATTGTTTTCTGGAGATTCTCTGTCTGCAAACAGGGAAGAATAGGTCCCCTCTTTACAGATAGTGAAAGGGTAGGTGACGCGAACCTTTGCGAGCCTACTTATTCTCCCCATTGACCATATTGATTTTTTATTTTTGACCTAACATTGATTGCTCAAGATTGGTTCATGAGGTATTCACTACGTGCAAACAACGTAGAATAGAAATATTCTGTCTAGTCTTTGCGCGCAGTGATAAGAAAGGTAGTGCTGACTATTATCCCATTGTGATCCGTCATGCCTGTCTTCTCCCCACTGGTTAGTAGCCTGTTTAGCCCGGACCGCTTATTAGAGATGAACCATCCGGCTCCGCTGGAAGGCACCCCTAATAAGGACACGTTCATGAAGCATGGATTAATCGCTATAGCCTATAGTGAGCTGTGGCATAAATATACGAAAAAGGATCGAGAAAGACAGTGGCCACTGAGAGGATCCTTTGATCTTGA
Source organism: Lissotriton vulgaris (assembly GCF_964263255.1). Lineage (NCBI taxonomy): Eukaryota > Metazoa > Chordata > Amphibia > Caudata > Salamandridae > Lissotriton > Lissotriton vulgaris. Next base: position 669,559,205 of record NC_141685.1, on the reverse strand, counting down.
CAAAATAGAAACAGTAGAAATAGCTCTTCGTAGGAATGAAACAACACCTATTATGCTCGATAGTCTTGGTATGTGGCGCAAAGAAGCCACACGACGAAGGGAAGGCGACGAATTCGGAAAAGGTAAAGGGACACGACGGACAACCCTCCAAACGTCTAGTAGGCAAAGGGAAGGGCCAGCGATGGCACAATTCCGAGGAGTAGACATGAAAAGCGAACGGTGTAAAGGGATGTGCCGACAAGCCAACCCCGGAACACAACAACCCAAAGGTAATCCCCCGACATTACGCACAGGACGAACAGATTTAAAACAAAACCAATGTGCTTTCTGTAAATGTCTCGGGCACTGGAAAGCCCAATGCCCGACTCTGCAGAGCATAGGTAAGAATGGAGGGCCGACAGAAAGAACAGGCCGACAGAAAGGGAAAAGGCGCGAGATAAAGACCAATCAGACTCGTGCAGACAGGACAGACAGAACCACCCCGTTTGATTATGCTCGATGGCACAGATTTCGTCAGACCAATTTTAACGACATGTTAGAGTTCTGGGACTGATTGCTCTCTGTTGCTCCCCCACTCTGAAAAACAAACACAACTACAGGCCAGTGTAAACAACCCCCCGTTAGAGAAAGGACTCAAGGAAGCCAAGCGTCTATTATATAACTTAGGATTTAATTACGGTAAAGAAAACACACAACCAACAGTAAATAGAATAACTAGTAGAACTCTCCAAAAAAAGCAAACTTGACTAATAGGAAAAATACAAAACATGTTATGCTCACTCCGGAAGTCCTCGAAATGTAACAGTTCGATGGTCCGGCCCATCCGAAACACATAGCACGTGTGGGGCGGGGCCTGCCAGCAGCCATGGGCCAAAAGAGATCGCCGGCGAGAAGGTCCTGGAGGCTCCACCAAGCAGGCAATGAAATGGTCTTCCCATACTACCCTTCCAGGGATGGCGTCCCCCGGGCCGTGAGTAGGGAGGGGGCGGATGCAAATGACCCCCTCCCTCGTATCTCCTGGTCCGGCCATCACGAATTTCTCCATCGAACGGATGCAGGGTGGGCAGGGAGGAAGAGGCGACGCGGACGAGCCTCTTCCACCTCCACAGGTAGGAGGCTTCCCTGCCCTGGTCCGGCACCGACGTCCTCCAGCCGGGCGACGGCTATATACCTACGCTGCACAGGACGCATAATGCCCAGCTGGTATATTTCCTTAGCACAGGACATACAATGCCCGACGCACATGTATTTACGCAGCACGGGACATACAAGACCCGACTGGTATACTTGCATAGTACAGGACACACAATGTCCGATGGGTCTACTTGAATAACACCGGACGCACGATGGTCCCCCAAGAGTCGGAATCAGGGGTGTAGGGTGGTCATCATGTGCACCCCTGATTCAAATGGACGGCGTAGGATGCGCCGGGAGAGGAAGGCGGCACGGACGAGCCTCCCTCACCTCCCCAGACGAAGGCTCCACTGCTGCACCCTGGCGCCCCGAACCAAAATGTCCTGCTCCAGCAGCATGATGCTCTGTCTTTCGCCATCACAAGAAGTTTCTTCCACTCCTGATGGATACGGCGAAGGGTGGCTACCGCAGGGTCTCAAAATGGCGTCTGGGCCCTCGGAAGGCGGGTCTAGGCCGCTGGAGTAACTTTGTCCGAAATTGCAACTCAGGCACTTGCCCACCTGGGCGCAAGCCCCCACCATCGACAAACATCCCCTCGACTTTGAAGATTCTACCAAAGTCCTAAGAGCCCTCAACCCCTTCAGGCTTCCGGTGAGGAACAGCTGCATTGATCTCCAATGAAATAACCACGGCACAGCAACAAGATGGCGGTGCTCTTGTGTCTGCATCAGCTTCCATCTGAACCACCCAGGAACATTATGGGCTAACGAACTCGAGTAAGTTCCGGCTGAACATCAACATGACCCGGTAAGAAAGACTCTACCCCCTCCCCCTCTTGATTGACGGTCCACACCACCAGCCCCTCTGTTAGCACAGTTTTCTTTTGAACTGCCGAAAGGGACCCTGGTCCAACCGCCAATCGTCGGGGATATTTTTTCCTCTGGTGCTACTTCCGGACTAAACCGGCCTCGCCCAAAATGGCGCCGGTATCAATGGAAACTAACGGACGCCTCGTGGTGTTCCTTAACTAATGAAACTTCATGTACTAAGATATACATACGAACCATTGTGCACTCGATGGGAAAGGGAGGAGGGTTCACTTGACGAACGTTTGAGAGGGGTTCCGTAAAAATGTTGATTTCAATGAACGATTTATTTTTGATATTGTAACTGGTACATAACGTCGCTTATGATGCACACCCACGGTTTACATCTAGGAAATGTGATTCCGATGAACTTGACTGTGTTTCCATTTATGAACTAAAATGCCCCTGATTCCCTCCTCACGCAATGAAATGTTTTTAGTTACTTGCAAATAATAAATTAGGCCTTTTTTTACATGTTCTTGTGCTACAAAATAACCCCCTACTGTATGTGCTTCCATCGACGACATGTCAGGCCAAATTATGATTGTGCTCTCACATTTTACGTACTGAATGATTATACAAATAAAGGTCTTAAAAACTATGAATAGGCATCGCATACTTTTGTAAATGCGGGTATCGGAGGGAGGGTTTTTCTGTGCGCAACCGTTCTGCTCTTTTTTTAAGGTTATCCGAGAAATGGTTGTTCGGCCCCGGATTGATGATCGGATCCCAGGTATGATACGTTGCCTCCAAAATATGCGACTAAGCTCAGGAACTAACGTATGAAGAAGGACCTCGACTTCTGAGAATGGGTAAAGTAAAGCGGGGTGATTGATAAAATGTTATTAAGATATGGTGGTCGAAGGTACTAAGGTACCGGGTTAAACGAAGAACTGATATGCCTTAGAACCTCACAGCTTTGGGAATGATTTCAGGATCCCGAAGGCCGGATACATCTACAAAACCGGGTACCTCACGCTAGGCACCTCTGATTCCTTTTTAAGCGTTTCTCTACACACGATCCTTAAATGCCATCCTCGAACCTCCCCATGAACCACCTATCACATTGCTCGCCCCCTTGACTTTCGGAAACCAAAACCCTAAGGGATTATATCCCGAAGAGATAAGTACGAGTATGCGGTAAGTAAAGGACTTTCGTGCCCGTACATTTGATGTGTTCGAATGTTGTCCCCCCACCTCCCCCTTTCCCTCCTTTTTCCCTCTGCAGGTTACATTAGAATCCCGATTAGAGTATCGTAAGGGATCTGGAACCACGTCACGCCCGATGCATGAAAACGGACTAGCACTGCAAGACCACACAAAAAGGACGCCCTACCCAATGCACGACCTTTTTTGTACCTGATCTAATGCTCTTCTGTCCCAAAACTGCATGCTTTCTACATCCTAACACAGACCCGAAACGTCTAACGTTGGGTAACGCACTGAATAGCCCAAACAATACACGGTCATTCTCCATGTCACATGTGTATTGTTTGGCCTATTATCTCTCTCTCTCTCTCTCTCTCTCTCTCTCTCTCTCTCTCTCTCTCTCTCTCTCTCTCTCTCTCTCTCTCTCTCTCTCTCTCTCTCTCTCTCTCTCTCTCTCTCTCTCTCTCTCTTTCACCCCTCCACACTTTCCCTCTCCCTAGTGACTGGCACCTAATTGACGGACCTGGTGCACCTCCTGATTGGCCCCAAATACCATAAGTATTTGCACAAATTTGTCCAAAATAAAATTGTATCGGTACCACGTTACTACCTCTCCTTTTCTGCTAAAAATGAATGAAAATTTAAATTGACCAAAAGGAAAGGGACAGGTAAGACGACTAAGGTTCTCTAAATTTGACCCACAGCCAGGGAACTATTTGTCAGTGGCTTCTATGATAAAGCATGTCTGTGGTAATGCGACCATCCCCATTCCAAATTGTCTCCATACCCCAAGCAGTAAGGAATGATCGAGACACCCCTGTCTTCCCAAAATGCCCCCAGTTTGGTATCAGCTGCCCTGAACGAGAGCCTGGAAAACGCCCCCTGCTCCAATTCACTGTGTCCCTAATTGTTTTCCATAAGACCCCACCTTCCCCGAGGATAAGTTTAATAATTACCGCAACCCCCCCCCCCGAGTTTTTGTAGTAACCAGGTTGCGAGGATTTATAGAGAAAGTTAGAAAGATGTGTGCAAAGTTAAAATTAGATCGAAAATCGAAAGAACTTGTTGCAGTAAGCCTTGTTGAAAATAAGATGTTTTTATGTAATGAAGACTTGTTTAGCCTATGTTCACCCCTCAGAAGGATGCCTATCAGACTGTGGGGAATAGCACGATGCACTTTTTGTAAAATACAAGGCCCTGAAGACCAGCCTAGCCTTGCAAGACTCGTACTAGGGAGATGGGTCTCTACCAGAAGAACTGACATCTACTATAATAGACGTATGCAATAAATGAGTACCAGACCTCGTACCTATTACAAATGAACGTAATAACCATCAAAGCGCCAAAGAATTAGCCAACAAAAGGAAGTTGTAAGGAATCCAGCAAACCCATCATCAATTGTTTATACGTTAGCCGCAAAAATCTCAAATGTAGCGAGTGCTTACCCCAGTTGCTTGGTGTTGGGAGAGAAATAGATTTATGTAATTACCTTCTTCTGCAATATCTCTAAAGACTGTCTTTTCAAAAACTCATTTAAGGGTATCACTGTCGGAGGAGAAAGAGACCGGATGTGGGAGCACGCGGCCTGACTGCGGATTGTGGAACATCAGCGACGGGGGCCGAGGCGAGACCACAGCAGTAAGGAGTCGCAGGACGGGGCACTGTTTCAGACAAAGCTAAGGAAAGAGCTGACCTGAAGCCCCTGCTCTATGATCAACGTGTGCCAAAAAGTCCCCGCTCTCTGAACATGGTTACGGACCCGCCTGTCGCAAACTCTCCGCCCCCCTGATCTGTCCCCGACTTGGCCCTGCTCCATCCCCTCCTCCTCCGACCTACCATAAGGACTGTTCACACCCACACCTCTCCACCTGAACTTCCAAGCTCCTCCAAAATCCTACTGAACTACCCAGAAAGAGGTATTCCCTGTGTCAAAAGGAAGGGAACTCCGACCGAGTAGACCACGAACTATGTTAATCTCAGAACGGTGATCTAGAACTCCACCAAAGGGTCACCCCTAAAGAGAGGATGAACGAAGTATGTGGTTCTACCTGCTACTGAACGCCTCGAAGATGATGGAAGCAACAGGAAATGCCCACCACAGAGACTCAAGAAACAAACAGATCTCGCAACTCAGGACCAATTGCATTTTTTCATTGCAAATCTATGCTCTGCGTTACGGAAGAAGATGCACCTGCTCCAAAACCGTAACGCATTTCTCCTACGAGGTCTGACGAAAACCAAACAAAATGCACCCCTACCCGCAGAACCCCAATGACTCAATCCACATGAACATTTCTGTTGATAGGTAATCCAGGTGCTCAACAGTGCCAACAGAAGACGACAAAGACACCGAGAACTCTGATATTTTTACTGCATCTCCTTTCTCTCCCAATCACCATTGGACTAACTATGCTCCCGCCGAATACAAAAAAGACTTACTTATATGATAACTTACCAGCTCCTATTTCGAATGACTATAAGTACCTATGATCTGTACCCAACGCCCTCACTACGTAATTCTAGTCTGATATTACATTACGATGATTTTTTCTGCAACCAACTTAACGATGAACCCGCCTACTAGATGATGAGATTTTTCAATATGATGTTTATAATGTGATGTTTATGTACAAGTTCTTTTGCCTAAGTCCCCTCTCCCTTACTTATGATCTCTGCATATAGGTATAGATAGGAAATAGGCCAGCAAGATGTCTTGGAAATGTTAAAGGGAGGACTGTGGAAAATTAATACAAACTTGGTGAACATTATCGGCGCCATCTTGCCCCCTTTTCAAGCCCATTCGTGCGCGTAAGCGGCAGCCATTTTGAACACCATGGCCTCCCTGCCCCTCGCCGATAGCCAGCGCGTCTCTCTCTCTCTTAACCTCGCAAGCATCCCCCCCGCACGCTGACAACCCTCGCTCTCTCATGCCTTGGGTCATAAACCCCACTTCAGCGCAGCTTCACCACAGAATCCCATCCTGTTCCCAGCGCGACACCTTCCCTCATTCCTTTCATGGCCTCAGATCCTTTTGATGCAAACCCCCTTTTCCTGTGTCCCCGTTTGTCTTCCTTGTTCCCAGGCCGCCACCTGGCCCTGCGGATACTGTTTATTACCCCGTACAGTAGGAAGCTTCCCCTCCCCACCAAAAGACTCTCGAGCCGATCAAAGCCCCCACCCTATGAGATCCGATCAACCCCATGCATTCCGTGAATCGGCGGAATGCCCTGCTGTGCGACAACCATCACCTGTCATGACCGGGGTGGGGAATCCAACTGTAAATGTATGTGGGAACGGGTCTGAAGGGGAGATTCCGAGGATGTTCTTTCAAGTACTAAAGTATTGCGAGAATGTGTTATGTGCAATAAAGGTCATAAACCCTAGTATAAGAGGCCAGGCCTCAGAGATGTGGGTAGAGCACCTCGTGACGATACTTGCTGTCTGAATTGATGTGTTCTCCTCCGGAGAGAATAAAATCCTCGTTTCCTGCCTTCCAGTCTCCAGCGCCTGCTTCATCATTGATTAACATTGGTGGGTCATAGAGGCGATACCGCCGGGCAACATAAAAGGGTCTTTGGTTACTGGTTGTCTTTGAAACCCTTTTTAACAGGTGTATGTGACTGTTTTCCGGGTGCTGATTGGTAGCCATTTGAAAATCTTCCTCAGCATCTTCATTTTAATGAAGCATGAGGTTGTATTAGCATTAAAATTGGCAGTCATGTCCAGTTTGCTGCCAGTGATGATCCTGAGGCTCTTGGCGTGGGTGGTGGGGGTGGGTGCTAGTCCTATGTCTGATGGTCACCAGGTGAAATCCAATGGTGAAGTGCTTGTTCTCAAGATTACAATTTCAGTCTTGACGGTGTTCAGCTTTGGACATTTGTCCTTCATTCAGTGGGCAATCTTAGTCATGTAGGCATTGAAATTGATCGAGGTCCTGGGCATGAGGGAGTGAATACGTTGCGTGTAGTGCGCAAAGGAGAGAATGTTGCTGTTGTGGGAGCAGCTGACGCTTGCTAGAGGGATCATGTATGCTTTGAAGAGGGTTGGACTCAGGGAGGATCCATGCACAACTTTGCACAGGAGGTCACGGGCATCCAAGGCTGACTGACTGGGTCCTTCCAGTAAGGAAGGAGCAGACCCATTTAAGTGTGTGTCCTTTGAATTGGATGTTGTATATGTGTCAGATAAGGATGGGATTGGGCTAGGAGACCATGTGGAATGCTGCTGAGAGGTGCAGGCCACCGTAACTCCTCTTTCCAGAGTCATGTGAATGTCATCCATGGCAGCAGTGAGGGCAGTTTCCATGCTGTGGTTGTGTCTGAAACCAGACTGAGTCATGATGAGGAGTTGGTTGCCATTGGGGTATCCGATGAAGTGTCTGTTGATGATTTTTGCCAAGCCCTTGGCTCAAATGGTAGCTGGGAGATCAGTCTGTAGTTGGCAAGCATTGAGGGATCTGCTGAGGGTTTCTTCAGCACTAGGAGGGCAGTTGAAGGTTGCGGAAGAGATGGAGTTATTTACAATGGATGTGAGAAGGTGTTGATGCCTTGCAGTCCTCTAGAGTAGGCGTGGTGGGAGCACGGGACTGATGAGGACCCTTGGTGGATATACTCCTGGTGGCTGTTAACGTCACAGCCTCTTTTTTCTGCAACATGCATTGTGAACTTTTTCTATGATCTCTGCAATTAATATATATAGCGTTGCTGAACATTACTACCCTTGTAAAATGTCATTACAAATGTTCTTCGTATGATGCCACAGGTAATATATGGTTGACTTTGAGGTTCAGAGCCCTAAAACATGATTGAGTGATGTTTACTCTATATAAGGGAATAGCTACATACAAATAAATAAAATAAACAAAGTTTGCCACTTTGTCCATACAAGTGGTAAATGAAAGTGCCATGAAGACACATTTTACATCACTGGTCTTAAAAGCAGAGAAACAGATTACTTGCTCTTGAAAATGTCTGCCCTGTGATTGAACCTGAATGCCTAGAAGGCTTGTGTCATCACAGCAACTCTACAAAAGGTTTACTTGGAATTTCTAACCATAAAAGTGAAAACATAAGAGGTTTCACTAAGAGCAACCACAAGATAGGCCAATAGCTGAACTTACATTGTTTTAATAACCAACAATACAATAAAAAATCTTCTCTTATCAAATACCCTTAGAAATGGCCTACCCACCTATCTACATTAGAGACTCTACTCGTTGTGCTTGCTTCATAAGAACTGTCCCTCATGAACACATTGATACAACAAGGTTCAGTGCCTGACATACTGAAACATGCAATCACTACCCCTCTCCTGAAACTTCACATACCAATTGCAATAAACTACCTAACTATTGGCCAACTCCAATGGGTCATTCGACTTCCAACCTTTGTAGAGAAATCTTACACAGTCCATGAGTGTCACACTTGGTTCAGACCATATAAAGGGACTGAGACTATATTGCTAAACACATTTCTCTGTTATATATGACAGCGGGAGATTGATGTAAGCTATGGGCTAATTCCAAGCATTCATTCATAACTGTAGTGAACAATTTAGATTGATTCCTTTTAGAATTCAATTTAATGTTGGCCTCTTGCCTACATTAGAAAAGTACAACTGTGCATATAATTTTATAATGAAAACTCTGCTGCCGCCAGTGGTTGATTGTGCACGCCAGAGCTGTCTTTATGTGAACACGTGTGAGTGTGAGTGTGTGCGACATACTTGATTATCTGTTGCGAAGCGATGCTTTTTTGGGCTGCAATCACGCCACATTTTCTGGTTAACCACAAGAGATAGGTTTCCATAAAACATATCTAGATCAGATTGAGCTCTTTCAAAGTTAATTGAAATACTGCCAACACCAATCTGTGTATGTGATAGGGAAAATACATCATCAAATTTCAGTACCACCAATAGAAACCGTTTACTTGATACTGCACCTGGTGTGACACTGTGGTTCCTTCTTTAGCTATTCAGCAGCAACATATCATACCACCCAAACCTGCAGCCAAAGTGCTGTGCTCCGAAACAGGATTACTTCTCATGCATTATTGTGCAACATCTTTCTTCTCTGTCTGATTGGACTGAGATTTAACAGGAAGTTTTAGGTTAGGATTAGAGGAAGGTGCTCTCTAATTTGAAAGTGGAATTTTATGTTTGTACTTGCTTTAGAGTTAGCATTATAAAGAGATGTAGCTGGTTTATAATTTGTTGGAATTTTTTATAGGTTATATTTTTAATAGAATAGAACTTCAAAAATATTATGTCCTTTTATTAACATGAAGGATAGAGCAACACATTAAACTTATTTCCATGACAACGTATTACCAAAAGGAGATTCCCTATTTTGTGAAGACATAGACAAATATACACTCAAAAGCAGGGATAAACAAGGATAACAAGTGAAATGAACCTTGGCAAAGCCCTTATGTCGGTCTTCGGCAGGTTGGTGCGATGGTTATATTTTTTATTGCAAGCAAATTTCACAAAAATTAACAGAATATAAACATGCTGGCACTTAAACGTAGTCACCAGATGTTTACAATAAAAATTAAAAATGTAATCTTTACTAATGTGACCGTGCTACTAATGATATTATTTCAAATAACAAACCTTTTAGTTGTGCCTGGCGTTTTATTAAACATACTTTGAGCTAGGCGTGTCCCTTAAGAGAAATTAACTACTTTTTGGTGGATGTGAACAGTGTGCACAGGTTTTGTGAAAGGAGCCAGTGGGTAAAGAGGGCTGATCCATTGTCCTGTGCTGTATACCGAGATGGGCAGAAGTAAAATTTCAACGATAATGTAACTAGCCTATGAATCAAGCCCTGTGGCAAAACGCACCTCTATGCATATGTATTATATATGTATTTTCTTTGGAAAAACAATTGACTGGCGAGACAGCCAAATGTACCTCAAAAGTCAGACCTAAAAAAACACACTTCACCAATCATTTTCCGGACTTTTATTACGTTAATTCTACTAAATTAGTATGCTTCATTCTCTGTGGTTTGCAGGTATTCCATCATGCGCTCTCGCTCAAGCTGTGCATGAGCTGCCAAGGGCACCACCCCTTTGTGCAGAAGAGAACAGCATTTGTTTGGCGTTAGCTTCACCGCTGTGGTTCAGTACAGGTCTTTCATCCGCCCTGTGTTTTTTCCAACACATTCAGCAGCAGCGGCACAGCTTGCCGCACATTTTGTCTTACCCCACTGCTTCTTTTTCATTTCAATGGAACTATCTGTATTCAGATTAATCACGTTGGACAGTCTGCTAAGCCCTGTTTGAAAAGAGATGACATTTGCAGGCAGCCATGGCAAGGAAGCTGAGATCTGTCTAGCTGAAAAATGCCATGGGTGGTTAAAGTTCAGGCGGAAAGTAACCTTAGAAGTTACACTTGAAACTCGCTCATCAAAGATGTGTTAACTGTTAGAGGCTTCTCAGACTAACCTCCTGCTAAGCGCTCATTTGCAAGCTCTGTCATATGGTTGAAACCCCTCAATGGAAGCGAAGCACTTTCGGTCGATTGTAAAGATGGCTTTGATCTGCTTGCAGTTTGCATCAGTTTGTGGTTGGCTTTAGTAGCCTGGCTTGGCAAGACCATTTCTTCTGCTGTTTTATTATGAGATGGGGCGCAGGGGTATTGGTGTTTACTCGGCTTTGTAAATACCCCAAAACAGCCATCTTGGTATTCTGCAAAGCTAGAGAGCAGGGATTCACGGTCAATTCATGATGAGATGTGGAACTTTTAACTTTTAAAATTACACCAACATTGGTTCTTAGGTTTGGCTTGATAGGTGTAGTCATTAACCTTTCCTCCCCTAACTAGGGATCTTACAACTGGTTAAGGCACACTTGTGTCTGAATGAAATGCAAAAAAGAGAACAGCTACTAAGGTTTTTAGAGCCACTAGTTGTGTGTGTTTCTAAAGTGTGCATAAAGTGCACTAGTTTAGATTTAAGAAATGTATAAATTGTAAAATTAATTTTAAAAATTCTCTTTTCTCTCACTTAAATATATTTTCCCCTGCATGTTCTTTCTCCTCTCAGCCCTAACTCTCTGTGATAACTGTGGCGATTGGTGATGACCTTCACAGTATCTGCAGCAGTTATGTCTGGATCCATCTTGTAATTTACAAATATGAGACAGACATTTATTTAGTTAAGTTGTTAAATACCAAAAGAGCTATAGCTGAGTGGATGTGCACCAGACATGGCATTTCCCAAACTGTTATATTCTTGGGTTAGGCCCATGTAGTGAAGCAGCTTATTTCTGACATTTTCCTAGAAAATAATATTTCAGCTGTGAACTTTTGAACACATTTTGCATGCACGGCAATGTTGGATTAGTTTCCCTGAAACTACTTTGTTTACCCATCCAGCTCAGCACAACATTATCATGATGCCCTGACAATCATGTACTAGGCCTCTCTACGCACTCGGTACAAAAGTAATATTATCTTCATCCACTGGGCGACAGCGCTATCTAGATATCCATAACATCACTAACCTAATGTGAAAACCGTGAGGGCTGCTTTTTATTATGAATAATAGGCATCCCAATTGATTGGTAGCGGAGGCAATTCTGCTGACACTGAAGGTCCTTGTATGCTGAGAAATCACCACGCAGTGGTCTGACATTCTGTAAGGGGAGACCAAGACAGGGTCCTTCACTCTCTCATTTCAGGTAATGGAGTTGGATCGTCTCTTGGGGGGATTCTTGGCTCTACACCCATACACACTCTAGGTACACTTAGTGTAGAGTCTGCATCGTAGGAGTATGTTATATTACCATTTTGCATATATGGCTGCATATATTCATTGCTTCAGCACTATGGTAGAAATGTATCTACTGTTCACTCTTTTGGTGCTTGTAATCTCCTTTATTTGCTTCTGTCTCCTAATCAATGCAACACATGTATTGTATACAAGAAAAATGTTGGTTCAGTAAATACATTGAAAAGGTCCCACTGTGTATCCTGTATACTTCTCTGAGAGAAAGTTAGCACGAGTGACTGAGCGAAAGATACTATACTGTTTCCAGGATTCCTGAGTGATCAGGGTTGTCCTGTTCAGTGGTTGCCAGAGTCCATTCGCTCCCTGGTATAGTAAGGGGGGGCTTGTGGAGGCACTGTGAGCTAGCTGGTCTAGAAGCCTGCAAATCCTGCGGGGGTGTCTGGAACCAGTCTAGGCACCAAGCCCTTAGTTTGTCATCCAAACAATGAGCAGAATCTACCAATTAGTAGGAACTACCCAACAAAACCACCCCTCTAATGCACACCCCAATAAAGTGACACTGAACAAGAAAGATAAATGTTTATTAAGTTACAAACGTATGTTAAGTTAGGCACTGACACGATGCCGGACGGACGCTCGTCAGAATCGAAATGGACTGACTATTAGTTGGTGATTCCATCCAACGAATTAGGATGTGACTGCCAATGAGGTGGTTGGGAACATTATTTTTCGATTGTAGCCTGTGCAGCGGCCAGAAAGGCCCGCAGCACAACCCGCATAGGAAAAATGGATGTTTGCAAGCATCCATGCACGGTGTGCCATGCACCATGTGCTGCTTAGCACATAAGGTATGGATCTTTGAGGGGCACCATAGGTACACCCCAGGCTTCATAGCGGAGGCTGCAAAGGGCCGCAAAGGGACAGGGGACAAGTTAGGGTCCCCCAAAGTCCATTTCCGACAGCCTTTCAATGGCAGTCAGACTGCCATTGAAAGGCTGCCTGAAAGGAACATCATAATACCTATGACAGTGCCGGAGCAGGCACTGCCCCATTGAAGGGTATTACTTTCCGACCGATGGTCGGGTGGGCTACTTGAGCCCCTTGGAATTGTAGGTCCGTCCCTCCGCATCCTGCCTCCGACTGCATCGCATCTTAATGCCGCAGTGGATTTCGGTCGGACCTCAACCGAAAAGCTATCTGTTGTGTTCTGACCATCGTCATAATGAGGGCCCTAAGTTGGTTACAGCTATTAATTTTTTTCAAAACTTTTGTGAACATGTTTCTTCAAAAGTGTCAAAAATTGGCCTTCTGAAACATGAATTAGGACAGAATTTACTCAGATGTTAACCAGTCCTAACACTGTTCTAAGACAGTTATAAGCTAGGTACGCAGGCTTGATTCAGGCTGGGTTTTGCTTTTTTTTAAATTCATTGGTAATCGGCCTATAGTTCGTTGTGAGGAGATCTTCCTTCAATAGCAAAGAATATCCTTGTGTATTCAAAATGAAAAATGTTCAAAGAAACAAAATAAGTATTCTGTGCTCCTTTGCCTGATTAAGGAGAAGACCAGAAATATTGTTTTTTTTTTTTTGTTTTAACATTTGTTATTGAAATCAAACTTGTCACATTCAGAATTTTAAATGCATATAGTCCGTTCTAGATAAGGCAGACATGTATCAACATTTATCATGCACATCGGGTTAGACCATCTATTCGGGTTCATGATCCACCCTTTCTGACATTTCCGTTTCTACCATTGGTGAAATACACAGTGCTCCTCTATGTGCATTCCACCCTCCCCATTTTTTCTCACAGCCTTTGGATTTATAGATATCTTTTCAGCAATCATACATTTGTCAATTTCCGCCACCCAGCCTATTGTCAGTGGTCGATCTGCTGCCCCCACTTCATAGCAATTGATCTCTTCACCAAGGTGTAGCCTAAGGGGGCTAATTACTGTTCTATTTCCGTTAAGTCAGTTGCCTCCAAAAAATGTAGGATCTCAATTAGTGGTGTTAGAGTGATTTGTTTCTTGCAGCTTCTCCGTGGAGAAATATTGTTTTTTAATTCCCAAACTCTGTCACTAACTTCAATGGTCAGTAAATGCTTCCATCAGGTGGCAATACTAAATCAAAGAAGTTTTAGAGAAGGTGTCACCAATATTTGGCCACGATGGCCACCTCCATGTGAGTTTTTAAGACTACCCCATAAAAGAAATTCACATAAAATGAATCTAAATAGATTTCATGAAATAGTCAGTGCTGTTTCTGAAATACTAGCATGCCCCCCCACCCCCATCATGGACCTTCTTTGGAACCCCTTAGATCAAAGCCACCTGAGTTCAAGGGAAAAGGTGCACTGGACCGTTTTCTCGCCTGCACGGCCATTTCCAACCAACAAACTACTAAACTGTCAGTTGGAAATGTGCCTGCTGGGCAGAGTTGGCTGCGAGGTATACCCCTTGGGAGGTTGATCTTTGGGCCCCATTCCTTGGTTGGTTGGCGTCCTTTTGAAACATCACGTGCCAGCAGGTCCCAAGGACATTGGGTAGCAATGCATGCTGTACCGTCTTGCAAACGAGACATCATACTGGTGGTTATGGTTCGGAGCACCTCCAATGTGATTGTGTCAGAGGTGGGAGCCTAGGCCATCTTCATTGTACACGCACAGTGGAAGGTGCTTCCACTTACTTTAATTGCCATTGAGTTTCCACCTTTTATGGATCCAGCCCTCTATGCCTTTTATTAACATAGAGGAATAGATTACTAATTGCCCTTTGAATGATAGTAATTCTTTTTTAATACAAGTCCATGTTGTGTGCCATCGAAGACAATTCTGTCTTTAAACCTTCCTGAGACATTTTGGGCACATTATTTACTGCTGTACTAGGAGCAGGGTTATGGTTCTTCTCTGTGCAAGATGGGGTTATTTTTATTTTGTTTTTGTGTGATGATTAATAAGACAATAAAAACTGATGTCTTGGAATGCCAGAGACAAAGAAAGTGGGAATAATATATAGTGCTGGGGTTTAGTAGAGCGCTGTTCAGAGTAGGTCCAAGAGCTAACAATCTATTCCAGATTTTCACCAAGGCTTGGTAGACCGAACACACTGGCACTGCAGCTGGGTTCGCTTGAGCATCGACGATCTGAGAGCACTCGAGGGTGATACCATGGTTCTTTCCCATGAGAGTGTCAGGAGTCTAAACAATGAATGCAAATTTGTATTTTTTTGACCTCACAGTGTGTCGGTTGATAATATCAAGCCACTCTTTTGTTTGGATTTTAAGCAGAGTGACCTCATTTTCATCCACCTTTTAATGCTTTTGGGATTGTGCATGCCTTGGAAATGGATGTTGTTCGAAAGGCATCAATAGAATTCCTTCTATAATATAGTAAAGCAAGTTGCAGGTGAAAGGAACTGTTTCACTGCTCACTACTCTATTGAAACCTCAAGGTGCATTTTACTAGACACAATGCCAAACCATTTGACGGAAGCATCGAATACCCTGTGTGCTGATCTCAGAGAGTCATTTACATATTGGCAGTTCGGAATTTTTGCATCTTGGAAGTTTAATATCTGACCATCAGTACAGCTTTTATGATATTGAGCTACAATGGTATCAATATTTTGACTGTGGTGTTCAGTCATTAAGCTACATTGTAAAGCAGGGTACATAGTATCGGTGTTAAATGATAGCGTGGCCCCCACATGCCTGTTTTTTGTTTCCTTTTCTTGTAGGCACTAGAGTGCCAGAGAGTTGCCTGGCTCCTGACCACAGCTGCCATCTTGAAAAGGCGGACTGTTGATTGTTTTGTGCGTTTTATTTTCACATCTTTATTTTAACTTGCTTTTAATTTCACAGTAGCAATGCCTCACAAGGGAGCTTGTGAGTGTAGCCAGGGTAGCTGAACTCCAGTCTGATTTTTATTTGCTCTAACTGTTTGCTTGCTATTTCTTCATCTCTCACGCATAGCAGCGCCTGTGGCCATGTCTCCTCACGCCCCTAACACAACTTCAGATGCCGGGCTACAAAGCCAGCCCACAAGCGCATCCGTGCAGCAGGTGTGCCGCTGGCGCACCAAAGGCAAGCCAGTCTGCGCCCGTCCCTCTCAGCGGCAGCCACTCTGCTGGACCGGATTCAGGCTCACTACAACTGTCGCCCAAATTTCACTACCCTAGGGACGCTCTGTTGACACTTAGACCACTAGGTAAGAGATGCCCTGGTCCATGCTATGACCCTCAATTGGCTTACAGTATGTCGCACTGCCCCCAATGTGAACTCACTTTTCACTACCTCCCAGTGTACAACACGAGGCTCCACACCTCCACCTCGCCATCACGTGGTGCAACAAGACCCTTGGTCCCCTGTGTGCTCACAAATGCGCAATCTCTGGTAAGAAAAGCTGTTGCATTTCGTGAATTCCTAGAAACCTATTAAATAGAACTGGCCTTTGTCACTAAAACGTGGGCCGATGCCTCATCCGACCCAGGCTTGCTTCTGGCCATACCCAGAGGATTTAAAATCCATAGAGTGGACAGAATAGGGAAAAAAGGCAGGGGAATAGCCCTAATCCTTAGAACCGGCCTCAAATCATGTTTCAAAGCCCTCCCTGATAATATAGACTGTGAGGCTCTGGCCTTTAAGCTCAAACTAGATAGTCAATATTCATTTACCGCCCACCTAGCACTAAATCTTCATTTATTGATAATATTGGTCATCTCCTAGAATGTAAGAACGAATCTTCCAATTTCTCTATTTTAGGAGATTTCAACTTTCACATGGAGAATGTTACTGACCATGATACATAAGCTCTGCTTGATCCGATGACCAGCGCAGGACTAAGCCAAGTAGTGAATGGTCCAACACATATCGCAGGACATTGGATGGGATTTGTTCGGATAATCCCAACCTAAGATGGACCCAATCTCTTCCTCTAATATGGTATGATTATAATGCAGTCCTGTTCGAAATCTCCTTGCCATATAAATTGTGTGACAAACACCCCGAAAAGTCAACCACTATTCACCCCTGGAACTAGATAGAAGCCAAGCAACTAAAAGCCCTGCTCACTCAATCTTTTCCAGAGACGCCTTCGATCTAGATCTAGCAGCAGCGATCTACCTCTCCTGGCTTGAATCTGCACCAATTCAACTAGCTTTTCTGAGAAACTATCGGCGAGCCAGGTTCTCTCCTCCAGAAAATTGGTTCAACTATACACTAAGAGCTCAGAAACAAGCATGTCGAAGATTACAAAGGAAATGCAGACTATCATTGATAATTTACATACTAAAACAGAATACAAAGCGTCTATCCAACTATATAAGAACCTAACCCCAAAGGAAAAGCCTTTCCTATTATACAGAATATATCAAAGCTGCCAACGACTGAATCACAAAATCCCAGAAGTAGTCAGCAATTCTGTAACTTATTAGCCTTATTATTCCAGCTTAAGGTAAAGTCAGTTTATGACACCTTTATGCTTCTAGGTGAGTGCTCGGCCCATACACCATTCCAACAAAATAAATTACAACTTCCATTGCCCTCTCACTCTGGCCCTGCAATGCCTATGCTCTCATGATTTACCACACTTACTGTAGATCAGACACTAAAATCATTACCTCAATCAAGTCAGGATCACCCTCTGATCCATCACACCCGAGAACTATTCATTTGACCCCAGAGACAATAGTTACTTTCCTTACGCCCATATTTAATACAATGTTCACTTTAGGGCGCGTTCCTACTGAATGGAAAAAGGCCTCCCTACTACTGCTACTGAAAAAACCTACTTTGGACGCCAGCAACACCATTAATTACAGACCAATTTCGAGACTTCCTTTTGCCTCAAAGGTAATAGAGAAAGCAATTAACATGGAACTATCTCCCTTTGTTACTTAATAATGCTATCCTTGACACATCCCTGTATGGATTTTGAGCCCATCATAGAACAGAGCTAGCTCTGATCACTGCCACTGAAGAACCTTGGATGATGGGGGCAGTGCTGCCCTTATCCATTTAGACCTACCAATGGCATATGATACGGTCAACCATGAGCTGCTGGTAGACCGTCTAGCCTCACTTGGGATCAGGGATAAAGCACTTTCCCTGCTAGGCTCCTTTCTATCACAACGTTCCCAATGTCTCTCCCTCTTTTTCGCATCCTTGTGGTGTACCTCAGGGATCCTCCTTGAGCCCAACTCTAATTAACCTTTATGTCACCCGCCCTGGCTAAATTAATCAAGAGTTATGGCTTTGCATTGGTGTGTCAACCTGACATCACTCAGATAATTGTCTCAGTGAGTACCCCATCAAATTCAACAGCAGTTCCTTTCCATGACTGCATGTGTCATATAGGTAACTGGATGTTAGACAATTGCCTAAAGCTTAATTCACCCAAAACTGAAGTACTTCTCTTCGGCAACAGCTCCTCAATCTGGGCAGACAGCTAGTGGCCCTCTCAACTTGGTGTTTTGCCAACTCCAACAAACAAAGCAAAACATTTAGGTGTACTATTTGACACTAAATTGTAATTTGAAGCTCGAATTAACTATACCGCCTCCACTTGCTTCTTCATCTTCAAAATCTTGAGGAAAATACTTCATTTTTTTTCTTCTGATCTAAACAAACCAGTGGTCACTGCACTTATCTCATCCAGGCTGGACTACTGTAAGTGTGAGTGGAGCTTATAGTGGCACAGAAGACCACTGCAACTTCCTCCTAGTGTGATCCCAAATGGAAACTTTTTTTAAAGCAGCACCTGTCACTTTAATTAAATTGACTGCTTTTTAAAAGAAAGATGTTTCTTGCTTGAGAATGTAAATGCAAGGTATACTGCCTCTTGCAGGACTCCAAACCTGCACTCTCAGCCAATCACGTGGGATCACAAATTGCAACCTAATTAATATTCATTAGACAGGTCCTTTTGTGACCCTTGTGAATGAACAATTTGCAATGCAAACTAGCAGTACAGAATTTGCATTGCAAACTAAAATTTCATTTGGAACCCAGTCTGTATGCATATACTGTTTTGTGACTGGAAAATATGGAAAATAGAAAATCAGGACCTGTGTTACAGATAGGGTGCACTTTCCATGTTTGCTCCACGGCGATCCTTAAAGCAGGTGCAAACATGGAAAGTGCGCCCTATCAGGAAGAATGCACTGCCCTCCGTGCAACCGCAAAATTGTGCTGCCCCAGGACAGCGCAAAAGCTGCTCTTTGTTTCTCTGTGCAGGTGGCAACCAGCCTGCACTTTTAAAGGGATTAAAGTTCCCCTTCCAGGTGGGTGCAGTGAGTGACTGCACCTCCCTGCAAGGGGATGTCTGGCGTGTCCATGGGACCCCCTTTCACCCCTTTAGAGGGCTGCATTTAGAAGGTGCACTGAAAGTGCACCACCTTTATATTGTGCACTGAAAGTGCGGCTTCTAAAGGCATGTTTGGCTCTGAGCCCATGTCGGTAATTCGTCGCGGGTGCAGAGGCAAAGTGACTCCCTCGTTTGCATGGGCCCGCCTCCATGCAAATTAGAGAACACCCTCCAATGTTAGGGCTGACGCTGTATGCGTGCCAACACCATTTGTATTACGATAGGCGCCATACAAGCATTTTGCGGCCCTTTCTGTCATACCAAAGTGCCCCAGGAGCACATGAAGTGGCTGCCAATTCCCATTGAGCACCCAGGGCGCTTGTGTAATACTCCCCCTGGTCCTTCACTCTTAAACAGGATAATTGCATTAGAATATTGACATTTGAAAGACAAATACAAGGATGAAACTATAGAATATTAGGTATACTAAGCAAGTTAAATTAGTTTTGAGACTTCTACTGAGAGTGTGACAGTAACTACCGCCAGGTAGATTTAACCCTTTTGCACTTCAGAATAGAACCGTAGAACTCCAAGAAGTTTGCCTCAGCCACCTCTGGAAGAAATCAGCATTTAGTAAAACATGTTCATTTGTAGGTCTTGCTGTATTCAGGTATGGACTTTAAGCTCCGCCCATTTTCCACCCATCTTTTCAATTGGCTGCTGTTACTGTCCTTTGGAAACGGTGGCTTTGGATTGGTTAATAGGCTTAGTAGTCCCTCCTTAGTACCTTCTTTTTTCTTGTTTTAACCTTCCATGAGAACTGCCTCTGTTACACATATTGTTACTTGGTATGGTTCAATTACAGTCTGTGAGCACTTTTTTCTTAAATGACTTTCTCCTGCCTGCTGTCGCAGGCAGGACACGCTCTCCAGCAACTGTTTTGTTTTATCCAGCGCGATGCACGCATCGCTTTATCTTATGTTTTTGGGTTTCAGGTGGAATAATGGTGACCACACCTTTCTTTTCTTATGTGCGGCTTGCAGAACTTGATGTTGAAACTGCACACAACATAATATATATATTTTCGGGTGGAGTTGGAAGAACATGGCGGCAGCTAGCTAGCTTGCCGCGGTGCTCCGCGCGGATCACCCTGTAAAGATCGCCTTCTGCTCATTATGAATACGTGACCGATTTCGAAGATGCTAGTAAATGTCTTGTCTGCAATTTGAGCTCGTCATTTTGAACTCTTGACTTCAATTACTGCAGCGGTTCCAGTAAAATTATATCGTCCGAATCACATACCGCATTGATGGTTTGTTTTTTCCTGGTCACTCGGCGGTGTGCAGGAGTCCTCTCTCTACCTCCATGGTGTCCCGATCTCGGCCCCGGCAGAACAGTCAGCGGCGGTGTAGACCGAGGCGGAGACGGAGGCGGTGACTGTTGCAGCCACGGAGGTAACGGGTGCCACGGAGGTAACGGGTGTTGTGAGGGGGTTCAGGCGTTTCCAGCCAATACAGGCAAGTGGGGCTTCGATGTGCTAAACCCCGGAATCTGTCATATTCAGAGGGTTTGTTTTGCTGAGAGGTTGGATTCTAAAAATATAAGAAAAAACAAAACTTAT
The DNA here is from genome assembly GCF_964263255.1 of Lissotriton vulgaris. NCBI lineage: Eukaryota > Metazoa > Chordata > Amphibia > Caudata > Salamandridae > Lissotriton > Lissotriton vulgaris. Next base: position 669,538,394 of record NC_141685.1, on the reverse strand, counting down.
ACTAGCTTTTCTCTACATCGAGTGAGCAGCTGCTCACCCCCCCCGGAAAAACGCCCAGTATCATCAATTATTTTAATATCTAGCCCGAGGATCACCGTAGCAGCACTGGAGCTAAGGAAGGGCAAGAGATTGAGGAGCTTATTCTCTCCTCGAAGTGCCTTAGATTTGGACACATATTTCGAAACTACATCCTCTAAGGAAGGATTACAAGGTTACTCCCAGAATCTACAAAATTATGCTACCCTTGCTGCGGTGGAGGGGTCTTTTGGCTATAATTTGGCCAGTAGGAGCCCTACAGATTCGTCGTTGCTAGGGTCTATTTCTACCACTCCTACTACACCTGATTCTTGTTTTGATACTCTTAATAGTAAGGGACATATACATACTTTTTCATGCAAGGGTACTTTAAGTGTCCCTGGTGCACTTAAAACTACAGCCAGCCCATTAAAGACTGCAAAAGGAGAGCCTAAACGAGGTCGAGGTCGTGGACGTAGAAAGAGAATAGAACTAAAAAAAAGTGATGCTCCAGTAGGGGGGCTAGAAGTAGTGAAAGGTGTTAATATATTATCTAAAACGAAGTCATCTTGTTTTTTGAACACCGAATTCAAATCCAAAACTTCGATTTTGAAGAGTAAAACTAAGGCAAAGTCCAAGGATCCTAAAATATTACATCCAACAGGTTCAAAAATTACTCCTTCACTTCGCTCTTATTTTAAAGCCATTCCACAGATTCTACATCTATCTGAAGGTTTGGACGATCAAGACATGGCATCTACATCTGATAGTAACTCCTTATCTACCTGTCAACCTGCCACACTGGTGGATACCTCTGGGGTGACAGCGCTGAAAATAGCTCAGCCCAAGTTTCAGAAATGGCTCAAACTACGGGTTTGCGGTCAAGGCACAAGGATTTATAGAACCTGAATCTGAGCAGCAGCTCCTCCTGCCAGGACAATCTCAGCTCCGGTCCTCATCGCGGGAGCAAAGTTTACCTCAAGATCCTATTACCGTATTCCCTGAAGAGGTTGAAGAATTAGACTCTATCGAATTGGGAGGTGCATCTGGTGGCCCAGACGAAGATGATTCTGTTAATCCTGTTCAACTTGACGCCAATTCATTATCGGCCCCTTCCTCTTCTTTCCAAGCTCCATTGACAGCAGCCTCTGTTCTGGAAATGTTTTCAGCTCTTACGCTGGAGATAAGAAAGGGATTTGCTGAGTCTTCCGCTAACCAACTAGAGTTTAAAAATTACTGTGAAACGCTTGATATCAAAATCGAAAGTCTCACTATAAGAACTGGTGTGTTAGAAGAGACTGTTGGCGCTCATTCGGTCTATCTGGACCAGGCGAAAGAGGACATTAAGAAACTTACTAAGGAAGATCTGGCCCTCAGTGAGAGGATGGAGTCCCTTGAGAATAATGCAAGAAGGGGGAACATTCGTATTTTGAATGTTCCAGAAGGGTATGAAGGGTCAGATATTAAACAGTATATTGTCTCTCTATTGAAAGAAGCACTCTCTCTAGAATGCACCTCTGCAGAATTGTCACTGGATATCCAGAGGGTACATAGAGATCCCTTTAAGCTGAATCCACAGAGATATAAAGCACGAAAAATTGTAGTCAATTTTCACACCTATGTACTAAAAGAGCGTATTCTAAACATGGCCTTAAAACAAAAGTCTCTGTCTGGAAAAGACTTTACCTTTTTGATCAGATCGGACCTTTCCCGAATTACGCTTGAAAAGCAATGGGAATTTGGGAGGTGATTGGATGCCTTTAGAAATTTGAGCGCAACAGCCCAGCTAATGTTCCCGGCAGCTCTCAAAATAATGCACAACAACAAGATGTATAACATTAGGTCTGTGCAAGCAGCTGATGAGCTATTAATGGATCTGGGCAAAGGGGGCCGCAAAGTTTAACATTAGGTTCAATATTTAGGTTTAATATTGGACGCCTTCTTTTCAAAATCCTAGCTGCTCCTGTTATATAATCCCTCAGGTTTTCTGTTTGGGAGATCATAAGGTAGTTGCACATATATACATATATGTATCATGTATCCATTACATTATTTAAAAGCGTTATAGGGCCAACAAATTTTTTTTCTTTCGATTTTACTTACTTATTCGTTATTAGTCACTTGAATACTTAGTGATTAGGCTTTCTTGCAGGGGATCAACCGGTGGGGCACTATCTACTGGACATTGTTCCGGTCAGATAATGCTAGGGTTCTTCACGGGGGAGGGGCTCTCACCTTCTGGGTGGGAGTGTTTTTGGGTGGCAAAAATAAAAAAAAGTCCTCATTAACCGAGAAAAATTAAATAAAAGTTTTTGGAATGGTAATTCATATTTTACACTTATTCATTACATTGTTTTAAACATTTTCCTTTGGTATAGCACTAATCACTGCGCCTTTTGCTTAGGAGATGAGTAATGTAGGTTTCCTTTCTTGGAACGTCAATGGCCTCCGCACCAAGTCCCGAGCCAGCAAGATTTTGCAATATTTAAAGGACTCGGATGCGCAGGTCATGGTGTTGCAGGGAACCCACCTTACACAATCTGAACTAGCAGCACTTATTAAGAAGAATAGATGGATTGATTTTTCTGTCTCTACCACCCAAACCTCTCATATAAGAGGTGTCGCCATCATCTTTAAAAGGGGAATTAAAGCTAAATTAATATCACAGGCGGTAGATCCTTCTGGTAGATGGGCCATAGCCTCGGTTCTTTTGGCTGGATTTTCAGTCACAATAGTTGGCTATTATGGTCCGAACCAAGACGACCCCTCTTCGTTGGAATCAATCTTCTTACAGTTTCTTTCTATCTCTGGACCTATAATTTTAGCCGGCGACTTTAATATTGTCCTGGACCCCATCGTGGACCAGTCACCTAATAATAGATCTATGGTCTTGTCTAAAACTAGATCTTTTTTACTAGAGGCTATGAGACTCCATGGGTTTGTGGATGTCTGGCGACTTAGGTCCGGAAACCAACAGGGGGTTTCCTATAGGAATTTTAAATATCACCGTAAGTCAAGGATTGACTATATATTGGTTACCCAAAGATTGGTTGATTCTGTCAAAACGATTGCATATATTCCATCGCATCTTTCAGACCACTCTGCTGTTAAATTGGTGTTAGGTCTCCGTAGTAAAAAAAACTCGACAACGTGGTCTTTTGATCGCTCTCCTCTCACCAATGAAGAAGATATCCTGTACCTTAAGTCAGAGACCCACAATTTCTTCTTGTCTAATAGTGGTACTGCCTCCAACAGAACTATTTGGGACTCGTTTAAGGCAATGTTGAGAGGGCTGATTGTTTCTAGGGTTGCCTTTCGGAAGAAAAGCTATGACGAATCGATCTCCTCTCTAGAATTAGAAATGACTCGTGTTCAACATGAGATTGATCTCAACAGTATAGCCTCGAGGTCTACTCTAGATCCTCTTTACAATCAGCTGGTCGCTTTAAAGGGAAGCTTGGCATCGATCTTAAACCTAAGGGTCCAACAGAGATGGGAGGCCAGTAAGCTGGCCCATTTTGAGTATAGTGAAGGTGCAGGCAAATTACTGGCTTGGAAGACCAAAGTAGATCAGGTCCGGAATAACATTGCACCCATTAAAGTATGTAATATCAAGATCTCTTCAGATGATGAGATTAGGAAGGCATTTAGAGAATTTTTCCAGCAAATTTATCAAGAGGACAGAGTGGTATCAGCTGAATCTGCTAAAGTTTGGCTGAATAAAATAACTCTGCCCTCCTTTTCTCCTAAACAATCCCAATATTTGGATAAGCCAATTACTGAAAGTGAGGTAACATCTGCCATTAAGAGATCTAAGAAGGGAAAGGCGTCGGGACCGGATGGCCTACCAGCTGAGTTATATAAGATGTTGGACTCAGAGATTACTCCTTTTCTTACTAATCTCTTTAATCAAATACTCCTAGAAGGAATGGCCCCTCCATCATCTTGGGATAATGCCTCTATCACGCTCATTTTAAAATCGGGCAAGCCTAAGGAAGAGTGTGGGTCGTATAGGCCAATTTCCATCCTGAACGTGGACTACAAAATATTTACCACAGTTCTATCTTCAAGATTGGCCGATATTGCACCTTCTGTCCTTCATTCGGATCAAAAGGGGTTCCTGAAGGGTAGACCACTATATGAACTGACTTATGATCTAATTGGCGCCATAGATATTGCAACATCCTATAATCTTTCACTGGCGGCCCTTACATTAGACGCAACCAAGGCTTTCGACAGGGTCAACTGGGTGTACCTGTCGGAGGCCCTGGCCAGGTTTGGCGTCGGAGACCGCTTCCGCAGAGTAATTAGCTTGTTGTACAGTAATCCCTCTGCTGCCCTACTTGTTAATGGCGATCTATCGTGCCCTTTCTCTATCACTAGGGGAACACGACAGGGGTGTCCGCTTTCCCCTTTGCTCTTCGACTTTTATATTGAGCCTTTTGCTCAATATCTAAGGGAGGCGGTCTCTATTAAACCTTTTTTCTATCAGGGTTGGAAGAGGAAAGTGGCATTATATGCCGACGATGTGCTTATTCTAACATCAGAAGCCGCTACGGCTCTCCCTGCTATTGTGCAGCTGGCTCAAGCTTTTGGACAGGTATCTGGCTATGAAATAAATACAGCCAAAACTGAAATACTTGTTTGGAATGATGTGATTCCTCCAACGTATCTCCAACCGGGCACTTCAATGAGATACCTAGGTTTGACAATAGTTAAAGATATTGACAAAATAGTCCAAGTTAATTTGGCCACAGTATTTAAAGATTGCCGTAAGCTTCTCCAATCTTGGTCACACCTCCTTTTGTCATTAATAGGTAGGGTTAATCTTGTCAAAATGTCTATTCTCCCAAAGGTTTCTTTTTTGTTTAATACCATTCCCTTATATTTTGATCCAAAAACTTTAGCCAAATTCCAATCAAATATTTCTTCTTTTATCTGGAATAACCATCTTCCACGGATCGCCTGGAAAAAACTAAGACGGCGACGTGATAAGGGTGGTTTGACAACCCCAGATATAACATTTTACGCTTGGGGCTTTCAACTATCCCACTCATGAATGCTATTGAAGGGTCCCGTAGCCTTGGGGGTGGGTCTTATGTATACAGCTATGTTGGAGGGGGAAAAAATTGGCCATTCTGGTTTTCTTTTTAAGTTTGGAAATCCTAAGTTTTAAAAAAAAGTTAAACTGAAGACTCTACAAGGTTTTGCTAGAACATGGGCTGAAATCATGAAAGGTATAAAAATAAATTACTTCTGTGAGAAAACTCCTCTGTGGGATTTACCAGAAAATCCTGCCTGGCTGGATGACGCCTTAGCAATCCCACTGAGAGGGGCAGGTTTGGAAGTTTGGGGCGACCTCTTCTATGAGGGAGATCTACTTTCGTGGGAACATTTGCAAGCTAAGGTTGGCTCTAACTTCTCCCGTTTCAAATACATACAGATCCACAGTTGGACGGCGGCTTATAATGTATCTTCTGCCAATAAGAATAAATCAAAGCTTGGAGGTCACAGCCCATTGATTACTGACTTATTAAACAGCGGTCCAGCCAGGAAAGAAATATCTAAATGGTATAATTTTATCCTCGAGGAGTCAGATGGAGACTTCGTTTTGCCAGACTCTCTATGGGGTTCTGTGATGATGGATTCTGATTTACAAACTCTTTGGAAGTCCTCTTTCGAGCTTTTGTGGAGTATTGTCAAGCCGTCTTGGCTGCGGAGAAATCACCTTTTTCCCTGCATAGGGCGTATTATTTCCCTCTAAGACTTTCTAAATTTACAGCTGACCAGTCAGTGTCTTGTACTAAATGTGATCTGATTGCTGCCTCGGATACGCATATGTTTTTTGAATGTCCTGCTTTAACTACGTTATGGCAGAATATTAGCAATTCCCTTACAGAATCTTTAGGAAGACCTGTGATAATGGACCTGTCTCTAATAATATTTGGAATCTTAGATGGTGTACAATACCCACTCAGGTGTTAAATTTTTTACTCCGTCCTGCTTGCAAGAAGAGAGATCTGCAGGAAATGGAAGGACCCTCTTCCTCCCTCTTTCAGGGATTGGCAAAACTTAGTATTGCAGACTTCACTCACTGACCTGGCTAGATCTGGTAATCACAGTAAAAGAGCTTTTTGGTATTTATTCTCATGGCTTCAGTGATTTACTCGGGTTTTTTTTTTTCCCCGAGTCCAATGATTGATTTCCTAGGGTGCTTTAAAAAAAATGTTGTACCCATGGAACAGCCGATATCCGGTTCATGCCCGGCCCCCTTTTTGGCTATCAAAACCACTCCAAGGTTCGCCATATGTTGGCGTATTAATGACTTGGTGCCTCTTTGGAATACGGTGGAGAGCTGAGGGACATGCGGCCCCTACAAGAATTGTATCCCTTCCAGTTGTTTGGTTACACTGAGACAGCTATTTTCCACCAACCCTTTTGGCACTTTGTCTACATGGAGGTTATGAGGACATAAAAAAAAACAAACAAAAAAAAACCAAAACATAATATATATATTTTCAAGCAGCACGGCATGCCATGCTTTTTTTAAAAGCAGTGCGGCACACTGCAGTTTATTTGACTTTTTTCAACCATGCATTATCTTATATTTTAATTTCAGTAGCGTGGCACGCCGCGCTTTAACTTCAATAAAAGCGGCCGCACCTTTCTTCTGCCAAACTCGCTGAACTTAATCTAAGTGTACCATTTCAGTGCTTACAGCAGGGGACGTGTCCTCCAGCTGGAGCTGGGGTGTTTAGTGTCCCTTCTACTTGAGGCTTTGGCTTCTGTTTCTGCTTGTTGCTGCTGTGTTCAGAGTTGCCTACTCGAGTTGGCTGCATCAGACGGAAGTCAAAGCAGGTCACTCTTTCTTTAGCCGCGCACAATCTTATGTTTTAATTCCAGCTGCGCGGCATGCCACGCTTCAACTTCAACAACAGCGGCCACACCTTTCTTCTGTGCGTCATGTCCAACTTAATCTAAGGTACCTTTTCCAGTGTTTACAGGTAGGGCTGTGTCCTGTCATTTACAATTTACATGTTCTTTTTGGTACAGTCCCTTAGAACAAAAAACCTTTGCCAAAAATGTTCTTCTCTGACCTAAAAGGTTTTATATTTGGTGGCTAGGCACATATGCTGGTGGAAAGCCCTTTGTACCACTGAAACTTTTTCAGTGCTCTACTGAGACAGGCTGGGTCTCTGTGCTTGACCTTTATTAATACCTTAAATTCTGTCAGTTTTGTATAAAGAAAGATTTTACGTCTTACATTTTTTACATTTCTATATGCTTCCTTACCAGATAAAAACTTGCACAATTTGATGTCAAGCTTGCTTTGCTCTCTTGTATGTACTTTTACTCAGAACCGCATTAAATGACTTTTGGGGATCTCTGAACTAAGCTAAGTGGCTGCTTAAGTCAACATTGCCAGGTGGAAACTGTTGTGAATCGCCTATTACTGACTTCTGCATTTACCTCAAATTAATTCCATCATAAGGTAACATTCCACTATGACCAAGACCGCATCTATGGCATTATACAGTTATGTAACTGACAAGAATCTCTGATTCTTCATCACTATGCTCGAAAGGCTTCTTGCTGTAGAATTGCTAAGTTGGACTACAATGTTTTCCAGCCTGTTTGACCAGGCTCTCAATTGTTGTGTGGGGTTTTGCTCTTTCTTTCTTGTTCTTATTTCTGGTGGAATTTCCCATAAGGTTAACCAGCATTTGCAACCTAATAGGTCTCGCATTAATGAAAGTTTGAGCTATTGGCATTGCAAATAATAATGTTTGTTAGATTTATGTTTTTGTTACAAAATATCCCAGCAGTAGCCTAAGTAAGGGTGCAGTACTTTATGTGGCTAATAGAGGTCCCTTTACAACTCTGCAGAGACACCTAGTAAATGCCTATGGTACTGCACCCTTTTCTTGCTTTATGCATATTATTTTTTTACTTATGCTACTGCTGGGATGTTTTTTACCCCACATAAAATCTAAAAAACATTATCATTTGCAACGCCAATACCTCAAACTTCCAGTAATTCGAGACCTATTGTATTGCAAATGCTTATTGTGCATTGCTATGAGATGCTTTTTGGATTACTATGCATAGAACATTTGTGTCGTAACAGTTTTTGCCATCTTTAAATACATTCAGACGGAGTACCAAGTTACCAATCATATATACTCATTTATATTCCAAAGTTGTTGACATACATTGCACAGAAGGCAGTGGTTTAAACCCTGTATTTCAAAGGGATATGATATTATTTTTGGATATCACATACATAATGTCTGTGAAATACGTTTTACCTAGGTATTCCTTTTAAACAGCAGCTTCAAAAACGTTTAGACATAATTTTTAACAGAGCAAAACATGTATTTTTTCTAAAAACACTTCTGTTTTAAATACATAATTAAATCCGTTCCGCTGGACACAAGCAGGCACTGTGGACAGTAAAGCACTAACTTTCAGCAATCATTTCACCAAAATAAAGATGTAATATATAAAAGAGATGCGTAATGTGTAATATTTTCCTGTGTTCTGTGTTTTGTGACAGTTCCAGACTCCTTGACCTTTGCCCCTTGGTTTACGATCTCAGGGGTAACCCGTTGATAATAATATGGGACTATAATACAAGGTTGTACTGTATTGCTCAAACAGGCTAGGTGTGAGACATTTGATTCATTTACACATGTTCAACTACTCTTCCTCAGTTGCTTTCTGTTTAAACGGATATATTTACAATGTCGATGTCAGCATTTATTATTTCTGCAAGAAACAGACCAGGGATTATTAGATGGATAACACCAACGCGGTTGATGCATTGATCATATCTTCCTACAACACCAAAGACATTCATTCATAAGGCTTCGCAGAAAGTGAATTACTAGAGACCACGTGGAAAGGATGAATACATATACAGGTGTACGAAGTTGTGTACATCACATACTTTAAACCAATTACACAGTAGAAACCTGACTTGCATGAATTGTGGCAAGATGAATATACATTTCTCCTTCCCACTTTTAACTCTGAGCAGAAATCAGGTTTCTGAAGAACGGTACAGTCTGATCCAACTAATCTGTCCTCGCCTATCCAGTTTCATTGATATATGTACTGTAACAGCTACCTGATAATCTTTTCACATCCATGTAACCTAATTGGTTCATCCTTGATGGTCTAATTTATGGACCAGAACACATTTTATTCAGCGTTTGCTATGTAAGTGTGACTGCAATAGATTCCCATCTCCCCTTTCTTGTCTCTCCCTCCTCCCAGAGTTGAGCCAGATTGAGAGCTCACAGTAAAAGGAACCTGATCTAGATATCAAGCAGGTTTCCTGCTTGGCAACACACTGCGTTTTGGAACATTAGTAGTCCGTCCATTAAGAATAGGTTTTGGGAAAGTAGAGCTTTGTAATTGTTAGTATTTATCTGTAAGCCGACCATTAACGGTGTCCGGAGGTTGCACTTAAACAGAGCTAAAAAGATTTAGCTCTATAGGTGGTGGCCTATACTTACAGTACAGAAGGTGTAGATGAGGAGTTGGACAGATTAAGAAAAGTTGCAGACAAGAAAAGAAAGTCCATGATTCACGCTACTTTATGGAGATGTGTGGTATGTGACTAGATCTTCAAATCGTTCTTTGTGGCTTATGATGTCTTTTGAAGATAGGGAGATGGTTTCCTTAACATTGGAAAACAGTTCATTCCAGTGGTGAAGTGAAAGAGAGAAAGAAGTTCCTAATCTTTATTGTGCAGTCAGTAGGGATTTAAGGAGGTTTAAGTGAGAGAGGACGAGAGCAACTGGTAGCATAGTGTGAGATGGTCAGAGCTAGTTAAGGATTGACCACTGCCTACTACCTGTAACCCAATAAACTTTTTTCAAAATTCACATGGGGAAAGGGGTTCCCTTTGCGATTGGGTTACCACCTCCTTTGAAGAGTCTGTAACCTTTTAATGGTATGCAACCAAAATAACTGTTGCAAACCATTAATAAATTGCACTGTGAACTGAAATTAGGAAGGGACACCTGAAACACGCCTCTTCCAAATTGATATTCATTATGGATTTCTAAACATATTTTGCGATTCAGTAAAATTTTATCAAATCACAAAATCAGTTTTGTACATAGTAAAAAGCCATTTGGTGGTCACCAATGTGACGATTTAGGGAATTGCAGGGTTTGAATCTACTGAATTGCTCAGTAAATAATGCTTGATAATACATTAGTACAGATTGTCAAAGACTTATTTATGCCTTGGTAGATGGCCCACTGTCCTGCCAGGGGGATGGAGGTCATTTAGAGATCCCTGCCTACCAGTTGGGTTACTGGTTGAGGGAGTAAAACGCTACACAAGCAGCAACCGCAATCCTTGTCAGGGTGAAGTCAAAAGTAAACTCTATGTTAGCCTGTGCTCAACCCTCTGGTAGCTTGCCACACAAGCAGTCAGGCTTAACTTAGAGGCAATGTGTGAAGTTATTATGCAGCACCTTAAACAGTAATAAAGTGAAACACAACACAAGAAGAATTCCACACCAACAAAGAATAGAGTAAAATGTAATAAATAATTTAAGACCAGAATGACAAAAATCCAATCAGTAGAAACGGAGATATACAACTTTTGAGATTCAAGTGAGATTAGCACCAAAAAGCACAAAGCGCCGACTGTGGTTATCTAGTTCCGCCAGTCTGGTACAAAGTCACAAGTTAAGTCTGATTACGATAGATCGTGGGACAAAATTATGCCCACTGAACAAGAGTACCTTAAATCCTGGTTATGGTGTCCAGCGTCGAGGATGTGTCGTACAGCAGTGATTCCTAGGAGCTGCGAAGATGCAATGCGAGGTCAAGCATTGTCATCGAGGATTCTGCTGACATGTGGCTTGCGGTGCAAAGTCCTGCATCGAGTTGCGTCGCACACTGGTTGGTTCCAAAGAAGATTCGAGGTTTGCGATGCATAGTCGATGAGGGCTTGTGTTGCAAAGGCCAGCTTTGAGGATGCATCACACAGGAGCATTTAATGGAAGGCTGTGATGATGCAAAGGCCTGCGCTGGAGATGAACCATGCAACGGTCCGAAGCAGATTGTGGTGAGGTGATGCGTTGAGCAGTGACTCCAATGCAGAGTTTGCGGTAGGCAATGCATTGGGCTGCTGCGCCAATGCATTGGTTCTGCTGGGACCACAGTTGGGGCTGGTAAAGCACCTTCAGGCCCACTTCCAAGGGTTCAGGAGTGGGGTGGCACCATTTTAGAGTGTATGACTCACAGCAGGCAGAGTCCGGGTGCTGGATAGAATATGGAGGAAGCCTGTTCTGTCCCTGGGGCTTCTGATCTGGAGGCCAGCCACCTAGACCTTGGAGTCACTCTGGTGGTCCTGGGTTCAATATAAAAGTCCAGTCATTTATTCAGGCAAGACAGCTGCAGGGCCACACAGCAGGGAAGCAGAGTGCATTCCTTCTAGCAGAAGAGCATCTCACCAGTCCTTCTTCTGAGTCTTCCACAGGTCGAGATGTGCACTGAAGAGTTAAGGTCTGAGGTCCAATATTTATATCTGATGCCTACTTAGAAGTAGAAGACTTTTCTAGAGGTTTCCACTATCCAGAGGTGCTTGGAATTTTCTTCCTCCCTGCTCTGGGCCCAGATTGTTTGGGGTCACAATAGACAAATGTCAAACCCTTTGTGAGAGTGCCCAGGCAGGTTCTTTGTGATCTGCAAGTATGGTAAGTGACAGCTTCTCCCCCTCGTTTACTCAGAGTGACCCATCTTGCCACCTAGCTTCTCTTTGTCTCACTGTCTGGAAGCAATAAACAAAGACCAACTTCCAACTCCACCTAGTCATGTGAGCCAGAATACAGGCAGAAGACACCAAATGGTTGGAGCAAGAAATTGCCAACTTTCTGAAAGTGGTATTTTCAGAATTGTGACTGAAAATCCAACTTTACCATTAAAGAAGACTTTTAATTACAATTCTTTTGGCACCAAACTTGTCCTGCCACCTGCTCCAAATTGAAAGTTATCTCTTATAAAGTTTAATAAGGTAACCCAATGTTATCCTGTGGGAAAGGTAGGTCTTGCAGTAGTGAATAGCGAATTTAAGAGTTTTTCCCTGCCAGGACATATTTAAGCGAAAAGTACATGTTCAACTTTTTAAATACTCTGCACCCTGCTCTCAGGGCTACGTAGGACGTACCTTATGGGTGACATATATATTAAAAAGGAAGATTTGGGCCTGGCTAAAGGTTTGTATTGATAAATAAACAAGAAGAATCCTACTACCAGTGTGAAACAGAAAGGGGAGCACTCAGTGTTGTGTAAAATACCCCTCACACACCAACAGGCCCCTTGGTGTCATGCTTCATCATCGGGGTCTTCGCACCCCGCTAGAGGGATGCGGCACGCTGCGACCTACGACTACGCGGGAGCGTTGACAAATTTAGACTATGTGTGGTGTGTGTTGAGTGTGAGTGAAAAGAGGATTAAATGTGAGTGGGAGATGTGGTGAGAAAATTAAAAAGTACCTGGCTAGTGGGTAAAATGAAAAAAACTTTATTTCGTACCCCTAGCTGGTGCTATTAAAAGGTGTGCAAAGAAAACGAGGTTTTTTGTCTTAATTAGGGACAGAACCTCTGGTGTGCGTCGACATGTTTCGGTACGTGTGTACCTTCTTCAGGACGGGGCACAACTTCCCAACCCTACTCACGTTTTTCTAAAGAAAGGGGGCGATTATTTTACTAAAAAAGTGAAATCACTCATTTAAAGTTGGCTACAATGTGCCTACAGCGGTTCTCTGGATCATGTATTTACATGTCCTGAAAAAAAGAAAAAACCATTAGGTTTGGTTACCATATGGTATTGGCTCAGACAGGTGCAGTCACCTGGAGCCCCAAACAGTTAAACAACCTGTAAAGGAAAAGACATACTAAACACACAACACATAAGACACAATTAGGTTTTTTGTACTTATTGTTTTTTTGGACATACTCGTGGTCTTTGATGTCTACTGCATCATGAGCAAGTCCTGAGCATCAAGGTAGGTAGGTGGATCCACAATCTATAAGGATAGAGAGGTGGACTCAGTGCTGTTGCTTTTATTCACTTCTTACCTCCTCCATACACCTAGAGAGGCTGGATTCTGTTGAAAAAGAATACTCACGAAATCCGCCTATATTGGCCTCCTTCTACCACCCTGTGCTGCTCCGCCGTGAATGAAATGCGGACGAGTTCGGTGGTATATAAAGGGAGACAGGATGTGTTCCAATTGGTTAATTGTCGGAAATACCAGGGACCATGTATGAAGAATCCTTATTTTTCGCCTCTGTACATGTGATCTAATCACATGTGGTATGTCACCCTTTGTTATTTGTTCATTGCCGGAATGTCCATATATGGTCTTTCCGCTCAATAGCCACTCACGGACTGTTGTTATGTCTAGCGCTAAATTGAGGACAAAATGGGCGCGGCTGTGTGTCATGCGTGCATGCGCATGAGTTGTTTCCCACTTGTGTCTTTGCGCATGCGCGATAGTCGGTTGAAGGTGGCGCATGTGCAAAGATGCCCAATTGAAAACCTATATCTCACCGGAGGAACGGAAAACCAGACTCGATGAACTAAATCAACAGATGACGGATTTCGAGTTTAATCTGAAACAAAGCAAAACCAATAAATTGACAAAAGATGTGGCTAAGTTTACTCCAGAGAGTGCATATCCGTACACTAAAGTAGATTATGTCTCAAAAAACAGCTACAGCGACGCAGACAGCGATACTTCAGATACTGGTTCATCAGGTTCCAACTCGAGTGGAAACAAGGGAAACAGACAACGGAGGGGTGGATGGAGACAAAGGCGCCAACAATTCCCTAGACAAAGAGGATGGCGAGGTTTCCAACCAACAAACCATTTCCAACCATTTATGGGTCCACCGCAATTCAACCCCTTCCAGTTCGGACCAATGTGGAACCAGGAATACAGTGATGGTTTCTATGGACAACAACAACCCTATGGAGGTCAACAGCAGCCTTTTTTAGGGGCACGCCAGAACACACGCGGGAAGAACCGGAAAGGGAACAACGTAGTGTGGGAAGATCAGGAACAGCCCAACGCCCGAACAACTCGGAGCATGACGGGGTCACTTCCAAACCAACCGTCCACCAGCAAGAAAGGGACTTAGTGGTGAACCTCACACCCATCACTTTAACAATAACGCAGAAAAACATCCTAATTAAAGGACTGGGATATGTTCCCACCCAGAAACCGGATGTTTTTAAACTTAATGTGGAGTTACAAGACTTCTTCAGGAAACTAAAACTGCAGGCCTTTTTTAAGGATAAACCTGCACCTGAAGAAAAGACAGATACAGGTCTGAGACTAAAATCAACTTTCACCCCTCCAGATGCAGGCATCCCGGTGGAGATCCTAACCTTTGAGAAAGCGGTGGTCACAGAGGTCAACAAACTGAACACCCAAGGAAGAAATGTCTTCTACAACACAAGTGGAGAGGAACAGAGAGCCCTTCGAGAATTGACAGCCAACAGTGAACTCGTCATAAAACCAGCAGACAAAGGGGGAGCAATAGTATTACAAACCCTTGAGGCATATGATAAGGAATGCCTACGCCTTCTGTCTGACCAACGGAACTATAAAGAATTGGAGAATGACCCAACAGAAAGACTTCGGACACGAATCGGTGGCATGGTAGAGGAAGGACTAGCCCATGACTGGATCAGCAAGAAGGAAGCTGATTTCCTACAACAACCCACCCCAAAGATACCATACTTTTATTGTATCCCCAAGATACATAAGAACATTGACAACCCACCAGGAAGACCAATTGTGTCTGGTATTGGGTCTATCCTGGAACCTTTATCAAAATTCTCTGATGCTTTCCTCAGACCGATGGTACAAGCTACAAATACATACTTGAAGGATACTAAGACAGTCCTACAACTCTTGGAAGACCAAACTTTTGACCCAACCATGCAGCTTCTAGTAAGCCTCGACGTGGAAAGTTTATATACAAGCTTGCCCCACGAAGAGACACTGGAGATAATTGAAGAGGTACTCTTCAGCCGACCGTGGAAGTATCAAACACCAAGAAACCTGGTCCTAGAGTGTATCAGCATGGCTCTGAAAGACAACTTTTTTCAGTACAAGGAGACACTATACCTGCAAACCCATGGGACAAGCATGGGAAGCACTTTTGCTCCGAGCCTGGCAGGACTATACGTCCACCATCTAGAGGAACAGAAGATCCTACATGAAAGTAATCCTTACCGTTCCCAGATTGGCATCTGGAAACGGTATATTGATGACATTTTTATCATTTGGAACGGTGATGTCAACAGTGCCGAGAATTTTGTGACCTGGCTAAATAACCAGAACGAATATCTAAAATTCACCAGCACCGTTTCAAACACATCGATGGTCTTCTTGGATTTGAACATTTACAGTGAGGATGGAAGGCTAAAAAGCAACACCCACTTTAAGCCCACCTCCAGAAATTGTCTATTACGCTACGACAGCTTTCACCCAAGGCACCTGAGGGAAAACCTGCCGTACGGACAGTTTCTGAGATTACGGAGGAACTGCACAGAATTGAGTGAATTCAATCGACAGGCAAAAGACCTAAAAACTAAACTTATGGAAAGGCAGTACCCCACAAGGACCATCGAAAAAGCGATGAAACGCGCTAAAAACAATCATAGGGAGGCACTCATAGAAGAAAATCCCAAAGAAAAGGAAATAAACAGGAGACCTATCTGTGTGACAACCTACTCCACCATATCGAACCAGGTATCAAAGGTTATCGAAAAACATTGGGGTATACTGAACTGTGGAGACCTTAATTTTGAGAAACCGATGCATGCACATCGGAGGGGCAAAAACATAAAAGACATCGTGGTCCACACTAGACCACGGGAAAACCAGACTGCGAGACAAAATTTGACCAGTATACAGGGCCACTTCCCATGTGGTGATTGCAGCTGCTGCCACCAAACTCAGAAAAGCAAGAACCTCACCTTCAGGAATGGCACGATATGGGAACAACGCCATTTCTCGAACTGCAATACGAAAAATGTGGTTTACTTAATAAACTGCCCATGCGGACTGGAATATGTAGGCATGACCACCCGACCCGTCAAAATAAGGATAGGTGAACATAAATCAAACATACGCTGTAAAAAGACAACAACTAAGATGGCATCGCATTTTCTGTCACAACAGCACTGCATCAACGATCTCCGCTGGACTGTCATTGAACGTCTACCTTCAGAAACAGGCCTGTTCCAAAAGGAACAACGTTGGGTGTTCCGCCTGGGAACCCACATCACGGGATTAAACGATGACATACCGTGGAGCCAATTCACTTGATTACCACTTGATCATATGGCTGGAATCTGTCCACAAAAAAACCCCCATACACCGTTTGGCAAAAGAGTAAATGGTACCAACAAAAGACCAGCGCTACGAAAAAGACATCTTTGCACATGCGCCACCTTCAACCGACTATCGCGCATGCGCAAAGACACAAGTGGGAAACAACTCATGCGCATGCACGCATGACACACAGCCGCGCCCATTTTGTCCTCTATTTAGCGCTAGACATAACAACAGTCCGTGAGTGGCTATTGAGCGGAAAGACCATATATGGACATTCCGGCAATGAACAAATAACAAAGGGTGACATACCACATGTGATTAGATCACATGTACAGAGGCGAAAAATAAGGATTCTTCATACATGGTCCCTGGTATTTCCGACAATTAACCAATTGGAACACATCCTGTCTCCCTTTATATACCACCGAACTCGTCCGCTTTCATTCACGGCGGAGCAGCACAGGGTGGTAGAAGGAGGCCAATATAGGCGGATTTCGTGAGTATTCTTTTTCAACAGAATCCAGCCTCTCTAGGTGTATGGAGGAGGCAAGAAGTGAATAAAAGCAACAGCACTGAGTCCACCTCTCTATCCTTATAGATTGTGGATCCACCTACCTACCTTGATGCTCAGGACTTGCTCATGATGCAGTAGACATCAAAGACCACGAGTATGTCCAAAAAAACAATAAGTACAAAAAACCTAATTGTGTCTTATGTGTTGTGTGTTTAGTATGTCTTTTCCTTTACAGGTTGTTTAACTGTTTGGGGCTCCAGGTGACTGCACCTGTCTGAGCCAATACCATATGGTAACCAAACCTAATGGTTTTTTCTTTTTTTCAGGACATGTAAATACATGATCCAGAGAACCGCTGTAGGCACATTGTAGCCAACTTTAAATGAGTGATTTCACTTTTTTAGTAAAATAATCGCCCCCTTTCTTTAGAAAAACGTGAGTAGGGTTGGGAAGTTGTGCCCCGTCCTGAAGAAGGTACACACGTACCGAAACATGTCGACGCACACCAGAAGTTCTGTCCCTAATTAAGACAAAAAACCTCGTTTTCTTTGCACACCTTTTAATAGCACCAGCTAGGGGTACGAAATAAAGTTTTTTTCATTTTACCCACTAGCCAGGTACTTTTTAATTTTCTCACCACATCTCCCACTCACATATAATCCTCTTTTCACTCACACTCAACACACACCACACATAGTCTAAATTTGTCAACGCTCCCGCGTAGTCGTAGGTCGCAGCGTGCCGCATCCCTCTAGCGGGGTGCGAAGACCCCGATGATGAAGCATGACACCAAGGGGCCTGTTGGTGTGTGAGGGGTATTTTACACAACACTGAGTGCTCCCCTTTCTGTTTCACACTGGTAGTAGGATTCTTCTTGTTTATTTATCAGTGCCCGTGGAGTAGGAATCCTACTTTGTACTCTACCTCCCTCCTTTGTTAAATAAAGGTTTGTATTACCAGGTTGAAATGGCGGTTTAAAACTGCACAAACAGGCTGCAAGGGCAAGCCTGAGACATGTTTAAAAGGGCTACTGAAGAGGGTGGTGCAATCAATGCTGCAGGTCCACTATTAGTATTTAATTTACAGGCCCACTTCACTAGGGACTTACAAGTAATGATAATTGGGTAAAAGCCAATTCCATCATGTTTTGGGGAAAGAGTACAACTTTTAGTGCTGGTTAGCCTTTGTAACGTGCACAGAGTACTAAGGCCAGCAAAAATGAGATCAGAACAAATAGGAGGGGTGAAGGCAAAGGTTTTGTTGGAAGGCCATCTGAAGGCTGACAGGTCTTACAGAGGATCATTGTACATCTCTACTTGGTACCTGTTGGGTCCCATCAAGCCGATACGGCTGGGATGGCTATGAGATACAAGCCTGTAACATTCGCAAGGGGTGTTTACAGCTTCTGCTTGCTCAATCTGGTCTTTTAAGAAGTCAAAGATTTCACACACACATTTAACGTGTCTGCAACCAGCTTGAAATTCAGTTTTCTCATTATTTTAAAAATAGCAGTCCTCACATCGTATGAATTCATATGCAACAATTAAAATCTACAAAACATTTCCGGTCATATAAATACATTTATAAATAAATGATTGCTGAACTACTAAAGTATCATAAAACAAATGTCATATGGTGTACATGTGCAAACAATACTGAATGGAACATGCTTGTATAAATGAACATTGTGCACTCAAGTAAATTAATATAATCAAATATATGAAATTCAGTGAAGTACATAAACTGAAAATGTGACGTTTGAGTTACCTAGTCCTCTATAAACATTTTTCTTCTTTGCTTAGGGAAGGTGTTCCCTCTTCCACCAAAGTTTAGGGCTTGAAGGTGCAAAGAGACTGTATTCTGGAAGCCCTTTATTAGTAACATGGAAACTTGCGTGCCTCCATGGTATGCTTCATACCAGTACTAGAAGATACCACCATGAACACATGCAGTGGTTTGTGGGTTCGGGAGTAGCTACTACATCTCCTACATTCCTTCTGCCTCCTAACCATATGTGTGGATTATGTAAGAAAGACAACACTTGCCAATTCTGGATAATTAGCTACTCCATTTCCTGTTCTCTACTGTTTCCTTAGGCATGAGATCCTCAGAGCACTAGGAGCTGTTAAAATAAGTCTAGATTGATGGATTGGGCAGTTGATGTTGGTCTAAACTGAGGAAAGCCATTCACATGCCCTGACTAAGAAAACGTACATTCCCATGCCCTGACAAAGAAAACGTACTGGGAAAAAGGAATGGGCAGCCAAAAGCATTTGCAATGCATTAGGTCCCACATTTCCGAGCGTTTAAGCTACTAGAATTGTAAATGACAATGCCGTTTATTTATCTGTTTTGATGATTAACACATAAATAAAAAACCTTGCCATGTATGCCAATGGATCACTGACATAATATAGAATGACAAAATATAGACTTACCAAAATATAGTCACCAAAATATAGAATGCCAAAATATCGAATTCCTATCTACAAACAGGTAAGTACAAAAATATCGAATCCAAAATATAGTCTGTAAAAAATATAGTCAGTCAAAATTTCGATTTTTTTTAAATGTCTTAAAAGTAATTTAAAATTAATGAAATAATAAATATAATTAACTAAAACATACTTAAAAATACTCAAATAACCTTAAAATTAAGATATAATTAATTTAAGTTATTAATGAAAAATTTACAATATTTTACCGTAGGATAGCAGGAGGGTAACATTTAATATTACCACTCCAGTGAGTGCAACAGTAGGGAAAGCGTTGGATAGCGTAGGGGTAAAAAATACTATTCCCACTCCGGTAAGTGCAACAGTAGGAAAACGTTGGATAGCGTAAGGGTAAAAACTACTATTCCCACTCCAGAGAGTGCAACAGTAGGGAAAGCGTTGGATAGCGGGAGGGTAAAAAATACTATTCCCACTCCAGTGAGTGCAACAGTAGGGAAAGCGTTGGATAGCGTAGGGGTAAAAAATACTATTCCCACTCCAGAGAGAGCAACAGTAGGGAAGGCGTTGGATAGCATAGGGGTAAAAATTACTATTCCCACTCCAGAGAGTGCAACAGTAGGGAAAGCGTTGGATAGCATAAGGGTTAAAATTACTATTCCCACTCCAGAGAGTGCAACAGTAGGGAAAGCGTTGGATAGCGGGAGGGTAAAAATTACTATTCCAAATCCAGAGCGTGCAACAGTAGGGAAAGCGTTGGATAGCGTAGGGGTAAGAATTACTATTCCCACTCCAGAGAGTGCAACAGTAGGGAAAGCGTTGGATATTGGAAGGGTATAAATTACTATTTCCACTCAAGAGAGTACAACAGTAGGGAAAGCATTGGATAGCGTAGGGTAAAAATTACTATTCCCACTCCAGAGAGTGCAACAGTAGGAAAAGCGTTGGATAGCGTAGGGGTAAAAAATACTATTCCCACTCCAGAGAGTGCAACAGTAGGGAAAGCGTTGGATAGCGGGAGTGTGAAAAATACTATTCCCACTCCAGATAGTGCAACAGTAGGGAAACCTTTGGATAGCGTAGGGGTAAAAATTACTATTCCCACTCCAGAGAGTGCAACAGTAGGGAAAGCGTTGGATAGCGTAGGGGTAAAAAATACTATTCCCACTCCAGAGAGTGCAACAGTAGGGAAAGCGTTGGATAGCGGGAGGGTGAAAATTACGATTCCCACTCCAGTGAGTTTAACAGTAGGGAAAGTAATGATTTAATATATTATTAAAAATAAATTAAATATCAATACCAATAAAACATTAATTGAAAATAATAACCAATTTAATATTATGTCATAATTAATTAGAAATACAACTACATATTAGTTATTAAAAATTAATAACCTATTCATAATTATTCAACAACGAATTAATTTTAAATAACAAAAACTAATTAATAATACAAATTAATACCAATTAAAAATTAACAGTAAATTAATTATTAATACATAAAAAGTATTTGTAATATGTAATTAATTACAATTACATTACTTCCCACCCTATTCCCCTATAAACCCACAACCCGCTACAGAATTAAATTACGCAAAAATTAAATAACATAAAATTCATTACTTAAAATACATTAAACATACATTACAAAAATTAATATACACTTTTCACACATATACTAACATACAAAACACTTTAAAAAAATTGATATTATTAAAAAATCGATATATTTAATGCCTATATTGTATATTTCGATATTTTGACTTCTATATTTTGAAAATCGATATTACTTACCTTAAATTCGATATTTTTAACCACTATATTGTGTCCATTCGATATTTTGTCCATTCTATATTTTTACTTCGATATTATGTCCATTCTATATTTTGGAATAGATATTATGACTGTTTACCGTATGCCAATAGCTCAAACTCTAGTAAATACGAGACCTATTCCATTTCAAAGAAGCGCAGCCTTTGTCCAAGGCTGCTTGGAAAGTGAAAGCACGCATTGCGCTCTGAATGTTGCAGGAAAGCATGTAGTGCCTGCAGTAGGAGAAACACATTAAAAAAATAGTGCGTACAGACTAAATAAGACATACTGTGTAAAAACAGAAGTAAAAGGGCCAGTCCTCATGGGAGATTACAAATGAAGACCAAGGCACTACTAAGGATAGACTAACACGCCTATTAAAGAATCAGAAGCCAGCATTTATGAAGGGCAATGACACAAGCCAATGAAAAATATGGGTGGATAGAGGGCGATGCTTGAAGTCCATACTCGAATACAGCATGCCTTGCAGAGCAGCGCATGCGCTGCCCAGGCTCGACCTTAAAAGGAATGGGCTACCAAAATACCTAGGCCACAAGCATGTCTGGCCTTGCCTATGGTGAGCAGTCATGACAGAGTGAGCACCCACCAAGGACCTGGTAGATGACATTGGTGTCTCCAAATCAACCCAATGGGTTGGTGGTCAATCATAGGTAACCTAACATGTCAGCCCACTTACTACCTACTGGAGTCCAAGGTACCATGATGCAAACAGGCCAGGGCCATTCCTCTCTTCCGACTGATAGTGGAACAGGGTGTCCCTTGGCATCTGCCACCAGTTACTCAGCATAGCCCGACTGCCCTTCTCTTTGGTTACGCCTGGATCATGTTCCAATCTGTGGCATCACCTCTCTCACATTGCGGCTTCCATGGATGCATAACCAAGGAGGTGCTATGCGAAATCCTACTCAGTTGCTTCATGTTAGCATTCTTCCTGAATTTCGACTATCATCTCTCAGAACGCCCTTGCTCTGGCCCACTTGCAGCCATGCCAACATCCTTAATAAAAGCATAAGAGTAGCAGTTACAAACCAGGGGCCATGTAAACCATTTACTCACTCTCCCAAAAATGCTGTTCACTTCTATGACCTGTTTATGGCGCTTGTGGGGGCACTCGGAGCATGGAACATACCAGTTTCAATGTATACAATACCACGCGACCTCTAAGAATCAGACGGCACACCCACTTATCATTATTCGATTTTAGCTTACATTCTATATTAAAACCACTTAAATCCATCTCAATCCTTCACTGATGAATATTGCCTTTACCTCACAGTGCCAATATTTAATTGAAACATGGCTGATCAACAACACATGGCAACCCGCTTCCAAATCCACACCAAATAAAATGACAACCTCTTTGATTAAGCTGAAGAATAACTGCATGTTACAGTGTGTTGCCATTTTGGCAAAGATGACTGCTAAATTGCAATTGTTTAATGACACACAATGAGCTGAAATATTTAGGCATTCACAGTATCAGAATGCGTTTCAAGCTACACAAATGTGAACCTAATTACAGGAAGCGATTTGCAGATGGTGAAGAGGAATTCCTATTGCCCGCGTTCACACAGCCACTGAAAAGGAGACGTGATCAGTTCGCCATGATTAATGAACAAAAGGAAGTCATTTGCATACCACATCACATGCCAGTCCTGAGAATTTAAAGTCACATCTGTGAAAGCTCTACTCATAACCCAACATTAAATTGTGTTTACCACTTTTGCTCCCCAGGTGTGACTGCTATTTACAGCCAGTTAAAGCGGGGCGACGTGAGTCTGTCTAGCCATTTGACAGCTGAGTAGGGCATGCTTTGTTTGCATTTTTGGTGAGCAGATAAAACCTCAGATTATTTATAGTTTCCTGGACAGTCTAGACTAGCTATTGAAGCTGACTTCTTGAGGTATAACCGTTTATCGAGTGCAGCTTTGGCTTCCCAATGCCCCTTGTGATGGGCGGCTACTCTCCACACCACATTAAGCCTGTGCAACATGATTGTTTTCGGGATTTAGTCATAAATTATGCCTTTTTACCTTTATAAGGCCCCACACATGCAACGCAAGTGATCTGAAATGTACCATGCCCTTTAATTTATATATGAATAGAATACATTTTGTGTTCTGACATCCTATCACAACTGCTCTCTTTCATTGCTGTTTCAAGACTCTTTACAAACATCCATGGCTTCCAGTGAGGGACTTTTACGCAAGTGTGACTCAATGATCCCATGCTAATTTTACTTATTAATAGTAAATTTGCATTTTTTCCGCATGTATCTTTCACTATAATATCACAGTAAATCGTTTAAAAATTAAAGGCTGATATTCTTCAGAGAGAACTCTATCTATCTCGGATTATGTTTCAGCACATGAGTTTTTGTTCGACATCTGAAGGTAACCCATGTTAGTCAAGTTTTGTAAGTAAATGCAGGGCCATAATGGAATACAAAGCAAAAGCAGTGCAAAAGATTTCATGAGCAATGGGTTTTTACGTTTGGAAACCCTCTAATTTTGTAAATCAATGCTAAAACCCTTTTTTAAATGCTCTAAACTCATTAAGCGATTCAGAAAAGGATCTCTGACCCGCTAAATGAGTTTAGAAATTATTTCAGAATGGCCATTTGGAAGTAGTGGGTTTTGGGTGAACCTTCCAAATAGCAATTCTTACCCTAATGTATCAATGTTTTGTGATCGTAATCTGCCCGCTAAACTCCCAATTTGGAGTTATAACTGATTTGCAAAGGGGAAGGGTCCTCTTTGGACCACTTCACCTTTGTGAATCTTGAACATAACTCCAGGCTGAGTTGGCGGTGGTCGACAGGACCACTGCTAACTTTGCTTGAAACTTTTTTGGGGACAAAAGAGCTTTTAAGCACAGTCTTGTTTCCTTTAAAGAAATTGGCAGAATTTGTTTTAACTGTTTTCTTTATTTGGGCACAGTCACAGATAAGGTGGTCTGCTATCTCTTGCAGGCCACCATCCCTGTTATTGTGGTCAATCGCAGTAGGGTTGCAAATTATGACCAGCCTAATGAATATTTATTAGGCAGATTGTTCTGAGACTTCCTGTGATTCCGTTTTTTGTGAACCTACCTATTAGTACATAGGTCGGTTCACAAAAATCTATTCCATTTACCAAAAGTAGGTGTGCAATTTGCGACCACTTTTTGCAAATGGAATAATAGTACATTAGGTACTGAATACGCTATTTATAACTGGCATATTTAGGTTGATAACTCTAGCCAGATGTTCTATATGCTGGTTGCAAAATACTCGTTACATTTGACCAGTATACTTGTAACCAGTAAAGAATTATTAAAATTTTACTTCATGAATATTAATGACTTGTGTTGCAAATTGCGCCTCACTATGATGAATCCATTGCAGAGAAGGTGCCCTGCTTGGCTAGCAGACCACAAGCTCTGTGATTGCTTTTTAATAAAGCACACTGTTTTAAAAAATGCAAGCCATTTTCCTTGAAGAAAATGGCACTATGTTTTAAAAGAAATGTTAATTTCTTTTTATTTGTTCTAGAGTTTGTAGTGATCCCCTGGACCACTGCCTATCCTTTAACCCCTTCCATGCTGATGACGGCCGGGAGCCGTCATGGCACACAGTGCTCGTGTGCTGATGACGGCACCCAGCCGTCATGACCATGCCCGCGATCGGAATGTGCTGCACAGGAGCGGAATTCCGGCCACGGGCAAGGGGTTAACAAACTTTTTTTCATTCGCAAAAAGGATGGGGGTCTTAGTGAACCCCTACCCGTGTGTAAATGCATTACCACCTTATTTGAGATGTCTGTAAAATATCAATGTTTTGCTACCAAAGTCCTGTCGGCAAACATTGATAAATAAGATACTGATTTAGTATTCGAAAGGAATGTCTACAACACTCCCTTTCCAGATACCAAATCGGAATCCATTCTTAATGCCATACTAGAAGTCAGAAAAACATTTCTAACTCACACGGGGTAGTACACAAGAAAAAGCATTTTAACAGTTGCAAATTTCAGAGTGGAGCAATTGCTTAGTATATCTGGCCCTCTGGTTTGGCCACTGGGCTATTTGGTTCCATTAAAAAAAACAAGAGTGATTATACTAGATGTAAAAATATCCATTCAATACAAATAAACATTTGGCACCATTAACCAGTTCCAACATGCAGCTGAATCCAACTGAAAATGTCTTGTCAGCAGTAAATTACGTTTCTAAGAACTCTTATATTACGGAACACATTAGAATCCATTTCTTACTGGTCTACTGGAATTTTCACCAAAACCAATAGTTCACAGTAAACTCAGTGAGGCCTGCTAACTAGCAGCTGAGGCTTGCGCAGGTAAGAGCGGTGGAGGGGTTTCGACAGACAACCACAAGGGAAAAATATTTATTTGTTTAATTTTTCCTCATCGTCACCTGTCGTAATCCACCCCCAACCGGCCCCTCCACCCCCTCGCTCTATCCTGCATGAGCCGCGGCTGCTAACTAGACCAGTGTTCTCACCTCTTGCAAACTATATGCTGAATTGACTACACCCAATGTCATATGCTGGCTTACTTCAAAGCCCCTTGTATCTGGTACCAAGGGTACGGAGGGCATGTAAGGTAGAGTCCCCCACTACCCCCCCAAGGGCTGGAGCACTGGTTATGCCACCATGTAACAGATATTAAAAGTGTAAAAATAACAAAATTAAACTGGTTAAAAGTGGCATGCACATTTTCAAAAATGTACGTAAAAAACGACCCATTGCAAAAAAGTTAAAGAAAAAAAATATATATTACATTAAGGCAGAAATTAAAGGAATATTTAGCCTACCAGGTCTGGCTCTGACGTTGACTACTACTTAGGTGGATAAACACATGTGCAAGAACAAAATGCCATCACTTACGGTGAAGCCAGCCAGTGGCTGATCTGCTGCCTGTGATGTATGTTATGTTATGTTGCGCTACTGTGTATTTTTGCACAGCACACATACACCAGATAGGTTTCTTGACGCTTGGGTACCAGGGATGCGTAACGCTATCCGAGGGTTAGTGATATGCTTGTTTAAAGAACCAGGTTATATGGGTTGCCTGAATCTCACATAGATGGGTGCGGATCTAATGTCAAGGGGAAAAGAGTTCCATGCGCGGGGGACAATCACAGAGAATCTAGCACCGCACAACATTTTTCTTTGGAATTTTGGGATAGTCAGGACATTCAAGTGGGTGGACGTTAGGTTTCGACTAGGGGTGTAATTCTTGAAGATATAAAGGCTAGGATTTTGCCATGAAGGGATTTAAAAATAATACATCCGGTTTTGAAGACGGCCCTCTGAGCTACTAGGCGGCAATGTAGCTTTATGGTCAGTGGGTTAATATGGTAGTATCTGGGTTGTTGAAAAACAAGCTTGGCTGCCTGGTTCTGTGGTATTTCTAGTCTGTGGTTGAGGCCTATTGGAAAACCCAGGTAGAGAGAGTTTGCGTAGTCTATCCGAGAGATGACTAAGGCAATGATGACTTGGATGATGACTTCAAAGGTAAAATATTCTATCTTTTAAGGAGCTGAGATGCTGAGCGACATGGGCCTCTAATACCTTTGCTAGATAGGAGAGTAGAGATGGGCCAGTAGATTTCAGGAACAAAGGGTCTTCCCCAGACTTCTTTTGAAGCAGGATCACTACAGCCTCTTTGAAGGTGTCATGAACATTGACTTGACTCAAGGACAGGTTGAGGAAGGAGATGGCTGGGTCGGGGAAGAGAGAAAATATTGGTTTTTGGATCCTGGGAGGACAGCTGTCTTTTGGGGGTCCCGATTTGACTTTGACCAGCAGATCCGCAAGGCGATCCTTGCTGATGGAGGGAGGGACCAAGAGTGTGGCGTGATTTCTATCTTTTGATAGGGTTACATTGAGAAGTGAGATTGGGGGGATGCTATCTTTTATCACCTTAATTTTGTCAGTTAAGAAGAAATTCAGGGTGTCAAATACGTTTTGAGTAGGAATGATAGGTAAGATTACTCTCGGAGTTAGATCATTCTGGGAAAATTCCACAAATCTCCTTTCTTTTATTCACAGAATCACAAATTTTGTTTGAGAAAAAGAAAGATTTGGCTTGCATGATTGATTTTTATACGCTTTTAGGCATTGGGTGTGGATTTCTTTTTTTTAAAGGTGAGTAATTGATCCGCCATATTCGTTCTGCTCGGCAGAGTTCACGTTTGACTGATTTTAACTCCTCAGAATAGCATATAGAGTCCTTCTGGTGTTGACCTTGTTTGGCTTTGCGAAACGGAGCCTGCATGTTGCTGGCTACTGTTAGCCAGTCAGATATTGCCTCCTCATATTTAGCTAAACTCATAGGAGGGTTAGTTAAGGAGGGTGCCAACGAATCACAGAATGCGTTGAGGTCTATTTGGTTCCAATTGCTGGAAAAAAGTCCGGAGCATGGGGGTTGGGGGGATTCAGTAGGTTCAAGCCAGTCAAAGAGAATTTAATTGAGTGGCGGTCCGACCACACACAAGGAGAGACAGTGAGAATAGAATTACTTACTTTTGTGTACCAGACCTAGTTTAATGTGTGACCTTTTACATGTGTAGATATTAATACATGTTGTTCGAAGTTTAGGCTGCTCAGTGTGTCAGTCAGATCAGTATATGTTTGTCCACCAATATCCTTGTTCGCCTAATAGTTGAAGTCTCCAATGAGCAGTATTTTATTGTGGTCGATACCAAGCAGAGAAATGGAATCCGCTAGAAGTTGAATCAACTGTTCCATCTGACCTAGGGGCCTGTACAGGAGGGCGCATATCAAGGGGGAAGTTGACGACTCTAGTTTGATTAGTATGCTGTCGACCGTTGGGACATTTATAGAGATATGTCTAAAGAAGGTAAGATGTTTCTTGATAGCCACTGCTACCCCTCCTCCTTTTTTATCTGCGGGTCTTTTAGTAAGTAGTAGCTTTCTGGAAGAGCTGCTAAAATGTCTGGATTGGATTCATCTGTGAACCAAGTTTTGGTTAAGAGTAACATATGTGGATTCGGAATATCTTAAGTTGGTGCTTGACCAGTGAACTGGTGTTGAGATAAGTGACCGTGAGCTTATTACTGTTACATTTATTGGCCGCGTGGGTGGGTGGTTGTATGCAGTGATGGGTGAAAGTAAAACGGGAATTATACTTGCACAGACCAATGGGTGGAGAGAGCTGATCAAATGCCCCTCCATGTACATATATCTCTGTATTTTATCATAATTTCTTCGGAAAACATGAGGCTGGTGAGGGGCTAAAGCTGTTTCTATGCCATACCTAAAAGCATGGAGGTTTAAATACAACATGTCATACTTAAACTCCTGATATTATCTACTTACGTCAACAGTATGGTTGCAACAAATGATGGGTCACATGTATGAAGCCTTTTTGAGGTCACAATCGGGCCGATTCACAGAATTGGCCCGGTTGCGAGCGAAAACAAGGCTTTTCACATGTATGAAACCCAAATTGTTATTTAGTAACCTGTTACCGAATCGCAATTTGAGTTTTCGATTTGGCATTGGGATGGGGCCTGTTTGGTGCATCCCTTCCTAATACTGAATCGCATCGGTATTTATGAATGTTTTCCAACCAAAATTCAGTCTCAAAACATTCCAGTTTTACCACCTACTTCAAGTAGGTGGTAACCAATTCGCAAATAGGAAGTGGTCCCGAGGGGACCACTTCCCCTCTGTGAATGTTTGTAAAACCATTTTTTAAGAGCAGGCAGTGTCCCACGTACCACTTCCTGCTCCTAAAAACTTAAAGGAAAACTTATAAATTTTCTCTTTTTGTAAAGCAACCCGTTTTCCTTTAGCCTCTTAAACCGCTCCTGCAAGACAGGGGCCATTGGTTTCCACCTTTGGCTGTTCCCAGAAGGCTTTGTGTCCAGGGCCGGACTGGGAACCACACCCGGCCCTGGCAAAGTGCTTGGCCGGCCCCCCCTCCCCACTCAGAGGGGTGGAGGTGCAGCCGAGCTCTTTGCCAGGGCCGGGTTTCGGCTGATTTTGGTACAGCTATGCTGCAACAACGGCCCTGTAACAAAAACGCCCCCCAGGGGCCCAAAACCGCCCCTCCCCCCGTGCTGCGTACCGGGGTATTGCCCGGTGCCCACCATGGCCAGTCCGGCCCTGCTTGTGTCCTGGCCCTTTTCTTAGCATTCCTTGCTCCAAGGCTCTCGGTGTGCAGTCGGCTCTGGACTCAAGTCTTTGAATACCACCACTTTACCCATCATTATTGAATTATACGGAAATGTCCTGGCACCTTCAGAAAAAAGTCTATTTTTAAATGTAATTAAATCTGTGATGCACAGAAATTGCAGGTAGTCGTGGAGATTTTTTTGGATGTGCCCTAGCTGCTTCACAGTAATGTTTTTTTTTTGTTATGCAGGTAATGTTCCCGAAAGGTGTCACTAGCACTGCCAGTTCCTTCCATTCAGCCACAAAAGACGGAATCATGAAAATCATTTAAAACTGGTTCACACCAGCAACCTTTTGTGCGCTATTAACTGCTAAGATCTAGGCACAAAACATTATCCGCAAGAGAAAGGGTTTAGCGAACCTTAGAAATCGGATTTGATTTATGCCAGAAAATCTGCCTTTTCACTGCTGGAGATTTCTATGGAAGAAAGCCGCCGTCTTTTACCGAAGGGTTGCCAAGGCAACAGCCCATAGCATAGCATCTGAAAACAATTTGGTTGTTAATGAGAAATGGTTCCCCCATCGGTGGGAAAGTGTGGGTTGGAAGAAAGGGCTTCACAGTTTGGCAGCCAGTCCATGAAGGCGTTTCATTGAGTGCGCTCGCAGTCCGGCTTATGAAATGTCTCCCTGGATCACACGTTGTGGCTTTCTCTTCAGTTTGCCAGTTCCGGTTTGAGCGCTCACTCTCTCTCTCTTTGTAAAAGGAAAGTAGGCGGCAGAAAAGGGGAAGAAGAGAAGGATGAATTTTCTTGCCTTGTAAGACTCTTTATTAAGCTGAAGTCTTTGTTTTATTAAATGGGGATTAAGTTTAACTCTATAAACAAGTAACGTGTGATCTGAATTTGGTATTTCACATATTAAATATGTATTAAATCCTACCAGTATTATATGTCACACATGTTCACTTTGAATGTTAAAATCGATTTAAAGAACACCAGAATAATTACTTAGTTTAATATATGAAGCAATAGATCAAGTGACAGGAAAGAACACGTATAATCATAAGAATTTGCCAGGGTCCGTGTAACTTTTTTTTCCAAGATCTAGGAAACAGATTAGTTAGCACGCAGGAAACGTGAATAGCAAATACGATTGGGGGCACGCAGAGGGCGAGTGGATCTATTAATGGCCAGAATTTTTGTAGATTGGTTCAAGGCATTCCTCCCCTTATTCACGTTTCCACACTCAACTTTCCAACCTTTCTGACTCTTTTAAAGCTTTTGCTGTTATTTACACAAGGTGTACATTTTGGGAACTTGAAAAAGCAGAAACAAACTTCTCATTAATTAAACCTTTGCACTACCTGAAGTCCAAGAAGCGGACCAGTTGATGTGCAGTCCAGTACTCAGACAGGATTTTGAAAATGGGATAAACTGAAACCCCATTTAAAGGTAAAGCAAAATCGACATGTTTGTGGTCATGCTACAAACGGCTGCAGTTGTTCGGCATAGAGAGTGCTGCCAACAGTACTACATAAAGTGAGCTTGAATCTGCCCTTGTGTAATTGGATAGCTTTCTGTCTCAGTTTTCTGCTCTTTACTTGGTAGTTTTCCTCCCTAATCTTGGGGTTGTCTTGCTCCTGGAGAATTTCTTCTTTACCCTTGCTTTTGATTGGAGAAGGTGTATCCTTTCAATGACATCATCATGAACAGGGAACATTCGAGGATTTTGGGGACCCTGGGCAGTAAGGGAATGCGGCAGGTTCCTCTAATTTGTATACAACCTGACACACTCAGGTCTATTTGCATCTTTTAAGTGGAACCTGCTCCTAAAATAGCTATGTGCAGACCTCTCCTGAGCTTTAGCCACTCCCTCCCAGCCACCTACAAGTCCCTCATAGCAGCTCACCAAGGGCTGAATGTGTGAGAGTTGCTTGTCATCAGAAAGGATTAAAACTGCTGTGGGACAATGGGCGTCCCATGGTGCCTCTGAATGGGCAGCAGCATAAGAGGCCTGATTGTTGGGCAAACCTGCAAAATGTGTCTCCATGCAACTGGGCCCATTGGAGGGGCGCGCTAGGTCTCGCATCACTGTACCATGGTTGCGAGGCCCAGAGGAGGGGGGCCCATCCCGTGGGCACAATTTCAAGGAGGCACCTTGCTCTCAAATTAGATGAGCAGAGGTCAGGAAAGGACCAGTGTGCTGTGGCCTGGCTGTAATATATTGGGGCGGGCCCAGTGTTCATGGGCCGAGAGTGGGTCCCTGTGCAGCTGCCCACATTGCCCATGCCTAGCGCCGGCCCTGATCATGGAACTGCATTTCCTTCTTCTTCCAATTCCATTCCTTATTTTGCACTCCGTGCTTTTGCCTTTCCCTTGCTCCTCCAACCCATCTCTCCTCTCCTGCCTTCCCAGTAGTCCTCTTTAGGGCATCAGGAGCTGGATGTTAGTTATGGTGATGCCCTGAATGTTGTCAAACAGTTCCAAACCTCCTGCACCCAGTCTCTTCCTTAACACCCTCTCTCCCACTACTCCTTTGTGGAACGCAACAGCCAGATGGGGCTTAGTGGTTCCCTGCAGCATTTTCCTGTGCCTGGTTTTCCCTTTCCCTTGTTTTCTTTTACTTCCCCAGCAATGCCTTTCCCGCTCCGGGGCAGCTACTGCTGTTTGTGTCACCAAAACCAGACACCTTTTAAATGCTCCAACATTGGCAAAGACAACAGCAGTAGCCAGCCATGTTAAAGTACATAAAACATAGTTTTCTAAATTAGAAAATATAGAAAACTATGTTTTTTGTACTTTCAAGATGGCTGCCACATAATCAGACTCACCATGACAGACACCCCGGCGGCCATCTTGAAAGTGTTGAAAAAAAGGATTTCATACTTTCAAGATGGTTGCCGCATTGCATCATCACTTTAGATCACAAAATGTGGCAACCTTCTTGAAAGTATGAAAACATTGTTTTCTATACTTCCAAGATGGCCGGTGGGTTGTGCTATTATGTTATGTCAAATAAAAACTATCATTGTGCCCAATTTAATTCCACCAGCGAGGCACTGAGTGACCTCAGAAGGTCTGTTCTCCCAAGAAGGTCAAACACTGTCTTCATGCATTTCTTGATGCTCATTTAGGTCCATGTAAGTAAATACACCAGTCTGGTAGAAGTGGAAAATGGCAGAGAATGCCCTTTGAAGGTGTGCAGGAACACACTAAGAGTGTGCATTTGATTTGCAGACAATGGTGCAGGTGCAATATTAGGGCCCAGCAATCTGATATCCTCCAGTTTCAAAGTTATTCATCCTATGCCTGAAACACATTAGGACACGTCCCTGTACTGCAACCTTGTGTGTAGTATTGAGTATCATATTTTGCTGGCTGTGTGCTGGTAGCCAGGACCATTACGTTAACATATCGCTTATTTATGAGTAAGGCAAGCAATGAGGTGAATGCCCCTCAGAGATATCTGTACAAACTGAAAATCACAGATTTGAATCCCTATTGACCTTACTCAGGGTTTCTTTGTTATGGGTTTGCTGAAAGTACCATTTAGTTGGCAAATCTTATCACCGTTTCAATAAAAGTGCATAACTCAGTTGACTGCTGGACGACAGACCTGTAGATAAGACACAGACCTATACAGTGAGAATCTACCTCACTAAACTGCTGCATGCATTGTAATACAAAAGAAGTGCCAACCACACCCACACCAACTTGGTGGGAAATGTATTTATTTATTCATTTTGATGCTTTTATGATCACAGCATGCCTCCTTGCTGCCAGTTGAAACTCTTGTCTGCCTGGGCTATTCTCCAATAAGGGCCTGGCTCTCCCTTTGACTAGTGATAGTGATTATTTGATTCCCTGGTGCTTATATCATTGGTGTCTATGGAGAGTAAGCATCACGAGACAGCCCTATTATTTCACTGGTCATTTTCCATGAGGGCTGTAGCCCTGGGAAGATGGTTTTGGAAGCCCAGGGCCGCTCTCTCTGCCTCTGTTACTTTCTCCAGCTTCCTGAGTTTTTTTTCTTCAACTTTGTTTACATTTTCCGGGAATAGGTAGTACATTTGCTACAATAATTTCTTATCCCATCATAACACTACCTGATAAACCACCTGGATGTACAAATCATGACATAATTCATTTTAGAGCATTGGAATTTTGGGAGCTCCGTTGAAGACAATGGAGTGCTCCCTGCTTTCAAGGGCCGGTAAAGACCCACAGAGCAACATTCCAATGTTTTACAAAGGCCTCTCAGAGCTCGAGGGATTCTCACATTCGGTGCTCTGCATTGTGCATATTCAATTGTTTGGGAGTCCTGGACTTTAGCGTGTGATTTGCTCTGAGTATGAATTTGAAGTAGATGAGTCTGTGTCTCACAGATTTCATGTGATATATCCTCACATGTATTGACCATTTCTCGTGGGCTTTGGCATCCCTAACTGTAAGACTATTAAGTGCTATTTTGTACATTTTAGTGACTCGTCTGCACGATATATGGTGAGTCGTTGCCATTCTTTTGGTTCATCTGGTACATCTGGATATAATTTCTTGATGGCTCGTCGTAGTCTATGATGAAAGAAAATATCTATCGGGGTACTACTGCTTGGTCTTCCAGTGCTTGTAGTGTTATGTATTAATTTGTGTCAAATAAACCACTATTGTCTAGCTGTTTCATTTCTAATCTGGCTATTGCAAATGGTTTGCTCCCCACCTCCAATCTAGGGTTTCCCCATGTCATATGCGGGGAGAGTAGGTTTATTCAGTCCTGCAGAGGGTGGCCGATATAGACCACACCCGTAGTGTTTACTCCAGTAAGTTCATTTCACAATTGGAGCGATGTGCTTTTTTTCTTAATAATAGTGTTCAGAGGGATTGGGTGCATTATACCTTTCTCCATTTTCTAATGCGTCAATTTCCTAATATAGTATATCAAGTGAGTTGTATATTGTGCTCAACTCCCAGAAGTTTTTTGCAGCAGTCCTGAGAAGACTTCAAGAGAGAGAAAAAGAGAGGGACGAAAGATGTAGGAAGGGGGAAAGTGATCAGAGAGTGAAAAGAGAGAGAGAGGAAAGAAGGATAGAGAGAAAATGGATGAAAATGAGATATTGCGAAAGGAGACATATGGAGTGGGGCTTGTTTGAGTTTTTTTTATTTTACCAGGACTGCTTTTAGTTCCCAGTCCGGCTCTGTTGAGTACTGAAATCTTTTGTGGTTCATTCTGCTCTGGTATATGTTCTTGTTCTAGCTTTCCGTATATGCATGAACCACATAGGCTCAGGCTGTCAAAAGCCAGCGTTATACATAAATCTGGGCTTTTGCAAACTTCTAGGAATCCAGCATGGAATCAGGAACTATGGCCAGGGATGGTATATGATTCCCATAATGACCACCTATTTATGTTACAAGTTGAGCAGTTAACAGACAATGAGACGGAGATATTGGGATCAGTGGTGGCTGCCAAAAACAGAGGGTGTTGTGGCGGGTGAGGTCACTTGGGAGGCATCACACAGTAGGGGGTTACGAAATACAATATATAAAAAAAGAAAAATTTACCTTCTGTCGCCGGCTACCTGCAGTGTTGCGTCACCTTCACTGCCTCTCCTCTTTCTGTGTCCCAGGGACAAACTCTCATCCAATCACTGTGCTGCAGGCATTGAGTTCCGGCTCTTTGGGTCTAAGTCTGAATTTAAAAATAACTCCAGTAAAATAAAAAAATAACTACTTCTAAACTTACTTTATGTGAATCCCACTTTTTTTCACCCAAAATGAAAGGGTATACCTATGCGAGCATTCATCAATTGATTTGAATGCATTTTTAACGGCCAATTAGTGGCTTCAGCTTAAAGTGTAGCAGTCAAGATGTAATCAAGTCAAGTCAAAGGATCTTTATTCGGATATGTAAGAACATCCATAAAAGTACAAAGTCATCACAACAATCCACATAATAAGCAATTAAAACAGTCTAAAACAATTTAAAAATAGACAATCAATCTGTGTGATGGTTGCCTAACGATTTATATTTAGGAGAGAACCATCTAATTATATCATTAAAAGTACATCACTTTATAATCTAGGTAGGCATTGGGTTCTGTAGATTTGTAATGACGGGATTACTATCTCAGCTCGTTTGGGTTGTCGAAGGCTAATTATAGAGTTTATTGCCTTACCCAGTTTATTCCTCCCATGGGCCACATTGGGCTGCCAGGAACATGTGTTAGAGACCATCAGGCCCAGGTAGGGAAAAGTGCTAGTGCTTTTTAGTGCATCACTCCCAGACATAATATGCTGGATGTTATGTTTTTTCGGCCCACACAACATTATGTACGATTTATTAAAATTAGTACATAGGTCAAGACCCGCCATGTAGGAGACAAAGCCCGTTATTAAAGTGCGTAGTGCTTTAGGAGTGCGGCCCATAAGGACCGCATCATCCGCGTATAAAAGACAGGGGAGTAAAGTGCCATTAATACTGGGGACATCACTTGTTTGTTTGGACAGTGAATTGTTTAGTTCATTTATATACAAAATAAAAATCAAGGGGGCCAAGACGCAACCTTGTCTGACCCACCTGCCTATTAAAATGTCCTCTGAAACCTCCCCTTCATTGTTTATTCTAGTCACTGTGCAGATGGGCCAAAAAATATACAAGTGCTTTGTCTAACCCATAGTTTAAAAGAACCACCCATAATTGAGAGCGGTTAACAAAAGCAAAAGCTGAACTTAAATCAATAAATCCTAAATACAAAGGGACTTTTTTAGCTATGATGTATTTGCCCATTATTAGGTATAAATTCAGACATTGCTCCACGGTCCCTACGTTACTTCTAAAACCCAGCTGACACGGGTGTAAAATCTTAAATTCCTCCCCCATGTCCTGATCTTATTAAAAATGACTCTACCTAGAATCTTCAGGGTGTTATCAATTAAAGATATTGGGCGATAACAACTAGGATCGAGTCCGTCACCCTTCTTAAAGATGGGGACGATAATACTGTTAGACCAGGTAGGGGTATGGGACAAATTGTTAAAAATATTACACAATAGAGGTGACCAAAATTCAGGCGCTGATTTAATTTGATCGATTGATAATCCATCAGGACCAGGTGCTTTGTTGCCTGCGCTTTGATTTATTGCGTCTTCCACCTCCCTTGTCGTGAAATTAAGTGCCATAACTGGGTAGATGGTGTCAGCTGATGCGCTAGATGCAGCATAGATATTAGTAAAATGATCTTCCCACATTTTGCCTGGTATATTACAGTTAATAGGAGTAATGTTTGATCCTATAGACCTCAGAGATTTGACCTCGCCCCAAAACCCGGCAACATCTTTGAGAGCGGCTGTGCGAGCAAGGGATTCCCACTGTTCCTTTAATAGTTCTTCAGCCCGAGTTTTAGTGGCACGTTTATAGTGTGCCCTTAATTGTCTTACCAAGGGCTGGTCTTGTGGTTCTACTGAAAGAGCCTCCGTAGTTCCCGGTTTATTTATAACAGGAGCTGTCGAACCCCCTGGGATCTTTGTTCAGACGTGTGATTGGTTTAGAGATCTCCTTTTTAAAAGCCTGTCCAATTATCTTATAATGTTTTAAATGCAAACACTGGTAACACACCCAATCGACCTCTGGCCAAATCGACAAGTGACGTGGGGGAAAATAGACATGCCTGGGGGAAAGCAAGAAGGACTCCTCTGCCTGAGCTCCCACCTGAGGCAGTACCCTTTGTGGTAGTTTTAACAGGGGTGCCTGTGCTAGGATCAAATAAAAGGGAGGGTTTTGCCCAACTAAAAAATAAGATTATGCATTGGCTCAGCTTATATAGGCCAATTGCAAATCATGTTAATGGCGAAATTGTCCATGTACGCCGCCTACATTGGTTGGGGGGCAGACCCAAAGATATTGAGGGCGATGTGGTGGTGGTGAACTTTAGGGACCCAAACGCTGTCCAATTCATTTTGAATTGGCAGACATGTAATGTGAAAAACATAATCATCCCCAAACCGCTGACTTACTTTTACCCGAGGTCAGTGGTGTTTCCACCACAGCACCATCCGCCACAGTACCAACCATTACAGCACATACCTGTAATTCAACCTAGTAATCATCCCATGGTACAGAACGTTGGGAGCAACTATTATCCCTCTTACCCTCCTCCCCCCCTCTTACAGAATGTAAATAACATGCATTACATCCCATGCCCTGTGAGAGCACCAGACCCGTTGGGATGGAATTATGCATCGGCCAAGACACACAATACCATGAAAGGTAGGATGGACAACCTTAAACCTTCACACCGCTAGAAACCTTTAATAGGTATGACATCTTCAGCGGTTTGGAAGATTGTGATTGATGCCAACAGGTGTGGGGGTGTGTGGGGCTAGATACATCGAGTTTTGGGGATATGAGTACTAACAGTTTGAACAGAATGGTCAATGCTGTACCATTTGTTGACGATGTTAATGATGTACTGACCAACACTGTGTCCCCTTGTGTGGGAAGATTTGTCTTTGATAATGCGATCGTACCCCATGGTGTAAAAAACCTAGAGGAGCAGGTGTTGCAGACAACCGTCCCGCATACCAATTCACATTTAGAGGTAATGCCCTTGGCGACTCAACCTGTGCACGAGGAGATGCTTAGGGTTACTATTGAGAGACCAGTTATTACCGAAACTCCGACTAAAATGATCTGTTGGAACATAGCTGGTGTAGAAAAACACCTAAGGGATCCTGAGTGGGCTAACTACATAGATTCCTCTGATCTCTGCCTTTTTCAGGAAACTTGGGCAGTGGAGACGCCACATAGGGTGGGTTACAAGGCCTATGGGAATGGTGCGATACCCTCTAGATGTGGTAGGCCGTCAAGGGGACTTCTGATATGGGTGAAAATTAATTTAAGGGTAGACATTGAGGAGATACCCACCAACTCTGCAGATATATTAGCTTTAAAGATTACAGCTTATAATGGGAAGAATTTATTTCTCATAAATGTTTATAACAGGCCTTCACCCTCCTCAAGAGAATCACTGACCATTGCTAACTTAGATTGTGTTCGAGGCATGTGGGCTGCTGAATTCATATCTGTGCATAGATTGCCACTTATTGTTGGGTCCGGATGATTGCACATTGTTGTCCTGGAAGAGTCTTCGAAGTATCACGAGATAGGTGGCTCCTCCCCTGGACTACAGTGCGCATGGGCATCGCCTCCATCCCCAGATTGTTTTTTTCCGCCATTGGGTTCGGATGTGTTTCGGTTCCCTCTGTCGGAACCGATAGTTGTTCAACTTCTACTCGAGACCAAAAGGTCTTTAGGCTGGGCGTCGGTATTGTTGCGTACGGGTTTCTTTCTGACTCTCAGCTCCGATCTCTTGCTGCCCTTCCACGTGCTTTCGGCGCGGTCGGGCCTGTACTATACTCTTGCTATGGAGCGAACTCCGTTTAAGAAGTGCCCGTTGTGTCACTCTAAATACTCGCACCTCGACGTGCACCCGGTGTGCAATACCTGCTTGTCGCCGGATCACCGCGAGGACACCTGCATGGCGTGTTCGAAATTCAGGAGCAAGAAGACTTTAAAGATTCGTCGGGCCAATAGGCTCCAGGCTAGGTTATCGGCCACGGCGCCCCCGCCTGAAGACATTTTCCAAGAATATGTCGAGGGAGAAGACGACGTGCAAGGTTCGGACTCTAATCCCGCATCCGAGGGAGAGGCCTACGACGCGGGTGAGGAGAACTTTGACGAAGTCACCGACGAGGTAGGGGACGACGAACAAACTTTTACCACGATGGGAGATAGCTCGGAGGAAGAGCATCCCCAACCTGACTCAGGGGTTGTTCCCCTTCATACGACCCAGGTCGAGGGATCGCCTTCGGGCCTTACCCAAGATCTAACTATGAGTCCTACGTCCCCGCCTCCGGGCCCGGTCACGGACACTTATGAACCATCACTTACGTCGAAGAAAACGAAAGTGAAGCCAACTGGTCACGCATCCTCGGATGCGAAACCGAAAGTGAAAGTGGCGCAGGTGAAGAAGGTTCTGGAGGTGTCAACTTCCAAGAAAACCAAAATGGCCGACTTGAAGAGCCACGCCAAAATGGCCGACCCGAGGCCCTCGGGGTCGGCGCCGAAGGCGAAGTCCTCCGACGCGGCTGCGTCGGCGCCGAAAGGGGTCGCGGACCCGAAGACTGCTTCGAAGAAGCGTCAGGGTGACGACGGGCATAGGCAGGGGGCGTCGGCCCCGAGGACGGTGCCTGCCGGCGCACAGGCTCTCGAAGATGAGGGGTCGCTCGAACCGGCCCAGCCCTCTCCGGCCTGGACAAAGAAGGTAGCGGAATCCTTGCAGCGGATTCGAAAGGCCAGTGTGGTTCCCGCACAGGACACCAGTGCGCCTAAGCCGACGCCTAAGCCTGCGAGGGAGCAAACGCCTATCCGTTTCACCCTGCCGCCCAAGTCGGCGCCGAAGGCCTTCGCACCGAAACATGGCGGGCCCTCGAGGGAGGTGTTAACGCCGAAGGCTGCCTTGGCGGTGTCGAAGCTGCGTCTCCAGCCGCTTGCGGAAGAGGAACGTCGTGCGGTAATAATCGACGCCAACACCGGAAAGCTGTCGCTCCTCAAACGGAAGATCACGACGGAGCCGACGTTGGAACCCTTTAAGATTCCTCTCAAAAAACAAAAGGGACTCCGAGGACTCTCCGGCTTTGGTGGAACCTGTGTCCCCGCAAACCCTAGGACGCTCGCCGACGCATTCCGCTGCAGCCGATGCGGACGAGGAAGGTGACGAGTACAACTATCCGGCGTACTCGGATCCGGAGGAGGAGCACGTACCGTGGTCCGCCGGAGGCGACACGGAGGACCTGCAGTCGGCTCAGGACACTCAACTTTTCGCGGCCAAGACGTCCCCGTCTGAGGACTCGGCGGCCTTCAATGCTCTGATAGAGAGAGCTGCTGCTAACCACGACGTCGAGCTGCACTCGGACCCCGTGGATGTGGACTTCTTGTTCGACACCTTCTCGGTAGCCGAAAAGTCTGTCAAAACACTACCGATGCTTAAGGGGGTGCTGAAACATGCAACGGAGGTTTTCAAGGAGCCCACCCGAGCGCGTGTGGTCAACCCTCGCATCGACAGGAAATATAAGGCAGCGCCCACGGATCCTACATATATCAAGGGACACTTGCCATTGGACTCCTTGGTTGTTTCCAACGCTCGGAAGAGGGCGAACTCTCAAACTACTGGTGACGCT
This sequence comes from Lissotriton vulgaris, assembly GCF_964263255.1. Classification (NCBI taxonomy): domain Eukaryota; kingdom Metazoa; phylum Chordata; class Amphibia; order Caudata; family Salamandridae; genus Lissotriton; species Lissotriton vulgaris. Next base: position 669,497,823 of record NC_141685.1, on the reverse strand, counting down.
CCTCCCCCGGACAAAGAGTCCAAGATCTTTGAGGCCTCAGGCAAACGAATTGCTGCACAGGCAGCTAATATCTGGAGAATATCTAACACCCAAGCATTACTTGCACGTTATGATAGGGCCTATTATGACACATTAGAGGCCATACTGCAACACTTGCCTGACCAATACAAGGAGGCGGGGGAGATGCTCATTCAGGAGGGTAAACTCATTACGAATGCATCCATCAAATGTGCACTGGATGTGGCAGACACAGCCTCCAGGGCTATCAATACCAGTGTGCTGCTTCGACGCCATGCCTGGCTTAGAATTTCGGGGTTCAAACCCGACATCCAAACTACGATCCTCAATCAAACAGTGAATCCTGACCACCTGTTTGGCCCTGAGGTGGATGCCACACTGGAGAAAATGAAAAAAGATACGGAAACTGCCAAGTCTATGGGGGCTCTACAAAGTCAGCAGTTTCGGAGTGGTTCCTTTCGCCGCTCAAACTCCAGAGGCACCTCAAGGGGACAGGCGTCCCAGTCAACCCAATATTACAAAAGTAACACCCAAGCCTCGTATAACAACAAGGGTCGAGGTGGTTACAGAGGCAATAATGTCAAGGGCAGGGGACGTGGAAACAATAGTTCCAGGTCCACCACCACCAACAAACAGTGACGTCTTGTCACTGCCCCCCGACCATGCAACACCGGTCGGGGGGAGACTCCAGCAGTTCCTGCCGGCGTGGAAAACCATCACCACGGACAGGTGGGTGAGGTCTATTATCCAGTACGGGTACTGTCTAGAGCTTACGTCCATTCCACCGGACATACCCCCAAGGAGCCGTCCTATGTCAGGCGAGCACTTGACCTTGTTGCAGCAAGAAGTTCTAGTCATGCTGCAAAAAGGGGCGATAGAGCTCGTTCCATTGCAAGAGCGGGGAACAGGGGTTTACTCCCTGTATTTTCTGATTCCCAAGAAGGACGGATCCCTCAGGCCGATCCTGGATCTCAGGCCCCTGAACTGGTACATCCTCTCGGAGCACTTCCATATGCTCACGTTGCAGCAGGTGCTTCCCCTGCTTCAACAGGGGGACTTCCTGGCTACGCTGGATCTGAAAGATGCCTATTTTCATATCCCCCTGCATCCTTCCCACAGGAAGTATCTCAGATTCACGATCTTAGACCAGCATTACCAGTTCAAGGTTCTGCCGTTCGGGGTCACCACGGCACCGAGAGTGTTTACCAAGTGCCTAGCGACTGTGGCAGCGCATCTCCGTCGCCAGCACGTCCACGTCTTTCCCTACCTGGACGACTGGCTCATTCAAGCAAGGACAGAACAGCAGTGCGTCGACCACGTGTCACGCACCATTCATCTCCTGCACGATCTGGGATTCTCTCTGAACTACCCAAAGTCCCATCTCCAGCCCGCCCACGTGCGACAGTACCTGGGCGCGACAATCAACACTCTGGCAGCCACCGCGCAGCCAAATTCAGTGAGAATCGCCAGTATCCAGGCGCTGATCCAACGATTCAGACCCCAACACTCGCTTCCAGCGAAGGTGTTCATGCAGTTGATAGGCATGATGGCCTCCTGCATCTCCATTGTCCCGCACGCGAGACTACATATGCGTCCGCTTCAGGAGTGCCTTGCACGTCAGTGGACTCAGGCTCATGGGCAACTGGCAGACCTAGTGTTGGTGAGCGGTCGGGCATACAACTCTCTGCATTGGTGGAATCCACACAACCTTTGCAAGGGCCGACCATTCCAAGAGCCTGTCCCACAGATTATCCTGACGACGGACGCCTCTCTCCAGGGATGGGGAGCGCATGTACTCCAGTACACAGTGCAGGGACTATGGACACTACAGCAAAGGAAGATGCACATCAATGTGTTGGAACTGATGGCAATCTTCATGGCCTTGAAGGCGTTCAAAGTACATCTGTGCAACAAAGTCGTGTTGATCGGGACGGACAACATGACGGCAATGTACTACATTCAGAAGCAGGGAGGCACACACTCTCCACAGCTGTCTCATCTGGCTCAGAGCATGTGGAAGTGGGCCATTCAGAGGAACATCTTCCTCATGGCAGAGCATCTCCCGGGCAAGGACAATCAAATGGCGGATCTGCTCAGCAGGCACAGCCATCAGATGCACGAGTGGGAGATACATCCATCAGTACTCCAACCGTACTTCCAAAGGTGGGGTCATCCAGAGATAGACCTGTTCGCCACAAAGGAGAACGCAAAATGCCAAAGCTTCGCCGCCAGATTCCCACACCCCCAATCACAGGGCAATGCAATGTGGATGAACTGGTCAGGCAGATTTGCGTACGCTTTTCCCCCAGCACCTCTGATACCGCTGGTGGCACGCAAGCTCAGGCAGCACTCGATGACTCTCATCCTGGTTGCTCCGACGTGGGCTCGCCAACCATGGTACACCACGTTTCTAGAACTGTCCGTGGTGCCGCATCAAAGGCTTCATCTCACTCCCAGCCTTCTGACGCAGAGCCATGGCGACATTCAGCACCCAGATCCGCAACAGCTCAACCTGGCGATCTGGCTCCTGAAGTCCTAGAGTTTGGCTACCTCAATCTTCCTCCCGATTGCATGAACATCATTCGGGAGGCAAGGAAGCCCACTACCAGAGCTTGTTATGCGGCTAAATGGAAGAGGTTTGTCATCTACTGTGCTAACCACAATATTGACCCTCTAGATGCTTCCATTCAAAACATCATTTGCTATCTTTTCCACCTGTATCAATGCAATCTGGCATACTCTTCCATCCGCATTCACCTGTCTGCTATGGCAGCATACCTCCAGAATAGGCAACACCTGTCACTCTTCAAGGTCCCTGCTATCAAGGCCTTTCTGGAAGGACTCAAAAGGGTCATTCCACCAAGGACCCCACCAGCTCCAGAATGGAACCTCAATGTGGTTCTTACGAGGCTGATGGGTCCTCCCTTTGAGCCACTGCACTCTTGTGAGCTTCAGTTTCTGACTTGGAAGGTTGCGTTCTTAGTAGCAATTACATCGCTACGGAGGGTTAGCGAGCTGCAGGCGCTCACCATCCAAGAACCTTTCTTCCAGGTACATGCTAACAGGGTGGTGCTCCGCACTAACCCTAAATTCCTACCCAAAGTGGTATCCCAATTCCACTTAAACCAGACAATTGAATTGCCGGTGTTTTTCCAAAACCCGGAGACGCTGGCGGAGCGCATGCTCCACACCCTTGATGTTAAGAGGGCCTTGATGTATTATGTAGACAGGACAAAAGATTTTCGCAAAACCAAGCAGCTTTTTGTTGCTTTTGCCACACACCACAAGGGAAACGCTATCTCCAAAGCAGGGATTGCTAGGTGGATAGTAAAGTGCATTCAGATCTGTTACGCTAAAGCTAAACGCACCCTCACTGTCCCACCGAGGGCCCACTCCACCAGGAAGCTGGGGGCCTCTATGGCTTTCCTAGGTAACATTCCCTTAGAAGATATCTGTAGAGCAGCCACATGGTCTACCACACATACTTTCACTAAGCACTACTGTGTAGACGTGCATTCCAAACAGCAGGCAGCTGTTGGTCAAGCTGTTCTAAAAACACTTTTTCAGACCGCTGCAGCTGGCACGGGCGGCCGCCGATAATGGAGGGACTGCTATGTATTCTATGCACAGATATGAATTCAGCAGCCCACATGCCTCGAACTGCAAATGCTACTTACCAGTGTGCATCTGTTCTTGGCATGTAGGGCTGCTGACATTCATATCGCCCACCCTCCTCCCCGGCGCCTGTAGCAGCTGCAGTATTCATTCATATATATACATATGCTCATAGCATGGTCATCACTCACATTCTTCACTCCATCTCTGCCAATGGCTAAAAACAATCTGGGGATGGAGGCGATGCCCATGCGCACTGTAGTCCAGGGGAGGAGCCACCTATCTCGTGATACTTCGAAGACTCTTCCAGGACAACAATGTGCAATCATCCGGACCCAACACTAGGTGGCGATCTATGCACAGATATGAATGTCAGCAGCCCTACATGCCAAGAACAGATGCACACTGGTAAGTAGCATTTGCACTTTTGAGCAGACTAGATCCCAGGGAGGATTTTGTTATTTTGGCGGGTGACCTAAATTGCAATTTCGAGCCAGTTTTGGGTCTTAGTGAAATTTTTGACGAGGAAGACCAAGCTAACAAAATCCCTATCCTGGAGAACGTAAAACCTGTTAAGTGTACAACATTGGGCTTGCAATTGATTAATCTATGTACGGTTCACTCACTTAGGGCCTGTAACGGACGGTTACCCTCCGACAGCTCTAAAAAACCAACATTCACCAGGAACAATTACAAAAACAACTTAGATTTTGTGATTGCTTCTGTCTCCCTCTGGTCTCATCTTTTGGACCTAGAAGTAAGGGAACGGTTCGAAAGTGATCACTATCCCTTAAACTTGCCGTTGGATGCTTATTTGCTCAACGATATGGCCCAGCACCCTATACTTGAGGAAAGTGATGCTGTTAATTCTGAGATCCATATCAGTAACAATAGAAGATCACTAAAATGGCCATTTATTTTGGATCATAGTGACATTCTAAGTGAAATATATTCACTTTTGGCAGGTACCTTTGGCCCTTACCTAGCTGCAATAGGCGATGATGGAAGTAAAACTTCATTCCTCCGAACTCATCAAAAATTCTTTGCAGACCTGAGGCTACTAGTTACTAAGATGCCAAAAAAAAACCAGCAGAATATCCAGAATCTGTCCCATAGCAAGCCATGGTATGACAGATCCTGTAAAGAGTCAAAAAGGGAATTGCTAATGGCAATAAAGAGTAAATTACCAACAGATGTCAAAAGAGCTAGGAGCAAGTACAAATCTGTTCAGAGAGCCGCAAAGATAGCATGGGAGGAAGACAAATGGGCTGATTTGTTGCTAGCTGCCAGGTCACGCGACAATGTGGCCTTCTGGAGGCTTGTCGCAAATGGGAACCATGCAGGTAGGGTAACTAAAGATGTCTTTTTGGATGAACAAACTTGGGTCACACATTTTACAAACCTATATAAGAAATACGAGGACCCACACATGAATACAAACCCAGAAAAATTAGAACCTCAAGTAAACCATTTGGACTTCACTTTAGGAGAAACAGAGTTAGCAATATCACAAATTAAATCAGGGAAAGCTCCAGGCGTGGACAAAATCCCGGGGGACCTATACAAGCACGATCTAGGAGTATGGGCACCTTATATTAATTATCTGTGCAATACATTTTCACGTACATTAGTATTTCCTGAAAGTTGGAAGGGAGCGGAAATCGTTTTAATTTTTAAAAAAGGAGATCGGATGGACCCGTGTAATTATCGGCCAATAAGTCTAATGGACATTTTACAGAAAATTTACTCACGACATATCTTATTGCGCGTGAGTAATTGGCTAGATGAAAATTATTTTTTAACTAAATTCCAAGCCGGTTTTAGACCGAAGGTCAGCACAATAGACCAAATCTTTAGATTCTGCTGCCTCTATTGGAAGTACGTAGTGATTAAGAGGTCCCATCTTTATGTTGCCTTTGTAGATCTAAGGGCCGCTTTTGATTCGGTGCCTCGTAATCTCTTATGGGAAACCTTGAGTGTAGCAGGTATCCCAAATAATCTTGTCGTTCAGATCAAAGAGTTACATGAAGGAAACTTTGCAAGAGTAAGATGGGGCCCTAACGGTGAATTAACTCATAAAATACCCATCGAACGTGGAGTACGTCAGGGTTGTGTCCTGGCCCCGACGTTATTTTCCCTTTTTGTAAATGACATCCCTTCCTTTTTAGGTAGATGTAAAAATGACTCTCCCAAACTGAATGGCGAAAAGGTGACATCCTTGCTATTTGCTGACGATACGATTTTGATATCCCAAACGAAAAATGGCTTACAGACTTTATTGAATACTTTCAATGAATACTGTAGCCAAAAAGGGTTGGAGATCAATGGCAAGAAGACCAAATGTATGGCCCTAAACCCAATTAAACCGGATAAGGGCTGTCTAACATTAAATGGAATCAAGTTGGAATCAGTGCCTTATTTCTCCTACCTAGGGGTGACTATCGATTCTAAATTTACTTGGAAAGCCCTAATTGATAAAAGCAAATTAATCTATGCCCAGAATGTAAAACCAATCCTTAGGGAGCATAGTATGAGCACAAGTAAAGCGGTGTCCCCAGTGATGGAATTATTTAAATTTAAGGTCCAAGCATCTGTCCTTTACGGTGCCGAAATATGGGGTACTGGGTCCAGGGAGATCTTTGGTGTTTTGGATAATAATTTTATGCGTAGCCTTGTAAGGGTCCCTAGAGGCACCCCACTAGTTCCCCTGGAGCTTGACTTAAATTTCAAAAGGACAGATTACCATGTGTTGATTTGACCTCTAATGCTGTGGGTAAGACTATGGCAGGTACCCGAACTCCAAGATTATCGAGACGGGTTGAAGGAGATTATGATTTTGGATAGCCAAAGCAATACCCTTTGGCTAAGACATATCAAGACATGGTTGAACATTATAGGATTGCAACATTTTTGGGAGAATCCAGAGCAATTACCTGCAAACCCCAAAATAATCCTAAAAAGGGCCTTCTGGGCCTTTATGTTAAGTAGGACTGTAAATAATATGACCAATGGTACCTTGGTTGCAAAATTCCTAAACTTTAAGGATGAACCGCTCTATGAGATATTTATGGACGAGATAGAGCCGCCTCTTGCCAAAACTTTGTTTTTAAAATTTCGATATGGGAATTTATTAATTAAAACCACGTTGGCAAGATGGGCTAGGAACCGCGATTCAGAATCCGCAGTATTGAATGAAACTTGCCCTATGTGTGACCTCAACCAGACTGAAAATGAACAGCATATTCTATTTTTCTGCCCCTTCTATCTACAGGCGAGAAAGAAGTGGATCAAACCAATATGCCTACTGTTAGGCTTGAGGTCATGCTCGCAGGCTCTGAGAATCCTAACAACAAATACATCTCAGAACATAATATTTAGTGTTAGTAGATTCTTACTCTCCATCTTTTATCAAAGGAAAAAAATAGGGCTACAATTGTAACTAAACTGATTGCTTGGGATTGACATGATGGTCTACCCCATGTTCTAAGAGTGTATGTTTCCGCCCAATTTATCCTCCGACTTGTATTGTATTGTACTGTATTGTACTTCGTATGTATTGTATTTTGTATCTTAGTGATAACACGTTTTAATAATTTTTAATGAAATGCAATGTAATGTATACACTGTCTTTTATGGCATTTTAGCCGAAATAAAGAATTTAAATGAAATGAAAAGCCGCACATAGCCGTTCAAAAGCTGCAATGATATCAGGGCCTTGGTATTTGGTGGATAAACAGATATCAATCAATTGGGGGTATTTATTAATAATACATGCTAAAAGCCCCTTGTTGTCTATCCCCTTCCATATTACTCTGAGTTTGTCAGTTGATACCGTCAGATTAGTTGCCCCTATTTCCTGTCGCTTATCCAATTTTTTAATAGAATTAAAAACAGTCAGAATTGGGTTGTGGTCACTATATACGGTGCTAGGGACGTCAGCATTTATTTAACAGTCCACAAGTAGAGAGGAAGTGAATACATAGTTAATTGTGGAGGAATGGCCGCGCCCTATGTATGTAGCCAGGGGGCCTTCGCCCGTGGTGCGACTGGCTATCTCCATGACATTGACTAAGTCACGGGTGGCTATGTGATTAAGTAGTTCCTCCCCTCTTTTACAAGGTAGCACCCGACTGAGAGGGACAGCGGAATTGGTGTTACCCTTGTAAATGTGGGCATTAAAGTCGCCTCCCAGGATAATCCCATCAAATTTACCGTACATATGTGCATCCACAAGTTTGTCAATAAAATCAAATAACCTTATAAAATTATTATTGGCTTGAGATGAAAAATCATTATTATAAAAGTTGATTAAACATAGCTTTATCCTACTGGAATAGATTAAAGCCTGACAATTCTCATCATTGGTCGCCAGAGTTTTGGTTTTTCCACCTGCTGTGATCTTTACCCATAATGATAAGCCACCACTAGGTCGTCCCACCGCCGGACATGGTACAATATGGTTATGACAATTATAGCCTTCAAGGAGCAGGCCACTAGTGCACCATGTTTCCTGGAACATTAAAATATCGAAATTATTGATCCATTCGATGGATTAAATTTTTGCCTTAAGACCAGCAATGTTCCAGCTTAATACAGTTAACCTATCGGTAGGACTAGTGACTGGAGTAACAAGATCAGTTGTATTTAATTTCCCTGGCGATATAACCTCCGTACAAGGCTTGGGAACAGAGATGATTGTACTTAATTTGTTGTCATACAGGGAGGCATTATCGTTGGTCATGGGCCTTTCTGTGACATCAGGGGAGTCCTTTAATGGTCAGCCCTGGCTCTCCAGATCAGATAGAGCACTAAATCTGTTGAATAATGGATAGGTTGGTGTAACCGGGTTGATTCGTCTCTGTGGAGGTCTATAAAAATAACCCAGCGGTAAAGAGGTCACAGCGGTTAAAGGACTGAAGTGGGTGTTGTTGCTGTTTAGTAGGTATTTTACGGTTAAGGGATGCCTGAAATTCATGACAATACAATCTCCATTGATGTTTTTGGGCGAGGGACCAACCCAATCTACCCGTCGTACTGTCAAGATTTCGCTAGAAATCTGCATCCCAACACCTTTGTACCTAGACAGCCAATCAATAGACTTGTTTTTTAACTGAACCCAAGATTCTCTTTGGTCCTCTTTCAAGGGGGGGACTCCTGCTAGAATTAAAACATAAGGGCAGGCTTCAGGGGCAAGTGAAGGACTGGGCCTGTTTGTTTTATGGGCCGTGTAACATTGGTTAACCCGATGTCGGAAACAACATTTTTTGGTTTCACCGGTTTCCCAGAAGCAGACCCCATTGGGGCTCCCACCACCCCATCGGTGGAACGGGGCTGCCTAACTGGTGCACGCAACACGGTCTGAGTTGGTTTATCCACAGTGCTATCCCGTGATGGCAAAAGCTGATTTCTCCCTGTGTCACTGTCCCTGGTTACATTCTTAATGCTCAATGTACCACAGGTGGGCCTTTCCCCCATAATGCCCCTATTGACAGTCTCCATATCTGTCAGGAATCGATCTCCCCTTAACTTGTCGATACTAATAGTACCTTTTCTTTTTACATCTTCCTTTTTCACCAGGCTTTCTAATCTGTCCAGTCTTTTAAAAATCATATTAAACTGTTTATCCATTTGACTTTTCATTTGTGTAAAAATGTAATCTACTATGGTTTCAATAAAGTTCCCATTTAGTTTGTCCTGTGGAGCTCTTCCCATAGTTGGCTCAGTCTGTGTGCAGGCGGAGTTTTGCTCACAACTTGAAGGGGCAATAGCAATATTAGTGTCAACTAAGGGTACTATCTCTCTTTCAGGACCCCTACTGGATGTGGTTTTCCCACGAGACCACATACTCTGTGGGGTCGGTTGCCCTTTGTTGCGTGGTGGTTGTTTCCTCATGTTTGGTGTTGGTTTAGTAGGACCTCTCTTCCATTTCTCTCCGAGTGTCTTATCACTAGGAGCCGAGGAGGGAATGACAGTGAGGTCCGTGGGATCTTGCTGTGAGTCAGTGATGGTAATAACGCTATTGTCCGCTGATAAAACAGGGGGTGAAATTGCCGGCAAGTTCTGTTAATTGTAACCACTGGGGAAAGTGGCAAAATATTAGTCGTACAAGCTGGCTGGGATTCTGGGGGTTCTAAGTATGAACTTGACCGTCCCATAGACATTCTTCTTTCAGTGTTAGCTATCTCAGTGGTAACTAAATTAAAAGCGTTTTCCAGCATGCTTTCAATTGAGGCAGGTATAAGAGAGGGAACTTTGGTGAACTGGGTTGTGATAGTATTATTGCGTTTTCCCATGTTAGTATTTGTTAGCTCACCTTTGTTGCAGCTTAGGGGGGTGGCCCGCCCGACCACTGTCGACCCCTGACTGCCACAGACAGCCCGCTCTCTTCCCGGGCTCAGCCCGGCGCCGCCCGCGCGCCGCCCGCGATGCGGAGGGTGCCCCTCCTCTCTAGTACCGCCTCCGGCGGGATGCTAGTCGGGACCGGAAGTTGAAGTTGGCCGCTGTGCAGCCTGGGAGCTGTAGTCACCCCCAACTGCGGCCGCGAGGTGGATGGAAGCGGCGGCAGGGGAGACACACAGCGTTGGCCCCCCAGGTGCGGCAAGAATGTCAGGAGCCCAGCAGGTAGGGTGGCGGGACAGTCAACTCCGTGGAAAAGTCAAGATGTAATATATCTCCACTGGTTCAAATAATAAATAAGACAATTTCATTTTGGGCCATTTTTGCTGCTTTTGGGCAGTAAATGGGGCAAGCAGTTTTTCTCTCATCTATGTTTCTTAAACACTTGTTCATCATGGCAAAAAAGGAGACACAAATTCTGAAACCATAGAAAAACGTGTACTAGATATTGATTGCGTATGTATATTTATAGGAATAACATACAATTTTTAATGGAGCAAACCTGGTTCATTGACAGCATTATGCATTATAAATATATACAGAACAAGCTGTGTCAATTCAGGTTGGACCATTGTTTGACCAGATGGAAATCTTACAATTGCTCCATTACCCATTGCACTAGTACTATAATTGGGCGAATGCATGTGCTCCATTTCTATCCGTGTAAAATGTATTTAGAAAGTAATACATGACATCGAGCCACTTTAGAGAGGTTAATAGAAAAAAAAGCCAGTCATTGAGAATGTAACAAGAAGAGAGACTTAGTCCAACCAGATGCATAAGATGAACCTAGATGTGACACTCTTTGCCCCCCCCCCCCCCTTCTCAGCGAGGATGCGTATAGTGTCCACTAAAGTCACTTTTAGAGTTCAAAAAGATACAAAATGGAGACTTCCACATCCTGAAAGAGCCTACGTTCAACACTTGAGTAAACCATCTCCTTGTGCTGGGCCCCACTCAGCAAACAGGCTTGCAAGATTTACACAGCTCTTGTGTCCCAGAAGTCAACAGACCATGCCTGAGCATTGGCAGCAGGAAAACAAGCAGCGGCCAGACAACTTCTGTTCCAAAAAGTATAATTACCTCTTTATCAAGGCCTGGCCTCTATAATGGCTGAGGAATGATGCCAAAATCAGTGCTGTTTCATGTGGTCAATTTGTAAAAGAATAAGTGCTGGGGCTCAGAGTTTTTCCTTAGAAGATCACAGCCAGCGCATAATGGTGGCATAATCTTGATTTCACCTCATGACTCTTCAATCCACCACCACACACTTTGTGCTCCTTTACCTTACTCTTGCAGGCTTCTTTGTGTCTTTTCTTTTTCCCTTTGTCACATTTTTTCTCATCTTTCTCTTGCTACTACTTTCGTGTTTGTGTGCTTTTTACTCTCTTACTCGATGTCAAAGACTGATGTGGAAACATAAGTGTCAGTAGTGTATAGTTAGACAATTTAGTTGAAGCAATTGTCAATAAGCAGCTGCAGTAAAATAATACAGTTGAAGGGCAGGACTCCATTTTATAGACAATGGGACATCATGAGCGGGCACAGGCCCAGTGTTCAACTATGCTTGCTGTTCAGTTTACTGCTCTAGTCACATGATGGTACAGAGCAAAGGGGCAGGGGCAAGTTGTTTTAAACAGGCTAAGACTGGCACCTTCCAGAATGTGGTGTTAATTTTCTGTCACTCCCATGGGAGGAATTCTTTATCATAAAATACACCAAGAGCCGCTTTCTGTACCCAGGGCTAGGCTGATGACATCAGCAGGTAGTAATTACATGTGCCGTGGGAGTGTGAACGGGTAAGAAACACAATATTTGCTGATTGTAATGAGATTTATATAGCACTTTCTTACCCCTTGCGAACTCCCAAAGCTCTTTCCACGTGGACGAGTCAATACCTACTCCATTTGTTGTACATGGTCAAAGAGTGTTAGTTGCAGTACTGTTTGGTAAAGGCATTTCCTGGTGTCATGCATGAGGTCTGGAAGTGTTCATTTATTGTGCGCCAGCAGGTGTGTTGCATTGCTTTTTATGTTCGGTATTTTCGGAAGGAGTTGGAAAGATTTCAGCTTTCTTATACTGATCGGTAGGTCGTCTGGGTTCTGTCCAGTTGGATTTATGTTTCAGGAAACAGCCACCTCGTTATAGCCCGTCTTTACTAAAGGTGGTCACTGACTATCCTTACTTTCTCTGGGAGTATACTCTATAGTTTGCATGTGTGTAGAGCATAGTCACTGATTGGTTGAGAAAGGGAGTGGGACCTCTGACAAGGTTGCAACAATCTCATTGTGTGGGATCTACTAGTGGAAACAGGAGGGGTTCTTGGTCCCCAACTACTCTCAGCATCCAAGGGGACTTCATTACGGGTGGCCCAGCAATACTCCCCCACTCACGGAACTCCGTGGAATTTGGCAGAGTTTTTGGTAACTTCGTGGAATTCCGCAGAGTCAAACTCTACAAACTTCACCCAGGCCTAATTTAGTGCACATAAGCTGGCAACCACGAGGCACACAGTTATAAAATGACAAATATGCAACCAGTCTGTGAAGTGCCTAACATAGATTATCCCATTAGAAAATGTCATCTCCATGCACAACACCAAAACCCTTGCCAACTGTGGTAATCTGTGGGAATCAATGTAACAAAATATTGCCATACTCACTTTAAAACACTGTAATGACAATCCACCAGTATAGGCCTATTGGCGTTGAACAATGCTTTTCACAATAGGCGTATTGCCTTTGTCATACTATTGCATAATAAACGTACCATACCTATGGCATCTGACATACATTTTCCCAATGCCACAATCAGCTCAATAGCCTTAGCAACGACTTATCACCATAACCAAGTTAGTCCTACTTGATTCTGCAGAAGCATTCCCATGCTCAGGCATGTAGCCAGGAGAAAATATAAATATACGCCAAATTACAGTTTGCGAAAAATATGCAACCCCCTAATAAGAGGGCCTCCAACACCTCTTGAACACAACTCATGTTTTTTCAGTAAAGAATGCACTACAAATAAACTTCAACAAGTCAAAGGTTATGGCTGTGAACTATAGGAAAAAAAAATCCCCGCTGGCACTTGAATGGCGAAAATCTCGACTGGCTCACGACATATAAGTACCTGGGAGTAATCCTTGACTCAAGTAATACCTCTAGGGCGCAGCTCAACTCCCTGCGAGGGAAGGCAACAATGACCTATTTGGGACTAAAATCACTAAAGGCCAAACTACCTGACCTTACACTCAAACCTCTCCTTGAAATTTTGCGTTCCAAACTACAACCGACTCTTACCTATGGGAGCGAATCACACCACAGTAAGGATGCGGCATTGCTGGACACAATCATAGCTAACTCATACAGGGCTATTTTTAATCTTCCCAAATAGTTCTCCCCTGCTCAGATTCAATTAGAATTCGGCATCCTGAAACAAACTGTAGAAAGGCGGAGTGTGTATGCAACAAGCTGGCGTAAGATTCGCAACGAAGAGGCTGGATCTTTATGTGCAAATGTATGGGAAGAGCTACTTCGGCATCGCAACTCCCAGCCGAGAGCCTACTTATATGAATCACTCAAAGTTCTAGGCTTGACCGATATCTGGGAAACATCAATAGACCTCTTGTCTTTTAAAAAAGTAGCCAAAAAATCAGCACGTATCATTTCAGCGATTGTAGACAAGAAGAACCTAGCAAATAGAGCGCATGGATGGCTAACGCTGGGTGATTACGGAAAAATGCAGTCACAAGCATACCTCAACATCGGCATGAAAATAAAAGTCAAATAATTTTTTTTAAAACTACGCCTCGGTGTCATTGCCATACTCCCACACCTTCCCCCTTGGGAGAGAAACAACCCTTCACAACAATGTCACATGTGCAAAACTGGCAATGAGGACATTGTCCATGTGATTTGCATCTGTCCTAGTCTAAAGGACTTGAGGTACAACCTCCTACGTCCATTTTTCAATCTACATGCCGTTCGGACTTGTAGGTAGGCAGGCAGTCAAACTGTGCTTTTCCACCAGCGACACCAAATTGAACTGCCAAGTTGTGAAGTTCTTTGACTTAACAAGAAAGAAACTCAATAACGCCGGATGAACTTATAAATCCCTTGAGGATAATCATGAACTGTTCCCAACAAATCTGTAATTTTATGTATCCCAATTTGTCAAGTTCAAGTACAAATGGCTTCTTTTAACAATGATTTTATCGGAGGTTTACAATTTTGTAAAGATTTTAATTAATCATGTACAAATAAAAACATTGCTTACTTACCCTAATAAGAGGGTAACACAGATAATCAAAATGTAAATCTTTTACTCTCAGTTTGTCAAAGGGTGAAACCAGCACTAAAACACTTGCCTACTACAGGTGTCTGTGAAATCCACATAACACAGTGCTTGCCTACAGGCTTTAACAAAGGGAAATAACACTACACACAGTGGAGAAGTGTGGCTCACTGGTTAGAGCAGGCAGACCCTGAAGCAGAGGTCAGACCCGGGACCAGAGTTCAATTCCCGACGCGGCAGGGTCTTGAGCTCAAATGTCCACGGACTCGATAATTCTCGCTTCGGTGCCTGACCTAATCATGGGTTCACACTCTGCAACTCTGGGCATTAAGCTTGCTTAATCTCCACAACGGCCCCCCGCGGCGGGATGCCTGGCTTTCACCTTGGGGATGCCCGTTAGGGGCTATCTCACAGGGAAAAGCCAGGACGGGTTCCCAAGGCAAGCGCCGAGATGCCTCCGGGTAGTTGAGCGCTATATAAGAACATACAAAAAAAAAAAAAAAGACCTATTGGCTTTAACATATGATTTTCGAGTAAATAGGTCAGTCCTTTAACGTTTGCCTATTATGATCGTTTGTGAGATTCCCTGTACCAAAATAATTGTAACTCTGTGTAATGACAATGTGCTCTTAAGGACCTGTTGGCTTTAACATATGCCTTTCATAATAAATAAGTCTGGCATATTGCATTTTATGATAACTTTTCATTATAAACAGATCAGGCTTAGATCCTTGATCAATGGCGTGACACAATAACCAACTTAGTCTTGCTGTGATGTTGGAGTTCACTGTACTGAATGGGATGTACAGTATAATTTTATGGGCTTTATAGCACTTAGATACAAAGAAAGATGTAATTTGTATGTTTTATATTTGATGGCAACTATATACCAATATACAATAATGAGAAGATCAATGGGTGGGCTGTGAATACTATTAAGTTCTTTATATAGGAGATGATAACCATATTATGACTCAATATCAACATTACCAAAACTATATTTTACTACCTAGGTTTACTGAAAATCAATCTATAATGTGAACAGTTTTATTACCAGAGGGGAAGCTAAGGAAAGATGTAGAAGTTTACCCATTGAAAATGCTCATGTGAGAATGACATTTCTTGTTAGTTTCATAAAAAGGGTTTCTAGTATTATTAATGCTGCTGGGAATTATATAGAATATGACAGCTTTCACGAGTCCTCAAAGAATTCAAACATTGCTGTCTTTTCCAAGAAACAAACGACGCACAAACATTGGCTTCATATTTTCCAACTTTTAATTCTTAACACAACATTGATGCTTAATATATGGCAAATAATATTTCTATGCTAATGACGACTTAGTATACATCCTTATGTGCACATACTTTTTCAGAGTAAAGCAACAACATATTATGTTAATACAGCAGTGGGGGAAATTTGGTGAGAACATGTGATAATACATGACTCATGTGTAACTTGAGAAAAGTATCCTATCTATCTATCTATCTATCTATCTATCTATCTATCTATCTATCTATCTATCTATCTATCTATCTATCTATCTATCTATCTCTGCAGAGCAAATTTCAAAGTCCACTTTATTACCACTCTAGGGCCAAACTGGCATGAGAAGTATCCTCTCTACTGCCTCACAGATTGCATATTACAATAACTTCACACCAATATAACTTCTTGCCTCCTGGTATTTGTTAAACAGAACACAAAACATGTCATAGTGTACACCATATATGCAGATACAGTTTAATATGCTGTTTATTGCAATTGTTAATGAAAGGAAGGGGCATCATGCTTCACCTCTCATGAGTCATGGTCCCTTCCAATTAGTAAAAAACTGTATATAACACTGCGCATCAGTACATATACTATATGTTACATAGTCAACAATTGCAACGGTTTATGTCAGAGTTTACATTAAACAGTGTTTTTTTTGTTTTATGAATCGCTTTGGCACAGTTCGACAAATCTGCAAGAAATGTTCCCCAAAAATGTTTCCAATTTGGGTTTGACATGGCAAGGTTTATGCAGATCCTTTGGGGATGGGTGGGGGCAAAAAATGACTTTTCCTATTTTAAGTAGCATTGTAAGCATTGTATTCTTTGCTGTCCTTTACACAAATTAAGACTGAAAAGACTAATAACAAATTTGGTACGAATGCGCACAGTTACTCAATGAAATGCCTTTGTTGGGTTTGTTCTTCAGTATAAGTTTAAAGAAATTAGTGTTTAAAAAGTATTTTGGGCTGAGATTGAAAGGGCGAAATGTGTAATAATATCTGGACTGATTGTTTGTGGATGATCTGTGAACCTGGTTTCGTGGACCATTCATGGATCAAATTAAAAAAATAAGTACATCTGATTTAATGAGGGAGCTATTTCTCCTATCATCACTTTCAAGTGCCATAATCAAAACGGAGTGCGTCGACCAAAAGTTTCTGATTGGCTGGCCACAGCTTCGAAAACACAGTGGCAGGGAGCAGCCAGAGCATGGGAAACATCATTTACAACGATGTCTTTTCCACGCTTGACGTTTTTAACGATCCACTTACCCCGCAAACGTCTCTTCAACGAGGGAGCCTTCAACGACCGTCTTCACCATGCAAGTGGTATTCCTTTTGGTCGTCCATCATGTAAGTTCTGCGTGGCCTCGGGGGGTTGGGGGGGTCTCCCCCCCATTTTAAAAAAAAAACGAGCAGGCTACATACAGTAAAAAAACGCACTAAAGTGTCAATAAAAAAAAAAAAAAAGAGCCGCACCGAAGACGTGGCGAGTACGTCATAATTGAAGTCCTTTTTTAGTTTTTGTGGACGTGTAAGAGCTGGGGAACGTAACGTTTTTGAAATGCGAGGTAAGAACTTGCGTTCTAAAAAGCTGCGTGGTACAGCCACTTGCGAAGAAAAATTCGCGTGGTAATGCCATGCGGGGTATTTGTGTTCGTGGTAAAGTCATATATTCCCAGAGCATCCTCTGCCTCCCGGGTCAGGTGGACGGGAAACCCTCACTTAGAAGAAAAATCTAGATTTTGCCTCTGGGCTTGCAGATCCCAACATGGTTCTAAGGTCCACAAACCCTGACTTGGGTCTGTGAACCTCCAGTATGAGCTACTGGGCCCACTTCAGACCCACTCTTGGATTCCCAAACTCTGGCTTAGGGTCCATGAACCAACTCGGACTGGTGGGTCCTTGCTTTATATGCAACAGGGTTGGATGTACAACAAACACCCACAGATCTTTATGAGTTGGGAATCCCAAACGGTGGTGTCTAAAGCACTCTCCCCACCCAATAAAGTACCTAGTTTACACTTCGCCTCCACAAAGGTTTGTGCTAGGGGGGTTTGGCTGGCCACAGAGGTTTTGGTTGCCAGTCCCTGAGCCCAACTGTTGGATTTGATATATGATAATAAAAAACATAAAGCGATTACTGAAAAAACATGGTTAACATGAAGTTTTTCTTAGCTTTTGTTATAAATTCTTAGTGTATGTTTAAATACCTTCAGAAATTCACACACCAAATGACATGCTTATGAGTTCACCGTATTTTTACCCGTAAGTAGCACCTGCAAGCAAAACACAATTGTATAACAACACATACTCAAACCACTAAATAATGCTGTATGTTGTTTAGGGATCGGCCACACCCCCATCCCTAAAACTCAAACAGTCCCTTTACCCCAAGGGAGCAGATTAAAGGATTTACCTCCAATCTCCACTTCCTGTGGGAGGCAAAAAGGCACTGGGTACCATGGATAGATTTTTAAAACAAAATATGAGGTGGGAACTGGCCCGACCTATCATCGGGCAATGCCTTCACCCCTAAATGTACAACAGTCTTTCTCTCCTCCTGGAGTTGATTGGAGGATTCTGACCTCTGACCTCCCTGGGTGGCCAGAAAGCCTACTATGCACCACGGATAAATAAAAAAAAGAATTGGATGGGGCAGCCCTGCCTGGCATTGGGCTGCAGTTCCAACCCTTATCCTTTTCGGTGAGCTCGTCATGAGCCACGGCGCTCCGGTGCTCATGACGAGCTCAGCTCGTCATGGCCTGTGGAATGCTCAGGTGCGGGGAGAATTCCCCTGCTGTGCTGAGCGTTCCACGGGAGCCAATGCACTTGTGACGAGCTGAGCTCGTCATGAGCACAGGAGCGCCGTAGCTCATGACGAGCTCAGCTCGTCATGAGCATGCGGGCGCTGTGAGCGCCCCCCTCCCCCCCCAGCACAGCGGGGGAATAACCCCCGCAGCGAAGGGGTTAAATCCCCGAAAATCTAAACCTTCCTCCTTGGGGCAGATTGGAGGGTTGACCCAAATCTGCGATCCCTGGGTGAGTAGATGTAGTGCACTAGACATTCAGGCCTGTATTACAGAAAGCTTTCAGGTTGCAACCAACATTTATGAATACTCCTTGCCTACATGGGCATTTGGTATTGTAGAAGGAGGCAGAGATGCTTGTGAACCCCTTTCTGCATTATGAATGACGCTGATGCAGTCGGAGGAGGGTTTCCCTCATTTTTATGGGAATGTTACGCCAGGCAAATGAGGGAAAGCTTTGCTATTACACTTGTGTCATATTACAGACTTGGATGCAGAGGCAAAACACCTTTTGGAAGATGCACTGACCATGCACCATACAGAGGAGGCACAGAGTCAGTGCGACCTCTGAAGTCGCCATTTAGCAAGGTGGCTCAGGGACCCCTAAGCTTCCTTGTCTCCAAAGAGAGGCTAGTCCACCTCCAGTGTAGGGTGGAGCCACAGTTTCAAATTTTGGTTACTGTCAGAGTTTGCATGTGCACTGAGGACAGCAGGCCTTTTTTTTGTAATTGGGGAAACTGTCTCAGACTGCTCTGGTGGCCCCTAATTGCGGGTGCACAATGGCACAGCCATGCACAGTGTGTCTGAAGTTTTAATCAGGCCCAGGATTTTTTTTTAAAAAGAAAATTGGATGGGGACTGGTTTTGTCTGGCATCAGGCCCTACCACTGAAGCCTAAACAGCGTTTTTTTACTCCTCTAGGGCATAACGCCTGAATACTTTAGCCATAACCATGGCAAGCATGACAATATTTAGAATTTTATTTTTGGCCCAGCAGAGAAAGGGTGCTCCCCGCCGCTGTTGTACCTCACACAGGTGATAGAAAAGTTAGCTACTGCCTGGGAATACACGCAGATGCTAAGACAGGCCATCATCCCTCGGCATACTTTTTTGGACTCTAATCCCTGGTGTCTAGTGGGCTTCTTCCTCGCTGGGGCAGGGAGATAGTAGGTGTACACTCCAATATTGCCCATAAGGAGGCAGAACGAGGGTCTGGTGCCCCCTGATAGGATCTGGTTCACACTACATGCAAGAGTCCTATTAAAAGTTTGCATTATGTCTTAGTTATGTGTTGAAAGGTATTTTATCCACTTCCCATGGTTGTGTTGATTTTATCTTTTTAGACTCTGCATCTCCATGCCCATATACTTAAAAATGGGCGTCCCAATTCTTTCTGAGAATTTTCCACTTCTTTGCTCAACTTAGCTTCTGGCCTATCTTTCACCAAGATTGCATCACTGAAACACTCTCATTATATGTAATCGAAAGACTTGCTCTCCTTATCCATCAAATAATCTTAAAAAACACCTCTTTACTAAAAGTTGGAACCTCTCCTCTTTAACATAGAAATGGAAACTAATCTTTCTTGATTTTGTTTCTAACAAAGTTTTCCTATTCGGTATTGTTTAGCTTCACATTTAACACGTATAATATTGCTTAATTCTATGATTCCACTGTGTCCCATTGATGTGCTACACATAATAGAAACCCTAACTAACTCCATAGGCAATTATCTTTGGGTATGAGGTCTTCGGTTATATCTCACTGCCAGTATTTTCTATTTATAAATAGATTTCTGGTATTGTGGTCTAGAAATACCATGAGTGGCTAGGTAAACTACGTCTATCTACAATTGGGGCGCAACTTGCATAGATGTTTCTGACTGAGGGCCTGATTACGATCATTGCGGGTGGAATAGTTTGTCACAAACGCGACGGCTATCTCGTCCACCATATTGCAAGTTCCAAAAGATATAATGGAATTGTAATTTGACGGATGGGATATCTGTCACGTTTGGGATGGAGTAACCCTGTCTACCAAGATCGTAATCAGACCCTAACTCTGTGAGTACCAGAGTCTTCCTCCTGAATTCCACGAGTAAGACAGGAGTACTGCACAAGTAGGTCATGCTTACTCAAAGCAGAATCTTTACGAGCCTGCCCATGGCTCTTTATCAGCACTTGCTCATATAAATAGGCAAAGTATGTTTGTGGGCATTTACAGCTGGATTATGCTCTCCAGTTTAGCCACCCAGCAAAAGGACAACCTTGACAAACAAGATTTATATACACCAAATCCTTAAATGGTTCTCTGCAATTGTGCCGGTACATTACTTTTAGCGCTCTATAGGTGTACTAATAAATACATCAAATGCATAAATAAATAAATATACCTTTCCTTCGAACGGTAATGTTAAAGCAAATGTCTTCCTGGAATAAACCATCTAGCAATTTATAGTGATGAGGCAGGTTGCTTCAAAGCATTTTGGGCCATATGTAGGTAAATGGCATTTACCGAATCGTAAATACCGAATTTTACCGATTCGGTATTTACAATTCGGTAAATGCCATGTAGGTAATTAATCTGTAAATATTACCGAATCGGTAATATGCGGTAATTACCGAATCGGTATTTACCGATTCGGTAATTGCCATTGATTCCTATGGGCCTTGAGGCCCATAGGAATCAATGGCAATTACCGAATCGGTAAATACCGATTCGGTAATTTTACCGATTTGTCAAGGGGGACAGGGTGTCACTTTGACACCCTGTTGCACCCCTGATTTTGGCTTGTGTGCAATGTGACACACATACATGCCCTTAGGGCATGTATGTGTGCCACATGGCACAGGTGTACATGCACAGATGTGCATGTACACAGAAATTCGTTATTTACCATGCCATTGTATTTCATGGTAAATAACGAATTTCTAAGGGCCTGTGGCACTGTTTCCAGTGCCACCTACATCCCAAATTACCGATTCTGTACATTTACCGAATCGGTACTTTACCGATTCGGTAAAATTACCGATTCGGTAAATATACAGAATCGGTAATTTTCAGGCCCCCTACATCTGGAATTACGAATACCAGTCGGTAACGGCCGAAATCGGCCGTTACCGACCGGTATTTGGCCACCTACATATGGCCCTAAGAGTCTTAATACCATTTGCTTGGAATTTCTGATTGGGCTGGTTATTGGCCCTATCGGGAATTAAGAGGTCTGCAGAAACGCCACTGATCTTTCACGTTTCCCCTGGAGATTTCTAATGCTTACAGCAGTCAAAATCTCCAAGGAAAACCTCGGAGGAGAAGGAGAAATCGCTGCTGTTTCCACAGGCTCAGAGTTATTGATACTCTGCATCATTTACTCCAAGGGCGCTGAATTAACACCCCTCACCAACAAACTGGGATAACCCTAATGAGGCCGGAAGTGTTTCACAGCTTTATTTTACATGTGGGCCTACCTTTCTTAAAGAATTTATAAAAGATAGGCTTGACGGTGAGTGAATGAATGAACAAATTGAAGTCCGATTGAAATTAAATGAAATATATAACAGATATTTCAGAAAACGTAACAGTAAAAAGCAAAAATAACATTAAAAACACTTATCAACTAATATGTTTTCACAGTCAATCCATAATGGGACAGATAACTGGATGTCAATATGAATTATGAGAAACTTGATGAAGGGGAGTTAATTTGCATTAGAGCATTGAAATGTTGAGCTCCCTGTTGAAGACAGTGAATTAGCTCTGGGCTTATAATGGCTGGTATAAACTTTCTGCTCCAACATTCCACTGTGTGCATTCTAACTTCAGTGGGTGGAATGTCTAGTATCCTGAATATATGCAGTATGCCTCAGGCTATACCGGCTGTTAAAGGCCCTCTCCCTCATTATAGGCCCTCACCTGCAGCTTGGGCTTATAACTGGTTCAGGGTCTTTAACAACCACTGTAGCTCTCGGCAGCCATCTATATGGCTATATTACTGTTTTACGTGATTAATATTAATTATTATTAAATGCGTTACAAGCATGATAACTACTATGGGATTAGAATATGTCGAATTGAAAAACTGTGAAATCCTCCCATTTATTCAATCTGATTGCAGAGCGAAACTAGGCAAATAGAAATAGCCAAATTCCTACTGCAGACAAACTCGAGACACAGACGGATTCTGGGCAGTATGTGCAGTTCATTTTGATCCACTTTACCAAAAAAACTCTGGTTCAAGAAGTACCCCATGAACTGCACATGTACCACTGTAAGTGGTGACAAATCGTGTAGCTCTCAGTTCGAGGCAGTGCCTAATTTGTAAAAGAGAGAGCGTGGTACCCGAAAATTTGCTTCTAATGGTTTGGCCGGTGAAATTAAACATCAGCACACCGACTGCCAAAGCCGGTAGCCTTAAATCCACCACATGCCTCTTTATTCCACTACTAGACACTCCCTGCACCTTAATCTCATTCTGCTAGGTTCCTGCTTTCTCCCTTTGTGACGGTTTTGCCGTCTTTGTCTTCCTCCTTATTTCTGATCTGTGTGTTTATTCCTCTCCCGAGCTCCTTAAATATATAATGCAGAAAAATAAGTGCCGGTCCCCAATAATAAGTGATCATGGTTCACACTGACAACCACCTGCTCAAATTAAGCACTGGTTCGCACCCAGTCATACAAGGAAGGCTCAAAGTTGTTTTTTAGATTAAAATAGTACAAATATGCATTTAATCTGTGAGACGTTTACAATGGCCATATTATTTTGTGAAACATTTTATTTTCTCCTGTTTAACAGTTCATAGTATCTCTGATAAGTATTATAAATAGAAATGTGTTAAGACCCCTGCAGCGACTCATTGTTCCATCTTGCTTTATTCTTTAGGAACATCGCATCAAGGCGGCTACTCTCATGAAGCTGTTGTGTATGCACTTCAAAAGTGTGGCATCCGCCATATTGATACAGCAAAGCGCTATGGCTGTGAATCCCACCTCAAGGAAGCCATCAGAGAAAGTGGTGTCCCACGACAAGACCTCTGGATAACTACAAAGCTCTGGCCTGGAGACTATGGTTACGAGAAGACACTGCAGGCCTGTCGAGAGTCATGTGAACGGCTTGGCGTTGACTATATAGGTATATTTTCATTGCTCATGCAATGTGCTTACTAGCTAAAGTAAAATTAAGCAAATACTCCCAGTATACATGACTGAAGTTTGTTGGGTTATATTGACGCTCTTTTGACATTTTTCCATAGTTTATTTAAATGTACTGATTTCCATAAATCAATAGACAAGCCTAATGTTACAGGCTTCCAATTAAATATATAGGAGGGTTCCATGTTTAAATATTGATTACAAAAATATAGATGAAAAAAATATTGATGTAAAAATATTGATTACCAAAATATCAAATCCCTACACTTAAACCGATAAGTACAGTCATTTCGACACAAAAATATCAATGTAAAAAATATTGACTTTAAAAAATAACATAACTTAAAATAAATAAATTAAATAATATTAAAATTAACAAAATAAATACAATTTAATATGTATTTTAACTAATTATAACAAATAAACTTAATGGAATAAATATAAACACAAAACTTAAATACATTGTATTAACTATTATCTTTATTTAATTGATAAACTTTTTAAATTATATAAAAATAAAGATATATATAAATATTTAAAATAAAATATTCTATATTTAATTAACACATTAAACTATTTAAAAAAAAATACGTACATTTAATAACAAAATAAAAACATTAGTAGTGAAAACGTTGGATAGCGAAGAGGTAAAAATTACTATTCCCACTCGAGTGAGTGCAACAGTAGAGAAAGCGCTGGATAGAGTAGGGGTAAAAATTACTATTCTCACTCCAATAAGTGCAACAGTAGGGAAAGCGTTGGATAGCGTAGGGGTAAAATTTACTATTCCCACTCCAGTGAGTGCAACAGTAGAGAAAGCGCTAGATAGCGTACGGGTAAAAATTACTATTCCCACTCCAATGAGTGCAACAATAAGGAAAGTGCTGGATAGCAGAGGGGTGCAATTTACTATTCCCACTCCAGTGAGTGCAACAGTAGGGAAAGCGCTGGATAGCGGCGGGGTAAAAATTACTATTCCCACTCCAGTGAGTGCAACAGTAGGGAAAGCGCTGGATAGCGGAGGGGTAACATTTACTATTCCCACTCCAGTGAGTGCAACAGTAGGGAAAGCGCTGGATAGCGGAGGGGTAAAAATTACTATTCCCACTCCAGTGAGTGCAACAGTAGAGAAAGCGCTGGATAGCGTAGGGGTAAAAATTACTATTCCCACTCCAGTGAGTTCAACTGTAGAGAAAGCGCTGGATACCAAAACAATAAAAACAAAACTATCAACATTTGTATTAAATTTAATTTCCAAAATTAACATAATTTATATATAAATGTAAATATATTATTAACAAAGATAATACAAAAAAAGAATTACACATTATTCAACACTATAAAATCCACAACACACACCTACAATTAATTACACTATTAAATTTAATAATTACTAATTAATTAATGAAAATTAATGTATTATTTATTAATTAATCAATACAAAATCAATTACTTAACACCTTTCACACCATTTACACATATAAACACCAAAACACACACCTAAAATTAATTACACAATTACAATTAATAATTTCTAATTAATTAATGGTAATTAATGTAAGAAAATTAAATAATTAACCTAATTATTCATTAATTGACTAATTGAAATTAATGAACAATTAATTATTAAACTATTAATCAATTAACACATTAATTTGTTCAATACATTTTAAGAAAATTAAATGACTTCCCACCTTTTTCCCCTATAAACCCACAACCCGCTACGGAACTAAAAACGCAGAATTAAACTTAAAATAATTTAATAACTAGTAAAACTCTAAAACATATCATGATCAACAATTCTCATTAAAAACACTCAAATACATAAAATTATTATTAAAATGATATTTTTGTAATCTATATTTTTGTAAACTATATTTATTACAAAGACATTTATGTAATCGATATTACTTACCTGCCAATCGATATTCTTGTCAACTATATTTTTGTTGTTGATATTTCTTCCCCACAATATTTTTGCGGCAATATTTCTGTTCCAAGATATTTTTGTGGCGATATTTCTACTCTGCACCATATAGGAGCTCATTGCGGGGTACTTCCTTCAAATGTTATGATTCTGAGGTGCCATGTTGTTTAATATTGTATTTGGTCAGAGTACCGGAAAGTTTATGTTGAGAAACCATTACATTAAGGTGATGAATTATCAGTGGAATTTGTCACACAGATGTCATGTTATGGTTTAATTGATAAAGAGGCCGATTTTGGTTTAGAAAACTCAGAAACGTACTGCCAGCGGATCCCACCTATGCACATTTATGACTTATTTAGATTTCAAATAAAATTCTTTTAATACTCCAGTAATCTGTGATAGTTGCAATTTCCCACAAGTAGGTATTGAATTGCTCCGTCAGTTTTAAGTTACTCTCAATCAAAGGCATGTTTGCACGTGTAATTGATGAGCATTTATGCTTGTTTTATTTCCTTGCAGTAGTGCAATTGCACTTTAACATGTTTTTATATTTTTCACTCCAGTTTTGGGGGCTGTGCTCTTCCCCATTCCTTTTTTGGATACAGATGTACTCGTGCCTTTAAAAGGAATAAGGATCCCTTTTAATAAGCAATTTTTACACCTAAATTCGGCTTAGGTGGGGCCTACGCTTGATTTACGCGTGTAAATGTACGTAATATATTCAGATTTATTTACATGTAATATAAGGAAGATGTAATATTTGCATGTGAACATATCTGCTCAAATTAAAGTGAAGTGAGCGATCCAGGACATGACTGCCCTTCGAAGTCGGTTAACACCATCAAATGTGCAAATTTTTGTGTATTCATAAACATTCGTAAGGTACGTGGCCACCCTGGACATAGTTAAATATTTACCCCTGTCAGTTGAATGCATAAGTAAAGTATCCATCCACGATGGCACTCGGGAAGGGAGCCCTCAGAATGGGTGGGGGATATAGGGTAAGGGAGGTTCAGGTACATTTTCCCCACAGACAAAAAGATGTTTTAAAGTGCAGTCACGTTAATGGGACGTGTTTATGCATTAGTAAATGTAAAGATGTTACATTTACACATGTGAAAAGAACTTCACAAAGGACAATTCACAAATTAAATCCAGGGCTGCTCCTGTAAAACTAAAACTGTTGTAGGTTCCTTGGAGTACTCCAAAAATCTTTTGTGCATTCCAAATTCTGAAATGTACTCTAACTGCAGAATTAAGCCTGCAAGAGTCAATTTACAATATATTGGTAAAACACCTGGGCCCCATATCCCTGTCCTGTTCATGGGTTGAAATGTGCTCTACAAATATGTATGCATAGCATAAGCTTGCATGTTTGACATGTTACCCAGGAACACCTTCACCTTGCCCAAATGAGATTTTGGAAGGTACATAATACTATGCCATAGTGGTGTATTATTGTGTGTGAGACGCTTGCTTTGCCAGTGTAAATTATTTTGTGAATGAAAATGCACAAAACCAAGCCATTTGCTCACCCAAGTTGATATTAAGGGCCTTTGCACCCTCAAAATTGTCACAGTGATTTGCCCTGAGTTTCAGACGTGCAGGATTTTCTCTATGCTTTCAGGACATTATACCTATTTTAAAAATGGCAAGCAGGTTTAGATAAACAGACTTTGATAGGCTTAAACATCACTCCTAAATGTATACGTCCCATGATATCCAGCACTATGAGTGAAAGCCGTCATCACATTTGAAGTGTTCTAAGAGGTGGGTGGATCATATCACAAAACTAGAAAGAGAAACCAATGCAGTGCCTCTTGCCCTTTTCATGGTTATATCAAGTTCACAATTCATACACTCACCTAGCAAAATAGGAGCACTGGTTCACAACCACACTATTCATACCAACACAAATATGTTAATGAGCACCATACATAACGAGTGGTTTGTAAATCTCATCAGCACCCTAAGATGGCAATATAGGACCATATTAATGTTACTAATTATGTATTTTGAGTGCCATAGGCCTAATTACAAGTCAGGTGAACTGGCATCCCTGGGAGGGATACCACTTTGCCTCATCACGAATGGCCATGCGTTCCTGGACTCATTTGTTACTGAATGCGGGAACACCAGGCCCTATTTTAGTGGCCAGAAATTCTGGAAGGTAAAATTGCAGGAGGTGTGGCTGCAACAGAAGCTTTGACATATCCTTACAGTCAAGGGAGTCATGTGCCACAAAGTTGATTTCAGACACTCATGAAACCATTGAACATGTGCATATCAAAGAAAGGGGCATGGGGCACAAAAAGTGTACTTTATCAACTGTACCAAAATACGATGAGGTCTCGCTGTTTTTCAACATTCTCAGAGACCTCCTGAAGTGTGTCTATCACATGTCCCTCTGATTGATAAGTGAACACAGGCAATATTCTAAGCACTTTCTTTATCACACTGGCATATGGTGTAAGCTTATGACAGGGGCGGCTCTAGGCTCATGGCGGCCCTGGGCAGTGAGAGTAGGTAGGGGGCCCCGGAAGAGTGGGGGGCCGCGGAGGCCATTGAAGCGTGGAGGGTCAGGGTGTTTGGAAGTGGAACAGAGCCAGAGGTCGCCAAATCCCTGCCAGGGGCCACCAAGCAAATGTGTATCCATCCTCAGAGGATTATTATATTAAGGATATTTTTGGCGTGGTGGCCCCTGGGGTTTGGTGGCCCTGTGCAGGTGCACAGCTTGCACATGCCTAAGGCCGGCCCTGCTTATGAACCATGGTGCAATCTAATAGGAATCCTCCCTCCTTTCTTACGTTAAATTGAGCTACAAACCATTAAATGCCACTTTTCTAACCACTTATTTCAACCCTGCTTTGTAAGCAGGTCCTGTCAATTTTTTTCTGTGACCAGCTTTTCCCTGGTAAAAGCCATACTCTCTTGGACTTATGACTAAATTGCTTCTCATCTTTTCCAAATGGATAAGAGCAGTGCTTAATTTGAGCTGGTGGCTTTAGGTGCTCGGTATGGGCACTTAATTGTCAGCACAGACTCTAGTGACAGTTCACCACATGGTGGCGCTGTCTTTAATTTTGAGATGCGCACAACAACTTTGTTTATTAAGTTAGTGTACATTAAAAATGAATAATACCAGCCTCTCATGCCATTATTATATTTTTGTGTGGCCTGAAATAGTCTGAATTGTCACACTTGTAGGAGTGCAATGATTAGGTGTTATGTCGGTCCTGTCATTGGCAGCGGCAATGTATTGTGCAGGCTGCAGTGCCTTCTGAGATGGGCCCAGTTGCTTAATGGGTAAGAGCCAGCTGGGAATTATATGAGATCTGGATGCTATCAAAATACAGAATATGCTGTACCTGGGAGGAATGAGGGCCTGAAATGCCGCAAACTGAGAGTTTATATGAAGCACACAACTCTGGTAGTCCCAAACCCATTTTTTGTTGCTTACTTGAGAGTTGACAATGAAGTATTCAAATTTCGGCAAAACATATACGGTAATTGACGTAAACGTGCTACATTCTTGGAACCCATGAAATTTCAGCAGGTGATGTTTGACCTATCAGTGACACATTTCATTATGTTTTATTTATATTATTGTTTGTGTTAAGCATTTATACAGCCTAGTGGTTTCTTTAGAGATTGTTGTATGTTCAAGGGTATTAAGTAAACCAGTCTTTTGAAGTTGGAAGTGCGATTTGGGGGTACATATATAGATTCTAGGCTACGTTGTTGGTGGAGTACGAAGTGCTACAGTCCTTTTAATTATTTTCTATTGGTTGTCTCAAGGAGTAAAAGAAGTGTAATGCAGAAATCTCTTCTGCAAATGTCTGGTTTCTCACTAGAAGGAGCAAGAGTTGAATTGAGAGGTTACATGTAAGTATTCTCCATCAAACAACATTCCTTCCAAACCTGTTTGTGTACCTTCTTACACAAAAATGATCTACTAAAAATATGTAGCTTGAACCTATTTAATTTAAATCCAAAGTTTATTACAAAATGTAAGTTCTGATATTTATGAGTTTACTATTACCAGATTTGGAATGATATTTCCTGCATGTAGCTTAACCATGTTTATGGTAGTGATCCAGCGGGCCAAAGACAATTCTGTCTCAATAAACACAACTCTACACCACGATACTCACCATTATTCATAAAAATCAACACTAGGCCCATAAATGACTGAGACAAGAATTGACCAACTGAATCGTGTGACCTAATTAATCATACTATTCACAAAGCTATTTATATATATGTACAACTGTAGTTTAACTCTGACATTTTAATTAATAAACAATTAATTAAGTCAAAACCTAGGCAATGGATTAACTGATGGTAACTTGACACGAAATAACTAAGTCCAGCTTGTCATTTCAAAATCTATTTTATTAACTTTATTTTCAAAATAAGAGCATTAAACTTGAAATCTTTTTAATAGCAAATGTATGCATCTTTTATTAAGGGACTAACTTAATGAACTGTTGTTACAAAGCAAGTCAGAAACAATGAATTATTTGCAAATTAATTTTCCATTTTAAACTATCTCCCTGTCTATCTCAATCTCAACCTGAAAAGGAAATTATTAATAAAGTCAGATCATCTTATGTGCGCCAAAAGTCCAACAGCACGTCATCAGGGGTCAGGAAACAGCCAACAGGGCTGTCCAAAGGAACCAGTTTTTATACCTTTCTAACTAACTAAGTAACTAAATCCTAAAAGTCACCAAAAATCCTGCTTTACTATTGGCTGAGCCATGTCAGTCCACCAGCGTGTCACTCGTTCCTGACCAAGTCCGCGCACATCATAAGCCCTTATTGTTCTTAGATTCCATCCTTCTAGCTTCCTTAAAAATGCAACATTTAACCGAGCAAGTGAACTTCCACTTCCTTAACTTGGCAGGCAATACAGGCTCACTGTCCTTGGTGCTCTGTCTAAGAACACTACTTCGACTCGACCATCAACTGTTCTGCACATTATTCCTTTGTTTTGGCCGGAAATTCTTTCTTTATCACAGTGCGTGAGTGAAGGCTTCACTCTGGTCAAGTCATCTTTTCAGCTCTGCCAGGCACCCATTTTCTAAGGCCCACTTGGAAAACTAATATTTAGTTCTGTTGCCCACCCCTTGCTAATTATTAATTATTAACTCATTAAATTATGTTACCTAGCTTTGAGCACAAGGATAAACAAAACTTTGTCACATAAAAGACACAACATAGACAAAAGCACATTTAAAAATAAGCACGCTATTATTTAATCAGCCGCAGTTATTGTTGACAAAACAAAAGGACAAAGTTAATATATTATTCAAACATACTGACAAATGCAACAAGAGCACATAATATTAATCCCGCGTGTTTATGAAGGTGCACATTACTCTAGGTTGAATTAATACCAAAACATGCAACACTTATTAATATTTTTATTGATTATGGGAGTTTAAATCTGCGAACAAAAACGCATTT